>NC_069381.1:24325833-25666666 GCF_027475565.1 Acinonyx jubatus
CACCTCTGTTCAGTCCATTTTGATTTCCCTTCCCTGTATCACAATCCAGAGAGCCAAAGTGATTAGCTGACCTCATTTGATTCCCTTCTCTCAGGGATCATAGTCCCACTTTGCCGTTTTTTATTGCCTGCAAACATTTTTCTCATGTATTTCATTCAGTTTTCTAACTGTTTATAGCAAAATGCCAGGTGTAGTACCAGTTACTCCAACATGGCAAAAGCCCAAGAATTTTACTCTAGAAAATAGTTTTCTGGAGGCACCTAGATGACTCAGTTAGTTGAGCATCTGACTCTAGATTTTGGCTCAGGTCATGATCCCAGGACTGTGGCATCAAGCCCCACATTGGACTCTGCATTCAATGTGGAGCCTGCTTAAGATTCTCTCTCTCTCCCTCTGCCCCTCTCCTCCGCTCATGTTATTTCTCTCTCTCTCTCTCAAATAAAAAAAAGAATCCATGAAAATAGTTTTCTAATTTTACTTTTGCATTAATTTTTTTTAATTTTAGAAAGAGAGAGAATGAGTGGGGTAGGGGCAGAGAAAGAGGAAGAGAGAGAATCCTAAGCAGGCTCTGCAGTCAGTGGGGAGCCTGATGCAGGTCTCAATCCCATGACCCTGAGATCATGACCTGAGCTGAAATCAAGAGTTGGACTCTTAATGGACTGAGCCTTCCAGGTGCCCCACTTTTGCATTGAAGATACATAATATTACCTGCAATATCAATAACTGTTTCATCCTTTCCAGTATCCATACTGTATATTTAATTATCTTGCCTAATTCATTGGCTAGTACTTCCAGGCCAATGTTAAATAATGTTATTAATATTTTCCTGGTATTTTTCCCCAAGGGTAGATGGGAAAGGACTTTAAAAGGACAATATCTGGAGTTAATGAAAGTGTTGGAGGAAACAGACACTGTCAAATGGTGTTGGTGAAGATATAAATTGATAAAATATTTTGGGAAGGTACTCTGTACCCACTCAGCAACTCCACTTCTGGAAACCAAATTATTTCACAAGTGCTCAAGGATCTGTGTGCAAGCGTATTTGCTGTGGCATCATTTATAATAGCGAAAAGTTGTAAAGTCATGCCCCATGACATTTCAGATGAGAATGGAGGACGTATTAGATTTTAACCGACAGGATATGATAGTGAAAAATTGGGTATTGATTTGATGCTTTTCTAGCAATATTCCCAGGTGTCTTGGTTTGGCAGTTGTATGCCATAGCCCCAAGTATGTTCCATTTCTTCCAGCCTAGTAGCTCTCGTTTGCCTGTGCTCTGGAGACACGGTCATACGAGAACTCCGAAACAGCTGGGTCTTTGGGCATATAATGAGACTGCAAAGTCCCCAATCTCTAACCAAGTGATTCATTGTTTTTTATAAAGTAATTTCTGGATTTTGAAGCCCACTATTAGCTAGAATCTGGATTACATTAAACGTGGAAGAAACTTCATTAGAGACATAACTCCTTGAACATTAATTTTTTAGAGTGCTCTTCACCTCTAAATACATTCATATTTATAAATTTGATACAGTACTGGATTGTAGTTAATGCGTTTTTATTTTTAGTTGTTTTTTTTTTTTTGTAGGTAATGCGTTTTTAGAATAACTGCTCAGTCTGCTCAATACAGGTAGCACTAATGAGAGCTGATTTAACAGACTGTTCCTGAGTCTGAGAGACCTCACTAATCTGTTTGTGTTCCTAGGCCATGGTCTCACCTTCTGTCATTATTTCATGTGTTGCTGAATGATTTTGACCCATAATGACTTATCACAGGTCTGCAAGTGTTAAGGCTAAGGTTCCTTTAAACACAAATATTACTTGGGATTTGAAATGGATATTTTACAGTGGCTTGAGTTAGGGAAACACCCTCAAAAAACTTGTCAGCTGTTAATTAGAGATTGGTGGAAGACTTCTGACATCATGGAAGGCATCATAAAAGTTATTGTGGCCTGCAAAGAAACGATTCACAGCTATGAACGAACCAAGCTGAAGGAAACTCTGTCTGTAGGGATAGCAGGACTTCAGCGGGTATGAAGGGAAAAACAAAACATTTTTTAAATGCTTATTTATCTATTTATTTTTAAATTTTAATGTTTATTCATTTTTGAGAGATAGAGACAGAGCATGAGTGGCGGAGGGGCAGAGAGAGAGAGGGAGACATAGAATCTGAAGCAGGCTCCAGGCTCTGAGCTGTCAGCACAGAGCCGATGTGGGGGCTTGAACTCATGAACCATGAGATCATGACCTGAGCTGAAGTTGAACACTTAACCGACTGAGCCACCCAGGCACCCCTGATAATTTTTTTTAATGTTTATTTATTTCGAGAGAGACAGAGAACATGTGAGTGGGGGAGGGGCAGAGAGAATCCCAAGTAGGCTCCATGTTCAGTGCAGGGCCCGCTGCAGGGCTCGATCCCACAAACTTTGAGATCAGGACTTGAGCCGAATCTGATGCTTAACCAACTGAGCCAGCCAGGCTCCCCTCTCTCTGCTAAATAGACTATTCTTTTTTTTTTTTTTTAATGTTTATTTATTTTTGAGAGACAGAGACAGAGCGTGAGGGGAGAGGGACAGAGAGAGAGGGAGACACAGAACCAGAAGCAGGTTCCAGGCTCCACACTGTCAGTGCAGAGCCTGACACGGGGCTCGAATTCATGAACCGTGAGATCATGACCTGAACCGAAATTGGATGCTTACCCGACTGAGCCACCCAGGCACCCCTAAATAGACTGTTTTTGAATGGGCTACAGTTGCAGCTTTGGAAAGTGTCACAAATTAGGAATAAATGATTCTTGGTCACATTATAAAAACTCAAATTTCAGTAGATAAGGAAATCTATTGACTCTTGTTACTAAAAATCTAGATAGAGTATTGGCTTTAGGCATAGCTGGGTCTAGGAGTTAGAATAATGTTACCAGGACTGTCTCCAAAACAGTTTTGTCTGGCCTTCCTCTGTGTTAGCATCACTCTCAGGTGGGTTTCTCACTTCTTGAAGGTAACTTTTTGTAATCCTAGGTTTTTATGATTCTTAAGGCCTCTAGTGAGAACTTCATTCTCTAATTTCCATGACACAACCAAAGGAGGACTCAGACTGACCAGTCTGGTCATGCATTCAGGGGG
The DNA here is from genome assembly GCF_027475565.1 of Acinonyx jubatus. Classification (NCBI taxonomy): domain Eukaryota; kingdom Metazoa; phylum Chordata; class Mammalia; order Carnivora; family Felidae; genus Acinonyx; species Acinonyx jubatus. The sequence continues at coordinate 24,328,956 of NC_069381.1, forward strand.
TCGCTGAGGAAGAGAGGAAGAGAGGCATGCTGTGCACACAGAAGATGGCAGAAGTCCGAGTATAATAACAGACATGGAAGGAGGATCATGTAAAAAAGTACACCTGAAAAGTTATGGGTGACATGACTTAATGCCTGTGATGTTATTTTAACTATTGGTGGGAGGGGGGGAGTGCAGGCAGAGGGAAGACAGAAAGTTAGAAAAACTGATCAGTGTTAAAGATGGATAGTACATATATGAGCACTCCTTTTATTATCTATTCTTTTTTTTTTTTTTAATGTTTATTTATTTTTTAGAGAGAGACAGAGCGCGTGCAAGTAGGGAAGGGTCAGAGAGAGACAAAGACACAGAATCTGAAGCAGCCTCCAGGCTCTGAGCTGTCAGCACAGAGCCCGACATGGGGCTCAAACTCACGAACTGTGAGATCATGACCTGAGCCGAAGTCGGATGCTTAACCGACTGAGCCACCCAGGCTCCCCTTGTATTATCTGTTCTGCTTTGGAGAGCGTTTAAAATTTTGCTTAAAGAAGTTAAGAACAAAAATAAATGCAGTTTCTAATTGGCTACAATTGTTTCTAAGAAATAAAAGGTAAGAGAGACACTGAGAGGAAAGATTATATGTCACTTGTCCAGAAAGGAAAGTCTTGGGATAGATCCTTTCCTTAGACAACTGATTTATCTATTTTTGGTCCTAGAAATGTTATCAGTCAGAGTCTACTCAGGAAAACAGAAACCACTCTGGGTATTTCAGAGAGAGTGAATTTAATATATGAAATTGGTTCCAAAAGTCTTAGAAGGGCTAGAACAGCAAAATGGAAAGGAGGGCCCAGAGGGAGCAAGAAGGATTCTAATCATACATCAGAAGCTGCTGTGTCCCTGACCCGGAGCCCACGAGCCTGTGCTGGCTGCTGTGTAGTTGATGCTGTCACAGTCAGTTCTGGATCTGCCAAACAGGTGCCACTTTTATCAGCGATGGAAAGACCAAAGGATAGAAAGGCTGTGGAGTCCAGAATCACCCAACCCTAGGCCACTACACCAGCCATCAGCCACTAGCCATTGCTGCCTTTCCACTGCCCCAAAACAGGACATTTCTATTGCTTCTCGGCCTTTTGGCTAAGATCAAGTGTAAAACAGGAAACTTCTTTTCCTTTTACTGACCTCCTATCGTGCTTCCTATTGAAAGAATTGAACCGGAAGCCAGCTGCAAGGAAAGAAGCCCAGGAAATGTCATTTGCAGAATTCCAATTCCATCAGAGAGTAGAGTAGAGCAGGGCACATGTTGAGCTGAGAGACAACGTGTAAATGACCAGCACAGTCCACCCTCTGGGCAACTTGGCATCTATATACATCACTCTTCCCATCTTTAAAATTCTAAATAAATTCATGAGTCTGTTTTACAATATGTAACTATCCTTCATACCAAAAAAAAAAAAAAAAAAAAGTCCTCACCCACTTCCAAAATGGGTGATGTTAATTCCTTTTCTAGGTCAGTCATAATCAAATTTATTAGAATCATGTGATGTTTCCCTGCTGGAAGTGTTCCTGTCTTGGGAGCTAAGACCTTGGCAGGGACAGAAAGCAAAAATTCTGTAAATGGGTTATTAGAGATAAAAGTGAAAGCACTCCCATCCCTTGATTTCTAGCCATGGAAAAACATAGCATTATATATTGGTCAGTGGTTAAGAGCATATTCCACATCCATTTGCATTTTTTTTTTTTAGTTTATTTATTTATTTTGAGAGACAAAGCGAGTGCACAGGCACAAATGGGGGAGAGGCAGAGAGAGAGGGAGAGAGAGAATCCGAAGCAGACCCTGAGCTGTCAGCATGGAGCCCTAGCCTGACTTAGGGCTTGATCTCACCAACCATGCAATGATGACCTGAACTGAAATCAAGGGTCAGCTGTTTAACTGACTGGACCACCCAGGTGCCCCAACCACATCCATTTGGATAGCACCCCTATCTCTCAGGCTGTCATCCCTCAGATGGGGTCATAATGGAATATTCACTTGGTTATTCTACCATTTTATCAGGCGAGCTGCTTCTGGGTGGCAGAGTAGATGGCAAGCTTCATGGCGGCCAGGGAAAGAGGCCAGCTGACAGCCACAGAACAGGTCGCCTTGTCCACTTGATTTCTGAAAGCCTCCTCTGAAGTGGGTACCCTTTAGTAAACATTCACCTGAGCTCTAAAACTTTATACTCTGTGCCCGCTCCAAGAGGTATATCCACCTGCCTTTTCCCCATGCCTCTTCCTCACATGGCCACCAATCCTTCTATCCAATTCTTTCTAAATCCTTGATTGTTTGGCCAACTTGTTAGCCATTGTCCATGGATCAAGGTAAAACCTGTGCCTGTGTCTATGTCTTTGGCCATGCAAAGTGGACCACCAGATGCTCACTGGGGAGACTTTCCTTACCAGTGTCTTTCAGGGGCACTCCTGATTGGAGTTATGATGTTTCTGCCACCCACTTCCAGCTGGTGCCAGCATATTACACAGAACCATCTATAAATCACGCTTCAACTTTTTCTTCCTAAGTCAGCTAGTTTAGGAACCCAACAACCATATGTGTGAGTGGTGGAAAAGCAGCAGTGTACTAGGAGTAGGAACTGTGGCATGGGCCCCCTGCTCATGAACTTATTTCTGGATTCAGGACCTGCTCAGTTCAATCTTGTACGTAACATTTGACCTTGGTATGATGTGCTGCTGCACATGCCCAAATGTATAATTTGGTACGTCAGGAACACCCATGATAGGCAACTCAGGCATACCCACTTGATGTCCATGGTCAGGCATCAAGCTCTAATAAGAGGGCCTGGTGGCATTCCAAAAGCTCTTTTTCAAAAGGAGAATAGTTATTTGGTGGAGAGGTATGATGGTTAATTTTACGTGTCAGCTGGACTGGTCTACAGTGTACCCAGTAATTTGGTCAAACATTATTCTGGGTGATTCTGTGAGAATGATTTTGGATGCATTCAACATTGAAATTGATAGGAAAGCAGTTTGCCCTCCCTAATGTGAGTCGGCCTCATCCAGTCAGTGGAAGGCCTGAATAGATCAAAGGACTCATCTTCTCCCACGTAAGAAAGTATTTCTTCCTGCCTGACTACTTTGAGCTGACTACTTGGGTTTTTTCCTGCCTTTGGACTCAAACTGAAACATTGGCTCTTCCTGGGTCTCAAGCCTGCCAGCCTTTGAACTGGAACTTGCGTCATTGGCTCCCCTGGTTCTCAGGCCTTCAGTCTTGGACTGGAACTACTCCATCCAGCTTGCCAACTGCAGATTTTTGGACTTGTTACCCTCTAGACTCATTTGAGCCAATTCTTTATAATAAATCTTATATATACATATGTGTGTGTACGTGTATGTTTATATATGTGTGTGTGTGTGTATGTATGTATGTGTGTATGCATTCTATTGGTTCTCTTTTTCTGGAGAACCTTAACTAATACAAGAAGTATTGAATTTTCTCCCAAATTCTAAGGGCCATAATTCCTCTACTGGGGATGGCCATTGGTGCCATAAAGCATCCTCTAACACCACTGGAGTTGCTGTGTCATAAGGCCTACGTAACAGAGCAACTTGCACTGTAGCCTGGACCTTCTGCAGAATCTTTCCTTGCTCTGGGCCACAATTAAAACTGTCCATCTTGTGAGTTACTCAGGAGATATAGGTTGGAATAGCTCCTAGACTGAGGCATAATGTTGCTCCCAAACCAAAAGATTCCTGCAACTTGCCTCTCTTTCTGTGGTGGGTGGCATAAGGTAGAACAGTTTGTCTTTCACTTTATATTGGGCTAATCCCAACTTGTCGCAGATCATATGACCCCTAAAAATTTCAGCAAGGAGGCGGGACCCTCAATCTTCAGGGTCTTTGTCTCCTACCTTCTGGCATGCATCTGTCCTACTAAGACACCTAGGATAGTTGCTGCTTTCTGCTCGTTGTGTCCAGTCAGGACGACATTGTCAGTGTGTGAACTGTTGTCCCTGACAGGTAAGAGCAAACTGCAGCTCGTGTTCTTGCTAATCCATGTAGAGACGAAAACATCTCTCCAAGTCAATAGCTGTATCCCAGGTGCTGGCTACTATGCCAGTTTGTTCCAATGGAAAGATCACAACGCTTGACCTTGATAAGCCCCTGCCTACACTGGTGGGTCACGATGCTGTTCTGGGTACCCAGAGATTAACATCAATTCAGAACCAATATCTAGCAATCCCTCGGAGCTCTAGATATTACTCTTTCTCAGTCTTCAGTCATCCTAGTACATGGTTTCACTTACATTCATTTAGTAGGACATCATTTACCAGGACATTATTTCAGGTCTCTTTGAGGAAGACAGGGAGGAAATGTTCCAGTACGTACTCGTGGTAGTGTAGTATCCTTCTCTGATCAAAGGTTCAACACATCCAGTTCTGTACATTGGTTTAGGTCTGTGGTATACATGACAGGCTGTCATGCCCCCAGTAAGGCAAACCAGGTCAGATTATTGCTCAAGAGACCTAGAATTTCTGTTTATTTGTTTTTACTTTTGTTTGTTGGCTTTTTGGTGATAGAGGTCAATTTAACACTTTAGGAAGCTGTTCATCTGGATAATTCTTAGAGACAACATGGTCAACTAGCCATCACCAAAGACCCACTCCTGCTGTGTATATGGTAATTGTGTACACATTGTCTCTGGCATTTAACCACTGTCACTTGGCCTTTGCCACTCTGGGATCTCGTCATCCCCATTTCAGTGAAGACATCTCCCTTTGTCATTTCCATCCTATAGGTGACAGCTGCATTCTCTTAGTGAAGGAAGTGTCATCTGGATCTCTGGGTTTCTTCCTCCACATTATGGCAGGAGTTCTGGCATCTCAGCTTCATTGAAAATAGTCCACCCTTGAGTTCAAGTTGTGGTCTGCCCTTGACACAAATTTTTAGAGCCATTCCTAAGTGTTTGAACTAACACATAAAATCCAGTGCGGCCTTATGAATAAATCCAGCCTGTTTCAACATGGTAACCCTCAGAATCCGTCACTAAACATATTCCCGTGTTTGCCAAGGTAAATTAGAAAAACCTTGCAATAGTTTTGGTTTTATAAATTATCTCTTCCCATATGATATTTTTTTCATTATTCCCCGGGAGAAATGCTGATTGTGGTTATGGTCCGTGGCAATAAGTGGTGGTGAGGTGTGTTTGGAGGAAAATTGGCATCCTCTTATAGGGCAATTCCCTCTGGTGTGTTATTACAGAGTCTTTGAGAAAGGGAAGGCTAGTCTCCTCAGACGAAGGAGAGGCTGCTTCCTGACAAGGGAGACTCATGGGAATTTACAAGTTCAAGGTTTTCAGAGTGTCTGAATCTATTCAAATGTTCCCAGTCCCAGGGTCTCCTTCACAATCAGCACCCATCATATAAGAGACTTGGTCAGATGTAAAATCAACTTAGGCTGCAATTTTACAACCCACACAATTACATTTAGTGTCTGATTTTTAGCTATATCTACCCTGTGGCTTCACAGAGGTTCCTTTAAGGTCCCTGTCAAAGTTCTCTGGTTTTCTAATGGTTGACCTGAGCTGAGTTTTAAATTTTTTTTAATGTTTATTTAAAAAAATTTTTTTAATGCTTATATTTATTTTTGAGAGAGAGAGGGAAAGAGAGAGGGAGAGGGGCAGGGAGAGAGGGAGACACAGAATCCAAAACAGACTCCAGGCTCAGAGCTGTCAGCACAGAGCCGAACGTGGGGCTCAAACTCCTGATCATGATCTGAGCTGAAGTCCGATGCTTAACCAACTGAGCTACCCAGGCACCCCATTAAATGTTTATTTATTTTTGAGAGAGGGCGAGAGAGAAAGGGACAGAGGATCTGATGTGGGCTCCGTGCTAACAGCAGAGAGCCCAATGTGGGGCTCAAACCCACAAACCGTGAGATCATGACCTGAGCCGAAGTCGGATGCTTAACCAACTGACCCACCCAGGCGCCCTAAGCTGAGTTTAAAGCTTGGAGCTTGTCATTTCCTTTCTGTAAGTGCTCCAGTACAGTCAGAAGCAGCTCACCTGATGTGTCCTTGTAGTCATCATTACTAATGTCATGGTGAGATAGAGCAGCCACTTAGTCTCCCAAAGTGTTTGCTTCAGTAGGACTTCACCTGAAACAAATGATGACAAGTAATCAGAATGCCACTACAGGACATGGATTACCAGTATTTCTGTTTTTCATTGGCAATAAGGCCATTATTCTGTTCAAGCTCAAAACAGCAAACCAACCCCCAAGCCCTATTTTAGAGATTCTATTTCCTGGGACCTTTTCTGTTACCCAGGTTATAAAGTAAGAGTCCTATCCAGAAAACAGATGCCATTCTAGATATTCCAGACAAAGATACTTTGGAAATTATACAGGTGTGGGAAGGTGTGGGAGAGCACAAATGAGGATGGGGGCTGGGAGAACAAAAAGAAGGAAATGATACTCAGGGATCACAAGCTGCTAATGTCCCTTGAAGCATATATCCTTGCTGGAGCCCTTGAGCATATACCTGCTGCTACACTTTTGGAGACACAGTCCAGGATCCGCTGAGAGGTAACACTTCGATGAGAGCTGGAACCACCAGAAAGATTCCACATCTGCCTGAGCTGCTGTAGTCCAGAATCTTGCCACCCAGCTGTCACTACAGCAACCACTAGCAACAGTGAGAGCTAGAGCAGGGAGTTCCCCTCTTCCTCCAGCCCTCCAAGTCCCATTGTACCTATCCTGCAGGAAGCCAGCTGGTGAGAGATACTGGGTAATGTAGTTTGCAGACTCTCAGCCCCATCAGAACAGAGCAGAATATGGGGTGCCTGGATGGCTCAGGCAGTTAAGCATCTGACTTCAGCTCAGGTCATGATCTCATGCTGTGTGAGTTTGAGCCCTGTATCAGGCTGTATACTGATGGCTCAGAACCTACTGAGCCATCAGCACAGACATATGGCAGGGAGAGCAAGTGCAGAGCCTGCTTCAGATTCTGTGTCTCCCTCTCTCTCTGCCCTTCCCCTGCTCATGCTCTGTCTCTCTCTCTCAAGAATAAATATAAATTTAAAAAAAAAAAAACAAAAAACAAAACAGGGGCACCTGGGTGGCTCAGTCAGTTAAGCAACTGACTTTGGCTCAGGTCATGATCTCACGGTTCGTGGGTTCGAGCCCTGCGTCGGGCTCTGTGCTGACAGCTCAGAGCCTGGAGCCTGCTTCGGATTCTGTGTCTCCCTCTATCTCTGTTCCTCCCCTGCTCATTCTCTGTCTCTCTCTGTTTCTGAAAAATAAATTTTAAAAAAGTTAAAGAAAAAAAAACAGAGCAGAATATAAAAAGGCAGTTTGGGGGCTTAAAAACAATAGGTAGATAACCAGTACAAAAACCAAAATCAGTTGCCTTAGTTATGAAGGCCCTGCTTACTTACAAGGGCAAAGAACAAATGTATTCAGCCAAAGATGGGTAGGTTAAAGAAAAATGGCAGCTTCTCCTGCCTGTCAGTTGCTGTAGTCTATCCATGGAACAGTTTCACCAGTAGAAATCCCTTAAATATTTGCTGAGTATTACTATGCTGTAAGCTGGGCTCATGCTGTTATACTTTAATCTTGTGATTTAAGTGGAAAGTATAAATCAGAGTAGATTAAACATCAGATATACATTTTTATGTTAACTACTGTAATTCTACCAAATTTCCCGTATCCTCATCGTTTTCACAAATAATGCTATTTTACCTAGAGATCAAAGGCATCGGAAATGAGCCCCGATATCATCTTCCTTTAGAGATCTGTACACTTTTTCATTATCTCTTTCTGTTGCAAAGAAGAAGGTATCCTGTCCTCCTACCCCTCACTAATCCTTTTTTTTTTTTTAATTTTTTTTAACCTTTATTTATTTTTGAGACAGAGAGAGACAGAGCATGAATGGGGGAGGGGCAGAGAGAGAGGGAGACACAGAATCGGAAGCAGGCTCCAGGCTGTGAGCCATCAGCCCAGAGCCTGACGCGGGGCTCGAACTCACGGACCGCGAGATCGTGACCTGAGCTGAAGTCAGACGCTCAACCAACTGAGACACCCAGGCACCCCTCACTAATCCTTTTCAACAGTAACCATTTTAATGTGTTCTCAATCTCATTCCTCCCTGCCCTATCTGGAAATTTATTTCTTCAGTGAATTTTTTCTTTCCAGAGTACTCAAATTCTTCTTCAGTCTTGATGACACCTCCCCTTTCTATCACTATCTGCCTTATCCTTTCACTTCACAGCAAAATTCTGTGGAAAGAGTTGTATGTACTCTCTCCTCCATCCCATTCTCTGTGAAACTCACCCCAACACAGGGACACAGATACACACGTGCACACACATAGACACACACAGGCACATACAACATATGCAAACATGCACATCACACACACACACCACATATGCACACATGCACACATGTGCATGTGTGTACACACACACACACACACACACACACACACACACACACACACTACTGATCCATCCAGTGCTTCTCCTTGAAGCACTTTCTTCACTTCCGGGATGTCTTCCTGGTTTTCTGGTTTTTCTCTGGCATCTTTCTTTGCTTGATCCTTGTCCTTCTATTCCCTAAATGTCAGAGGGCCAGGGGCTCACCTCTATTCTATGTGGCCTGCCTCCTTTGGTAATCACATCTAGTCTCATGACTTTAAATACCATTCAAATGCTGATTCCCAGTTCCCATCCCCAGCCTGGACCTATTTCCTCACCTCTGCTCGTATGTCCAACCGCCCACCCTTTCTCTCTTGTTGGATGGATAACAGGACATGTTAAACTTACCATGTCCAAACTTGAGCTGCAGAGACCAGCCCCCACGGGTTCCTTTCCTAGTCTTCCCCATTTCAGTAAACGGTAACTCCACTCTGCCAGTACCATGCCATTGGCCTCAGGGTCACCCTTGATTGTTCTCTTGCTCTCCCTGCCATATGTGTGTTACCTGGTTGTGGTCCTGTGTGTGTGTGTGTGTGTGTGTGTGTGTGTGTGTGTGCGCGCGCACACATGCGTGTGAATTGCCTTTTCCCTTTTATCTATCGGAGTCTTTTCATTAAGGCTCTTAAACTTATTCTTAATCCTATCTTGGAATTAGAGCCTCCTTTCAAGACGGGAGAACATGGCACTGGGAATTCAGCCGCCAACGTGGGATATTTCACTTTAGGGAATAGTCTTATGACTGCCCTTTGACACAGTCTGCTGCTGGTCATTCTGCCAGGCCTCAGCCTTCTCCCTCAGAGGTCCTCTGTTACTCCTTCCACTTGTCAAAGGCAGTGCTCAGATGTCTCCAGTCAGGAGACAGTTTTCTACTTTGCTTTCACTGTTAAACATCTTCTCACTCCCTATCAACTCTCAGGAGCCTGTTTAAATTTGCACAGAGTGACTACCGTTTGCAACACGTGACAATACTGAAGCTCACTTAGAACGTCTACAGGTTGCCTAGAAAAGAAAGCAGTATCTGACTGAAATTTAAACTAAAAAAACAAACAAAACATTTTTCCTCCACGGAATTAACTTTTCACTAAAACTGTATAAAACACTTTCATGTCTGAAAAAGAACTGACAATGTGTTGGATGTCAATTAATCATTCCTCTATGAAATAAATTTTGATTCCTTTCAGAATCAGGAGTAGATTTTAAAGAAAAGCTGCACTGGGGCTCCTGGGTGGCTCAGTTGGTTAAAGCGTGTGACTTCGGCTCAGGTCATGATTTTGCAGTTTGTGGGTTTGAGCCTCACATCGGGCTCTATGCTGACAGCTCAGAGCTTGGAGCCTGCTTCGGATTCTGTGTCTCCCTCTCTCTCTGCTCCTCCCCCTGCTCCTGCTCTGTCCCTGTCTCTGTCTCTGTCTCTCTCTCAAAAATAAATAAAACGTTAAAAAACATTTTTTTAAAAGAAAAGCTGCACTAATAATTAGAAGAAAGTGATCAAAGAATTCAGAACCTTCAGAAATAACTTATAAAGCGAGATTCTCTGGTTACAAGTAAAAGGAAAGCCAACTCATGCTGGCTTAAGGAAAATGACATTTATTGGGACAGGTAACTGGAAAGTCCAAGGATAGATATAGCTTAAGGCATTGCTGGGACTAGGACTGGGGTTGGCAAAAAGCAGCCTGTGGCTATTTCTGTAAATAAAGCTTTATTAGAACACTACTCTACCCATTGCTTCTCCTGTTGCCTATGGCTGCTTTTGTGCCACAGTGGCAGAAGTGAGTAATACAGTGGTGAAGCTGAGGAGTTGTGAGAGAGAGCCCCACTATGATGTGTGGGTTTTCCGCCCCAAATCAAGCAATTCTCCAAGACTAATCCAACTCCGTTCTGACACTGTCTACCTGGAGATAGCATCAGATTCACAGGTTAAGGGCTCAGTCCCGCAAGATGGCCCCCACCTCAGATGCCCATCACTAGTCCAGGTTGTTACCTGTGCTTCTGACTGACTGGAGGACCCCCTCCTTGGGTTCGAATAGTTTGCTAGAGTGGCTCACAGAACTAAGGAAACCAGTTTACTCACCAGATTACCAGTTTATTACAAAAGATATTAAAGGATACAGGTGAACAGCCAGATGAAGAGATACATAGGGCAAGGTTCCAAATGCAAGAACTTCTTTCCCATGGAGCTTGGGGCCAACAAGTGGATGCATTCTGGTTCACCAACCTGGAAGCTCTCAGAACCCTGTCCTTTCGGGGTTTTATGGATGCTTCGTTACATAGATGTGATTGATTAAATCATTGGCTGTTGGTGCTTGATTCAATTTCCAGCCCCTCCCCTCTTTCCCAGAAGTCATGGGGAGGGACTGAAAGTTCCAAACCTCTAGTCTAATTAATCTAATGTAATGGTTGGTTCTCCTGGCACAACCCCCCCACCATCCTAGGGAACTTCCAAGAGTCACCTCATTAACATAAACTCAGCTGTTGTTGAAAGGGTTTTTTTTTGTGAATAGCAAGACACCCGTGGCACCTTTATGGCTCTGAAGTGATTTCGGGAACTGAGGATAAAAGACCAAATATGAGAACAAAACATGCTCTTGGGGACGCCTGGGTGGTTTAGTTGGTTAAGCCTCCAAGTCTTGATTTCATCTCAGGTCATGATCACGGTTTGTGAGATCGAGCCCTGCGTCTGGCTCTGCACTGACAGCGTGGAGCCTGCTTGGGATTCTCTCTCCCTCTGTCTCTGCCCCTCCCCATTCATGTACGTGCTCTCTCTCTCTCTCCCTCTCTCTCAAAATAAATAAATTAACATTTTTTTAAAAGATGCTTTTATTGCTCTTATTGCTTAGGAAATTACAAGGGTTTGGGAAGCAATGAGCCAGGGACCATTGGCAAAGTCAAAAACATATATTTATTATAAATAATAATCTCATACCCACAAACCCTGAAATATTTCCTGCCTGGCCCTTTACAGAAAAAAAAAAAATTACCAACCTAGGAAACAGAATGATGTCAGTGGGATCTGGCCTTTCTCTGTTTCGCTGCTCTGCTTTCCTCAGCGTTGGCCCTTTCTCATGGAGGCTCTGTCATGGTGGCAGAAAGAACATCTACAATATATAACTCCAGGGTTACATCCTCACGGGAGTGGTCTTCTTTCCAGTTGCTCCAGTAAAAATTCTAGGATTCACTTTGATTGAACCTCCTTTCCTTGCTTTGCTTGGTGTGTCCATCCTCAAGCCAGTAACTGGCCATGGGAATGCAGTGCCCCGATTTGTCAGGTCTAGGTCACAGGTTGACCTCTGGAGTGATGAGTCAAGTCAGTATCTCCCAAACCATAAGAACTGAAAGAGATGAAGGGGTGATCCTCTCAAGAAAAGTTGTGGGAAGCAATTGCCAGAAAAATGAGAAGAGGGAGAAGTCAGAATAGAATAGTGAGTAAACGGAAGGGAAGTTGTAGAACAGGCTAGTAAACGAAAACATCACTGAAAGAATTAAAGTCACAGCTTTTATTTTTAAATTTTTTTTATTAAAATTTTTTTTTCTAACATTCATTTTTTGAGAGACAGAGAGACAGAGTGCAAGTGGGGGAGGGACAGAGAGCGAGGGAGACACAGAATCCGAAGCAGGCTCCAGGCTCTGAGCTGTCGGCCCAGAGCCTGACACAGGGCTCGAACCCATGGACTGAGAGATCACGATCTGAGCCAAAGTCAGACGCTTAACCAACTGAGCGACCCGGGCCCCCCTAAAATCACAGCTTTTAAAGGGCTGCAGCTTCTTCTGTTAATGCAGAAATAAATATTTTCCCTTTCATCAGTTCATTTAAAATCAAGAGTTTAGATCCACTATACGAAATTACTATTTTTATTGGTCAGAATGGTTAAATCCTGGCAATTTCATGCAGTGTGTGCTGGTTACCTAGGGCTGCTATAACGAAGTACCTCAAACTGGGTTGCTTAAAACAACCAAAATGTATTCTCTCAGTTCTGGAGGCTGGAAGTCAGAAATCAAGGTGTTCCCTCTGAAGGCTCTAGAGGAGACTCCTTCCAGCCTCTGGGGGAGGTATTTCTTGACTAGTATTGCATGACTCCAGTCTCCACCTGTTATTTCACAAGGGTTTTTTTTTCTTCTTTGTATTTATGTGTCCTCTCCTCTTCTTATAAGGACAGGAGACCCTAATCCAGTGACCTTGTCTTAACCAATTATTTCTGCAAAGACCCTATTTCCAAACAAGGTTACATTCTGAGGTTCCGGGTAGACATGAATTGTTTTTTTTTTTTTTTTCAAGTAGACATGAATTTTGAGGGGACAGTATTCAACCCACTAAGTTCACTTAATATTATTGGAGACTATGATGAAAAAGCAGAAAATTTGTCTTTTCAAAAGTCTCTGATTCGGTAGAAAAACAAAAGTAAAGACTGGGTTAAAGTATCTCAGGAATGCAAAGGTAATTCAACACCCAGAAAATGTAATATACTAATGATTGTTGTGGCTTGAATTGTGTTCCCCCCAAAAGATATGTCTAAGTGCCAACCTGCAGTACCTTATTTGGAAATACAGTTGTTGCACAGGTAATCAGTTAAGATGAGGTCATTTTGGAGTAGGATGGGCCCTTAATCCTAAATGACTAATGTCCTTTTGTGTCCTTTCGCTCCAGATCAGAGCCTGGAGCCTGCTTCAGATTCTCTGCCCCTCTCCCCGCTCTGTGTGTGTCTCTCTCTCTCTCAAAAATAAACATTAAAAAAAATTTTTTTTAATAAAAAAAAAAAAAGGACTAATGTCTGGGGCTCCTGGCTGGCTCAGTCGGTAGAGCATGTGACTCTTGATCTCGGGGTTGTGAGTTCAAACCCCATGTCAAGCCTAGCGCTTACTTTTAAAAAATGGCTGTAGAAAATGACTAATGTCCTTATAAGAAGACATTGTGAAGACACAAGGAGAGAGCTCCTTGTGAAGACACAGAGACACAGGGAGAAGACAGCCGTGTGAAGATGGAAACAGATTGGGGTTTTGCTGCCACAAACCAAAGAACTCCTGGGGTCACTAGACACTAGGAAGAAGCAAAGAAGGATTCCTCCCTCACAGGTTTCAGAGGGAGCATGGCGCTGCTGACATCTGGTTTTAGATATCCAGCATCCAGACTGCAAGATAATAAACTTCTGTTGTGTTAAGTCACCCAGTTTATGGTACTATATTACAATAGCTCCAGGAAACTAATATACAGATTAAGAAAGAAAAAAACATGTAAATACCACATATGCATTTAATAAAATTTAGCACTCATTTATGATAAAAATTTTTAGCAAGTTGGAAACAAAAGGGTAACCATCAAACGCCTATACTAAACATCAGTCTTAATGCTGAAATTTTAGGAGCATTTCCATTCAGTCAATATAAATAAATCTAACAAAAATATGCAAGATCTTAATAAAGAAAATAAGGGGGAGCTCCTGGGTGACTCAATTGGTTAAGCATTCGACTTTGGCTCAGGTCATAATCTCACGGTTCGTGAATTCGAGCCCTGAGTCGGGCTCTGTGCTGACAGCTCAGAGCCTGGAGCCTGCTTCAGAGTCTGTGTCTGTCTCCCTCTCTTTCTTCCCCTCCCCTCCCCTGCTTGCTCTCTCTTTCTCTGTCTCTCAAAAATAAATAAACATTAAAAAAAAAAAAGAAAGAAAAAAGAAGGAAACATTACTGAAGAATACAAAAAAAAGGCCTAAATAAATGGAGAATTATACTATGTTCCTGGATGATAAGACTCAATATCATAAAGATGTGAGTTTTGCCATAATCTATAAATTCAATTCCAAAATAAATGCCTATAGGATTTTTTTTTTTTTTAGTGAAACTTGATAAACTTACCCTAATATTTATATGGAAGTAGAAAGAGACACTTCTTTTTAATGTTATTTGATGAATTAGATGGGGGAATTCATTTTAAAGTTTTGGCAATTAATACTGTGAAGTATTACTGCAGAGATAGTCAAATAGACCAACTGAACTGAACAAAGGGCTCAGAAATAGATCCATGAATTTATGTAAACTAAATGTATAACAGACATAGTATTACAAATTAATGGGGAAAGGATAGACTATTCAATAAATAGTGCCAGAAAAATTGGTTACCTGAATGAAAAAAATTAGAATACCACATGCAAAATAAATAGATTAAAGCCTTAAAAGTGAAGAACAGAACTTTAAAAAATATCTTTATGTCCTTGAAACAGGAATTTTTTTTCTTTTTTCTTTTCCTTTTTTTTGAGAGAGAGCATGCATGGGAGGGACAGAAAGAGAGAGAGAGAATCCCACGCAGGATTGCACTATCAGTGTGGAGCCCGACTCGGGGCTCAAACCCATGAACTGTGAGATCATGACCTGAGCCGAAATTAAGAGACGCTTAACCGACTGAGCCACCCAGGTGCCCCTAAAAGCTTCTTTTTAATGAAAACCACCTTAAGTGAAGTCAAAAAGTCAAACCACAGACTGGGAGAAGATACTTGCAAAGCATATAGCTGATGAAGGATTAGTATGTTGGCTATTTAAAGGATATCTATAAATAAATAAAAAAAAGACAACCCAACTTGAAAAATAAGAAAGGTTATTGTGTAGATAGCATTATTGCCCCTGTTCATCATCCCCTGCCAATATTCACACCCTTTGCTGTGTGACTTCACAGTTCTTCCCACTCACGCAGCACGAGACATTTCTTCCTTTGACTTTAGATTTGGCCATGGCATTTGCTTTAGACTATTAGAATATGGTAGATGTAACAGTGTGCCACTTGCAAGCCTAAGCCATAAGAGGTCTCATATATTTCCACTTGGTCTTTTGTACCTTTGCCATTATCACGAGATGAAATTGGCCAAGCCAGCCAACTGGTTCCAGGAGGAAGGTATGAGACCATGTAATAACACAACTAACCTGGACAAGCTGCCTAAATCAGCTGACTCCTAGGTATGTGAGTGGACCCAGGCAAGATCACAGAACTGCCCTAACAAGTCCAGCCTAAATTAGCCAACCCATAGGCATGTGAGCTAAATACATACTTATCGTATGGCATTGTTTTTTGTAGTTAGTTAGTTGTTATACAGTGTTAGTTAACAACACTGTAATGAGCAAGAAATTCTCCGACTCACAGTCAATAAACATTAATTGTATGATCCACACAAATAAAAGCAATGACATACCATTGCATATTTGAAAGATTGACAAATTAAAAAGTATAATACTAAGTTCTGACAGAAATGAGAAGTAGTAATTGATATATACCGTTAATGGGAGTGACAGGGCTCTGGCCATTGCATTGCAAGTGTAAGTCCCCTGGGTGAGGCATCCAGGAAAGCCATTCCACACAGCCCCCGCCCCGATTAAAAAAAGAAGACAAACTGGGCTGGTAATTGTCTTTTGTCTTTTCCTCTCCCTGCCAGGAATGTGGACATCAGGCTGGAGATGGGGCAGCCGCTATCTTGCAACATGAGGTGTTTTAATTTCATTGATTGTATTTTTCATATATTAAATCCATTTGGTTCCCCCTCAAACCTACCTCTTCTTCCCGCCCCTCCCCCCACTGGTTTCTTTTTTTGTGGATAATAATAAAAGTAAAAGGAGAATGGCTAACATTTATGAAGTGCTTTTTACATGTCCAACATATAATTTGGAGTGCTCTGTGTACCTCAGCTCATTCAATCCTCACAATAATCCTATGAAAGAAGTGCTATTTTTTTGTTCCATTTTACAGGTAAGGAAATGGATACAGAAGTTAGATAAATTGCCTGGGTTCATACAGCTATTAAGTGGAGCCAGAATTCCAAATCCAGCTACCCGGCTCTAGCGTCAATGCTCATGACTATTTGCTACTTTTATTCTCTTTTATCTCTTCGACCGTCTTAAAAAGGCTTATTTAATAGTCTCTTGGGTTTTTATTTTCTAAAATTGTTGGCGTTCCTATTCTCCTGTTTGTTCCACCTGCTGATTCTTCTTTATAAAGAATGATTCCCTTGTACGTTTTAACATTTTTGATTCATTCATTCAGCAACACTGATTGAGCACGTATCGTGTGGAGCTGGGGATACATAAGTAAAGCAGGCCAAGTCTCTGCTCTCTTACCTTAAATTCTAGTAGGAGAAAACAGTAAACAAGGGGACAGAGAACAGAAGGGAGTGATTATATAGGATGGTAAAGGAAAGATCTCTGATAAGGTGACATTTGAAAAGAGACCTGAAAATGTGAGAATGTGAGCTATGTGTATATCTGGGAGAAGAATCCCCAAGCAGATAGAATGGCCAAGACAAGGGCTGCACGGCAGGAACATGCCTTGAATGTTCAGGAATGGGCAGAGGCCTGTGTAGCTGGAATGTGGCATGTGAGGGACAGAGCAGAGCAGATGAGGGCAGAGAGACACCTGGACGCGAGAGGTGCCCATCACGCAGGGCCTTTGAGGTCATAACTTTGAGGCTGGATGGTGGGGGGGCCTTTGGAGGCTTTTTTGTGAGTCATAAGCTCAAAGATGGTATTTAAAACTATGAGACCAGATGGGCTCACCCAGAGAATAGTGTTAAGTAGAGAAGAGGTCTGAGCCCTGAGGCCTGGGACCTTCCAGCTGTAGGGGAGGAAAATTTTTCCTTGACCGTCTTCCTGGCTGGGTCTGGAAGTTAAACTGACAAAAGCCAAGTTAACACGAGGAACGCAAACAAATTACTTAATGTAAGTTTTACATGACCCAGAAGCCTTCATAAGGAAATGAAGACCGGAAGAAACAGACACTGAGTATATTTTTATGCTAGGTTGGATGAAGAGCGGAAGGACAGTCGTGGAGGAATATGGTAGGTCAAGGAGTAGGAGATAAATTTAGTAAGGGCGGGGGGAACTCGCCAAAGCCTGTTTGTTCACATTCTTTTCAGCGTCCCTTTGTTTTCTGAGATAAGGAATCTCTTTCTTCTGGGTATAGGGAGGGCACCTCTCACAGTAGGGTTATTTTTGTTGCAGGGGAGAAGGGAGGGGGGTGTCAGAGTGACCTTTCTGCTTCTGCTGTTTTCCCAAACTTCTTTAGTTCAAAATATTCAATACACCAAGGTGCCATATTTTAGGGTAGCGTGTCCGGAATCCCCCAGCACTGAGAGATTAGGAAAATGAACACCCAGCAAAGGAGACTGAGAAGGAGTGGCTGATAGAAGAACCATGGAGGAGTTGGTGTCCCGGCATTAAGTGAAGAAAGTGTTTGAGGATGAAGAGAAGGACCCACTGCCTCAGTAAAATGAGGACAAAGGAATGGCCATTGGACTTGACATGCAAGTTACTAATGAGCTTTTTAAAAATGATTTTGATGGATCGGGATGAAACCTGATAGAGAACAGAAGTGAAGACGGCAAGTGAAAAGAGCAAACCAAAACACGCTTTCAATGAATTTTGTGTGAAGGGAGCAGGGAAATGAGTAGTAAGCTGGGGCGCCTGGCCGGCTCAGCCAGTAGGGCATACGACTCTTGATCGTAGGGTCATGGGTTCGAGCCCCATGTGTGGTGTAGAGTTTACTTAAAACAAAATTTAAAACCATTATAGAGAAATGAGTAGTAGCCAGAGGTGGATTGTGAAACCAAGGGAGGTTTTGTTTGCTTGTTTCTTTTTAAGATAAGAGGTATTAGGCACCATGATGATCCAATATTGGAAACTATCCACTTTATATGAAGAAGGGAATGACTTTGAGTTCAGCATAAGCAGAGCTTACTTCCCACCTGGCTTGGTTCCTGAGAGCACCCCTCCTGAGCGGTTTTGCATTTACTTCTGCCAGGCGCCCAACGGGCCCTACCAGCCCAGGACTAATTTTCACATTAAAATTTCACCTTGTGGTTTGCCACACCAAACAGGTAAAATCAATTTGGATTCCAGAACCTCAAAAAGCAAAGGGTTGGGGGTGCCTGGGTGGCTCAGTCGGTTAAATGTCTGACTTGGATTTAGGTCATGATCTCGAGGTTCGTGAGTTTGAGCCCTGCGTCGGGCTCTGTGCTGACACCTCAGAGCCTGGAGCCTGCTTTGTGTCTGTCTTTTCTGTGTCTGTCTTTTCTCTCTTCCCTTCCCCTGCTCTCTGTCTCTCAAACATTAAAAAAAACTAAAAAGCAAAAGGTTTGATATCTCACCTAGGTACTTTTTTTTCCCCCCAGTCCCACAAAGACAAACTTTCTTTGTTTTTTTGCCAGGGATTTATGGGCAAAGTTTACTAGTCTTTCTTCATTGAGGTCGTGGTCCTTAGAGGGTTCCTACTTGTTACTTATCAAAACCCGAGCCCATAGATCACCATTTTGCTGGAAGCTGTAATCTTTCCCCTCATTCTTCCCCTGGCTAATTCCTGTTCACCTTTGAGGTCCCAGCCTAAAGATTACTTCTCAGGGAGGTGTTCCCAACCCTCTCCATCCCAATCTCGACTGACTTACTCTTCTACTCACAACATTGTCTTTCTGTCTTTGCCCTTGGCAAGTCATTTGTGACTTCACGTGAGTGTTTGCTTAGTTCCTGGTCCCCCTCTAGACTGAACACTGCATGAACCCAGGAAGCAAGCCTGTTCAGTTCAACACATAGCAGAAAGCCTGATTCATAGAGGATACTCAGTAAAGGTTGGTGACTGAACAAATAATTGTCCCCGAATCCCGTAACTAAGAGCACAGTACTAAGTAATCTCCTGTGTTTTGGAGACTGTATTCTCTAAGAAAGTGTTTTTCAGTGGAAACAAGAGAGAGGTTTCTGATGGCTATTTCAGTTGCCTGTGTCATTTCGGTTAACCTCGTGTCTTTTTCCCTCCAGCATGGAGATCTCCTCTCACCAGTCCCACCTCCTGCAACAACTGAACGAGCAGCGCAGGCAAGATGTCTTTTGTGATTGCAGCATTCTGGTTGAAGGGAAGGTCTTCAAAGCGCATCGAAATGTATTATTTGCTAGCAGTGGCTATTTCAAAATGCTTCTTTCTCAGAATTCAAAGGAGACCAGTCAACCCACTACAGCTACATTTCAGGCTTTCTCCCCCGACACTTTTACGGTTATCCTGGACTTCGTCTATTCCGGCAAACTCTCTCTTACTGGTCAGAATGTCATAGAAGTGATGTCAGCTGCAAGCTTCCTTCAGATGACTGATGTCATTAGTGTATGTAAGACCTTTATTAAATCTTCACTAGACATTAGCGAGAAAGAAAAAGATCGCTATTTCAGTCTCTCCGATAAAGATGCTAATTCTAATGGTATAGAACGTTCCTCCTTTTATAGTGGTAGCTGGCAAGAAGAAAGAGGTTCTCCACATTCTCACCTAAGCCCAGATCAAGGAACGGGTATAATAAGTGGGAAATCTTGGAGCAAGTATAATTACCATCCAGCCTCCCAAAGGAACACCCAACAACCTTTGGCCAAGCATGAACAAAGGAAAGATTCCATTAAAAAGTCCAAACATTGGAGGTTGTCACAGCCTTCTGAAGTTGCTCATTATAAGTCTAGCAAACGAGAAGCTCGGACATCGGATTCTTCCGGCCACATTTCCCAGTCGGAAGAACAAGCACAAGTTGATGCTGACATGGACTCTACTCCTGTTGGCTATCCGTATGGTCCAGGATCTGATGTCACATCCAGAAGCTTTCCAGGTACCCCAAAAAAGCATCCGTCCTCTCAATGAGTTTCTAAGACTCCTATCCAAATCAGTCCTATCTCAACATGCCCTTGCTTTGAAGTGTTACAGGCAGTTAAACCAAGAGGTTTTTTTTAAGTCCTACTTCTCTAATGAAATTTATTGTATAAGACATAAATTTAAATTTTTAACTAAAAATAATCTTGGCTAAATTTGAGAATAGTCAAAACTTAACAGACTTCTGAGGTGCAAAGCCAAGATTTCCAAACCTGTGTCAACAGATGATTAGCTCACTGTTAAGTGTTTAAAGCTCTCTTCTAAATGGTTTAAATCTCTAAGGGGCATAGCTTCACTTTAAATAGGTTATTTTTTTTTCTGAGTATTCACTCGGGAGGAGTACTTTTATAGA
Source organism: Acinonyx jubatus (assembly GCF_027475565.1). Classification (NCBI taxonomy): domain Eukaryota; kingdom Metazoa; phylum Chordata; class Mammalia; order Carnivora; family Felidae; genus Acinonyx; species Acinonyx jubatus. The sequence continues at coordinate 24,349,387 of NC_069381.1, forward strand.
GAAAAGTTAAACAGAGCAACCATGTGAACTTACAAAGGTTCACAGACCCAAGACCTACCAGAAATGAAACTATATCTGATTTTATTGAGATATAAATACATAATTAAAAAAAAAAAAACAACTTAACACACAACCCATAGCATTGACACTGTAATCCTATATGCAACAATAATAGGAGACATCTCATTTTTATGATGGTAGTAAAATGCAGAAACATTATTATGTAGGTTGTTGGTTTCAGTAATTCTCCCCTCCCTGCCATAGAGAACAGGGATTAGAAATGCATGTCATTTTTTTTATGTTTATTTGTTTTTGAGAGAGAGAGACAGACTGTGAGTAAGGGAGGGACACAGAGAGAGGGACACAGAATCAGAAGCAGGTTCCAGGCTCTGAGCTGTCAGCACAGAGCCCGATGTGGGGCTCGAACCCATGAACTGTGGGATCATGACCTGAGCCAAAGTCAGAAGCTCAACTGACTGAGCCACCCAGGTGCCCCAGAAATGCATGTCATAATCAGGCAGCAAATTAATTAATCAAGTAGCAAATTTGCTTAACAGTTTACATGTGAATTTAAAGGAAAATCATAAGATGAAACTCCTACTGATTATAAGATTCAGATTATATATTTAGAATTTTTTTTAATTTAGGAAAATTTCAAACATATAAAAAAGTAAAGAGAATAGCATAATTCACCTCCATGTACCCCATTACCCAGTCTGAACAACTTCCGACTCATGGTCAATCTTGTTTCATCTGGATCACTACTTCTCACCCTTCCCTTTAGTATTATTTTTTTAAGTGTATTTATTTTGAGAGCGAGAGAGAGAGAAAGCCTGAGTGGGGGCGAGGCAGAGAGAGAGGGAGAGAGAGAATCTCAAGCAGGCTCTAATGCAGGACTTGATCTCACAAACCATGAGATCATGACCTGAGCCGAAATCAAGAGCCAGACACTTAACTGACTAAGCCACCTAAGCATCCCTCCCTTTATTATTTTTAAGCAAATATAACACATCATAAGTTTTCATCTGTAAATATTTCAGAAAGTGTCCCTAAAATATAGTCTTTTAAAAAAACCCACTACAATACCATAATTGTACCTAAACAAAATTAACAGTTTCTTAACATCAGTAAATAGCCAGTCAGTATTCACATTTCCTGGGTTGTCACATAAATTTTTTTTTTAATTTTTTAACATTTATTTATTTTTGAGACAGAGAGATACAGCATGAACGAGGGAGGGTCAGAAAGAGGGAGACACAGAATCTGAAACAGGCTCCAGGCTCTGAGCTGTCAGCACAGAGCCCGACGCGGGGCTCGAACTCACAGTCTGTGAGATCGTGACCTGAGCCGAAGTCAGCCGCTTAACCGACTGAGCCACCCAGGCGCCCCATAAATTTGTAAAAATAATTCGGTTGTGGGTGCTTGGGTGGCTTAGTGGTTAAGCATCCAACTCTTGATTTCAGCTCAGGTCATTTTCTCACGGTTTGTGGGTTCCAGCCCTGTATCATCAGGTTCAATGCTGACAACACGGAGCCTGCTTGAGATTCTCTGTCCCTTTGTCTCTGCCTCTCCCCCGTGCTCACTCACGTGCACATTCTTTCTCTAAATACATAAATAAACTTAAACAAACAAACAAACAAACAAACAATTCAGTTGTAGATAAGATACCTTAAAATAATAGGCAACCAAGGGGCGCCTGGGTGGCTCTGTTGGTTGAACGTCTGACTGGCTCAGGTCACGATCTCAAGGTTCGTGAGTTCAAGCCCTGCATTGGGCTCACTGCTGCCAGTGCAGAGCCCGCTTCTGATCCTCTGACCCCTTCTCTCTGCCCCTCCCCTGCTCGCTCGCTTTCTCTCGAAAAGAAACATTAAAAAAAATAATAGGCAACCGGATTGATCTTTACTAACCACATTTTTCTGTAGTACTAACCTGAAAAGACATGAAATTATATCCTATCACAGAGCTTACTAAACGTCCTGCTGAGCTCTGACCGTTGACCAAGGCATAGTGGTAACAGAGCAAAAATGAGAAATCTCTATTGAGTTTTAAAACAGCAAAAGACTGATCTTTTCTCTGTTTATGCTCTGTACTTCTGTAATTCTAGGCTATGTTAACCTAACTTCAGTAATGAACGGCTGAATTTAACAGCTATTAAATTGATGAAATTTGCTTCCAATCATAACTAACATCTTGAATACATATGAGTTTTATTTTTTTAAAGTTTATATATATGTATATATATGTTTTTGTTTTGTTTTGTTTTGTTTTGCTTTTAGTAATCTCTATGCCCCACATGGGGCTTGAACTCATGACCCCAAGATCAAGAGTTGCATGCTCTACTGACTAAGCCATCCAGGCACCCCTTGAATACAGTTTTATTAAAAAAATTTTTTTTAATATTTATTTATTTTTTAACAGAGAGAGAGAGAGAGAGAGAGACAGAGTGCCAGCAGGGGAGGGACAGAGAGGGGGAGACACAGAATCCAAAGCAGGCTCCAGGCTCTGAGCCGTCAGGACAGAACCCAACACAGGGCTCAAACCCACAAACTGTGAGATCATGACCTGAGCTGAAGTGAGATGCTTAGCCGACTGAGCCACCCAGGCGCCCTTTTTTATCGTTTTTCTTTTGAATACATGAGTTTTAAAACAAAAAAATTAAATATCCTTGTCATTTTTTCACCTTTAAAAGTACTACAAGTGTATGAAAAGAAAAGGCAAGAGGATAAAAATAGGTAAATAAAAAAGTCACTTAAAAGCTATCATATTGAATACTTTTACTTTGGATTGTATCTCCAGTTTTAAAATCCAGCACCACCTTTTGACATTTCAAATCTAGTGACTCTACAACACTGAGTAGAAAGATAAGGGTGAGAGTCAGTTAACCCTGACTTTGTAAATGTATCAAATACTGAAGTTACAGTTCTGGACTCAGGATCACATTAATGATCTAGTCTTAATAAAATTTCTTTCTTGGGGCGCCTGGATGGTTCAGTTAAGCGGCCCACTGGTCCTGATTTCCGTTCAGGTCACGATCCCAGGGTCATGGGATAGAGCCCCGAGTCCAGCTCCGTGCTGAGTGTGGAGCCTGCTTGAGATTCTCTCTCTCCCTCTCCCTCTGCCTCTCCCCTGCTTGCTTGCACTCTCTCTCTCTCTCTCTCTCTCTCTCTCAAAATAAAAAAATTAAAATTAAAAAAAAGGGAAAAGAAATAAAAGAAATAAATGCAATTTCTTCCTTCTCCTTTTCTCCTGCCTTTCGAAGACGGGACTCACCAACTCCTTTGGGATTCTTCGTGTTATACAATTGTTATGATGAACTTTCCAGAAATTTAATCAAACTGTCTCCTGACAGATGATCTGCCCAGGATGCGGTTCAAGTGCCCGTACTGCACACACGTGGTGAAGCGGAAAGCAGACCTCAAGCGCCACCTTCGCTGCCATACGGGAGAAAGGCCCTATCCGTGTCAAGCTTGTGGGAAAAGATTTAGCAGGCTGGACCATCTAAGTAGCCATTTCCGAACAGTATGTATATAATTTTTCATCATCTTACTTCTTAAGAAATGTGCGCATTTATCTGCTTTAGGATTTACTAAATCTCATTTACTGCGGGAAATCTTTTCATACAACTCTACCATATTGGAAATGTTTCCAACTTAATGGTTTTCCTTTACACGTGATGCATAATTTAATATATAATATATATACACTTTTTTATTCTCCTTTGAGACCTTGAAGTAAGAGATATTCTTTTGAATATCCATTTTGCTTTTTTGTTTTTTATTTATTTTTTGGAATATATATTATAATTCATTTAAAATCTAATATGTTTTTGTATACTGGTCTTTTCAAGAGCCGAAGACAATGTAAAGCAAAGATATTTGAATGTCTAGGTCAGAGTCACTACTTCAGGTACTCAGCCTCTGCTAGTGGTTCTCGAATCCTTTTCTGAAAAGATCTCAGTCTAGTTTCTACTGTTCAACCTCTGTCCACTATACTCCCTTTTTAGTCTCTCTCTAGTTTATCTGTAGTCTCCTCAAGGAAGGGAGCAAGGTGGGAGATTGAGCCACTTCCAGCCAGGGACAGGATTGTCAGCAGTCAGAAATCTCAGGGAATTTGCTGTTCAGTGCTCTGGTGGGTTAATAAGGTAAGGACATTGGAAAATTACTCTGCTGTTCATCTTGAGGCAAGAATGTTTTCCAAAATCTGTTGTATTACTCATACTTTTATTCCATTTATATGATCTCCTTTTAGCTTTAAAGGACAGTGGATTGGGGCACCTGAGTGCCTCAGTTGGTTAAGTATCCAACTGGATTTTGGCTCAGGTCATGATCTCACAGTTTGTGAGATTGAGCCCCAAATTGGGCTCTGTGCTGACAGCACAGACCCTGCTTGGGATTCTCTCCCTCTCTTTCTGCCTCTCCCCTGTGCTCACTCTCTCTCTCCCTAGCTCAAATAAATAAATAAACTTTAAAAAATAATAAATACCGACTTTGGCTCAGGTCATGATCTCGCGGTTCATGAGTTCAAGCCCCGCGTCGGGCTCTGTGCTGACAGCTCAGAACCTGGAGCCTGTTTCAGATTCTGTGTCTCCCTCTCTCTCTCTGACCCTCCCCCATTCATGCTCTGTCTCTGTCTCAAAAATAAATAAACGTTAAAATAAATAAACAAACAAACAAATAAATATAATAAATAATAAATAAAGGACAGTGGGTCACTTAAGGCAATTTCTTCAGGCATTGCTTTATAGTTAGTCAGCAATATATACTGAGCACCTATGCGCCAGCCCCTTTTCTCAGTGCTAGGTATCCATCAGTGAGTGAGCAAAACAGACAAAATCTCTACCTTCATTAACCTTATGAAGCTGGTTTTTTAAAATTAAAAACAACCTTTTATTATTTAAAGCAATGAAAAAGTATTAAACAAAGTAAAAATAAGAAAAATAAAATACTTTATTTTCACCACCGAAATATACCTTTCTTAACACTTTATCACATGCATATATATGGGTTGTTTCTAACTAAATTAGATCATACTACTTGTGATATTTTGTAGCCTGCTTTCTTTCATGAATAATCTACCTTGCCATCTCAGTAAACTTTTATTTGACATCCAGGTCAATTTCGCATTTCCCTGTAGTCTCCCAATACCTTTTATAGCTGGTTTTTCCAAGCCAGTATCCAATTCAGGACCCAGGGATCTCACTGTTAAGTCCCTTAAATATGTTTTTAAGAGAGCATAGTACTCTCAGCCACCCTTTTTATTTCCATAACACTGACTTACTTGAGATATCAAGATAATTGTTTTATAAAATAACCTACCTCTTGATTTCTCTGCTTGCTTCCACATGGTGTCATTCAGTTTGTTCCTCTCTCCCCCCTGAATTTTCTATAAACTAGAATTTTTATCTAAAGTCTTAATGGATTCAAGAAAAATACTTTCCGGGGCACCTGGGTGGCTCAGTTGGTTGAGCGTCCGACTTCGGCTCAGGTCATGATCTCGCGGTCCGCGAGTTCGAGCCCCGCGTCCGACTCTGTACTGACAGCTTGGAGCCTGGAGCCTGCTTCGCATTCTGTGTCTCCCTCTCTCTCTGGCCCTCCCCCGTTCATGCTCTGTCTCTCTCTGTCTCAAAAATAAATAAACGTTAAAAAAAATTAAAAAAAAAAAAAAAAAAAAGAGGGGCGCCTGGGTGGCTCAGTCGGTTAAGTGTCCGACTTACGCTCAGGTCACGATCTCGCGGTCCGTGAGTTCGAGCCTCGCGTGGGGCTCTGGGCTGACAGCTCAGAGCCTGGAGCCTGCTTCCGATTCTGTGTCTCCCTCTCTCTCTCTGCCCCTCCCCCATTCATGCTCTGTCTCTCTCTGTCTCAAAAATAAATAAGCGTTAAAAAAAAAAAAAAAAGATTGGTCACTAAGCTAGGTAATGATACCATGATCCCACCATTGAGCAGTTAAAGATGCCACCACGTGATTAGAAAGGAATCTATGTGGAACTATTTTGGCATTATGCTATATATATCCATTTCTTCATCAAGCATTCATTTAATGAGATTAACAGCAGTTGATAAACTCTGCCCAAATTATTAATTTTACTTGTGGTATGATTTACTGATTTTATCATTTCTTCTACATTATTAGCTAGAATTCTATAAAGTAAAACCTTCCCTCATCACCTGGAACTACTTGGTTACTTTGACATACAGTTACTACAGGAGAAACAGGATAAATATTTAATTCTTTCCCTTTAATTATCAATTTTCAAAATAAAGAGTTGATTAAATAGCAGTTTCAAATGGTAATATGAGTTTTTTCTGGCTTTATTTTTTTTCTAAATAGCATACAGTCTCATGAATTTTCATTGGTTCATTGTGTTTGGGACCACAACAATTATTATTCTTTTTGATACTCAAATTTTCAGTTTTGTCCAGTTGGACGACTTGAAACTGGTTCTTGTGTCCCTTTGTCATAAGTCCATTAAATATTCAAGGTGGCCTTATTCTCTGGCCCCCAAATTTCCCTACGCTCACCTGTATTTTCCCTGTCACAAAACTGGAATCAGCCATTTCTCAAAAGACCTGTGGGTCCTTTTAATGGGGAATGAAATTAGAAACCAAACTTTGGACATCTGGGGTGCTCATTGTTACTATGGTGTCATTCCCCTTAGATTATTTCAGTGGACAGGGGCACTGTGGTGGCTCATTCGGCTGAGCGTCTGACTTCAGCTCAGGTCATGATCTCACAGTACGTGAGTTCGAGTCCTACATTGGTCTCACCGCTGTCAGCGCAGAGCCCACTTAGGATCCTCTGTCCCCCCCTCTCTCTGCCCCTCCTCTGCTCGTTCTCTCTCTCAAAAAAAATAAACATTAAAAAAAAAAGATTATTTCAGTGGACAGAGCTGGAAGAAATATGTTTTTAAAATAATGAATTCATGGGGCACCTGGGTGGCTCAGTCAGTTAAGTGTCCGACTTCAGCTCAGGTCATGATCTCACAGTTCGTGGGTTTGAGCCCCGCGTAGGGCTCTGTGCTCACAGCTCGGAGCCTGGAGCCTGCTTCGGGTTCTGTGTCTCCCTTTCTCTCTGCCCCTCCCCAGCTGGTGCTCTGTCTCTCTCTCTGTCTCAAAAATAAATAAAAACATTTAAAAAAAAAGTTTAAAAAAATTAATTCATGATGATATATTCAATTTTAACATTATGTTTTATTTAATTTCTTTGACTTCATAATCATATTGGAATAGAAGGGATGGGGGATGAACATGAATCTGTGCCAGAACTTTCTAACAAAAACAGTACCACATATGATACCCATAACACTACTATTTCAGGAGAAATAAAGTACACTCAAATTGTGTACTTTCAATGTTTACTGATTAATATGTCAGGAGTTAAGTAGAAAATAATAACTATACTGAGTTGTAGTCCTATACATTTTCTTAGATATTTTACCACACTGCATTAGTTTTCTTGGGGTTTTTGGCCATTTGTGTTTGGTGGTGTACTTCCATAGTGTTCTGATTTTATCTAAATGAATATGCCATAAATATTAATTCAACATTATGATATTAATTATAGTGATTTTTAGAGTAGAACCCATAATCTCTGCTCTGACAGCTATTAAAGAAAGTTATTGGGGCGCCTGGGTGGCGCAGTCGGTTAAGCCTCCGACTTCAGCCAGGTCACGATCTCGCGGTCTGTGAGTTCGAGCCCCGCGTCAGGCTCTGGGCTGATGGCTCGGAGCCTGGAGCCTGTTAACGATTCTGTGTCTCCCTCTCTCTCTGCCCCTCCCCCGTTCATGCTCTGTCTCTCTCTGTCCCAAAAAAAAATAAATAAACGTTGAAAAAAAAAAAAAAAGAAAGTTATTTAGGGCATGTGGGTGGCTTAGTCAGTTAAGCATCTGACTTCGTCTTAAGTCATGATCTCACGGTTCGTGAGTTCAGGTCCTGCTTCAGGTGAGCCCCACTTCTCTCTCTCTCCCTCTCTCTCTCTCTCTCCCTCTCTGCCTCTTGTGGGATTCTCTCACCATCTCTCTCTGCCACTCACTTGCACCCTCTCTCTCTCAAAAATAAATAAAAAAGAAAGAAAGAAATCTGCTTATTAATAAGTATAATTATATAATTACTCATCTTACAACTTTTTTCTAAAGCAACTTCACACGTATTAACTCATTTGGTTCTCACAACCCGAGTTGTATTCCCACTAGTTGTTAAGGAAGGAAGCAGGGATAATAATAGGCTGACACATAGCAAGCAGCCTGTGTTGTTTTGACATATGTTGTTGTTTGAACCCATGTCCATTGTGATTTTCAGGCTTCCCTTCTGTTTGGGTGGTACTTCTACCTTGCTAGTTGTTAGATATTTTGACTATCACCCTGGAAGCAGGTTTATATTGTTTTCAGTTACTTGCTTCAAGATACATGGTTAATAAATGACAAAAGCAGGGCTAGAACCCAAGCCTTCCAGTTCCTGGTCTAGTCCTCTTTCTACAGGATCTTTCATTAATAGAAGTGACAAGAGATACTTCTATCTAAAAATATGTATCCTGGCTGGCTCAGTCAGTGGAGGATGCAACTCTTGGTCTCAAGGTTGTGGATTTGGGCCCCACGTTGGGTGTAGAGATTACTTAAAGATAAAATTTATATATATATACATATACATATGTACACACACATACACACACACATATATACACACATATATGTATGTATATATATATATATTTTTTTTAATGTCTCATTTTTTATTTTTGAGAGAGTGTGGGGGATGGGCAGAGAAAGAGAGAGAGACAGAGGATCCAAAGCGGGCTCTGCATTGATAGCAGGGAGTCTGACGAGGGGCTTGAATTCACAAACGTTGAGATTGTGACCTGAGCTGAAATCGGACACTTAACTGACTCAGTCACCCAGGTGCCCCAGTTTTTTTTTTTTTTAATTGTTTTAAGTTTATTTATTTATTTTGACAGAGCATGAGCAAGCAGGGGAGGGGCAGAGAGAAAGGAAGGGAGAGAGAATCCCAAGCAGGCTCCGTGCTGTCAGTGCAGAGCCCAACTTGGGGCTTGATCTCTCCCAAACTGTGAGATCATCACCTAGGCCAAAATCAAGAGTCAGACATTTAACTGACTAAGCCACCAGGCACCCTGTATATTTTTTATTCTATTTTAAAGAGAATGAGAGAGAGAGAGAGAGAGAGAGAGAGAGAGAGAGAGAGAGAATCTTAAGCAGGCTCCATGCTCAGTGTGGAGCCTGATGTGGGGCTCAATCCCACAACCCTGAGCCAAAAATCATGACCTGGGGTCATGACCTAAGCCAAAATCAAGAGTTAGATGCTCAAGCAAATGAGCCACCCAGGTGCCCCAAAGATAAAATCTTTTTTAAAAAAATGTTTCGATAAACTTAAATTTGGGACAATATATTTTTTTTTCTCTAGCTGATAATAATAAATTAACACACAAAACAAGAGGTTTCTCCCTCACCAAAATTAAGGTATATAAAGTCCTTAGAATAGTAAATGTGATATATTTAGTGTTTGCAATTATTATTATTCTGGAAGGTGTCCCTTGTTACCTTAGATATCAAAATATTGTTGGATTAAGGGATATGTGAAATTATTAAGCATGTGATATTAATCATAAAAATGTTATAGCCATCATTTAGAGAAAGTTGGTATTTATTTGTGACGTCAGTTTGTCATCAAAACCTGTGATCTTTTTCTAATAATTAGACGTTAATTTTAATATTAGTGCTTGGTTTTGGACATCTTAAGTTTATGCACTGGTACCGAGATCTTGAACTATGCCGCTTTTGAAAAATCTTTTTTTTATCGCTATTTAAATCTCTACACAGATTCACCAGGCATGCAAACTAATCTGCAGAAAATGCAAACGCCACGTGACTGATCTAACAGGGCAAGTGGTCCAGGAAGGAACCAGGCGCTACAGACTTTGTAACGAGTGCCTTGCTGAAGTTGGCATAGACAGCCTCCCCATTGATTTGGAAGCTGAACAGCATCTTATGTCCCCATCAGATGGAGATAAGGATTCCAGATGGCACTTGAGTGAAGATGAGAATAGATCATACGTGGAGATTGTAGAGGATGGGTCTGCTGATCTGGTCATACAACAGGTTGATGATAGTGAAGAAGAAGAAGAAAAGGAAATAAAACCCAACATTAGGTAGCTGACGTGTGACCCCACAGAGCTGTGGCGTGTATGCAACTTACATTGACTTCCTGTATCTCTCTTTCCATGGTCAGAGTCTGGTTAACAAATTTATCAGACTGACTTAAAAGTAGTGACCTAATATAACTTGCATGCTTTCCAAACAGGTCATTGTATCCATTCTGAACTTTGTTGCCCTAAAATATGTTGCTGCACCGGAAAGGAAGACCTAGCTTGAGTTGGCATGATGGATGAACAATTAATCCTCTTTTTTTTTCCCCCTTTTAATACTGGAAGATCTACTTAGCAAACTTTTCTCAAAGAAAATATTTTAAATAAATTTACCACAACCAAACCTTATGTAAGAGAATTTCAAGGTGTTGCAAAAACACAAACTATGAATACTGAATTTTCACAGGGAACCAGGTAAGAGCACATTTAAGGGTCTGGCACCCAGTCTGACTGAACTGATAAGTCTTTCTATTAATTTCAGATCTAAAACAACCTATCATTATCCCAATATGCTACATATTGTTTTAGGATCATGGCAGAAGACAAATCAAAAATGTTTGAAACGATTCATATTTGAATGTTTTGTCATGAAGTTAAAAATTACTCTTACGTAGTCCGTGTTGTTTTAAAAAAACAAAAGCCTAAAGTAGAGGCAGACCAGAGATTACATACAGACCTCATTTTCTAAAGCAGGAACTAATACTGCCTAAAAGTCAAGGTAGTTTGTGAAGATCTGACAATGTAATCCTCTTCCTCTCTACAGGAGAAAAAAAACAACAAAAAAACGATACACAAGAAAATTGGAGGTTACCACTTCTTAAGAATGATTTCTAACATTTATTTTTCTGCTCTATTGTTTTTAAAGTGCTGTCTCACACATTTTCTCACTTAATCAGCAAGGTAAATATTAATTGCCTCTGATTTGCAAATGACGAAATTAAGGTCAGAAAGTTTAAGCTTTGGGACTTGTGACGGACAGGTTTTGATTTTACACAGCCCTCTTCCAACTGTCTCTCCCTGTATTGTCTCTGGAAATGGCAGAGAATTAAAGTCAAACCTCACCAATCTGCAGTAATTAGAAAAAGAAGCCTATCAGAAAGCATGAAAGAATTTAATAATCTTTAACAACATATAATAACTTGAACTAGAGTTATCCAAGAGTGCTCAGTAATGTCCCTACAGTGTCTTTTGACATGTTTTTAATGTCAAGTTATTTATATGTAAATTTTATATATAACACTATTTGAACCAATTCTTCTCTTAGATGCTTTAAGCGTTTTTACTTATCTTGTTTATGTAATTTTTCAAAACAAACTTTTCCCCAAGGAAACAAAGGTGAGTTTCAACTCCTCCCCTGTATGAATTAGGAAACATTCTAAACGTACAGTTAAATTGGAGAAGCATTATTTTAGTTCTGAAGATAAAATCTAAATGCCAAAAAAACCTGACCTTACTAAAGGTCACTGCAAGTTATTACAATTAAGCTTGATCTGATTTAATTTTGATTGAGAGAGGCTCTCTATCAAATTATACTATATTTCTAAATGTCATAACATATGTCAATATGACCCTTTTCATTTTATTCTTTCTCTCATTCTTTCATTAGTGATTGTCCTTTGATACAAGTTGAGGGCTAAAATGGTTAATTTCTAAAACATTTCTTATAAATAGATGACTAACCATTTGTTTTTGTTTTATGGTACTTAATGCTGAGACTTTTTTCAAGATTCCCCTGACGGTAAATTTCCATTCGCTTCAAGACTGGATGGTATGCACTGAGTTCATTGTGCTCCCCACATGACTGTTCCTGAATCAGGAGTCTTAACAATGAAGTTATATCCAAATGAGTGAGGGAACACTTGTCATTCTCTAGTCTCACCAGATGGTAGCATCTTTTAAAATTATTATCTGATTTTTTAGTCCTTGGAGCCAAGAGGAAAAATGAGTGATGGGAGCTTTATTCATGAGGATGATTAGTGCTTGCATGTGTATGCTCTAATGCACTTTAGTCTGTGATCTAAATGTTCTTTTATGCTGTTCTCTTCTGCATGCGAACATCAGCATGAATGTCAGCAAAGTCCACTGGACATGATGCCACCAGCACCGTATCTGAAATAATGCTTTCTCATTGTTTATAACAAGCAACAAGCTATCCCCACAAAACAGCCATCAGGCTCATCAAACTAGACAGCTCATCTATCCTACCATTTTAGTATCCTAAAAGAAAAACATTTGTGACATGTTTGTAAGTTGTAAATAATAACTCCAGTTATCATATCATATGTATCGAAGACTTTAAAGACCAGTTCTTTCCCAGAGTGAGACTGTCCAGTAATGGTTTCTGAGAAAACAAAAGTCTTTGGCTTTTAAATGTGGGGAAATGTTACATAGGGGTGTAATCTCTTAATGTAAACTTAATTTATGCCAAGGGTTTTTTCTTTTTTTAGTATTAGCAAAATAGCGGGAGTTGGTTAGAACAAAGTTTGCTCTTACAGTAATGCTGTTTATCAGCTGGTGAATGCCTTTCTAACTGTGTGGTCCTCAAGAGTGTGTGGCGATGGGAAGAAGAGTTGCAAAATAAAGCAATACCGCAGTCGTGCCTAGTGGCTGGAGGAGGCAAAATGGACTAGATCGGTGGTTTAAAAGATTTTTTTTTTTAACCCAAGAAACCCTTTCTTCAAATGAATTGTTTCAGAGAGAAGCCCACCATTTAAGGTGGGCGAAACCCTAAAATCAGAGCTGCTCTTGTTAAAGCCCTCTGTGAGCCTTTCACCAGACACCTCTGCAGAGCTCAGGAGTGCGGTACTGAAAACCTTGGAACCAGGGAACTTTTTGAATTCCCTTTGAGCATTGCGGTTTTACTTCATTACCTCTGTTACCGTGCTGATAAACTGGTAATCACGGGGTCTCCTAGAGCAGCAGATCACAGCCTTCATCGGTACAATATTCCTTCTATAGTTAGCATGTCTTTTGAAGAACAAATTTTTCAACATTGGATTTTTGACTAATGAAATCAAAACAAGCACCGTTACTGCTTTTATGCCACCAAGTCATTGCTTAATGGATGAAGAAAGTTTGGTGTGTCAGTTACTTAAGAGCTCAGACTGAATTCATTAAAGTTATTTTGCTAAGTCATGCTAAGATATATCGAAACTTCCACTCATATTGGATATATATATATATATATATCCTATATATACATATATATCCTATATATACATATATATCCTAAATTAATTAATACCATGGAAATTTAATACTGTGGAAAATCACTAAAAGTGACATAGTGTAAGATTATTTAACTGGGAAGGCTGATAATAATAGGTACTGGAGGACCAAACTTTATACATGGAAAGTTCTATGTTATTTTATATTAGAGTGGATCAGTATTACTATTTATCATTTATATAGCATTTTATATTTACAAAGTATTTAATAATTTTTATGTTATTCTTTACATATCTATGAAATAGGACAGTTCTCTCACATGAAAGGTAAAGAAATTGAGGCACAGAACAGTAAAGCAACCTCCCTAAGACAACCCAGTGAAACAATGGCAAAAATAGGAACTAGAATGATCGGATTTTCTGAATCCTAGAATATCAGCTTAATTCACTGAGGTGTGTTGTGTATTACTCGATTTTATAAGATGCCTTTTACAAATAATAGTCAATTGTCTTAAAGTTGACGTCATTGTATGTGGATAAATCCTATACAGAATAAATATTATGTAAAGGATGTGACTTTAGTTATAAGAGTTTTAATGATAAAATTCAGGTTACCACAGAAACAGCACTGTTTAGCCAGTGGCTTTATATATTGTGAAGTATAATTAATATTTTATTTTGATATAGGAGTTTCTTAACTATTCATGCTAATGGAGCCATGAATAGACCAGAAAAATGAAATCCACAGAGGATCTATACACTTCGTCTTCAAACATGTTAGTCTTTTCCCTACGGAATTTGTATTGATGCCAACAAAAAGTCAAATATGTTAATAAGTGATAAACCACACACAAGAGAAGCCAAGGGCCTCTTAACTTTTCGAGGCTTTTCAATACTGAAATAGGATAAACACTTTTCTCCATCTCTTTATTTTTTTTCACATCCGTTTCAAAAGCCATTGGATACTTACCACCTTGAGATTGGAAACCAGTGACCAGGGTAATGCCAGTCATCTCTTTACCTTTAGACTTGATTAGATAGATCATTTACAAACATTGTTAAATGGAATACAGCTTATAAAGTATATCTAGGAACTTATTATACTCTGCTCTGCTCTTTCAGATTTCTAGATATACAAATCCATTATATAGTTGCTTGATTTTCCCATTGGGAAAATCTTTTAATCCCTTGCTGATATTATTTACAACCACTTAAATTTCTTCATTAAAGAGTAACTTTATATTTACATTTACATTTATATTTATTCAACCCTTAAGGGGAGAAAGCGGAACATTTCTGCCTAGACCATGGTTCTCATCCTTGGCTGCATATTAGAATCACTTATGGAGCTTTTATTTTTTTTTTTTAAGTTTATTTATTTTTGAAAGAGAGACAGAATATGAGCCGGGAGGGGCAGAGAGAGAGTGGGGGACACAAAATCTGAAGCAGGCTCCAGGCTGCCAGCACAGAGACCAACACGGGGCTTGAACTCATGAGCAGTGAGATCATGACCTGAGCTGAAGTCGGATGCTTAACCAACTGCACCACCCAGGCGCTCCACTTCTGAAGCTTTTAAAAACACAGATGCCTAAGCAAATCACAATCTTTGGCAGATGGGACCTTGATGAGGTATTTTTTAAAAATCTTCCCAGTGTCTTTTGTGCAAAATAGGACCCCTATTCAAGGTTTCCCTCTGTCCTTATAGTTGCCTCAATGGGCATTTGAACCATTTGACCTTCCAGCTTACTGGTTCTCAACCTTATCTGAAAGGAAGATATTAATTTTTGTGAAATGTCAAGATACCGTATATGTTTCCTTAAAGTTTTTATTAGGACAAATAATAACACTCTAAATTATTGGGTAGTCTTAAACTAGTCCATTTTTACTTTGGGATACATTTGGGTTTTATTTGATTATGGGTATTGCATTCTGGGAATTCACACAGTACTTCAGATTAATAAAAACTACATTAGGAATATGTGACTGAAATACGGTATCTTGAAATTATGTCTTGTTTTTGAAGAAGGAACCAGAACACTGTCTAAGCACTATGGAACTTAACTGCTACACATTAGAATTCCATCAATGAATTGAATTAAATCATTTTTTATTCAAGTTAAATGTCATACTGGAAAGGTAGGATTCAATACTAAGATGTGTTATTTAAAGAAGGCTGAGGACAAATTAGGAAACAAAAGTAATTTTCTTCCTTATTCTTCAAGTATTACCATTAAATTTTTTTTTTCTTTAATGAGAAGACTTGAGTAGAGTATCATCCTCATTCCCACCTTTAAGGTTGTGTTTGCGATTCAAACACTATGGGTATATCCCTTCACCAGTATAGTATACACACACTCCCTTGCTTGGTCCCCTACAAAAAAAAGAATGTTATCCAATAACGAAGTGGCACTTTTTTGCTTAGTTCAAAAGGTTAAATGCTTAGATACTGTGCCTTTTGCTGCGTTTTTGAATTGACTTAAAACTTTTTTTTTTCCCTGGAGGAAAAAAATCCATGAGGAACACAACCCTGAAAAGCGGCACCTATAAGCATTAGCACTAGAAGGCTCCAGCATTTGGGGGCCATGTTAAAAAATGAAAGCCTGTTTTTTCTTGCTAACTATCAGCGACATTTATTCGCAGTCAGGTGGGTAAACGGCTTGGTTTTATATCTTCTTTTCAGGGAGGAGTACAGCAGTGAGTAGTACGAACCTTCCTTTTCCTTTTCAGTCCTGCTTTTCCCCACAAATGCTTTTCCTTGAAAGTTATCACAGAGTCCCGCAGCTAGACCCCAGGAGAGGCCCGCGACCTACCAGACACCCCAAGACTACATTCTAGGGGAAAAACGTAAGGGTCTGCAAAGTGGGCACCAGATTAAAGAGCCCCCATTTCCCGAGTGCTTACTGGATCCCAGTCCTCTGAGGTAGGCATTGGCACCATCCCTGTTTATGACTGAAAGTGATGCTGGCAGCCCTGGTGAGGACCCAGAGGGGATCCCAGGGAACCAGTCAAGAGGGTCCCTGGATGCACGCAAGGGTAGAAATCAAACAGGAGCCAGCAGGAGGTGAAAGAGTTTATTGAAGGTGTGGAGAGAGTGCAGGTAGAGTGGGAGACTCAGAAAGGAGAGAGCCTCGTCTTTGCTGCGGGTCTGGGTTTTTTATTGAGGATTGTGATCTGGTGTATACTCCTCGCAGGCATCCAGAAACCAGCTAGAACAAAGAGGAGGGCCCAGGAGTTATTCTTTGGAGCCAGGGGGTCTTGACCTGGAACTGTCTAGGCCAGTGGTCTGGAATACGCATACGATAGCTTCCGCTGGTTATTCTCACCTGGTCCTTCCTTAGATGCTATCTATTCTAAAGAAATCATGAACTCCCTGTCCCTTACAAGGACATATGCTATTTGCACGATGAGACATGTGTAAAGTGGGGGTGCAGGTCCTAGCAAGAATAGGAGCAGGAAAAGGAACGAAACGCAGATTTTATCAAGTCCTTCAGTTTCCCCTATCTCAGGAGGAAATTGAGGCTTGAGAAGGTGAATGACTGACTCCGAAGCCACGCTGACTGATGTCCCAGCAGGGATTTGAGCCCACGCGGTGGCACACCCACATGTGCATGCCGAAAGTCGTGGCCACGCCAGGGGCAGCTAGTCCATTTGATACCGACTTCCGGTTACATTATTGCGAGGTCTGCGACCAGGCGCTTCCCCGCTTGCCCGTTCGGGACCCTCACACAGGAACAGTCTACCGAGGCCGCTGCGCACGCCGGTCAGGTGGCTTGGGCAGACAGGCCTTGGCGGCCAATGAGAGTCTTAGGCTTCCGCAGCTAAGCCAGTCGCAGCCAGGCAAAGGCACGTGGGGCGGAGCCGGACCCGCTGTTGGCCGAAACCCCTGCCACTCCAGAACGCCCTGCTGGTCAGACTCAGCCAGGACCTCGGTGCTGTTCTCCAGTTAATCCGGCGTACCTGCCCTTTCTATTTCTTCGCCCCTCGTCCCTCGTTCCCTTAATTTTTAGAGGGTCATAACTCTTTAAGAGAAGCATTGAACAACAAATGTTTTAACGATCCAGCCCTGTGAGGTAGGTGCTATTATGGTAGATGAAGAAACAGGCTTAGGGAAGACCACAGTCGGGAAGTTTCCAGACGGGACTGGAAGCAGAGGCTCTGGCTCCTGCTTCTAAGTATGTATTGGGAGATTAGGCATTTATAATGACTCAGGGAACCCTGTCACGTGCAAGGCAGAGGAATGAAATGAAAAGGGTGGAGGAACACTACATTCCAGGTGGGGAGGCGTACATACGGCCAATAGTGATGTGAGGTAGAAAAGTACCAACTGCCAGAATCGTATCAATTTGTCCGTTCAACAGATACCTGAACATCTACCATTTGTAGCCTCCTCCAAACACACGGATCCCTAGGTGGAGTTGAGACAAATTATTTGGGTGGGGAGAGTATTACGTTTGTTTTTACACAAAAACGAATATAGATAACAAAAATGGCCATTCATCCCAACATACAAATAACGTGCTGATTTAAAAAGAAAAGGAAAGCTGGCTTTGAGCTATGCCTCGAATGGAAAGGACATCAATATAACCACGGAATGAGTGCAGGGAATAGAAGTCTAAGAGGAATCCAAGACAGCTGCAGTCTGGGGAGTGGGAGGCTAAGGGTGCTATAGATAGAAATAAGAAATATGGAATTTGGATATGAAAACATGACATTAAGGATCTCTTCCTAAGGAGCGTGGCGCCAGGAGCTTTGGAATCCAGGAAAACCTGGATTAAGTGTCACGGAAACAGACCACTAAAGATAGAAGGTTCAGGGGTGCCTGGGTGGCTGTTGGCTAAGCATCTGACTTCGGCTCAGGCCATGATCTCATGGTTCATGGGTTGGAGCCTGGCATCGGGCTCTGTGCTGACAGCTCAGAGCCTAGAGCCTCCTTCAGATTCTGTGTCTCCCCTTCTCTGTGCCCCTCCCCGCTCACACTCTGTCTCTCTCCATCTCTCAAAAATGAATTAACGTTAAAAAAAAATTTTTTTTAAGCATTAAAAAAAAAAAAGAAGAAGAAGGTTTAAAAAAGGTATAGGGGCACCTGGGTGGCCCAGTCGGTTTAGCGTGGGCTCTTGATTTCAGCTCAGGTCATGATCTCATTGTTCATGGGATCAAGGCCTGTGTCAGGCTCTGTGCTGACAGCACGGAGTCTGCTTGGGATGCTCTCTCTCCCTGCCCCTCCTCCACTCTCTCAAAATAAATAAACTTAAAAAAACGTATATAAAGCAGAATTGTGACTACATATATTTACTTAAGGGACTTTATGCAGCAATATATCCAAATGTTTACAACACAGTCTAAGTATTTCTTTGGAAATCAGAGAACCCAAGAAAGTTGGGATCAAGCAGGTGGGATGAGTCCAAATAGCTTCTAAAAGGTGAGTTTCCAGGGGTGCCTGGGTGGCGCAGTCGGTTAAGCGTCCGACTTCAGCCAGGTCACGATCTTGCGGTCTGTGGGTTCGAGCCCCGCGTCAGGCTCTGGGCTGATGGCTCGGAGCCTGGAGCCTGTTTCCGATTCTGTGTCTCCCTCTCTCTCTGCCCCTCCCCCGTTCATGCTCTGTCTCACTCTGTCTCTCTCTGTCCCAATAAATAAATAAATAAATAAATAAATAAACGTTAAAAGGTGAGTTTCCAGTTATTTCAAAAAAGGACAGGATTGGCAGGTAAGAATCTGGGCAACAGAATACACAGAGCTAAAGAACAGGAAGTAGATTAGTGGTTGCCTAGGGCTGGGAGGCAGGAGGGTGGGGAGTGTACTTAAAAAAGTAGTGGGTTTTTTGGAGGGTGAAAATGTTCTAAAATTGATTGTGGCAACAGTTGCACAACTGTGAAAATATACTAAAGACCACTGAATTGTACATTTTCAGTGGGTGAACTGTATGGTAGAGTTATATCTCAATAAAATAGTTATAAAAACAATCTGGGTAAAAAATCAAAAGGCAGAACTGGAGAGTTATGTAAACTTAGCTGGTTGGTGATGGTGAGTTGCACTGGTCCTGAGAGGGGCTCTGGAGGGCCTAGGGGAACAATGATAAAGGCAGAAACAAAGTCACCCAATAACTGGCTCATCTTCCTTCTCCTGTGATACACCCTTGAATGTTTAATGCTGTGAGCTACAAGGAAACCCAGAAGGGACGAGCGGAAGGGAGCGCCTCAGAAGGGCAACTGGTTTGGCATAAAGAGATGGGCACAGCTTTTGAAAATGGATGCTCAACTGACATATGGAAGAAAGAAAAACAGGAAAAACTTGGCGTAGAGAAGCAGGAAGGAAAATGAAGTCGAAAGAGAAAACAGGAGAGGGGAGAAGCAGAAAGAAGCGGCTTTTTTGCCCTTCTTCATAAACACAGACCTCGCAGAATGGCACCGGCTACCAGGGTTGTCTCTAGGCTGGTGACACCCCCTAACCAAACACTGTGGACTGTTTTAATAAGGAGGAAAGTAAGGAGCTGTTAGCATTTATTATTCTCGTCAAAGTAATAATACTAGCCCTCACAGAGCATTTACTATGTGTCATGTGCTGTCCTTTATTTATATTTCTTAATCTTCTTAACAATCCTACAAGTACTATCATCATCACTTCAAATAAAGAAATTAAGGCAGAGAGGTAAAGCAACATGTCCAAAGTGGACAGTTAGTAAGTGGCTTACCAGGACTGTTCAGGGACCCCAGTGATCTGGCTCTGGTTTGTGCTATTTACAACACAGTCCAAACCCTCAAAATAACGCTAGCGTAGTCCACAGCTCCAAGTGTGATTCCAAAATTACTCCCTTTTTTTTTTCATTTACAAAATAAGATTCTTAATGACCCCAGTGATGCTGGGGTATTGCACAGCAACCTGGTCTGTCAGTGGTCATCCTCACCATTTCAGAGTTGAGGAGACTAAGCCTCAGATAGGTTAAGGAAATTTCCTGAAGTCATACCGTTCATGAATGACCGAGTCAGCGTCAGAATCCATGACTCTAATGACCTTAACAGTTATACTTGGAAGCAGTTTAAAAAACACACTCGGGGGCCTGGCTGGCCTAGTCAGTGAAGCATACGGCTCTTGATCTTGGGGTCATGAGTTCGAGCCCCACATTGGGTGTGGAGTCTACTTAAAAATATATAGATATAGGGGCACCTGGGGATCTCAGTCCGTTAAACATCCAACTTCAGCTAAAGTCATGATCTTGCGGTCTGTGAATTCAAGCCCCACGTCAGGCTCTGTGCTGATAGCAGTCCTGGAGCCTGCTTCGGATTCTGTGTCTCCCTCTCTCTGCTCCTCCCCCACTCATGCTCTGTCTCTGTCTCTGAAAAATGAATAAATGTTTAAAAAATTTAATATATAGGTATAAATTAAAACGCACACACACAGTTGTATATTTATTTGACAGTGGGAAGAAACAGTAGAAATCCACCATTCTTTACTGTCTTGTCCTAGGAAACCAGACGTTTCTATAGTCCAAATGTCTCTGCTAAATAACATTAACTTTTGAACTTTCAGAATAAATGTCAGAGAAAGTGGCACAATCTTTGTCAGTGATCTCTTTTTGGGTTGTACCTGAGAAATATCACCCAAACATGAAGTGTTTCCTTATATATAAAATGTGAGTGATGGCTGCTATACTAACCTCAGAGGATCATTACATAAATGTGATTTGTTATATATTAAAGGGTATGGTATGAAGACAATGAAGAGAGTTACATAGCCAGGTGGTTCTAGGTGCTACTAATTTCCATGTTTGTAAAATGCAGATACCACATATAGAAATACTGGAAGAACATGGAACACCTATGTGGCTCAGTTGGTTAAGCGTCTGACTCTTGATTTTGGCTCAGGTCATAAGCCCATGCGCTGGGCATAGAGCCTGCTTATGATTCTCTCTCTCCTTCTGCCCCTCCCCAACTCATGTGCACGCTCTCTAAAAAAAGGAAGAAAAGAAAAAAATACTGTAAGGACAAATGGGAAACATACTGAAAGCACTTGGGAAAATACCCCACACAGACCAGTCCTGGATATGCGTTTATGACAAAATAAATATGTTGGCCCTTTTCCTAAGAGTACTTTCTTGCATGTCCAGAATTAGACATCGTTCATTTGATAGGTAACAAAATAAAAATTATTTATAGTACATTAGATGGGCAACAACATTGATAAAGTACTATAGTCACTAAGTTCTGTGGATATTTGCTCTGAAAGCTTTTGGAGGACATCCTTTCCAATTCCCTGGTTTCTTAGATGAAGAAACAGAATCCTTGGTCTCAATCTGGAATCCTCAAAGCCTTCTGATTGAAGCTCAGACTTCAGAGGTGGGGACGGGCCAGAATTCTAGTTCACTCAGTGCACATGCCCCACCTTGAGGAGGGTATAAATTGTTCTTTTTCCACCCTTCTTGAACATTTTCTTCCAAAGCCCAAGTGGCAAAATAACAAAGTGGAAAGAGAATTGGCAAAGTGGTCACAGAGACAGATAACCACTTAGCCCACTTGGGAGGGAGAGACACCAGTGAGAAAAGGTCACCATGCCACTATGGAATGTCCACTACGGCAAATCGCTGCCATCAGAGCACATCCAGCCATACTCACAACAAAGGCTGTCTGATAAGAGTGAATGAGAAGATGCTGATGGGTGTGCTTTGGACCTAAACAAACAGAAACTGCAGAAACCTGCTCGTTCTCAGCTCAGTTGTTTAAAATACAGTATACAGGATCACAGAAACTTAGAACTGGAAAGTTCAGGAATCACTAACACTCCTGTTTCATTTGTTTACTTATTTTAAATGTTTATTTTTGACAGAGCCCATGCAGGAGGGAAACAGAGGGTGACAGAGGATCCGAAGCAGTGTGTGCACTGACATCAACAAGCCCGATGTGGGCCTCAAACTCACGAACTACGAGATCATGACGTAAGCCAAAGTCAGAAGCTCAACCAACTGGGCCACCCAGGTGCCCCACTAACACTTATAACATGCAGATGGGGAAGCAGGTCCAAGGTTAGACAGCAGAGTGAGGGCTAGAAATTGAGGCTTGTGACTTGCAATCTTACGCTTTTGTAGATCTGCTCAAGGAGCTGATCTCTCAGAGCTCAAGCTCTGCTTGAGTTTGATGCAGTTCTGAGATGCTTAACCCAGAGACCACCAGGCGGTGATGGACCATCCGTTATGTGCCATTGGGAAGCACTCCTTCTGTTTAGAGGGATGAGGCTAGCAAACACTAAACAATTAAAACATTAAGGCTGCAAATCTTTAAAGCTAACTAGGGAGACATAAAGACCACAGAAGGCTAGAATATTAGGAAGGCCTCAAGAAAATGGGACTTGAGCTTTTTTTTTTTTTTTTAATATTTCTTTTCAAGTTTATGTTTTTATTTTGAGAGAGATTGCGTGCGAACGGGGGCGGGGCAGAGAAATCAGGAGACAGAATCCCAAGCAGGCTCCTTAGCAGAGCCTGAGGCAGGGTTCGAACTCACAAACTGTGAGATCATGACCTGAGCTGAAATCAACGGATGCTTAACCAACTAAGCCACCCAGGCGCCCCTTGAGCTGTGCTTTAAAGCAGGACTTTCCAACCAGCAACCTGTGGACGAGATTCAGCCTGCATTTTCCCATTGTGATGATCTGTAGTAGTTTTTTTTCTTCTTCCCCCAAACTTGGGACTTTCACATAAAAATCCCAATTGTGGAGTGTCACAAAAAGTGCAGCACTAGGCCTGTATTCACAGTAGCAATAAGGGCAAGAGCTGTGAGGCAGCTGCCCCCGTAGCTACTGCATAAATCTTCAGCCAAACACCCACAGTTCACTCTCATTACTTCTGTGACTCCTTGGGCACTGGATGCGCTGTTCATGTTTTTGGAAAAGGGCAAGACAGCCCAGATAGGAGAATAAGACACAAAAGTGGCAATGAGTGGGAATGTTATACGGTAGGAGAAAAATATGCTCCCGAGGCCAAGACATAGCTGAAACTAAAAGAGTCGGGGGCGGCAGGGGAGACTGTACGACCATCTCAATAAAAAAACAAAAATGAACAAATAAATTGTGTGCTGCTGCTGGGTCAAGAATGCCAACTTCACACACAAAAGTTAACATACTCATTTTCCTTCCACTGAGTATCTTCATTTTGGCATATTTAAAAATGAACACAAACTGCATTTAAAAGAAAAAGTTTTTTTAATATTTATTTTTGAGAGAGAGACAGAGTGTGAGTAGGGAAGGAGCAGAGAGAGAGGTAGACAGAATCCGAAGCAGGCTCCAGGCCCTGAGCTGTCAGCACAGAGTCCGACATGGGGCTCAAACTCACAAACTGTGAGATCATAACCTGAGCCAATATCAGACGCTCAACCGACTGAGCCCCCCAAGCACCCCTAACACAAACTGCATTTTATTTTTTTTATTTTTTAACGTTTATTTTATTTTTGAAACAGAGAGAGACAGAGCATGAATGGGGGAGGGCCAGAGAGAGAGGGAGACACAGAATCTGAAATAGGCTCCAGGCTCTGAGCTGTCAGCACAGAGCCCAATGCGGGGCTCGAACTCACAGACCGCGAGATCATGACCTGAGCCGAAGCCGGACGCTTACCCGACTGAGCCACCCAGGTGCCCCACAAACTGCATTTTAAAATTCACATAAAACAGTTAATAAATTATAAATTTATTATAAATAAAAGGAAATAGAATTCGTATTGTGTAATTACAACTGACTTGCTTTTACTGAACCCCATTACACAGCACTGGTGGTAAGAGGTGCGGTTACCCGTTTTTTTTCCCAGTCAAGACTATACCCTACTTGGCTTAATACATCCCAAGAGCTCTTATTCTGGATTCAGCTCTTCCACTGGACTCACAATATCCCGCTGCTCATTTTCACAATCAATGTCCCAAATAGCACATGATATACAAAGGGGTCTATGAAAAAAAGGGACCTGGGTTAGCCTGGAAATTCACCCTGACAAAAGGCAGAGAGGTTCTTCTAGACAGTTTTTGCTTAGAGGGCCACAATTCAAATAAACAAAATGTACCTCAAAATAAAGAAGGGGAAGAAACACCACCCCAGTGATCCTGCTATATATTCACTGCAAGAACTACTATTCAAATGGTAGGCTCTTGGCCTAGTCTCCATTAGCTCTATTTTCTAGAGAGCTAGCAAAAGATACAGTGCTGAGAACACTTCAGAAGCTCACCATTTCGTTTTAGGTCAAGTTTAGCATGCCGTAATGGTATCTGGCACCACCCAGTGGCAATCTTTTCTCCTGTATGTGCGAATAAATAGCAACTTTGCAAATTCTTGTGGTGGCAACAAATACCTCAATCAATGAATAGAGAACAGAATAATGTTGCAAATCAAACAGAAGCAGTTTCATTACATTGCCTACTTTGAGAAGTTTAGATCATTTTTAACGTGGTTTTTTTCCACAATGAAGAACGTAGAAAAACACAAAGAAATGTAAAACACTTTTCTTCTCCAACTGTATAAATATATGGGCTTTAATATAAAATCACACTAGAAGGGCCCATTTTTTTATTTAAAAATTTTTTTAATGTTTATTTATTTTTTGAGAGAGAGAAAGAAACAGAGTGAGACTAGGGGTGGAGCAGAGACAGAGGGAGACACAATCTGAAGCAGGCTCCAGGCTCCAAGCTGTCAGCACAGAGCCTGATACAACATTCGAACCCATGAACTGCAGTGAGAATCATGATCTGAGCTGAAGTCTGACACTTAACTGACCGAGCCACCCAGGCACTCCTGGAAGGGGCTCATTTGTAAGGGCACTGACTTGTTCTTACGAGAAAATAGGAAAAGTGTCCAGACATTAGTGCTTTAAAATAGTGAGAAAGAGAGAAACTCAGGACTCTTTCTACAGAAGTCTTCCAACTGTTCCAACTATAATTATTTCTTCTAAGAAAACCGAGTGGCATACAGGATGGCTCTGTCCCACAGGAAATCTAAAACAAAACCTCTCTTTAATGTATATATAGAAAATATATGTATTAACCAATTCAGAAAAAAGCAAAGTCCTGGTTGTAGGATTTCTCAAATTATTATTATTTTTTCAAACTGAATTCGATAAGACTATGGAAGGTTCAGAGTATCCTGGGCTGCTGCTGACACCGTTGGTCCCTCTGGGGACCAGGCAGGACGTTTCACTAGAAGGGTGCTACTACAGCAGGGGACTAAGAGATGAGAAGCCATACTTGCCACCTGAAGAATTCTTTAAAGTTTGAGTATTTGCGTAACACGGACCAAACCTGCACCTTGATGTTCCATTTCTGAAAGTCACACTTTAAGTTAAAAAGTTCTGTTCTGTGGGCACCCCGGTGGCTGAGTTGGTTAAGTGTCTGACTTTGGCTCAGGTCATGATCTTGCGGTTCATGAATTTGAGCCCTACGTCGGGCTCTGTGCTGTCAGTGCAGAGCCCACTTCGGATCTTCTGTCTGTCTCTCTCTGTCCCTTCTCCACTCACACTCTCTCTAGTTCGAAAATAAACAAACATTAAAAAAAAAAAAAAGTTGTTCTGCAAATCTCCATATATCAACAGATACTGTAGAATTTATATCATGGTATCATGGTATCTTCTTAAAAAGAAGAGAAAAAACAGTTCTTCATAGGAGGGGGTTTTTCTTGTTTTTTTGGTATCTTAAATGTCAATGATCACAAAAACTTCTGGCTTCTCTTCATTATAGACCTGCATTGCTGAGTACGTTATTGCCTTGACTTCAGTGCCCTAAAGTTGGGGTTAGAGAATAAACAAATAGGAAAAAATGAAAATCAAACTCAGGATCAGTAACTCTACAACAATAGGCAGAAAGGCCAAATTTTACTATTATTCTGAAAAACTAAAAACTCACGTGATACAAGCAGTTATTTGTACA
The DNA here is from genome assembly GCF_027475565.1 of Acinonyx jubatus. Classification (NCBI taxonomy): domain Eukaryota; kingdom Metazoa; phylum Chordata; class Mammalia; order Carnivora; family Felidae; genus Acinonyx; species Acinonyx jubatus. The sequence goes on from NC_069381.1 coordinate 24,375,591, forward strand.
GCATTGTACAGTCATCCGGTAAAAATGAGAAGCCACATGTGCACAGGGAAAGAGCGCTGACTGGGAGGTAAGAGATGAGGCTCTAATCCTGGCTTTGTTTCCACCTGGCTAAGGAGGCTGGCTGACCTCTCCAGCATCCCCTTTTTCATTTACCAAGTGGACTGAGTCAAGGAACCCAAAGCTTTCCTATGGTCTGGCTCAGAGCTCCTTCTCAGGACCTCCTCCTTATAGTCTAACCTGGGGCCTAGGAACACAGACTCCTCTCCTCCTCAGCTGCCAACTCACTTTACTTCCTGGGTTCTCTCTCCACATGTTTCTGATACATGACAATCCCCCCTCGCCTGCCCTGGTTTAACACCACAGGATTAGATGTTCTCTTGGTTCCTTCCCATTCTAGAAAAGAATCTACAATAATTCTTTGCAGCACAAAACATAGCCAGCAATAGGCAACTGGCATTTGCTAGCTCTATGGCACAAAAGAAATCTGAACGTTTCCCAGATGGATCTGAATGGCACCCACCTTTGCTTTTTTCCCTCTGCCATAATCACCTGGTGAAACCACAACCTAAATCAAATTCAACTTTCTGCCTACGGCAGCACACACCATACTAAGTGGTGTCACTTTAAATCACATCCACAATCTCAAAAGGGCACTCAGCACTGACTAGTCATCCTACATTTGCCACTAAATTCCCTTGCTCAGTCTCTGAAACAATTACTTTCCATCTTCACCTCTAGGATTCCTCCCTCATTCTCACCCTCACACCAGGCCTCCTAGAGAAAACAGGAGCAATCAGTAAGAAGTGACTTATCTTCTCCATCCGTACTCACATTAGCCTTTCCTCCTATTACAATGAACAGCCCGTCCCTGCTCCTATCAGAAGATCAGCTCCTGTACCTGAACACACCACCCCACACCCCCCTTTACCAAAACTTAAGGTCTTTGTTCTGAAATTATTCTCTTCCTCTCCAGCATGATCAATTTGCCCCAAGTTCCTAGATCACTTCCACACAGCCTACGTTGGTGCTACAAACCTTGTAGCTAAAACAAGACACACACACACACACACACACACACACAAACTCCTCCCTTTCCAACCGCATTCCCCTCTGGCTAGTACTGTTCTATTTGTTCCCCTTTTCAAACTCTTCAAAAGAACTGTCTCAATACACTGCCTCCACTTTCCTATCTTTCATTCTCTCTTTGACCCATGTATCTTTCCATTGATTAGTAAACCCATGGATAATTCTCAATCCTCATCTTACGCAACCTCTGAGAGGTCTCAAGATCATTAGATATCTGGCTTTAGGGCACCCCCTCTTCTTTTGCTCCCTTTCATGAGGTTCTCCTTGTCTTTTACTTTTTGGCTCTGTCTCTTCCAAACTTAGTACCCCAGGGCTCAGTCCCCTCTATACTCTCTCTTATCTATACTCCCTCCGACATAATCTCATCTAATCCTATGGCTATAGATATCCTCTGCTCAGTGGTGGCTCCCAGATTTATGTTTGCAGAGATAGCTATCTCCTGAATAAGACATCCTATAGGCAAATGCCTATTATGAGACATTTCCATTTAGATGTCTAATATATACCTCACACATAAGATGTTCAAAAGAAAATTCCACGTGTCGTTTGTATTGTAATTCACATGCTCCCTTCTAGCGGTTTCTCTCTTTTTAAGCTTCTCTCCCAAAGTTCCCTCATCAGGCTTCATTTCATTATGTTGTGCTTGAAGAAATGATACCGCAGCTACTAGAAGCAACCAGGACTTCCCAGTCACTCTCAACTAATTTAGGTCTCTTTGGCCTAAACACAAGGGTCAGCAACTTGCAAATCACAGGGCAAACCCAGGCTGCCACCTGGTTTTGTATAGTCCTACCACCTAAGGATGGTTTTTACATGTCTAAATGGTTGGGGGGGAAAAAACCACAAAAGAATACCTCATGACATTTGAAAATGATATGAAATTGAAATTTCAATGTCCATGAAGTTTTATTGGGATACAACCACATTCACTCGTTTATGTATTGTCTGTGGTGGCTATAGTGATACAATAAAGGAGCTAAATATTGTTCTTCTATCACTCTTGTTCCACAAAGCTTTAAACATTATCTAGCCCTTTACAGAAAAAATTTGCCTCCCCCTATTCCTATATACAGATTTGACTGGCATAGAGTGGAGTCATACAGGTTGGCAAATACAGAATCCGGAGAAGCACAGAAAGTAGAAGGTACTTTAGAGAACATTCAGTGTAAAACCTTCATCACAGGAAGAGATACAGAAGCTTGAAAAGGCAAAGGGACTTTTAAACCCCATAAAAACCTATAACAAACCTGACCCTGGAGCCCAAGTGCTGACTCCTAATCCACCAAATCAGATGCGTGGAATCAGCGCTTAAACGTAACATGGTCAGGGAAGCCTGAGGAAAACTTACCACTTACTTCACACCAATTTATTAGAACTCACTAAAGTTTACTGGCATATACTAACTTTATGGTAAGAAAGTAGCAAATGTTTTTAATGGCTGAATTTAAACATACCTGAGGGTGCTTGGACAATGAAAATTCTTCTCCCCACCTTGAGAAGGAAAATTAAAACATGATTTAGACTTCCAGGATTTAATACCTGTTCTCCCTTTAAATATTTTAAAATAAATCTTATAAATGTGGTTAAGATATGAGAAGGCCAAAAGAGATGGGAGGGATAAGGGGCTTTAAATTTCAGTTTGAGGGGCACCTGGGTGGTTCAGTCAGTTAAGTGTCCAACTTCGGGTCATGATCTCGTGGTTCGTGAGTTAGAGCCGCGCATTTGGCTCTGTGCTGACAGCACGGAGCATGAAGCCTAGAGACTGTTTGTAGTTCTGCGTCTCCCTCTCTGCCCCTGTGTCTCCCTCTCTCTGCCCCTCCCCCACTCATGCACCTGCGCTCTCTCTCAAAAATAAGCATTAAAAAATGTTTTTAATAGGGGCACCTGGTGGCTCAGTCAGTTGAGCAGCCAACTTCGGCTCAGGTCATGATCTCACGGTCAGTGAGTTCAAGCCCCGCGTGGGACTCTGTGCTGACAGCTCAGAGCCTGGAGCCTGCTTCAGCTTCTGTGTCTCCCTCTCTCTCTGCCCCTCCCCTGCTCATGCTTTGTCTCTTTCTCAAAAATAAATAAACATTAAAAAAAAGTTTTTAATAAATAAATACAGCCGCATGTTCAAAATTTTCACTGTACTCAAGGCTATACAATGATTTAAATATTATCTCCCACTGGAGAAAGTAGGCCTGAGTATCACAGAGGCAAAATACTACATTCTGTAATATGCTCTTATTTTATAACTTTTGAGAAAATGTCCATGGTCTGTGCATAGAAGGCCCCAGAAGGGTACTTTCCTAGAACCCGGGATAAGTATCTTCTCTCCCTTCAAGATGAATGTGGCTAGAGATCACAGTTGGAGAAGCAGTATTGGTAGTAAAAAGAACAAAGTTTTAAATTTCTGTTCAACCATTTATTAGCTAAATACCCTTGGATAAGGCTGATTCCATACCCATTAAAAAAAAAAAAAAGGAGGGAGAAGAATAAAAGACCTCACTTTACAAAAAGAAAAAAGAAATGAATCAAATTCAACATGAAGTGGAAACAATAGGCTTTACATAGAAATAACCTAAAAGAGGGGAGCCTGGGTGGCTCAGCTGGTTGAGTATACGGCTCTTGATTTCAGCTCAGTTCATGATCACATGGCTGTGGGACTGAGCCCTACGTGGGGTTCACAGTGAGCATGGAGCCTGCTTATGATTCTCTCTCTCTGCCCCTCTACCCTACTCACACTCTCTCTAAAATAAATCTTAAAAACAAAACAAAACAAAACAAAACAAACCAGGGGTGCCTGGGTGGCTCAGTTGGTTAAGCGTCTGACTTCGGCTCAGGTCATGATCACAGTTCGTGGGTTCGAGTCCTGCATTGGGCTCTGCTGTACTGACAGCTCAGAGCCTGGAGTCTGCTTCAGATTCTGTGTCTCCCTCTCTTTCTGTCCCTCCTGGGCTTGCACTCTCTCTCTCAATAATAAATAAACATAAAAAAAAAAATCAATAAATTGGGAATCAGGTTTAAGAACCAAAATTAACTGTTCTGACACATTTCTGGTCTTCCAAAGCTGAGGACCAAAGCCCTTGCTCCTAGGGTTCACAAAGCTTAATCTGCAGAGGCCCACTGGGCTGCAATGGGACCTCTGACTTAACATTTCTGTCTTCCTGCCCAGTACGTTCAGTGAAGAATATAATTTTAACATCTTTCATGGCTTGTTACTTAAAAAGATCTTCAAAACATACCCAATTGACCGTAATTTGAAATTTCTTTGATCGATATGAAGTACCTTCACTTCCTAAAGAGGAAAAGAAAATTTAATTTAAAAAAATGTTCATAATAGACCATCTACTAAAACATGTCTAATAACTGTCAAAACACTATGTTGTACACCTGAAACTGACATAATATTGTATGTCAGTTATACTTTAATTAACAAAAATATGTCTAGGTTGTCCCCTTTCCTGGAAAATAACAATGTACAACTTCCCTGAAGCAAAGAAAATTAAAATGTTAACTAAAGTAGAACAACAAACTAAATATATTTCAAGGAAATAAGGTTTTTTTCTTATATAGTGAAGAGAAACGTTCTTGAAAAATGTACACTCTAAAAGCAGGAGTCAAGAACTTTCTCTGTAAAATAGAATAGAATGATACAGGATTTCAATCATTCTTGGCCCATTTTTAACTAACACTGTAGGCTCTTGAACTCTGCAGGACTAGGGACCAGTTAGAAGAGTGTATGTAGCATAGCTGGGAAGGGAGAGAATGGAGTGATTATGGAAGCAAGGAAGCAAGGCGCTGTGTGTTAGGTAACAGTGATGTTGAGATAGATTCCCTTCTAGAGGCTGATGGCAACAGGCAATCTCCATTTAGATTTTCCTTTTTCATGTTAAGGAAAACTGACAGCAATTTTTAAATTTAGGCCAACATGGCAGAGTTGCTAAATTTCACAAGGGACAAAGGAACATATGGATGGACATAAATATAGCTCAAACTAGGGAGACATAAAAAGTGTGGGTGAAGACAGCAGGTGCATTCTTATCACACAATCCTGATTAGTGACAAGTATATGGTAAGAGATCTAAATATTACAAGATGCATATACATAGGCAAAGGCAGATTAACCAAGGAGTCCCTGTTTTCTACAAATCAGTATCATCTTAGGATCTGTATGGCTTGGTTTTGCATCACACATTCTATTCTCAATCATTTGTTCTCTTAAAATCTGAACTAGAACCCGTTTGCTCAGTAAAAAAGAAAAACCGTTGCTTACCCGGGGTATGAAGAATTCGTCAGCACTGAACTTATAAAGCCACTCATCCAAAAAGTGAAACAGAAGAGACTCTAAGTCATCTCCTACACAGGATCAAGAAGAACCATGATAGTATGATGTTTAATGATTCTCCTCTCTAAAAACTTGTTTGAATTTAAAAGTGTAATGAATTTCTTAGGCTAGCTGAAAAGAGGAAAAACAAGCTCATAATTAATTTAGTTGCTCTTATTGTGAAAATATACTGAAATCATGTACAACGCTGCACATTTGCATAACAATTTCTTCCCTGAAAACAAATTGGTTACCTTGGGTTTCTACTTCTAGTGTTTGGAGGGGCTCCACAGTCCCAGTATCTGTCATGTAACCAAACATGGCCATTGCACATTGCTCAAATGCTTCCTCCAGAGTATCTCCCCATGCATGTAACCTAAAGAAATACATTTATGCCCTGTGTAATAAAATTCAGGAGAGCAAGAGAGAAAACTTGACAGCAAAGTCAAAATAAAATTAGCATGGTAAATACAAAACCAAAGGCAGCAATCAATTTAATGGCACAGAAACTGGGTTCTTTTAAACCATCATTTTCATGTTGTAAAGGAACGAAAATAGGAAGAGAAAATTAAAATTAGGGACATCAAGGGGCATCTAGGTGGTTCAGTTGGTTAAGTGTCCAACTCTTGATCTCAGCTCAGGTCATGATCTCACAGTTTGTGGGTCTGAGCCCCACGTCAGGCTCTGTTCTGACAGAGAGGATTCTCCCTCTCCCTCGCTGTCTGTCCCTCCCTGGGTTGTGTGTGCATCTGTGTGCACATTCTCTCTCCCTCCCTCACAAAATAAATAAACTTTAAAAAATAAATAGATAAATAATAAAATAAAATTAGGGACATCAAGATTAAAACATCGGACTTCCTATTTAAGAACATGATTTCAAAGATATAAATTGCAGGTATACTCACTGGACATCTGCCGTATGATCCAAATCTGAGGGAGAGAGGGGAAAACACATATGTCATTGAACTTGACTTGCAAGTCACAAGAAACTCTAGTTCATTATTAAGAATATTATCCTTCTGTGGTGCCTGGATGGCTCAGTCAGTTGAGCATTCAACTCTGTTTCAGGTCATGATCTCACGGGGTTCAAGAGTTCGAGCCCCCCTCAGGCTCACTGCTGTCAGCACAGGCATGCTTCAGATCCTGTCTCCCTCTCTCTCTGCCCCTCCTCTTCTTGCTCTCTCTTTCAAAAATAAATAAATTATTGAAAAAAAAAAAAGTAGGGGCGCCTGGGTGGCTCAGTCGGTTAAGTGTCCGACTTCAGCTCAGGTCATGATCTCACGGTTCACTGAGTTGGGAGCCCCATGTCGGACTCTCTGCTGTCAGCATAGAGCCCGCTTCAGATCCTCTGTCTCCCTCTCTGTGCCCCTACATTCGTGCTTTCTCTCTCTCTCTCTCTCAAAAGTAAACAAACATTAAAAAATTAAAAAAAAAAAAAGTAAACTCAACACGATGTTTATGAGCTTCTTCCTGATTATCCCCACAGAAACACCTGAAAGCAACACCTGCTACTACAGCAAACTCCCACTGGATCCGTTATCCCAACATTTCAGTCTACTCTTCACTGGTATCATGACTTCTGTCAGTTCTTCTACTTAGATCATTGAATATTCAGGCTAGAAGGAAGCCTTGCAGCTCATTTAATATAATTCCCTCACGGACAAGAAGAAAACTGGGGCACCTGGCTGGCTCAATCTGTAGAGCGCGTGACTTCTTGACCTTGGGTTGTGAGTTTGAGACCATGTTGGGTGTAGAGATTACTTTAAAATTTTTTTTAAAAAGAAGAAGAAACCTGAAATCCGAAGAGATCGTGGGACTTGTTAAAGACTACTGTTGTTTAGAGGCAAAGTTGGGCCTAGAATTGAGACGTCCTGAGTGCCAGTGTAGTAGATTTTGTACCATAACACATAGTTTTTTGGTGACACTCAAGGCTCAAATTCTTCTCCAAGTCACTCAAAAATATTCCTGTGGACTTAATATGTTTTAGGCACCAGAGATGACCAGCAGAGATGATAAAGAAGTTAAAAGAAAATGACAGGTATTAACCTTAGAGTAATGAAAGCATGTATCCAGAATGCTCACAGCAGTGGATTCCCCAAAATGAAAAACCGAAAGTTCACCGATAAGAGAACAGATAAAGATGCGATGCAATACTACTCAGCGATAAAATGGCGTGACTTACTGGGGCACCTGGATGGCTCAGTTCCTTAAGAATCCAACTCTTGGTTTTGGGTCAGGCCATGATCTCATGGTTCATGGGTCTGAGCCCCGCGACAGGCCCTGCGCTCATGGCAAGAAGCCTTTTTAGGATTCTCTCCCTTCCTCTCTCTCTGTCCTCCCTCCCCCCTCTGCTTGCACTCTCTCTCTCTCAAAAATTAATAAATGAACATTTTTTTTAATGGTGTGATCTACTGACTCATGCATTAACATGAATCTCAAAAACATTAAGTGAAAACTGCAGAACTCTCAGCATGTAACACCTTTATCCAAACTCCTCTGTGACAAGAGTGATCAAACTTTAGCACAGCTGGACTTCTAGCAGCATAAGCCTAGTTCCAAGGATCACCCAGGCCCCAAAGCATTAGATTACCTGCTGGGGGGGAAAGAGCTACACAGACAGGAGAATTTATTGTTCATTCCAACCAAAACCTAACAATAGGCCCTTAACCTCCCTTTCTTAAAGCATTTACTATAAAGGACTTACAACTGTGAATATTTATCTCTTACAACTCAGCAGGGTCCTTCTCAAGGACTCCAGAGCCACTCCTTTGAAATGTAATCAGCATAAAGGACTCCTGGTCTCAGTGGGAGGATTGAATCCTAACTTCCGTAACTGCCTGCTACCAAATCCTGCAGGCCTAATCGAATTTACGCAGACTAACTGTTTGTAATTTTTCACTTCTCTGAATCTATGAGGCCCCTGCTCTCCCCTCTTCTCAATTCTCCCTTTAAAAGGCCCCATCACCTCTGCAAAATTTGGAATGGAGCTCAGTTCTTTCTTTTACTATAATTACTGAAAAAAAGTCATTCACCACTTTAATGTCTGGCTGTGTTTATCTTTGATACTAAGTGAAGAAGCCAGGCATAAAAGAATCTATACTGTGTGAAACTTTAGGCAAAATTATGCTCTGGTAATAGAAATCCAAACTGCCTCAAAGTAAGGACATGGGGGGGGGGGAGGCTTATAGGAAAAAAAGCAAAAGGGAACTTTCTAGGGTGATGGAAATGTTCTACAATCCAATGTATAATACACTTCAATCATAAATGGATATGTATGTTTATCAAAACTTATCAGACTCTACACTTAAGATCTGAGCACTTCTACCATATGTAAATTATATCTCCATTTTAAAAAACAATTTGAAAGAACAATGACAGATTACTATAGGCCAGTAGTTCTCAAATTTTTGGTCTTAGGAACCCTTTACTCAAATATTATTGAAGATCCCAAAAAGGTTTGATTTATATGTGTTGTATCTGTCCATGTTAACCATACTAGAAATTTTAACGAAAAAACGTTTAAATACTTACTAATTCATTTAAAAACAACAACAAAATTGGGGCACATGGCTGGCTCAGTCAGTAGAACATGTGACCCTTGATCTCAGGATTGAGTTCTAGCCCAACATTGGGTATAGAGATTACTTAAAAATAAAATCTTTAGAAAATAGTAATAATCAATAAAAAACAAAGCCATTTCACTAAACATAAATTGCATACCTTTATAAAAAATAACCATATTTCCCTAAAACTTTAGTGAAAAGAGTGGCATCGTTTAGGTAAGTATTTTGAATGTCTTTCAATGTGTTGCAATATATTGATTTAGTTGAAACACGTACATAAAATCAACCTCACATATATGTAGGAGAAAAAGGGAGGAGTATCTTAATAGCTTTTCACAAAACTATATATAATCTTCCATGATGCTATACCGAAACTAGAAACATGCAATGTGGAATTTGAAGCTGTTATAATGAATTTTCATACTCTGTAACATTAAAATCCATAACTCTATCTTGTGCCTAGAATGGATCTTATCTGTGCCTGATGGTATAACACCAAAGCACTGGTCTTTTGAAAAAATATTAGTTCATTGATTTATACAGGTAATGTCGACACATTTAACTATATGAAGTGAAATTACATATATACGCATATTTGTTTTATTTTTTTTATTTTTTTTTCAACATTTTTATTTATTTTTGGGACAGAGAGAGACAGAGCATGAACGGGGGAGGGGCAGAGAGAGAGGGAGACACAGAATCGGAAACAGGCTCCAGGCTCCGAGCCATCAGCCCAGAGCCTGACGCGGGGCTCGAACTCACGGACCGCGAGATCGTGACCTGGCTTTCAGTCCTTCTTTGGAGGAAAACAAAGTGGGGGGGGGGGGGTCTTCCATGAAAAACAAAACCAAAACAAAAAACCAGCTCACAACTCAATTACACAAGTTCTTTTCCTCAAGGTAATCATCAATACCTTGACAAGCAACAGAAACACCGTATGCACATTTTCCATTCTGTTTCACAGAACATTAAAAAGGCATGTACTCACTGGTCAAGATTTAATTAAACTGACAGTCCTTACTGATTCATCAAGGACATCTCTAAGTGAAAATGATTTTTTCTTTTAACCTTAGGTACATAGTGGTTAAGGAATAAAGTGATTACCAGTACAGTTTGGTGTTGCCTCAATTTGTGCTAAGGGAACAGCAGGTGTACCTACCAATGCTTTTGCACCATCAGCACAAATACCAACACAGCGAAAGAGCAAGTATCTCAGTATTATTGCAAAAGTTTTTTGACATCACAGATCCTATGAAAGGGTCTGGGGAACCCCAGGGGTCCAAGGGTCACACTTTGAGAACTGAAACATAGGAGAGACTAGGAAATAAACTTAACTTGGACTGAATTCCCAAAGGAAACAAGACTTAACATTGTAAGTGCCAAAAGACTAAGGGTACTCTGTACGTGTTTGCTCATTCTCTTATTTCCAATTTTTGTTCAATCCATGATACACAACAGGTGTTCAATCATATTGCTGAATGAATAAGATGACAACTACACGGTTGTCTACACAGTCTTAAAGGAAAAAACAGGGCTACAGGAAAAGCTTGGGGAGAGATTTGGGGGTGGTCTATGGAAAGAAATGAAGCTGGGAGAAAAAACAGACTAATCTCACATGACATCAATTCAAAGACTGTACAAAATGTTGCCAAGTAGAATCCAGTATGACCAAGTGGGATTTATTCCTGGAATGCATGGATTCAGTTATTAGGAAATAGATTAATGTAATTCATATATGGTCCTCTCCATAGATACAATCATGAAACATATTATAAAAATATTAACAGGATTTTTGAGCAAAAAGTTTTTTCTGTACAACAAATTAAAAAGTTAAACTATTTTTCTTCTCTCATTCTTTTTAATGCTTATTTTGAGAGAGAGGACGTGTGCAGGGGGAGGGGCAGAGAGAGAGAGAAAGAGAATCCTAAGCAGGCTCCCAGCACAGAGCCCAACACAGTGCTCCATCCCACAAATGGGGAGATCATGATCTGAACCAAAATCAAGAGTCGGACGCTTAACCAACTGAGCCACCTAGGAGCCCCTTTTCTCTCATTCTTAATTGCTATATTTACTGAATGTTTCTGTGGTGTAATAAAGATATATATTTGGTCTTTGTCCCTGGTTTCTGGCAAAGCTCCTAAAACCCTTGGATTCTCCTGAGTGATGAGTGTTTTGTTATTCATTAATTATTACCTTCTGTCCACACCTGAATCTATGCTATGGTGGTGACTCAGCGTAAGGTCCCTAGATAGCCTTAGAATGGGGCAGTCACCAGGAAGATCAAGATTAAAGAGCGGGAACTTCCAGCCCCACCCCCTCACTACCAGGTGTGAGTGCCTGGCCTGTGGAGGGTGGAGCAGGAGACTGAGTTATAGACTCTTAAAGAGATTTGGAGAACATCCCATTGGTGAGCTCATCCATGTGCTAGGAGGACGACAAGCCCAGAGGGGGCATGGAAGCTCCAGACCCTCTCCCCATACCTTGCTCTATGCATGGCATCCGTCTGGTTGTTCCTCAGTTGGATCCCCTATAATAAACTGGTAAACCTAAGTAAAGCATGGTTACCTGAGTTCTGTGAATTGTTCTAGCAAATTACTGAACTTGAGCCCAAGGAAGAGTGGGAGGAGAATGCATGGGAACACCAGAATTTGCAACTGGTTAGGCAGAAGTGTGGGTAGCTTGGGTACCCCATTTGGGGCTGCCATATGAAGTGGAAGCAGTCTTGTGCAATTCAGCCCTTAAACTGTGGGGTCTGTGTTAATTCCAGGGAGTTAGGATCAGAACAGAATTGAATTGACTGATACCCAAGTTGGTGTCAGAGAACTGGAAAACTGCTTGATGTGGAGAAACCACACACTTGACGTCAGAAGTGGTATTAGAGGAAAGAAAACAGAGTTTTATAATGCATATATTATTATAATACAGTTGAACACACAAAATTCAAAGTGTACGATGAAAAAAATTTGGATACTCTTGGGTATCAACTGAAAATTATACTAACTATAAGGGAATACTATAAGGAAGCAGGGTAAAAAATTAATTATACAACTCAGCAGCTTTCACAATTATAGTCAATAACAGGATAGACAAGAGATGATATCAGGGCAGAAAAGATCATTTACATCAGAAACAAAAAAGGTGTGGGGGCCTGGCTGACTCAGTGAGTAGAGCACGTGACTCCTGATCTCAGGGTCATGAGTTTGAGTCCCACAATGCCAAAGACATTACTATAAAAAATAAATAAATAAATAACAACAGATGGGCGCCTGGGTGGCTCATTCAGTTAAGCATCCAACTCTTGACTTTGGCTCAGGTCATGATCTCCTGGTTTGTGAGATAGAGCCCCATGTCAGGCTCTGCACTGACAGCATGGAGCCTCCTTGGGATTCTCTCTCCTTCTCCTGCCCCACCCACACTCACTCGCTTTCTCTCTCTCATAATAAATATTTTTTTTAAAAGGAAAAGAAACAAAAAAGATGAAATACCTAAAAATAACCTTCTCAGGATACACAAGATTTGAAAAATGGAAAGGCATACACCATTCCTCAAAAAAATCCTAATATAAATATTAAAGTTTTAATTCTCCCTAAATTTATAATTAATATGATTGAGAAAATACCAATAGTATTTTTTATCTGTGGTTTATTTTATTTTTAAAAGTTTTTATTTATTTAAGTAATCTCTATACCCATTGTGGGGCTAGAACTCACAACACCAAGACCAAGAGTCACATGCTCTACCTACTGAGCCAGCCAGGTGCCCCTATCTGCAGTTTACTTTAAAATAAATGAAAAGGAGGTGAAAGGTAGCCAGAAATATGCCACTCAGGTATAAAGATTATTTTGAGTTGAAGACAAATGAGAAGATACAAGAAAAACTCTCTGCCCTCCCACTATATATCTAAAACATAAATGTATAAAGGTGCTCCCCTTTGCCTATCAGCAAGGACAGAAATCAATCATTAAAGAAAACTCTAGACCCTTATCCACCCAGTCAGCACCAGAGGAATCTACATAATAAAGTTTCCTAACTAGCCCTCACCTTCCATTAGTTTTCTATATATTTATCATCCCACAATTGGCCGCCCCAGAAGTACAAAATGCTTTTCCTTTGTCTTGTCATTTCTCTACAAAATTACTGCTCCTGTTAAGACGCTATATAAGCTCAAGTTCTAACCAGCCCTTTGAGTTACTCATCACTGAATACTCCTATGTGAGGGGCACCTGGGTGATTCAGTCGGTTAAGCAACCGACTCTTGACTTCAGCTGTTTGGGAGTTTGAGCCCTACTTTGGGCTGGGCTGACCGTGCAGAGCCTGCTTGGGATTCTTTCTCTCTCCCTGCCCTTCCTCCACTCACTCACACACTCTCTCAAAATAATTTTAAAAATGTTTTTTAAGTTTATTTATTTTGAGAGAGACAGAGAGCAAAGGGGGCAGAGAGAGAGAATCCAAAGCAGGCTCTGCACTGCCAGCGCAGAGCCTGATACAGGGTCAAACCCATGAACCGTGAGACCATGACCTGAGCCAAAACCACGAGTCAGACGCTCAACCGACTGAACCACACAGGCACCCCTCAAAATAAATAAACTTAAAAAAAAAAATACTTCCAGGTGAATGTGCAACACATGTGTTTATAAGTTTGTTTTTTCTAACTGATTTGTAGGGCCCCAGCCAATGTACCTATGATGGGTATAGGAGAAAGATTTTTTTTCCTCCCCTATAGAGGTATAAGGGTACAGATAAAAAAAGGTAAACCATTAACTGATCATTGCTGAAGCTGGGTGATGTGCAGATGGAAGTCATCATACTAGTTTTGTATATATTTACACATAGCTGATGTTTATCTACATATAGGAAAAAAAAAAAAACCAAGAATGGCAGGAAAGGGGCCAATAGTGAGGGGAGAGTGTCCTACAACATATTAAAAGATAGAATAGGGGCACCTCGGCGGCTTAGTTGGTTAAGCATCTGACTCTTGATTTTGCCTCAGCATGATCTCACTGTGAGTTTGAGCCCCAGTGTAGAGCCTACTTGGGATTCTCTATCTCTCTCTCAAAATAAATAAACATAAAAAAAAAAAAAACAATAACAGGCAAAGCTAATCTATGATGTTAAAAGTTAGGTTAATGGGGGGCACCTGGCTGGCTCAATTGGTGGCATGGGCAACTCTTGATCTCAGGGTTGTGAATTCGAGTCCTATGTTGGGTGTAGAGATTTCTTAAAAATAAAATCTTTAAAAAAAAGTCAGGATAATGGGAGCAGTGGGGAGGGCGGTGGTGATTGGAAAGGGGCATAAGACAGGATGCTGTAATATTGTTTATCCACATGGTTATTAGGTATACAGGTGTATTCAGTGTGTGAACATTCACTTATGGTATGTGCATTCTTCCATATATTATACTTCAATGTAAGTTTGCATTTCCAAGGGCACCTGGCTGGCTCAGTTGGTAGAGCATGCCACTCTTGAACTCAGGGTGGTGAGTTCAAGCTCCACACTGAGCACAGAGCTTACTTAAATAAAAAAAAAAAAAAAGTTTTCATTTCCAAATGTACAAGAAAACACAGAATTGTTTTACAATCTTAGAGTGGACAAAGCCTTCCTAAGTATGACTACCCAGAAGTCATAAGAAGGGTTAATAAATTTCACTACATAAAAATAAATTTCTGCAGAGTAAAATAAGACCAACAATCCAATAGAAAAATGGGTTCAAAATATGAATATACACATCCCAGAAATGGACATACAAATAGCTCCAAACATACTTAAGTATGTTCAACTTCACTTATAATAAGAAAAATGCCAGGGCGCCTGGGTGGTTCAGTCGGTTGAGCATCTGACTTCAGCTCAGGTCATGATCTTGACTTCGGCTCAGGTCATGATCTTGTGTTCCTGAATTTGAGCCCCATGTCTGGCTCTGTGCTGACAGCTCAGAGCCTGGAGCCTGCTTCAGATTCTGTGTCTGCCTGTCTCTCTGCCCCTGTACCGCTCATATTCTGTCTCTCAAAAAATAAATAAATGTTAAAAAAATTAAAATGCAACTAATATCACAAAATATTTAAATTGGAAAAGACAAAGTATGGTAATGCAGTAAATGGGCGGAAGTGTGAGGACTAAAGCACGCTCACATAATGACAGTGAGAGTATAAACTGTTACAACATCACTGGAGATCAATTTAGCAAAAACTGTTAAAGTTAAAAATGCACATATCTTGGGGTGCCTGGGTGGCTCAGTCTATTGAGCGTGGGACTCCTGATTTTGGCGCAGGTCATGATCTCGCGGTTCATGGGACTGAGCCCCAACATGAGGTTGACAGGGCAGAGCCTGCCTGGGATTCTCTGCCTCCCTCCAAAATAAATAAATAAAAATCTTAAAAATGCACATATCCTTTGACAAAGCAACGTAACATCGGAAATTTACAGATACACTTGCACACGTGCAAAACAAAGGATGCACAAGTATATCCACTGCTCTAACCATCCCACTGTTGGGAGATACGTAGGGGAGACAACCCCGCAAATGCTTAGAAATATGGTTTTCTTTAGAATACACTGATAAAATTCCCACAAGATAAATGTGACTAGGTATATGAAGAAAGAGTTCAAAAGACTGTAGACGCAGCAGCCCAGTTCCCGACTCTCAGACCAGGTGGGTTTTTCCTCCAGCATCCCCCGGACTCGTACCTACAATACAGGGCGAAATGGGATCACCCCTGAAGCACCTAATGGGGTAAAGCCGGAGAGGCCAGAAGACCTGGGCAAGGAAAGAGGGCATGAGAAAACTGAGCCACCTACTCACACTCGTATTTCCGAATGACTGGAGGATACTTGGCCTTGATTGCCTTCTGCTCTTCAGTCAAATTGTAATCTCGAATATCTTCCTCTTCCTGCGCCATAATTACAACCCTGGACACTCCACTTCCGCCCTTCATTAGCCGGACTTCAGCCCTGATTTACAACTTCCGCTCTAGACTCCGCCCCTTGGCACACACCCTTAAAGGACCAGGACTCCATTCACCCAGATGTACTTATACCCTAAGACTCCTGGCCTAGGACCCGCCGGTGGAAAAACGTCTTTAATAGGCTTAGGCCCTATTTTCTGCGTTTGCTTCATCACTTCTAAGAACCCAGGAAACAAGTAAATTGGGGGACCTGGAAGTAGTAAGACACTTGAGCTGGACACTCCTATGCCTGAGTGGTAGACGTGTTTTCTTTCTGCCTCATTCCCAGAGTTGATAACTAGACCCGAAAGCATCCCAGATTTTTCACGTCAGTGCTCTGAAATTGTCGCGAGCTGAACAGCCTTTAAGAAAATGGCTGCCCCCTGTAGAGTGCGGACTAAACATCTCACGTGACCCGGCGGGCGCCCTCCCACCAGCTCCGCGCGCGCGCAATCGAAGGAAGTCGGCTCCCGGCCGAGTGGGGGCAGGGGAGGGGCGCGCTCCTGGGCCCCGCAGAAAGCGATTTTGCGCGTCTGGATAGGCTGCGAACGCGGCTTCCCCGCCCACCCCACGGTTCGCTGCGCTCCAATTGGCCAGTGTTGGCGCGAAGGTGCGCGAGTCGGCCCTCACGCAGGGGCAGCAGGAAACAATAGAGGCCGCGCGCGCCGAGCGAGCGCCCGTAGCCTCCCCGCCCCTCCCGCAACGCTCGACCCCGGGATCCCCCCGGCTTGCCTGCCCGCCATGGCCGACAAGGAAGGTGAGGGTGCTGGGGCTGCCCCAGGAGGGCGGGAGTGCCGGGCTGGCGCCGCAGCTTCGACAGGGCCTAGCAGTGAAGGCAAGCCCGACTCTTGAGTGTTGTCTCCACCATCGAAGGCGTGAGGAGAAATCGCCCCGCGGGTCGGGCTAACGGCGCGCCTGTTCCAGCGGCGCGGAGGCCTGTCGCCGCGGCGTGGAGCTGCCGGAGTGGCGGGGGGGGGGGGGGGGCGGCGGAGGCTGTTTGGTCCCTCCCCGCGCTCCCTGTCGGTCGGCCCGCTTCTCCCGGGAGTGTCTACGCCGTTCCCTATCCCAGAGGCGGTGCTCGGGCCTCCTCGCCGGCTCCGTGGACCTAGCGCGTACCGGAGCGTGCTCCCGAGCTCGACGCCGTCGCCCCAACGCCTAACGGAGTGACTGGCCCGAGAGTGGTTGCGGACCCGCGACGGTAGGGAGGGGGGTCGGTACCTCCTGGGGTAGATTGAGGCAAATCTCCATTTCAGAATCGAGCTGTGCCGGTAGCTTTGGAAGTGTTTCCTCCGTTTCCATTTGTGTTTGCTAACTTAATTTGTTTTTAACTTTTTAGCAGCCTTTGATGACGCAGTAGAAGAACGTGTGATCAACGAAGAGTACAAAATATGGAAAAAGAACACCCCTTTTCTTTACGATTTGGTGATGACCCATGCTCTGGAGTGGCCTAGCCTAACTGCACAGTGGCTTCCAGATGTAACCAGGTGACGTGAATCTTTTGAACGTTATTTTGTTGTGTCCTCCTCAGTGGAGATTTCTCACATTGATTTTCCCTATTTTCCGCCAGTCTCTTGGAGAGGGCACGTGACCAAAGCCTATTGGTGACTTTTTTTCTAGGCCAAAAAAAAAATAAAATAAATAAATAAAAATGTAAAAATAATTTTGCAACTTAGCTGATAAGGGAAAATTTGTTTTCTTTTCCTGATATGAAATGAATAGCCTGTTAGAACTATAGTTGGCCAAATAATATAAAACGTGTCAGCTTTCAAAAAATGCCATGATGGGTCATTCTAGTACTTTCAGGAAAACGTTTGAATGTATAGGTAGTAGCTGGTTAGTACAAAGATGTGTATGACATGGTACCTGCCTTCAAGGAGCACATGTCTAGTTAGTTGAAGAGGCTGGTGTAGACTAATAATTATAGATACATGTGCTAAGAGCAGTTTTACGGAGATACTTAAGATATTTAGAACTAACACCTGAGGATGGGATGGTTTTTATATAAGGGAATTATGCATAGTGAAAGATTAATCACTTGTGTGTCTTACACATGAGAAACTTACCTCTAAGAGGATAAAATAATATTTCATTTAGCTTAGATTTATTGAGGGTCTGGTAGGTGCCACATATCAGGGTGTGCAAATTGAGATAAGTCACCTTCCCTACCTCGACTCCTTGTGTATATGGTATGGAAGATTTCCCCTCCCCCAAACCTTATTTGTAGGGAATATGGCCCAAGATCCCCAGTGGATGCCTGGAGCCATGGATAGTTCTGAAATCTATGTGTTATGTTTTTTCCTATACATGCATAACTGACAAAGTTTAAACAATGTAGGCACAATAAGAGACTAATGATAAAGCAGGATGATTATGACATACCATAACAAAAGCTGAGTGAATAATGTACCATAATAAAAGCTGGTCTCTTGCTGTCAAAATTTCTCACTGTACTCACCCTTCTTGTGATGTTGAGAAGACAAAATGCACATGTGATGAAATAAAGTGAGGTGAATGACATGGGCCTTGTGATGAAGTATTAGGCTACTACTGACCTGATGTTAAGTCAGAAGGAAGATCATCTGCTTCCGGATGGGACTGTAGTTGACCAAACTGAAGGAGGGGGGCTACTATATTACAGTGAAAAATAATTATCATGAGAGTGGCACAGATAAAATTATCAGAGGAAGGAAAAAATCACCTCAATTTAGGGTATCCTGAAAGGCTCCCAGGAGGAAATAACAATGCAAAGATGAAGGTGAATTTAAATAATACAAGGTTTTATAAAAACCAGTGTGCCTGTTGGAATAATGGGTTTTCTATTATAAAACTGTTTCACTTTTCAGAATAGCATTTAAAAATTACATTGTGTATTAAATAACTCCATTTCTTCAAAATTCATGTCTTTAGAATTCAAGATATTTGCAGAATATGGTTAATTAGGCCATGTTTCAGCTCAACAAGTAATAAAATTTGATACAAATTTTACTAATGACTTAAGAACAAGGCTGCTACCTTCACAGTGGCATTAAAAATGAGGAGATCTGTCCTAATGATGTTTAACAAACTTCTAAAAAAATACCTAGAAATTTAGAGTCAGAAGCTTTGTCATGACCAGGAATTCCCATGTTTAACTGATCATCAGAATTACTTGAGTTCAGGTTAAGTGGAGCCATTTCTGTCAGGAGTTCTCAATGGTAGTTCAAACCATTTAGGAGCTGGTGGCAGAGTAATTGATGAAAAATAGTTGGTGATTCCACAATCATGAGCTGCATGCATCATATTGGAACAGTGGATCCCAGATACTGGCCACTGCATACCTACTAAATCATTCTGGAACTATATTTTTAAAAACCTTCCTATATAATGTAGTTAGTAGCTCAATTTAGAAAGCAATGAATTAGACTAAAGTTTATTTATTTTGAGTGGGGGAGGGGGGATAGAGAGTTGTGCCCGGTCAGTGCAGAGCCCGATGCAAGGGCTCAAACTCACAAACCATGAGATGATGACCTGAGCTGAAGTCGTAAACTTAACCGACTGAGCCACCCAGGAGCCCCAAAGCTAATTTTTTTAAGACGAGGATTACTTAGAAGCAAGCATACCTATTGGCTTAGTGTTTAATATTTTGTGTCTGTTGGTCTTTTTCTTGTTTTTTTTCTTGTGGGGATGGTGTTTATTCATATCCTTTTTTTAAAAAAATACTACTATAGTTCTGTAGTATCTTTTTCCCCCACTTCCTGTGGTTCTTTGTTTAGCCGTCTAAATGTAGACATTCCCAGTTTTGTGTTGACAATTCTCTTTTCTTTCCTCTACTTTTTCTATGTAGCATATAGATGCCTATTGCCTCTGTGCAGAGGAATTTCTGTTGGTTCTCTCTAGACCCAATTTCTGAGTTCTTCCTGAATTTTCAGCAGCCTACTGGTGTCTTCTCTGAACTATCTTACTGGGTTCCCCAACATGACATTTTCCAAACTGAGTATATTCTTTCCATAGAGGTCCCAATCGGCTTTCTCCTGTTGTTCCTATTTCTCTTTATCATACTTGACTTTGGTTTGACATTTCCTAGGTTTTTCTCTTTCTCCACTCGATGGTTCATTTGTAAGCCTCAATGAATTACATTTGTATAATATTTCTTATCTAGACCAAAGGTTCTCAAACTTTAACATGCATTGTAATCAGCTGGAGGGATTGTAAAATAGATTGTGGTGCCCTGCATTCCAGGTTTCTGATTTAGTAGGTCTGGAGTGGATCTGAGAATTTAATTTGCCTTTCTGGATGAAGTTCCTAGATGCTGATGCTGGTGGTCCTGATACCACACTTGAAGAACCTCTACTTTACACTGTCAGATTAATCCTCCTGTGATAATTCAAATGGTGCTGTGTCCTTAGAAATTTTCCATGGTCCTTTGTTCCCTCTATAGTATAGAGTCTTGAATTCCTTAAGGTGGCACTCAGTACCCTAGAATCTGCTTTCTAGCCTTCTCTTTCCATTTTGCCATGTCCAAAGTCAGTTGGGATGTTGGTCCTAGTAGGTGTGAGTTCTTTTGTTTATTTTTAAAGTAATCTCTACACCCAACGTGAGGTTAAAACTCAGGACCCCCAAGATCTAAAGCCATATGCTCTACCAACTGAGCCAGCCAGGTGCCCCTCTAGTAGTTGTGTGATCTTAGGCAAGTTGCCTAATTTTCCTAAACCTCAAGTTCATCTTCATCTTTTGATGCATGGTTTGTAAGTGTTTAACATGGTATCTGGCATTTTGTAGACCTGCCCTTTGCTCAGTTCCCTTTCTTTGGAATACTGTCTTTCAAAACCCTTGTCTCTTCTAGGTTTTATCTCTCATTTTGGTATCTGCTTAAGTATCACCTCTTTCATGAATACTTCTTTAATTCCAGAAGCAATCTTATTTATTTATTTAAATTTTTTTTAGCATTTATTTATTATTGGGAGACAGTCACAGAGCGAGAGTAGGGGAGGGGCAGAGAGAGGGAGACACAGAATCTGAAGCAGGCTCCAGGCTCTGAGCTGTCAGCACAGAGCCTGACGCAGGGCTCCAACTCAACAAACTGCGAGATCATGACCTGAGCCAAAGTCAGTTGCTTAACCAACTGAGCCACCCAGGCGCCCCTATTTATTTATTTTTAAATTCTCATATTCTTATGTACGTTTCACGTATTTATTGACTTGTGTTTTAATTATTTGTATATGTGATTAATTGCCCCTGGTTTTTTAAGGGCATGAATCATGTCTTAATCATTTTTTGTACTTTGTAGTTTTTGGCACAGTGTGTCACTGATTAGGCACTTAGTAAATATTTGAACAATTAGTTTATCTAATAATTATTTTCTTTCCTATACCTTTTAATGAAATTAATGAAGTAACCTGAAGTGTTAGTGTACCCAGCGATTACTTTGTTTACCTCCAACCCATTGTGGAGGGTGAGAAATTAATTCACATTTTATTCTGTTAGATGTTTTACCCAAAGTAATTATAAATATTTTGTCAAGAAAATGAAGTGCTATGTAGTCCTATTAAGTGCTATGTAGTCTTCTCTATGGAAGATACATTAAAAGTCAGAAATGTGTAGGGGTGCCTGGGTGGCTCAGTCAGTTAAGTGTCCGACTTCAGCTCAGGTCATGATCTCACAATTCGTGAGTTCAAGCCCCGCGTTGGGCTCTGTGCTGACAGCTTGGAGCCTGGAGCCTGCTTTGGATTCTGTGTCTTCCTCTCTCTCTGCCCCTCCTTTGCTCATGCTGTCTATCTCTCAAAAGTAAATAAACGTTAAAAAAATTTTTTTTAAGTTAGAAATGTGGCTCATAATGACTTTGTCCTCTCAAAACCTGGTTATAATTGTGCCTTTTTGCGTGAAAATGTATATCACTACTTCATTGTCTCTATCAGCATTGCTAATTTGAATAGTGACCATATGTTGCTGTTAACAGACCAGAAGGGAAAGACTTCAGCATTCATCGACTTGTCCTGGGAACACACACGTCGGATGAACAAAACCACCTTGTGATAGCCAGTGTGCAGCTCCCTAACGATGATGCTCAGTTTGATGCTTCCCACTACGATAGTGAGAAAGGAGGTAGGAATCTTAAAAACAAAAGAAGGAATAATGTGTGGGTTATATTTTTTATATTTTTGAAGTATCATGAAACGAATGTTGTTTGATAAATTAGTCTGTCAAGTTAGTAATAAGATTTTGAGCTTTGGAAAGCCTGGGTTTGCAGTACAGATATTAAGTCTCAGAAGAGCTACTTAACACATAACATGGTTCTGTGCCTTTTCTATAAACCTCTCTCTACTAAGGAGGTTTTTGTTGTTGTTGTCGTTTTCCTTATGTTTATTTATTTGGGGGGGGGGGTGGTATGGAGAACATGCCAAGCAGGCTCTATGCTGCCAGCACAGAGCCCAACGCAGGGCTCGAACTCATGAACCATGAGATCATGACCTGAGCCAAAATCAAGAGTCGGACACTTAACCAACTGAGCCATCCTGGTGCCCCTTTTTATTGTTTTTTAATTTAAGTAATCTCTACACCCAACGTGGGGCTCACACTCAAAACCCCAAGATTAAGAGTTGCATGCTCTATTGACTGAGCCAGCCAGGTGCCCCAAAAGTCTACCATTTCTGTTTTTGTGCATGCATTCTCAGCTTGGGAGATAATTGCCCCCAAGGGGATGAAAATTTGTTCTCAGAGAGTGGGATGTGTGAAAACCATCTTAATTCTTTAAATGTGTAAAGCATAGATGTGCATGGTGTACATAAATATACAGGGTATCTATGGTATTAAAATTTCATCAAGAGTGTCAGAAAAGATGTTTTATAAAACATCTTGTTTCTTGGGGAAAAAAGACTAAGAAACACTGGCTTAAATTACGCTTTCTCAGATTGAAGTGGTAGAAAGGACAACCATGGCACTTGATATGTATATAAAAATTAAATGAGCCATTTAATTGTATCCTATTTTTAGGAGATGACCTAAGGGTTTAACTAAATACTTTTTCCCTTTTAGTAGAGGTGGAAATGGGTGAGTTACCTTTGTTGTTACCCTTGAACGCAAGTTAGTACCAAGAGGTAAAAGATACACTCTCATTGAGATTTGCGATCTTTTAAAAAAAATGGATGTTTAATGTTTCTTTCCTTAGATTTCTCCTGACTAGCAGAATCCATTTTTTATCTAAGTTCTTTTGAGCTCCCTCCAGTTATTTGCCAGGATCGTTCTGTGCAGTTAATCTTTTGATTACTCCATATTTGCCTTAGGGTGATACAGAATGCAAAGTAGTAAGTTCTTAAGGTAATGATCTGCAAACATGATTTTGTGTCACTGACCCAAGTATATGTGATCTGATTATTGGGAAGTTATTTTCTTGATAAGCATTAGTGTTGGGGGTGGGGGGTGGGCACTGAATCTAAGAATCCGAAGATTTTGGCTTGAGATCCTGTTATGCCTCTCATTAGCTGTGTGGTTTTGGATAAATCATTTAGCCTCTCTGAGCATTAATTTCCTTTTTATTAAATGAAGATAAATTGTGGGTCGCCTGGGTGGCTCAGTCGGTTAAGCATGTGACTGGAGCTCAGGTCATGATCTCACGGTTCGGGAGTTCAAGCCCTGCATCAGGCTCTGTGCTGACAGCTCAGAGCCTGGAGGCTGCTTTGAATTCTGTATCTCCCTCTCTCTCTGCCCCTCCCTCACTTGCGTGTGTTCTCTCTCTGTCTCTAAACATTAAAAAATTTAATTAAAATCTTTAAAAAAAATGAAGATAAGTTGTTTGGAAATAGGATTTTTGGTTTAGTGACAAAGCAATATTCTGATGGGTAATGTAATAAATTATTTTAAAAATCAAAGCAAATACCGAATGCCAGGGTTTTTCCTTGGTACTAGGGATACAGCATAGAATAGGCTTTTCTGGCCTAATGTATCTTGAACATCTTTTTGTGTAAGACATAGCTCCTTTTTTGTTTTGTTTTGTTTTGTTTTGTTTAGACATAATTTCCTTTTGATGGTTATATAGTGTGTCATAATTAACTATCCCTTACTTGACATTTAGGTGGTTTCCAATTTTCGGACTTCAAAAACGGTACTTGTACCATATGTCCTTTATAGTTTTACTATAGAATAAGTTTTGTTTTTCTTTTTTAATTTTTTTTTTTTGATGTTTATTCATTCTTGAGAGAGACAGCATGAGTGGGGCAGAAGCAGAGAGAGAGGGAGACACAGAATCCAAAGCAGGCTCCAGGCTCTGAGCTATCAGCACAGAGCCCGACGTGGGGCTCTAACTCACAAACAGTGAGATCATGACCTGAGCCGAAGTCAGATGCTTAACCAACTGAGCCACCCAGGCGCCCCATTATAGGATAAATTTTCTAAGTGGAAGGCCGATCAGAGCAAAACTGCCCTCCAAAAAACATTCAATCCCACCAATAGCAATCGTATTTGTATGTTTCTCCATGCCCTCGGCAACATTGGATTTACCTGTCCAACTTTTCTCTGATGTCCTTCAGATATTGTGTCATTCTTTGAATGCCTTCATCATTCCAAGATTTTAAAATATTTAGCTGTTGTTTTCTGGTACTTATGTTTTAACCATTAAAACTATAATCTTCCTGGTATTTGTTTTGGTATTGGGTACGGAGTAGGAATCTAAGCATTTTTCTAAGTGGTTAGCAATTTTTTATCTTACTTTATTTATTTAAAATTTTTTTTTTAATGTTTGTTTATTTTGAGAGCCCATGCCTGAGCAGGGGAGGGACAGAGAGAGAGGGAGAAAGAGAATCCCAAGCAGACCCTGCACTGTCAGCTCGAAGCCCCACGAGGGGCTCAATCCCACTGAGATCAAGACCTGAGCCAAAATCAAGAGTTGGAAACTTAGCCAACTGAGCCACCCAGGCACCCCAGCAATTTTTTAAAAACCATTTGCTGGCAAATTATTTTCTTCACTGGTTTTAGAAGTGGCATTTTTTAACATATATACTCAAGTCTTTTTCTGGTAATTGAGTTTTTTGAACAGCATCAAGCCAATTTTTGCTTCATCCCCCTTAATGTTTAATTATGGAGAAACAACTTAAAATACCAGTAATTATATTTGTACCACTATATAAATCATCCTATTTAATCCTCACAAGGAAACTGATACTCATAGATGTTTCGTAACTTGCCCTAAGGTTACATAGCTTATCTCCCATTTCTCCCTCTTCTCTTTACTTCCCTTCCCTCTCCCCCCCCCCCCCCCCCATCTTCAGATCACTGGATAGGCTTCTCTCCATATGGTCTTAACAATGGATGGAAGTACATAATATCATAGTGTCTCTTAGGTGGTGGTGAAGTAGATAGTTACTAGTCTCTCTCACTCTCAGATGAAATGTCCTGGACTCTCAGATTGAACTATTGTAATGAGTTACCATCCACTTGACCCCATTTGGTTTTAGGTAATTGATGTCAGATAGCTTCAAAAGATCATTGAACTTCCAAAGTGAAAACTAAAAACTGACTTAGTCTTGTTTTGACGTTAAAATAATTTGTGTTTATATTAGGTTCAGCCTGGCTATAGTCACGTTTTAAGCCCTTATAAAATAGATTAGATGTAAAAAATTTTTATTAATACTTATTTTTGAGAGAGCAAGTGCACACAAGCAAGCAGAGGAAGGGCAAAGAGAAGGAGACAAAATCTGAAGCAGACACCACTCTGTCAGCGCAAAGCCCATTGTGGGATTTAGGGCTTGGGGCTTGAACCTACTAACTGTAAGATCATGGCCTAAGCCAAAGTCACAACTGACTGAGCCGCCCAGGTGCCTCTAAAATTTACATTTAAATGACTCTGTTACCAAGATTGTCCAATATCAAGTTTATTTCTAGCAACTTATTTGGGGAATTTTTTTTTTTAAGATATCTTTAGTCTTTTGTCTGAATTATACATAATAAACTGTTATTAAATCATGATGAGATAGTTAACGGATATTAGAGTTTACTCTTTATGGTGAAAAGGTTTTTATGGGCTGAAAGAGTGGCTTAGAGGTAGAAGTCAATGCCGGTTACCTAGTTCGTTGGGGAAAATACTGGCTGGGAGGGACACAATAGTGCCTTCTGGGAGGCTGGAAATTTCTGTATTTTGATCTGGGTCGTGGTTTTCCTAGGGTATACATTTGTAAAAATTTGTCAAACTAGGCACTTATACTACATTATAGCTCAAGTTTTTTTAATACCATTTTATATGGAGAGAAGCAAACAAAATAGAAATATAACTGGACTTTGATAGCCATTTAATTATTGTACATTGATACCTCAATCTTTCCTATTTCAGATTTGGCCTTTCATATACCAGCTTTAACTTAACCCCTAATTATTTTTTAAATTGATAAATCATCATCTTCACAAAAACTCAATTGTGAATCCTCTAAGCTGACTTATTACTGTACTTTATCCACAGTTAGAGAGTTCCTCTGTTTAGTATGTATCCCACACCAAAATACCCCACATTCTGTAGTTAATACCCTTGTTCTGCAGACTCTGTGCCAGCTGTTGTTCTTCCCTTGTTATTGGTATCTGTTTTCTGGTAGTTCTGCTTTTTTGTCATAGTCATCTGTAGTTACATTTTATCTCTGTGTGTTTGGACTGAAAGTTCCTTGCAATCACATCCTATCATGCCTTCTTTTTTTACATCATAGATGCTCATGGTCTAGAGTTCTGGGGGAAAATTCATTTAACGTGTTTTTTTTTCTCTTTTAGTGTCTATTTTGAGCTTTTATTTTTAGATTTTTAGCCTGTATGAAACATTTGCATTTCAACGTCTAAAAGTTAACTTGGAAGTTGAAAGTTATCTAATCTGCCAGCCATATTACCCATCTGTATCCTTGCATTTTAAAAAGATTTTTGTCCTGGGGTACCTGGGTGGTTCAGTTGGTTAACTGTCTAACTCTTGGTTTCAGCTCAGGCCGTGATCACTGTTCATGAGATCAAGCCCCATGTTGGGCTCAACACTGACAGCACAGAGCCTTTTGGGGATTCTCCCTCTCCCTGCCACCCTCCCAAATAAACTTAAACAAAATTTTTTTTTGTCCTCCAAAGTGTAACACTTAGTAACAGTACTCTTGACAGCATTTTCATTTACAAGTTAATTTCACAGCTTTGCTTTATGAATAAAGTATTTCAGGCTCAGAGAAATTGAAGGTCTTCCTCCAAATCACTAAGCTAAGTGGCAGTTAGGCCAACATCCGACTCTTACTTAGATATCTTATTCTGCCTTTTGTAATTCTTTGACTGATAGTTAACTACCTTTGTTTGTTTATATGTTGCTTTGCCAAGATTTACATAATCACAAATTATATTGTTACACATTTTATGGTGACACTTGGGAGAACTAAGTGCATACAGTAGTCAAATGTGAATAAGAAATGTTTTTATCTATTCTTTGCCTGGTTTATTTCAGCTAAGGATCATGGTTGGCATATGTAAGTGGGGGTTAGGAAAACGAAACTACCTCTTGGGCTCTGTGTTTTGTCACTGGACTAAAAGAAATGGTATAGGGAAAAGATAATGGTGTGATGGTATTTCAGAAAGGACATTCCAAACCAGGTCTTCAAATAAATGGTATAGGAAGAACTCTTTAGTACCTGGCATACTGTGTACTCTAATATTCATTAAAATAGTAACTTAGGTTCTGTTTATTCAGCACTTTCGGTATTTTAAGTGAGATTTAAAAATTGATTATTGACAGGTGTTTGGGTGGTTCATTCGGTTAAGCGTCTAACTTCAGCACAGGTCATGATCTCACAGTTCGTGGGTTTGATCCCCACGTTGGGCTGTGTGCTGAGAGCCTGGAGCCTCCTTCGGATTCTGTCTCCCTGTCTCTCTCTGCCCCTCCCCTGCTCGCACACTGTCTCTTTTTGCCTCTCAAAAATAATAAATAAAGGTTAAAAATTTTTTTTAATTGCTTGAGAATCTGCTTTTTGATTTAGTTTGTTTATTATTTTTGAGAGAGGGAGAGGGAGAACTCCAGCAGGGGAGGGACAGAGAGGGGGAGACAATCTGAAGCAGGCTCTGCGCTGACAGCAGTGAGTGAGATCATGACCTGACTTGAAGTTGAATGCTTAACAAACTGAGCCACCAAAGCACCCCAAGAACCTACTTTTGAAGTGGAATTGGTGTAGTGTTCCTACTTTTAGATAGCTTATATATTTATTAATTATACAACTCTCCAGAGTTGGTGTAGTTATGGCTGAAAGAATACTAGACTGGGAATCAAAAAATGGGGATTCACATTAGGTTCTGCCAAAGTCATGTCACTAGGAACACATTAATGTAGGTACTCCAGATTTCTGTTTTTCTTTGTAAAAATTTTGAGGATATTAACTGTTCCCTACTGTGTAGTATTGCAATAAGAATCAATAAAAGGTGTGAAAACACTTTATACTGCTGACAAATGTCTAGATTACTTCTCTTACATCAGTTTGCTGATAAAAAGCAAACTTGGCCTGTGTCATCATTTGAGTGACATAGGGTATCTCTTGCTTTGTCCTCATTTGCAATTTCTTATTTACAGAATTTGGAGGTTTTGGCTCAGTTAGTGGAAAAATTGAAATAGAGATCAAGATCAACCATGAAGGAGAAGTAAACAGGGCACGCTATATGCCCCAGAACCCTTGCATCATTGCAACAAAGACTCCATCCAGCGATGTTCTTGTTTTTGACTATACCAAACATCCTTCCAAACCAGGTACCTGCCCTCTTTAGTTCAAATACAGATAATGAGTCGCTGTGGGAATACATTGCTCCACTCAATTGGAATTTAATTGCTTGTTGTTCTTTGTATAATTTATACTGGTGATTTATACTGGTATGTGTGGGTATTGTTCATTCTTCTTACCCAGGTGGGGAAAAAAGTGCTTTTTTACACAGAATAGAGTGATGCTCATTTTAATTTTAAGCATTCTTTGATCATAATGGGTCTGTATCGCTGTAGATATGAAGAGCCTTCAAACTCTTGATCAAAATTCCATTATGTTTAGTAGACCCAAGGAGGAAGTGGGCTCTGGATAGTCTTGATATGTCGGTTACTTTGCAGACCCTTCTGGAGAGTGCAACCCCGACCTGCGTCTCCGTGGACATCAGAAGGAAGGCTATGGGCTTTCTTGGAACCCAAATCTCAGTGGGCACTTACTTAGTGCTTCAGATGACCACGTGCGTATCCTTCCCATTTTGAAGCAAATCTGGGCTAGTTATCAGTTGGTTTCTTTTCTGGGGTGTGTGGGAAAGTGAGAATCTTCCATTTATATAATAGTTAATTTTACATTTAAGACCATCTGCCTCTGGGACATCAGTGCTGTTCCAAAGGAAGGAAAAGTTGTGGATGCGAAGACCATCTTTACAGGGCATACAGCAGTAGTAGAAGACGTTTCCTGGCATCTGCTCCATGAGTCTTTGTTTGGGTCAGTTGCTGATGATCAGAAACTTATGATGTGAGTAGAATCGTGTTTTAATTTCTTCTTTGTTATCCAAGTTTTATATTGTTACCTATTTTAAGCTTTTTTCCTGTTTTTTCTTTTTTATCAAAGCTGGGATACTCGTTCAAACAATACTTCCAAACCAAGCCACTCAGTTGATGCTCACACTGCTGAAGTGAACTGCCTATCTTTCAATCCTTACAGTGAGTTCATTCTTGCCACAGGATCAGCTGACAAGGTCAGTTTGTTTTATTTTAAGAAAAAACATAGGGTGAATTTCTCTGGCTTCCTTTGAATGCACAGAGATCTTTTAGTTACGGAATTTCTTCTCATTAAAAAAAAATTGATTGTTCTTGCTTTCCTTTTTGTATGTAGACCGTTGCTTTGTGGGATCTGAGAAATCTGAAACTTAAGTTGCATTCCTTTGAATCACATAAGGATGAAATATTCCAAGTAAGAAAAACTAATGTGCTTTTTTTTTTTTCTTTAAGGAAAACCTGAATGTGTGAGTAGGCACACTTGTGGCTTGTCCCATTACTATAAATAATAAAAACCTTCTACATGTTTATGCTAATCTCTAGGAATTGGGATTGTTATTTCTATACTTCCTCAAACTGGTCATTGGCCACTTATATTCTTGAGGTATTAAGAAAATTAGTGCCTGGGGACGCCTGGGTGGCTCAGTCGTTTAGGTGTCCGACTTTGGCTCAGTTAGTGAGTTCAAGCCCCG
Source organism: Acinonyx jubatus (assembly GCF_027475565.1). Lineage (NCBI taxonomy): Eukaryota > Metazoa > Chordata > Mammalia > Carnivora > Felidae > Acinonyx > Acinonyx jubatus. Next base: position 24,405,651 of record NC_069381.1, read on the forward strand.
CGTCAGGCTCCACGCCTGTTTGGGATTCTCCATCTCTTTCCCTGTCTGCCCTTCCCTCCCTCCCTCTTTCTCTCTCTCTCTCAAAATAAATAAACTTAAAAAATTAAACCACAAAAAAAGAAGGAAAATTAGGGTCTGATTTTATTCTTGTCTCTGACCCTTGTCTCTTACCTTATTTCCAGAACTTGCCATGTCTGTTGATTTTGTAGTTGAAGCCTAAAGTGCTAGCTCCCATGTTTCCTGCCTCATGAGTTTAAGCTCCTTTCTTAATCTGGAAAAACTGACTCAGTCAAGAAATGTTGCACTATGTTCAAAGCTTATTGCTGGAAAACTGTGAGGAATATGTTCTAGTCTTTGCCGCCAAAGAGCTTACAATTCTATAGCAAGGAAAGGCCCATTTAGAGTCACCATAATAAAAGATGGTCAAGTGTTAAGAACCTAAAAGTGGTCAAATTTAATTTTGGTTGTGTGAAAGTGGCCTCTGAACTAGTCTCTAGGTGAGCCATTTTCCCATGCACTTAGTCTCACTTAACCTTATTTTCTACTCTCAGCCTCTCCAGTGAACATTTTGTCTTTACTCTGTCTTTTTGTCCTTGCCTGAAATGGTATTCTTGCCAGGAGTATGTCTAAATTCCTCCCTAAGTATTGGTCACTAATGCACTCTTATCCGTACTGTGAACCTAGGACTTTCTTATCAAACAGTGTAACGATATGTGATTTTGTTGTGTGTGTAGTAGCTAACTTTAATAAAGTCATTATTGTAAGGAGTCATTTTTTATCAGTTTTATAGTGCTGAATTTATAGTAAGTATTTGAGAAAATAGATATTGTGTGTATGTGTTTTGCATTTTGGTTCTAAGGTCAGAATTGGATTACATTCAGCCAGAAGCCAGAATTAGTAAGAATAGATAAGATCAGATCCTCAAAAATATAAGATGAGCACCTGGCTGGCTCAGTTGGTGGAGCATGCAACTCTTGATCTTGGGGTCGTGTGTTCAAGCCCCACTTTGGGTGTGGAGCCTACTTTAAAGTTTAAAAATCTTTAAAATACGTACATGTAAAGTGAAAAAGAACAAAAGCTGACTTCCTAGGTTTAGTGATAGATTATTTCCATATAAGAAACAGTATTATCTAGCTGTCAAGTTTTATAACATCTAAAATACGTTGATTTCTTCTTTTATTTACAAAATGTTTTAATTGTTAAATATAATTTAGGTATTTTCTCCTCAATTTTTAAATTTTTTTTTAATGTTTATTTGTGTTTTGAGAGAGAGACAGAACGTGAGTGGGGGAGGAACAGAGAGAGAAGGAGACACAAAATCGGAAGTAGGCTCCAGGCTCTGAGCTGTCAGCACAGAGCGCGACGTGGGGCTCAAACTCATGAACCGTGAGATCACAACCTGAGCTGAAGTCAAACGCTTACTGACTGAGCCACCTAGGTGCCCCCTCCCTGAATTTTCTAAATGCTTTTCTGTTTCCTTCATTCTTACTATAGGTTCAGTGGTCGCCTCACAATGAGACTATTTTGGCTTCCAGTGGTACTGATCGCAGACTGAACGTCTGGGATTTAAGGTAAATCTTGTGTTAGTTACTTTTTGTGGAGTTAACTTTATTTATACTTTCCCAAATTAGTTACTCAGGATAAATGTTTTAACTTATAAAAATTTTCTTGTGCTAGTAAAATTGGAGAGGAACAATCCCCAGAAGATGCAGAAGATGGGCCACCAGAATTGTTGGTATGTTACGCACACCGAGTAGTATTGAAATAGTCTGTATTTATTGTCCTCTATCTGTTCCTCATATCTTTGTTTTTCTCCCTCTTGCAGTTTATTCATGGTGGTCACACTGCCAAGATATCTGATTTCTCCTGGAATCCCAATGAACCTTGGGTGATTTGTTCTGTATCAGAAGATAATATCATGCAGGTTTGGCAAATGGTAAGTGTTAATCATTTATTTGGGGGAGGTTAGGTAAATGAGATGTAGTGTCACTTCATATTTATAGACTTTAACGAATACCACTGGCCTCTCTGGTCAGTTTATTCCTGAGTATGACTTTAGCACTTAGCTGCACATTATCATTTTCAAGTGTCTGCTTGTTACCTTTATCTTCTTGTCCCAGTGGTGTTTCAGACTCAAACCAAACTTCTCTCCCCCTTTACCTTACTCTCCCCTTTCCTCCTGATTTTCCTGTTTCCTATATGGCTCTAGTGTCTTCTCCAGCTCTTCCAACTTGAAAACTCAAGAGTTTTCTATTATCACTAGACTTCTAAGTCTAGTTCACTTACCAGGTTTAACATTGTCTGTCTGCAGGGTCATATCTATACTCCTCTTACAGAATACACACTTACATACCTACTTTCCTGTTTCTACTACACACCCTAGTTTTTGTCAGATTCTTACTACTACTTTCTAGACTATAATAACCTCCTTGCTGTTGGCTTGCCTTCTGCTTTCCCCTCTTTGCTGGCAGTTGAATCTTTGAGAATGGCATTCCTTTGAAGTGGCTTATGAACATGCCCAGCACATGCCTACCACAGTGGCACAGCATCAAATACTATCATTTCTCCATGAAGTTTTAGTAGATGCTGAAAACATCCCTGCCCTTTATACCCCAGTGGGAGGTGATTGAGGTGAATTCTTTGAATTTCCAGAGAGCTTGGAATTTAATAAAAGAGAACTATGATGTCTAATATATAGCAGAGTTAGAAATACTTGCCTTCTGGGATGGATGGTGGTTGATAGTTGGACATAAGGTGAATGGGCTTAATGCCTCTGAACGGTACACTTAATAATGATTCAGATGGGGGCTGTCTGGGTGACTCAGTCGGTCAAGTGTCTGACTTCAGCTCAGGTCATGATCTCCTGGTTAGGTGAGTTCAAGCCCTGCATCAGGCTCACTGCTATCAGTGCAGAGCCCACTTTGGATCTGCTGTGTCCCCTGCCCCTTCCCCACTCACACTGTCAAAAATGAAATGCTTTTAAAAAGTGGTTAAGATGGTAAATTTAAGATATTTTTCGTAAGTTTTTTTGGAGAGAGAGCATGTGTGCAAGTGGGGGAGGGGCTGAGAGGGGGAGAATGAGAATCCCAAGCGGGCTCTGTGGTGTCAGCCCTGATCCTGACGCTCAGTCCCACAAACGGGGTCATGACCTGAGTCAGAATTAAGAATCAGATATTTAACTGCCTTAGCCATCCAGGCGCCCCAAGATGGTAAATTTTATGTGTTTACCACAGATTTTTTTAAATGTTTGTTTTCGTTTTAAAATAGCGTGAGTGGGGGAGGGGCAGAGGGAGAGGGAGACACAGAATTCAAAGTAGGCTCCAGGCTGTCAGCTGTTCGCATAGAGCTGGACACAGGGCTTGAACTCACAAACCAGGAGATCATGACCTGGGCGGAAGTCCAATGTTTGACTGAGCCACCCAGGTGCTCCTGAGATTAACATATTGTATGGTGTATCTGTACTTTGGAATATTATGTATCAAAAAGAAATGTGCTTTGTTTTTATAAGATACCCATGACATTTTAAGTAGGAAAAGGGCAGGTTGTAGAACAATGGCATGCTGTAATCCCTCATGTTAAAATTATTGTAGCTAGTGTTTAATTAGGGGTGCCTGGGTGCGCCTGCATGCGTGCACTCTCAAAGATAAACATTTTTTAAAAATTATGTGTAACTATTTAGAAGGCTATTTGTCAAAATGTGGTTGGTATATTTAGGGAGTATTTTTATTTCTTCTTCCTTTTAGTAATAATTATGTGTTATATGTGTAAACAGAAAATCTGGCTCACCTTTTTCCTTGTATTGTACCCACATAAAATTAATATAAAAATTAAAGACGGAAAAGTGAAATAGTCTGCCTTGGATAGCCTTTAAATTAAAAATATTTTAGTTGTTCCCATGGGATTGTTGTAGTAGATTGAACTACATCATCTTCAGGCAGGCCAGGTATTTTCTTGGTTTTTTTTAGAATTGTGGTAAAAGAAAAGGAGAATTATAAAATAAATATTTGGTCTTTGTCCAGGTTCCTAGCACAGAGGTCCTAAAACCTTTGGGATTGTCAGAGTGGTAGAAGTCTCTATTCCTATTTATAAAGAGCCCCTTTTGGCCACGCCTGAGTTTAGGCTAAGGAGGTAACTTAGGGCCACTGGATAGCCTCAGGTTAGGTCTGGGCTCCCAAAAGACTGAACAGTTGATTGGAAAACTTTTCAGTCCCTCCCACCCACAAGCAGAGGGGATTGCGCCCTGTAAAGACTCTTGAAAAGCCTCTATAAAACTTCTCGATGCAATGAGCTTCCAAGTTGTTAAATAGATCGATGCTGCCTAGGGAAGGCATGGACGCTCTGTGCTCCCTTTTCACCGTGCCCTGGTCATCACTGCCATTTGACTATTCCTGAGTTTTAAGTTGTAAACTGCTGATACTAAATAAAAGTTTTCATGATTTTATGAGTCATTCCAGCAAATTATCAAATCTAAGATAGCAGGGGGTGGGAGGGCAGCCTGTGGAAACCCCCAAGTTTTATAGGCAAGTTGGACAGAAGTACCTGGTTAGTCTGGGCACTCGGCTTGACACTGGCCTCTGAAGTGAGGATTATCGTCTTGTGGGACCAGGCCCTTAAACCTATGGAGTCTGACACTACTTCTAGGTGTAGTTAGTGTCAGGATTGAATTGAATTGTTAGACACCTTTGGGTGAAAAAGACAGTTACACATTCGTTGTCAGAAAACATTACAAAATCGTATACCTTCCTGTTGCAGTCAGATCACAGGCTTTTTAAAGATAAGACTGTCCCATCCTCTGCAGCACCTAGCCTAGTGATTTGTGCACAGTAGATGCTAAGTAAGAACAGTTAACTTTCCCCAAATAAAAGTATTTTCTGTATTTAAGATTATGCCTTTGGCTGCAAGTTTTTCATCAAATAATAGAAGTAGAGTTTATTTTATGCTAGAGCAGTTTTCTTTTTTCTTTTTACATTTCTTTTTTTTTGAGAGAGCGAGCACATGCGCAAGCAGGGGAGGGGCAGAGAGAAAGAGGGAGACAGGATCTGAAGCAGGCTCCATGCTGACAGCAGAGCACCCGATGTGGGGCTCGAACCCATGACCTGCAAGATCATGACCTGAAGTTGGACGCCCAACTAACTGAGCCACGCAGGTGCCCTTAGAGCAATTTTCTTTTAAAAATATTCATAAATTGAGATTTGAAACCCATGGTGGCGGGGGGGGGGGGTCTCTTAATGAACGCTTATTTATTTTTTACTGTAATCACAGAATTATGCAACCGTCACCATAGTAATTTACTCCTCAGAAAAACTGCATACCCATTAGCCATCACTCCCTATTTTTCTCCAGTCCACCCAGCAGTAGGCAATCCCCAGTCCACTTTACGGATTTGCCTGCTCTGGACACTTACTATAAACTAAATAATACAATATGTGACTACCTTTTTTTTTATTGCCACATACCATTTTTTATTCATCATTTGATGGGCATTTGTGGTGTTTTTACTTTTTTTAATTTTATAAATTTTTTTTAATGTTTTATATTTTTTTGAGAGAGAGAGCGACAGCGCGAGCAGGGGAGGGACAGAGAGAGGGAGACACAGAATCTGAAGCAGGCTCCAGGCTCTGAGCTGTCAGCACAGAGCCTGATGCGGGGCTTGAACCCACAAACTGTGAGATCATGACCTGAGCCAAAGTCTGACGCTCAACCAACTGAGCCACCCAGGCGCCCCTGTCGTTTTTACTTTTTGACTCTTGTGACTAACGTCCAATAAAAGGACTCCTGAAGGTTGAGTGTGAAGACAAACAGTAACCATACTTCAGTTTTGTGGGAATGTCCTAATCTACTTGGCCTGTGGGCCAGCTGCCTGTTTTTATTGGAACATAGCCATACCCATTCATTTTCAGATGGTCAATGGTTGCTTTCATGCAGCAACTGCAGAGCTGAATAGTTGCTACAGAGACTGGTTCAGTCTCTCTCTCTGGCCTGATCTGTTTTTGAAACTTTAACTTCAAGAAATATCTTCCATGTTTACTAAATGCCCTTTCTCTGTTTCTTGTTTTTGGGCAGGCAGAGAACATTTATAATGATGAAGACCCTGAAGGAAGCGTGGATCCAGAAGGACAAGGGTCCTAGATATGTCTGCACTTCTTGTGATTTTAGACTCCCCTGTTTTTCCTCTCAACCCTGAGATTGATTTAACACTGGTTTTGAGACACAGACTTTGTTTGGCTATCCCTCTATGATAGATAGGTACCATCAACAATGTTACTAGCCCAAACAGAGGGTGTTTTCTAAATATTAACTGGGGGACTTGATTCAGTAAAACCACAGACTTCTATTTAAATTTTCTTCAGGAATTTTCTAGTAACAAAGGTCTAAAGTAGCCACTTTAGAAAGGGGAATATTGTGTGTGGTTATTTTTCTTCTTAGGCTGTATCCCCAAGTTTTTCAGACTCCTTTAAGTTAAGGCTAAAGTGAGGAAGGAATAGAGCCAAGTGAGGTAGGTGTCTGAGCCATGGAGTATAAATACCACACGATGTCATTTTTATTCAGGAAATGGGGGAGATTCAAGTCCTATAAATTCCTCTTCTGAAATCTTCACACCTGACTTTCCAGGATGCACATTTTCCTATGTAGACCAGTCTCCCCTGTTTCTTCAGTTAAGTCAAACCTATGTGTTCCTCTTTCCCCATATATTTTTGCTTGTTAGTGTATTTCTTGAGCTGTTTTCATATTTCTTTCCTTTCTGTGAAATGGTTTTTTTAAAAAACTTGGGACCACCAAGTTGTAAAGATGTATGTTTTTACCTGACAGTTATACCACAGGTAGACTGTCCAGTTGAGTTGAGAAGAGTGAATTGATAGCTTGTATTTGTTTTTAAAATTAAATTAATCCTGGATAAGAGTTGCTTTTTTTTTTTTTTTTTTTTAAAGGAGTTAGTCCTTGACCACTAGTTTGGTACCATCTCTATTTTGGGTGACCTGTTTCACCAGCAGGCCTGTTACTCTCCATGACTAACTGTGTAAGTGCTTATAATGGAATAAATTGCTTTTCTACATAACCCCATGCTGATGGGTTTTATTTAGTACATAACATTCATCAAACACCAGTCTGGCTTCTCGAAGGGTTGTTCAGAGGACAGTAATTGTCTCTGGTCTTTGACTATCAAGAGCAGAATGAAATATAATAGACCCAGAGCTAGAGAAAAGAGGTTCACTCCTTCCCAGGGAAAGTGCAAGACATAAAATGCTGAACCCAAGAGGCACAGGATTAGTCTTTGATAAAATCACATCTTTTTGAAGTCTCTCTAGAGAACTACATGGACTTTCAAGACTGTCAAAGGCAATGTGGCAGAGAGCATTTAAGGCAAATTTTAAATTTGGAAAAGGTGTTTGAACCTTTTCCCATAGAGAGGTTGAATCTCCCCAGTATATTTTTCACTGGGGTCTGTACTTAGAGGTTAGAAATAATAGGCTCTTGAAAGCCTTTATCACCAAGTACCATAACCAGATAAAATGCCTGGTTCTTTGCCAGGCACTCAATTTAACGGAGTAGATCACTCTGACCCAGAATCATTTTCATGAGACACAGTCTTTGGGAAAATCTGAGTATTCTTAACCTTTAGGTTCAAATCTGGATTGGTTCCTTTTTTCCAAGTCAGTAGTTCTTTTAGAGTATAGCGAAAATTATCTTCACAGAATTAGGAGTAAACTGTATGAGTCTGCACAGACTTAAACTTTGTAAAAGGATTCATTTTAAAGTCTAATACTCATGGCACAAAAGAATTCAAATTGTAAACCCATATAATGAAAATCGGCTGCCTTTTTGACCCTACCTGTGCTCCAAAAAAGGTTTTTGTTTTGGGCCAACACAAGGCAAGATACATTCTTCACAACAGTAAAGTGTGTCCATACATCCATCCTTTACTCTGCACGTGGGGGTTGCTGCTGGAGAACAGAAGGCTTCTTTTTCCGTTGCTAAGTGCATTTAGCTTGGTACCAGCAGCCTATGAAATAGACTCCACCTAAGCCTTGACTGATGGTGTTCTGCCTCCAGCCAGCCTTAGAATCTTTTTAAACAGGTCAGCCAGTATTTGTAACTTTCCCAGGGTGAATTGCTTGCCAAGTCCCTGGCACTCCCTTCTCTTGGAAAAAAAGTATGTCCAGAGGGTACTTAGTGATCCTTTGCTAAGAAGTTTTGTGTTGCTGTTTCTGGATTGCAGATTTGGCCATATGTTTCTAAACAGCCCCTGTAAAGTTGAGAAAAGAAAAAATAAGTTTATATTTTGTGCAACTTGAAATAATACAGCATGAAGTTCATCACAACTTCCGAAGTTTACTTAGTGCGGGCTAAGTTGGGGAGAGATTGCTAGAGTGTGATTTACATATGATTAGGAATGCATTTCCCTCCAAATGCCTATTAGGGTGCCTCTTACCTGCGAAACTGAATGAATGGTAACCTATGTGGTGGTGATGGGACGGACTAGCTAGAAATTTTCTCTGCCCAGGTTAACCTTGCATGGGTGTTAACAATGACTGAAATTCTCGTTTCTTAAGATGAGTCGTTGCCCTTTCCTTCCCTATTGTACTTTTAATCTGATCCACACAAAGGTGTTTAACATACCATTTTCCTCAATTACAAGGTTCTCTAATCTCCCAAACAATAAGCGTAATCAGTTACTCCTAGGTAAAACATGGTAAAAGAAAATGCTAGTAAGTTACTAAAAGTATTGGTTATAACTGTTATTTGTGAGTTTGTATCTAAGACACAAGACTAGCTAGAAAGTAAAAATTAAATTTATGGGCATCTGTCTAGTATACAACTTAACATAGACCTTTTTTATCCTTAATGTCTTCATCCAAGAGAATCTAGGATTTTATCAGGAATATAAGAACATATTAGTATATAAAGAAATCAATGGATAGGCGTGTTGCTTGTTTCACATATTAAGCAATAATCTTGGGGCACCTAGGTGGCTCAGTCGGTTAAGCATACGACTCTTGATTTGGCTCAGGTCATGATCTAACAGTTCGTGAGTTTGAGCCCCGTGTCCAGCACTGTGCTGCCAGTGCAGAGTCTGCTTGGGATTCTCTCTCCCTCTCTCTCTGCCCCTCCCCTGCTTGCTGTCACTCAAAATAAACTTTAAAAATAAATTCTGTCCCTCAGGCTAAAACAATACCTACTTGAGTTTTTTGTTTTTGTTTTAACTTCCATATTTAGCCTTCTGGCCTCCTTTGTCGTCTGAATTAGGTAGTCTTCTCTGCTATTCTAAGGAAACTTTATGAATAGCTGATGGGGTAGAATAGGCCAAGGAAAGTGATGCACAGAGCCCCTAGATGTGTCATCCTCTTACAGAATTCCCAGTGATAATTAGGGCATATTTTGAGTCCTGCTAGAAACAGAAACATTCCAAGTGACTGCTGAATGCTTAAATCGGGCAATCTGGAGGTATGTGTTATTCCTAACTGACTTGTCATTTGACACACTTTTTTTTTTTCAGGCATTAGTATTGTTAAGTTAGGAAAGCAGCAACAAGGCAAACACCACTCTTGTACCCTCAAGGATCACCTTGAGACTGTGTCTCGATTCCACCTGTCTGAGAAGTGGGAGCGTTAGCCTGTCCCAGGCTCTTGGATAGCATAGCCCTTTAAAAAAAAGAAAGCCATTTTCCATTTGTCCTGGATGAGCACAGTTTGGAAATCATTTCCCAAGTCATTTTTTTGCTTTTCCATGTTAAGTGAAATTTCCCCTGAGCAACATCTCCCTCCCCACCATCCCCTCAGCCAGTGTCAGTTAAGATCTGAATAGCAGCAAAAACTGACTTATAAGTTGAGAGCTCTTCGGCGAGGCTGATCCTTAGCTGCTCTATCTCTTTGTTCTTCTGTTGCTGGAGTTGTACCCCATTCCTTAACCGCCTTTGTCGTTCTTCCATTTCCTCCAGCTGTTCCTGCAGGTGAGAGGGTCAAGAACATCTCTAGTGAGAACAATAAAAAAACTGGCATTGCCCGTTATAGTTTATAAAGCACTTTCTTAGATGTTGTTTAATCTTCACGCCAGTATAGTTTGAGAAACTGGTTCAAAGAAATGTTGGGACAAAGTAATCCTGCTTATGAAAATGGTGACCAGAAAGGAGTCTTGTCTATACTGGCAGACTACTGCTTAATAGAATCCTACAAAGGGTGGGTGGGTGGGTGCTCAGATGGTTTTTTGTTTGTTTTGCAGTTTTAAGAAGTGTTGGGGAGAATTTTGGTCCTCTAGTCAGTGTGCTGAGAGTTTTATGGACCTCTGGCTTTGTGCAAGTTTATTTCTATCAGGATAATCAGTTTTTACATCATCCTGCAACTTAAAGCAATTTAAAAGAAACCAAGTCTTGGGGGTGCCTGGCTGACTCAGTTGGTATAGCATGCGACTCTTGATCTTGGGGTTGTGAGTTCAAGCCCCACGTTGCGTGTGGAGCCTACTTTGGAAAAAAAATCAAGTCTTTGTATGCAGTTATTCTTAACTATTTTTTTGTTTGTTTATTTTGAGAGAGAGTGTGTGGGAGGAGCAGACTGAGAAGGGGAGAGAGAATCCCAAACGGGCTCTGTACTGTCAGCACGGAGCCTGATGCAGGGCTCAAACCAACAAACCATAAGGTAATGGCCTGAGCCAAAATTTTGAGAGAGATACAGCACAAGCAGGGGAGGGGCAGAGGGAAGGTGAGACAATCCCAAGCAGGCCTCACACCATCAGCACAGCCTGACGTGGGGCTTGAATCCACGACCTATGAGATCATGGCCTGAGCCAAGATCAAGAGTTGGACACTTAACTGACTGAGCCACCTAGGCGCCCCACTTATTCTTGGCTATTAAATGTAGTTCTAAGAGCGTTAAAACTATTGGAAGTCCAGTTGTTTACAGGAAAGACTAAACACAAGTTTTGTATTTGAACCTCCTTGAAGTCCAAAATAGCTCTGCCCAGTACTTCTGTAACATCATATGCAAATAGGTGCTTTATTAGGATGTTGGCTATCCTAGTTGCTAATTTATAACCGTATACTGTTTACTTGTTACACAAAAAGACTGAATTTGTTCCAAAGTGCTAAGTCGGAAAATGAAGAAGCTATATGCCCCAGAGGCCTTCAGGAGCCTTAAGATGATTGTCCGTTTCCCATTCTGCCCAAACCAAACAGGATATATTCTGTAAACTGTCTCTGCCCAGGATTAATGCCTGAGGAGTGAGGTAAGGAAGATGTCAGCAAATCCGTCTCTGGCATAGTTGGTAGCTGGCATGGATCCTTAGGAAGCATGAGGGAGATGGGAAGGGAATGTTGCAGCTGGAAGGCCTGTTTTAAAGGGGTAATGACTTCACCTCAGATTTTGAAGAATAATGAGCCAGGAATCCAGTTTAGGTACATGCTGTTATTAGAAGGATCTAAATAATTTGTTCTCTAAGTCATCCTTCATATACCTATGGCACATCATTCTGCAGCGTTTGATACTCTGGCTGAATTTCGACTTTGGTCAACCTTGTCAAAAGGCCTTTTTTTAGTGCCTTAGCCATACTTTGGTGCCACACAGAGATGCGGCCTTGCCATCTAAGCCTGTCTTCTGGAGGGAAGCACCTGCAAACCTCTGCGCCCCAATTCCCCAAGCCTCCCTTCGACATCTAGCAAAGCTGTATTTTGGTGAGACCTAAAAGTACACGCTTGGGAAGACAGTCTGTACCATCAATGATAAACTGACCAGGAGGAGCAACGTTACAAAATGAAACAAATATTGCTACCCTGACTGGCGTTAAAGACAGTATCCGGTCTTAAACATGTAGCACCACAAGATTAACTTTCTAAAACTGCTTTATCGTGTTTGTCTTTCAAAGACTTTCCACCTCTTCAGTCTGGCATTCAGACCCCCTTTAGTCTGACCCCTACCTCTAATTAGAACCTCCACTGCGCTTTCAGATGGACATTTTCCTCTAGCCTGCACTGTGTGGCAGGGAGGCCACGACTAGTCACATGTAGCTAATAAGTACTGGAAATGCAGCTAATCTGAATCCACATGTACCTAAGTAAAAGCTACACAGATTTTTAAGACTTGGCATATAAAACAATGTAAAATTCTCAAATTTTGATATTGACTCAATGTTGAAATATTTTTATATACAGAGTTAAATAAAATACTAGTTTCACCTGTTTCTTACTTTTTTTTTTTTTTTAATGTGGCTACTAGAAAATTGTAAATGACATCTGTGGCTTGCATGATGTTTCTTGGTTCTAGCCTGCTGCTCTAGCCTGACAAATTCACAGATCTCTGTGTCTTTACTCCTGCCATTTCTGTCCCCTAAACAGCATCTGCTATATTACATTACTATTTATCTTTTTTCTTCTTGTGTAACTCCCAGCTTGTAGGTTCCTGTCCAGCACCCTGCACGTAATGCTGGATGTGAAGCACGTAGATAGTAAACATTCTATAATCCCGCATTCACGACCTACCAATTTCATCTAAAAACTTGGAGACCATTCTCAGCAAATTCCTCACACCACCCACTGCACCAGTCCCCAAATCCTACCCAAATATTTTACTTCACATATCTCACATGATCTCTCCCTCATAAGGCTTAAGTGGTCTTTCCAGGCTCCTTCAATCCATCCTACATGCCACCATTTTTAAAAGTACGTGCCTATGTGCAAGTACTTTACAAAGATTAATTCTTTCCAACACCCTTATGATGTGTATTATTACTAATCCCATTTTACAGTGAAGGAGCAGAGTCACTGGTGAAGACATTGGTCCGAAGTTTCCCAGACAGGAAGTAAGCCAGGATTTGCCACTGGCTTAGAAAACTCATACTTTACAACTGCGTTGTTGCCATCTTGTCTGTGGAGCTCTTCAGTGGCTCCTCAAACTGTTTTCCATGAAACCCCAGGAGAAAGCCATATAAAGTGCCCTTGCCTCAGTTAGAAAGTAGCTCACTTACCTGTTTTACATGCTGGCATTCTATATCACGTTGTGTTTGGGGAAAAGGGTCTGTGGCTTTGGAGAAAACCTTTTTTTTGAAAACCACTGACTTGAAGACTATGGAAAATCCTTCAGTCTGGTCCCAATCTACCTCTACAGCCACATCTATCTAGTCACATTCTTAGGATCCAGCCACACTGAGCGCACTTCCCTTAACATGCCTTTTTATGTTTTCATGCTTTTGTGTAAGTCATTCCCTCTGCCTGGAATGCCTCTTTCCCTTGTCTACCCAACGAATTTATTCTCCAAGGCTTGGTTCAAACACCTTGTGGAAGTTGAATGTGAACTCGGGCTAGATTGCACAGGGTCAGAATCCTCCTTCTGTCACTTCCTGAACAAATGATTTGACTTGTCCGTCTGGTTTCTGTTTTCTCATTTTTCATACAGTGACAGTAATTTATAGCTATCTCACAGAAAGGTAAGGATTAAATGTATTAATACATGTAAAAAACTAAAAGTACATGGTAGCTATTGTTAACTCTTAGGAAATTTCCCCTCCGTGTCCCCAGGCAGGGGTAATTATACGTACTTCATTGGTACAGTGCCTTATTCCTACTACTGTTATAGTGTTTATCACTTGAAGAATATTAATGATTTCACTGATTCTATGGCTTTCGCATTTTAACATTTCAGATCAGGGTACATCTTAAAATCAAGTGTCTTTGATTTTACGCAATATGTTCATTATATCTGGTATCCTTCCTGGACTATAAACTATTTGAGGTCAGGAACTACCCATCTCCCCCATTTCTCATCTCATCTCTTCTGCCAGCACACAGTTCACTGCCTGGCACTTGGTAAGCAGGCGTAGAAAATATTTGTTGAATGAATAGATGATGGTGATGAAAGAGGCAGAGTGTACAACTGCCAGAGTGAAGTGCACCCTCGAAAAGTAGTCAGATGCCGTAAGTGACCTTTGGCAAACAAGTCTGGGGAGCCATTTCACAAAGCAGAATTTGCTTACTAGGACCTTGATTGCTACTTTATGACAAAGCAATAGGAGACATCCATCAAGAGTATTTTTCATAGAATGATCTTTGGAAAGCTGTACCAATCAGCAAATCTGAAATCCAGCACAGTGATGAAAATCACGGGTGGGTGGGGTGCGGGGGCAATTCTACAACCCTAACACTATGTCCAAAAACTCCTCCAGAGGATTTCCTGTTGATGGTACCACTGTCCCAGTTAGCCTTGTCTGAAATCTTGACACCCTCTGTGACTTCTCACCCCTGCCCCCTTCATTCAGTGGCCACATTATCCTGCATTTGTTCTTGCATCCTTCCCCTTCCTTGTATTCCCACATTCGTTCCTCTTACCTATAGTAGCTTCCTGATTAGTCCCCCAGCTTCTAGGTCTCCAGCCCATTTTACACACTGCCACCCGTACTTTTTCTAAAAGTAGAGAAGCAATTATGTTACTCGCTTGATTAAATACCTTTACTGATGCAACTGAGTACTGAATGAAATCCAAACTCCCTAGTTTGGATTTCTGAGTCCTGACATGACCTGGGGCGCCTGGGTGGCTCAGTCAATTGAGTATCCAACTCTTCATTTTGGCTCAGGTCATGATCCCAGGGTTGTGGGATTGAGCCCCACGTCTGGCTCCACACTGAGTGTGGAGCTTGCTTAAGATTCTCTCTCTCTGCCCCCCTTCCCAGCTCACACACTCACTCTCTCTAATTAAAAAAAAAAAAAAAAAAAAAAAAAAAAGCCCAACATGATCTGCCCCAACCTACCTTTACAGTTCAACTCACCTTTCAATTTTTCACCTGTCATATGCAGCCAGGTTGCAGATGTTGAGTTAATATATATATTAAAATTACTCTCCTATTTTTTTTATTTTTTTAGTATGGCTACTAGCAAGGTTTAAATTATATTATGTCTTGCATATTTCTTTGGGATAGCACTGGTCTAGATCTTGCCTATATTTTAATACCTAGCTCAAATAACACCGCTTCTTCCATGGAGTGTTGTCTGATTTAATGGATGACTAAAAATAATTTCATTATCCTATAGCACTCTTACCTGTACCTCTCTTCAATCACATGCTGCTCTTTCCCCTGGATTATAATTATTAATGTAATGTCTGTCTGAGTACAACTTAAGGATACATTTTATGCCAAAAAATAAAAAGATCCTCTTTCACTAGACTGAACCAATTAAAAAGCTGCAGTGGGGGAGGGGATTGCTTTCATAATACAAACTACAGAAAGCTTGACAAAATTTTGAGCGAAGTGAATACAGCCATTTTCAACAGAGGATATGTTCCTTGAAGGATGTATCAGAATCTCTGGAACTTTTTAAGCTTATCCAAAGGAACATGTATTTCAAAAGATGAAAATACTGCTCTGAAAGGAACCACCGCATTGTGGTCCCCTCATAGTGGCCAGCAGCCCTTCAGTCAGCATTTAACTGATGTCCTCTGAGCCCGAGTGGCAGAAAAAAGTAAAGCAATGCTCCCTTCCTTCTGAAAGCTCACAGTCCGTGGGAGAGAGACAAAATTGTGTTTTTACTTTGTATTTATATCCCACCCTGTTCTATAAAGGGATTAGAACTGGCTCACACTTAATCAGAAGTAACTGGAATACAAGTGAAATGGTGATAATGCACAAAGAAGGAAAATGAGGAATAGAGCTTCATAGATTTCATCCCAGTTTTTGCTTTGTTTTGTTTTAAGTAATCTCTATGCCCAACATGGGGCTCAAACTCATGACCTCGAGATCAAGAGTCACACGCTCTACTGAACCAAGCCAGCCAGGCGCCCCTCATCCCAGTTTTAAAACTGGGAAGTTCCAAGGCAGAGATCAGCTAGGTGGGACTTGAGGGTGAATGTGCAGGGAGGGAGAGAATGAAAATCCCACCTCGCCTCATCCCCCTCTTGCTCCCTGCACCCAAGCATGATTCACCAAGAATTGGAAAACAGTGCCGTGGAAAGTGCATGGAAACATTCACGATTGGCCAGGCCGGGGTTCATAAACCACCAGCTCGCTGAGCCTGTTTCCTCATCTATGAAAGTGAGAACACTTGATCTGGAGGCTTAACGAGAGGACCGGGTGACGGTCGGTCGGTGTCAGGGCGCCGCCTACATTCTCAGCCTAACCTGGTGGGGAGAAGAGTGGAGTAAAGGAGTGGCCGCCCCGAGGAGTAAGCAGGTCCTCCTGCATGTAGGAGGGCCTCCTTCAAAGTGGCCGCGAGACCTGTGACTCCGGTCACCTTTTCCTGCCCCAGGCTAACTGTCCGTGCCCAGGGGGCCTACCCTGTACTGCTGAACCTCCTCATCTCGTTTCTGCCTCACGAGCAAGATCTGGTCCTCCAGGTTCCTGTTCTGCAGCTGGAGCTGCCGGGCCTCTGCTTGCAGGGGTCTCAGAGCCTCCTTCATCCCCTGGATCTCGGCCTGGGTTTTCTGCAGCGCTTTGGCCGCAGCTTCTTTCCTCTCCAGGAGCCGCAGCAGCTGAGGCTCATACTCTTCCTCCAGGCCTTGGCGGCTCTCTGCCATGAGGTTCTCAAACTGGGCAGAGAGCCGCCGGCTCTCCTGGAGAAAGTGCCCGTCCCTCTGGCTGGGAGGTGCTTCTAGTTGTTGCCGTAACTGCTCCTTCTGCTTCTGATAGGCGTCCCGGAGCTGGGCCAGTTCCTCCGAGAGCTGGGCTGCCCGTGTGGTCAGCGCTTCCCGGAGATCGGCAAACTGGGCCACGTCCTGCCGGCGGCACTCGAGCTGGTATTGGCAGGCCACGCATTCCTTCGTCACCTTGAACAGCTTCTGCTTGACCAGCCGGATCTCCTCCCTCAGCCCGTCCCTCTCCAGCTCTGCTTGGGCGTGCAGTTTGTAGGCGGCCAGGATGTCCTGATGGACCTGCTGCACCTCCTGCAGGGCTGGTTCCCGGAGCAACACCAGCTCGTGGATGAGCTGATCCCTCTCCTCTTCCAGCTGGGCCACAGCTTGGACACATTGCTGGAAACGCTCCTCTAGCAATTCCAGGTCCTCTATGCTCAGGCTGTCTGTGCTGGGACCAGGCCCGGCTTGGAGGCTCTCCTCAGGGCTGGGTTTCTCCTCGCTTGTGACCGTCTCTCCCCCGGAACTGGTCTGCTCTGGGCTTGTGGTCTTTTCTGGCTGCGTGGGCTCGTCCACATATAGTATCTCCTCTGGCTTCATAGGCTCGTCCATCTCCAGGGCCTCCCCTGGTTGCCTGGTCTCCTCGATATACAGTGCCTCCTCAGGCTTCTCCGTCTCTTCCACATAGAGTGTCTCATCGAGGTCACCTGTGTCCCCCAGGTGGAGAATGTCCTCTAAGTTCAAGGTCCCCTCCAAAGACAGAGTAACTTCTGGGTTCAAAGTCCCCACCTCACGCGGGGATTCAGAGTTCTCTTCGAGAGAAGAACTGGCTTCCGTTCTTGTTTCTCTGCAAGAGAAATGACTTAAAGTCAGAGGGCAGCCACAATCCCGGGATGGTTCCTGACGGGAGCCATTGGGCTTTTTTCGGCCTCTCACATCTCAGAGGGCACTTGTCTGCTCCTTCCCCCTCCGTCAGCCTACCCCCATACACCCATGGCTCAGATCCCCTGACAACATCCCCATGACGTCAGCGTCTAGCCTCTGCTTACATACCTTTAAGGCCAGGAAGCTCACATGGTTCCACTGTCATAAGAAAATTCTAGTGTTGAAGTAAAACCTTCTCTGCAATTTTTTACCTGGACTTGGTTCCTCTTTCTGGAAGCAGACAGATCTAACTACTTTCCCATGCCAAGTTCTTTAAACACCTAAAGAAAACTAACATCTTTCGATTATTCCATGCATGCCAAAGTGTCCGGTGCCCTCCTCGTTTGGGTCACTTCTTTCTGACTCGGCTCCAAACTGTCACTGTCCCTTGGGGGTGGGTATTGGAAACAGTATCCAGGTATGTTCTGAGCTCTGGACACTATGTTTCTGTTGATAAGGCCAATATTGCCGATAGAGGGCAGCTCAATCATACTGGCAAATGCTGAGTTTGACTAAAAGCCTTTAAGACTGTCTCACACTGAGTACTTTTATTTTCCTAACTTTTTTAATGTTTACTTATTTTTGAGAGAGACAGAGCACGAACAGGGGAGGAGCAGAGAAAGAGTGAGACACAGAGTCCAAAGCAGGCTCCAGGCTCTGAGCTGGCAGCACAGAGCCCAACGTGGGGCTTGAACTCACTGCGAGATCATGACCTGAGCTGACGTCAGATGCTTAACCGACTGAGCTACTCAGGCGCCCCTCAGACTGAGTGCTTTTAAACCACATCTCTTGTTCCTGTAAAAACATTCATCTTGTTAGAATTGGCCCATCCTCTGGCCTGTCAAAGGCTCTTGAATTCAGATTCTGTGATTCTGACAGAGAAGTTCCTTAACCCGGCTGCCAGTTGCCTGCTAATTTAACCAGTTTCTGTTAAGGAATATTCTCCTGCTTCTCTGGCCTTCAAATGGCTTTGGTCCTTCCTGTTTCAATTCATCTTACCTACCTTGGATCTCTGGGCAATTAATTCTTTGAAAATATAAAATACCACGGAAATAATAACAATAAATTACACTTAAAAAGGTCCTAATATCTGAATCTAATATCATTCAGGCTCAGTTCTGAATGATTTACGTATACCAATTCATTTAATCCTCATAACATTTTTATGAGGTAGTCATACTTATTATCCCCATTTTACAGATCAGGAAACTGAGGTGAAAAGAGATTAAGTAATTTGCTCAAGGAAACTCATACTCCATGAGCACCAGTTATAAAACAATTTAAATGTGAGTGTAGCTTACGAGAAACTTATTTTAGACAGAAAGCATAAATGAAAAGCCCCATGTATCAATGAAGTCATCTGTCTTGAAAAGGCCTACTTGTGTCCAGGTTTTAAGCTCTAGATCTCAGCTCCAAGTTCCCCCTACAGATTACTTTTATTCTCAATCGTTGTGTACTCACTCTATCTTCCTCTCTAGCACCCCCAGGAGTCCCTGGCTCCCCATTCTGTGTCTCATGGTGGCCCTCTGGAAACCACAAGTGTGGCTTCACCAGGCCCCAGACATCACTGGCTTCATGCAACCCAAGCACCTGCACTGAAATCTAAAAGCTCGAAGGCAGCCTCAACCATCACCCTGTCTGTTCCCATCACTTTACCACAAAGACTGATCTCTCTCACCTGGTGTCACCTAGCACCTCAAACTCAACTGCCCCCAAATTATCCTTCTCCCTGGGCTTACTATACCTGTATTCTCCAGCTCAGAGAAGCACATCCCCATACAGCAGGTTGATGAGACAAATAATCTACCCCCCCCTTCTTTTTTTTAATTTAAATTTTAGTTAGTTAACATACAGTGCACTATTGGTTTCTGGAGTAGAACTCAGTGATTCATCACTTACCTACAACAGCCAGTGCTCATCACAACAAGCGCCCTCCTTAATACCCATCACCCACTTCGCCCATCCCCCCTCCCTCCATCAGCCCATAGTTTGTCCTCTATCATTTAGAGTCTCTTATGATTTGTTCCCTCTCTTTTTGTTCCCTGCCTCCCATATGTTCATCTGTTTTGTTTCTTAAATTCCACATGAGTGAAATCATATGGTATTTGTCTTTCTCTGATGGACTTATTTCATTTAGCATAATACATTCTAGCTCCATCCATGTCATTGCAAATGGCAAGATTTCATTCTTTTTGAAGGCTGAGTAATATTCCATTGCATATATATACCACATCTTCTTCACCCATTCATCAGTTGATGGACATCTGGGCTCTCTCCATCGTTTGGCTATTGTTGATAATGCTGCTATAAACATTGGGGTGCATGTACCCCTTTGAATCTTTGTACAATAAACATGTACCCCTTTGAATCTACATTTTGTCCCCTTTGGGTAAATACCTAACAGTGCAATTGCTGCATCGTAGGGTAGTTCTATTTTTGAGGCAAATAATCTTTAAACAGCTCTCTTCCTCCCCCACATAGCCAACTCACTGAGAACTGACCTGTCTCAGAAAGTCTCCAGTCTCCACCTCCTCCTCATCCCCTTGCCAGGGCCCTACTCTAAGTCATCGCATACCTGCACTCATGTGCCAGCCTTGTAACGGGCATTCTTCCTTCTCATGCCAGCCTATTGCCTACAGTGCCACAGCTCACTAGAACATAACCGTGTCGCATCACTTCATGCACAAATAGCCAGCTGCTTAGCATAGACTCAAAACCCTTAAAGATGTGGCCCCAACATACCTTTCCAGGCTCATCTCACACTACCCGCCCCCGCCCACCCAGAGCATGTGTTAACACTTTTACACCTCCTACTCCTAGCCCACTATGTCTAAAGAATCCAGCTCAGAAAATACAGCTCCTTGTACACCATCTGATGAGAGAACAATCCTGCACCACCTGGAAAGGTAGAGCTCGTAGCACCAGAAAGGATGCACCTGCTCAGCCGGCCAGACCCACCTTGATCCTCAACAGAGCCCCTGCTTTCCCAGCAGACGGCCCTCACAGGCTCCTGCTGAGTTCTCCACCCTGGAATGACGTAACTGTGTTCAAGGCAGTATTCCAAGTATTTTACATGAATACTCATGTATATGATGCTCATCTGTTACCCCCATTTTGTAGATGAGGAAACCAAAGCACTGAGTAAAGAACTCACTCAAGGTTCCACAACTTGTAAGTGGTAGAGGCTGGAGAAGATGGCATCTGGCTCCAAAGCTGGAGCTGGTGCTCCTTTTATCACTCTGTTCCCAGAACAGGCATGAGTTCTAAAACAGGTACAAAGCTACAGCAGGTCCAACAGAGCTTGGCACAGAGCATTCAAAATATACTTATTTAGAGGTGCCTGGGTTGGTTAAGCCCCAGTTGGTTAGGCATCCGACTTTGGCTCAGGTCATGACCTCACGGTTCCTGAGTTCGAGCCCCACGTCGGGCTCTGTGTTGCAGCTTAGAGCCTGGAGCCTGCTTCAGATTCTGTGTCTCCCTCTCTCTCTGCCCCTTCCCTACTCTCTTTCTCTCTGTAAAAATAAATAAACTTAAAAAAGGGGGGGGGGAGGTGCCTGGGTGGTTCAGTTGGTTAAGCATCTGACTTCAGCTCAAGTCATGATCTCACAGTTTGTGGGTTTGAGCCCCGCATTGGGCTCTGTGCTGACCGCAAGAAGCCTGCAGCCTGCTTTGGATTCTGGGTCTCCCTCTCTCTCTGCCCCTTCCCTGCTCACACTCTTGTCTCTCTCTCTCTCTCAAAAATAAACATTAAAAATTTTTAATTATAAAAAGTTAAAATATATATATATATATATACTTATTTACCTACTCGTAAATTTCTATTCGTCTTTCAAGCCCCACTCATCTCCCCTGTGAAGCATTTCACAGACAAACCCATTATTGTGTTCTCAAGGCACTTTGTGTGCAGCTCATCTTTGCACTTAGTGCTATTACAGCAGTGAGCGTGTCCGTGTCCCCTGAGAGTCCATTTCCTAAGGACAAGTACAGTTCTCATTCTCTGTGTATCCCAGGGTGGGGCTCTGTAGAAGGAAGGCAGGCAAGAAACCGACTCAGATCCAAGGAGGAAACTTTGCCCAAAGTCAAGTGGCAAAGCTGGAAGTAGAACCCCGGCCACCTGACTCCCAGGCAGCGCCCTTATCACACACTGTTGTTGCCTCTGTTGCCCCCCACAGTGCCAGGCCTCTGCTCGGTGCTGCCCTCACACAGCTGCCTCTCTCTAAGGGGCTGAGGAAAATACGGTATGGGAGGTCGAGGGGCAAGGGAGCCAGCTCAGCTGGGGCCCCTGACTTCAGGCTTCCTTGGACTCCAAGCAGCCTCCCTCTGCTGCTCTGACCCTGGCCCTAGAGGACTCCAGCAGCTCCCACTCTGCACATCGAGGCTGTGGCAAGGAGTGTCTGTGACATGCTGCAGGCATGCGTTGGTGTGTGTCTGACTCTGTGTGTATCTGTATATGCATATGGCAGCACAGGTGACTGTATGTGCAAAACTGTACTCAGCTTTGTGCTGTGTGTGACAGTGAGGGGTGTGGGGTGTGTGTGTTTGCACCTTCACCTCTTCCGGGCTATGGTCTGACCTGGGGCAGAAATACTCCCTACTGGCCCCAAATCCCTGAGCCACAGCCCTTTCCCTGTCACCAGTGGTAAGCTGACAGAGTGGATGGTTGGGGGCGGGCCTTCTCTCCGGGGTGGGGGGGGGGCCCAAAGACCAAGGCCCTCCTAAGACCCTCCCCACCCCCCATTTCAGGCCTCAGACCGGAGAGAGCAAGCTGCCCGAACAGGCTCTTAACTCCAAGCTGGCAGCTGCCCAACCTTGCACCAAGTCCCTTCCACACAGCGAATTCAGCAACTGGAGGCCTCCATCTCCAGTCGCATTTGGGGTGAGGAATGAAAGAAAGCTAGAAGCGTCCTTGGCCACTCTCGCCCAGTGGCATTTGCCGGTGGATGCCCACCAGTCTGAAAGGGTTAATCGTCACCCAGCCCCGGAGGGGAGGGGGGGCGCTATAAAAAGCCACAGACAAACGGAGGTGCCGGGACCCCGGGCCTCCCCCATCTCCCTTGGCCGGTGGCTCCGCCCAGTGCCCGCGCCGCACCCCGGCTGGCCCACCACCCCCAGCCAGGCGAAAGGTGATCGCGGGGGGCTCGTCCAGCGCCCCCTCCCCCCAGCGCGGCGACTCGGGCCCTGCGCGGTCCTACCTCGCGGCCTGGGCGGCGCCGTCCCCATCGAGCCGGGGCTCCGGGCTGGCCATGGCTGCGCGACCCCGGGCTGGGCGGCCGCGTTATTAATAGCCGGCCCCGCCGGCCGCTCGCTCCGCGCCCGCGCCCGCCGCACTGGCAGCTGCCGCCGACACCGGATCCCGCCCGCCCCGGGCCGGGCGCGCCCACTTGGCCCCAGCTCCCGCCCGCGGGAGGAGGGAGCGGGCCGCGCGGCCGGGGGCGGAGGTGGGGGGTGGCCGGTCGGCGTCTCCCAAACCCGCGGGCCCTGAGATCTTCCCGAACCTTCTTTCTCTCCACTCATTCCTTCCAAGGGTCCCAGCTGCGGGGGGGGGGGGGGGGGGGGGGGGGGGCGCAGGGGAGGAGGGCGGCTCTGCAGCCCCAGAAGAGCACTTCCCCTGCCTGGGGTCGGGGCAGAGGGTTGAGGTGGGGGGACTGAGAGGGACCCGGCACCCCAGCGCGCGCAGCTCGGCGTCCTGCGAGCCCCACCTGCGCAGGGGGAGGGGGAGGGGAGGCCTGAGCTTGGTGCCCCGCAGCTGTCCCGAAGGGCTGGGGGAGGAGGGGTCACGGCCACACCCGGTGCGTTTGGGGATAGTCGGGAGCCTGTTGCCGGGGGCTAGGGAAGGGCGGTGGGAGGACTGCGTGGGAGGGGCTTAAGCCTATAAGGTCGAGTCCACATTTAACACCGATGTCCACCCCCCGCGCTGCGGGGTTTCCTGGGGTCCCTCCGCTTGCTCCACCTGTCACCCCGACCCAGCCGCTCCTCTGTCCACTCCGAGGCGTGCCCCCTCCCCCCAAGGCCTTAGCCCATTAGAGTCAGGGTCAAATTTCAACACTGAAGTCTTTCTCCCTAAGCCAGAAGCTGCCGGCCCCTTCCCAGACCTGGGCCTCCGGCATTCTCCCTTCCGATGCCTTTTTTCCACTTAATCTCTCTGTCTGAGGAGGTCTTTGACTCAACCGCACAAGAATGCTGTGTACTGTAAAGAGCGAGGGGCTGGATGTGTGTTAAATCAGAGAGGCCTTGAGTGTGGGGCGGGGGTGGGGCAATGGTGCCGCGCGGTGTTGAATGCGTGTGGGTTGTGTGTTGTGATCAACGTGCCCACTGCAGGCGGTGTGAACACCACATGGTTGTGTATGTGGAGGGGGAGATGGTGGGATTGTGTGCCCGTGTGTGACTCTGTGACGACTGTGGGGTACATATCTGTGTGGGGGCATAGGGGGCTTGTATAATCTTGGGGCGCGGGGTAGAGAGTGGTTGTTAGGGGTGGGGATCCGCGGTTGTGGACTCTTGGGACTGTGTTGTGGGGCATGTGTATGGGCCTGCGAGTGATTGTGTGCCCTCGAGGGACTAGGGCTGATGCGTGTTAGTATGCGAGTGGGTGCTCACAGGGCCATGCCTGGCGTGTCCTCTGTGTGTGACCCGGGGCCTGCCGACAGGTTCACTAATCTGTGTATCTGAGGGTGCCGCCTGTGGCTGTGTATTTATATCTTTCTGTCTAATGCAAGGGGGTGAGAGATTAACACCCAGGGTAGCCAAATACACCCTTGTAAGGCATGCATTAGAAAAAGCCGGGTTTTAAGGAGGCGGCTGGTCATTTTCTGACTTACCCCTAAAATATTCCAGAGGAGGAGGTTGGCAAAGCCTCAGCTGCTGGTCATTTGACAGCTGCTGCCACTCAGAGAGGAGCTGAGGGAGCCAGGGTGAGGCCTGCGGCAGCACTATTTGCTGTAGGTGCTAGGCAACAGGCCGCAAGGGTGGCCTTAAGAAGGGCTATCCCTTCCCCTCCAACAACCCCCCCCCCCCCCCGCCCTGCCCAGCCCAGGAGCTGGCCCTGGGCTGTCCCCAAAGCCGAATTCCTCACCCCTTCTAACCTTCCCTAAAGCCTTCCTTAGGCTGCAACCCCAAATCTCTCAGGGTCCCAGAAGCACTTCCACCTGCATACCTTAGTTTATGCTGTTCCCACTTGTCTTGTCGAACACCCTTCACATCCCAGCTTCTACTCTTCTTTGGGTCTCTGCTTACATGCCATCTCCTCAGAAAACCCTTCCCTGATGTCCCCGCCCCCCAGCATAAATGTCCATCAAGTTACTATTTATCCCACTGCCTTATTTTCTGTGCAGCACGGATTACATCTGAAATAATGTTGTTTCTTTTCCATTCCTTCCTTTTCCGCTTTCCCCACTAGAATGGAAGCCCCATGAGAGCAGGGACTTTGCGTTGTCTTGTCCCCTGCTGTGTCCCCAAGACCCAGCACAGGGCCTGGTACATAACAGGATCTAAAAAAAAAAAAAAAAAAAAAAAAGCCTCTGCTGCTCACCACCAAGAAGCCCCTGTGTACTTAGGGAAACAGACATTCACATGTGCTCAGATTGCATATACGAAGGCTGAGAGAGGTATGTGAGGACGCAGGACTCAGTTCACTTGGCATACGGCGGCATTCGGCCTGTGCGAGGGCCTGTGTCAGGGCAAATGGCCTAATTTGGCCCAGGCCCCTGCCTGCAAAGAGCTCACAGTGTAGAGGATGCAAGAACTGTTGTCTGGGGAGACAAACCCATGCAGAGAATAATGCCGACTCAGTGCTACACACTGAAAACCAGGGAAGCCAGGGATGGGACAGATGAACTCCAGGAGCAGGACAACCTCACAAACAGAGTAACCTGGACCTGGAAGGAGGAGAAAGGGTGCTGATGTCCGGCATAGGCTTCTTTGAAAGACAGGCATAGCCACTCTGTTTCTCGGCCCCTCTACAAAGCCAAGTCCAGAAAGAGCAGAGAAGACCCTGGGTTGGCTGCTCTTTGCCTAACCGCCACCCTCCATGCCTCTCTGCTCTGGGGCTGACTCTAGCTGACAGTCTTACCTGGCCCCCTTGCCTTACAGTTTCAGGTGGAGTTTGGCTAATAGGAGACACTGACAGTGTCTAAGATCAGTGCGAAGGAGGGGAGTTAGACTGAGATATTTCTAACATCCACCTCCCCCTGTGATTTTGCCAGTTACTGTGTTCCTCCACAGAGAGCCACAGCTCCTGTGCGGCAGCCTGCACCCATGGGTACAACTCGCTCACCAGGTTCATTAACAAGGTTCTCTCCTCTTGCCTGTCAGGTCCTTGGCGGGGGTAGGGGGGTGGGGGGGTGGATACCATCCCTCAGTTGTGAGCCCCAGGGTGCTT
Source organism: Acinonyx jubatus (assembly GCF_027475565.1). Lineage (NCBI taxonomy): Eukaryota > Metazoa > Chordata > Mammalia > Carnivora > Felidae > Acinonyx > Acinonyx jubatus. Next base: position 24,431,493 of record NC_069381.1, read on the forward strand.
CACCATTCCTGCCCACACCTCTGTGAATAGTTCCTTCATTAAACACTCTTCCATTTGAAGCTTTGTGTTCCCTTTCTCCTGCTGAGACCCCTAAGGTAAGAACTAAACCGGGGCACCTGGGTGGCTCACCAGGTTAAGCATCTGACTTCAGTTCAGGTCATGATCTTGCCTCACAAGAGTTCAAACCTCGCATAGGGCTCTGTACTAACGGCTCAGAGCCTGGAGCGTGCTTCAGATTCTGTGTGTGTGTCTCTCTCTCTCTCTCTGCCCCTCCCCTGCTCATGCTCTGTCTTTCCCTCAAAAATAAACATTAAAAAATTAAAAAAAAGAAAGAAAGAAAGAAAGAAACCGAAGGAAGATGAGCCCTTCCTTGGCAGAGAATTCAGGAAGCCCTTCTTTCTAAATTCCCAACCAAAACCAGAATCAGAAAAGTTGTAAACTGATCAAAATCCCATCCTAGGTGAACAGTGACCTCCTGGCCACCACCGTGGGCAGGAGCCCAACCCAAGAGGTCCCTCTTAGCTCACCTTACTCAGGCTTAGGCCGGTGGTTACCTTGGCCAAGAGGACGGGGCAGCGAGGGGGCTGAGAGTGGAGGAAGGGGAGGAGGCATTACTGGCAGGGGGAGGAGCTTGGAAGTAGAGAGCGGCACCAGGGGGCCGCAGAGGGGGCGGAGTCTTGGCAGCAGCCTCCGCCACACTCCAGAACGTGCCTCTGCGACCTTGGGAAGCCAACCTCGCTGAACCTCGGTTCACTGTCCGTAAAATGATCAGTTAATATCCTCTTCACAGGATTGTTGTGAAAAGCAATCAAATGTGAGGTTCAACACACGAGCGGGTGGAGTGAACTTGCTCCAAAAGCTGAGAGTAGCACATTCCCCATTATTACTGGTGCAGGTAGAGGCCATTCTGCTGAGTTTCTGTGTGCCAAGAGGTGGGAGGAGGATAGGAAGAGCCCACTGCTTCAAGGGAGCCCAGGGACAAATCCAAGCCTAAAACCTGCTTCTGCAATTAGTCACTGTGGGACCTTAGGAAAGGCACTCTACCTCACAGGTTGTTTTTGTCTCTGTAAAACCAGATAATATTTTTTACCTGATGTGTTTGCTGTGAGGATGAATTGAGAACACAAAAAGCATTTAGTCTGGTACTGGATGCATTCTAAGTGTCCAAGAAATATTAACTATTATTTAAAAAACTCGCCTTTGGGGCACCTGGGTGGCTCAGTCAGTTGAGCATCCGACTTTGGCTCAGGTCATGATCTCGCAGTCCGTGGGTTCGAGCCCCACGTCAGGCTCTGTGCTGACAGCTCAGAGCCTGGAGCCTTTTCAGATTCTGTGTCTCCCTCTTTCTCTGACCCTCCCCTGTTCTTGCTCTCTCTCTGTCTTAAAAAACTCGCCTTTCTCCCTCTTACTCTCCCCAAAACTACAACCAAGGACTGACTTACTGCAGTATGTCATTCATTCATTGATTTATTCCTTTATTCATTCATTCATTCATTCATTCATTTCAACATTTATTAAGCCAGACAATGTTCTAGATCCTAGGAACATAGAGACAAGGAAGTCATTAAAGCAAAACAATATTGGGGCACCTGCGTGGCTCAGTCGGTTGAGTGTCCGACTTCGGCACAGGTCACGATCTTGCGGTCTGTGAGTTCAAGCCCCTCATCAGGCTCTGTGCTGACAGCCCAGAGCCTGGAGCCTGCTTCGGATTCTGTGTCTTCCTCTCTCTTTGCCCCTCCCCCGCTCATGCTCTAGCTCTCTCTCAGTCAAAACTAAATAAAACATTAAAAAAAAATTTTTTAAATAATAAAGCAAAACAATATCTTTCTTTTTTTTAAAGTTTATTTATTTATTTTGAGAGAGAGAGAGAAAAAGTAGGAGGGGCAGAGAGAGAGGGAGAGAGAGAGAATTCCAAGCAAGCTCTGCACCATCAGCACAGAGCCTGATGTGGGGCTTGAACTCACAAACCATGAGACCATTACCTGAGCCGAAACCAAGAGTCGGACGCTTAACCGACTGAACTACCCAGGCACCCCTCTATATTTCTTTGTTGTTGCATCCCTTAGCCCCCTAGGTTTTCAGTAAATAATGGCCAAATGAGTAAATTATATTAGTTGTTTTCCTGAGCACCTACTACAGGCCAGGTGCTAAGCTAAACATTTTATCTCCATTATTGCAAAGGATCTCAAAATGACAGCCCCAAACAGAAGGCCTGTAATTAAGCTCATTTACTAATGGTAAATCTGAGGCTCAGATTGGTTAGCAACTTAGTTGACTCAAGTCACACAGGCAGAAAAAGTTGGCAGTCCAATTCCATGTACTGCCTCAATTAATGACTTGAATTACTTTTTATCATCATCATTGTCACTATGCGTGACCTCCTGAGGCTGATCTTAAGTCCAGTGAGTATCCGGTGGCCTTTTCCTCTTCATACTTACCCAGGAGGAGCCCAGGTGTGGCACAAACTTGGATTCAAATCCAGTTCTGCATCCCTGGTTGTTATAAATTCTCCAAACCTCAGCTTCCACTGCTGGGAAATGAGGTTGAGTGGGTGTGCCAGAAGAAAATGGAGAGGAAATGCCTAGCACCTTGCCCAGCACACAACAGTCGCTTGGTAAATGTTGTCGTCTTTATTTCCTCCTTCCTCCTTGCTCGGGAGCTGCTGTCTGGGGGTCTTCGGTCTGGTGCTGAGCGCCCACGGGGGACCTGCGCTTAAGGGTCGGGTTCTTGCGGCGATTCCGAGCGCTGCCTCCAGGGGGTGCCACCACACCGACCCCGGGTCTCTGGGGTGGCTGTTCCCACAGCGGCCGCGCCGGGTCGCCTGGGCCCGGAGCTTTGGGGGATGAGGGCGCGCGGGTGGCAGGGAGGTCCGAACCCCAGCTGAATCAAAATGTTTTTGGCATCAAGGTCATAAGTAACAAAAAACAACAATAATAGTAATAGCACCAGATCCACTGGTAACAGTGGTTACCGATTTAAGAGGCGTTTTTGCGTGCTGGAGGCTGTGGGACTCCAGGGAACAAGCCAGATTTAGACTCAGACCAGGTTCCAATCCAGCCCGCTCTCTCTCACCCTGTGCTCTGCAACCTTGGGCCTCTCTGCGCCTGCTTCCTCAGCTTCCAAAAGGGAAAGTATAATAATATAGTTCTTGGGAGGAATACATGAACTTCTGGAGAGCCCACTGAGAGCAGCTTGGGCAAGTGCATTTACTGTAATCCTTACCTCTTCCCTGTGAAGGAGCTATTGTTACACTCCCTTTACAAACTGAGGGTCCACGGGGAGGAGGGGGGCTTTTACCAGGCTCCCTTGGCCTCCCTGGTGCACTCTCTCTCCCTCTCCCCCCCCCCCCCACCCCGCTCTCTCTCTCTCCTTCTCTCCTCGCACAGCCCAGAGACCAGTCCAGGAGCTCATCCCTAAACCCACCACCCAGCAGCATCTCCTCTCCTTGGAGTTGCCCCTTCCCCTCAAACCCCCAGGCTCCTCTGGACACTGTCCTTCCATCCCCAGGTGCAGATTCTGGCCAGAAAATGTCCCCTGGCTATTCCCACTACACCCCACCCCAACCCTCCAACTGAAGCTACGGCCCTCCTCTTGCCTGCCTAGCTCTTCTAAAACCCAAAAACCCATCCAGTCATCTCTTCCAAGAAATCTTTCCTGGGTTCTCTCCCCCCAGGTCAGCACCCTTTGCATATGCTGTTCCCTCTACCTGCAAGCCCTTTCCCCAGCCCTAATGCCTGTGACTCAGGGCACAGTTTAAATATCCCACCTTCTAGGAAGTCCCCCTCCCCTATGTTGCTGCTGTCCCCTGTACTTCCTCTAAACAGGTCACAGCATAAAAGAGTTGCTTGTTTAAATGTTCCATCTACCCCCATTACATAGTGATGCCCTGAAAGCAGGAACCATCAAGGTTCAGCAGGAACCCTGTCGGGGTCTCCATGGTACGACAAGGCCTAGCCCAGTGTCGGAACACAGTGCACGCTCAGTAAATGCATGTCCAGGGAATGAGTGATTCGGCCCAGCTGGGTCCACTCACTGAGCCTCCTCAGCAGCCTCAGCTCAGAGGTATGTGCACAGTCACGGCAACAGAAGCACATACTCAGAGGCAACAGTCACATACAGAGTCACATGCACGCACAGTCACAAAGAATCGTACGCAAGAGACATATGCACAAAGCTGAATTCGTCTATTGCTCATTTCTGCTTTTCTGTGTTTACGTACCTTTGTATCCTACGTACATGTTCACTTTCTTCTTTTGTGACTTGAGGTCCCTGAGAACAATGTCGTGTCTCCTTGACCAGCCTGGTAGCCTGCCCCCCATCAGACTGGGAATCCCAAGGGAAGTGTTATATCTCCCCAACTAGTCTGGGCGCTGGGCCAGGGAGTCTCTTCCCCACCAGCCTGAGAGCTCTTGGAATAGTCTGTCTCCCACGGCCAACTGGGAATCCTTGGGGCAAGGGCAGTATCTCCCCCACTAATGAGGCTTGGAGACCCAAAGACAGAATGGGATCTGATTAAGCTGCAGGAGGAGAGCTGAGCTGGATCTCCCCTATCAGACTGGTGGCTCCCAGGAGCGTGGCTGACTCTCCCTGACCCCTCTCCACGTGGCCCTGCCACCTGCCCACCAGCCAGGCCTTCCTCCCACCAGGGTACAATGATTAGGGCTGGGTGGGGCTGCTGGGGCTTTGGAAGCAGCGGCAAACCTAACAGCAGACCACACTGCACATCAGCAGGATCAGTGAGGCTCCAGCGGGGAGTGAGAGGGCTTGGGTCAGTTGTCCTGGTAATCCCGTCAGAAGTCTTCCATTCACTCCCCAAACCTGTCCAGAGTCCCTGGGCCTGGCCCTGGCACATGCTGCCTCTATTATGTTCCTTAATTCCCTCACCAATCCACTCTTGGGAGACCATCACCCCATTTATATTACAGCTAGGAAACTGAGGCTCAGGCAGCAAGTGACTTGCCCTAAGTCACATAGCTGGGACGTAGCAAAGCTGGGCTTCCCCCTTGCACAGGCGGCCTCCTGTCCAGGTTTGAGGAACACCGGGGAGATCTATTTGACAGGAAGCAGTGACTTTCCGTGCGTGCCTCACGTGGCCAGGTTTCTGGCTTGGACCGTGGTACTGGCTGTGGAGACAAACAGCGCCTAAGGACCAGAGGACGGGAATGCCAGCTGGGGAGACTGGGAACACCGAGGAGGGGCAGGATCCACAGGCAGCCAGCCAGGGCAGGCAGGAGGAAGGCCTGGAGCCCAGTCTTCCTGGTCCCGGTGCCCAGCACGAGCATCCCCTCCCCATTGGGCTCCTGGCACTGGAGTCCAGGATTCAAGTCCTGTTCACCATCTGACCCCCCTCTGAGGGCCTCACTTTCCGCATCTGAGAACCAGGGCAGAGACCGGATGGGGTCAGCGCTTGGGATTCCCGCTCCATTAAGCCTTTCTTGGCCAGGGTGCAGCCCCGGCGCAGGTGAGCGAGTTGCCACATCAGCAGGGCGAGCCCCGCCCCGTCCCCTCCCCCAGTTCCGGAGGGAGGCCCGGGAGGCCCCAGAGGACGGTGGGAAGTGGGTGGGGAGAGAGGGCTGAGCCCAGTTAGCTGCCGATTGGGGGAATGGCTGGAGAGGTGGGTGAGGGAGGCTCCGCGTGAGTCTACCCGACGGTACTAGCCTGTGTGTATCTGTGAGGATGTCTGAATGTTCCAGAGTGTACAGGAGCAGGTACACAATAGGTGCGTGCCTTTGACTCAAGTGTACACGCTGGTGTGCAAGAATGTGTGAAGGGTGTGCATGTCTTTGCGGCTGCCATTGTGCCTGTGGGAGTGGCCCTGGGTGTGCAGGAGTGAGTATGATTGTGTCTGAGTGTGTCCCTTTCGGTGTCTGTGTGAGTGCACCAGGGGGTCCAAGTGCGTGCGCCTGTGCGTTTGCCCTTCTGTCTGTGGATGTTGTGTGCAGGAGCATGCATGAATATGTCTGACTGTGTGCGTGTGTGTGGATATACTTGTGGATATACTTTTACACTTGAGTGTAAAAGGCATGTGGATGCGTTGGTGAATGTCTCTTGTGTGTGTCTTCGTGTCTGTGGGTGACTGTGGATGTCCCTGAGTGTACAGGAGTGTGTGGACCTGTTTGAGTGTTTCCAGAGTGCCTTTGTGTGACCACGTGGACAAGTGTGTGTGTGACTGTGTGTCGCTAGCAGAGTCCTCTGGGATAGGTGTGAGCCTTTGCGTCCACATCTAGCAGACCCCTCCAGCTGACCCCTGACCCATGGAAGCCCAGAGCCTGCCCAACCTTCAGAACAGCCCAGTCCCCCGCCCCCCACTTCCTGGTGACTCACCTCCCTGCTATCCTTGCCCCCGCCCCAGGCCTCCTGCCTTCAAGGGCAGTCCCCCTCTTGCCCAGTTTGCTCTCCTCCCACTCAAAGGGAGTCTCAGTCCTTTCTTCCAGGCAGCCTTCTGCGACCAGACAAGGGGGACCTAGTTCTAGCCACGCATGTTCTAGTGATCTTTCACTTGACGTGAGAACAGGCTCAAAGCACTGCAGTGACCTGCTGGAGGTCACATAGTGGGCACATGTGTTTAATCCCGTGATTCCTAAAGCCCAGGGTGGGGCCCCCGGCCTCCTCCAGCCCCACCGATGGCCCCAGCCCAGGGCCCTGGACCTGGGAAGGAGAAAGGGAACTGACATTCAGGGAACCCTCCAGCCACTTGCTTGGCCCTTCCCATGCTGTCATGTTGGTCACTCCCGTCTTGCTCAGAGAGGCGAGACAGCTTGTCCGGGGTCACACAGTTAGGAAGCAGCTGAGCTAGGATTTGAACCCAGATCTCTCTAGCTCTCTAGCTCCAGAGCTCATGTTACTGGGTGGGGGCGCCAACCAGGCTGACCGGCCACTAATCCTCGCAAGAAAGGCAGAAAGATGATGAGATAAGGGTAGAAATGAGGAAAGGTGGCTCGAGACAGTTCCTATGCAGCATCACACCGAGAGCTGAGGTGACACAGTCTCATGTGAGTCCCAACAACAGCCTGATAGGACTTCCTGTTCTAACCAGAGTCCAGCTCCCTGACTGGGGCCTCTTCCCCTGGACTGAGGCACCGGGTTGACAGAAAATGTGACAGAAAATGTGACTAAGTGGACCCAGACTTGAGCAGCCTCCCCACTGGCTGGTCACAAGTGTTTGAAATGCCACAATGCCTCTGACCTTTGTCCCCCAGAGGCTTCTCTTCTAGATCAAAACCCCAGGCTCTAGGAGAGGTGGCTAGAGCCCCCAACCCAGCCTGAGGGAGTCTGGTTGGAGCTTGGGGTCCCAGATGGATGGAAATCCTGGGGCCAGAGGGAGCGTGAAGGTTGGGGAGGCTGGAGCGGCCTCTTGTCATCCACTATCTCCTTTCATTCTCCCAACAGCCCCTGGGGCAGCAGGCACCACTCCCATTTCTGATGAGGAAGCAGGCGCTCCGAGAGACGCATATGTGGTGAAAGCGGGACTCGAATCTCATCTGTGGACTGAAGTCCAGGGCTCTTGCTACCAGATGTGGCTCCCTCTGGATCGCAGGGCTGGCTTGGCCAGGAGGAGGCCAGAGAGGCAGGGATGTGAGAGACGATGCTCCTTTGGCTCCTCTGGATGACAAGCACCAGAGAAATGCTTAGGCAAGTGCTTGAGGAGACAGCTCAATGGCAAGGCTATTTGGGGAATTGAGGAGGACAGGGAGGGTGCCCCTCATGTCCCCGCTTCACAGTGTCCCCACGGGTGTTCAGGAAGCAGAACAGGTCCACTGACCCGGACACCTGGTCTTTGCCTTGGCTGCAGGTGCCCGATACTCCCACATTTGACACCGTTGGTCACAGAAGCTCCATCGTCCAGGGCCTCCACTGATGTTCTTCCTGCCTCATGTCATTGCTGTGCTTGTTCCTGAGCTCCTGATGAAACGGTCCCGTTCCCAGCCTTCTTTCCCTCACTCCCCAAATCAGTGAGTCTGATTCCTGGAGGGCAGTTTCAGCCAGACCACTTCAGGGGCCACTGGCCGCCTCTGGTCCACTTAACTGGCAGGGCAGTTAGGTCACTTGGTTCAGAGTATGATGACCTAAGAGACCCTTAGAGAGAACTATGGGCAAGGCAGGCCCTTAGAGCATAAACAACTCCCTTCCTTTTTTTTTTTTTTATGTTTATTTATTTTTGAGAGAGAGAGACAGAGTGTGAACAGGGGAGGGGCAGAGAAAGGGGGAGACACGGAATCGGAAGCAGACTCCCAGCTCTGGGCTGTCAGCACAAACCCTGATGCGGAGCTTGAACTCACGAGCTGTGAGATCATGACCTGAGCCAAAGTCGGACGCTTAACCGACTGAGTCACCCAGGTGCCCCATAAACAACTCCCTTAAATCTAGATCCTGGGTTCAGCTGCTTGCATGAAGCTGGGGACAGTGCCTTTTCACTTCTTTCCCCCTAGTGCCCAACACGGGGCTGGCAATGTTGAGTTGCGGTGACTCAGTTGATGGACAAGTGAATGAGGTCAGCCAAGGAGCCTTGGGGCTCTGCTGAAGGCTGTGGCTGTGCGGTGGGGCCTGTGAATCCCGTGTCCTTGTCCAGGGTCGTCCTTATCTCCAGAATCAATCAACCTCCCTGCTGCTGCACCTATGGGCTTGGGTCTCTCTCACATGGGTCTGCTCCTCTGTGTCTTGGACACATTTGGAACACCTGGTGGCCACCCCTGCCACCCCAGACTCTCTGCTCGCAGGTCTGTCTGTGTATCCCTGATCCTGGAACTCAAAGCCTCTCTCCCTTGTTCCTTGCTGCCTGGCTGTCCTCCTGTTTCCGGCCTCCATGGGTGGCCCTGCCTGACCTTGTCCTGGCCTGAGGGGCGGGGTAGGGGAATGGGAGGGGTGTGCACAGTGCAGCTCTTGTTCAGGGGATCAGGGAGGGACCAATGCCTGCTCTTGTGTTCCAGTCCCTGGCTTGGGTCCTGGCCAGCCAAAGGGTGAACTGCCTCTCTGCCTGCAGCATCATCTCAGCATTCGTTCCGCTGGCGGAGCAGGCCCAGAGCCGCTATGGAAGCTGACCGAGAAGGCCCTTAGCTGGGCTCTCCTTCCAGGCTGTTACTGATCCCTTTGCCTCTAGCTCCTCCATCTCACGACCTGCTCCCTGGACCATGAAGACAGGATGTGGCTGGTTTGGCTATGGCCAGGGACCACGTGGGCATGACACAGGTCCCAGGGCTGCACTTTCAGTGTCCCATCTGGGAACTGGAGGTTGACAAATAAGGTTAGGTTAGGGAGATAGGGAATCAGTGAGGGGGTGGGGCCCAGTGAGAGGGTGGGGGCCAGTGAGATGATGGGGGTTCAGTGAGAGGACAGCAGTTCAGTGAGGGCTTGAGGTAAAAGAAATGGGTACATAAGGCTCTAGGGAAATTAACTCAATGATCCCTTCTTAACGTGGCTCAGGCCCCCGAGCCTACCCTAGGGTCTATAGTCAGCATGACTGTGAGGGACATGGCTGGGCACCTTGGTGCCAGGCACTCCTCCGAACAGTTGGAGGGAAGCTGGAGACCTGTGTCTGCCAGGAAGGGACCCAGACAGGCAATACCACAGTCCTGAGCACCAGACTGTGAGGCCTTAGGGGCTAGGAAGCCAGGGCTGGGAGTGAGTCCATGGGCAGCCAGCCAGAGAGAGGCAAGGAATGGCCTGGGGCCATGGAGGGCAAGGGAGACCTTCCTGGGAGCTTCCTCCTACCTCTGGGATTCTGTAGGCTGGAAGCAACTTCTAGGAAGGCATTTGGAATCCTGGGATGGCCCTATCCTGGGATCTCGAGGACTGCTCCTTCTTGCCCCTCAGGTTACAGCCCTTGGCAAGCTTCCAGAACTGGGAGGGGAAGAAAAGGATGAGCACTGGGACCACATAGCAGATTCCTGAGACTTCTCAGGAAACTCCTTCCCTTCTGCCCCCTCCCCAACACCCTCCTCATCCCTGAGTCACCATCCCTTTTACAGAGGCCCTCCCCCTTGACTGAGTCAGCCCCTATCCCTAGAGAGTCCCTAGCTCTTTCTGGGTCTTTGTCCCCTTACTGAGTTCAGGTCCCCCTCACATAGCTGTCATACCAGAAATAAAGCCAGTTTTAAATCTTTCACATGAGTGTTTCAGGCACTGTCCTTTATTTCTCACCAGCAAGGAGGGCTGGATTACCCCTGGGCCCATCCATTCAGGTTCTATTGTCTAAAAACCTGAAGGGGCTGCTAAAGGATCATTTAATATATACATATTTTTTTATGTTTATTTTTGAGAGAGACAGAGAGACATAGCACAAGCAGGGGAGGGGCTGGGGCAGAGAGAGAGGGAGACACAGAGTCCAAAGCAGGCTCCAGGCTCTGATCAACACAGAGCCTGACGCGGGGCCTGAGCTGGTGAACGGTGAGATCATGACCTGAGCTGTTAAGTCTGACACTTAAACAGCTGAGCCACCCAGGCGCCCCAGGATCTTACAATATTCAAATGTCCAAGCCTGGGCTGGTGAGGAATGGCTATTTTGCATACTTCCTTTTTAGTGAGGAAAAACTCAAAACTCTCCTCCCTCTCCTGCTCGGAGTCTGACTTGAGGAGAATCCTAGCTGGGCTCTAAACAGAAGGTACAACAATGCAGAATGTTACATGGGAGCTATTTGGGTACTAGACCTCCAGGCCTGGGGTGGGAGAAGAGGCCAGGATTTTCTCCCCCTTCCCCAGAGGAAGCCAGGAGTTAGAACAGGGAGTAGAACCAGAAGAGGAAATGTTCTTGGAATGTTAAAAACTGAAGTGATTTTTTTTTTTAAGTAGGTTTCACGCCCAGTGTGGGGCTTGAACTCACAGCCTTGAGATCAAGACCTAAGGTAAGACCAAGAGTCGAATGCTTAACCGACTGAGCCACCCAGGTGCCCCCAAACTGAAGTGATTCTTAGGGATTTCTTGGACCCTACACCACGGCTACACAGGATCTGCAGATTACCACCCCCTTCTGTGTCCATGGCAGACATGATTAGTTGAGCATGGCACTCATTTGAGCAGCAGTTAGCATGTGCAATTAAATTCGTCTTCCCTTGGGGTGCCTGGGTGGCTCAGTAATAAATAAACATCTAATAAATGAATGAATAAGTGAATGAATAAACAAACAAACAAACAAGTAAATAAATTTGTCTTCCCTGAGTAGTTCAACCCTTTCCTTTCCAGATAGGGAAATTGAGGCCCAGAGAGGATGCAGGAAATGTAGATTATATCCATCCCGACGCTACCTGCCCATCCTAGAAGCACATGGGTCAGTCCCCTGGGAGGGTGAGGGACTAAAAGGTCGCTCTGGGTGGAATTGCAGGTGACTTTTATCAATGACTTTGTGCTTTTCTGCATTTCCCAGATTCTCTTTGAGCATGAATTCATTTTGTAATCAGAAGTCTCTTAATAATAATACTAGTTTGAGGCATCTGGGTGGCTCAGTCGGTTAAGTGTCTGACTTCGGCCTAGGTCATGATCTCTCTGGTCTGGAGTTTGAGCCCTGCATCGGGGCTCTGTGCTGACAGCTCAGAGCCTGGAGCCTGTTTCAGATTCTGCATGTGTGTGTGTCTCTCTCTGCCCCTCCTCTGTTCCCACTCCGTCGTCTCTCTCAAAAATAAATATAAAATTTTTTTTTAATTTTTTTAATGTTTATTTTTGAGAGCGAGGGAGAGACAGAGAATGAGCAGGGGAGGGGCAGAGAGAGGGGGAGGCACAGAATCCAAAGCAGGCTCCAGGCTGTGAGCTGTCGGCACAGAGCCCGATGTGTGCCCGATGTGGGGCTCGAACTCAGGAACCGCGAGGTCATGACCTGAGCTGAAATCTGACGCCCAAGCAACTGAGCCACCCAGGTGCCCCAATGTAAAAAAATTAAAAAAAAAAAAAAAATAGCCTTTTTCCCCTAAACACCACCATGTGGTTCCTGCCTTAGGCATTATCTAAGTCAATCCTGACAATCACCCTGGGAAGGAGGTAGTATTATTGCTGTTATTCCCATTTTAAAGAGGAAGGAACAGGGGCGCCTGGGTGGCTCAGTCGGTAAGCATCCGACTTCAGTGCAGGTCATGATCTCACGGTTCGTGAGTTCGAGCCCCATATCATCGGGCTCTGTGCTGACAGCTCAGAGCCTGGAGCCTGCTTCGGATTCTGTGTCTCCCTCTCTCTCTGCTCCTCCCTCACTCACACTCTGTCTCTCTCTTAAAAACATTAAAAAAAAAAAAAAAAAAAAAGAGGAGGAAGGAACCAAGACTTAGGGAGGTCCAAAAATTTGCCCCAAAGTCACATAACTAGTGGCACAGCTGTGACTCTAGCCACAGTAAACACAATAAAATCAATTAAAGTTAATATCAGGGATGGTCTGGGTCTATGCAAGTGCTGATTTCCACGTTCTTCTGAATAATAGAAGTGGGAAGCCCCATTAGGGGGAAATGACTTGCCCAAGGTCACACTAAATGTGCTGTGAAAAAGCAGCCTGCACCCCAGAGAAGGTTTCTGAGAGGCCTGGGACGTGTGCAGAGGCCTGGCATGATTCTCCCACCTCTCCCCAGGACCCAGACACCTCTCTGCTCAGGACAATGGGGACACTGTGCCCTTGCAGAATGCAGGATAGCAGGGTACCACCTCCTGTCAAGGCTCCTGCTATTCCTCTCGGCATGAAGTGAGGAGAGAAGGAAAGACACAGAAGAATGAGGTAGGGGTGGCTCAGAGCTGAGCCAACAACAGCCAAGGACAGAGCCGGGCGTGGGGGAGAAAGGAAGGTCTTCCCTCCACTGGGACTTTGGGAAAGGGCCATTTTATTTGTTTGATTTTAAGTTAAAAAAATTTTTTTTGGAATCTCTACACCCAACGTGGGGCTCGAACTCACAACCCAAAGATATAGATTTGCACACACGTCTGACTTAGCCAGCCAGGCACCCTTGGGAAGGGGCCATTTTAGCAGGAGCATGGGCTGAGTGCCTCCTCCAGCCTAGCTTTTGCAATGATCACCCACTAGTGTGCCGGAGTCCCTGGGCATCTTTTTTCACTGTCTCCAAACACCACCCCCTTCTGTGTGCCCAGAGCATGGGAAGGGGACACCGCTAGACCAGCTCTCCAAATCTGTGTGGCCCTGCCCAAGCCGCTTTGTTTCTGAATCTTCTTACCTGTGAAACACAGATGACAAACCCTACTTTTCAGGGCTGTTCTGAGCAGAAGAGGTGGTCACAGAAGTAAAGGATCCAGAGTGAGTAAAGCAGCCCAGCAAATTCTGGTCATTAGTAGAGCAGGGGCTCTCCTCTCCCAGCCCGCCCCTCCCAGCAGGCAACGTGAGGAGAGCTTGTGGGAGGGAGGGGGAGGGAGGAGCCTCTTCCTTCCTACCCCTTCCAGCTGGGTATCAAGATCTGAGACCAGATGTGTGGCCAGTGACTCAGCCCTTTCCTGCCTGGAAACTCCTCCCTGCCTGCCTCACCGGGCTGGGCCAGGGAGGGTGAGACAGCAGATTGGAGGTCGGGGTGGCTGGTCCTGAGCAAACTCAGGGGAGCAGTGGGGGCAGAGTGGAGGAGGGAGACAGAAGGAGGAATGAGGATAGCATGGCCAAGCCATGCTGGGGAGGGCATGGGGGTGGGTGGGACGATGTTGAGGAAGAAGTGGAGAGTGCCCTTGAGTAGAGAGTGGCTGGCTCAGCCTGAAATGCTCATCTGCTCACCCCCTCCTCCTTCCACCTGCTCACAACCCTTCCCCAATATTTCCAAGCCAGCCCCAACCCATTTGCCCTACCCTCCTATCCACATACGCACAGGGTGCTCCCTTCCTTCCCTGTTCTCTCTTCCTCTTCCCAGCCAACCACCTCCACTTCCTCACCTCCCACTCAGCAGGTCCTTTTACTGACTCCTCGAAGCACGTGGAAGCAGCAATCTGGAAGGTTGTCTCTTAGTTGCCAAATCTTGCACCCAGCCCAGCCTGATCTCTCAGCAACAGTAGGCACGGCTGGGGCCCTTCTTGGAGCTCTTTTCCTAGCCTGAGACACCACCGTGCTGGTTTCCCTATCTCTTGGACAGTTCCCTCTCTCATTTGGGCTTCCTACTCCCACCCACTCCACCCCCACCCCCATGAACATGTGTGTGGGATAAGCTCAGTCCTTCCTAGTCTAGCATATGGAGAAGGAATGGACTTTGACTTCATATGGACCTGTGCTCCACTCCTGGCTCTGCCCTTTATTAGCTGTGTAACTTTCGATAAATTAATTCTCTGAGCCTCAATTTTCTCCTCCAACAAACGGCTTAGTATTACCTATGTCTTGGGGATCAAATGGGATAATGTCCATAATGCATTCAGCACTGGGTCTGGCACATAGCAAGTATTCAGTACTGTTTTGTTTTGTTTTAGGTTTTATTTATTTAAGTAATCTCTGCACCCAACATGGGGCTCCAACTCAATACCCTGAAATCAACAGTCACAGGCACTCACTACCCACTGAGCCAGCCAGGCGCCCCTCCATTACTGTTAATATCCTTTCTTCCTGGCCAGTTTTCGTCCACCTCACTCCCAACTCCTAACTGCCAGGCGTGTCCTAGTGACACCTCAGGTTCCAAGCAAACGCTCATCCTTTCCTTTTCCTCCCCAAACACCAGGTTCTCTCTCTCTCTTTTTCTTTTAGAGAGAGAGAGAAAATGTGTGAGCAGGGAAGAGAGAGAGAATCTTAAGCAGGCTCCATGGTCAACTTGGGGCTTGATCCCACAACCCTGGGATCATGACCTGAGCCCAAACCAAGAGTCTGGTGCTCAACCAACTGAGCCACCCAGGCATGCCATCAGGTTCTCTTCTTGATGTCCCTATTTCCATGAATGCTCTACCAGCTTCCCCCAGGCCCAGCCCTCGGGGATGCCAATCCATTCATTCAACAAGTGCTTACTAAGACTACAAAGCTCCATGATATGAAGAGACTTGAAAAACCATTGTCTTTGCCCTTGCGGAGCTCACAGTCTGCTGAGGGAGACAGACAAGCAATTAAATATAATGAGATAATTGCTGTATTAGAGGTTTGTATGAAGGAAGCCAATCCAGGAAGCCTTCCTAGAGAAGGTGGCGCTTGAGTTGGCACTTGTAGGCTGAGTAAGAGCTTGAAAAGTAGACAAAAGAGAGCAGTGGAATCAGTTTCTGGCCAAGGTGTGGCAGTGTGGTGTGTGAGAGGGCAGAGACTGGCTGTGTCTTTAGAGCCAGAAGCTCACATTTGCATTCGAGAGCTCCCTTGGGGCAGCATGGAGGACTGCTGGGAAGAGGCAGAAATGGAGGTAGCAGGGAGACCCCGGAGGAGGGTTCGTGTTCAAAAGTTTGCCACGCACAGGCTGTGCAACCTTGGGAAAATCACTTGACCTAACTGAGTTTACATTCCTCATCCGTCAAAGGAGACAATAATAGGCACCCAAGGGGATGTTGGGGAGGGCGGAACGAGCTAATGGAAGGGAAAGTGCTGCACAGACACAAGCTGTTGTTACTGTAGACAATCTGCCAGGCAGGCTGTGTTCCAGCCACAGCCCCGCCTCAGAAATGGCCTCCTTGAGTCTCCTCTGAGCTGGGCCCACATCCTCCCTGCTGGGGGTGGGGTACAGGATGCCTGGAACATGGGCACACACCTGACTCTAGATGCTGGCTCTCACCGGCTGTGTGATAGGAGACCAGCATCTTCCCTCTCTGAGCCTCACCTCTCTCTCCAGCTGCAGAAATAGGGCCGAGAACCCAACCTGCAGGGCTGTTGGGAGAATTCTGTGCCACCCGGTAGGTGATCATTAACTGTAAACAGTTCCGTATACCCTGCTCTCTGGCCCCCCGCCCAGGGCCTGGCACCAAGCTGAGCAGAGTGGGAAACAGTAAATATTTAATAACACACTGGCTCCAAACTCCTGACTGAAGGGACATGTGGAGGAGGCTGAGGACATCTGCTCCCCCAGCAGGGTCTGTGCAGATGTCCCCGGACTGCAGGGGCAACACTGCTAGATCCTGAGGGAACTCTTGTCTTCAGTGACTTCCTGGGGAATCCCAGTTAGCAGGGGCCCTCGCTGGGTGTCCCAGCCCCCTAACATGTCTCTTCTCTCTCTTTTTTAATGCTTAGTTATTTTTGACAGAGAAAGATCATGAGCTGGGGAGGGGCAGAGAGAAGGGGACAGAGGATCCGAAGCAGCCTCTGCACTGACAGCAGTGAGCCCGATGTGGGGTTTGAACTCATGAATCATGAGATCAAGACCTGAGCTGAAGTCAGATGCTTAACCAACTGAGGCACCTGTCTCCTATCGTCTCTTATCCATTCACTGAGCCATTCCTCACTATGCCAACCAAGCCTGTGCAGGCACTGGAGATTCAGAGATAAACATGTTTGCCATAATGCGATTGTATGTGGCTTGATCAAGGACTGACTTTCAGGAAAATCAGACTGGAAGGAAGGGACTTAACGTCTCTGGGCCTCCATTTAACCATCTATAAAATGGGGACAATACTCATCTCTCTAGGGCTGTTGTAATGATTAAGGAAGATGATTATATAAAGTACTTAGGGCAAGACCTGGAAGCTGGTCAGTCTATCAGTAGTGATGATTTTTAAACATTTTTAAATGTTTATTTATTTATTTTGAGAGAGAGAGAGAGAGTGCAAGCAGGGGGGGGGCGGACAGAGAGAGAGAGAGGGAGAGAGAGAATCCCAAGTAGGCTTCCAGCGCAGAGCCTGATGCAGGGCTCAACTCACGAACCATGAGATCATGACATGTGCCGGAATTAAGTCATTTAACAGACTGAGTCACCCTGGCACCCCAGTGGTGATGATTTTAAATCTTGAGGTGATGTCTGCTGGGCAAACTGTGTGGGTTGGGAGTGGGAGTAGGGGTGGGCGTAGGGACTGGAGGCAGGGAGGGATTCTGCATGGGGACGTTGGAGAAGGCTCAACACGAGCAGCATTTGAGCTGGTCCTGAGGAGAAGTGTTTTGCCAAATCGCAAAATGGGGAGAGGCAGGTTGGGTCCCGGGACTGAAGGGCTCTATGTTTCTAAGAGGCTGGGATTTACTCTGGAGACAACAGGAAGGGATTTAGCAGAGGAAGGGCAAAGTCCAGATTTAGCCTTAGGAAAGGTTCCCCTGGGGGCGCCTGGGTGGCTCAGCTGGTTAAGCATCAGGTCAAGATCTCACCACCTGTTGAGTTCCAGCCCCCCCATCGGGCTCTCTGCTGTTGGTGATGAGCCTGCTTCAGATCCTCTGTCTCACTCTCTCTCTGCCCTTCCCCTGCTCCCACTCTCTGTTTCTCAAAAATAAAATAAACATTAAAAGAAAGAAAGAAAGAAAGAAAGAAAGAAAGAAAGAAAGAAAGAAAGAAAGAAAGAAAGAAAGAAAGAAAAGTTCCCCTGGGGGCATGTGGAGAAGGGACTGAGGTTGGAGGCAGGGGTCAGGAAACTGGAGGAAGCTGGGGTGATCTGATCGTGCTGGGTGTTGGAGCCCTGTATCACTTAGTCACCTGCCTGGTGCTCACCTAGGTCAATGAATCAAAGGTTCCAGTCTCTGCTCCTTAACAGAAATTTATAGGAACAACGCCTATAGCTCGAAGAGTCGACCATAAGACCCAGAGGGCTTATGGATCCGGGGCTGAGGGCCTGTAGGGCCTCCCTTCCTCCCCAGTCCAGAGGTGCCACCCCTCCCCCTGCCCCTGGGCCTGGGCCTCCCCTTTGTGAATCTGTCTGCCTGTGAACGTGCGGCTGTCTGCCGGCTGAGGCAGCAGAAAGAGCATTTTGGAGTGAAGCAGAGCTACATCCAAATCCTGATTCTGCTGCTAAGTTAGCTGTATGATCTTGGTCAAATTTCTTAACCTCTCTGAGTTGGTTTTAAGGAAAATGTTCCGACTTGTAGTATCTTTACATGCTTGTAGGTAAGTGCATAGAAAAAATATACACTGCCCACTAGCATTACCAGTGTTTGGGTGGCCTGGGGGACGTGGGTGAAGAGCCAGTTTCCCATTTTATCCCATTTCCTTCCGCATTGTTTGGGCCTTGTATACACTTATGTATTCTACATTATCGTATTTGTAAGGAGCCTGAATACTGCTACCAAACTCACCGGTTGTTGGAAGGATTTTTTTTAACGTTTTTATTCCTTTTTGAGAGACAGAGACAGAGAGCAAGTGGGGGAGGGGCAGAGAGAGAGGGAGAGACGCAGAATCTGAAGCAGGCTCCAGGCTCTGAGCGGTCAGCACAGAGCCCGATGTAGGGCTCGAACCCATGAACTGCGAGATCATGACCGGAGCCGAAGTTGGACGCTTAAACGACTGAGCCACCCAGGTGCTCCCAGAAGGATTTTTGAAGGATCCCGCAGATAAAAATCCTTTCATGCTGCCTGTGCAGAATTGACCCTCACCAGGTATTAGTTCCCTTCTCTTCCCCTTGCCTGGATCTGTGCTGGGTATTTGTGTATCTATGTTTCTACTTGTAACTGTTTATCTCTTTACATCTGTATTTGTATAACAGGGCCTTCTGGATATCTCTCTCTGGTTTATGGGCCCCTGAGCATCTGTGAATGTTCTGTTTTTGTGCCAGTGGATGTCTGTGTATGAGGGTCTGTGCTTCTGGGAATGTGTGTATTTGTGTATCCGTGTGTGTCTGAATCGGCATGTCTGTGTGTTTGGGTGTGTGTGTGTGTGTGTGTGCGTGTGCGTGTGTGTGTGTGTACGTGTATGATACGTCTGTGTAGCCATTTGTGTTTCAGTACGTCTCTGTATCTGTGTATGTTTAGACATCAGTTCTGTTGCAGTGTACCTGAGTGTTTATGGGTACCTAGATGATTGGTTAATGTAGGTCTGGGTTTGTGCTTTAGTACGTGCGTCCATATATCTGGGTATGCCGGTGTGAACTGGTGTGCGTGCGGGTGTGTCCACCTGTGTTTGTGTCTCAGTGTGTCTCAGTGTGTGCAGGCCTCTGTGGATTGTGGGTGGTTTCTCGGAGAATCCACATCCGGCTGTTTCCCTCTGATCGCGGGCAGGGAGCCTCTGCCTGCAGATCTTGACCCTGCTCCCAGCTTCTTGAAGGCCCCAAGTGTGGGTGTTTCCCTCTTGGCCCAGCCCTGGGGCACAGGGCCAGGCTTGCTGCCTAGGACTGGTGGAGTGGGTGTCTGCAAACACCTTGAGGGCCCCACCCAGCAGCCCCCTACATGAAGCCTCATCAGCTGGCAGGTCACGCTGGTCATCCCCCTGTTGTGGGGGTGAGAACTGAGAACTGAACCCTTCTCCCTGGAAAGCAGTGAGCCCTGTGGATCTTGGGTCAGGAAATCCCTGCTCTCTTGGCCTAGGTCAGTGTCCATCTGGTCTGGCTTTTTGTGCTTGTCAGATGCAGCCAGACAGTTGGGAAACAAAGCACGTCTCCATGGCAACCCGCCTCTGCCTTCGAACTTGGGCAGTTCAGTGGTTTTGTGGACCCTTCTTCAGGCCCAGCTCTGGGAAGGGGGTAGGCAGCGAGGATGAGTAATGAAGTTTCCGCATATGTGCACAGCACCCCTGCACACACCCCAACACACTCAAATACTCCATACACGCACTACTTTCCTAGGTGAAGTAGAACGCTCAGATGGGAAACTGGTGCCCAGAAAGGGCAAGTGTCTCACCTGAGGACTGCCAGCAAGTTAGTGGCGGGATTGAGAAGAGAACAAGGTTAGGGTAACTTTTTTTTTTTTTAAGAAAGAGCATGGGGGGAGGGGCGGAAAGAGAGGGAGAGAGAGAAAATCCCAAGCAGGTTCTGCATTGTCAGCGCAGAGCCCGATGTGGGGCTCAAACCCACGCACTGTGAGATCATGACCTGAGTCAAAATCAACAGTCAGATGCTTAACCGACTGAGCCATCCAGGCACCCCAACTTTTTTTTAATTTTTAAAGTTTATTTATTTTGACAGAGAGAGAGAGCACAAGCTGGGGAAAGACAGAGAGAAGGAGAGACAGAACCCCAAGCAGGTCTGCCATCAACGCAGAGCCCCATGTGGGGCTTGAACTCATGAACTGTGAGATCATGACCTGAGCTGAGATCAAGAGTTGGGCACTTAACCGACTGAGCCACCCAGGTGCCCCTGAGGTGCAGTACTTTCTAATTACTTATTAAAACAAACTGCCACAGGAGTAAGTTGAATACTGTCAGTGAAAACCAAAATCATCACTTATAACTAGGGTTTCAAATTTTTAGTCCATCACAATGTCATCACTGTTTTCGCTGATTCACTCCGTGGCAAGTAAAGGTTATAAGTTGATTTATAAACTAAATTTATACGTACAAAACATTGCTTTTATCCATTTTATCTCTCAGACAAAATTCAGGTGGCTTTTGTTTGAGGGGAAAAATAAAAATTTAAGGCTAAAAGAAAAAGTTGGAAAACCATTTTTCCACACTGTGGACAAGCTAAAAGAGAGTGGCGATCAGATCACAGACTAACTGGGCACATCTGGGAGACTGGAGCACCCAGCTGGAGCTCAGGAGATGTGTGTTGAAAGAATGAAGGGAATCAGAATTTGTTCCACACTGGAGCCTGGGCAGCAGCAACAGCTACCTCTCCTTTCTCTCTTGTTCCCCTGCTCCCTCTCCTTTTCCTTCTCCTCTTTCTCTCTCCCCTCTTCCCTCCTCAGCCTCCTAGGAGCTGGCACCAACTTAGAGCCAGGAGGATCCCACAAGGCTCTGTCTCATTCCAGCCACCCATCGCAAGCACCTTGGGTGTTATTTCGCCTCTCAAGCCAGTAGGGGAAATGGGTGCAAATCGGCTTAGGACCCGATTCTAAGAGGTGCTGGGAAGATCAAAGAAGACCTCTGCTGCCTCAGGTGCCAGCGGCCAGAGGAGGGGACACAGGAATGCCCACAGTGGACAGGACCTGCTTGGTTCCTCCCACCCCCACCCCCAGGTTAGGGAGGAGAGGGGATGAGGGCATCAGGCAGGGAGCCTCTTTCTATCTTATCCTCCCACTGGAAAGCATCAAAGGTGGATTCTTAGTTCATTCTGAAATAGGAACCTCTTTGGGAATCTGGTTAAAGCTGTGGACCTTTCCCCTGAAAAACGCATCCAAGGGCATTCAAAGTTAAGCTGAACATTTTGGAGGCCCCAGGATAAGTACTTTTCTTTTTCCAGGGGTTTTAACTGCCTATCCTTGCAAGCAGCTGGCATGGGATAGGGAGGCTTGACATAAAGCAAGCGCTCAGTTAGGAAAACACACACGCAAACAAACACACGTGGACGCAAGCCAGTTTTAAACTCCACCTCTGCCCAGAGGTAACTGTGTGACTGTTGGCAAGTGACTCCATCTCTTCTCTGGCTGTCTTGTCCATGGAATAGGAATATTATGAACCACCCAACATCCTGACTGCAGAATTTCTCCTCCCTGCACTATAATTTCAGCCCCTCCAATTGGTCTAAGGATTGAGGGGAGCCACAGGTGCTCCTATTCTAGGCTGTGCGATTTGCAGGCTCTTTTCCTTCCTGGTGTCCCCCATAAAATGAGGCAGGCTCAGCCACACCTTGGCCTGGCTGCCCAGTCTTCAGTTTGTGAGAAGGCCAGGCCCAGCAGGGTACAGGGTTAGAGCCTAAGGGAGGCGGGTCTCCCGGTGGGGAGGAGGTGAGGGAGTCTTCGGTGGGTATGAGGGCAACATCAGGGTGGTTCTGGGTTTTCCCAAAACAGAGAGGGCAAAGCTGGAGGGCCTTGGGGGCAGCTGCCCAAGCCTGGTTGTTGCTGGTTCCTCCCTGGGGTTGCAGCTTCCTGCCTGGTCAGGTGACAGACTGGCTCCAGGATGGACTTTGGGCCCTGCTGACAGGGGCTGCTGGGAAGTCTGTTTCCTTAGCTGCAAACAGGGCTACTCAGCTGAGCTGAGTAGTCATGAAGCTAGAGGGCAGGGTTGCAGGCTAGCCCTTCCCAGGCTAGTCCTCTCTGGGTGTCTCGGAAGCATGTCTGTCCATTAGGCCAGGAGACAAGAAGGAAAGCTGGGGCTGTTGGTCCGCGGGCAGCCCAGGTTGGAGTTGGGAAGGGAGAATGTCTGGCTGTTGGAGTTAACAGCAGGGAAAGAAAAATAACCCTGACCTCTCCCTACCCTCTCCTTCCCCACCTCCAAATCGGGGACTTAATCTCTGAGCGGACTCCTGGGGATTGTGGGTATTTTTTTAAGTTTTTTTTTTTTCTCGAAAAAGTTTTTTTAAAGAATTAAGTACACTCTGTGCTCAACATGGGGCTTGAAGTCAAGACCCCAAGATCAAGAGTTGCATGCTCTTCCAACTAAGCCAGCCAGCGCCCCTGGGGGGAAGTTGTGGTTTGAGGGGAGACTTTGCTGGGGAATTATAAGAGCCACTGGCAGGGCCAACTTCATACACCCCGCTACCTGGCCCTGATGTCAGAAAGGCCCCACACTTGGTCTGCTGTTGCCTTCTTGAAAAAGATTTTTTTTTAAGTAAGCTCTAGGCCCAAGGTGGGGCTCACACTTAGGATCCTGAGATCAAGAGTCACATATATGCTCCACTTACTGAGCTAGCCAGGTGCCCTGCCTTCTTGAAATTTTTAATAATGTTTGTAACAAAAGGTCTTGCATTTTCATTTTGCACTGTCCCCTACAAACTATATTGCCAGTCCTGGCCACCGGGAAGGAGGTGCTGAAAGGGTTGGTGGGGGGCAAGACTGATCAATGTTCCTCTCCTGATCGCCCCTTCCCAAAGCCAGAGTATGTTTGCCTTCCTCTCCCCTCCCTATGCTTCCCAATGCTTCTAGACTATCCAACAGGCCAAGGCCCTGTACACCACTCTTTCTCCGAGTCTCAGCCTTGCTTACAACACTTTTCCTTTGATTCTTACCAAGTGAGAGAGGGGAATGGTCCTTAGGGCTAGTGTTGGGCTGGGCAGAGAGGACATGAGGACAGGGCCCAGTGTGATCCCTGTGCCTGGCCCAGTGCCTGACCCAGAAGGGGTGCTCTGGGATGTGGGCTGGTCCTTAATGAATGGTGGCTAGTTGAGAAACTGAGGCCTAGCAATGATAGTTATCTGCCTCAACGTTTGCCACAGCTGAGCCCCTGGGGTCACTCAAGGGGCTAAGGCAGGTTAGGGAGGCCAGACTCTGTACTCTAATTATTTTCAATGTTAGAGTGAGTGCTGTCTACACCATGCCAGGGCCGACTGGAGTGGGTGGCCCAAACAAATGGACCTCTGCCCTCGTGGAGACTAGGATCAGGAGAAAGCTATGCGTTCAGAGTCAGGTTGGGTGGATGAAGACAAATTCTAACTGGTGGAGGCACCACAATGCCCTTCTTCAGGCCCAAGGAGGGACTTCAAGACCACTGAACCCATGGCTAGACCTCAGGCAATTTCTAGTCCTAGGGACCAGGCAGAGACAAGACCTAGATTGCTGGTTCTGACTCCTCTGCTGCTGACCATCTCTATGCTGTTGGGCAATCACTGTCCCCTCCTGGCCTCAGTTTCCGTTTTGTACTTTGGGCGTAAAACTCCCCACCCTGCTTCCCTCATAGCTTGTTATGGGATCAGATGATTTAAAAGTGCTGGGTCAGCTATAATAAAGAGCCAGAGCCAGGGTCCTGGAGGAAATGAGCACAGCATTTTCATGATTCTTAAAGGCTTTCTTCCCTAAGAGCTCCCTTAGTCACACTTCTTACTTACAGATCTCAAAGCACCTTGGAAACTGTGAGTTTATCAAGCCCAAGATCAGCCCTGCTCTGTGCTGAGCATCTCAGTGGGAATCCAGGCCCAGGCAGGGATGCTCTGGGGCCTGACAGCGAAGTCCAAGGGTAAACCTAGGCACAGGTACACTGAGGCACCACTGTCCTCATTCCCCTCAACAAAGGGTGAGGCGAGAACCCACGAAGCATGGATCCCAGCTCCACGCTGAGGGTTGACACTGGGGGAAGGTGCAATGAGTTGGGGAGAAGGAGCGATGGGGTGACTCTCAATCGCCAGCCTGCCGAGGAAGGCCCACTGTCGGTCACAGGTCTCAGGTGCGTCTGAAGCCTCAGTCTCTAGAGCAAACCGTCAATACCGTCCGAGTTCTGGAAAGAATTCTCAGAATCCCCTTATTCCAGGAGAATTTCAGAACCATCCCATCTCCTCCTGAACTGAACTCAGGATACCTAGCAGTCCCGGGGTCCAACCCGAGCATTTCTCCGCCCCCTCCTCTTCGTACCTCCTCCGGCGAGGCGGACTCCCTTTCGCGCCCCCGCCGGCACCGAACCTCAGTACCGCCCCTCCCGCCCCGCCCCGCGATCCCGCCCTCTGGGTCCCGGGCCGTCGCGCGACCCCGAGGACACGGGAGCTGCTCGCTCGGAGCCCGACCTCGTCCTCCTCGGGCCCCCCCCCCCCCCCCCCGAGAGCCCAGAGCGGAGCCGCGGGCCGGAGGCGGCGGGGAGGGCGGCAGGCGGCGCCGCCCCCGCCCGGCGGCCGCTCCCTCCTCTGCTCCCGGCCGGCCTCCGCGCCCCGCCTGCTCGCCGCCCGGCCCGCCCCTCCCGCGCCGCTCCCGGCGCCCGGCCGCTCCCCGCGGGCTCCGCTTCCGCCGCCCAAACTTTTCTCCCGCGCGTCTCCCCGTGGCGGCCGCCTGCCCGCGCGCCCGCCCCGCGCATGGGTGCCCCGCCGCAGGGGGCCTGACCCCCGCCTCCCGGTCCGCCCGCCGCGCCATGGCGGCCCGCGCGCCCCCCGCCGCACCTGCGGCCGACGAGCCGGGGGGTCCGGGCGGCCCCCCGCGCAGGAAGAAGTCCCGCTCCGGCGCGTCCGGCCTCCGGCGCGCCTTCAGCTGGCTGCGGGGCAAGCGGCGCAAGAAGAAGGCGACGGGGGCCGAGGGCGCCGAACCGGCCGCCCCCCGGGCCAAGAAGGCTGACGACAAGGCCAGGAGGGCCAAGGGTAAAGGCCGAGGTAAGGCGGCCGGGCACCTGGGCTGCGCGCGGGGCGGCGCCGAGGGTGCGGCCAGGGTGGCTCCGCCAGGGGTCCGCGGCGCGTTGGAGGGGTGAGCCTCTAGGCACTGGGGCGGGGGGGAGCGAAGAGCCCGGGGCTCAGCCCGAGCACCCCCATTCTGCGCGCCCCACCCCGCCAGCATCTCCCAGAGTCAGCCCGGCCCCGTTCTGGAGAGAAGGGACCCCCCGGCTGGGGCAGGAATCTCCTGGTTTAAGCAGGAAGTGCTGGCAATCTGGCTCTTGGGACGGTGAGGCAGTCCCCCTCCCCCAGGCTCACCCAGGTTCTGCCCTCTGCTGAGTCAGGGGGTCAGAGACTTGGCTCTGGCCTGGGGCCCATGGGAGAGGCAAGTGGCCTTGCGTCTCTGGTGGGGGTTCCTCCAGGTCTGGAAGGTCAACTGCACTCAAAAGGTGTTTCAGCCCCACAAAGGACCCAACGTGGGGGCATAGCATGCTTTAGGTTCTTAACTGTGTTAGCTTTTCCCACCTGGCTCCCCTCACCACTCCCCTGGGCCAAACCGCAAACATCCACCTCCTGGGGTGGTGAGCTCACGGATGAGAACGAACCATGGCGCCCCTCCCCATCACTCCTTCCCCCAGGCCTGGTAGAAACATGCCAGTGTTGGAAGCGTGCTTACAGATGGGGGAAACTGAGGCCCAAATTAACGGAGAAGCTGTATCTGGGCTGTGACGGGTACTTAAACACAACAGCCAATTCCCTGTCTGTGGGCTCTCTGGCCTGATGGATGGGCAGCCTGAGGGGAGGTGGGGGGGGGGGGGCGGATGGCTGACTTGGCTCATCCCTGCTGGGGTCACTTTTCTTTCGGGCACTTGCTTGGTTCTTTTCTCATTTCCCCCCTCTGTTTCTGTCTCCCGTTTGAGGGGTAGGGCATGAGTCTCTGCAAGAGGGTGGGGCTCCCTTGGGGCTTGCCTTGCTCCGAAGTCTACCTTCCCTATGGCTCCTGCTGCAGTGCCAGAGGTGAGGAAATGGCGGTGTGTGCGGGCCCATCCCATCTGTGTTTACCCTCCCAGTGTCCTTTAACCACCTCCTCTGCAGGAGAATTAGAAGGAACATTTGAGGGGTCAGGAAGAGGGTGAAAAGCCTCTTGTGTGATTGTATCCGGCCTGATCTTCCTTTTGGATGAGGGCCCTGCTCCCCTTTGGCCCAGGCACAAATAGAAGTCAGGGTGCTGGGGCAGGGATGGCTGGGCCAAGCCCTGAGGGAGGGTTTGGGTGAACGGTGTTTCCAAGGGCTCTGTACTCCCAACTGGAGGCCCGAGTCTGTCCTAAGGCTGTCCCACTGGGATTCGGTCTGAAGTCATCCTCCTCTCAAGAGGGCTTGGGTCAGAATTGCAGCAGGATGGATTGTGGTCAGACTGTGAGGATTGGAGATAGAAAGCTAGTGGTGTAGCCCAGGGAAGTGGACCCTTTTCCCCAGAGACCAGCCTGGAGGCAGGGGCTGGGAAAGCTGATCCTATAAGTCCCTGCTCCAACCTCCTGGGGTATCTGTCATTGCTTCAGTGGCTAGGCCTCCCCCTGCGTTGTGTTTGGTATCCAGTAGCACTGGGCTTTCTGGGCAGCAGTCGGCCTGATTTGAGCCCACGTGCATGGGAAACACCTCCCTGCCCCTGGCTGTTGTTTCCCCAGGTCTGGGGGTGGCCCTGGGTATGACTGGAGGAAGTCCTGCTCCATTTTGCTCCAACCTCCTATTATTCCAATTGTTTCCTTGTCACCTGCCTGGCCCAACTTCTTTTCTGTTTATTAAGAGAAATGAATCCAATCTCTCTAATCTCCACTGGCACTGCTGATCAGGAAGGGGAAGCCCAAAGAAGGCTTAACTATTTCTGGGGAAAATGTTCAGAATGGAGACTGGGGAAAATGGGAAGGAGGAATATACAGAAAATTCTTGAGAGGTTAGGAGCTTTTGCTGGGAAGCTCCCCCATCCCAGTCTCTGAACCAGAGACCCAGAGATGCAGGTCATGGCTCCCCTAATCTGACTCCACTACAGTTAAGATAGGGAAACTGAGCTTAGAGTAGAATTTTGAGCACTTGTCTTCCAGGACTGCCCTGCACAGACTTAGAAAGAAAAGAGAGGAAATCTGACAATTATTGATTATTCTGAATGTGCCAGGAGCCCTTTATCCATTATCTCATTTGAGCCCATTTGCAGATGAAAAAATATTTGAGGCTCAGTGACAGTGAGTGCTGAATTTGCCCAAACTCGGATTTGAACTCCAACCATCTGCCTCTCCAACCGGTACCGTTTTCATAAATAAGACATACAGGTGGGACATAGACGGGGGGGGGGGGGGGGGGGGGGTAAGGCTTAAAGATCTTTTCATCCAACCCATTCTACAGAAGGGAAAAGGTCCAGAGAGGAATAAGGGAAGTTGACAGAGTGGGAGGAGTATGAGAGTCAGGCAAATAAGAGTCCAGATCCTGGCTCAGTTGCTCGCAAGCCCTGTGATGTTGGGCAGCAACTTCTCTGTGGTCCCACTGATTCCATTACTGGCTCAGGGAAGACAGGGGACCTTCTCACAGGGGTGACCCTCTGGTTGGACGTTGCCTTGGTGGGTTTGTGACTCCAAGATTTCTGTCTCTGTACGATTCTCAAACAAAAGAGGGGACGTGAAAATTTTGCGAAAGTGAAGTTACCACAAAAATGCAAAGGGTCGCTATTAATCACTTGAGCTCTAAGGACCCAGTCTGGAGGGAATAGGCTCAGGGCTGACAGGACAACTCTGCTGCCCCTCCCAGGCTATGTGACACCCGCAGATTATTAAACCCCTCTAAGCCTCAGTTTCCTTATCTGTAAAACAGGGATAATAAATCCTGGCTTTACAGGGGTGTTTCAGGGACCCAATTAGATAATAGCCATGCAAGTGCTTTGTGAAGCTGTGGAGAAAGGTCTAGAGGGTAGCAAGTTTCTGCGGTTGTGATGCTGAGGTCTTGGACATTAGCTGGTCCATGTTTGGAAATCCACTCTTGGTTACGCCTCAGATGCCCATGGTGGTAGTGGTGATGATGACTGAGGCAGGAGCCACAGAAAGAATCTCACCTCTGCCCAACAAGAGGACTCAGGCATAAGAAAAAGTAAACAAATAAGAAGCCATATTTTCCAGAAATATCACCTGGACTCCAGACAAGTATGTGGGGAGGAAGTGTTTCTGGGACAGATGCCAGGACTGGAGCCCAAATAGATAATCAGGGGAGGCTCTCTGCAGGAGGTGAGCAGCGCAGAAGAGCAGGGTGCCGGCGAACTTGAAGAAGTAACAAGAAGGCTGCTCTCTGGCAGACCCCGGCTGGGCATCTTTATGAGTGTTTTCCTTTGTCCTCACAACAGCCTGAGAGGTGGGCAGTTATTACCATTTATAAGGGAGAAAATAGGTCACTCGGCTTCATTCATTTGAAAAAGACCTATCCTTTACTATGTAGTGTCAGGCACTGTTCAGGGTAACGTGGATACCTGGGACAAGACAGGCAAGGTCCCCACCTGCATGGAATGACAGAAGCACTCAGTCGGCCTCCAGAGGCCACAGTCTCCAAACAAAACAGTATGAGGCTGGGTGTGTTTCTGACTCTGGAGAGGAGTACATAGGAGATGTAGCCCTCCCGAAGAAGGTTACTCATGGGCAGTGGACAGTGGCCGGGTGGGGAGTGGGATCATTCTTGGCATCAGAGTTAGAGGACTTCAGTACTCAAAGAATTCAGGAGCCACCTTGCCGAGTCCAGCAGGCTTCACCTGAAGAACTCTGGCCACTCACTCAGGGAGAAGTGCCCTTGGTGTGGGGTTGTGGAGAGACTCCTGAGTTTGAGTTGTGCTCTGTACACGTTCTGTGGCACCCCACGGTGGGCCACACGTGCCCCGTCTTGACAAAGATGGGGTTTCATGGCCTCTGACAGCCTCTCTGGCTCTAGAATTCTGGTTTAAGGATGGGCTGGGGCCATGAGGGTGGGAGCTATGCTCAGGAAAGGAGAGGCTGCCTTTTGGCCGGTCATGTACAAGACATTGGGACCGAGTGGCCTAGATATTATAGTAAGGAGGGCCAGGAGAATAGTGTGAATAACGCCATCTCTCTCTGCTGAGGAAGGGACCTGAGGAGCTCCAAAACAAAGTCAGGACCCTAAGGCACTTTGGGTAATGGACACTTTGCCTATCTAAGGACAGGAGAGTGTCTGTTTGCTTTTCAGTAAACACTCTTATGTATTTCCACATTCTGTGCCATTGCATGTGCCGTCTCCCCTACTTCGGGTGTGCATATCTTCACTTCTCTATCCACTGAACTCCTGCTCAGCTCTCAAGGCCTGGCACCAGTGTTCTCATCTCTGTGATGGCCCCCAGGGAACTTACTGCCTCCAGACTAGGACAGGGTGCTTAAGGGATTTGGAATTGGACAGTATATGTTTTTCTGGCCACCTTCTTGGGTAGGACATCTCAGTGTCCTTAGCCTGGGGCCTGGGCCAATTTGTTAGGGGTAGGTTTCTCTTTGCTGTGGGATACGGCCAATGGGGGAGTGACTTCCTTAGAGGAATCTGGGACCACCTCCTCCAGGCCCCTGTGAAGGGATGGGCATTATCTGCCTTGGGCCCAGATGGGAGAGGGTGCCTCACTATTGTATTTCAAAATACTGATTAAGTATTTAATATTGGGTAATAAGTACCTATACTGTGTGCCAGGCATTGTTCTGGGGAGAATGAGAGACAAGGTCCCAGTTCTCATGAACCTCACAATCTGAGGGAGGAACCAGACACGGAACAGGTAATGAAGGGTCAAGAAGTGTGACAAAGGAGGGAAGCACAGTGATCCCAGGGAGATATCAGGGACGGCTTCCCAGAGGAGGTGACATGTAAACAAAAATTGAAGGATGAAAGGAAGCTGGAGTTGAGGGATTTGCAGTGCTGGAATCAGGCAAGGCACCTGCAAGGAGCTGGGGCCAGCTGCCTGTCTGCGTTCTGTGGGTTGCAGGAATCACCATACCTCATAGTTTTAACACCCTGAGGACAGGACTGGGTTGATGGTCCTTTCCCTCTGCACTGCCCAGCACAGGGCCTGGTGCAAAGTGGCTTTGGGTAATAGCTAGGTGATCTGATATGGGCCCCAGAGCATGGGCATCTGTGGATCCTAGATGCTCAGAGTTGATGGCCTGAGATGCCGCAGGCTGCCATAATGGCACATACAGATGGGCAGCTGAGGCCCAGAGGACTAAGTGTCTTGCTCAAGGTCACACAGCCAGCCAGCATTAAAGGTGGAGCAGGAACCCTCACCTGCCAGGCTGACCTTAGCTTCCCTACTCCTTTGTTCAGACTTCAAATGGAAAATCCGGCCCCAGAGAGGTGCCTCTACCAGGAGTGGGATGAGATGAGCAGGAAGCTGAGTCCAAGAAGGGCTCCACCTCCCTCCCTTACCTCCAACACCTTCAGGGGCTCATTCCAGCTGCCTCTCCCTCTCCCTCCTGATGGAGGCCTCAAATCCCCACCCATGGCACACATCCCAGTGTTCTGGAAATCCCCTTCGGGCTAGGATGGGCCCTCCCCCCACTATTCTGTCCGTCTCCTGCCCCTGAAGCAGGGCTGGCAGCAAAGTTTGCTGAACTGGGGTGGCTAAGCCCGGTGGCCAGAAAAATCTACACTCTTGTCAGAAAAGGACAGAGGGAGAGCCTCCCCTTACCCAGCTGTCCCCTGGAAATCCCCTTCTCCCCAAACCTCAAAGCTGTCTCAGCTGCTCCTGGCCTGTCACATGCCCATGAAAACTAATGAGAGGAGGCATTGTATATTGTTTGGGCCACCATGACGGTGGTGGGGCAGGGAGAGCAGGTATCCACACCTCCACCTTCTGTCAACATACCAGCGTACCCCAGCATACCCCACGGCCACCTCTAGGCCCTTGGCTGACTTGGGGGAGGAAGTAAGTTGGAAGCAGGTTGGAAGCAGCTACTATGGGCCGGAGGGATGAAATCACTGTTGGGTCTCTCCCATTAGTATACTCCACTGTCTCTGTGCTTTTGTGTTTACTGCCCCCAGGGGCTGGTTCATCAAGGGCTGTCAGCCCTACTCACAAGGTGCCCAGCCCTGTGATTGGCATGGAGGGGAGACAGACACAGCTCAGCTTGCAAAGGGTTTAACCCCCACATTTTCTGGCACAGTGCATAATTCCCAGAAGGCTGCTGCTGGGGTCTGCTCCAAACAGGGCCCCCTGTCTGCTTAGGACACCCCTCTCCTCCAAGCCTCTAGCTAGGCGAGGTCTTCACCATGGTTCAAGAGAGTCACCAGGCGCTCAGCCCAGTGTTGTGGTTTCTAGGAGTTCTGGTCTTCCATACCAGCTACGTCTTCCCACAGTCCTACCCCAGGCTCTCTCATGCTCTTGGCTGTGGGCAGTACTATTTCTCCAGGATCCTGGAGCAAGCACAGCCTCTGTAGTGAAAGAACGTAAGACTGGGACTCTCCTGCCGGTGTCTCTTCACCTTTCCCAGTACTTAAGTGACATCATCACCACCTTCCTCCGCGTCAGCGGGCCAGCCCCACCGTCTCTGCCTCCACCAGGTCCTGTTCAACACCACACAGCAGACGTGCTGCGTGCCCGACACTGTGCTGCGTTTGGGGTTACTGAGAGGAGGGAGGCGATCAGTGTCCCCGAGGAACTTGTTTTCTGGTTGGAAAGGGAGATACCACACCAAGCTGTTGTCTCGAGACGAGTGTTGGAATGGTGTTGCAGAGGGTGCTGGGGGGCCGTGAGGTGTGATCAGTTCTATCAGAGTGCAGCACTAGTGCCTGTGGGAGCACAGAGGGCTGAGCTGGGGGAGGAGGGCTGCAAGGAAGACTTCCTGGAGGAAGAGACTGTCCAGCGGGATCTTGAGGAAAATGAGGAATCTTCCAGGCAAAGGTGGAAGAGGAAGAAGCGTGTGGGAAGGCTTGGAGGTGTGTATGGGTGTGTGTGTGGCAAGCAGTTTTGTGCACCTGGAGCTCTGATGAGGGGTGTGGTGGGAGATGAGTTGACCTGGGGGCAGGGCAGTTACTGCAAAGCCTCCTGCAAAGGCCAAGGCACTCCAGACATCCTTTGAAGTTCTTTGCATACACCCTCGCCCAGCTTATGTCAAGACATCTGGACGTTACCCTTGAGTGTTCTCTTTGCTCCTTCATACCACCTTTCTCCTTTATGGGCCCCATCTGTAAATTAGGGGAATTGGGCTAGCAGATACTCCGAGGTCTCCCAGCTTTGACGCCAGGACCCTCTTCTCTGCAAAGCGGGAACCTGGTGCACACATCTTGGTATATAGTGTGTGCGTGATGAGTGGATGAATAAAATATAACCCCTCGGGGACTGCACTGTTGTTAATCGCAAACTCTTAGCAAGGCATGGACCTGAAGGAGGGTGGGGCTTGACTCCCCAATTTTGCAGGGAGGGACAGGGTGCCCTGGAGCCACTGGGCATAAGAGGCAGCTTGGTGCAGTGGACGGGCTTACCCAGGTGGCAGAAAGGATGAGCAATATGGGGATTACAACTGAAGGCTCTGGACTTCTAGCCCAGCAGTCTCTCTGCTACACCATGCTGCCCCTAGTAGGAGAGACAGGGCAGAGCAATGGTAAAGGAGAGTCACTGCCTAGGCTGCTGAGCCCTGAGCACAAGGGCGTTTATGAGGACACAGAGGTGAGGATAGCCTGGTGGCCTGGAAGGTTTTTAGAAGAGGTGAAGCGAGGCCTAGGTTTGAAAGATGAAGACTTGTATAAGGGGAGATGAGTGGGGGGCACACACACATGAGTGGCCTCACATGTTTACCTATACACTCCATTACTTACACACACAGACACAATGTGACAGAGCCTGCCACAGTTACGTAGGTGGATACACAAAAGCGCATATCCAGATGTTTGAAAACAGACTCAGTGATCTGGATAGATGCACACGGATGATTACACAGAGGAACCCACACGTTCAGGGTCACAGGTATGTACACAGGTACACAACTATACAGCCACATTCAAGCATACAGTTACCAATGCCCAATTACATGCCCTCCTTCAAGGTTATGCAGAGGCACAGATAAACAGTAGGGGTAGTAGCATGGATCAGTGGGTATTGGAGTCAGTCTGGGTTTGAGTCCTAGCTCTGTAGCTTACTGATGTTCGACTTTGGGCTAGTCAGCTGACTTCATGGAACCCCTATTTCCCCATCTGTAAAACGGGGATGATAAAACTACCTACCTTATAAAATTGTTTTGTGGCATGAAAGCAGTTTATCAGAGTGCCTAGCACATAGCGCTATATAAAAGGATGCTGTTATTGAAACACTATTAAGACAGAAATACAGTCAGATCGATACATGTGTACACACAGGCACAGAGACAGGAGATACACACACAGACACGTGACACTCACGGGGTGGTGGCTGGTGGGCCCCAGCAGCAGCGGGGCTCCGGACCCCCCTTGTCTGGAGACCTGGCCCTCGTTCTCTGGGCGCCACTGCAGTCCTCAGAGAGGCGGCCGCTGGGCTGAGAGAGCTGGCGACCCGCCTGCCCCACCTGGACACGCCGGCCTTTCCCGAGCGCTCTGGGTGGGGTGGCTCAGCTGGTCTCCCAGGTCCCGGGAGGGGTGGAGCCTACGGGACGCGCGCCAGGCCCCGCCCCTCCACCGTCCCCGCCCCCGGCCCGGCCATTGGCCGCAAAGCCTGGAGGCGTGGCTGAGCTGGGGCTGGGGGCGCCTGCGGTGGCCGCCCGCGCGTCTCTCTGCTTCCCTCCCGGGGCTGCGGGCCCGGCGGCCGGGCTGGTTGGGCTGCGCTAGGGTTTCCGCGCCGGCTCCCGCGCCCGCCATGGGCAACTCACACCACAAGAGGAAGGCCCCCAGCGGCCCCCGGGCCCGCAGCTTCTGGCGGTTCGGGCGGTCGGCGAAGCGGCCGGCAGGTAGGGGCCGGGGGTGGGGGCGGGGCAGGCGGGGAGGAGGGTCTCCCTGCCGCAGCCGCCGCCACCGCTGCTGCCCCCTCCCGGGGCTTGGTGGGTGTGAGTGTGGGGGGCCGGGAATCCCCCGCACAGACCCCACCCCTCACATGCGCAAAGAGACACGCGTACATGCGAATACCCACGGGCGGGCACGTCCATGTTCACAATTTACACAGTCACACACAACACCCACTCAAATGTACGGACATGCAGACGCAAAATCGCATACACGTTTACACCCACAGCGTCGTTGTAGAACGCACAGACCCTGAGACAGGTACATACACCTAGGTATACGGTTTACACAGCCACAGGAATTATACCACACGCGCAGATTCGCACACTCGCACACACACATCAGTCATGTAGGTACAGTTGCCCAGCGTCTTAGGCACATAGATGTACCCACGGGTTCAGAACTGCACAACCAACCAGACTCCCACACTCAGGCTCAAAGACCGACCCTAAGGCACTTTTACACACACACACTCACACTCACACTCACACTCACACTTGTTAGCCCCCAACGGGCTGAAAGTTTGCAGGAGGGACGGGAGACAAAGGTGCAGGAGAGAAGCAGGAAACCAGGGGGCTGGAGACTATGGGCCGCCTCCATTTGGCGTGATTGGGAGTTGGACTGGTTCTTTGGGCTCTCTCCCCACCCCCACCTGCGTCGCTGCTGCCTGTCGTCCCCCTTCCCCCTACCCGCGGTTCCCGTGGTCGCTGCCGCATGTCCCCCCTTTCAGTGCAGCCACCGAGCTGGAACGCAGCCCTTCCCGGCGTGCTGCGGGATCCCTCCGCGGGTCACATTCCAGCCTCCAAGTGGGGGGTGGGTGGAGGGGGAGAATGGAGAAGGCTTCCAACTCTAGGGTTGGGAGATAGGATTCCTGGTTTCCCCCAGCAGGTGCGACAGTTCAGGGTATCCCCCAGAGTCCCAAGGGTTGCTGGAGGAGGGGCTGTTGAGGGTGGCCAGTTCCCTTACCTGGTGAATCCAGAGATGGGGTAGGGGCTGGGGGTTAGATCTGCTTTTCCCCCTGAGGAAGATAAGGGGATCTCCAACAGAGGCAGGTATTCCTTCTGGCCTTTGGGAGTGGAAGAATCTTGGAGAAGGTGGGGTGGGGTTCCTTTGGCTGTGGTGGGAGAATCCACCCATGTCTTCTCAGGGTGGCCCACATTCCTAGAGGTTCTGAAATGAGCCTGATGATCTCATCCCTCCACACGGGGGCAGGGGGTGACAGATAGAACCTGTGCTGGGAATTGGGGGGTCTGGATTTTCAGTGTGACTCTGGTATGGGCTCTGGTGACCTTGAGCAGATTGCTTTCACTCCTCTGGACCTCCTGGCTCCCACGGAAGGGCCTGTCTGTGAAATTAGGGGGGCATAGCTTAGGCGACTTCTGGGACCCTTACGGTTCTGTCTAGCCATTTTATGGATAGAGAAGGTGGGCTTGTCTAAGGTCATGTGCTAGTAGCGGTTTGAAGAATAACAGTGATGATCAAAGTAACAGTAGGAAAAGGGTTAATTATGTTCTGGTAGACTCTGAGGATTCCTCAGAAAGTGGATTGATGAGAGACTCCAGGACCCTCCAGTAGTCTCCCTGTCCCAGCAATCCTGAAATCCATCTGACCACCTGTCTCTCTTAGATTCTGCACCAAGGGGTGGGGCTGGGGCTCTTCCCCTGCTTTCCCGTGGCCACTCTAATCTGATGGTTTCCTGAGAACCAACTGTGGGTGCTGACTTGTGACCATTTGTGGTAGGAGAGAGAGAGAGATGAGAGGACTAGGTTTACAGTCTCTTGCCCACTAGTCCCTGTGCTCTTACAGTTCCTGCTGCAACTCAGGCACCAACCAGGCTTTAAGGTGGTCCTAAGAAACCAGAAAGCAATGTCAAGACAACAGAGAAGTAAGTGTGGGGGCTGAGGAATATCCAGAAGGCTTTTGGGTTGGGGCTAGTTTTAGAAAACTGGAGAGATGGTCTTAATTTGGCCTTCGAAGAAACTACAGGGTTGGAGGGAGTCCTGATTGTTGATTAAATGAGAGAGAGATGACCAGGGATGCTCTTCAGCTCTGGGAATTGGCCATGAACAAAGGCAAGAGTTGAACCTGAGCATGGAGGCTGGAGAGAAAACTGGTTGAGGCTTCTTCCTTGTGCCTGGGAAGAGAAATTCCATTGTGAATGCAAACTTAAATCCCTTTGGTTTTACTTGTGCTGAGGATTGTTAAGGCTTTCTCAGCCTGGGCCTCTGCCCAGGTATGGGACTGGGGTTTGAGTACTTATCCATTTGATTAGTTTGTGAGAGGATGAGGGAAAGGATGCAAGGCAAGCAGAGAGGGCAGGAGTCTGTAGACCATAGGGAGCCAGTGAAGGTGTTTGAGCAAGGGAGGAGCCTATGAAAGTGTTGTGTTGGGAAGATGGTGCCAGAACAGGGCAGGTGCAGGCAGGACAGGTTGGGGGGTGGAGCAGTGAGAGTGGAAGCTCAAGAGAGCAGTCTGGAGGCTGTTGCAGTAATCCAGGGGAGAGGTGGTGAGGTGAGGGCTAGGGACAGGGTGGGGGCTGTGGGAGTGGAGAGGAGTGGCAGTTGCGGACACACCGAGGAGGAGGCGGCAGAAGTGATAGGACCTGGGATTAATCAGATGTTGGGCGTATGGGCCAGAGAGGGCTGTGGAGGCTTAATGCTCCAGGCTGCTTTGCTGGGGGGGTTGGTGACAGAGATAATAACTCAGAGATAAAAATGAGGTTCTGTGCTAAACCCTTTCGTCGGTTAATTCATTTGTCCCCCAACAGGTATAGAAATAAGCTGGAAGCCATTATCCTTCCCATTTTACAGATGAAGAAGCTGGAGCTTAGAGAAGTGAAGTCGCTTCCCCAGGGCCACTCAGCAAGGAGGTAGCTTTGAGATTCAAACTCAAGCCTATCAAATTTTAAAGGCTGTGCCCTTAATCAGTTTAGGAATAGATGGGTTCCTTCTTATGATTGAGGGGCCTGCAGGTCCTCTGGGCAAAGAAAGCCCGAGGCCCTGGGGGTTTGGGGAGCACAAGTGGAGGAAGCACTGTGGGAGAGGGGCAGGGGTTGAGGACAGAGCACCGAAGCCCCCCAAGGGCTCAGAGAGGGAGCAGGTGAGAAATGGAAGGACAACTGAGATTCAAGGAATGGCTGGTCCATTGGATCAATGCCCTTAGATGAAAGGGAATGGTAAGGGTGGACAGGGAGAGGCCTTCTCACTGCTGGAAAGATACTAACCTGCTGGGATTGTTTGGCCTTGGATCTCAGGAATCCAACCACACCCCCGTCCCTCCCCAGGCCCACTGGCGTCTGGTCTTGGGAAGTTTGGGGGATTGGTGAAAGATGTGAATTGGGAGTCTGGGAGCGTCTCCCACCATACCACCCTCCTCTTTTTTTTTTTTTTTTTTAATTTTTTAACACTTATTTATTTTTGAGAGAGAGAGAGACTGAACATGAGTGGGGGCAAGGGGCAGAGAGAGGGAGACTCTGAAGAGGGAGACTCTGAGCTGTCAGCACAGAGCCCGATGCCAGGCTTGAACCCAAGAACCGGGAGATCATGACCTAAGCCAAAGTCGGATGCTTAACTGACTGATCCACCCAGTTGCCCCTGATCCTCCTCTTTTTCCCAGACATTGTACTGTCAGGTTTATACACAGCCACCCCCTTCCCCTGCCCCCGTGGGATTTATTGTTTCCATCTTGCTGATTGGGAGATTGAGGGAATAGACTAAGTCATTGGTGGAGTCAGACCACCTGGAATTCTTTTCATCCCTCCCCCTGCCTCTGTACTTGGAGCACCAGGGGTCTTTGGTAGGTCCCACAGCTGGGAAAAGTCCTGTTCCTCTTACTCACCTACCCCCCAGCTTCTCCCTACATCTCCTCCCCCTTCCTGGGAGAGATTGTGACCAACAGTGTGTCTGGACTTGGTTGTGGAAGCCTTGGGCTTGCAGACAAGGGGCTGGCCCAGCCCTCTCTGGTAGCAGGGATCACCCCCCCCTCCCCCCCCCCCCGCTGCTGCCCCAGGCCCTGACCCAAAGTGGGGGACACTACCCTCCTAGGGGCAGAGCCCGCATGCTAAGGGACCTTTAGAGATCATTTCTCCGACCCTCCCATCTCATAGATGAAGAAACTGAGGCTCGGAAAAGGGCACGTACTGGCTCAGCATCATGCTGCAATTGAGGGGCAGTGAGAACTCAAACCTTGAGGCTCTTGACTCCCAGGGCCCTGGGGTCTCTGGTCTGGGCTTGGAATTCCCTTCCCTCCCAAACAGGAGGATTAGGACTAAGTCACTGAGGAGCTGATAGGGAACTCTTGTTAAAGTGTCCCTTATCAGGCTTTATCTTAATAATGGTCCTTAAGGCCACTTGGGATTTGAAGAGAGCTCCGGAAGTGGGTGGGAGTGGAGGCCTCTGGTGGCATGGGAAGAACAGGATTTTGCAGCCAGTCAGAGCTGGGTTCACACACCCTGAGTCTGCCAGTTACTAGCTGTGTGACCTTAGGTAAGTCACTGACCCTGAGGGAGTGCCTCTGTATGGCAAGGGGGATTTAGTGAGATCATGTGTGTCTCAATCAGTTGGTACTATCAATACATGTGAGTTTATTATCCTGTTACCAGTAGAAAGGCAGAGGGGCCTGAGAGAGACCTTTACCCACCCCTACACCCTGGAGAGGCAGAAGCTCCCTTGAGGACCACACTTTGTGCTTACACTTGGTTGTGTGGCTTTGGCTTTCCCAGCTACTCCATGAGGTAGGTGTTGGTCCTTTACAGATGAGATTGAGGCCCAGAGAGGCTGATTCATTTGTCCAAGGCCTCTAATCCAGGCTTCCTGATTCCCAGGCTTTTCCCCTCTTGACTTCATCGTGGCTGCCTCTCCGCCATATATAAGGTAGGGATAATTGTGCCTTGAAGGAACAAAGGAAAGGGTTTTTGGAAATTGAGACTCGCACCTTGGCCCAGAGAGATTATTATGTCATTGTCAGGAGCAGATACTGACCCGGAAACTCATTATGACATTTATTAATATTATTGTAGCTAATTCTTCCCTGCACTACTGCTGGTTCCTGCAGCCGCCTGAGGCATGGGATCCTCCTCTCCTTGTTGGGGCACTCCCTGCCCCCCCATATTTACCTTAAAACTGGCCTGTCAGCTCTGCAGCTCTGCTCTAGGGTGGGGCTTCCCACTGAGGGGAGGTAGGAGGGGGATTTCCCTTCTGCAGAAGTGGGGTGCAGAGCTCCCCCTCTTTGGGCAGGGACTGAGGCTGCATGCAGCCCCCCTGATCCCTTAACTTCCTCGGACTTAGGACCATTGCAGTGTTTGGAGTGAGACCCAAGTTCCATTGTGGGCTCAGCCACTTCCTGGTTGAGTGACCTTGAGCAAGTCACTTTCCCTGGAGCCTCCTTGTGCTCTTTGTGAAAAGGGAAGTCAGACATACCTTTCAGGTTTTTTGTTGGGTGTTCTGTGAGACTGAAGAGAAAGAGAAACTTCCACGTGAAGGTTTTTGTTATACTCATTTCCCTTTGTCTTGGAGAATAAAATCTCCATACGTTCTGGGTTCTGCTCCTATTGGAAGGCCCTGGGTTGTTCACCAGTACAGAGGGGCTTAGGACCTCTGAACACCCTGAATCCTGGCTCCCGGGCCTGGCCAGTGGTCAAATGTGGTGGGGGAGCGGGGTCAGGCCCAGGCCTGGAGGGCTCCAGCTCCTGAGTAAGGCCACCTGGGCAGCTGTTCCCTCCCCCCCGTCATTCCTCTCCCCTGAGTCAGGCCTGCCTGGCTGTGGGCGCGCCACCACCCCCGCCCCTTGCTCTGGAATGGGGCAGGTTGAGGCCTCACCCCATGGAGGATGTTGCCAAGACAGTGTGTACGCATGCGCACAAATGTGCCCTTGGCCTTGGGGGTTGGGGGCTCCCTCCCCCTTTCTTCCCTGTCCCCAAGCTCAGGAAAGCTCCACAGTGGTGGGTACATGCACCTGCCTTTGTGTACACACAGCCACCTGGCTGGGCCCTGCGTGAGTCTGCGGTCCTGCTCCTGTGTGAGGACACGGACTAGGGTGGCCTGGGTGTGCTTTGTGGACGTGGTCCTGTGAGCACCCACCTGTGTGTGGGGGGGCCCAGTGGGACATTTTGGAGGTGCAGGCGCACATACTTCTGCTGGTTGGACTATATCTGAGCTCACAAACTTGCATGTGTGCTTCCTGGTGTGCCCTTCATGTTAGGGGGTGTGGCCGAGAGCAAGGTGTCTTCTCTGATCCAGGAAGCTTCCTTCCTCCGGCAGGTGGGGGAGGAGGGGAGGCGGAGGCTGCAGGCTGAGCCAGGAGCTTCAGCCCCAGGCTGCACCTCTGGACTGTGCCAGGGCAGAAGGCTCTAAATACAGCCTTGGGCAAGGTCCTTCCACTCTCTGGGCCCCAGTTTCTTTGTGAGGTCCCTGCCCTCCACTGGAGACTCTGGTTGCTGAGCTCCACCCTAAGCAAGTCACAGGTGTGTGGACCCGAGCCTTGCCTTGCCTTGCCTTGCGAGGCTCAGAGAGGCCTCAGGCTCTGGCCAAGCTGTGGGTGTGGGGGGAGGGGTGTTGCTGGAGCAACCAGATGTTATCAAGTGTGAGAGCCTTGGATCCTCTGGGACTTTGCAGCTGTGGCCCTGACTGCCAGCTTGGGCCTGAGACCTTGAGCTGATGTTCCCCCATGCCCTGAGTGGAGCTCAGCCCTGAGTTTCCTTGGTTAGCAGGTAGCTGAGGATGACTGTGTCCTGTGTGGGTAAAGCCTTCAGTTTTGGAGCCAGCCAGGGCTTGGGAAGTCACCTAGCTCTCGGAGCCTCACAGGTCCATGATCAACAATGGGAGAGAATCCTCGAGAACCTGCCTCCAAGGGCTATTGTAAGATCCAGGAGGGCAGAGACTGCCTTCCCCCAGCACCTGGCATTAATCACCCTACAAGTATGAGGCCTATTGCTCTTTTCAGTCTGAGCGGGACTAATAAGGGGGCAGGTGAGTCTGGCCTCGGAGAGGGAAGAGGGGAGGCTGTGGCCAAGAAACTTTGAATTTCTGGGGATGAGAGGGTCCCTCAGCCCTTGTTCAGAGGGGAGATAGGGTTTGTAGCTGGCATGGCAGACAGAGCATAACTTTTGGATTCCAGTTGTCCTGAGTGCAAATACCACCTTGCCCTTTCCCAGCTTGCCCCTTCTAGCCTGCATTTCGTCATCTGTAAAATGGGGACAAAAGGGCCTATTTCCAGGATGCCTGGGTGGCACAGTCGGTTAAGTGTCCAACTCTTGATTTCCGCTCAGGTCATGATCTCGAGGTCGTGAGGTCCTGAGGTCAAGCCCCGCATCGGGCTCCACACTGGGCTCAGAGCCTGCCCAAGATTCTCTGTCCCACTCCCTCTGCCCCTTCCCAACTATGACAGCATTTTTTCTCTGTCTCTCAAAAAAAAAGTGCCCACTTCTTAGGATTGTTGTTTAGATTGAAGTGATTTGTGGATTTACATACTATCCAGCTGCATAAAAGTTTGTTTTCTAGAGAGCAAGGGCTCATCCTCTGAGTGGTCTGAGAGGTGGGGCAGCGAATGGGGAAGGGGCTGCAGAGGGGTCTTGCAGCATGAGAGCCACTGTGAATTCTTAGATCCTTAGGGGCTCAGAGAGAAAAGTGTGGTGAGAGAGGAGTGTCCTGAGGTTAAGTTTGGGGGACAGCACTTCACAGACTTTCTCTTCCACCTTCTCAGCTACTCTTTTTGGAGTTGCCCAGGGGATCTCTTAACACTGTTCCTACCCAGTTTAACCTTCATTGTTGACCTCCTGGGGCTCTTTGAATAAAAGCCAGACTCTGCCATGGCTTACCGGGCCCCACCTTGACCTGGCTCCTGTCATTCTCTCCCTTGCTCACCGTATTTCAGCCCCACTGGCCTCCTTTCTATTCTGGGAGACCCCCCCCCCCCCAATTCCTGCCTCAAGGCTGACACTTGCTCTTCTGTCCCTAGGGCTCTGTGCCCAGCACTTGCCCTGGCGGGCTCCTCCTCCTTCAAGTCTTGGTTCCAATGTCCTTTCCTTAGAGAGACTTTCCTTGATGCCTCTTATAGGCACCCCCTTCTCTATCATAGCTTCCCAGTCTTCACTAATCTAAAATTATATTGTTAGTCTACCTCATTCATGTATTCATCAAATGTTTATTGAACTCACAGTATGTGACAGGCACTGATTTAGATGCTAGGGATGTACTGGTGACCAAGACAAAGTTCTCCATTTGCTATAGCTCTCAGTACTAGCTCGATAAATACTGCTGATTGAATGAATGGGTACAACTGTCTTATAAAGAGGACTTATTGGCCTTGTTTCCATTTGAGGTCATGACTTGTGTGTGATGGAGCTGGATTTGAACTTGAGCCCGACTTCCCTCCAGTTCCCTCCTCCCACCTTCCACTTTTACTGCCCTCAGCTGTGAGCTGGTTTCTTGGCTAGTTCTGTTCTCCCTACCTGGTGATTCATCAGAGTCACCAAGTCACAGAGTGAGGGCAGTGGGAAGGATCCTGGGCTGGAAGAGCAGGAGGGGGGACGATGAAGCCTACCTCTGCGGTGTGACCTTGGATAGTTCATAGTGCTTCTCTGGGCTGCTTCCACCTGACCAAAGTGGGAAGAAAGTCCCGAACATACACAGGAGGAGTTGTTCCCACCGGCCACTGTGTTTCTGCTCTGGGCATCTCCCTGGCTTCCTAGTACTGTGTCCTGGGCTGTGTCCCAGCGGCTTTCGCCAGTGAACTTGCCATCACAGGCAGTTCTGGGCTGCCTGGCTGCTCCACCTCTGAGTTCCTTCCCCAGGGAATTACCCTCACCAGCCAGGAGGACTTGGGGATCATGCCAAGTGTATTTTAGTGGCTCTTCCACCCACCATCTGGCAGCTGGGACCCCTGCCATAGGTCTGGCCCCTGATGGTTTAGTAAAGGACTTGGGGACGGGTTAATGGTCTGCTCCTGGGACTGAGTGTCTTCAGCCCTGCTAGTCATACTCTCCACCAGAGCCGAGCATCTGCAGACTCGGGGCCTCAGTTTCCCCGTGAGAATCTGGGATGGTTCTTGCTACTGCACTCCACTTGAGGGGCGGGGTCGGTGGGTGGGCGGGACCAGTGGCGCAGGTGGGAGGAGGACCTGGAGAGCAGCCCCTCCCCCTCCCCTGCCTGGCGCTGGCTCTGCAGCTGGGCGGGCGACTCGCACCACTCGGTGCTGGGTTATGGTGAAGGCGGCGCCCGGCGCTCCGAAGAGGTCGGAATAGGGGACGGCCCGAGTGGCGCCCGCAGTCATGGTGGTGTTCCTGGGCCGCCGTCTTCCGGTGCTCCTCGGGCTCTTTAAGAAGAAGGGTGAGTGGGTGTGGCTGGGGAGGGGGAAAAGAAGGACCCCGACACCTCTATTTGCCAGAGCCTTCTGTAAAAAGGGGATCAAAGCCGGGGAAGGCTAATTGGTGGGGGATGGGGGGCAGTAATGAGGCCAGACTACCCTGTCCTCCCCTGTGCCTTTGTCCAGCGCCTTTTCCGCTGCCTTTGTCTGGGCCCTGCTTGGGTTTGGGAGGATGGATCCAGATGTCTCTGACCTTGAAGCCTGCAGCCCTTGGGTGAGACTGCCTCCCTTCAGGGGTACCCACACTGTACTGGGTACATCCTAGTACTTCAGTTCTGAGAGGCAGGGCACCCTCTTCCAGGTCAATCAGCATGTGTGGAAGGATGGGATGTGGGGAGCAGAGAAGAGAGAAAAGTAGTGCCCCTGGAATTTGGGGCGTGATCATTGAAACGCTGTTTAGAGGCCAAGGTGGGGCCCCTAGAGAAGTTTTGGAGGGCGGGGTCTATGCCTGCTTACTGCTTCTCTAGGAACTGGGCTTTCAGGCCTGGATTAAGACATGGGGGCCATGGTTTATCGGACTTTCGCCGGGGGTGGTGGGGCGGGGGGGAGGCGGGCAAGCAAATGTCCTTGGTTGGAGTGTGGTCCAGGTGTCCCCTCTGGGAACCTGGAGTTTAGTCTTGGCTCTGATTTGCTGGATGACCGTAGGCAAGGCCTTTCCATCGATCTTGTTTCCCCAATTTGTAAAATGCAGGGATTAGGTGAGACTCATTGGGATTGTTGGGAGACTTAGGAGCTCTGACCTTGTAGGGTTCCTGCAGGTTCCCTGGGCAGGAGCTGGCTGTTGAAGAGTGGGCCAAGGAAGAAGAAATGGGCAGGTGTCTGAGCTGAAGACCCTCATCCTGGGGCGTGGCCCTTTAAAGGGCTTGTTTTGTTCCTGCCCCTCTCTACAAGGTGCTGCCAAGGTCACATGACCCTCCCAGCGCTTTTGCTTATGTTGTGGGTTCCATTTAAAAGGGGGGCTGGGGCTGCAAAGTGCTGACACAGCCCCCTATTCCCAGGATTAGATGACCAGCTTCCCCATGGGCGGGGCCTGTAACAGGATCCTTTGTAATGGATCCCTGGCTCCTTTGCACCAGGGGTTGGGGCCTCCAGGAGAGGGGGATGCCTGGGACTGTTCTCCCAAGAGAGGCTGGAGCTGCCTTGTCTGGGGCTAGAGGGGCCCGGAGGAGGGCCTTCTCCCCTCCCCTTCTTTCCTCTAAGGGATAGCCACATGGGTGAGTAGGGGACATAAGAGGCCATGTCCCTTATTTGTCCCTCCTACCAGGACTTCCTGGGAATTCTGGTTGTGACCTCTGAAAGCCCACACCCTTTCCTAGTGTCCCACAGTGTCTTCCTGGGCCTGGGCCAAGGGGGT
The DNA here is from genome assembly GCF_027475565.1 of Acinonyx jubatus. NCBI lineage: Eukaryota > Metazoa > Chordata > Mammalia > Carnivora > Felidae > Acinonyx > Acinonyx jubatus. Next base: position 24,476,044 of record NC_069381.1, read on the forward strand.
GTTTGAAAGGGGTGGTTTTTTTTCTGTAAAGTAAAGCTCGGGGTGTGGAGACAAGACAATGTATTTGCTACGGGCTATGTGTGTACAGGGTGCCTTACATCGGGCCCTGTGTGACATGCGGATACACAGTCGTGTATGTACTTGGGTATTGTTTGTATATGTACAGAATGGGAACTGTAGCTGTTGTGTATAGACCTAGGGGCTGGCTGTGTTCTCTGGGGGCCCCTGTGTTCGATGTCGGTTCCCAGATGTGTTTATACTGGGATGCTGTTTGTGTATGTCCTGAAGCCTGTGGGTGTTGTGTGCATATATGGTGGGCTTGTGTGCCCTGGGTATGGGGAACTTTGTGTGGTGTGGGTGCTCAGATGTGTACTCTTGGGTACAGTTTGCATATGTGCATGGGGGCTGTGTGTATCGCGTGTATAACTCAGAACTGTGGGTTGTGTCTACAGATTGGGGGAAGCAGGCCTTGCATGTGTGTGCAGGGACCGTGTGCAGTCTTGGGACTGGGGGTGTGTTGTGGTGGAGCCTGTGCAACCCCAGGCCTCACTTCTCTTCCTCCTCCGTTCCGCTAGGCTCTGCCAAGACTGAGAGTGACAAACGTCTAAGTGTGGGGTCCGGCCAGGGGCCAGGGTCTGTAGTGGATGAGCACCAGGACAATGTCTTCTTCCCCAGTGGGCGACCACCTCACCTCGAAGAGCTGCACACGCAGGCCCAGGAGGGGCTCCGTTCCCTCCAGCACCAAGGTAGCCTTCACTTCCCCTCCAGTATCCCTCTTAGCTCTCCAAGGTCAGGGACCTAGCCCGACACACTTTTCTGGTGTCTTCCAGAAAAACAGAAACTGAATAAAGGTGGTTGGGACCATGGAGACACCCAGAGCATCCAGGTGAGCTCTGCCCCCAGCTCAGTCCTGACTCTGCTTTTCCCTTCCTGCTGAATCTCTGGCAAGTATGGTCTTTGAACCCTTTTGGATCTCAGTTTCCTTTTTGTATCACGAAGGGCTGGACTAGATGACCCCTCAGGGCTAGTCCAGCTGATAACCCGCTCAGTGCTAGGTGAAGCTGGGGAGAATCCAAGTCAAAAGTTCCAAAGGGAAGCCCTGAAGAGGCAACAGCAGAGGCCCACGTAGGCCTCTGGGATGTCTGAGGCCGGGGCCTGATCTCCTTCTTCCCTCAACAGTCCTCCCGGATGGGGCCAGATGAAGACAGCATCTCTTTCTGCAGCCAGACCACATCCTACACGGCTGAGAGCTCCACAGCAGAGGACGCTCTCTCCATCCGCTCAGAGATGATCCAGCGCAAAGGTGTCTGCTCACCAGCCAGGATTCCTGGCGGGGGAGGGGGCAGTGGGCACTACCTCAGTCCCAGCACCTGCTCCTTGCCCCATTTCCTCTTCATCTGGCATTTCCCAAGGCTCTGTGAGTCAGTGAATCCAGGAAACACAGTATCCTGCATTTTTCTTGGAGACTCACCATGCACATTAACTGCAAAGCAGGACAGTTAGGAGTCAGGAAACCTGGGTTTGTGCTTAGTGTTGCTGCTTCCCAGCTGTGTGACCTTGGGCCAACCCTTAACTACTCTGATCTTTGGTTTGATGTTCTATAAAAATGAGGTTAAGAGTACTTACATTATTGGAACGAGTGCCAAGTGTTCAGCATGCTAACACGTAATAATTGTTCACTAAGTGGAAATTATCACTGGAAATTATCAGCCTTCTAGAAAAGAAGTGTTTAGTGTTGTTTAACCTAGCTTGGCCCACGCCTCCTTGATTATGGAAATCTTTTTTTGCAGAGCACTGATTAGTGATTCCACAGAAGTAGTGCTCTGCAAAATGTGTCCTGAGACCTGCTCTAACGGTTTCTCTCCCCCTGGACTGGCCCCCAGGGTCCACCTTCCGACCCCATGACTCATTTTCCAAATCGTCCGGGAAGTCGGGGCGGCGAAGGCGCGAGAGGCGGAGCACGGTGCTGGGACTGCCGCAGCATGTGCAGAAGGAACTCGGTGAGCCTGGCGGGGAGGAGGGCAGTGGTGGTGAGTCGGGAGCTCTGGCTGAACCCTCCGCTGACCCCCCGGTCCTCCCTGTCCCTCGCAGGTCTGCGGAACGAGCGTGAGGCACCAGGTACCCCTCGGCCTCCTGGTCCTCGGGATGCCGTCCGCATCCCCACGGTGGATGGCCGTCCAGCGGGCCTGGCTTCAGGGACAGGGGCCCGGGTGTCCCTGCAGGCGCTGGAGGCACGGGCCCAGGCCGGTGCCGAGGCCGAGGCCATGCTGCAGCGCCACATCGACCGCGTCTACCGGGATGACACCCTCGTTGGGCGGTCCACAGGAGCCCGGCCCCCGCCAGTGACACGGCCCATGTCCTTAGCGGTGCCCGGACTGACAGGAGGGGCAGGGCCTCCAGAACCCCTGAGCCCAGCCATGTCCATCTCGCCCCAGGCCACCTACTTGTCAAAACTGATTCCGCATGCTGTCTTGCCGCCCACGGTGGACGTGGTGGCCCTGGGCCGCTGCAGCCTGCGCACACTGAGCCGCTGCAGCCTGCTGTCGGCCAGCCCGGCCTCTGTCCGCTCGCTGGGCCGCTTCTCCTCGGCCTCCAGCCCGCGGCCCCGCAGCCGCCATCCTTCTTCCTCCAGTGACACCTGGAGCCACTCTCAATCCTCTGAGACCATTGTGTCTGATGGCTCTACCCTCTCCTCTAAGGGTGGCTCTGAGGGTCAGCCCGAGGGCTCTCTGGCTAGCAGTAGCGCGGCACCCCCTCCCCAGGCGGGCAGTGGGAGGGGCTCTCCCAGCGGGGGCAGCACCGCCGATGCCTCTGACACTGTCAGCGTTCGGAGCAGTGGGCAGCTGTCCGGCCGGAGCGTGTCCCTCCGTAAGCTGAAGAGGCCCCCCCCACCTCCCCGCCGGACCTACTCACTCCATCAGCGGGGCTCAGCAGCACCCGATGGGCCCTTGGGGTTGCCGCCCAGGCCTGAGCGGAAGCAGCAGCAACAGCTGCCTCGGCCACCCACCACTGGTGGGGCAGAAGGGACGGGGGCAGCTCCGTGTCCCTCCAACTCAGCAGGCACCTGGGTGCCTGGCTTGTCTCCAGGTGGCTCCCAGCGTCCCCCACGCTCCCCAGAACGGACGCTCTCACCCTCCAGTGGGTACTCGAGCCAAAGTGGTACTCCTACCCTCCCTCCTAAGGGTCTAACAGGGGCCCCTGCTTCCCCAGGCAAGGCCCAACCCCCTAAACCAGAACGTGTCACTTCCCTTCGTTCCCCTGGGGCCTCTGTCTCTTCTTCCCTCACATCTCTATGTTCCTCATCCTCTGACCCAGCCCCCTCAGACTGGTCTGGTACACAGATGTCGACTGCCCTGGGTGACAGGTTTGCCATACCTCCTCACCCCAAGGTGCCCGCCCCTTTCTCCCCACCCCCTTCCAAGTCCAAGAGTCCTAAACAAGCTGCCCCCGCTCCTGCCACTACTGCTGATGTGAGTCCCGAGTCCCCACCAACTCCGCAGACCTCCCTGACCCCGCCACAGGAGTCACCCAGTGCCCCCAAAGACCAGTCACCCCCACCGTCCCCACCTCCATCTTATCATCCTCCCCCCCCACCCACTAAGAAGCCTGAGGTCGTTGAGGCCCCATCTGCCCCAGAGACTGCTGAGGAGCCCCTCCAAGACCCCAACTGGCCCCCACCCCCGCCTCCTGCACCGGAGGTGCAGGACCTTTCCATGGCTGACTTCCCCCCACCTGAGGAGGCCTTTTTCTCTGTGGCTGGCCCTGAGCCTGCAGGCCCTTCAGGCCCCCCAGAGCCTGTTAGATCCCTGGCTGCTTCATCCTTCTCAGTTGCTGTCTCTTCCCAGAGCCAGCTTCACGGTTCCCCAGACCCTCCTCCGGCTCCACCAGCCCCACCTCCAGCTGGTTCTGTCTCGGGGCTTTTGGCCAAGCTCCCACGGAAGGAACCGGTGGGCTGCAGCAAAGGCAGCGGGGTTCCCAGGGAGGATGCTGGCGCACCCCTGGTCACGCCCTCACTCCTGCAGATGGTTCGGCTGCGCTCTGTGGGCGCTCCTGCGGCTGCTGCAACCCCGGCCTCTGGGCCGTCAGCCCCCCAGAAGCCGCTACGAAGGGCCCTGTCAGGGCGGGCCAGCCCAGCGCCTGCCCCCTCCTCAGGGCTCCATGCTGCTGTCCAACTCAAGGCCTCCGGTCTGGCTGCCAGCAAGGACCCTGCGAGTGCCCAGCCCAATGGACCGCCTGAGGTGGAGCCACGGTCTCCCCAGTCCCCTGCCTCTATGGCCAGCTTCATATTCTCCAGGGGCACCAAGAAGCTGCAGCTGGAGAGGCCAGTGTCCCCTGAGACCCAGGCTGACCTCCAGCGGAATCTGGTGGCCGAACTTCGGAACATCTCAGAGCAGTGGCCACCCCAAGCCCCAAAGAAGCCACCTAAAGCTCCCCCACCCGTGGCTCGCAAGCCCTCTGTGGGAGTCCCGCCATCCACCTCGCCCAGCTTTCCTCGGGCTGAGTCCCTTACTGCTCCTCCCACCAACGGGCTCCATGCTGAAGACAGGACTAAGGGGGAGCTGGCAGAGAATGGAAGTGTCATGCAGCTGGTGGGCCTGGAGGAGCAGAAGCTGGGCCCACCTGGCTCAGGTACGGTGGATGGGGGTGGGTCCCCATCACTGGTGTTGGGAAGCAGGTGTCTGAAGTCCCACTACTGGGAATTTGTTACTGGATCTTTAAGATTTCCCTGGTCTCGGGCTGCCTGGGAAGGGTGAGCGGTCACCGTTGATAAGCTAGTGAAGGAGCATGGTATGTTGGGCTTTGAAGTCAGACCTACTGAGTTTGAACTCCAACTTTGCCATTTTATCTACCCATCCTGGCCTTAAGTTCCTCACCATAAAGTGCAGGGCAATGATGCCTACATTAGCATGTCAGAGGTATTGTTTGTAAAACATCTAGCTGGTGCTGCTGGCATCGGTCAGTTGAGGAGGTGAGGATGTGCCTTGGGCTCTTAGTAGCCAGAACTAAGCCAAGAGGCCCCTTGCTGAATGTCCCTTCTTTTCCCCTGCCGCAGACCCACAGAAAGAGCTGGTCTGACCGCCAGGCACCTCACTGGCACTGCTGACCCATCCCAGGAATACAATCTCAGGGACCTGAGCAGCTCCAAGGATGAGACGATACGGCAGACACTTAACCTAGTAGAGAGGATGCCTGCAGCCTTAACGTTCACAGCCTTCGATATTTATGCAAGCCTGGTGTTGATCCTGCCCTCCAAGTCATCCAGCTCATGCCTTTTCCTCCCTGGATGGATTCCCCTCTGGCAGCTGCTGCTTGTCTTGGCCTTAGCCTCATCTTGAAGGAGGTAGCTGGTGGGGGTGGGTGGCTGCGCCCCCTGCTGGCCCTGAGGCCACACGGTTGGGAGGAGAGCACCTCACATGAATTTTTCCAACCCCCCCCCCCCCCCGCCCATGTCCAAATCATGCACATACTGTAGTCCAGAATCAAAGCACTTTTGACAAGTGGCTGCATGTCCATCCTCCAGGGCCCATGAAGCCTCATTCTAAGGGACTGTTTACATGGCGGCAGCATCAGTCCCTGGTAGCCAGCCCATAGCTGGGACCAGTCTGCTCCCTCCGATCCAGTTTGCTCATTTCCTAGTTCTTGGAGGTGGGCGAGTCATTGTATTCCCACAGGTTTCTCCAGGCTGGAGGTAGGAGCGGGGCTGTGGAATTCCAAAGCACAAAAGGGGCAGCAGGGGTTAGCCCTCCTGTGCCCCAACTGACCACCAACCACCTGCCTTCCAGTTCTGCCAGGTGCTCCATGCAGGGGACAAGAAGTGGGGACTGCCTGGGCCCAAATGAGGGAGGGGGTGGGAGGGAGAAGAAGAGAGGAGGTCCACAGGCTCTGTCCTCAGAGAGTGGGAGGACAGAACAGGGAGGCCTCTCAGCGGGCACTTGGTAATGCCAAGCATCTGCCCCCTTGTTTCACTTGATCAGGTTGGGGTGGGCAGGCAGGCGCAACACTTCAGAGGCAGGAGCCCATGGGCTGTGGCAAAGCTGTGTCCCTTTCAGCTGTGCAGGAAGCCCTGAGGGAGGCGGGTGGAGGGTCTGGCCAGGGGAGCGCTTATTTGGGCAGTGGGCCCAGACCTGGCCCTACAGATTACATTCTCTGACCTTTCTCTTTACTCGGTGCATGTTCTTTCTGCAGCTGCCTTTCAGCACAGGTGGTTTCACTGGGGGGAGCTGACGCTGAGTGACAAGGATGGGAAGGAAGCCAAAGGTGCATTCTATTCCAGACTCTTCCCTAGTCAGTGAAGGGGGTTCAGTGCTCCTAGGGAGCAGGCTGGGCGATTGCCCCCTGGCCATCAGCTTCTGCTACTGAGGTCTCCTCTAGGAATTTTAATGACCTATTTTCAGCCTGTGCCTCCTATCTAGGTAAGCTGGCTTCCCCACTGGCCCCGGTGCCTCCCTTCACAGTAGTGTGACTGCCACCAGGGCCATCCCTTCTGGCCTGATCCTCTTTCCTCAACAGTGACTTGGGCTTGAGGAACCTCACTTTTAGCTGCTTCTGTGGAGAGGCTGAACCCCTCCCAGAACCAGAGGTGGGAACACAGGGGATGTGGTATGAGAGCCCAGGTTCCTGGGGCCCTCCCTCACTGTCCTCTTCTCCCTGTGGCTGTAAACCAGCGTTCTGTAAACCAAGGTTTCCCTTGCCCTTTGGGTAATGGAGAGCGGCTGCTGGGTACATGTCGCACCTGTCCAGTGAGCCGGGGAAAGAGGAGAGTCAGTCAGTATGCACTGCTCTGCTCAGAGCTCCTGACCAGCCCCCTGGGAACCAAGACCAGGCCAAAGCCTCCACGAAAGAAACCTGGCCCTGGCAGCAGCCTTGGAGCTGTTGGAGATGGAGATGGGAGGGAGCCCAACTTCTGTGTCTCTTCCCCGCCCCCCCCCCCCCCCCAACGTTACTTGAGCTCCTTATCCTCAGTTAGAATCTTCTGAGCTTGTTTCCCCACTGGGTGGGACAGAGTACAAAGGAGAAGGGAGGATCTAGAAGAGGCAACCCTTCTTTGTCCTCTGGGGTAAATGAGCTTGACCTAGTGCAAATGGAGAGACCAAAAGCCTCTGATTTTTAATTTCCATAAAAATGTTAGAGAGAGAGAAGTATATATATATATATATTTCTTTAAATTTTTGAGTCTTTGATATGTCTATACAAACAATCCATTCCCTCTGCCCTGAAGCCTGAGTGAGACACATGAAAGAGCTGTGTGTGTGTGTTTCATTCAAAGGTGTTAATTAAATGATTAAAACGTGGCTGTGGTTTGCTGTTTCTTAATGGAGGGACAGGGTGGTGGTCTGGGCCCACTATTATGAGAGGATGTTCTTTGTGCCTCCTGTAAGCACTGGACCCCAAAGTGGGCCTCTTCTGCTTTTATCACGAAGGAAAAGTCAAAGTGTCGGTCATCCATCCAATTCACTATCTCCCAACATTACAGGGTCAAAAGTCCAAGATATGAGCAGCCTAGGTTGGGTGAGGGGCCCAGAAGCTGCTCCACACCTTTTCCTCTCTCCTGGGATGGTCCAGCTCACAGACAGGCCTCATCCAGACACCTTTGTTCAGACAGTTTATTTGAATTCATGACAGTGATAGTGATTCTGATTGAGATGTCTATGGAGAAGTACTCCACCCTCTCTGAAGGAGGATTCAGGCTGTCCCCGCCCTACTTCCGATATTAATAACACACAGCTGGTTTAGGGAATGTCTCAACCCAACAGAATCAAGGGAGAGAAATTCCAGGAGCCCTGGGGGCTGGCCCTGCCCCCAATGCCAAGCCTCAAGGTTGGCGGCCACTGGGGAAAAAAGCTGCCAACCCCTCGGTAGACCACTAGGTTCTCTGTTTTCTCTTCCCCTTGCTTTTGGAATCCCACAATTTCCTGTTGGGGAAAGGCTGTAATTAGCCCAGTTCAGGCACCAGATCCCAGACAGAGACAGCCGCTGGGATAACTCTAGGAAAACAGGAACCAATATTTTTCCAATTAGGACGACTGTGGCATAAGCCTTTTCTAGGACTTCTATTGAAACCAGATTTCTCCAGTCAGCTGCCGAGGGAAGAAGGTAGAGCTGAGCTCCCTGCTGCTGCCTCACCCGCATGACTACCTGGGAGGTCAGCGGCTCACTTCAGCCAGACAGGATGGTTCTGGATTCTGGGGAGGCTGAGCTGCCGCTTACTGAGTCCCACACCTGGTAAAGTCCCAAACTTCCTGCTGCGGTGTCCTGGGAGATGGATAAATGGGTGGCGGACGGAGCAAATTAAGACAGCAGATGACTCAGGGTGACGGGAGAAGGGAGGAAGGTGCCCGGTTGGCTAGCTAATGTTGCCCCCTCTCAGTGATTTACAGGAGATGCACCCCAGCTTGGTCATGAAGTTGGCTTCTTTCCACTGTGCGATGCACTCCTCGGAGGTTTTAAAGTCCGCCTGCATGGAATACACAAAAGCAGTGAATGTGGGGGCAGTGGGACTGCAGGAGAGCAGGCTCTCTGATGCTCTAGCGGTGTGGACAGGCCGAGCTTCTCTGTGAGCTGCGCACCCAGCTCTCATTCTCCACCTCGGGAAGCTCATTTTAGGCATTTAGTTCAGGAAAACAGTCACGAGTAAGTGCAAAGGACTGTGTACTGAGACCTCCATCTCAGCGTTCAAATAGTGAAAACCCAAAGAGAATCTCAGCGTCTAATAAGGTTAGATAATTTCATTAAATTATAGTAATTATGATACAATAGTATATACAATAAGATCCCCCTCTCAGTGTTTAAAAAGATGGGGAAGTTTTTCTAGCACAAAGTTAAATAAACATATGGTGGGACTCAAACTGTAAATATATCATCTCCATGTATAGAAAAAGTCCAGAAAGAAATGACCACTAATGCTATTTTCTAGTGTCACTAGGTGGCAACACTCTGCATATTTCATTTTCTTCATATCCCCTCCACTTTAGACATTTCTACGACGAAAATTTTTTATTGGGGCGCCTGGGTGGCTCAGTCGGTTAAGCATCCAGATCTTAGTGACTTCACGGGTTTGTGAATTCCAGCCTTGCATCGGGCACTGTGCTGACAGTGTGGAGCCTGCTTGGCATTCTCGCTCTCTCTGCCCCTCCCACATTCTCTCAAAAATAAATAAACTTAAAAAAATTTTTGATTTTATAGCCAGAAAAAATAAGTGATTTAAAAAACCAGTCTGGAGGGGCGCCTGGGTGGTTCAGTCGGTTAAGTACGAGTTGGCTCAGGTCATGATCTTGCAGTGTGTGGGTTCAAACCCCATATCAGGCTCTGTGCTGACAGCTCGGAGCCTGGAGCCTGCTTCGGATTCTGTGTCTCCCCCTCTCTCTGTCCCTCCCCCACTCACACTCTGTCTCTCTCTCAAGAATAAATAAACATTAAAAAACATTAAAACAAAACAAAACAACCAGCCTGGAAAAGCAGGAAAGGAGGGAGCGGGTAAAACCACCCGTCATATGCAGGAGGACGGATGGAAGTAGACAGCACTCTAAATGCCCCCCCGCCCAGAAACATTCTGGCTGAGCGAGGAAATGAGGTATTAATTCCTCATTTGCTCATAATCACACATGTTGGTTCCAACTGTTGCTACTTTGTTCACAGATGTAGCCCGTGTGCCCGGAACAGTGGTGGGCATACACAGCAGGGGTTCAGTATTTGTTGAGGGAACGAATGCACTCGGGTCACAGGGACAGGCTGTATGGAGTCCATGTCCCAGAGAGCAGACAAAGAATGAGTGGTTCTAAGATCAAGGTAGGCTGGGGGTGGTGGTGGGACCCTGGCTTCATCCCTGCTGGTGACCCTGTGTGGCCCTGGCAGGTATCCTGCCAGGTACAACAGGGACAGGCCTCTGATCACGGGCTGAAGATCAAGTGAGGAAACGTCTGAAGTCCCTCACACGGTGCCTCAAATAGCCCGTCCATGCTAGGTACGTGCGAGGGCTCCCGTGCTGCTCAGACACCTCCTCCGGGGCAGTCTGGACTGAAGGAAGAGAGGGGCTCAGATGCAGGAAGGCCCAGCGGGGGAGAGGGCAGTTGTGGACTCAGCAATAGCAGTCTGGGGACACGGTCCAGGTGGCCCAGGCCAGAGAGGGGGCACTGTAGCTTTTTACCTGCAGCTTCTCGAAGACCTTCTTCTTGGGCTTGAGCTCTTCATCCGGCTGGCCCTTCTCGTAGCCCTTCACGAACACTCGCTCCCCGGGAGCAGAGCCGGCAGGAGGGTCCAGAGGCTCAACCTTGCGGTTTACCCCTTCTCTGGGAAGACACACAGGAGAAGGAAAGAGTGAGACTATGGACTGCCTGCAGCGGCCAGCGAAGCTAGAGCACCGGGGCCTTCACTGCGGGGCTTTAGGGCCTCCTCAACGCCAGAGGCCCAGGAAGTCCTCGGTGCCGTACCGCATTTGTGCGTTGGGTTAACCGGGGCTAGACTGAAACCCTCTGTCAGGAGAGACACCGAAATCTAGGCTTTTAGGGGAGGAAGTATGACATAACAGAGACAGCAAGGCCTGAACAGCCAGTCAGAATTAGTCTTGAATCCGGGCTCCATCTCTCACTAGTAGAGAGACTTGGGCATGTACCTGCTGCTTTGAACCTTCAGTTCCTGTGGTAATAAAATTAACTTTGGGTAAAGCGCTTCATTCGCAGTACGTGCGTGGTGAGTAATTCCTTCACGCATCATGTTTTGGACAGTTTCTCCAAGTGTTCCGCCTGATGCCTGGAGGGCATCACGTGGGCCAATTCCCTGCACTTCCTGCCCCCCACGCTCAGGCCCGCGCCCCACCCCAAGCTCTCACTCACATAGAAGCACACAGAAGCATGCCTTGGGACTCGACACCCCTCATCTTCTGGGGTTTCAGATTGCACAGCACCACCACCAGCCTATCCCGCAGGTCCTCCTCGGGCACAAACTGCACCAGGCCGCTCACCACAGTCCGTGGTTCAGCTTCCCCCACATCGACCTTCTCCACATACAGGCTGTCTGCGTCTGGGTGCTGCCGGCAAGAGAGGTTAGTCCCGGACGGTATCGTGACGGAAGGGACCATGGGGGTCCGGTGAACCCTCTAACTGCTGAAAGGGGCATCTACTCTCCAACAGAGGCTCCTAAGGGACCCTCTGCAGCAAACTCTTTCCAGGTCCCAGAGAGCAGACAGGAGGATGGGCCTTGAAGCTCCATTTTACTCTCCCCCAAGAGGCAGGGTTTGACTAAGATGAGGTGCAGGGAGTCTCCTGCACAAGTAAATGGCCTGGACTGTCTGGGCGGCTACCGCTATGGCCACATGCTACACCGGCTGAGTCCTGCGTGGCCTGGAAGATGAGCGGAGGACAATGCTGGCCTCACCATCTGAAGGAGGCAGCCATCTCAAAGTACTTTCAGTAGTCTCTGTAGTGAAAAACAATGCTGGGAAAGAAAGAAAAGTCCACAACAATGGTCCCAGGTCGCTGGCTGCATAACTTTCTGTCTCTGGGTAAAAGGAAGTCCCCCTCCCTTCGCCATTTGCAGGGGTGGGTGGGATGGGGCAGGGAGACAAAGTGGCTGTTCCAAGATAAGGCCTGCAGCCAAGTCCAGACAAGCCAGTAGAGACCAGAAGAGTCTATCAGACCAGATTTAACTGATAAGCAAGCTCCCTCTGACTAATATCCTCTCCTCCCCAATCCCGGCTCTGAGTTCCTGGCTGTGTCTGGTTGCAAAAGGTCCAGAGGCAGCAAAGGGAAAAGAGCCTGACACCTGGAACTAGACACCTGTGTTCTGACTTGCAATATGACCTCAGGGATGTTACTTCCCATCCCAGGCCAGGTTTCCTCCAGATGGAAACAGACAAACGTGACCCCTATCGGCCTCTCTGGGATGTGGTGAAAAATGAGTACCTTGTCCACACTAATGACTTTGCCCACACGGATATCCAGCCGGGATGGGATGACCTCCTCTGGTTCTGAATTCTTGGCAGGACCTTTGGCAATCGGCTCTGGGAAAGAAAAGAACCCCAAGGGATCAGAACTCTCTTCCTCTGCCATGACAGGCCAAAGGCTGACCCCACCAAATGACGACACTAGCAGGGTTTAGTGCAGAATCCCCAGAATCTACCCATTTAGTTTTTCCTTATTTATTTTTTTTAAGTAATCTCTATGCCCGACATGGGACTTGAACTCATGAACTAGGCGCCCCTACTTATATCTTCTCTAAAATAGGGCTGGCAACCTTTGGGAAGGGACAGTAGTAGCTTTGCTACCTCTAGGTGTTTCTATTCATGCATCCCACATGAATTGATGGAGTCTTTTCTGGGAGAGTCACACAAAACCATCCAAGTTAATAACTCAGCATCATGGGTCAATGGATGGCCAACTAAGAGCCAGTCAGAAGCCCATGCAAGGGAACTGGGCGAAGCTGAAGATGAGCTTTCCTAAGGAGCTGTGCAGACTCTGCCTGAGCAGTTGTGTTACCCTCATGGTCTAACCCAACTGGTCTCTTAACTGAAGAGGATTTTGTGAAGTGTGAGATCACAGGCCATGTCTCACACAGTAGACTGGTATGGCAGGACGTAATCACTTCACAGCATCGCCCAAACCAAAATCCAGATGACTCCAGCTCCATTCCAGGAGTCAATGGGGTACGATATTCCTGTACTTCGGGCCGCCTGGCTTCTCGGGCTCTCAATTTAAGGCAGACCTTCTTCTGAAGCCCACTGACAGGCTCTCTGTCCTGATGATGCCAAGCACCCCTTGGCCCTCCCCCTCCCTGGCTCGCCTTACTCTGCTTTGAGGGGTCTGGGTAGGCAGCGCTGGCCAGTTTCTTCAGTGCAGGAGTATTAAACTTTTCGCGGATAGGATCCAGCAACTTGTTCAGGGCGACTTCAACAGAATTCTTGAGGTCTCCAGGGTGTACAACCTGCAAAAGTGTCCAAAGGCTCTGTGAGATGGGGCGCGTGGGATGGGGCACAGGACGTCCAAGTCCACTAAGGATAATGTGTGTGGAGGGTGCAGGGTGTTTCCCCAGCAGTCTCTATTTTTTTTAAGTTTATTTATTTATTTTCAGAGAGAGAGAGAGTGCGCAAGTGGGGAAGGGGCAGAGAGAGAGAGGATCCCAAGCAGGCTCCATACCACCAGTGCAGAGCCTGATGTGGGGCTCAAACTCATGAGATCATGACCTGTGCTAGTGAGCTCCCAGAGCCACCCAGACACCACTGCTCCCTACAGTCTTACTTGATCCTTAGAACAATCTTGTGAAGCTGACAAAGCAGAGAAGGGGAAACAGGTTCAGAAAGATTATCTCACTGTCTGAGAGTTAGGGTTTTGGACTCTGAATTCCATACCAACTTGAGGGTTTGTACAGGCTGAATGTTTTTATTAGTCAAAGTCTTCTAGTCCCTCCATTCATGCTTAGAAGAATGGCACAAACCAGAGGCATTTAGAGGCAGAGAAACATTCACATATGCAACCCAAGGAGACAGCCCGAGGGGGGGCCGAGCCGCGTGAGCCAGAAGAAAGAAGAAGGGCTCTGGAGTTAGACCAGGGTTAGAGTTCCAGCTAGCTGTGTGACCCCTGGACCAGGCAGTTAACTCCTCTAAGTCTGGGATTCTTCACTTAAAAGCTGAAGATAATACCTATATCTCAGAGAGTCAGAATGAGGATTAAATCACATAACGTGGGTGAAAATGGTGAGGAGTGCAAGTATGCAGTTAAGAGTTGAGCAATTCAATTCTTCTTGTGTCCCATATCTCGTGCTTTTATATCCCAAATCTGGCCTGAAAGCACCTGTCAGCTATTCCGAGGTGATGTCTCTTAGGCATGAACACCTGTAATACAACAATACCTACATTTTTGTTTCTAATATTCCTTCATTTCCTTGGGAAATTTTTGAGAGAGAGGCAGAGCATCAGTGGGAGAGGGACAGAGAGACAAGGAGCCACAGAATCCGAAGCAAGCTCCAGGCTCTCAGCTGTCAGCACGGAGCCTGACACGGGTCTTGATCTCACAAACTGCGAGGTCATGACCTGAGTCGAAATTGGACGTTTAACCAACTGAGCCATCCAGGGGCCCCAGGAATGTGTAATTTTAACAACAGGAAAGCTTTAGACCGGCTCTGTCCAAGATGGGAGCCACTAGCCTCACGTGGATATTTCAGTGTAAACCGAAATGCAGTTTCTCAGCTGCATTGGGCATGTTCTAAGGCTGACCAGCCACACGTGGCCAGTGGCAGCTGTGTGAGGAGGCAGTGCATACAGACCATGTCCATGGTCACAGAAAGTGCTATTGGCTAGTGCTGCTCCAAGCTCTTTTTTCAGACACATTTCTTCTATCCTTCTCGTTACTCCCACAAATGACCATTCACAGGACTGAGGAGTACAGTGTGGGTTTTGTGGCCGGCCTCAGACTGCAGACAGAAGGGTTTCAGAGCAATGGCTGTGAAAAACATCCAAAAGATGGGCTTTGAGGGCCGCAGAGCTCAGAGGTCACCGAGCCTTTTCTTCTACTTGATGTTCTGTCCCTTACACAACGGTGTCCTGCAGTGGTCTTCCGGGCTCTGCCTGAACACCTCAGTGACGGGGACGCAAGGTCAAGTGAGGCAGCCCAGTCCATCGCCACACAGTGGAGGTCACTGCACAGCTCTCCCTGATGTTGAACCCAAACACACCTACCCCCGTGGTCCCCACCTGCACACCTGGTTTAGCTTTCTGGTGCCACAGGAAGAAATCCAACCCCTCTCCCACGGGAATCTGTCATGTATTTGAGGATGACGGAACACAGGCCTGATTCCCAACTAAACATCCCCTGTTCTTTCAACTGTGCTCTTGTGACAAGGGCTTGGGTCTGTTCCCTATCACAGCATCCTCCTTCTCCCCACCAACACAGCCCAGATGGTCAAATAAACTTCAGAAAATTGAAGTTCAGGGCTGAATGCACAACCCCAAATGTACTCACAACAGTGGTGAACTGAATGATCAACTCTGTGGTTCCAGACTCCACACTTCAGATGACTTACACTAAGACTTCATTACGTTTCTGACAGCCCGATCACATTGCTGATTCAACCCAAAGTCAGAGTCAGTCAAAAGTCCCCATTTCATTCTCCACATGCACCATGGCCACATCTTCCCTTTATGACCTGGCCCTGCCTATCTCTCCCACAACACTCTGCCTCACCTTTTGGACTCATGTTAGATCAAACCACTTGTAATTCCGTACTATGCTGTCTCACCTCACCATGTCTTTGTGCAATTTCTTCCTTCTGTTTGGAGGCTGTCCCCTCTGTAAAGCTTGACCAGCCAGGCAATCACTTCCTCCTATTATATTTCTGGACCATACATGTACATCGTCATCATATAGTCACATAGCAGTGATATTTGTTTCTATGTCTGCCTCTCCCACTGGACCATGAGCTTCATGAGGATTTTCTAAAATTTATTTATTTATTTATTTATTTATTTATTTATTTATTTATTTATTTATTTATAATGGTTATATTTATCTTTGAGACAGAGAGAGACAGAGCATGAGCAGGGGAGGGGCAGAGAGAGAGAGGGAGACACAGAATTTGAAGCAGGCTCCAGGCTCCGAGCTGTCAGCACAGAGCCTGATGTGGGGCTCAAACTCACAAACCATGAGATCATGACCTGAGCCGAAGTCAGTTGCTCAACCGACTGAGCCACCCAGGCACCCCTTAAAATTTATTTTTGAGAGAGAGAGGGTACGAGTGAGTGAGCAGTAGAGAGAGAGAGGGAGAGAGAGAGAATCCCACACAGACTCTGCACTATCAGCGTGGAGACCAAAGTGGGGCTTGGGCTCATCCGGTGCAGGGCTCGAGCTTACGAACTGTGAGATCACGACCTGAGCCAAAGTGGGATGCTTAACCGACTGAGCCACCCAGGCATCCCCTTCATGAGGATTTAATCCTCTGTAATGCCAGCCCCTACCATGGTGCCTAACACATGGGTGCCTAACACATGGTGCCTAAACTGTCTGTTGAGATCATTTAGCTAGCTACCTTCCACAGGTGTTTCTTTTTTGAACCTGGACTTTGCATCTCTCCCTGAAATGCTTCATCTTGCTGGGTTTGGTCCTTCATTCCAGGCTAAATCCTTTGCAGAATGATGAGGACATCAATATACGAGCTTTGTGCCATCTGCCCATCTAAACTGTGAACCACCCAAATCCTCATTAAGACACTAACACAATACACATCAGCATCAAGCAGAGCTTTGCGGCGCATATTAGAAACCTGGCTGGGCCAAGATGGAGACGTCTGTCAGAAGGAATTCAGTGGGGATTACTCCTCCTTTGGTATTACCTCATCAGCAAAGTCCTTTTCCAGGTCCAAGTAAGCGGTGTAGGTTTTGTTTCCACCCCATTTCTCATCTCGAAGGATCACAAACTCTGTAAGAAAATGGATCTATGCCAACAAACTCATTGATAATGGCAGAGTCAGCATTTCTATACCCATATTATGGGTGTTTTAGTTTTTATTATATATTTTGAACTTTATATGGCATTTTATTGTTCTTAAATCAGATGAGCTAGCAAACCAGCTGGCACCCAAGCTCAAGGGGAAGGATCGTGCCTTACATTTCTTTTGTATTCCTCTAATTAAGCATGCCTGCCTTCATCTCTACACCCCTGCCCACCCTGACTCCCTGCTTAGAACCTCACCTTGGTAACAACCCCACGGGCAGTGAAATGACATCCCAACTCCAAATGTACGTCGGTATATGAGAAGTCAGAGCACAGAATCAGGGAAGCCATTGGCGAAGGAAGATTCTGACAAATCACAAGGGCGACCTCAGCACTACTTTTGCTACCTCGGCCTGGCCTCTGAGAAGCAATAAAAGGGTGTCTTACCAGACTTAAGGGGAAAGAGGACATGCTTGATGAAAGACAGAACTCCGTTGTTCTCCACGTTCCCTGGCTCACAGAAGGCCTTCTTTAGTTTTTTCTTTACATCCTCCTTCCGGTCAAGGAGATCAATCTTGGACTCCTAGAAGCCATGGAGGAGAAGGGACCTCTTATGGTGGGAAATGAGATGCTCAACGAATCTGTGTATTTCCATTTTTTTTTTTAAATTTATATTTATTTATTTTTTTCAACGTTTATTTATTTTTGGGACAGAGACAGACAGAGCATGAACGGGGGAGGGGCAGAGAGAGAGGGAGACACAGAATCGGAAACAGGCTCCAGGCTCTGAGCCATCAGCCCAGAGCCCGATGCGGGGCTCGAACTCCCGGACCGCGAGATCGTGACCTGGCTGAAGTTGGACGCTTAACCGACTGCGCCACCCAGGCGCCCCTCCGTTTTTTTTTTTTAAACGAAGGTTTAAACAGTAACAGCTTCAACAAAAGCAGAATTAATCAGAGTCAAGAGCCACTCACAATATTGCCCCCCAACAAAAATAATTAATTCAGTTTTCCTGTGTTCTTCCCAGGCCTTGTCTATTACACACAGAATTGTTACAAATCTGTAGTTCGAGAACAAATGTCTACTCTTTGCTTTGTCACTTGAGACTCTATCATAAGTATTTCTGAGTGGCTACCTCACCCTCACTTGTAATTTTTATGGTGTATTATAGTCCTGATTACTAGTGACAATATAATTTCTTTAATGATTTCTAAACTGTTAGATTATGTCCTAATTTATACAATTTATATATATTACAATGAATATCTTTGCAGAGTTGTTTTTTTTTTTCCTCCTTCTCTGAGATTATTTCCTTAAGCTACCCAAAACTGCTAGGCCCAAAACGATTTTCTGAAAGGGGAAGACTAATTGACATTGCCACAAACAATGTGTGAGGGGACTTGTTTCACAGCAAGCCCCCACACTAGGTACTGTATATTACCTAGAGCCATTTTTCCTTTTTAGGGTAATAGGAGTTGTTTCTTATTTTGAAGTGAGTAAACTCACGGATCTCTGGGTTCACAGTGGTTACCAAATTCCGGTCCACGTATGCCTGTGTATGAATCACCTGGGGTGCTTGTAAAAAAATGTGAATTACTGGGAGATGAGTCAAAATCTCTTGAGGTTGGGCCAGATATTTGTATCTTGAAAAAGCTCTCTGTGTGATTCTGATGCAGTCGTGTTCAGGAACTGCTGCTAACTAACACGCACTTCCGGCGTTAAGACAGGGTGAGTGTCACCAAATAGGGTGAGTGATAGGATATTTTGTCAAAGAAATAGCTGATACGTGGATCATCTTAACATAGAGAAAAACGAATGAGTATATTCCTTTAAAAATAATAAGAAAAGTTTCCATGCATATATTTACTGATCTCTGATCAAAGATTGAGAAGTCAGATTTAAAGAACTGGATGGGCACCCAAACGTGACTTCAATCGGAATCACCTAGTAGAATCTGAAAGAAAATACAGATTCCTGAGTTGTTTCCCAGAACCGCTTTATCAGAATCTCTAAGAACAGAGTCTAATCAATGCCTTCCCTAGGCGGTTCTCGAGGTCAGCTGTGTTTGGGAACCCCGAACTCAAACTTCCACATCTCTGGGTTCCACAGAGCCCTCCATTCTGTACCCTTCGTGATCAAAACAAAAGTGCATTTTCCCTAAGCAGTACTTTTAAATGTTAAAAAATATTCTATTTGTCATATTAGTTATATCAAATATCACTCTAAGAATCAAGATGCTATTTGGTGAAATGTAACCCTCGCCTCATTAACCTCATTAGTAAGGCTGAGATTTACCACAGCCGATGAACGAAAACATTACTTTTGCTTGTGTGCTTTATCACACAATAATATCACAGCAGTAAAATTGTTAAGATTATGATTGGATCCTATCAGGACTGCTTCTGGGTCCTTCAATACTCGAGAACCACTGGAATTAATGGGATGAACCTCAGATTCCTTGGAATTCAAATCTACAAGAATTCAAGTTAGCCAGGTAACTCTTCTTTTGAGTCTTCAATATCTTCATCTCTTGCTTAAGATTTCTTTCTTTTAAAGTTTAAGAGGGAGAGAGCGCACATGCACGAGCAGGGGCAGGGCAGAGAGAGAGAGAGAGAGAGAAGAGAGAGAGGGAGAATCCCAAGCAGGCTCCACACTGCCAGTGCAGAGCCCAACGTGGGGCTCAATCCCAAGAACTGTGAGATCATGACCTGAGCTGAAATCAAAAGTCGGATGTCCAACCAACTGAGCCACCCAGACATCTCTCTTGCTGAAGATTTCTAAACTCAAGTCAGAGTTGGCAAACCTACCTCTTCTGAGGAGCTCATTTTGCTGCCAGTTAATCCTGGAACCATAGGATTCATCAGATGGACCCGTTTTGAGTAACCAAGTGCAGGGAGGTACTGAGGGGTTAGAAAGAAACACACAAAGCAAATGTTAGTATAAACTCCTCCTCAGTGTCCTGATCCCATCTAACTCGGCAAGCAACTTAATAGTTTGATATAGTCCTTCCAATCTCTTTTCCTACTGAGTAGACTTTTTTTCTTTTTTAAAAAAGTTTTTATTTAAATTGCAGTTGACATACAGTATATTAGTTTCAGGTGTACAATATAGTGATTCCGCACTTCTATACAACACCCTGTGCTCATCCCAAGTGCCCTCCTCAATCCCCTTCACCTACCTAACTTGCTCCCCCCACCCACCTCCTCTCTGGTAACCATCAGTTTGTTCTCTATAGTTAGGAGTCTGTTTCTTGGTTTGCCTCTCTCTCTTTTTCCCCTTTGCTCATTTGTTTGGTTTCTTAAAATTACACATATGAGTGAAATCATATGGTATTCGTCTTTCTCTGAGTAACTGATTTTGCTTAGCATAATACTCTCTAGCTCCATCCACATCATTGCAAATGGCAAGATTTCATTCTTTTTAGTGGCTAATAATCCATTGCATTGGATATACAACCTTTCGATGGTGCATACAATAACATAAACAAAGTTTTCCCTACTGTTTTTCTACTAGTATTATGTTGTGAAGCTATTGGATTTACCCTACCACCATAAACAACTATAAAAGCTGGAAATATATAAAAATGACCATTTGCAGGCATTTGACAGCAACAGGTGTAGGACTATGAATTTTGAGAGAAGGGAAAGCAAAGGTGACCCCACACTCACCCTGGCTTTCTCCTTGAGGGCATTTTCCCCAAACGAGGTGCTGAGAGAAAGAGAGCCTGACGAAGGAGAGACAGAGACTGGAGTTCTGGGCTGCCAGGAGGCTAGGACTGAGGAAAGGTTCTAGGGAGAAGTGAGCCCCCCACCCCCAAATCGAAGTCAAAATTCCCCACTCATTTATTAGCTGACTCATAGCGGTGTGTGCATACGGAGATGCCAGGAAGCCTAGCAGAGAACAGGTGCTGGGAGGCTGGCGATGTGCGCATAGACTTCAGAGGCTGCACAGTACTGGGGAGACAGAGGTTGAAGCTTAGGTCCACTCCAAGTGGAGAGGTCTTTGTGAACACCCTGAGATTTGAGTTTGAGATCCCAGAAAGGCTGTATCCTAGGAATAAGACCCACATTGTAGAAGGGCAAACTGAAACAGACTTGTTGTTCCTTTTTTTTTTTTTTTAATGTTTATTCATTTTTGAGAGAGAAAGAGAGAGGGTGAGGGAGAGAACGTGCACAAGCAGGGGAGGAGCAGAGAAGAGAGGGAGACACATAATCTTTTCTTTTTAGTAATTTAAAATTTTTTTTTAAATGTTTATTTATTTTTGAAAGAAGACAGAGCATGAAAAGGGGAGAGGCAGAGAGAGACACACACACACAGAATCTAAAGCAGGCTCTAGGTTCTGAGCTGTCAGCACAGAGCCAGCCCCATTTGGGGCTTGAACTCATGAACTGTGAGATCATGACCTGAGCTGAAGTCAGACAATTTGACTGAGCCACCCAGGTGCCCTGAAACAAACCTGTTCTGACAAAGCCTAAAACCTGCCCCAGACAGGATCAAGGTGATAAGTCAGTAATTTAACAGCCTACAGAAAACACTGCACCCTATAAGCATAATCCAGAGTCTCTACCACATATCTACAATATCTTTGATACAATAAAAAAAGTATTAGAAATGGGGAAGAAGAAAAAAAATGATTGATAATTAAGAGAAATAAAAGCAGACCCAGGAACAATCCAGATACTGGAATAAACAGATCAGGATGTCAAAATAACTATGATTGGTGTGTGAAAGGAAACAGGAAAAGATGGACAAACTGGATAAAAGAGAATTTTGTAAAAGGGAGCTGGAATCTATAAAAAAAGAACCAAATGGAAGTTCTAAAATGGCACAGTACAATATTGGATGGATTTAACAGAAGACAGGATTGATAAGCTTGGAGAAAAGTCAGTAGAGAATAACCAAACTAAAGCACAGAAGGGACAAAAAAAAAAAGAAAACAACAGAACAGAATATAAGAGACACATGGGAAGGGCACCTGGATGGCTCAGTGGGTTGAGCGTCCAATTTTGGCTCAGGTCAAGTTCTTGCAGTTCAGGAGTTCGAGCCCCATATTGGGCTCGCTGCTGTCAGCCTGTCAGCGCAGAGCCTGCTTCAGATGCTCTGTCCCCCTCTCTTTGCCCCTCCCTCACTTGCGCTCTCCCCCAAATAAATATTTTTTTAAAAAAGACACGTAGAACATAGTCAAGAGGTCTACCCTATGTAGAATTAGGGTCCCAGGGCAGGAGACAGAGAATAAGACCGAAGCAATATTTAAGGACATAGTAGGGGACAATTGCCTCAAATTGCTGAAAACAGACTCAGGAACCTCAGCAAAATCCAAGTAGGATAAATATCAAGAAAACGAGAGCCAAAAAACATCATTGTCAAATTGCTGAAAATCAGAGACAGAGAAAACCCTAAAAGCAGCCAGAGAAAAGCAGTTATTATCTCTAAAAGAGCAACAGTAATACTTATAGGTGACTTCTCAATGGAAACTAAGGCAGCCAGAGACAATGGGATGACTCTTTAAAGGGCTAAAAGAAAAATAACTGCCAACCTAGAATTTGATATCCAGTGAAAACAGAAGAAGGATGTTTTCAGACAAAAGAAAGATGAAGGAATTCATTACTAACGACCTGCACTACCAACACCAAATCCAAGGTGGGGGCTCTGCAAGCCGAAGGAAAATGACCTCAGAAGGAAGCACAGAGGTATAGAAGTGCAGGAAGGAGTCACGAATACCAGGAAGGGTGAGTAGGGATGAGTATACCTGAAAATTGACTGCTTGAAAAGGAGTTATAACGAAGTCTTTCGGATTTAAGATATATGTAAAAGCGAAATATATGACAATAGCACAAAGGGCAGGAAGGAGTTAAACTGCAGGTTCTTACATTGTTGAGAAGTGGTTAAAATACCTAATTTAAACTGTAATAAACTATAAAGACACATGTTGTAATTTCTAGAGTAAGGATGAGCAAAACTTCTCTGTAAAGAACCAAAAAATAAATATTTTAGACTTTGGGACTCTACTGCATATTCTTTTTATTTACTTAAAAGAAAAATTTTTTAATGTTTATTTTTGAAGGGGAGGAGGGGCAGAGAGAAAAGGAGACACAGAATCCAAAACAGGCTCCAGGCTCTGAGCTGTCAGCACAGAGCCCAACGCAGGGGGTAAACTCATGAATCACGAGATCATGACCTGAGCCAAAGTCAGACACTTAACAGACTGAGCCACCCAGGTGCCCCTCTACTGCATATTCTTCTTCATGTTTTGTGCAGCCCTTAAAAAATATAAAAACCTTTCTAAGAGCTTGTGAGTCACACAAAAAACAAGCCATAGGTCACATCTCTGCTAGAATAATAAAAGTAGGTTCAACCAAAAACTTAACAGACGAGATAAAATAGAATAATGTGAAATACCTAATTAAAAAATTGACATTGTAAGCATTCCCCATTCATTAAATACACCCCAAAACCATAAGCCGGTCAGAGAAAGATAAATACCGTATGACTTCACATACATGTGGAATTTTTTATTTAAAAAAAAAATTTTTTTTAATGTTTATTTAGTTTTGAGAGAGAGAGAGACAAGAGACAGAGCCCAAATGGGGGAGGGGCAGAAAGGAGACACAGAATCCAAAGCAGGCTCTAGGCTCTGAGCTGTCAGCACAGAGCCGAACGTGGGGCTTGAACTCACAAACTGTGAGATCATGACCTGAGCTGAAGTCGACCGCTTAACTGGACTGAGCCACCCAGGTGCCCCAACCCATATGTGGAATTTAAGAAACAAAACAAATGAGCAAAGGAAAAAAAAAGGTGTGTGGGGGGGTGGAGAGTCAAACCTAGAACACCCCTAACTATACAGAACTGATGGTTACCAGAGGGGAGGTGGGTGGGGGCCTGGGGGAATGCACTGAGTCATCTATAGAACTGGTGAATCAGTATACTGTGCACCTGAAACTAATATAACACTGCATAACTACGCTGGAAATAAAATTAAAAACTTAATAAAAAAGACATCCAAAAACCATTTTAAATACACTATACAATATTCCATTACAAGGAGTTATCATAACATATTTAACCAATCACTTGTCATTGGATAGGAATTTATTTCTAGTTTTTTTAAAAAAGATATTTAAAAAAACTTTATTTGAGAGAGTGCGTGCGAGGGAGAGGGGCAGAGGGAGAGAGAATCTTGTTTTTTTTTTAAGTTTATTTATCTTGAGAGAGAGACAGAGAGAGCATGCGTGCACAAGTGGGGAAGGGACAGAGAGAGATGGAGACAGAGAATCCCAAGCAGGTTCCACAATGTCAGTGCAGAGCTTAATGCGGGGCTCAAACGCACAAACCGTGAGATCATGACCTGAGCCCAAGTTGGATGCTTAACTGAATGAGCCACCCAGGAGGCCAAGAGAGGGAGAATCTTAGGCAGGTTCCACGCTCAGCATGGAGCCCAACGTGGGGCTCAATCCCATGACCCTGGGATCATGACCTGAGCCAAAATTGAGCTGGGCATTCAACTGACTAAGCCACCTAGGCACCCCAGATTTTATTTTTAAGTAGTCTCTACACCCAACATGGGGCTCAAACTTACAACCCTGAGATCAAGAGTTGCACATTCTACTGACTGAACCAGCCAAGTACTCTTATATCTAGATTTTTCCTTTAAATTGATAATGTGATAAGTACTTTAATATATAACTGAAATTGCACTTTTAAAATTATTTCCTTGGGGTGCCTGGGTGGCTCAGTTGGTTAAGCATATAATTCTTGGTTTCGGCTCAGGTCATGATTTCATGGTTCGTGAGTTCAAGCAGAGCCTGCTTGGGATTGTCTCTCTCTCCCTCTCTCTCTGTCCCTCTCCTGCTCACACACTCTCTCTCTTTCTCAAAATAAATAAACTTAAAAAAAATAAAGAAATAAAATAAAAGTATTTCCTTAACATTAATTTGTATAATTATTAGGGCAAACTACCCTTCAGGAATTTACATTTCCACTAACAGTGTTTTCTCCATGCCCTTGCCAAGATGAGGTTTTGAGCAGCTTTCAAAAATACCAACCATTTCTCAATAGTCCTTTTCAACTTACTCACGTTCTTTCCCCAAAAAGAACTAAAGGGTTTGCTCTGATTTCTGCCTTTAAACCCTGCTAAACCTCAACTCAGATGAGTGGTTTATGTAAGATTCACAGCAATACAGACTGAATGCTCTGAGAAAGATCAGTAGTTCTGCCTGGTGGTACCTTTCCCTAGAAACAGTGCTACTAGGGAAGAAGCAAATCCAACAGGTCTGGGGGCAGTTTCCTGGTGGCAGCCAGAGCATGGGCTTTTTTTTCCCCTTTTTTTAATGTTTTATTATATATTTTTGAGAGAGAGAGCGAGTGTGAGTAGGGGGAGGGGCAAAGAGAGAGAGGGACAGAGGACCTGAAGGGGGCTCCGTGCTGCTAGCAGAGACCCTGATGCGGGGCTTGAACTCATGAACCGTGAGATCATGACCTGAGCCAAAGCTGGATGCTTAACTGACTGAGCCACCCAGGTGCCCCTACACAGGTTTTTGTTTTTAAAAAAAGATTTTTCTTTTTAAGTAATCTCTGCATCCAACGTGGGGATCAAACTCACAACCCCAAGACCAAGAGTCGCATGCTCCACTTACTGAGCCAGCCAGGTCTGAGTGCTAATTTCTGCTCAGTCGTTAACTGTGTGATAATGGACAACGTTCTTTCTCTGTAGTTATGAGTGGTGGGACTGGGATATTCAGTAAACTGTAACTGCACACCTCTGAGGCACAAAAGAAAAAAAAAAAGAAAAGAGGACACCAACCTTTTCTGCAAAGGTGAAAATCTTTCTCTGATCAACACCTCCAAACTGGGCATCTACTTTCAAATACTCTTCATCTAAGGCCTGTGGGGGAAAAAAAAAAAAACACATGAGCATAAACTCCTACTGTATTTCTTCTATATGGATCTGAGAAATCAGAAGCTTGAAATTCATTAGGTTTTTTTCAGAAAGTAAAGCTAGGAAGCAAATAAGCAGCATCCAGCCTCCCTGTTGGCCTCAAGAGCGGGAGAAATGTTTGCTGAATGCCTGCGGTGAATAGTACTCCATGTGGATGTCATGGAGGAAAAAAAGAAGAGCTTCTGCCTTTAAGAAGCTCACAATCCAGTGGGGAAGGGAGGGAAGAAGGAGAAGACACAATGTGGTCGTGTCAAAGATACAGTGAGCAAGGCAGCCTGTGACAAATGTCAGATAATGGCATAAGAATAAAGTGCTGTGAGAGGTCAGGAGAAAAGGGCACTATTAAACTGGTAAGCAAACAAGTATTGTCACTACATGCCAGGCCTAGAACCAGCCCTGTGGACGCAGAGTTGAATCGGACCCAGACTCTGCCTTTAATAAGCCAATTAAACAGTTGAAAAGAGAGACATGTTAGATAACCTGAGTACAGTATGAGAAGGGCTACCCTGGATGTTCATTCATGGAACAGTGCTAACATAAAGAAAGAAAGAAAGGCTGATCTCTAGCTGGTCAGACAGGTGGCAGTGAAGGCTTCCTGGAATCAGACTGTGGGCTGAGCTTGGTTTTGAAGAATACATAGATGTTTTTCACCATGCAGCGGAAACAGATGTCAGAGGGCACAGAGGTGTGAAATGTCTAGGGAAATTATGAGTGATTCGGTCTGCAAAAGCATAAACTTCAACGGATGCAGGAAGTGGTTAATGATGGCATCAGAGAAGTAGGGACCCTAAATGTCATGCTAGGGTGCTAGCATCATCCCGGCCCACACCGTAGAAAGACCATACCAGTAAGAGGGCAGACAGAGCACTGAGTGGAGGCCTTTGGATTAGAACAAAGAAAATAGCTAGAAGGCTGCTATGAGAGTCCAGGTAAGAAACAATGCTGAACCAAGTCAGTGGGAATGTAGAACAAGAACAAACCTAAGAGATTTTAAGAAGCAGAATTGATAAAATTTCATGTCTGATTGGAGGGATGAAGAAGAAGGAGAGGAAGAGAAAGGTGAGCAAGCAGGAATAATCTACAACAGCACTGTCTAGTAGAATATTTTGGAATGATGAATATATTCTCTATCTGTGTTGTTCAGTAGGTGAGCCACTAGCTACATGTGGCTTGTGAGCACTGAAATATATGTGAAAGATAGCCAATGTGACTGAAACCTAAAAATTTTAATTATTATTTTATTTTTTAGAAAGAGAGCGCATGAGCAGGGGAGAGGGGCAGAGGGAGACAGAGAGTGTCTTAAGGCGGCTCCACGCTCAGCGCAAGAGCCTAACACAGGGCTCGATCCCACAATCCTGGGATCATAACCTGAGCAGAAACCAAGAGTCAGGTGCTCAACCGACTGAGCCACCCAGGTGCCCCAATTTTAATTATTTAAAAAAATTTTTTTGAATTTTGTCATCTTTCTCCTTGTTCATACAAATATAATGTACACACACATGAAATATGATGCGCTTTGTTTAACGGAAAATAGGACCATGCCTGAAATTTATTTTTGCACCTCACTCTGAAATTTTCTTCACTAATGCGATTATGATTAACGCAGAGAAGATGTGTGACATTGCAAAGCGTTCTCTGGGAGGTCTGGTCTCTGTGTGCGTCCTGTACTGTGCAGACATGAAAAAACAAACCCATTTACTACATATGTGTAAACAGCCTGGTCATCAGACCATTTTCAGTCAATAGTCACATCCAGTGTAACTCTGTACAGAAGACTTAGGGTATGGTTTGTAAGTACGATCTGTAAATAACTGGTATGAATTCTCATGGATACCTGTGTAAATGGATTTGTTGGCTGAAATGTACTTTAAGAAAATATAACATCTGGGGGCACCTGGCTGGCTCAGTTGGTGGAGCGTGTGGCTCTGGATCTCAGGGTTGTGAGTTTAAGCCCCACATTGCGTGTAGAACTCATTTACTTAAAAGAAAAAGAAAATTAAAAAAATCTGTAAATAAACTGATTTGTAAACTAAAAAAAAAAAAAAAAATGTGTGAGATAAGTAGCGTTTTGAAGGACAGATGGGGAGGATCTACAGCTGAGAAGTCAAAGGCTTGCAAGAAAGGGGAGGGGAGGGAGACAGGAAGGAAGGCCCACAGCACAGCCAAGGAACGGCAAGTACATGGACTTAATGGAGGCTGAGAGAGAGGTTTATGACCAATAGTTGGAAACAGAGCAGAAAAGGTCACTGGGCAACTCCCTCCCTCTTGAGTACCTGCAGTCCAGGATACAGCAGACCACTCAGCAAAGGGTGTTCCACCTGCTTTACCACCTCAGCCCCGGCTTTCTTGGCATCATGTTGTGTGACCACGGAGGAGAGTCTGTACACATCGAGTGTGTACTCTCTGAAGAGGAAAGGAAGAGGGGACAGCTGTGAAACTGGGCCAAGGCCTCACTATGATCCTAAAACACATTAATTCACTCTCCCATTCCAAGACAGCATAGCGGCCTGGTAGCTCCTAAAATGTAGTGGTCCATCCTCTTATTCAAAATATCACCCTATTTTTTTTTAAGTTTATTTATTTGTGTGTGTGTGAGAGAGAGAGAGAGAGAGAGAGAGAGAGAGAGAGAGAGGCAGAGAATCCCAAGCAGGCTCCATGCTGTAATCACAGAGCCCGATGTGGGATTCAATCTCATGAACTGTGAGATCATGACCTGAGCTGAAATCAAGATTCAGACACCCAACCCACTGAGCCACCCAGGAGCCCCTGAAGGTCTTAATTTTAATTGGAATTCATTTATCTTTTCCTGTGATTTGTGCTTTTGGTGTTTTTGTTGAATCTTCCTTGCCCTGAGATTATAAGATAGTCTTACATATGTACAGTCTTTTTGTTTTATAGTTTGGCCTTTACAGTTAAATCTCTAATCCTCTTGGAACGGAGGGATCAATTTTTTCCCCATATGGGTAACTAATTGTCTTGTACCATTTTTTCTTAAAAAGTATATTCTTTCTCTGCTGATCTGCAATGCCAGCTCTGTCATAAATTAAGTTTCCATGTTTATGAGGATCTATTTCAGAATTCTCTATTCTGTTCCAGTGGTTATTACTCTATCCTCATGTTATATAAATGACAAAGGATTTGCTAGGAATGCAAAGGATTTGCCAGGAATTCATAAGGAACTCCTAAAAAAAAGAAAGGAAAATGGGCTACTTGCAAAGATACTTCACAGACAAGGAAACAAAAATGGCCAAAAAAGACATGAAAATAACTTTTTTCAGATAAATATTTTCAAGTATTTTACTCCTACACTTGAATGGTAGTTCAGGTAGGCACAGATTTTTTAGGCTGTAAATTGGTTTCCTTCAGAATCTTATTTTATTTATTTTTCATTCATTCATTCACTCACTCACTCACTCATTCATTCATTCAGAGCATGTGAGCAGGGGAGGGGCAGAGCGACAGGGACAGACAGAATCCCAAGCAGGCTCTGCACTTTCAGCACGGAGCCAATGCAGGGCTCTAACTCATAAACCATGAGATCCTGACCTGAGCTGAAATCAAGGGTCAGATGCTCAAACAACTGAGGCACCCAGGCACCCCTAACATGCTAGGTTTTAAGACTCATCTAGAGGGACACCTGGGTGGCTTAGTTGGTTTGGTATCTGACCCTTGAGTTTGGCTCAGGTCATGATCCCAGGGTTGTGGGATCGAGCCCCACATCGGGCTCTGCATTGGAGCCTGCTTAGGATTCTCTTTCTCTCTCCCCTTCTGTCCCTCTCTCCCACTTACCTGTGAGCACGCAGTCTTTCTCTCTCTCTTAAAATAAATAAATAAACAAATAAAAATAAACACTAGCATGATATAGATTAATTAGCAGTACTAAAAAAATTTTTTTTGAAGTCTACTTATTTATTTTGAGAGACAGAGCAAGCAGGGAAGGGTGGAGAAAGACAGAGAAGAGAGAGAATCCCAAGCAGGCTCAGCACTGCCTTCGTGGAGCCAGGTGTGGGGGCTTGAACTCACAAACTGTGAGATCATGACCTAAGCTGAAACCAAGAGTCAGACGCTTAACCGACTGAGCCACTGAGGTGCCCCAGCAGTTTTTTAAGGGCATCTTAGATTAATTGAAATACAGTGTCTTTTTTTTTTTTTTTTAAAGATTTTATTTTTAAGTAATTCTACACCCAAAATGGAGATCGAATTCACAACCCTGAGACCAAGGGTTGCATGCTCCATGGGCTGAGCCAGCCAGGTACCCCTGAAATACAGGATCTTTGTATTCCCACTTTTGTTTGGTTTCTGGCCACTGAGTATTCTTGACTAATTTTTCAATCTACTGATCTGAAGCATTCAGGAAATGTAAAAAATATTTTATCCAGCATTTTTTAGTTGATTTCAGCAGTAAGGCTGGTCAGAGTACCTAGTGTGAGAGACTGCTGGGAACAAAAGTCCTTATCCACATCTCAAACACTCTTACAGTTTTTCTGTCCATCTCTCTAGGCTGTATTCTAGGCGAATCTCTAGTTTTCTCTTCAACTTTATTCAGTCTAGAGTTGATGCCTTCTATTGAAGGCTGTTTTGTGGGGCTTTTTTGCTTTTTTAAAGTTTATTTATTTACAATCTCAACATCCAACATGGGGCTTCAACTCATGACCCCAAAATAAAGAGTCACCTGCTCTTCTGCCTGAGCCAGTCAGGTGCCCCTGTGGGGTTTTTTGTTTTGGTTTGGTTTGGCACTAATGACTAATTTTTACATTTCTAAGATTTCTAAATGATTCTTTTTATTTCTATACATTCATTTTCATTTCTGCCTCTGTTTAAAATTTCCTTTTTAAAAATGGATGTTATTCCTTAGCATGTTAGATCTATGTCTTTTTGTTAATATCACAGATAGAACACTCAAAAATGGTGGGCAGCTTGGTTTAATTCTTGGTATGCTTATATTCTAATCTCCATAGGCCTGAAGTTTGATAAAAGTCCCTAAAGACCCAGGCAGGTGACTAATAGTGCCCCCATTCCCTGGCTCTACTCTCCTTGATAGGTAGGGATGGGAATAGGAAAAGGGGAAAAGCATTCCTTTATGCTTTGGCTTTAAGCAGTAAGCCTGGTTTGTCCCCACTGCCAGCTTCCTGCCTGGAGCCCAGCAAACCTGTAACTTCAGCCCAACTCACCAATTTGCATTTCAATTCTGTTTCTCTTACCACAGAGATGTTTGGTTTGTTTTTGAACCTGGCTATGTCCTTTGTTTGTTTTTTTTTTTTTTTTTAATGTTTTTATCGTTGCTGTTGTCTGGAACAGAGGGAGTGCATCAAAGTGCACACTTACAAAACCATCTTTCTTTGAAGTCACTTTTGTATATACAAAAAGATCAAGTGACTCTGAAGCAAGGTAGCTTTATTTATTTATCCCATCTCCTCCTACCCCAAATTCTGTTCAATTCTAGAATAAAAACCTTGCCTGAATCCTTCACTGTTATGATTCCGGTACCTAGAACAGAGTCTGGCATATAGTAAGAACTCAATAAGTGTTTGCATGACTCCTTTCTTCACCTTCTTCAGGTCTTGGTCTAATATCTTCTTATCATAGAAGTCTTCTCTAACCACTCTATTCAAACAGAAACCCCCCACTCCCCAAGAACTTTCTCTCCCCCACTCACCTGCTTTGCAGCACCTATCACCATCTGACACACTATATATACATTACTCGTTCATGTGTTGTCTTTGGCTGTATCCCCTTGCTTAAACGTAAGGCCTGTTAAGATAGGGGTTTTTGTTTTAGTTTACTTCTGTACACCCAGGACCCAGAACAGGGCTTCCCATCTAGTAAGTGCTTCATAAATATCTGTAGAATAAATGTAAATATACATGGAATCTCAGGCGCTCTACTGAAACTGTGGATTCAAACATCTGTGTACGTTAGAGTGTTATGTGCCTTATTTGAAACTTTAAATGTTCAAAAGTGAGGAAGGATAAAGAAAATTATGATCGGGGCGCCTGGGTGGCTTGGTCGATTAAGCGTCCGACTTCGGCTCAGGTCATGATCTCACGGTCCGTGAGTTCGAACCCTGCGTCGGGCTCTGTGCTGACAGCTCGGAGCCTGGAGCCTGCTTCGGATTCTGTGTCTCCCTCTCTCTCTGCCCCTCCCCTGTTCATGCTCTGTCTCTCTCTGTCTCAAAAATAAATAAACGTTAAAAAAAAAAAAAAAAAAAGAAAATTATGATCAATGAAGTAAAAAGAGAAATGAACTTGTAAGCAAGAGATCTGCGCTCACATCCTGGCTCTTCTACTTACTGAAAGTATACACTTGAGAAAGTTAAATCTGCATGTGTTTCCTTATCTGTGAAATAGGACATACCAATGCTTACCTTAAAAAGTTGTTCTGGGGTGCCTGGGTGGCTCAGTTGGTTAAGTGCCCGACTTCGGCTCAGGTCATGATCTCACGGTTCATGAATTCGAGCCCCACGTCAGGCTCTGTGCTGACAGCTTCGAGCCTGGACCCTGCTTTGGATTCTATGTCTGCCTCTCTCTCTGCCCCTCCCCTGCTCATACTCTGTGTCTCTCTCTCTCAAAAATAAATAAACATTAAAAAAATTAAAAAAAAAAAAAAGTTGTTCTAAGGGTTCACATGCCAAAGTGACCAGTAGAGTGATACATAGTTTAATTGAGGTTTTAAAAATTTAAAAAAAATATGGAGATTATGAGGCGGCATGGAGAAACGACTTAGGAAATAAGTTAAAAATATTAGGACAGAAAAATTGTATCTTTGCTAATATTACAAGTATGAATAAAATTGATAAAAGTATGAAGCAGTAAAAATTGTTGGGGAGGTGAGAAACAAGTGAAATATTTTTCTTTCACATTCATTTTATCATTATTTGCTAAGGCTGCAGGCTAGAAGGAAAAAGGGAGGCTGAATTGTTTATCAATTCATCTCTCCTCCATATGCTGGGAGCCCAGCAAGGCCAAGGACTTTGCTTTGGTTACATTTGTATCTCCAGCAAAATGGATAGTACACAGGCCTTCACAAGTCAGTACATTTTTGATGGATGAGTTAAGAGGACAAAGAGTATAAATTTTTTAATGGCTTTTAATTGGTAGGGCCAAAGCACTGCTAATCCAAATTTATAGAGTGCCTGGACTCCACAGGACCTGTAATTAGCTAGAAGCATGAGAACCACAAGGAGGGTGGATGATCCAGAACTTACTTGCTGAGCTGGTAATCAGTGCCTTTGACGAACCTGAGCTTCTCCAAGGGCACACCAATGCTCTCCAGCATTGCCTTGATCACATTCTCATAGTAGCTGGTTCGGAGTTCTAGAAGTTCCCATGGGGCTTTCATGTTATCCAGGTAAGCGTGAAGGTCCGCAAACAGAATCGTTACCTGGACATAACAGATGAGGGACCGCCAAAATGTGATTCTGTCCAAGTCCCTCCAAACACCCCTCTTTCCCCTGCCCTTGTTAAATCTCTTTCTTGGCCATTCCCCAGGGAACTCCTTGATTTATAACCTTACTTCTTACCTCACATCCTGCTTTCAGGAAGTCTGCAATCTTAGACATAGGCACGAAGTAAGCCACGTGTGGCTTGCCTGTGGTTGCTGTTCCCCAATAAACTTTAAGCTCCCGCTCCTTGAGTATCTCCTTCAGCTTGTCTTCCCCCAGAACCTCCTGTTGTGGAAGCAGAAGAGCTGGTTTAATGCTGGTGCCCCACCTTGCTCATCCTTTACCCTGTGGCAAGGAAAACAGAAGCATGTGTCATTGGGGGGTCTAAGCTCAGAGCCAGCAGGGAGGTCCAGCCATGCTCTCAGTGTCAAGTGACAGTCAACCTAAGTTGGTGCTGTTGCCAGTGAAATGCCACCATGTTAGAAAACTGGACACGTCCCTACATGCGTGATCCCTTCCATCTACTCTAACTCATGTTCCTTCCTTTCATCGTCAACTTCTTGAAATAGGTGTCTCTTCTTCTGGTCTTTATCCCATGTTGCTAAATTCAATGAAAACTTTTTAGTCCTCACTCCCTCCCGGAACACTCTCCTCTTTTGGTCCTCCCCTATTTTATTCTCTTAGTTGTCCTCCTACTTCTTTGGCTGATGGCTCAGATTTCTTGGCAGTGGTTCTTCTTCCTAATCATTAAATATTAGCAATCCTGGGGCACCTGAGTGGCTCAGTCAGTTAAGTGTCTCATTTCGGCGCAGGTTCTCATGGTTCATGAGTTCGAGCTCCGCTTTGGGCTCTGTGCTGATAGCTCTGAGCCTGGAACCTACTTCGGATTCTGTGTCTCCCCCGCTTTCGGCCCCTCCCCCGCTCGCGTGAGTGTGTGCGCGCGCTCTCTCTCTCAAAAATAAACATTGGAAAAAAATTTTTAAAAATTAGCAATCCTTGCAGCCCTATCTCTTCTCTTCTTACTCTACATTCTCCCTAACCGATCCCTTTTGAGTTGCTTCAGTTACTACTCATGAGCTACTAACGACCAAATTTCCTGCTCATACCCATATATAGAACAGTGTACTTGTTATCAACCCAGTTAATTCAAACTCAGCATGTTCAAAATTAACCTCATGCTCTCACCTTCCCACCTCACTCCCCACCCATCTTTTTCATTTATAGTTTCACCCCAGCGCAGTAAATGGTAACTATCATTCACCAAGTTGCCTAAGTTACCCCAAAGCTCCTAAATCCTCCTCCTCTCTGCCTCCATCGCACTTCCCTGGTCTAGGCCATCAGCTCATACCAGGACTACTGTAAACAGCTTTCTAACAGCTTGCTCTCTCCAGCCCATGTTCCAGAAAGCAGCCAGAGAGATCTTTAAAACTCAAAACTTGATTAACTTGTTCACCTATTTAGATACTGTAATGATTTCCTTTTGCCCTAAGACGGTATTGGAAAAATCCTTATAGGTCAAGATGCTGCTAATAAAAGAGGTCTTAGTGTCTCTTCAAGGCATGGTTTGGGGAGGCTGTTGGAAGCCATGAAAGACAAAAACTGTTTTGCTGGTTTGAATCACCTGTTAGCAGGACTTATTAAAATCCTGTTTCAAGGTGGCTGGATGGTGGATCCTGCATTCTCCAAGCCCCTGACTATTTGGACACTTGGGAGAGTTCTTGCCACAAGGTCATATTACTTACTCTTGAAAACCTGAGTGAGTCATTGCCATTAGCTCTATTTATGCTTTGTCCCCAACCAGTATTATTTTGTGGAAAGAGACTAGGACAAAGGATCTGGCTAAGAGGAAGCATGCAAAAATTACCGATTGAGATCAAGTTACGAGTAGAAAGAACCCAAATGTCCACCAACTGACGAATGGAGAAACAAAATGTGATATATCCACATAATGAAATATTTCTCAGCCGTAATAAGAAAATTCTGATAGGTGTGACAACATGGATGAACTCTGAAAACATGCTAAGTCAAAGAAATGAGACATAAAAAGCCACATATTACATGGTCCCATTCATATGGAATGTCCAGAATAGGCAAATTAGAGACGTAAAGTAGATTAGTGTTTACCTATGGCTGCGGGGAGTGGGAAATGGGCAGTGATTGCCAGTGGGTACAGGTTTTATTTCGGTGATGAAAAAGTTCTGGAATCAGATAGTGGTGATAATTGTACAACCTTGTGACTATACTACAACCCACTGAATAGTATACTTTAAAAGAATGAATTTTATGGTCTGTGAATTGTATCTCAAAAAAGGTAAAAAAAAAACCCCAAACTGTGGCTGAACCAATGTATCACTGCTCTTAGAATAAACTCCAATTTTAAGCATAACTTGCAAGGCCTTCATAACCTGGTTCCTCCTTACCCCTTCTCAACAAACAAGTAAAATATATAGCACGTCAGATGGTGATAAGTTATATGGAGAAACAACAAAGAAAAAAGCTAGAACAAGGGATGAGACAGCTCTGGTGGCAGGGGGTTTGTTATTTAAATGAAGTGGTCAGGAGAGGCCTTCCTGATAACGTGACAATAGTCAGAGGCCTGAAGGAGGTAAAGAAATCAGCAATATAAATATTTATTAAGGGTTTGATCTGCACTTTGCTTATCCTACTCCTGCGAATTTAGCCTTCTCTCTGAACCAGTGTTCTTTCTCCCCTCTGGGTCTTGACCTGGGTTCCTACCTAAAATGCTCCCCGCCCCCCCCCCGACCCATTCTTCTTCTGGTTAACTTCTCCCGCAGTTCCTGGAAACAGCAGGAACAGATGTGGAGTGAAGTGATTTGCATCGCCAAGGCGCAGTTCAGAGATCACTTCCTCAGCCTTCCCTGACACTTCCCCAGCCCTCTCCCCTAAATTCCTCCCAAAGCTCCACGGATAGGACTTGACAGTCCTTGTTTCAACTGTAACTAAGTGCCTGAATTATGGGTTATTCTTAACGTCTGATTCCCTCCAGACAAGCCCTGGGAGGGCAGGGCCCTGACGTATCGCCTGGCACATAATAGGGTGGGTGGGGTGGCAGTCCTAGATTCAAAGCTTGGCTCAATACAAGGTGACTGCACACAGGTGAGCCCACTGTCATTTCTGTGGGACCCAGATGACTGCTGCTTGACTGAACGACTGACCGACCAACCAGCAGTCTCTCTGAATTGCCTCGGTGCGGAGCCCCCGACCCCACACAGTTAGGACCCTGTAGTGGCACTCAGGGTCACTGGACCTCGAGCCCCCAGTCCTTGACAGCGCATTTCCAACCCCGAGGCCCTACCTGCAGGTTCCGGGTGATAAGGTGCAGCTTCTCTTCAGGGCTCGGAGCGTCCCCCATGGCACCGTCGCCCCTGCTTCCCGCGCTCAGGCCGGCACCGCGCCGCTTCCTCGGTCGCCGCCGCCGCCGCGTGCCGGGAAGTGGCACGCGGGCCCAGTTAGGTTGCATCAGCTGAGCTCGTCGCTCGGCTTGCTCGGCCTGGACCCTTCGCCTGAGAGCTGCCAGGGAAGAGTCAGGAGCAGCTGAGAGTCGAGCGGGTCGATGAGACGAGAAGGGGAGGAGCCAGTAGGCAGGATAGGCGGTACGGGGGCGGGGTTGCCGCGCCTGCGCGGGGCACAACCCCCTGAGGGGCGGGGCGGCTTCCTGCCAATCACTGCCTGTTTGCCCTCCCCCTTGCGCTGGCCCGGTTGGCTAGGGGTGGGGGAGGTCGGGGAGGGGGCGATAAAATGGCGCAGGGGGCGGAGTGAGGCGCAGTCTTTCGCACAGGCTTCGGCCCCGCTTCCGGAGGTGAAGAGCAGGAGGGATGAAGGGGTCAGCGTTCCCGGCTGGGAGGGGGGATGGGGGCGCCTGTTGCTTCTCCAGGGGGCCGTACATGTCTGTCCACCCTGTTGAAGGGTTGGGAGGCCTTCGCCCTGCTGGGAAGGGGCTCGTTGTCGTTCCTGAGGTGATGGCGGCGGGAGGGGGAGTGTCCCTGCGCCCCACCTCCACGTCGGCTGGCGACAGATGCCCCTCACCCTGCTGAGGAAGAGGGAGGCTGTTGGGTCACCTGCGAGACGGAGAGCGCCGTCCGTCTCCCTGCCCAGTGGGGGTGGGAGGATGGGTGTGTTAGGTGGGTTGGGGGTGCTGCTGCTCCATGCCCCACTTGGGGGGCTGTTGCTAGGGAGAAGATCGTGGTCTTACAGCAGCCCCTTAAGGGCGGAGGAGAGGATGACCCACCCCTAGGGCTGGCGGGGCGTGGGTCCCGCGGAAGTGTGGGTGTGGGTGGTCACTATCAGGGTGAGGGGTGCACCACCGAGGCCTGCGGAGGAGGTCGGTTTGGCCCCTCCGGGGGGAGGGGCGCGGAGCAAGCCCGCGCTTCTCCCGCCTTCCACCGGGAGGCGGGAGTTTCTTGGTGTTTTCGGGGGAGGGAAGAAGGGAAGAGAGAAGGCCCAGCCCCAAGGGCGATGCTGTGCTGGGGCCGTTGCATTCGTAAGGAAGAGCAGGGGGAGCCCAAGTAGTGTCCTACGAAGGGTGGACTTCGGCCCGGAGGGGTTCTCGGGACTGGTGGTGCTACCAGTTCTTTTTTGGGCGGAGGGAGGGTAGTTGGCACCGCAGCGGGGGCCCCGGAGAAGGGAAAGAAGTGATTGAATTGCTCACCTGCTGCCCCACCCTGATCTCCAGTTTCTTCTGGATTTGTTAGAGGCTGCGATCTTTGGCAATCCTGCCTAAATTAGTTTAAAAACATTTTCTTCTAAAGAAGAAACCTGTTGCTGCATTTTTTTAATATTTAGTTTTTATGCCCCTGTGGGATGAGAGTCCTGGAATCCATACCTAGTGAAATGTTAACCTAAAGCAGAGATTTCCAGCCCTAGGTTGTTTTTCTGTCCTACGGTGTTTCCAGTTACTTCAAAGGAAGTTGCAGAATTCTTACAGATAATTTCAGTTCACTTTGATTTTGTTTAAATGTTATGCCCATTTCATAGAGAGATAAAGCCTAGTGAGTGTCTTTTGTGCCTCGTGCCTCACATGTATTGGATATGGGAAAGGTTGGAAATCAAAGGCCTGTCCCTTGGAAATATTCTTTGCTCTTGGCCATAGCTTGGTAATGGTCTTGGTTTTAGAACCTTGAAAGAGGGATATGGGGTTGTGTCTGGTGTTGCAGTTTTAGTGGCCTGAATAAAATAAGGCTCTGTGCTTTAAGGCAATAGGTTTTCTTAGGTACGATAAAAATAGAAAGGGAACCAGTTTCTGAGGTTGCAGCTAGGTGGTTAGAGAACAGAGCGAGGGGGTGGTAAACTGAAGTGTGAAGAAGGGGGTGGACAGGTGAGAGAGACATGGAAGGACAGAATAGGGTCACAGAAGGGATGGGGAGCAGAGGAATAAGAGACAGACTTGGAGATGGGAAAAATACTCTTCCCTTAAAAATAAAGAGATCTCATTTTAGGTGGCAGTTACAAAGCAAGTGCCAAGAAAGTCAGCTAATGGTAGAATGGCAGACAGAGAAGTACTAAGGCCGTCTTGTGGAACTTCATTTTAGAACTTAATTTTATCTGAGTTTTTTTTCCCCCCACCTCTTGCAAATTCATTAAATACCAACTTTCATTAGTATAGGGCTTTTAGGTTTAGAGTGCTTTCATAAACATCCCCTCATTTGATCTTCATAATCGGTGTTTGAAGTTAACAGTGTATAATTATCCCCCATTTTTCAGATGAGTGTTCTCATCTGTATTGAGGTTCAGAGACTTTCAGTGACTTGCGGAGGTCTCTGAATTTTAGTGCAGTTCCTCTATACAAGACACTTCAGTAACCATTAATTTGCAGGATTTGCCTGATATTTCAGACGTGCACACAGCCTGGTCTTTAATTCAGTGGCAATATGGTTGAATGCTGGGTTAAACTAGAAGAGATTAGAGTATACTGGATAATTTCTTAACAAGCAAGGACCTAGGGGGAGTTCTCTATTAGATTAGCACTCTTTCCTACCATTTCTATGCTTCCTTAAGATTCTCTAGGGGTCAGGGAGGTGATGATGTGGGATGAAATAGAAACTATAGCCAGTACTTATTTAGCTTTTCCATTGTGCTTCTATTGTGCTAAGTGCTCTATGTTCACGGTCTCATTTAATTCTGGCAACAACACTATGAGGTAGCTACTGTGATGGTCTCTATTGTACAGAAGAGGACATTTGAAACTTCAGAATGTAATCATTGTCTTTCTCCACTGGCTTCTTAATTTAGAAATATTTTTATTCAATATTTTAAGCATATGAAATTTGTAGGAAGTAACAAAATAATACCATTATGCACACCATTCAGCTTTATCTTTCTTATTGATGTAGGCAAGCTGAATCTGAGGACTCAAGAGGGGTCTGAGGCTCAAGAGAGACCTTGGCTTAGTTCAGGATAGAAATCAAATGTGAGCCAGGAGGAAGTGAGAACAGAGTTCATTGAATAGTGTAAGTGAGAGAGTAGAGCAGATGGAGTGTCTGGGAGACTTGGAAAAGGAAAAGTGAGTCTCTCTGTCACTTGGGGTTATGAATTTATATTGGAAGGGGGTCCCGGGTGCATGTTCTTTCAAGAACCCAACATAGCCTCTGATCAAAAGTGAGTGTCAGGAGAACAATAGGTGTTATTCCATAAATTACCAAAGGGAGGGGGTATTGATGCCAGTGTTGGCCAAGGTTTGGAGCTAATGTCCTGGAACATGTTTGGGATCCAGTTGTCTTAGATGTTATCAGGTGTTTCAGGGCCTAGGATGGAACTTAGAGGAATGATTAACTTTCTTGCCTCCCCCTTGGAATGGGAACATAGCTTCCTTTATTTTACTTTCATTATGTTGCCATATTTTTTTTTAAGTAGTTTCTACACACCCAACATGGGGCTCGAATTCATGACCCCAAGATCAAGAGTCTCAAGGTCTACTGACCGAGCCAGCCAGGCACCCTTCACCATATTTCTTGGAGGTCTTTTTGTTATTTATTTATTTATTTATTTATCTATTTATTTTTTAAGAAGTAAAACATTACAGATAGAATTGAAGGTACTCATGCCCCCTTGACCTTCCTCTTCCCTCTCTACCACCAGAAGTAACCACTATCCTGAATTTTGTGCTTCCTAGTCCCATGCATATTTTTATAATTTAATGATATATGTGTGTATCCATACACTATCTGGTATTGTTTCTTTAACAAATTGCAAGGAAAAAAAGATGGGGAACCTATAGATTAAAATATAAAACATGTCAGCCAATTGCAGTGTGTGGACTTATATGGAAACCGATTTTTTTCAATCTTAAAAAATAAGACATTCATAAAATAATTGGAAACCTGAACCATGTATTTTATGATAAGGAATTCCTGTTATTTACAGATGAAATGATGTGATGCCTGGGATTTGCCTCAAAATAATCCAGTAAAGGGGGGAAGTGGATGGGACAAGATTTACTATGGGCTGATAGTTGTTGGGGCTGAGTGGTGGATCTATGAGAGTTTGTTACACTGTTGTGATTTTTGTATATGTCTTAAGTTATGTATAATAAAAAGCATTTTTAATGAGGAAATAAAATTGTGGAGAGAATGATTTGTGCAAGTTAAAAATTATCTGTATATTGTATTGTTTTGCATAATTTTACTCCCAAACCTATTGGAACATTCTCTGAAAGAAACTCAGAAGAGCCAGCTCTGTGCTTCTGGATGTCATGTAGTATAGGGATTGATGTTTTCAGTTCTTGTGAAGGATATTGATCCTATGTGTGCACAGTAAAGTTTGCCAATAACCATGATTTTCTTCCAGTGAGGTTTGGCTGCATTCAGGAGTATTTCTCATGTTCTTCTATTCTACCTGGGAAGTCCGGGGAAGCCTGTGTTTAATAAAGTGGCTTAAGTTATTTTTGCTGAGGGATTAAAAGCCCTCTTCAGTATCTTTATCTTTCATAGTATGTTAGAGAGTGTGAAATTGGAAAGCTCTGCCATTTGCTGACTGACCCTGGGCAAATCTCTGACAAGGGTAGCAGGAAAAAGCATTACCTTTGGAATTAGACCTGGGTTTAGATCCTTGTTCTAGCATTATTAGCTCTGTGTGCTTGGTTAAGTTACTTCCTGCCTTTTTTTTTTTTTTTTTTAAGATTTTATTTTTTAATCTCTGCACCCAGCATAGGGCTCGAACTCACGACCCTGAGATCAGGAGCCACATGCTTTACAGACTAAGCCATCCAGGCACCCCTCTTAATGCTTCTTAACCTGAGTTTCCTAAGAGTGAACATTTATTGAACTCTTCATTTGGGCAAGCCAACTGCTTGAACTAGACCTTTTGGAAGAAGTTTGAATGAGAATGGAGATAGTGGCTTAGAAAGGGCTTCTCAGAAATAAAGCTGCTTAACCCGGTGCCTATGATACTTGTGCTTTACACCTACAAACTTTACATATAAACTTTTTCTTACTGCTGCCTAAAGAAATAATATAAAATAACCCAGTCACTGTGCAGAGAAATTACTTTTTCTTCATAGAGGCACCTGTTTCAGTGCCTGCATTGCCTGGAACTCTCTCACAACAATGCTGGAATATTGGTAAAATAAGATAAAAAGTCTCAGCAGCCCTAAGTTTAAATGCAACAGAAAGCTTAGTTTATTTGGTAAGGTCTATATTGCAGAGTTATGTTGAGTTAAATTAGAAGTTGTAAAATGTGTCTCGTAGTGACTGGTTTATAATAGGTACTTAATATTTCTTTTTGTCCCATCTCATTTATAAGATGGGTAAGTTTAAGTTCCTTCTTTAAATTTTTTTAAATTTATTTTACCCCTAGTTTTGTTGAGATACAATTGACATGTAGCACTGTATTAGTTTAAGGCATACAACATAATGGTGTATGTACATAATACTAAATGATTACCACAGTAAGAGTAGTTAACACATACCAACTCACATAGTTATAAATTTTTCCTTGTGATGAGAACTTTTAAGATCTACTGTCTCAAGCAACTTTCAAATATAAAAA
Organism: Acinonyx jubatus; assembly: GCF_027475565.1. Taxonomy (NCBI): domain Eukaryota; kingdom Metazoa; phylum Chordata; class Mammalia; order Carnivora; family Felidae; genus Acinonyx; species Acinonyx jubatus. Next base: position 24,517,778 of record NC_069381.1, read on the forward strand.
TACAGTATGGTTAACTATAGTCAATATGTTATACATTATGTAAATCCTTTCTAATGCTAGTGTTCTGTAATACCTCTCTTTTTCTTCTCATTCTCTAGTACTTTATTATTCATACCATTTTATATTTTCTGATATTAGTGCATAACTTTCAATGTTGTCTTCCTACCAAGGTAGGAAACTGTATCTTTGTTTTTAAGAAGTCATATAGAAACATGTCTTGCTCAGTATTGTGTGATGATAGTAGCTCAGAAAATGTTTTCTGAAAGAGTGCATGAACTAAAGCTAAAATTCGGAGTGTGAAGGAAAAGTGGGGTGGGGGAAAATCACCGTTAAAAGGCTAACAGGGAGTTTTTGAAATTATTTGAGTTTAGTGTATAAGCATTTCTTAATAGCTTCTCAGATGTTGACGTGATGTGTGAAATACAAGCTTTATGACCTTTACCATCTAGAAAATAATTTCGATTAGGTCCATCACTGTTTAAAAGCTAGGTTTTGATTACATAAGTAATATACAAATATTCAAGTAGAATAGTTGACATTATTCAGAATGACACTGAAGTCTTCCCTTGAGATCTCTTGGTCCCATCATGGGTTATAACAGTCATCAGTTTTATATTTTTCTGGATCTGTTCTTTGCATTTATATATAAACTGAAAATGAGACGTTGGTATGTGTGATCATGATGAACTTCTAGATCTTGGTGGAATCTTAGACATTGCCTAGTCTGCCTTCCCACCCCTTTCCCATTTTATAAATGAGACAAATCCAGGGATTTAGTGACTTGCCCAAATTATTACAGCTGGTTAGTGACAGAACCAGGACTATAAGCAAGGTCTCAAGACTCCCAAGCCAGTATTCGTCTTACGGGAGCAAATGATAATTCTCAAGAAAGAACAAATTGTTGGGAGGAACAAAACTAGTTCCTTAGTTGCATAATTTTCCCTCTAAAGATTTTTCTTTGATGTTCTTGACTCAAAATCCAACTTTCTGGTATTTAAAAAAAATCAAGATCAAAATTAATAGGTGGAGCACCTTAAAGCATAATACAGTTGACTTTGTAATTAGCAGAGTTGAAAGTGATGAGAAGATCCTCTAATTTTCTTTGTGCCTGCAGGAAGGTGGGAGTCAATCATTTTGACAAGTCTCCTGAAAGGAACAGCTAGCAGGAGCTGAAACCTTTTTCCATTTGGTCTCGTGGCAAAGAGATCACGCCAGCAGCTCCACACAGTATGGAAGACAATTCTTATATTCTTAAAGTTTTTTTTTTAACTTTAAAAGTTATACGTGTTTGTTTTTTCAAAGTGTAAACTGAAAATCCAAGCATTTTACACAATATATACTTGTTTTCCTTCTATGTTGTGGATATTATTCCATGCTAGTATATAGTGATCTATTTCATTGTGTTTTTAAATAGTTGTAAAGTATCCCATAGAATGAGTGTACCATGATTCCACTAAATAGTTCCGGTCATGGACATTAAGGTTCTCTCCAATATTTGGCTATTTTGAATAATTCTGCTTTGAACATCCTTATAAATCAATCGATGTGCATTTGTATAGGTACTACTGTAGGAAAAATTGCCAGAAGTAAAATTGTGGGGTCAAATGGTATTGCAAATTACTCTCCACAAAATATTGTGCTGACTTAATGGTCTTATTCTGATTGTGAGAGCGCTTATTTCCTACATCCTTACCAACTTAGATATTGTGACATCTTAATTTTTACTATTTTGTTAGGAAAAAAAGCATGTCACTGTTCGAATGTGTATTTCCATGATTCTGGTAAGGTTAAATATCTTAAAATTCTTTCTCATGTTATAAGTCATGGCGCAAAGAATTTGAAATATTAGGATACTACCACTCTATAAAACAGAAGTTGATATAGGGATTTCCTGTACCTCGGTGAAACTGTTTCTTATTTTTCCAGATATGACGTGCTCACTAGTGCCCTCTGAACAGTCTTCTGGGACTTCTCTCTTGCCTAAGGACAGTGCCCCATTTTCATGGGGTTCCTCGGATGAGGATGGATTGGATGACTCCTTGCTGGATCTGTCTGAGGGAGAAGAAGATGATGGCCATTTCAGTTTCACAGAGGAAGATATTCAGGAGCTCTTGAAGGATGATGACCTATCAAATGAGCACTTTTCTTGGGGAGGAGGGTTGCTTAAAGATGACAGCAGTCACGTTGAGAAGGGAGGGAAAGGGGATCAAATTCTATTTGATACTTCCCAAGAGAAAAATTCATCATACACCTTGGGACCAGTAGCTGAGACCCCTGGCCTCTTAAAACTACCTCAACTAAGTACATCAGTTGGTCATGGCCCAACTCCTACTAAACTGTTAAACAGACACTTTGCACTAGAAAAGAATCTTGTAAAAGTAACAGTTGCACCATTTAATCCAACAGTTTGTGATGCTGTGCTTGATAAGGACAAGACTGATTTATCCAAAGATCTTGAAAAGCCCTCCTCCCTTGGGGAAGAGATGAGAGAAGATGGTCTTAGCCCAAATGAGAGCAAACTCTGCACTGAATCTGAAGGGATCAGTCCCAATAATTCTGCTTGGGATATGCCCCCACTCTCTTCTCCAGACAGTAACTTTCAGCAAACTGTGTCTGATAAAAATATGCCTGACAGTAAGAAACCTACACCTGTATTCTCTCAGATCTTGGACAATTCAGAGACTCCTCATTTGGGGTCATCCTGGAAAAATGGATCACATAAATCAAATTGTGAAATGACGTTTCCAATTGTTTCCAGTTCATCAAACAAAGTACGTATATTTTTTCAAGGTAAAGAGAAAAATTATTTTCATTCACAAGCTGTATAGCAAAGCTTTGTATTCATCAAACAAATTGGGATTTGAACCCTGACTAGAACTGTGACCTTGGGAAAATTATTTAGCCTCTCTGTTCTCTCATATTTCTTATCTATAAATTGGACTAAATAATACTTCACACATATATGGTAAGGATTAATTAAATAATGTCTCTATGGCAACTGGTATATAATATTAAATTGCTATTATTGGCTAATTACTAAGATAATGATGATATTACTATTACTTTTCCTTTTTGGGGGGTTTTAACCCTAAGTCTCAATCTCTGGTTGCTATGCTAAATGAGATACGGCACCTGATCAGCCACTGAAGAGCTAAAAAATCTTCAACAATTTACCTAACCTCTTTAAGCCTGATTCCCTGTCAAATGGGCATACAACTTAGGGTTTCTTTCTTTTCCTTAAAATTAGTTATTATCTCATTTAAGGCATCTGCTATAGTGCCTGTTACACAGTAGGGTACAGGAATATGCCTTTGTAGCCTATAGTTTAAGAATATGTCTGTAAATGGTGTTTTCAGTTTTTTTTTTTTTTTTTTTTATGACTATCTTCTGCTTTGAATGAAAGCAGGATGTTCTTGACAAGGATTCTGGGAAGCTGAAAGTCAACGAGAGAAGACTAGGCAAAGTCATACCTGTTCTGCAAGCCAAAAGAAGGTAACAGTATGATAATATTCTGGTTTCTGTTGGTTCTCTTCAATTTCTGTCTTCCGCTCCTCCATTTCCCCTTAATGTGGAATAAAACCATGCACCAGGAGTAAGCATACTTTAAGTTCTGGGACCACTAACGTGTAGCTGTCTAACCTTGGGCAAGTCAAATAATCTATGTTTATTTGTCAACAAAATGAGGCTAATGATGCCTTCCCTGCTGTTTCTCACAGTTATTTTGAAGAGTCAGAAAGACCTATTAGTGAAAACACTGTATAAATGTAAGATTTCTTTTCCTGTGTATGGGGAAGCCTGGTCACAGATATGATAGGAAGTTAGAATAATTTGAACACAAACATTAAAATACAACTATGTAGAAGATCATTTAGTCATCTCTTCCAACTTGAATGCAGCTGTCCTTGAGGGAAAATTCTAGTAGAGGTTGCAGATTTGGGTCACTTTACAATCTGTTCTCTTGTTGCCAGGAGATGGCAGTGTCTCTACATGGGCCTTTTCAATTAGCAGAGCTTTTTTTTTTTTTAATGTTTATTTATTTTTGAGAGAGAGGGAGACAGAGTGTGAACAGGCGAAGGGCAGAGAGAGAGAGGGAGACACAGAATTGAAGCAGACTCCAGGCTCCAAGCTGTCAGCACAGAGCCCGACGCGGGGCTTAAACCCACGAACTGTGAGATCATGACCTGAGCCGAAGTCGGATGCTTAACCGACTGAGCCACCCAGGCGCCCCATAGCAGAGCTATTTTTTAGGTTGAGTCAGATTGACTTCCCTACAAAGGGATTAAAAAAAAATTTTTATTACACAGATACTATATTTATTTTGCTTTAAATTTGTTTTAAGTTTATTTTGAAAGAGAGAGAAAGCACACAGGGCAGAGGGAGAGAGAGAATCCCAAGCACTCTGCACCACCAGCACAGAGCCCTATGCAGGGCTCAAACCCACAAACCACTAGACCATGACCTGACCTGAAGTCAAGAGTCGGAAGCTTAACCAAATGAGCCACCCAGGCTCTCCTCTGCTTTAAATTCTTTTTAATGTATTAGAAATAAGGCTAAAGTTTCCTTTGACTGCTATCCTTAATCCCAGTTTGTTTGTTTGTTTGTTTGTTTGTTTGTTTGTTTGTTTTGTTTTCTTTGCACAATTGAGGGAAACTTGGTGAATTACTTACAGTGGAAGTTACACCAAAGAGCCGTCAGGCTACTTAGAACAGTTATGAATTTATTATCTCCATATTCTAATCCACTGACTCCATAGTACAGTGCAAACAGGATGAGCAAGGGCCAAAAATTGTTCTTGCCAAGGTCACCAGTATTCTAACTGCCACACCCAGCTGGTTCTTTTTGGTCTTTATCTCTTTGAGTTTTTCTGTGGCTCTGTGAAGTTATTTCTTGATTAACCTTGAATTACTCAACAAGTGCTTACTTTCTCTGGGGACTGGATAATCTTCACTTTCCTATGCCTTGTTAACAGGAGGTTGTATCTGTTTCTCATCTTCCTTTTTTTCTCAACTCCATACTTGATTTCAGCTTTATACTATGTGACTAACACTGTCTTCTGTCACTGGATCTTAAAGAGTATTTTGCCTCTGAAAGTTAGTTGTTCTAACTGATCAGCAATATATGACTTCTCTCTATAAACACTACACTCATGGTTCTAATGGGCTGTTTTTCCTCCCGGTTTGCTTTGTTCAAGGACTAATGTTCCGACGTTTTCACAATCAGATCTAGAAAAGCAGAAGCAAAGTTATCTCAAGGAAGTCATTGCTCATATAGAACACCCAAAGGACACTAACCAAGGTAACATGGTAATCAGAGAATGGCATGTAAAAGATGTGATGGGACTTCTTTTTTTTTTTCCAGTGTAATATAGATTAAACTGGGAGATTATTTTGAATTTTCTAAAATTGATGAGAAAGATAACTTCTTTACCCAAAGATTTTTACTTTAAAAGATTGCCTAACCAAATAATTCCCCAAGTGGTTTGGCTAACCTGTATTAGAGAGGGGTCCAAGGAGACTCATACCACTATGTGAAGAGTGCGTCTTCCATGGCTGAGGGCTGTAACCAGACCTGTAGTTTTCTGATAGGGAATTTTTTTGTCTGAAAAATAGAAGTGGATGACCAAGGGCTGCTTAGTAATCACTAGTGTTTTATATAGAATTATTTATTTTCCCTGTTTCCTTCAGGATTTAAATGTAAAAAGGCAGGCATTTCAAATAATATTCTGTATCTGCATTTGAATAAAAGCTCCTAAAAGGTTTTGACTACCTTCCAGATTCTTCAAGCTGAGTTCTCCCTAGTTCATTAAAAGCTATTACAAAGCAAAGTGGCCGGATTCTTTCTCCAGCCCTCGAAAGATATAGGCCCTGTTATCATTCATCCTGGACTAGTAGCTGGTGGGAAAACTCCTAAAGGGAGGGGAACTTGCGGGCTATACTGAAGGGGCTGAGGTTAGAGAGGTACTGATAAAAGTTATCTTCTCCTAAATATCACTCCATATTTGGTCATCCTCAGCTTCTTTCTCTATTCATTTAGCAAATCTTCCTCAAATATTTTCAGTGGTGCCAGGTTTGAAGATTAGGAATTTGAAATGTAAAGAGGACCAAAGTAGGGTCCTAGCTTTCTAGGGATTGATAGTCCAGAGAAGGTAAAGATGATTATACCACAATATTGATTAGTGCTCTAAGAGAATTATGTATAACGTGCACTAGGAACAAGGAAGAAGCACTTCTGTTTGTGTTTGGGGAGAGTGGAGGACACCCTAGGTAGGCTCCATGGGGAAAATAATTCTGTTATTCTAAGATCTGTCATAAATTACTAGGAAGAGTTTTAGGAGAATTCTTGACCAAAGATTCGGAGGAGACTACTCCCATCCCTTTTTTTTTTTAAAACAAATCTTTAATTAGTAGTTTTGGAACTGAGGCATCAGCCAGAAGAAGTTTTTTTTCCAGGTCCTTTTATTTTTTCTTCAAAGACTTCATTAAGGAATCAAATACTGCTTGTACTGATGGCTCAGCCCTCTGCTTGTGAGATCTCTTTGTTTGAACTATTTTAAAGTTTTGTTTTTTTTTTTAAGTTTATTTATTTAGAGAGAGAGAGAGGGCAAGAAAGAGACTCTCAAGTAGACTCCACACTGTCAACACAGAGCCTGACGCAGGGCTCAAACTCATGAACTGTGTGATCATGGCATGAGCCAAAATCAAGAGTCAGATGCTTAACCAACTGAGCCACCCACGTGCCCCTTGTTTGAACCATTTTAAAGGTCTGGTGGAACTAGAGACACCCCTCTCCCATCGGCCCAGACCCCCTCGCTGCGGGTCATTAACTGGAGGGGCAGATTGAAAGAAGTTTGTGTGTGTTTAACCTCTGTGGAAGAGACTTGAGCATTGCTTTTCCCTCTGTGAGGTGACTTTCTTTTATGTCCTAGGCAATTCACACTGATGATACCCAATTATATTTCCCTTCTCGTTTGGGGCATTTAGAAGAGAAAATTTCACAAGAAAAGCAATGAGCAGCTACTCATGTTACAGCGTCTTTCCAGTCTCTTTCCCACTTAGCAGTTCCTCTCCCACTTTACCATAATAATCTATATCCCATAAGAAACAGCTAGAATATCATGCATAGGGGAAAGACAGCATACTTTAGTGGTTGAGAGAGCAAAGTCTAATCTAGAGTTAACTTCTGGGTTCATACCCTAACTCCACTGCTTACTGGCTCTGTGACCTGAGCCAATAAAACTCAGTTTTCTCATTTGCAAAATGGGTATAATAATGAGGTTTAGCATATGTGAACATTAATACTTGTAAGCACAAGTATAATGCACAGAACAGTACCTAGCCACTAACAGTACCTGGCAGCCAACATTTATTGAATACTTGGTATTATTTGCAAGAAAGGGTACCTTTTCAAACTGAAGTTTTTATAGGTAAAGTAGTATGATGTCAGGTGTTTGTTTTCAACTCTTAAAAAAAAAAAGCCAAAACCCTGGAAAATTAGAGGGAACAACTTTTACAAAATGTTGATTAATTAAGCTGAGTGATAGTTATGTGGGGATTCATTATATTTTCTACTTTGTTTTTTGTTAATTTTTTTTGAAACATTCATTTTTGAGAGACAGAGTGGGAGGGGGAGGGGCAGAGAGAGAGGGAGACACAGAATCTGAAGCAGGCTCCAGGCTCTGAGCCATCAGCACAGAACCCGACACAGTGCTCAAACTTACGGACTGTGAGATCATGACCTGAGCTGAAGTCGGATGCTTAACCAACTGAGCCACCCAGGCACCCCTATATTTTCTACTTTGGTGTGTATTTGAAAATATCCATAAGAAAAGGTTATTATTATTATTTTTTAAGTGTGTTTTTTAGGGGATTCTTTTTTGAATTGCCATCATCACCAGTTTTATTCTAAAAATTTCAGAGTCCTCTAGCACTTGCTTCTGCTTGCCAGGAACCCAGTGTGATACCATGTTTTTGTGTTACTTCCCACTGCCCACTACTCATGCACCCAAAGTTTAAAGATTCTGTACAAAATTGCAGAGGAGAGTGGGAATATATTTTATTCCTCCTCTATTTATATATGAAGTAAAGAGTAGCCAGAAACAAAAAGAGGAAGCATATAGTGCCTCCTGTCCTTTTTGATATGTTAAGTGCTATTTCACCTTGGAAAAGTATAACTCTCCAGGTTCTTTATTAGAAACAGAGAAATTAGTAATGTAGTTCCTGTCAATTCAGTTTGAGTTCTCTCCATTGGGTTAATGTTCTTTCACTTTCTCAATAATGTGTATGTTATTGATACAGAATATGATAATACAAGTCATCCTTCAACTCCAGTATTCTAATATAAATATAATCTCTTTTTAGTTTAATGCCAGGTGAGTCTTTAACAGCATTTACAAAGAATTACCAGCTACTTCCTTCCTGACATTCCAGCTAATAGAAAACTTTATATGGAATTATAAGTTCTTAGAGTAGAAAAGGAGCATTAAGATCTTCTCTTTAATCTCCTAACATATAAATCTGTTCTATATATCTTTGCCAAGTGACCATTCAGCTTTTGCTTAGGATTCTAATAACACAAAACTCATTAACTCATGAAGCAGGCCATTCATTGTTTAAAAAATTCTGATTGTTAGAAAGTTACTCCTTACACTGAGACAAACTCTACTTCCCTATAGTTTCCAGTGATAGTTCCTAGTTGTGCCCTCTGGGATCACAAAAAATAACTATTCTCTTCCATATACTTAATGTCTTCTAAGGACCTTTTCATGTTAATTATCTCAAATTAAGATTTTTAATGATTAGAAAGTATTATATAATTTATTATTCCATTTGGATAATTAGGTTGTGCCCGTTTTCATTAGTAATGCTGCAGTGAACATTCTGGTCAATAAATATTTATGTACAACTCTTATTTCTATAGGATGAATACCTAGAAGTGGAATTGCTGGGTAAAGTATATAAATATTTTAAAAACCTCTGTTACATGTTACCAGATTGTCCTGCCCCCCAAAAAATGTATTAATTTTTATTGTCACCAATTTGATAGGTAAATTTTAACATATTTTGTTTTAATAATTAGTGAGGTTAAACATTTTTTATTTATGTTTATTGGAAATATATACTTAATCATGATTTTTAAAAATCATCTAGTATCTAGTTTATATTCCAGTTTCCCAAGTTGTCCCAAAAATGTCTTCTTGTAAACTGTTCAAACAGGATCGAATCAAGGTTCACGTGTTTAATTATTGTCTCCTTAGTCTCTCTTAATCTAGGTCACTTGTTTTGTAGATTGTCTCACATTCTGAATTGTGTCTGATTGTTTCCCTGTGGTGTCATTTAACTTGTTCCTCTATCCCCTGTATTTCCTATATATTGGAAATTGGATCTGGAGGAGGGATTAGATTCAGAGTAAGCATTTTTGACTGGTATAATTCATAGGCACTGTTATGTATTCGATCTTTATCAGATTAGGGGACACCACACAGTAACAGGGTGTTCTTTTTTCTTTTTGGCATGGTGTTCTAATAGTGATGCTAAGTTTGATCACTTTGTTCAAGTGTTAACTGTCATATCTTTCCATTGTAAGGTGCATTTTCCCCTTTGTAATTAGTAAGTCATCTGTGGGTGTTGCTTTGGTATCATTTGAATATCCTGTTCCACAACAATTCTTAATTGTTTTAGTATTCATTGATGATCCTTGCCTAACAGCTACTACACAGAGAATTGCATAGAAAGTATTCACTTTCTAAATAATTTCTAATATAATTTCTTTTGCAATGAATACCTTCCATTCTTCTATAAAGATTTTTTTAGTATCACTATTACCTCATAGATTCTTAAAAATTAATGTTACAGTGGTCATTATATATAGTCATTACTTTTTAAAATTCTGTTTGTCTCAAGTTTGACCAGTGGGGACTCCTTCCTTCCAAGTGGGCTCCTGTGTCTTCTGACATGACCCCATTAACCTTTTTTTTAATTATGGTAAGAAAAGTAATACCAATTGACCAATTAAATCATTTTTTTAAGTTTATTTATTTATTTTGAGAGAGAGAGAGAGTTGGGGTGGAGGGGAGAACGTGACCAGGGGAGGGACAGAGAAAGAGAGAGGGAGAGAATCCCAAGCAGGCTCCTCACTGTCAGCATGGAGCCCAATGCTGGGCTTGAACTCAATGAACTGTGAGATCATGACCTGAGCTGAAACCGAGAGTCAGACACAACCATCTGAGCCACCCCGGCACCCCACAATTAAACAGTTTTTAAGTGTGCAGTTCAGTAGTGTCAAGTTTATTCACATTGTTGTAAAACATCTACAGAACTTTCTTATCTTATCAAACCCATTATAAAACAACTAGCCTTTTCCCCTTCCCTATAAACCCTGGTAACTGCCATGCTAATTTCTGTTTCTGTGCATTTGCCTATTTTAGATACCTCATATAAGTGGAGTCAAACAGCACTTACCTTTTTGTGATTAGATTATTTCATTTAGTATAATGTCCTCCGTGGTGTAGCATGTGTCAGAATTTCCTTCCTTCTTATGGCTGAATAATAATCCATTCCATGTATATACCACAGTTTGTTTATCCATTCATCCTTCAATAGACATTTGAATTGCCTCCATTTCTTGGCTATTGTGAATGATGCTGCTGTGAACATGGGTGTGCAGATATCTCCTCAAGACCCTGCTTTCAATTCTTTTGGATATGTACCCAGAAGTATTGCTAGATGGTATGGTAGTTCTACTTTGAAGTTTTTGAGGAACTTCCTTACTGTTTAACATAGTGGTTGTACTATTTTACAGTCCCACCAGTAGTGCACAAGGATTCCGGTTTCTCTGCACTCCCAGCACTTGTTATTTTCTGTTTTCTGGGAGTAGCTGCCCTTATGGTGGTTAAGTATTCATCAGTATTACAACTATGTAAATATCGTTCACTGCCAAGCCAAGCACTATATAGTTTCATTTTCTTGAATAATTTATTTTTCTGGAGTAATTCATTCTCTCACTTATTTTTTATTTATTATTATTTTTTTTAATGTTTATTTTTGACAGAGAGAGAGAGAGCGAGCACAGGCAGGGGAGAGAAGAGGACAAAGGATCCAAAGTAGGCTCTGCGCTAATAGCAGTGAGCCAGATGTGGGGCTTGAACTCATGAACCATGAGATCATGACCTGAGCCAGTCAGATGCTCAAGTGACTGAGCCACCCAGGTGCCCCTACCTCATTTATTTTTTAAACTACAAATTAACTTGTCTTTAATCTTTTTGCAGTTTCTATCCTTATCTATGTTGTCTGTGTGTCTGGGTTGTGCCCCTCTACAAATGCACAAACATACCTAGTAATCTATCAATTCCTTTAATAATTTTTTCTGGAGACCTTCCTAGAGCCTTGCGTCCTTCTGCTCCAATTTATACTGCTTGTTCTCCAGCTTTGCTGCAGAGCTATCATCCTGTTATTTCTTTTTGCTGCTCTCCTCAGTTGACTCCTGTTCCTGGACCCCTATTTCTTCCTCTTGATCTGTTTTGGTGGAGCACCTTCTCTGAGAATTTCTAAGAAAGTGTGACATAAATTTGGACGGCCCTCCGTATCTGAAAACGTCTTTATTGCCATACTTGATTGGTAGTTTGGTAGAGAATTCTAAATGGAAAATCATTTTTATTCAGAATTTTGGAGACCTACATCTAGTCTTCTTGTTAAGAAGTCTTTTATTAATTTAATTTTTATTCCTTTTTGTGTAACTGTCTTTTTCTCTCTGGAAGTTCTTAGGGTCTTCTCTTTATCCATTATATTATGCAAAGTGTTCTACTTGCTGGGATATTTTTTTCTTACTGACTTCTTTCCTTTTTTTTTTTTTTTTTCTAAGTTTATTTTGATAGAGACAAAGACAGCATGAGCAGGGGAGGGGCAGAGAGAGAGGGAGAGAGAGAGAATCCCAAGCAGGCTCTGTGCTGCCAGCAGAGAGCCAGATGCGGGGCTCAAACTCATGAAACTATGAGATCATGACCTGAGTTGAAACTACAAGTCTGGTGCTTAACAGATTGAGCCACCCAGACGCCCCTTGACTTCTTTATTTTTATATTCACATTTATGATTTCTGAGAGCCTTTTCCTGTTTTGTTCCCTTTGCATATTGTGTTGTTCTTTTTTATGAACTAATTTCTTATCTCAAGATTTTGTTTCTTTTTTATTGTAATTGAAATTTAGTAAACTGCACAAATTTAAAGTATACAACTTGTCGAGTTTTGACATTTGTATACACCCATGAAACTCATGCAACTGAGATAAACATACCACACCCCAAATTTTCTTTGTGTCTCTTTATAGTTCCTCCCTCCTACCTTTCCTTGACTCCTTTATTCCCCAGGCAACCACTGATCTGCTGTCACTATAGTTTGTAATTTCTAGAATTTTATGTAAACAGAATCATATAGTATATACTAGCTTCTTTCTTGAAGCATAATTATTTTGAAATTCATCATTTTGATAGTTTATTCCTATTCATTGCTGAGTAGTATTCCATTATATAAATATACCACAGTTTGTTTATCCATTCACCTATTGATGGGTATTTGGGTTGTTTCCAAATTTTGGCTATTACAAATAAAGCTGTTATGAACATTCATGTACAGATCTTTGTATGGATATGCTTTCATTTCTCTCGAGTAAAAATCTAGTGGTAAAATGATTGGATCAGATTGTAGTTGTATGTTTAGCTGTTTTTTGTTTTTGTTTGTTTTAAGAAACTACCAAACTATTTCCCAAAGCGGTTGTACCATTTTATATTCTCACCAGCAGTGTATAAATTCCAGATCCTCCCATATTTACAAAGGATTGTTCATGCTGGTGTATAGAAATTCAGTTGATTTTTGTACATTGACCTTATATTCTGTAGCTTTGCTAAATTCACTAGTTCGTTTTGGTACCTATTTTGTAGATTGCATCAGTTTCTACATCTGTGATCATGTCATCAGCAAATAAACACATTTTTACTTGCTCCCTTCCAATATGGATGCTTTTTATTGGCTTTTCTTGCCATATTGCACTGGCTAGAACCTCCAGTACAGTGTTTAATACAAGTAGTACAAGCAACTTGTTGCTGATCTTAGGAAGAAGACATTTAGTCTTTCACCATTATTATTTTAGGTTTCTCTTAGATATCAACGTTAGGATGTTCTCTCCTATTTATAGCTCGTTGAGAGTTATATTAGAAATAGATGTTGGATTTTATTAAATACTTCCTCTGCATCTGTTGAGATGATCATACAGTGTTGTTGTGTTTTTTAAAGTCCATTAACTGAGAATTGTATTATTTGATTTTCTAATGTTAAGCCAGTTTTGCATTCCTGGTCTTATGCATTCTGCACTTGGTCTTAAGGTGTTATCCTTATAATGATAGCATTGGGTTGATTTGTTAAAATTTTGTTATGAATTTTCATATCTGCCTTAAAGGGTATTGTTTTATACTTCTCTATAATCTCTTGATCTGGTCTTGGTATCAGAGTAATGTTGGTCTCAAAGAATGAATTAGGAACTATTTCTACCTCTTCAAATTTTCCAGAAGAGTTTATATAGAAGAAATGGTATCTCTTCCTGGGTGAGCTTTGGTGGTCTTTCAAGGACTTTGACTATTTCATCCGAGTTGTTAAATTTATTAGCAGGAAGTTAATAACATTCCCTCATTAGCCTTTTATATAGTTTTCTTTAGTGATGTCATCCTCCCATTCTTGGTATCAGTAATTGTGTTTTCTCTCTTCTAATCAGTCTGGCTAAAAATTTATGAACACTATTATGTAATTCCTTCTTTAAAAAAGAATCCAGCTTTTGTTTCACTGATTTTTCTCTATTTTTCTGTTTTCTATTTCATTGATTTCCATTCTGATACTTACTATGTCCTTTTTTTCTGCTTACTTTGGGTTTCATTTGCTCTTTTTCTAGTTTCTTTAGATGGTTGCTAAGACCATCTATTTGAGTCTTTTTTTTTTTCTAATTTAGTAAGGGATGTTAGGAGTAGGAGAAGATAAATTCATGCAGTCAATCTCTGTTTCTCTGGATGTATGCCTTGACCTGTGTTTTTAATCAGATTTATTGATCTATACTTTACATGCAACAAAATGCACCCATTTTATAGTGGCTTTTTTTTTTTTAAGTTTATTTATTTATTTTGAGAGAGAGAGCAAGTGGGGTAGGGGCAGAAAGAGAGGGAGAGAGAGAATCCCAAGCAAGGCTCCATGCTGCCAGCATGGAGCCCAATGTGGGGCTTGAACTCCCAAACCGTGAGGTCGATCTGAGCCAAAATCAAGAGTTAGGCACTTAACTGACTGAGCCACCCAGGCACCCCTAAAATGCACCCATTTTAAGTGTACTTTTTGCTGAACTTTGACAAAGTTATGCACCTGTTAAATCATCGCAACAATCAAGATTTATAGAACATTCCCACCATCCCCCAAATTTTCCCTGCGCTCCATCTCAGTCATTTTGTCTCTATCCCACTCCTGCACTGGGAAAGCACTGATTTCTTTTTGGTCACTATAATTAGATTTGTCTTTTCTAGAGTTTCATATAAATGGAATCATGCAGTATGTGCTCTTTTGTGTTTGGCTTCTTTTACTTGGAATAATTTTAAGATATTTATCCATGTTGCTATGTGTATCAGTAGTTCTGTACTTTTGCCGTTGAATTTTTCCTTGTATTAATATACTGTAGTTTAATCTAGTCACTTGTTGAAAGACATCTGTGTCTCTAGTTTTTGGCTGTTATGGATAAAGCATCTATGAACAGTCATACATGGGTTTTTGTATGGATATGTGTTTTCATTTCTCCAGGGTAAATGATTAGGAATGGAATTGCTGAGTCATATAGGGTTTGTATAACTTTTGCAAAGTGATCATACTATTTATTATGGGTTTTATACTGCAAAGGCTTAAGGGTTTTTTTTTTGTATATGAATATTTAGTTCTAAATTTTTTGAATAGATTATCCTTTCCATGGGTTTCTGAATTCTCTATTTTGTTTGACACACATATATATATGTGTGTGTGTGTATGTGTGTGTGCGTATGTATATATATATATGTGTGTGTGTATATATATGTATATGTGTGTGTGTGTATATATATGTTTTATGCCAATATTCTACTGTCTTGATTACTATAACTGTAGAGCAAGTCTTGAAATTGTTTAGATTTCTATGATTTTCTTAAAAATTAACTTTAGCTTGTCAGTTTGTTCAAAAACACCTGTTGGGTATTTCATTGGGATTGTGTTGAATCTATAATAGATCAGTTTGGGGAGAACTGACATCATAACAATAGTAAGCCTTCTAACCTGTGAACAGGATATATTTCTCCATTTATTTATGGCCTCTTTAATTTCTGTCAGTAGCTTTTTTTCTGTCAATAACATTTTGTCGTTTTTATTGTACATATTTTGTTAAATTCATCGGTATCCTAATGCTTTTTTATAATGTAATAGATGGTCACCACCATAAGTGTAGTCACCATCTGCCATCATACAGTGTTACTCAATATTATTGACTATATTCTATATGCTGTACTTCTCATCTCCATGAGTTATTTATTTTATAACTGGAAATTTGTACCTCTTAATCTCCTTTATTTCACCCATTTCCCCACCTGCCTTCCTGCTGGCAATTAACAGTTTACTCTCTGTGTTTAAGAGTCTTTTTGAGATTTTTGTTTTGTTTGTTTGTTTTGTTTTTAGATTCCATATGTAAGTGAACTCATGGTATTTGTCCTCTGACTTATTTTGTTCAGCATTATACCATCTAGGTCTATCTATTTTGTTGCAAATGATAAGATCTCAGTCTTTTTTATGGCTGACTAATATTCCTGTGTGTGTGTGTGTGTGTGTGTGTGTGTGTGTGTGTGTGTGTGTGAGAGAGAGAGAGAGAGAGAGAGAGAGAGAGAGAGAGACATCTTTTTTTCTAAACTTTTTTTTTAATGTTGATATCTGGAGAGAAAGAGACAGTGTGTGAGCAGGGGAGGGGCAGAGAGGGATACACAGAATCTGAAGCAGGCTCCAGGCTCTGAGCCGTCAGCACAGAGCCTGACGTGGGGCTCAAACCCACGGACCATGAGATAATGACCTGAGCCAAAGTCGGACACCCAACCACCCCACGTGTGTGACATCTTCTTTATCCATTCATCTATTATAGACAGGTTGCTTCCATATCTTAGCTATTGTAAATAATGCCACAATAAACATAGAGGTGCATATATCATTTCAAATTGGTGTTTTCATTTTCTGTGGGTAATTACCCAGTTGTGGAATTACTGGGTCATAGGGTATTTCTATTTTTAATTTTTTGAGGAACCTCCATACCATTTCCATAGTGGTTGTACCAATTTACGTTCCTACTAATACTGCACGAAGGTTCCCTATTCTCCACATCCTTGCCAATACTTGTTATTTTTTGTTGTTTTGATACTCACTGGTATGAGGTGATATCTTATTGTGGTTTTGATACTTTTGGTAACTTTTTAATAAATCTCTTAGGATTATCTGTGTTAACATAATATCTGCAAATAAGGACAGCTTGTTTCTTCTTTTCCCATCTATATAGGCCTTTTGTTTACTTTTCTTGCCTTATTGCACTGGCTAGGATCTCTAGTAAATTAACTGTGATATTAGCTGTATATTTATCATAGATACCCTTTGTTCAGGTTTGAGGAAGTTCCCCTTCTATTGGTAGTTTGGTTGAGGAAGTTCCCCTTCTGTTTGTAGTTTGATTGGAGTTTTTATCATAAATGGGTGGTGAATTT
Source organism: Acinonyx jubatus (assembly GCF_027475565.1). Classification (NCBI taxonomy): domain Eukaryota; kingdom Metazoa; phylum Chordata; class Mammalia; order Carnivora; family Felidae; genus Acinonyx; species Acinonyx jubatus. The sequence goes on from NC_069381.1 coordinate 24,534,550, forward strand.
TGTTAGTTGAATTTTCTGCATTTATTTAGAAGGTCATATTGGTATTTCTCCTTTTTTCTATAACATGGTGTATTACATTTATTGATTTTTGACTCTTATGCCAACTTGCATTCCTTGGATAAACTCATTGATCTTCATGAATTATCCTTAATTCAGTTTGCTAATATTTTTAACAGTTTTTACATCTTGTTAATAAGGAGTATTGGGTTTTAGTTTTTCTTGTATTGTTCTCTAGTTTAAATATGGTGGTAATACTGGCTTCATAAAATGAGTAGGGAAATGTTTTCTCAGTTTATGTAGGATTGGTATCATTTCTTCCTCTAAATGTTTGATAGAATGTATCAGTGAAGCCATCCAACCCTGGAGTTTTCTTTTTGGCAAGGTGTCAAAGTACAGATGTAAAAGATTCAGGGCTTTTCAGAATTTCTTTATCTTTGAGTCCATTTTAAAATTTTGTCTTATAGGGGCGCCTGGGTGGCTCAGTTGGTTGAGCGGCCAACTTCGGCTCAGGTCACGATCTCACGGTCCGTGAGTTCGAGCCCCACGTCAGGCTCTGTGCTGACAGCTCGGAGCCTGGAGCCTATTTCCGATTCTGTGTCTCCCTCTCTCTGACCCTCCCCCGTTCATGCTCTGTCTCTCTCTGTCTCAAAAATAAATAAACGTTAAAAAAAAAATTTTTTTTTAAATAAAAAAATAAAAAGATAAAATAAAATTTTGTCTTATAGGGAATTTGTCCATTTTATCTAAGTTGATGAGTTTATTGGCATAAAATTATTTATAATGTTTCCCTAAAGATTCCTTTAATTACTGTAGGATCTGTAGTGATGGTCACTGTTTCATTTCTAACGTTTGTCAGTTTTACTGATTTTTTTTCCCCCAAAGTAGATTTTTAGTTTCATATTTCTATATTGGTTTTGGCTATTACATTTAATTTTTTTCTACACTTTGTTGTTTCTTTCCTTCCACTTACTGTGGGTTTAATTTGCTTTTGTTTTCTAGCTTTTTAATATGGAAGGTTAGATCACTGATCTGGGACCTTTCTATTTTCTGCAAGCATTTAAAGTCACAGCTTTTCCCTTTAAGTGCTACTTAGGTGCATCCCACAAATTTTGATATATTTTCATTTTCATTTGGCTCAAAGTAATTTCTAATTTCCCTTGTGATTACTTCTTTGACCTATGGGTAATTAGAGGTGTGTTGCTTAATTTCCACATATTTGGGACTCTTCAGCAATCTTCTTATTTCTAGCTTAATCCCGTTGTGGTCAGAGAATATTCTCAGTATGAGTTCACTTCTTTTAAATATGCCAGGTCTTATTTTTATAGCCCACCATATGGTCTGTTTTGGTGAATGTTCCCTGTGCACTTGAAAATATATATTTCTGATGTTGGTGGAGTGTTCTATACATTTTAGTACGGTTTTGTTGGTTGCTGGTGGTGTTCAATTATATATCCTTACAGATTTTCTTACTAAAAGGAGTGTTTAAATACCTCCAACTCTAATTGTGGATTTTCATGTTTTTCCTTTCAGTTCTGTCAGTTTTTGCCTTGTGTGTTTTGAATCTCTGCTATTGGATGCATACACTTATAGGAATATTACATGTCTTGATAAATTGACACCTTTATCATTATGAACTTTTTTTTACTCTTAGCAACATTCAGTACTTACATTTTTATTAATATTCTGTTTTGGAGTCACTTTGTTTCATATTAATGTAACTATTCCAACTTTCTTTTCACTACTGTATGCATGATGTGGTTTTTTGTTTTTTTGTTTTTTTTAAGTAATCTCTACCCCCAACATGGGACTCAAACTCACAACTCCAAGATCAAGAATTGCACACTCCTTCAACTGAGCCAGCCAGTGCCCCTCATATCTTTGTGGATGTCTTGTAGACACTATATAGTTGAGTGTGGCTTTTTTTTCTCCCCACCTCAATCTGAGTCGTCTTTTTTTTTTTTAAATGTTTATTTTTGAGAGAGGGACACAGAGTGCCAGCAGGGGAGGGGTAGAGAGAGAGGCAGACACAGAATCCAAAGCAGGCTCCAGGTTCTGAGCTATTGGCACAGAGCCTGATGTGGGGCTTGAACTTATGAACAGTGAGATCATGACCTGAGTCAAGGTCGGATGCTTAACTGACTGAGCCACCCAGGCGCCCCTCATAATCTCAGTCTTCTAATTTAAGTGTGAGTCCAGTCAGTATGGTTGGTTTTAAATCTGCCATCTTGTTACTTGTTTTCTGTTTGTCTATCTGTTCTTTGTTTTTTCTTTCATCTTTTCTTGACTTTTTTTTTCAAGGCTCTTTATTATTATTGCTAGTTTTTATTTTATCTTATTTTTAATTTTTTTAATGTTTATTTATTTTTGAGACAGAGACAGAGCGTGAACAGGGGAGGGTCAGAGAGAGAGGGAGACACAGAATCTGAAACAGGCTCCAGGCTCCAAGCTGTCAGCACAGAGCCCAACGCGGGGCTCGAACTCATGGACCGCGAGATCATGACCTGGGCTGAAGTCGGGCGCTCAACCGACTGAGCCACCCAGGCGCCCCGCTAGTTTTTATTTTTAAAAATTTTTTTTAAGTAGTTTCCATCCACACCCAACATGGGGCTTGAACTCATGACCTGAAATCAAGAGTCACAGCTTCACTGACTGAGCCAGCCAGGAGTCCCCTTTTTTTGCTGTTTTTACAGTATTTTTTAGTATTCCATTTCATCTCCATTCTATACCTCTTTGTTTTATTTTTCATGGTCGTTCTAGGGTAGTAGTTCTCACGAGGTTTTGGTCTCAGGACCCAGTTACACTTTTGCAAATTTAGGACCCCAAAAAGTGTTTTTGTTTGTGTGGGTTATATCTGTCTATACTTAATCATATTAAAAGAACTGAAAATTTATTTTTTATTAATATATTTTAAGATAATAAACTCATTGCACGTTAACAGAAATAATGTGTTTTTACTAAAAATAATTTTTGGAGGAGGCACCTGGGTGGCTCAGTCAGTTAAGTGTTCGTCTCTTGATTTCAGTTCAGGTCATGATTATTATATATTAAATGTTCATATACAGTTGCATCTATTTCTAAAGTGTTGTTTTCTCTTCAATTTTTAGTCTTCCCTGTCTATACATGGAAGAATGCTATACCCTTTTAATTATAGTGACCTTATGTTTTTACATCTACTAAGGCCAGCAGTCTGTCATGTACACCATTGCACCCATTCCCCCATTTTTTTCCTCACTACTTGTTGCTTATTTGTTCTTCCAAGTTGACTTTATAATAAAAATTTAAGCTCCAGGAAAAATTCTGATGATATTTTCATTGGAATTATGTAAAATGTATAAGTTAACTTGGTTAAGGATTTCGGCTGAAGTCATGACCTCATGGTTCATGAGTTGGAGGCCTGCGTCAGGCTCTGCGCCGACAGCGTGGAGCCTGCTTGGGATTCTCTGTCTGTCTGTCTGTCTGTCTGTATCTCTCTCTCTGCCCCCACTCTCAAAATAAACATTTTTAAAAAATGCAGTAAGGGTGCCTGGGTGGCTCAGTTGGTTAAGTGTCCGACTTCGGCTCAGGTCATGATCTCATGATTTGTGGGTTCGAGCCCTGCCTCGGGCTCTGTGCTGATGGCTCAGAGCCTGGAGCCTTCTTCAAATTCTGTGTCTCCCTCTCTCTCTCTCTGCCCCTTCCCCACACATTCTCTCTCTGTCTCTGTCTCTGTCTCTCAAAAGTAAATATTTAAAAAATAAATAAATAAAAATAACTTTCTTAAAAAAGTAACCTCTACATGGGGTTTCAACTCATGTCCCTGAGATCAGGAGTTGCAGGCTCCACTGACTGAGCCAGCTAGGTGCCTCTAAAAATAACTTTTTGAAAATGAAACAAAAAATTTTGGGAAAGGAATGGCATTGATTTACATTTTACAAATCTCTTTTAATGCCTGGCTAAACAGAAGACGCTAGATCCTCACTTGTGGTTCTGCACTCTAAATCATGTCGTACAGCCTCTTGAGAACTCCACAGTACACTTTTTAAAAAATGTTTATTTATTTTGAGAGAGAGTGCACACACGCACGAGAGAGAGCAGAGGAGGGGCAAACAGAGAATCCCCTGATACGGGGCTCCAACTCACTACCTAAGATCATGACCTGAGCCAAAATCAAGAGCTGGACGCTCAGCTGACTGAGCCACCTTACACAGGCACCCTACACAGTGGAAATGCAAGTGGAAAAGACAATAACATCTTAGTGTTATTATGAAAATCATTCTGACCTCGTTAAGCCTCAGAAGGGTATTGAGGGACTCCCAGGGATTCTTAGACACACTTTGAGAGCTGTGATTCCGTTGTTGACAATATGCATCTTTGACTTATCAGTCCATCTTCAAAATAATCCACCACTTAACACATAAAGCCCTAATAACAATATACTTCCAAATCTCCAGTCTGTTTTGTTATGCAATTGTTTTTATATACTGTGTGTGTGTGTGTGTGTGTGTGTGTATATATATATATATATATATATATATATATATATATTTAACTTCGCATTATTTTTACTTTTTTTTTTTAATGTTTATTTATTTTTGAGAGAGCGTGAGCAGGGGGACAGGGAGAGAGAGGGGGACCGAGGATCCAAAGCAGGCTCTGCGCTGACAGCAGCCAGCCTGATGTGGGGCTTGAACTCTTGAACCGTGAGATCATGACTTGAGCCGAAGTTGGATGATTAACCGACTGAGCCACCCAGGTGCCCCAACACATTATTTTTATTTTAAACAGTTATTTTTGAAAGACTTTTTTAAATGAGAAAAAGTATTTTCTATTTACTCACATACTGACTGTTTTCAGTGCTCTTGATTCTTTTCCATCTGTTACTTTCCTTTTTCCTAATGAACTTTTAGTTTCTTGTAGTGTAGGTCTACTGGTGAGGAAGTCTCTTTGCTTTTGTTTATTTAGAGTGTTTTGCCTTCATTTTAAACTTTTTATTTTGAAAAGTTACAGACTCAGAGACTCACAAGAAGTTCCAAGGTGCACCTCAGTGGTTTCCCTTCTTGGGAATCAAGATTCTGAGCAGTCTGAAAACAGTTGTTTCATATATTTTGCCCAGTTTCTAGTTGGCTCACGGTAGGAGGTAAGCCCATTCATCATGCCTGGAAGTCTCTGCTTTGATTTTTCCTGGAGATCACAAGCAGCAATGGTTATGTAAATTCTGATTTTGCATTTGGCATTACTGCCAAGGACATTCCTATATCACTCAGTATCCCCTACCTAACACATCACTTCAAAAATGAGTTATATAATACATAATATATAATAATTCCTATTTCTTTCTTTTGCTTTTTGCCCTGTCTGCAAGGAAATCAGTCAAGATTTGCAGTAGATCATCGCAGTTTTGTTGACCTAGAGGTGACATGTTTGCATTCTTGTTTTCCACTCATCTCTTTTTCCTTTTTATTCCTATTTTATTAATGTATTTATAAAAGCAGTAGCCTGCACCCATATAGCATATTTTGTTCTTTTCCTCTTCATTCCCTTTCCTGTATTAGGTTTTTTTTTTTCTTATTGCAAGGAATAGAGAGAGACCTTGTGATTGCCTTTAAGAATTGGAGTTTAAGGATTTACAGGAGAAGATGAAGATTAGACACTCAACAATATAGCCAGTTCTCATAGTAGAAAGAATCAGCCGTAGATCCAGGCCCCATGTCCCCCAGAAACTGGTGCCTTTGTTCCCTGTCCAGGTTTTCCTTGCTGACTCAGTGATTCTCATACTTATCTTTCTCTGTGACCAGTGCTTCTGTTAGCTGTCTCACGTGTCTGTTCTCTCCCGGAGCCCTGCCTGTGTGTTCTCTCTCATTTTCATTACTAAAGCTCGCACTCACATTCCAAAGGAGAGTGTCTGACTGATTTACTTAAAGACCTATTGGTGCCAGGCCAGCTCTTTAGGTCCTTAGCCAGCTGAGAGATTCTCTGTTCTTGGGTCACGTATAAAGTGTGAATCTAAGATTTCAGGAGGGCCATCAGCATAGCAAGCACTCAGCATCTTCCATTCCTCCTCCTTTCTAACAATTGATTGACCTGACTTACTAAGGACAGGTATTAGGCTGGATTTCCACCAAAACTAGTCATCTATATATTTATAGATTAAGGTTTAGACGGACTGTTTATCTAATTCCCGAACTGTTAGGGTTTTTTCCTCTTACTTTCATTCTTAGATGAATTTCATTCTTAGGCACAAAACAAAGGACAGTCTTCACCACCTTTTAGCCACAACTTAAAATAAACCCATGGTACTGATTGTTGGTCCAAGAAAGCCCATCTGTTAGAGACTGTGAAGAGAAAATTCAAACATTTCCATTCTTGTTAGCATCTCTAAATTTGGAAGAAGAGATAGAAGCCATGAGCTGAAATAAGGTTCTTTGGATTATTAGCTCCACCTGGGTTTGAATCCTGGCTCTCCCATTTACTAGATGATAGATGGGTATCTTTTCTAGCCTTCAGTTTAATCACGAATAAAATGGAGATCATGGTATTTGCCCCATGTGGTGGTTAGGATTAGATGATAGGGTACATGCAAAGCTGTTAGCAAAGTGCCTGGCACATAATAAATGCTTGATAAATGTAGTTTTCATTATCTCTAGATCATTAAGTGTTATTAATAATTAATGTTCCCATAGTCCATCAGTCAGTTCTTAGTGCTAAGGAAAACTAACATTTGTTGGTGCATGAGCTGAGACCTGATTATTGAGCCCTTGTTTACTTACCACTGTGTGAGGTAATGAGTATGCTTGTACACATATTGTGGTAGGATTCTTGCTTTCTAATCCCCAGTGTGAAATGTCAGTCCCAGAAAAAATTGTAAGGAAACTCAACTCGATGGTATTATATTGTTATTCAGGCTGTTACTAACTGTGTGACCTTGGGAAAATTGCTTCTCTATGTCTCAGTTCCTTCATCTGTGAAATGGGGAAAATACCTCATAGGATTATTATAAGGAGCAAATGAGTTAATATATGTAAAGCTTGGGGCACCTGGGTGGCTCAGTTGGTTAGGTGTCCAACCTTGGCCCAGGTCATGAGCTCATGATCTCGTGGTTCATGAGTTTGAGCCTCGCGTTGGGCTCTGTGCTGACAGCTCAGAGCCTGGAGCCTGCTTTAGATATATGTATATATATATATGTGTGTGTGTGTGTGTGTGTGTGTGTGTGTATATATATATATATATAAAGCTCATAGGACAATGTCCAGTAACATGGTGAGTGCTATATGTAAGTTGCTGCTGCTAGATTTTGACTCCTAGCAGTTTAATACTTGAAGCCTTGGGCTTAATCGGCCACTTTTTCCTCCTTTTAGTTTAAAGTGAATAGGTTTTTTGTTTTTTTTTGTAATGTTTATTTATTTTTGAGAGAGAGCGAGCAAGTGTGTGCATGTGTGTGAGGGGTAAAGAGAAAGGGAGACAGAGGATCCAAAGTGGGCTCCTCCATGCTGGCAGCAGAGAGCCTGACGCAGGACTCGAACCCACGAACCATGAGATCATGACCTGAGCCACCCAGGTACCCCAAAAGTAAATGGGTTTCTTCATAGGAGGCTTATAGCATATCTTTAGCCTCCGTCATCAGGATAGTTTTATAGGCTGTAGCTGGTAAGAGATGAGTGAACTGAAGGACATGGTCCACAGATAATCTTGTTCCATTTTGAGATTGGACGCCACAATACCCATATCTTGCCAGCCATCCTTTGATGATGCTTTGGCAGGAAAAACATATCTTGAAATCCTTCAAAGCTGATTTTTCCCCTCACAGAGACATTTTTTTTGCCGGCCTAGAAGGATGGGGTGCTGGGATGTGAAAGTGGGATATGGGAAAGGCAATTTGAATTGAGACCTTTGATTTTAGTTTAACATCCAGCAGGCAAGGGATTTTCTAATCTAAAGCTACTTCCCTTCTTAAAGGAGAAACTCTTTTCTGGTTTATATTTCCTTCTCAAGAAGTGAGATTCATATGTTTTCTTCCCATATTAGTGAGATTGAACATCTTTTCATTATGTTTACTGATCACTTGTATTACTTTGGTGAATTGCCTATTTATGTCCTTTGACCTCTTTTATTACGAGGAGATTACTTCTGTAGAATAAGGGCATTAAAACTTTGCCGTATGTGTTTCAAAGATATTTTTCATTTTGTCAGTTGTCTTCTTTTACCCTTGGTTGTACTTTTTAATTTTAACTGCACAGAAGCTTGTGATGAATCTATAAATTTTTCCTGAAAAGTATCATCTCATTATGGTTAGAGAATTTCTGCTGAGTGCTGTAACACATATCTGAGTTTATGTGTAGACTGATCCACTTAATAAACATTTTTCCTTACAGAGAGGCGATTGATTGTCACATGATTTGAAGAGTCTTTGCAAACTAACATAGGCCTGTGGCTGTAACACCTTAATAACAATAGTTACCACTTACAGCTTTGTGCCAGGCAATATGCTAAGTTTTTATGTGCTGTATTCCTAATATTCAACTTCATGCTACATATTATTGTCCATATTTCATAAATGGGTCAAGTGGGCCTAGAAGTGAAATGATTTGTTCAGGGTCTTAGAACTAGGTAGTGGCTGGATTGGAATTTTAATTTAAGTCTGCCTAACTTCAAAGTATATACTTTCTCTACATAGCTTGGCTTCTTGAGGCTTCAAATAAATTAGATTCATCCTAAAAGTTAAGTAAATATCTTTTATCAGAACTTGAAAAGATGGGCTGTAGCCTAGTTAAACTGCTTCCGGTTTCTGAGAGCACAATGAAGGCAATGAGAAGTATGTAAACTGGCCGAAAGAAAAGTCTGTACCGTCTAGGGCAGTGGTTTTCAAAGAGTGGTTCCCAGGCCAGCAGCCTCAGCATCACTTAGGCCTTTATTAGAAATACAAATTCTCAGGTCCCACTCCAGACCTACAGAATCAGAAAGTCTGGGGTTGGGCCCAGCTATCAGTTTTATAATACTTCTGGCTGATTATGATGCATGTTAAAATTTGAGAACCACTGGTGAAGGGAAATTATTTTATTCTCTCTAATCATAATTTCTGCTTTTGTGAGCTTCTCCTAAGTCTCAGCCCCTAAGTGCAAAATTAGCATTATCAGAAAAGCATAGAGTCAAACAGGAGCCAGTTTTGAGATCGGTTTAATGAGCATTTAAAGCAAGTCCACCTCACCGAGCCACAGTTTCCCATCTCCAAAGTGATGTTTTAAAAAAACTTTTTTAATGTGTATTTATTTGTGAGACAGAGACAGAGCACGAGTGGGGGAGGGGCAGAGAGAGAGAGGGAGACACAGAATTCGAAGCAGTCTCCAGGCTCCGACTGTCAGCACAGAGCCCGACATGGAGCTCAAACTCGTGAACCATGAGATCATGACCTGAGCTGAAGTTGGACGCTTAACTGACTGGGCTACCCAGGTTCCACCTCCAAAGTGATGTTTTAGTAACATCTATCTCCATAAGATAGTATGTAAAGCGCATAGCACCTTGCCAGTCTCCCAGATGGTTGAGAAATTGCCTCTAGCAATTTTTCTTGTTTAGCAAAAAGGCCCCACCTGCCTTCTATTCTCAACTTCTTTCTTTTTTTTTAAATTAATTTATTTTTTTTCCTCCAGCGCTTTATTTTTTTTATTTAAAAAAATTTTTTTTCAATATATGAAATTTATTGTCAAATTGGTTTCCATAATTAATTTATTTTTGAGAGAAACAGAGCATGAGCGGGGGAGGGGTGGAGAGAGAAAGAATCCCAAGCAGGCTCTGCACTATCAGCGCAGAGCCCGATGTGGGGCTTGAACTCACAAACCATGAATGAGATCATGACCTGAGCCAAGAGTCAAACACTTAACCGACTAGGCCACCCAGGTGCCCCAACTTCTCTCGTTTCTTGAATGTATTTTGCTGTCTTGTATCTCTGAGCCTTTGTATTAGCTATTTCTCTTGGACACCCCCACCCCTACCCCTGTCTGCCTCACTAACTTCTAGAGATCCTTTTGATCCCTGCTTGTAGTTTACTTCTGGAGAGGGCTTGCTCAAACCTCCACCCTCCAGTCTCTGCTCACATAGCAGCCTGTGTTTCTCCTGTCACTGCATGTATCACAAATTTTGGAATTGCCTGTCTCCTTATATAAACTTAATTGAGGGCAGGTAGTGTCTTGTCTACTGCCATATTCTAGGGACTAGTAAAGTTCCTCACACACTATAGGAGCTAATAAATGTTGAATGAATGAATGGTGGCTGTCATTATTGCCGCTGCTGCATCGTCATCGTCATCATCACCATCATCGTCGTCGTCATCATCACCACCACCATCTGAGAGCGAGCTTCCCTCTCTGGCTTATAGTTTTTGTGCTGACTGCTTGTGATAATCATAGATAGTATTAGGATCAGTGCCTGTTTTTTCTTTCCCTGAAAGCACGGGCTTTGACCTAGACTGATATGGTAGTTCATTGAGCTGCTTCCTAACCACGATTCCTCTGTGTCACAGGTGCCTTGGGGGAACTGTGCGCCTTGATGGGTCAAGTTCATCATGTGCCAAACCCAAAATGGCAGCATCCTTCGGACCTCACCATGCGGTGAGTGGGTGATGAGGAGGAGGGGGAAAAGAGTAGAATTTGGCCACGGGAGGAATGTGGTGGGGAATTGGGTGTAATTGTATAATTCCAGAGGTAGAAAAGAAGCGGTAGAGTATAGTGGAGTAAGAACTGGACTGAAATCCAGGAAACGCGGGGTCGGGTACTAGCTTTGCAGTTTATAACCAGATGTATGATTCTGACCAAGTCACTCCATTCCTCTGGTCCTCACATCAGTAAAACTAGTATGTTGCACTAATTGACGTCCAAGGGTCTTTCTGCTCTGAAATCTTCTGGATGTTTGATGCAGGGTGGTTTTACACATCGATTCAGTGACTTTGATTCAGTTACAGAAACTTTGGAGTCATCTTTGACTTTCACCCCATATTCAGTCCATTAGCAAATCCTGTAAGTATATCTAAAACTTGACCATTTCTCATCATTTTCACTTGGACTGTTGCAGGTCTTCTAAATGGTCTCCCTGCTTCTGCCCTTGCCCATCTACTATTCTCAACTCGGCAGCCAAAGAAATTCAGATTCTCTGCTCAAAACTTTCCATCTCACATTTCCCACCCTCACAGTCCCCTATAAAGACCATGGCCTGACATTGTTAGCTCACCAACCTCATCTCCTACTACTCTTCCCCTTGCTCATTCTGTTCTAGTCACACTGGCTCCCTTGCTATTTTTCTAATATGTCACACGTGTTCCCAGCCCAGGGCCTTTATGCTCAGTGTTTCCTCTCTAGTTGCCAAAATGATAGCAAATCTCAGAAAGACAGGGCAGTGTAATGGTTATTAGATGAACTCTGGAGACAGGTATGAATTCAAATCCAGGCTCTTGTACTTACTCCACTTTATGACCTTGGGCAAGTTATTTAACCTGAGACTCAGTTTCCTTACCTGTACAAAATACTAATGAGAGTGCTTTTCTGGCAGGATTGTTATCAGCATTAAATGAGGTAAGGTATTTACAGAATTCAGCAAGTACTTGCATATAGGGCCAGATAAATGTCATAAGATGTTATAATTATTTTCAGTTCTGGCTACTCATAATCACCTGTGGAGATGTCTAAAAATACAGATGTCCAGGCCCTGACTCAAGGGATTCTAAATCATTAAGTCAGGGGTTGGGGTGGGGGTGTGGTGCAAGAATCTCAATCTTTAAAAAGCTTCCCAGGTGGTTATTAGGAAGAGCTGGGGTTGAGAATGAGCTCAGATTATCACACAGGGTCTTTTTCAGAAGTACAGCCTAAAGGACTGGGGGTGACTAAAGGAGAATCTCAAGAAACTTTGAGTCCATGCTATTAATTATTCAGTCTCCAAACTTGCAATGTGATACTCACATGATGACTTACCTTCTCTGGGAATTTTATTCTAATTTTAACTGCTGAGTCCTGAGCAACCTTGAGCTGTGTCAGACAGTGAGGTCCTGTTGGAGGTACAAGCATGATGCAGTGAAATACAGATCCTGTTCTAAATGTTTCCTGAGGGAGAGAATTTTTTTTGCCTACTTGAGTGTTATTATACATTATGTATTAGGTTTTCTTAACATTTGTGTATGTGGCATATATCACCATAATACCTATGTGGCAATTTGGCTTTGGGAGTTGGAAGGAAATAGCACTTACATTGTGACTTTCATATAAATAAAATAGTACAAAGTTTCTAAAATTGTGAGGATTGAAATGTAAAATTAGTATCTGCTATCCAAAAGTAAAGATACTCTTCAAATAGTTGCCTAGGCCATTTTTTGTGTACAAATAGCCATTCCAGCCGAAACACTCATTTTTCCTGTTTTTATTTTCCCTTTCTCCTGATAGAAACTACGCTCGGTTCCGACAGAAACCTCTGCAAAGATACAGTCTGACTCAGTGGGTTGACAGGAACATGCGAAGCCACCATCGGTTCCAGCGTCTCCCAGATTTCCCACCAAGTCCATTTGTCTCACCCCATCAGCAGTGAAGGTCTCTATCCAGGGTCCTGTTCCAGGTCCTGTTTGGAGCAGCAGCTCATCTTCTGCTCTTTTGTGCTTTGTAGATTTTGAATTTTATTTTTCACGAGATTTTTATTTAAAGAACTTGCCACCTTTTGGAAATTCCCGTTGCTGACTTGAAATTTTTTTGTATAACGTCCTTCTTGTTTGTCTGTGTGCATGCGTTTAAGCGCTGTTAAGTTTTTATTTTTTTTATTTAAATTGAAGGTGACCACTAATTGAAAGCCAGCATCAAGCCAGAATACCTAGGCTCAGGCAAAGCACCCACCTTTGCACAGAGGTGAAGTCTACTTCTGGTGCCCAAAAGAAATCATCTTCTAATCTCCTGTAAGGAAGAGATTACCAGGCTGCAAGCCAGCATTAATTACTGCTAATGACTTATAAGTGGATATAAGTCACTTTTAACAACCCCTCTTACTTTTTTATTTGAATCTCTGAATACCTGTCAGTATTTTAAAGTCGGTAATCCAGCACATCTGAAGTAGGATGGAGCAGGACAAAAATCCTGTTGAAGGGACAAATTAAAAGTGTAAATCTTCTCTCTTTTTTGTACTTACTAGCCTCCTTTATTTATTTATTTTCTTTGCCCCCTGCCCCCATTCTTCATTAAATTTGTTTTGCACAATAGGTTTACAAATGTTACACATCTTAACTCTGACAGAAGACTGCTGACTAACCCTTGTTGATTTGTGGTCTTGAGACTGATTGTCTTCTCTTTTCTCAAGGATTTGCCTTCTTTTTCCCCAGTGACCACTGTGCTCCTTAAGTTCTGTTGGTGTGTTCCTGTATCCTGTTAGACATAGACATGCCTCTTAAGAGCAGCCTCCCTGCTCTCTTTATTAAAGAGCTTCCCACCCAGAGTCTTCACTCTAGGACAGGCCAGCAAACCAGTCCTACTGAGGTGTGAGTTCGTTTTCAGTTTCATCTGCTCAACTCCAACTTCAAGTGTGAGTTCATGTGTTAGTCAGTGAGTCCATCATCCTGTGGAAGAGACTCTGGAGAGGCACTCTGTTGTCTCCATTAGTAGTTAACAAGAGGTGCCTTTAGCTTCCGGATGTTACCATCTCATTTGGTCAAACCTCTGATACACAGCTTGACAAAACTGATAATGTGGGTCTAATCAGTTGTGATTAAGCCTGTGCACGAAAGCATTACCTGACCTTCAGGTTAGGTATTCTACCTTAAGTTGACAGACTTTGTGCAGCCTAATGGATGTCAAGGAGTTCGTCATTCTTTCTATAAAGCCAGCTCTAGACATCTTTGGGGAGATTTTGCAGTCCGGCATTCACGCTACTGTTCATGCTCCGTGGAGGCTGGGCGTAGTCGCTGTGGCGCAGCCTGTGGTACCAGGCTAGCTGCCTCCTCCTGCTTTTGTTGTCCCATCGGCCCATCTCTGCACTCATCTTAAACAGCCTACCCGGCTTTAGAAAACGACTTGGGAAAAGTTTAGTCATTCAAGCCACCAGTAAACTTAGATGGATGCCACTAAGTGTTTACTGTTTTTATCCAGGTGAGGAGTCTCTTCCTTGGACATTTGGTTTAGATTCTGGAACCAGATGCAAAGAAGTTCTGTTCAGAGCCAAGAGTCAAAATCGATTTCAGTTGGCATAATGGACATTTACTCAATCAGTCACTTCTCCAGATTTCCCTAAATTAGCATGATGGAGTGAGCAAGCAGACATCCACCTTTGGAACCACAGCATAATAAAAATTAATTGGAGCTGGAGTAACTAGCACTGTGGCTGTCTAGTTCTCCACAGTCGGCCCAAGGAGTGAAGGGACAGCATTTCGCTTCGGCTCATGTTCCTGCACTCCTGGTACAAGAGGATTTAAGCCTGAATGTGTAATGGCAGCCTTGCCTTTGCCAAATCAAATGAGTGACGGGTTAACTAGAAAATGTGACAATCACATTTCCTCTTTGCTCAAATAATTCTGTTTTTCCAAAGCTTTAGCAGCTTAATTAAATCTGTTGGACTGGGGGAGGAGAGAACTGTTCTTTAGCGGTTAACATGGTATTCTTTAAGAAGAAAAAAACAAAGCCAAAGAAAACTCATTATCAGGCATGTTTGCCTTAAAGATGGTGGTGGGTAAAATCTGGAGTTTTAATCTGTATTTAAAGCTGCATATCTCCTATGTGGTGCTGGCCTCTCAGACTAGTATTTGGTGATGAGTTCTTGCTGTATTGTTTTATTGGAGTAACGGTTATGTGCATTTAACTGCCTACCTAGCTTTCTTCGTTCATGATGGCATTCTCACCACGGGGGTCTTGACAAAGAGTAAAAATGTGCTGTTTACATAGTTTACTTTTAAGAGCCTGAGATAACCTGTAGTTTTGCATCTAACACAGGCCTGATTTACTTGAGTTGTCGGGATCAATTATGAAACTGAAGTTTGGTGCCTCCTCTTTATCATGTTTTTTCCCTTGTAGCAGTTGTGTTTAATGTCATTAAAAAGAAATAAAAGTTCTTGTCGTGGCATATGTACTGTAGCCGTCTGTTGCAGGCTTTGAAGGAGGGTTCCTTCCTCTTTTGCGTGGGTAGGTTAGTGGGGTCTGGGTGGGGGTGGCAGTTAGTAGATTGTGGTACTGGGGAGGCGAGGGTGCGTGCTCCCTATTCTTTTGAGGGTAAATTACAGTGTTGAGAAAGGCGTTCCAGCAGTTCAGAAATGTTGAAATTGATTGGGATCTGCAGCTACATATAGTGCATGTCAGGAGCCTGACATAGAGAAAGCCTGAAATATCACTGTGCTGTTTTTGCAGAGGGGGAGACGGCTCAGCCCCATCACACAAGCGCTGCCTTACAGTCCTTCCCACAGCTATATGGTTGACCTCTGTATCAGTCTCTCCCGAGCCACTGCTGATTAAGGAGGACGCTGAGCTATCCCAGGACATTCTCCCTTTAAAAGGGATGTGGGAAACCAGAATTGATCATACAGAATTGATGGTTCTTAATCCAGCTTCTCCAGAAACTGACTGCTCCTGGAACTTGGATGAAGGTGGCATTAAGCGTGGGTAGTTGTGGGAGACACGACGTTCCTTCAATCCCTTTTGTGAGCCTAAGCTCCTTAGACTTGCCCCAGGAGACAGGATGAAGGCAGTAATAGGTTGTCACCTATATTAGCCAATGTTTTTAAAATCTCCCCTCATGCTGAGGAAATAAGTAGCAACATGTTGGGACAGGCTCTCTGTCCTGCTGTTAACGTAAGTTTTGTCTAGTGGATATTGTATAGTCCAGGCAAAAGCTTCAATATAAATTTGCTAAACACTCAGCTGTTTGATACATATCCATTTTGTTTCTGTCAGGTGGAGATCCCTTGTCCAGGGAGTTGCTTATTTCCTTTTTAGCACCGTGTCACTGCAGACATCAAAGGTTTCAGAGACGAGGCTGCATTCTCTGAAGCGATGATGTCCTTTACCCTTAGTTCATGTTATGTTATAGGAAATTGAGGGGGAGGAGAAATGGACCTTCTCTCAAAGGAATGGGGTCATTCTCTAGCCTATTTTGAGCTTTTACAGGAAGAAAAAAAACCCAACCACCTAAAACTAGAAAGCAGAGTTCCCTGCTTTTCTCAGTGTTGTCCTGCTTTTCCCAGAGCAAACAATTCCTAAGCTGGTTCTAGGGAATGCTTGCTTTGTATGTCAGGGCACCTGTCAGGAAAAAAATTTCCACTTGTCACAGGAAGTATCAGCTGGTCAGCAGTGGAATTCCTTAATGAACAAGCTCCTGCCTTGTCAGTCCTCTCCACCTGTCCTGTCCGATGACAACTGGAACATGCCACAGACAGAAAACCAGACCTTCCCCAGCACCCGCTGAGAAGGGGGTGGGATGTGATCTCTTGGATAAGCTTTAAAACACTCCACTTGGTAGTCCTGAATCACTATCGTTCTCATTAAGGAACTATTGGTATAGGAGGAGCTCCTTCAACTTAGCTTCCAATGACACTTTGAGGGTTTGGGAACATTGTACTGATGGAGCTTGGTGCGGCTGGAGCGGGGCCGGGGCCGTGTCCCATTTATGGAAGCAATTCATTCTTGGAGGCCACTTAAAAGCGAAATCCAAAAACTGTCAAATAGGTTTAAAGAGGGTGAGAAATAACAGCAGTCTGAACATCACGTGACTGGGGTGGTGCAATATTACATATTTTTGTAAAAGGGCTGAATTAGCTTACCATGGATTCTAGAGGCGGCCACCCTGAAAAGCCTGGGTTGAAGGGACAGGATCAGAAAGAGCAAAGGACTCCTGCCCCACAGAAACACTCATGGTCCTTCCTCTCCTAGGCCCTGGGGCTTCCCTCTTCCTGTTCTTACCCTTTTTGTTTTTGACACATAAGGAAACCACCCCCCAGAGAAGTAACTGGCCTGAGAGGTCACGTGGTGACAAGGCAGGTTCTCTGCCCTCCGTCTAGCATTGTCCAACATTCTCCCACAGGCCCTGCGTGGCCTGCGGGTCAGGTCTCCGTCTCCAAGAACTTGCTTACATCCGTCCCAAGCTGTGAGGAATCTGCGGATCTAAGTGTGGTGAAGAGGGGACCCCAGCCCAAGTCATAGCTGTAGGTTTACTGTGCAATGACGGCTGGTCTGAGAAAAGCTCAGTCGTAAAACGTGGGGTTTGTAGGGAGGTAACTAAAGAGAATGGGGTAAATTTATCTAAACCAGAAGTGTCCACTCCTCTCCCCTCCCCCTCAGACCCTCAGCCGATGTACTGCAGGCCCTGCTAAATTCCCCTTAGCAGTGCCTTCCTGACCACCGACAGCGATCTGTATTTACCTGATGCCGACTTAGGGGCTTCTCCACCACAAGGCACCAGACAGGCACACAGGACCCAGGGCTTGGCAGGTACCTGTCTCTCAGGTTGGGGTTAGAGTTCTGGGTGCTAATAGATTTCCACTTTCCCACCCAGCCTTCAAGACCTGTCTTCCTCCTCTTGGAACCTTCCAGAACGTCTACCCTAAGTCCTGCTCACCTGACATTTTCTCTCCAAGCTCTTGCTGGCTCTGGACAAAAAGTATCTGAGGTGTCCCATTTACCAGTTTGCTCATTGGCTAATGGCATCGTTACTCCACCTTTCAGCCTGCTGTTTGGGCTCATCATGACGTTCCTTGGACAGCCCCAAACAGCAAGCTGGGAATACTGCGCTGCAGCAGGCCGCTTCCACAGCTCCTCTCCGCTCCCCTCCTCACCCTGGGGAGAAACAAGAACCACATTCCTTCGGGTAGGGGAAAACACCCAGCGCTGCCCAGAGGGGAAAACCCTTTGTTTTAAAAACTGAGCACCAGCCTGCATACCTAGGCGATGAGGCAGCCCGAGCCTGGATTTGGGGGCCTCAGTAATGGGATGATGGAGCAGCTATTTTCTCCTCCTACACGTGCACCCCCATCTGTTCGAGATTTCCCTTCCAACTCCAGCTTGGCTGGCAGGCATGTCCCTAAGAAGCTGCAGGCCAAAATGGAGAGAGAGAACCGACTCCCTCCTCCACACATCCTGACTTGCTGCCAATTGCCAGAAAAAGAGGGCAACATTTGGGCATTTACCAGAAGACAAGGATGTGCCTTTTCATTTGTCTTTTATTTTACATTTAAAAAGAGGTTATTGCTCTAACTGAATCAGAGGTAAGGACCTCTCCCCTAAGCAGCCTTGGCCTTGCAGTCCCATTCAGCAGGGATGGAAGTCACAAGACAATGAGTGGAGCCTCATGCCCTCCCATGAGGAAGCCCTTAGTATTGCTGACATCTGCCTTTCACCCTGTCTCTCCTCCCTCCCTGTGCTGCCACACCAGGGCGAAGCAGAGCAGTGGCTGGCCTAGCCACGAGAGCTCTTCTAGACCGGATGGTGGGGCCGGTCTTTGGGTGATGGCTTTCAGCTCTCTGGCTTGGGGGCCACTGCTGTTACCATTCAGTTCAGCAGGTATTCACTGAGCGCCTACTGTGTGCCAGGCTTGTGCTAGGTGTGGTCCTCCCACATGCCCGTCCTTAGCCACCAATGGAAGACGCAGAGGCCCATCTCTTCCCACGCAGGCATTCAGCGGCTGTAACTTGCAGTCCTAGGGAAGAGTCTGCCTTCCCTTGTCAAGCACCATTTTTGTTTTGTTTTGTTTTGTTTGCCAGAAAGGGGCAGTGGAGAGAGAGACCTGTCACCTCACACCACTCAGGCTCTAGGGAAGGACATGAGGACCCTGGGTAGCTTTCACAGAACCCTGGATGAGATGGCAAGATATGGAGACCCCGGAGGCCAGGGCTGCTCTGTCTGTGGTAAATGGCTCAGGCCTGCCTTCTAGCAGCTTCCATTCCAGAGCGGGCGATTTAGCAGCCCCCAGGATGTCCCATGCGGACACACCTTTTCAGTCATGTAAGCCAACACTGTCACAATTCCAAGACTCTTCCTAAAGAAATGGGGCCAGTACCGTCCAGGTCTCTTTCCTACCTCGTCTTCTTAAGACTGCAGACTAATTATGTTAAGGGTCAAAATAAGGGCCAAAGAAGACAGAGGCTGCGGGCAACCAGCTTGGGGAATTCCTCTGCCCTCTGGAGTGAAGCCCTTCCGTCACATTTTCCAAAGAGACAAAACATAACATCTTACACACTCGGAAAGTTGTGCATCACACCGCAAGTCCTTGATGGCTGGATCCAGGAAAGGCTTGCTGGCAGCCGTGCTCCTGCCCTGTGGCTTTCCTGAAGGCTCTCAGTCTGAAAGACACAGCTGAAGTCAGTCTAGGTGCTTGTCATCTCCCGGGAGCTCTGTGCATTGTCTCAAAGAGGAAGCCAGTCCAGAAGAGGCGAGGAGGCAGAAAGAAGGCTGTGTCTCATGCAGCTTTGCCTTTTCCAGAATGGGGCCAGGCCTTTTAGTTTTGTGGCTTGTTTATTTTTTGCAGATTTTGGGTTCACAGTTCGGTTTCCTTCAGCAGACTAGAATGGGGAAGAGTGCCAACGGTGCGGCCGGCTGTGCCTCCCCCCATCCGCAGTCCTCCCCGTCCGGGTGCCCATGGACCCGGGGACAGCAGAGAAGAAAAATGAAATCCTTCTCCCTGCAGACAGGCAGTCATGCTTCGATGATGTTCACCGAGGGCTTGTTTGGAAACTGGGAGGAAAAAAATGAGAGAAGCAGCCAGGGCTAATTGAATAGACTTCTTGCAAGGTTGGAACTAGAGAGAGGACACGAGAAGGAAGGGCTGCAGCCTAAAAGCCAGGCTCTCGTCCCGCGTGGAAGGAAAGGAATGGCCCTGCCCGCGTGCCTCGTCTCTCTGCCTTCTTAAACCCAGCCTTCGGCCTCACTCGCTTAGTGGCCAAGACTGGGTGCTGGGCCCTCGGCCCCAGGCCCCCTGTCCACCCCCGGCAGGGCCATCCCGCCGGCCATTTCTCGCGCATCCTGCGGACCTGCCTCTGAGCGCAGCCTCAGCCACTGACATTGTTGAGGTGCTTCTGGAGATGGGGGTTAAAAAGAGGCTTCAGGAAAACGCAGCAGAAAGAGAGAAGCCAAGAGAGAGGACAGTAAGCCCGGGGGTGTGAGGAGATGGAGGGAGGAGATGTGGAGAGGGCCAGATGTTTGTTGGATAATCATCGTCAGAACCATGACATCTCTCACTTCTCCACCGTCTCTTCTGAGCTGCTCAGAGCGAGCACTGAAAAGGTTCTCATATCTGTTTTGCAGAAGAGGAAACGAAGGTACAAAGAGGTGAAGTGCCTGGTCAAGGTCACACAGCACAGCAGGAACAGAAATGGGCCTAGAACCCCCTATTTGCGTGGTCCCACACCAACCGAGAATTCTGCCCTCCCCGGTCACCGCATCTGTTTAACCCCGCTGGCCCCTACAGAAGGTCCAAAATCGATGTGCTATGTCCCGTGTGTCACACAGGCAGCGGCCAAGCGTGGCCCTACCCAGCTGCAGCCACGCTGGGACCCGAGCTGAGCCCAGGGGCTGCCCACCCAGGTCCAAGACTCCCTCTCACCTTGCTGCGGAGAAGACCTCCGCCCTGGTGCTCTGGTGTGCTGGTTTCCGACGCACTCTTGGTCTTCTCCTTGTTGTTATTGGGTTCGTTGTCCTTGATAATGTCATACTGGCGGCAGAAGAGGGCGATGACGCCTGGGAGGGGGGCAAGAGAGAGCAGTGAGAGGCCAGAGCTCGAGGCCCGCCTGCCCGCTTCATTCCCGCTGGCATCTGCTGGGCCCCTGTTAGATACTGAGCTCCAGATGGCCTCTCTCCTGCACCACTGCACCTGTCCCCCACTAAGCCAACCCCTTTGCTGCCGCAGGGCTGATCTTCCTACGACACTCATCTGATCCCACCTTCCCCGCATTCAACCTCGGACAGCTCCCTTTTCCCCTTAGGGGAAACAGAAACCGTAACATTCGCTGAGCATGTGCCAGGCCCCGTGCAGTATGCACTGACTCGGCCGATGCCACCGTCCTCACAGCGCTGGGAGGGTACCTGTAATTACCCTCCCCAGGTTACCAGTGAGGACGCCGATGCAGAGCGCCTCGGCACCTACTCCAGGTCCTGCGGTGGCGGAGCCGGGATGCGCACTCCAGGGCCTGCGCTCTGCTAGATGTTCATTGTTAGCAAACGAATAAGACGTGAACGTCATAGTTTTTGAAAGTCAGATACTATTAAGGCAGCCGACTCCAGTGCTGGTAGGTGTCTTCTCCATTTTTACCTCTGTGTTTTATTTATAGTGCTATTTCTTGATCTGTTTTAGATACTATCTTTTGACTTTCCACCATGGTAGATACCCCGCTTCCTTCCCCACAAGCCTAACAGAATCACATCACAATCTTGGGTTAGTTCACCATGTTTATATTGTTACGGTTATCTAAATACTGTCTGTGCCCAGTCTAATAACATACCATAAACCTCTTTTGTAAAATCTTTTGTGTTTTTTGGTCCTTTTTCTACAAGTGCCTGCTTTTTGTTTTTTTAAGTTCTTACTTATTTTGAGAGAGAGAGAGAGAGAGAGAGAGAGAGAGAGAGATAGCTCAAACAGGGGAGGGGGCAAAGAGAGAAGGAGAGAAAATCCCAAGCAGGCTCCAAGCTGTCCGCGCAGAGCCCGACATAGGGCTTGATCTCATGAACTGAGAGATCGTGACCTGACCCGGAATCAAGAGTCAGACACTTAACTGACTGAACCACCCAGGTGCCCTACAAGCACCTGTTTTTTGATGTGCCTACAGAACATTTTTTCCAAACTTCTCAATACAGCCTGTCCTCTCAACCACCATGCTAATGCAGATTTGGCATGGTGTTCGAGTCCCTCAAAACAGACTCCAGCCTACTGTAGAGCCTCACCGTCCTTTACTGTCCCCTTTCTACCTTCTCTCTTGGGTCACAGCTGCACTGAGCCAGACTGAACTCAATTTGTTTCTTCTACACACTGTCATCAGAACACTGTTCCTTTTATTGGCTGCCTGGTGAACTCCTATTCATCCTTCAAAGCTCAATCCCCATGTTTCCTCCTCTCTGTGTTCTTCCCGATTTCTACTTCTAGCCCCAGAATTAATTCCCTCTCCTCTGCCCTCATGTGATGGCACTCATCACACTGAGTCACAGTTAAGTATGGGCCTCCCAGACCCGGTTCCTTGCAAGCCCAGGGCTCTCCTTAGTCACGACTATGGTACTACTATCTGGAATGGGATGGCCGTTCAGAAAATGCTGGTTGAGTTAAGTACAAAGATGACGTTTGTTCTTTATCCTCAGGTAGCTCACAGACAATTGGGAAAAGGGAGAGACATGAGGCCAACTACCTCATCTAAGAAAAGCTAAAGAGAGGGAAAAGCAGTGCATTGTGGGAACAAGATGCAAGATGGCCATTCTAATGGATGGACTGGAGACCCAGCAACCCAGAAGGAGGCATGAATGCTGCAGCCAAGGCCAGAAGGCAAAGGGGCTGTGGATGCGTCCACCCCAGGAGCCTGAACTACTCCTGAGGGAGGGAAGGCCAAGTGCTCCAAGGCAGCTCTCAATCTACTAAGTTTTTTTGTGAGAGGTCAGATCTGGCCCCCAGAGCAGGACTTTGAGGCTTCTCATGTTATCTCTCAGCTGCCTCCAAGCCCCCACCCTTCGCTCCTGTGAGAGAAGGGGTCTGGCCAGGGGCCTTCATTCCCCAGAAGTTGAGTGAATTAGAGCTTGGAGGCAGACTCACCGGCCCACATGAACAGGACCACCACGATGATCAGCACCTCGCCGGTTCGCAGCTGTTGGCTCCTCCCCATCTCCTTCATGGTCACCTCATCTGTGGGGAGGGGGACACTAGGTCTGAGGCTCCGTTCATTCCCAGCCACCCCTCTAGGGCCAGGCCCAAGACCTTAAGTGCTTATTTCTATAGGTGCCCAGATATCTAACAAAAAGAGATTTGAGAACATGCCGATGGCTCCTTGGGGCAGCAGCAACAGGGCCTTGACCCAAAGCTGAGAAGCTATATCCTCATTGTTTGGGGACTAAGGTCCCCCTGGGGACCTCCTCTCTCAGGTACTGCTTTACTAGGCAGCAGGGTGTGGGCAGTGGGGGAGGAAACGGGGTTGGCGCTTTCCTCAAGCCTCACCCTGCACCCCCCCCAACAGTGCCCTGGGCCTGCCTTTGTTCTTGGCCGCCATCTTCTCAGCCTCACGAGGGGTCTTGAAGAGCACTGGCTCGCTGGCCGGGCTCTGGCCCTGAATGGAGATGGCCTGCACGTGCACAATGTACTCGGTGTCCTCTTCCAGGTCCCAGAGGGCGCACGAGCGGGTGGTGGTGTTCACCTCCTGGATGAAGCGCAGCATCCGCACGTCCTTCTTCTGCCAAGGAAAATGCCAGGCCCGCTGCTGTCAGCGCCCCGTCACCGACCCCACTCTGCCCACCTCTCTGGCGGTGACATGGGCTCACCCAGCTACCATGCTTTTATAAATAAAGCCTTTATACGCATAAGCTTCCTCCCCGATCCCCTCACCTCAGCAGGGAGCTATCATTATCTCTGTTTCCAGATAAGGAGACTGGGTGCTGAGAGGTTACAGAAGTTGCCCAAGACCGTCTCCCCAGTGAGAACTTGAACCGGGCCCCAAACCTCGGTCTTATGTTTAAGATCAAAACCAGGCTCTTGATTCCCAGATTCCAGTCAAAGGCCCCTGAGCCCTCCTTACTGATCCGTTCCCCGCTGGGGTCCCCATTCCAAGCCATATGTGCAATTCTTCTGCCTGTCCCTCTTGTTCCTTGTTCCTTTCTATTTCTGCACCCCCTCCCCCCCATCCCCTGCTACTATCTTGATGTGTTCTTCCCTCCCAGACCCTCAAGGGTTACCTGCTGAGAGATGGCAAATCCGATGACAACCTCATCCTCCAGGACGTCCCAGCTCACCACTGCAGAGTTGGCCTTGAGGTGCCTGACAGTGACATTCACTGGGGCCGAGGGGCTGTCTGGGGGTGGGGAGGCACCTGAGCCTGAGCACCCCCTGCTGTGGGGCCCAGGCCCACTGTCTCATAAGTGGAAACCTGGGGAAGGCCACACAGTGGGGAAGGAAGAAAGCAAGGCCTCCATGGGGCTGGCACATCTCAGTTCATCAGTGGTTGAAGAGCCAGGCCTGAGAGGCCCCAGGCTCCTCATGTCCAGGATGGGAGTCCCCACTGGTCACACTGGCCCGATCAGCAGTCCAAGTTAGAACTGACGGGCCTGGGCTAGGGCCAGATCTAACGGAGGAGTGGAAAGAGGTTGGGGGGGGGGGGGCGCTGGTAGGGCGGGGGGAGGCATAGGTGGCCAGGGTTGCAGGTGCTGAAAGTTAGTCTGATGAAAAGCAGTCAAAAGGACTCCCAGTCCAGTGCTCTTTCTATAATACCACATTGTCAAGTGACCTTGAGGGAAGGAGAAAGACCCAGAGGTCGAGAAGAGCCAGGCCAGGGTGAGCC
This sequence comes from Acinonyx jubatus, assembly GCF_027475565.1. Classification (NCBI taxonomy): domain Eukaryota; kingdom Metazoa; phylum Chordata; class Mammalia; order Carnivora; family Felidae; genus Acinonyx; species Acinonyx jubatus. The sequence continues at coordinate 24,558,977 of NC_069381.1, forward strand.
CTGGGTTGGGACTGAGGATCACAAGAGGAACCCCCAGTATTGTAGTGACCCAGGATCCAGACAGAACGAAGCCCGGGGAGGGGTCTATCTAGGTGAGCCTCTTCTCCACATTCTGCCAGCCTCGAGAGGCAGGTAGGGAGGTGGCAGGGGAAGACGGGGTCACTCAGAGCACGTTCTCTCGGGAGAGTCAAGAGTACGGGTGGGTCAAGTCTTCTGGATATGGGAAAAGGGTGAGAGGGGGTCAGTCAAGAAGGGAGAGTAACAGGATGGTGGAGGTCAGGGAAGGAAGAACCTCTCTAGGAGAGGGGCCGTGAGTCACACAGCCTCTCTGTCTCCCAAGGGGCAAGTGCTGCAAGGGGGACACCTGGCCCTGACCAGCACCCTTCACCCCACAGAGGAGTGGACCTGAGGCCCAAGGGGCTGGGCCTGGGGCGACAAAGCCAAAGTGGAGATAGAGACAGAGGGACACAGACAGTTGGCGGCAGACACAGAACCAGAAAACAGACAAGTGGGCTATCAGAGACAGACGTAGAGAGGAAGCAGAGAGAGAGAGAGGGAGAAAGCACTGAGCCACAGAGAGATGGGTAGAGGGACAGATGAGCGAGGCGCCAGAAGCCAAAGGGACAGATACAGAGCCTGGGGAGAGCCTGGGCTGGGTTAGGATGAGGCCGGCACACGGGGCAGGCCAGACAGTGACTGCAGTAGGCTCAGGGGTCCATCCCGCCCACCCAGAGCCCTAGGGTGCCAGTCCCCATCCCCCTCACACATGCTCACGCAAACTGGGACCCCATCCTGCTCCGACCTGCAGAGTTGTCCTGCAGGGCTTTGGGGACAGGGAGGGAGGCCCAAGGTTGGGGGACTGGTGTCCTCGGCTGCTCCCCGGGCCAGAGAAGGGAGCTCAGCTCAGGCACCTGAGGCAAAGGCCTGGGGTCAGGGCAATGGGATGAGGGGACCGGGGAATCGCAAGACCCTAGACCCCAAAGACCCCAGGGCTGGGGTGGTGGGCAGGGGTGGGGCAGGGGCTGGAGGACGGGCCTGGGGGTCAAGAGGTGGGGAAGAGGCCGGGGGCAGGGAGGCAGGAAGGTTCCCGAGGACTCCCGCCCGCCCGCCGCCCCGCGCCGAGCCCCCCACCCGGGCCCCCTTACCCGCCTGCACCAGCGCGAGGCAGACGCAGCCCAGCCACAGGCGGAGCGCGGCGCGGGGCGGCCCGGGGCGCATGGCGGCTCGTCCGGCCGGCCGGCCCGGGGCGGCGCAGGGGGACGCGGCTCCGGCGCCCGGCGGCCGCTGGCGCTCGCGCTGCGGCCCGCGGCCCGCCTGGCCCGGCCGCCCCGCGCCGCCCCGCGCCGCCTGCATGTCGGCTCCGCGGACAGCGACTCCCGCGCGGCGGCGGCGGCGGCGGCCGCGTCCACGTCGGGCGCCCGGGGGGCGGGGCGCCCCCGCTGCGGGGAGAGGCGCGGGGCGGGGTGAGGGTGGAGGGCGCCCCCACGCCCGCCCCCTCCCGGCCCGCCGGCTGCGCGGGGCTCCCACCGCTCGCCCGCGCGCAGCCCCTGTCCCCCTCCCCCGCCCCCCCAGCACATGGCCCGACCTGGCCCCTGCCCTGCCCTTCCCCAGGGAGAGGGAGGACGCGCGCCCCGAGACGCATATCGGTGCCCCCCACCCCCCGCCGTGGCCCGCCCTCCCTCGGCCTGGGGGTCCCCATCCCTCACCCCAGACCGGAGGCCTCGCAGGCCTGGACAGACGTGAGTCGAGGGGAGTGTCACAACAGGGACTGGGGGGCCTAGAGTGCCTAGTAGGCGCTGGGGTGCATTCAGTAGGTGCTCAGCGTTTCACCGTGGCGGAGAAGAGGGTGCTCCGACTCACTGGAGACCTAGCTCTGTGACCCCGGCCGGCCAGTCTTTCCCCCTTCTTTGGACCTCCATTTTTGATCTCCATGAGAGTAACAGCCCGCACCTACTAGGTGCCAGACACTGTGCCGAGGGCTTGACTTGCGCGATGCCCCTTGCTTCTCACTGAACCCCTTAAGGAGTGCTCTGCGGCCCCCGTTTTGCACAGGAGACTGCAGCTCAGAGGGGTCACTTGACTTGCCCCAGGACTCAGAGCAGAGCCAGAATTTGAACACAGGCTGATCTGACTCCCACACGTGTGCTTGACTCGATTGTCTCCCCACCCGGAGTGAACTCACCCACCCTACCATCCCTGAGATCCTACAACTTGCCTGTGCTAGCTACTCCCCAGCCAGAGAACAATCTGGAACAATCTCTTCCCAAGAGCGGGTGAGGGAAAAGTAGCTCCAGCCCCCTCCCCCACCATTCTAGCCTGGCTGAGTGCTGTGAGCAGTGAGTGAGCTAATGACTCTAAAGTGCAGGGGGCTTTGGAGACTTGGCAAGTAACCACAGTTAATAAAGGGCATGGATGGCTCCTTCCTCACCACCCTGGGGACACCCATATGCCTCCCGCTCTCTTCTGCCCAATCTACCCCTTTTCTTTTCCTGAAGAGGCAGAGAGCTGCCTTTGCCCTGCACCTGCTACCCTCTCCCTAACAAGGGGACCTCTGGAACAGCAGGCCTCGAGGGAAGCCCCCCACCTTGTGGCACTCTCTACCCTGAGTCCCAATCAGAGAAACAAGGTTGAGGAGGGCGGCATAGACCAAGACCCTAGGCCCCTCAACAAGGAGGGGGTCCCACATCTCCAAATGAGTCTCTCTCCACCACTCCGAAATTCCACCATTGGGGGGCATTCCTTTGGGTCTTAAAGACCTTCTGGTCTTCCCCCAGGCTCCAGGGGAAGAGCTAATCCTTTTTTGAAAAGGGCCACTTTACAGTTATCCCACAGAAGGTCTTCGAAATCTCCCTCCACCCACCATTTTAGATGGACAAACTGAGGTCCAGAGATGGAAAGAGCTCCCCGAAATTCACACAGTGGGTCAGGAGGAGCAATGGAACTTTCCTCTCCTAATGCCCACCCCAGGACTCCTTGCTGACCCTCAAGTTTCTGTGGGCCACCAGGATAGGAGGGGGCTCAGGGATTCTTACTGAGAGCTAACTGAACTGGCCAGCCCATCAGTACCGCCAGACTTGCTCTGCTTGGCAGACTGAAACCCCCCAGCCCCATCTGCTTCCTCAGCCACATACCTTGCGCTGGGGTGAGCTTCAGTTGGGACCTCCACCTGTTTGGGGCAGGAGCCAAGGAACCAAAGCACCTCTATCTCCTTTCTCCTCTCTTCTCTCCTCTCTCTCCCCCCAGCAGCTGCTTCTGCCCCACCCCGCCTGGCGCCGCCCCACCAGCTGCAGCTTGGCCCCTGGGGACCCCCCTCACCCACCAGGCAGGAAAAGACAACCCGGGGGCCTGCAGGAGCAGCTGGAGTCTCCTTAGGCCTCATCGCAGGAGCCAGCAGGAAGGAGAGGGGTCAGTTAGAGGTCACAGAGTTTTCTCCTGTCCCTGATGGGGAGAAAAGCGAGAAGGGAGAGGGTCCTGGTGGGGTCTGGAGTCCAGTCTAGCGCAGCGGGAGGCGGGGGGGGGGGGGGGGGGGGGTCTCAGCGCCACCTGCTGGCCTCTCCAGGTATAACCCCGGGTAGATGTAGGGCACTGGGAGGGGGGTGATGGCTGTGTCTAAGGGTTTCAGAGGGAGGGGGAAAGTGGTTGGAGGAGAGCGTGAAAGGCAGGGAGGATTTGGAGAGTCGTGCCTGTGGAGGTGCAGCCTTCCCAGGCCCCATGATGCATGGGGTGCTTGGGCATTACCAGATTCAGGGAAAAGTCTTGATGCCTGGAGTGGAAGCAGGGTTGGAGTGGGAGCAGGGTAGGGGGTGGCAAGAGTTGGGAAGATTTAGAGCCCCCCCTGGCGCTCTTGGGAGGGGCCCCAGGACCAATGATTTATGGGCACTATCTATACCACCATCTCTTAGCACAGGGCTAAGTGCAGTAAGCACTCAATAAATGTTTGTTGAATTTGTGGGATAAAATTGTTCTCCTAACATATATCTAATGAGCACCTATTATGTACCAGGCTCTGTGCAACATTCTGTAAATACAGCATTGGAAGTATGAATGAATGCATGAGTGAGAATCTGGGTGGGGACTGAAGGATAAGCCTCTGTCCTCCCAGGCCGCACTGGTCTCCATTTGGAGGACTCCACAGGCATGTCCTAAAGGGCTGGCTAATCATGAGGACTTGGACCCTCCTGAGTGTCCAGAGCTGCCCAGAGTCCTAGCACCTCACCCAGACTGCAGGTGCCCAGCCCAGACCCGCAGGTAATCACTTAGAATGGGAAGGCTCCTCCTCACAGCCTAGAATGGTCATGGCCCTGTCTAAGGGATCTCCCTAGATACACACACCGCAAATCACAAGAGGAATCAGAAGGGCAGGAGATGGCTTTGGGTACACAAATAATCAAGCACCTACCAAGAACTTGGCTTTTTGTCCATGTTATTCTGAGTTTTAGGCTGGCACATGTTACTAGCTCCTGTTCCAGATCAGGAAGCTGAGGCTCAGAGAGGTGTGAGCACCTGCCGTGGGTCACACAGCCAGTGAATTAGGGAGTCTGCTACCTCCTCCCTTCACCCCTGGGGGCCCCTCAGGGCAGGAATCCTGGCCCAGGTTCACTAAAGGACACACATTTTCCTTCCCTGGAGGGCCTGAGGGGGCTTGCTGCTCACAGAGGCAGTTGCTAAGCCCAGGCCCAAGATCACACCAGGAAAGGGGCGCACCACTCACCCAACAGTTTCCACATGCTGGCACATTACACACATAAGAGAAGCTTCTTTTGAATCCTCACAACCCTGAGATGTCAGGATTGTCATACCCATTTTATAGATGAGGAACCTGAGGCTCTAAGTGGCTTGCCATACAGCTGGGAGACCCTGGTCCTGCCTGTCTAATCCCCGAAGTCCCTATCACAGCAGTGGTGACACCAGCCCAGCTCAATGCTTCCTGAGTGCCTGTACCAGGCCAGCCTGGGCCTGGGTGCTGAAGGCCTAGTGATGAACCAGATCGGTCCTGGCCCTTGAGGAGAGCCCAGGGTAGAGAAGAGATACACATTTAAAAGACAGAGGGAGGGGGCCTGCCTGGCTCAGTCGGTAGAGCTTGCTACTCTTTTTCTTCCCTTTTTTTGAGAGAGAGAAGGAGAGTGTGCAAGCGGCAGAGAGGCAGAGAGAGAATCCCAAGCAGGCCCTGCACCGCCAGCCTAGAACCTGATATGTGGCTCGAACCCACAGTGAGACCATGACCTGAGCCGAAATCAAGAGTCAGATGCTCAACCAACGGAGCCACCCAGGAACCCCAAGCTTGCTCCTCTTGATCTCAGGGTCATGGGTTCGAGCCCCACATTAGGGGTAGAGATTATTTAGAAAAATAAAATCCTAAAAATAAAATAAAATAAAATAAAATAAAATAAAATAAAATAAAATAATATCAGAGAGAACACTACCCTCTGGACCTGGAGGCACCAAGGGTCTAAAGAGGCCAGAAGAGGGGTGCCCAGGTGGCTCGGTTGGTTAATCGTCAGACTGTTTATTTCAGCTCAGGTCATGATCAGCGTCATGAGATCAAGTCCTGCATCTGGCTCTGAGCTGGGTGTGGAGTCTGCTTAACATTCTCTCTCTCTTTTTCTCTCTCAAATAAATAAATAAATAAGTCAGAAGAGAGCATTAATTTAAAAGGAAAGCAGGGAGGGCTTCTGGGAGGAGGTGATGCCTGAGCTTAACTAATCCTGAGAGTCAAATGGGGATTACTCAAATGAGGGGGAACAGGCAGAGAGAAAAAGGAATCTTTGGCCCCGAGGCCGGGGAGAGCAAAGTGTTCATGTTGGGGGGAAGCAGGGGAGACGGAGGAGGGTGCAGAGAAGGGTGGGTGGAGTTGCTATGAGCTCTGGGCTGTGACAATGGGAACAGGAAAAACAGCCCTGGATCTGGAAGACTGTTTCAAGCTGCAACAGAGGTTGGGCTAGGGAGGGCTTTAAGATTTTTTTTAAAAAAATGCTTATTTATTTATTTTTGAGAGATAGAACCTGAATGGGGGAAGGGCAGAGAGAGGGGAAGAGAGAGAATCCCAAGTAAGCTCCACCCTGTCAGCTCAGAGCCCGAAGTGGGGCTCGAACCCACGAACCATGAGCCCATTGACCCGAGCTGAAATCAAGAGTCCACTGCTCAACCGACTGAGACGCGCAGGCGCCCGGGGAGGGTGTTATTCATCCAACAAATATGTATGAACACCTATAGGTCCTGGGGACACAGCTGTGACCAGGATGACAAGATTCCTGCCCTTGCGGATCTCACATTCCAGTGGGAGAGACAGGCAATAAACAGTGAGCTAATGACTAAATAAAATACCTTCAGAGACTCCCCTGGGCTATGAAAACGATGCAGTGATGTGGTAGGGAATGGCTGGGTGGGGTAATGTTAGGTAGTGTGCGGCAATGGGCTGGCCGAGGTGTCCTGGTTGGGTCAAAGAGACGTCCTCAAATCTCTTCTTCGGAGTCTACGAAGGAACTGACTCCCATCTCACCACACCCAGAGAGGTTGAGAATCTTGCCTAGCCTCACACAGCCAGTCAATGACAGCCCCATGCCTCAAACTGCCACAAACCCTACGGTCTGCTTTGCCTTTGGAGACAGGTTCTCAGCTACAAACTACAGTCCCCAAGATCCCTCAAGAGCCGTGGGGCCAGAGGCCCTGTTGTAGGAGCCCAGATGTAGAGGAGGCTGCAGTAGGAAGTGAAGGCAGCTGGAGTAAAACTTCTTCCCCACTAGGGAGGGGTGGAAGGACGAGAGCCTGGGAATCAGATAGCCCTTAGACTCCAACCTCTGCTCAACCTTGACCGTCTGGGTGACCTCAGGTACCACCATCTGAAGTGAGAGTCCAAGGTTCAAGGGCCTACCCACCTTTCACATCCCAGGTACTGGAGGGTATGCCTCCGCCTTCAGGTGGTTCCGCAGAGCCAGGAAATGGCCAGCAGAGGGCGCCTCATTGGCCATAGTGAAGCCAATGTTGCCCAGAACTCTAGGAACTCTAGGAACCAAGAGCCCTAACTGGGGGGAGGCTGTCCTGCTTTACCCCCGAGGCCAGCTCCCAGGTGCACAGACCACAGACTCAGCAGCCAGGCAGAACGTAGGTCTTGCTGTCCCTGCACCGTGCACAAGTCACTGACCTTTCTGAGCCTTGGTTTCTTCATCTGTAAATGGGCCTAACAATCATGCCTGCCTCACAGGTTTCTGTGAGGAGTCAGTGAAGATCAACCCCATAAGGTCTGATCTATAGGGGCTGCTATTTTTATTAGCAGTAGTGGTAGTTGTATCTTTAAGTTCCTGACTCAAAGGGTATCCAATCAGTGGTAACTATGACAATGACAATGATGAGGATAATGATGGAGGACTCAGTCACTTTATTTTCAATTTCCTAAGCAGGGAGCACCAGCACCTACCCATCTGGGATGCCTCCAGTGACAGGGAGCTCACTATCTCCTCAGCAGCCCATTTTCACTGTTAGAGCTCCTCCTGCTGAAAGGTCCCTCCTGGATGATGCCCCCGCCCAACTCATTACTCAGGGTGACCTGGCTGGCCTGGCCTCTGAATTCAGGCCCCGTCATCTCTGAAGGGTCTGCCTGAGAGGCCCATGAGGTCGAGGAGCCAGGACCTCAGCAGCTGGATTCCTGCCTTTGCTGGAAAGGTAGGGAGTTCACAAGTGAACCCAGGTAGCTTCACCAGCAAGAGATTCCTGGTGGTTCTTGTTGCTGTTCAGAGTTCCTTTTCTGCTGACTGGGAGAAGTGGAAAGAAAGCCCCTGCTGTCCCTTGGACCTTCCTTCAGTCCCCAGTCTCAAGAATGGCTGGATGCTGGAGAGGGCATCCAATGACCCAGAGCCACAAGTCCAGGAACCCTGGCATTCTAGTTGGGAGGCCTCAGCTTCTGCCCCACCTCCTGCCAGGCCTCCTCATCTGTATTTGTGGGTCCCAGGGAAGTGCTCATGGGTCTGGCACCAACAGGTGTGGTGGGGAGGGCAGGAGTCAATGCTGGACTCAAATCTTGGCTCGGCCCATGCCTTCTCTGGCAAATCCCCCGCCTCTCTGAGCCTGTTCCCTCACTGGGCACCCGTCTCAGCATGGCGTTGTGGGGAGTATGTTCTATGTGAAAAGGAAAATGCAGTACCGGGCACATAGTAAGTATCCACTAATGTAGCAGGGGGTACAGAAGTGCCTCATGTCTCCAAGACCCTCCTTGTGCCTGAGTGGGCCAAGGTGGCTCTGGGAGTGGGTTATGCCAGGCACGATCATATCCTGATCCATTTCTCGGTTAGCGGGCACCTTGTGCGTGTGCCTGCGTGTGCAAGGGCGCACTTGTGTGTTCACAAGGGGGGGATGGGTGTGCACACATGTGCATTGGGTGTGTATGCATGTGCAAGCATGTGCGTGAGTATGCATGTGTATGTGTGCTTGTACCTAAGGCTGTCCATCCCGGGGATTCCCAGGGCACATGCCTACTTGCAGGTGCCGGTGCAGAATCCCTGCACTGATTCAGGAGACCCCTCTGTTCACTGTTACTATGGAAACAAAGAGGCAATCCTCAGTCTTGGGGAGAGCCTAAGGTGCCAGCAATGAGAGCTGACCCAGTGTTCTCAGCAAGGGAGACGGATCGGGAGCATGAGGCCCTGGCATACGGCAACCTCAGCCTCTGGGGGTTGGGTTCTGGGACACTGGGAGCCTCAGAACCCTGTGGGAAGCCCACACTTCTCCAAGGCATCCTGGCTTACTGGAAAGAGCTCAGGAAATAGAGCTGGGTCCCATCTTGGATCTGGCCCTAATCTCATGCACAGTCTCAGGCAGGGAACTCGATCTCTTTGTGCCTCTGTTTCTTCATCCATAAAATGGGGCCAATAGTGGGTGCCAGCAGAAGCCTTGGGTTGGGATGTCACCTTTCCTCTCCCTGGAAGGACCTACCCTCTAGGCCGTATGAATGTGTACCCCTGAGCCCCACAGTGTCACACAGTAGCCTCCTTCATGTGAACCACCCTCCAGTATCTTGTGGGCTCCTCACAGCAGCTCTAGGAAGGAGGAAGTTCACAGAACTGAAGCTCCAGGAGAACACAGCTGGCCGTGGTGGGATCAGGTCTGCTGCCCCCACTCCTGTGGGCCCAGCCTTGTACCACATGTGCAATCTCTCAGGCTACCAAGCCCCGCTGCAGGGGTGACTGGGGATTCCATCAGCTTCTCTGGATTGTAAGAGGCAGGCGGGGGTGGGGGAGAGTCATCCTGTGGCCATGGGCCCTGGGCAACCCCCCAGAGCAGAGCTGGGCTGCTGGAAGGTTTCTCAGGAGCAGATCCCAATTTAGGAAGGACTTTAAAGATTTGGGGGGGCAGCACCTGGCTGGCTCAGTCAGAAGAGCTTGCAACCCTTGATCTCGGGGTCATGAGATAGAGCCCCACGCTGGGTATAGAGATTACTTAAATAAATTAAAAAAAAAAACTTAAGAAAAATTTTTTGAGGGGCGCCTGGGTGGCTGTCAGTTAAGCGTTGGACTCTTGATTTCAGCTCAGGTCATGATCTCATGGTTTGTGAGTTCAAGCCCTGCGCTGGGCTCTGTGCTGACAGTGTAGAGCCTGCTTGAGATTCTCTCTCTCCCCCTCTCTCTTTCTTCCTCTCTCTCTACCCCACCCCCGTCTCTCAAAATAAATAAATTTTAAGAAATAAAGACATGTAAGAACTTAAAACAAGCTTTTGTTTGGACTCTTTAGATTTTGACTCAAGTCTCAAATGAGGTCGAGTGCCTGCATGCAGGTTGTAGACATGCATATAGAATTTCATATATAGTTACAAGTGAACACTCAGCTTCCTGCCCTTTATCCTACTTCCAAGAGTGACTATTCCATTTGCTGTGACCCCAGGAACAATTTTCAAACAGAGATATACCAGGAGAAGCTGCAGGAGCAGACTGAATGTGTAATGTGATGAAAATGTGTAAGAAAGACCCAAACGCTTATTTGCCGGAAGAGCTGTCACAAAAGGGGCCACTTCTGATTTGAGGAGGGGGCGAAAGAGTGGGCCTGGATGGGGGACCTAAGGCAAGCCATCGAACCTGAGGCCCTTTCAGCTGAGAGTTGCTTTCACCAGCAGAGGGAAGAGGAAATATTGTGCAGACAAGGGGTGGCTGGGATGTTACCTCACCTGCCTGCATCACTTTACCCCACCCCCGCCTAGGTTAAAACCCATATGCAGGGAGATGGGGGTCAGGGAGCCCCCGTCCCCCAGCTTTGACTCCAGATCCTTTCTTCAGCATAGAAGGGCCATCTGTAGAGGAGATGGGCCTTGGGGGAGTTTTCGGAGGAAGGTGGAGGGTAGGAGCTGAAGTGGAAGGCAAGCGTTGGGTGTATTATGAAAAGTCTCCAACACCCACTTACTCTGGTAGTGGTGGGGAAGGTTATTAAACAGGGAGGAAGATTAGATGTGGAGAAACCGAAGGCTGGGGAGCTATAAGAGGACCAGGTGATAATATAGGGCCACCAGAGGAGGGAGTGGGGTGGAGTGGGGGGTGAGTTGGGGGTAGAGGACAGGGCAGGCCTGAGAGGAATGCTTTGGTTGAACTCTGACTTGGGAAGTAAGTGTGGGATGAGAAGAGAGGGGTTCCTGGAGGGGACCCAGGCACAGGGCAGGCTGGGTGGAGGGCCATAAGCTGGATGCTGGCTAGCTTGAGGCTGAGGTGCCTGGGGGCTGGAAATACAGGCTTTACTGAGAAGAAACCAGAGTCAGTGGGGTTGTTTTTGTCAACTTTTCCAAAGCTGGGAAGGGGCAACATCAAGATGTGAACCTGGGTCTGTTTCCCTGCAATGTCTGTAAGTTCACACTGAGGGACCAGCAAAGGTGCAGCCCCTTTCTGCCTCCCTTTGGCTTGTGGATTCTGAGCGTGGCAGAGAGATCAGCTGCTCATGTTTTTTTTTTTTTTTTTTCTTAAGAGAAAGAATGCTCACATGAATGGGGAGGGGCAGAGGGAGAGAGAGAATCTTAAGCGGGCTCCAAACCTAGTGCAGAGCCCATTTAGCACAGAACCCGCCTCGAGTGGAACCCAACTCAGGGCTTGATCTCACAACTGTGAGATCGTGACCTGAGCTGAGATCAAGAGTCGGATATTTAACCGACTGAACCACCCGGAAGCCCCTCAGCTGCTCTTACTCAGGAGCAAGTGGGGGATGAATGGAATGAATCTTACCCAGGACTTGGTGCTTTTCTTGGGGGCACTGTGGCCATCCCACCACCAAGGAGCCCAGTAACCTCAGGGACTCTGCAGGCAAAATCTTTAAGCCCAAACTTCTTCTCAGTAGGGGGACCATCTCCAACCAACCCCTGCCTTCCTGATCCCTCAACACCAGCGAGGCCCTGTTAGCTGGCTGGAGCTGACATTAACAGAGCACTGACTGTACAGGCCCAGTGTCCCGAAATTTACAAGCTTCCTCTCACTTAATCCTCACAAAGACCCTTCAGGGAGGCATTAAAATTATCGTTTCCATTTTATAGATGAAGGAACCGCCTGAACCTTCCAGAGGTGAAGGTTTGCCCCCCTCCACTGTGGGGTTGGGGGGCCGGGTCAGGTTGAGGCTGCTGTGTGACGTGGCCCAGCAGCTCTCTGAGCCCCATCTGTAAAGTGAAGCTTGCTGGAGGGACGCCACCCAACTCTGATTTCAGTTCTGCAGTCCCAGCTCGCAGGACTTTCCCAACACCCCCACCGCCCCCGTTGTGTTCCTCATGGCCCAGCTCCCTTGGGAACAGCCAGGCCCGCCCCCCTCCCCCTCCCGGGCTGTGCTCTTGGCAGCTCTGAGGCCCTGGGCTCTGGTCCGGGGGTGGTCCCCGGCGGTGGGAGGGGTGGGCAGAAGCTGGGATCCGTTGGGCTAAGACTGGGGCATCCTCAGAGACCCCCAGACCCCCACCTCTGGGTCCATGGTGCTCCAGGCTGGGGTGGGCAGGGCCCTTTGGAAAGGGGTGGCTTGAGGTTTAATCACTTTATCAATGTTTGTTTGTGTAATTCAGCCCTGAGATGCTTTTCCCTCCATCTGTCCCCACCATCTGCTCCCATCAGGATTTTCCAAACCATTTGGGACCTAAGAGGGGAGGGTGGGGGCTGTGCCTCTGAGGGGGCTGGGGAGGGGCTGCTTCCACCTACCTCACTGAGAGACTTCCAGAGGGGAGCCTGGGCTCCTGAGTCACATGGAATTGGGTTCAAATTTTGGCATTGTTACTTTCTTGCTGTATTACCTCCAGCAGGTGGCCTCACTTCTCTGAGCCTCAGTCTCCACATCTGTGAAATGGCAGTAACATTATTGACTCCTCAGGATTAGTTCGGATCAAAGGAGGTGATGCCTGCAAAGTACTCTGCATACAGTAGGTGCTCAAGAGATCTGCAGTCCCCTCTCCATTCACCCCCCACTTGCTTCTCTCTCTGGCATCCCTCTTTAGTGCTAGAGGAGGGTGGCCACCTCTGGTTTCTGTACCCCAGCCCCACTCCTCAGACCCTGAGGACACCGCCTCCTGTGGGACTTGCCGTTTCTTCTATCCCCCATGGGTCCTACTCACTGCTCAGTTCTCTCAATGACCCCGCTCAACATCTACCCTAAGCTGTGCCTCTCTCTCCCTCCTGGATGCCTCAATTTGGGGTGGGAGGGGGATGAGTATCATCAGCAAGGACACCCCCCCCCCTTACCCTCACAACAAGTCTTCATAGAGCCCTTCAAATCTGCAGGGTTCCAGGGCCACTGAGGCCTCCTGTCTACTATGCTCATGCCCAGAATTTCAGGCCTGAGGAGACTGTGGGGCAGCAAATGAGGCCTGTCTGGCCAGGGGTTTCGACAGGGGATGTCAAGGCACCCAGGTCACTTGTTTAGACTCTCTGTTCCAAAAGGGGAAAAGACTTGCTCCAGATTATCCAGAAGTGATGGACCCAGGTAGGTCTCCTGACAGCTGCCCCTCTGGCCCGCTTTTCTGGGCTATATCTCAGGGCACTAACTCTTGGGCCTTGGTGTACAATATGGGGAGCCCCAAGCCTTCCTCTTTGGCTCTGGGGGAACTCCCATTGCTTCTTAGGCCCCCAGGAAGGGAGAGGTGGCTGATTGGAAGTAGTACAGAGCCTACCAGGGTTCACACTCTGCCCCCAGATCTACCCCACTCATTCCAGGTACAGGGAAAGTCAAAAGAAGGTGAGGCTTCCAGGAAGAGGAGAAGGCATGGTCCTGCCATCAGAAGCCCCATCTACTGGGGAGACAGAATTCAGACTGGGGGCCCTGAGGGCAGGGCATCAGAGTTACCCTCATAGGGAAGAAAAACAGCGGGAATAGAAGAAGGCTCCTGAGGGGCTAAGCCAAGAAGTCAGTCTGTAGGAGGTCAAGCTGGCATGGGGTAGTGGGAAGAAGCAGAGACAGTGACTGAGCAGCACCCTGTGAGGATAAACTGCGACCCCCCACCCCAAGGATGGAGAGGAGGATCCAAACCCAGCTGGGAAGATTCTCTGGCTTCAGGCCAAGAGAGAGGAAGGAGGAGGATGGGGAGGAGAAGCCCAGGCAGTGAATGCTGGGCAGTCCCCTCATCCAGCTCCAAACAGGGCAGGCTCTCCAGGTCTAGTGGGGAAGATGGAGGAAGCTTGCCACTCCAGGGGCCTGGGGTGGGGCCTGAGCAGCAAGTCTCTCCCTGCCCCCAGGTCCTCACACAGGAGGCAGCTGGGAACCACCCACGCATGTCTGGCATCTCTCACGCCTCCACTGGGGGTCCCAACACCAGAGCCAAGGCACACGGAGGAACTGATGTTCTAGAGGGCCCACATGTCCAACCTCCCCCACCCCCTCCACCACCGCCTGGCTCCCCAGCTCCTCCAGTTGGGACCTCCCCATCCTCAAGCAGGAAGGACTAAGACTAGACTTTGACCATCTGAGTGGCCTGGTTGGGGACCTGGAAGTGGAGCTTTGGTCTGAGCCCTGGAGAGCCAGGGGTGTCCCGGCTGCCACCGACTTGGGAGGAGGTGTCCAGTCAGAAGGCAAATGCTGTCGGCTCACCTTCAAAGTAACCAGACTCCTCTCTCTCACCCTGAAATGGCCCCTGGCTTCCACCCTGGCCCCCACTCTTCAAGTCTGTTCTTGACAGAATGCCTGAGTAAGCTTGACCTGAAAGTCAGACCCTCACTCTGCTCAAGGCCCCAACCTAGAGCATCCCATGTCACCTGGAATAAAATCTACAATCCTTGGAATGGTCCTCACAATCTTTGGAATGGTCCTCAGCACTGCCACCATCCCAGCCTCTAAACGCCGATCTCAACTTTTTCCAAAATATGTATCTAATACACCACAGAGTTGACTTGTATATTTTGTCCACTGTTTACTGCCCGCTTCTGTAACCCCACTGCCTAGAAAAATGCTGGGCACAGAAATAGTGCTTGATGAATATTTGTGCGATGAAAGGATGAAGGCATATGGATTCAAGTCCAGGCCTTCCATTCACCAGCTGTGAGACATGGGGAAAATCATTTACCCCTCTGAACTTCAGGTTGCTCATTTGTGAAGAGGGGACGATAAGGCCCACCTCCTAGAGATAAAGGACAAAATTCGAGCCCAGGATGTGTGTGTGTGTGTGGGGGGGTGTTGCAGAAGCTGGCTGAAGGAGGATGCAGCCCCCATCCTGGCAGGAGGATGTGCTGGGGGGTCAGCGACTCCGGAGAAGGGCTGTCCTGAGGTAAGGTGCCTACGCACTTCAGAACCCCCGAGACTGGACAGCAGAGGCAGAGCCTGGGGTCGGAAGCGAGTATGGGAGGAGCAGTTTAGATCAATGTTGGGAGGTGAGATTCATTCTGAGAGGGGTGGGGGGTGGGGGAAGGGCGGTGAGATCCGGGGCGGTGGGCAGGAGATGGGGGCGGGGCTCTCTAAGGCCGAGGTGGGAGAGGGGGCGTGTCTACCCCCCCCCCCAAGAGCTCCCGGACTGGAGAAATGGGAGCTGCCCCCTCGCGAAAGAGCCCCCAGCTCTGTTAGTTCGCGAGTTGAGGCGTGGTGGCACGGAGGGCGCCTATCGAACCGCCCAGGCTCCGGATTCCGCTCGCTGAGCGACGTGCGGCTTCGCGCCCAGGTAGGGTTGGGGGTGGAGCGGCCGGGGTTGCCCTCGGCTCGGAAAGACGTCTCTGGGCACTGACCCCCCGACCCCATTCGGGCTACCTGAGTCGAGATGCTGAGGAGATGGAAACCTCTGTCCTCCTCCCCCGGCGGGCGCTCCCTAGTGAGGGGGCCAGGGAAGTGAGGGCGTCCCCTTCCCTCTCCCGGGCAGGGGCGGGGGCAGAGCCTAGCTCACTGCTTCCCCCCGCCCCGGGGCTGGAGGGGAAGGGGAGGAACAGGGACCCCCCCCCAGGGGAGGGGCTCCGGGCCAACGCCGCGGGGCGTCTCCCTGGCAGTCCCTCCCCCCGCCCCCCGCCCGCCCCTCCGGCCGCCTCTGCCGCCGCGCGCCGCAGCAGCGCCGCCTTCCCTGCGCAGTCGGTGTCTCCGCGTCGCTGGGTGAGTGGGGGCCGCTCCGGCCGGGGCTGGGTGATGCGGGGAGGGGGCAGCCCGGAGGGAGGGGGCCCCGTCCAGCCTCTCCAACCCCGCCGCTCTCGCGCCTCCCGGGAAGCCTCCTTCCGAGGGCGCTGGGGAGAGGGGGGCTCCCCAGGGGAAGAGCGCGGCGCTCTCCAGGGTCCTGACCGCCGAGTGGCCAGCGGGGAGGAGTCGCGTTCCGGCCGCCTCGGAGCGCCCCCTCCAGGAGGGGCCCCGCGCCCGGCGCTCGGAAGCGTGGGCTCAGGGCGAGAGCTGGGGAGAGGTTTGGAGAAGGTCCCCAGGGCGAGTTTCTCAGGTCGAGCTGGGGGGCCTCCCACTCGGGGGACTAGGGGTCTTTGCGGAGACAACAGAACCTTCTACCACCCTCGTTTCCAAGTCTTCCGATTTGGAGGGGCAGTTCTGAGGGTGGCAGGGAGGAGGGGGCCACTGGAAGATCTCTCCTGCCCAGCGCATCTCTCTGCCCCCGCCCCGATGACCCAGTTCCTTGGACCTTGAGGAGGGGACTAAGGGACACACTTCTCCGCCCCAGCCCCACGCATTTCCTCAGTCCCCTCCCACACACTTGTTCATTGGGTCCTCAGTCTGGGGCAGAAAAGGCTGCTTTAGAATGGAGGGTCACCAACTTGCAAAAACATGCATGTGACACTGCTGAGGACACACACAAGTCCACTAAATGGCCACTCAGGCATATCCCCCTCATACTGTGATGGGTGCGTACCTAGTCACATGCACATATATTGACTGAAACACACGGGAGTCAAATGCCATGCAGAAACCCGAGACATATGTGCGTACATGAACCCAAGCACTCACACACATGTTCATCCACATGTGCAGAGAGCTATGTGCAAATGCACACACAAGGAACATCCTCACCCTGTCTCACTCACAGCCCGAGGCTGGGGGGAGGGATTCACTTGCATACACCCCTACACTCCTGCCTGGAACTGCCTGGCTGTCTCCTCTCCATTGCCTTCCCCTCAGCCCTCCGCGCCTTAACCTCCTTTACTGAGGGGATCTTTCTGGACTATGTGAAAGGTAGGTATTGGGGAAAGGTTGGCTGGCCAGGGCTCTCACTGGAAAAGAGGCCCCTGTTATGTCTGAGAAGGGCTGCAGCTCCCTCTCCTGGGACCTGCAAGCACCCCTGGGAAAAGAAAGATGGCAAGGCTGCCTGAGGGTCCCACGTGCAGCTGGCCATGTGAGAGGTGTCAGCATGGGAGTTGGCTTGTGATGGCATTTGTGAGACATGTGGGGTCGTGGGCTGGTGTCTTGATGCACAGGGTATGGGAGCTGTTCGTGAGTGGTGCAGTGTGTCAGTACATGTGAGTTGTGGAGCAGAGGGAATGTGGTGTGGAGGCATGGTGACCCATGGTGGTATGTGAGTGGCCTGGGAGCCAGTGTATGGATTTGGTGAGCTATGTAGCATTAATATGTGTCAGTGTGTATTCATTTGTATGTTCTTGTGCATGAGTCTTGTGGCATCTGGGTACACATAAATCATTTTTATTTGACACTTATGTAGCACATATACGTGTAGGCATCATTCTAAGTGCTTCACATGTATTAACTAATTTAATCCCCACAATAATGAGGTAGGTACTATTACCCTCATTTTACAGATGAGGCAGAGAGAGTATAAGGAACTCATCTAAGGTCACCTAGCTGGCAAGAGGCAGACCTGAGCTTCAAACCCAGGTGGTCTGGCTCTGGAGCCTAGGTTAACATCTATCTTACGCTGGCCTTTGTCAGGCACACATGTGTGGGGGAGAGAACAGGTCAGTGTCTGGGCTGGAGGTGTATTTTGTAATGAGCAGGCATATGCGAGGCAAAGAAGGAGCAGGAGGGAAGAGGGAAGAGGACCAGAAGGCCTTTTTGCACCTCCCTGGGCAACTCTGGGAGGCAGCCCTGTCACTCCACGGCTTTGCGACCTGAAACAGGTCACCTCACTTCCTTGAGCCTGCCTTCTCCTCTGTAAAGCGGGGCTAACTCCTGGACTTCACTTTGTGAGTGTGAAATGATATTCACTTGTGAAAGCCCAGTGGCCGGCACTGAGAAGGCTCTCCGGTAAATGTGAGTCCCCTTCCCTTCCTCCGTCTCCTGGTCTGTTCCCTGGGAAATTGTAAGGTCCTGGGAAATGGTGTGGAGCATGTCACGGGCAGGATGCCGGGGTATGGGCTGTTGACTTTGGGCCAGCTGCTCTCTTTCATTGGGTCAAATGAGAGACTGGAGAGCCTGGTGTCTGGGGGGCCTTCCTGGAGTGGCGTCAAGGGGCCAAGAGGGCCTGACCATTTCCTCTCTACCCCTTGACCCCCTCGGGAATCCAGGTGGGACTTGGCTTGGTGGCCATGGGCAAGCAGAACAGCAAGCTGCGGCCAGAGATGCTGCAGGACCTGCGGGAGAACACGGAGTTCTCGGAGTTGGAGCTGCAAGAGTGGTACAAGGGCTTCCTCAAGGACTGCCCCACGGGCATCCTCAACGTGGACGAGTTCAAGAAGATCTACGCTAACTTCTTCCCCTACGGTGACGCCTCCAAATTTGCCGAGCACGTCTTCCGCACCTTTGACACCAACAGCGATGGCACCATTGACTTCCGGGAGTTCATCATCGCGCTGAGCGTGACCTCGCGTGGCCGCCTGGAGCAGAAGCTCATGTGGGCCTTCAGCATGTATGACCTGGATGGCAACGGCTACATCAGCCGCGAGGAGATGCTCGAGATTGTGCAGGTGGGCCCCTGGACCCCTCAAATGCCAGATGCAGGGCCCAGCAGTTGGCACCCCCCCATTCCCTTTCATCCTCTCGAGAGCCCTTGTGGGTAGGTAGTGGCGGGTGCTACTCTTGTGACCCATTTAAAAAACTATTAGGAACTGGTTTCCAATTTAAAGAAAAGTTGAGAAAACTCTCATATATCCTTTACCCAGATTCACCAATTAACTTTTGCCATATTTGCTTTATCATTACGGGCATGCGAGCGTGTGTTGCAATGCGTCGCTGTTGTTCTGAACATGACCCTCTACCCCTGAATACATCAGGATATATTTCCTAAGAACAGGAACATACTCTTACATGACCCATAATATAATTATCAAAGTCAGGACATTTAATGTAGAAACTATTTTCTAATGTAGATAAATGCTATTATCTAACTTACAGACCATATTCCAGTTTTGTCAACTGTCTCGAAATGTTCCGTATGGCACTTTTTACCCAGGTTGAGGATCACACATTGCATTTCATTGCTGTGTCTCTTTAGAGTCCTGTAATCTGTAATAATTCCTCAGTCTTTGTCTTTCAAAACTTGACATTTCTTCAGAGTACAGGCCAGTTATGTTTCATTGATCCTCATTTACTCAGGACAAAATGAATGCTCAGGTAAAGACATTGGCCCAAAGCCACAGCCTGTAAGTGGACTACCTTGGGTCCATCATCCACTTTCCATGAGGACCCAGCCACCTTTCAACTGACTGAGGGCCCATTAAAAACCTAGTACTAAGTGATATGTTGATATCCATGAGCCAGTGCATCCTTACAATAACCCCGTGAGGCTCAGAGAGGTGAAGTGACTTGCTCAAGGTCACACAGCATGTATGTGGTGGAGTCAAGTTCAAGCTGGCCACCACTCAGAGTTGCCCCTAGAAAGGGATCTGGCTTCTAGTTCTGGAGTTGGCTTCAACTCTTAGATTTCCCATTTGTAAAATGGGGGTGGTGATACTGACCTCACAGGGAGATTTAAGGACCTGATATAAATGCTCTTTCTTAGTACAAGTTTAAGTGTAGCATATATTAGCTCAATCTTCCAGAGTGCCTATCCCCCTGGCCCAGCATTGAAGTCCATCAGGGCTCTGGTTCTAGTCTATCTATCCAGTTCCTAGTTCACTTTTTGCCTGAGCCTGTGTTTCTTCACCCATATAGTGAGGGTGTTAGCTCCCTACAGCACCAGGTTATTGCAGGTATAAAGTGGGACAGGGGCTCTAGCAGGAGAGAAGAGAGTCCTCCATATGATTGTTACTTGGCAAATGTTGGATGCTGTCGGTTGCTATTCTCTCTTCTGCACATTCTCTGCTCTAGCCAGAGTGGCCTTTTCAACATCCTTAGGATATGCCCTGAGTAATCCCACTGCACAGCTTTGCACAAGCTCTTGCTCTTTCCTTTTGCCTCTCTGAATCCTTTCCCTCTGGTTCCTCGGCTCTGCTGCTTCCCCTTCCATTGCATCCAGCCCCTACTGGATTCTTGCTTTGGCTTCTCTCTTGCTAAGCATCGGGGTATGCTCTCTTGAGCTAGACTAGCATGGGCTGCTTGGGGATGCGCTGCCCTCTCTGTGTCTATCGCTAGGGGTAAAGCCTTAATGTTTGTGACCCCCATGGACCAGGCATGGACTCTCTAGCTGACGGACAGTGGGAAGTTCTGGGGGTCCTGGTGGAAGGGCTGGGGCAATCAGGGTGATGGAAAACAGCAACAGCTCAGGGATTGAACATACCAACAAATATGAGAGATGTTCACGTTTTACCACTTCGTGTGGTTGCACTGCTCTATACTGGTAAATCTCAGCCCTGTTGGGGGCGCCAAACCCAAGACATCAGTCATGCCCAGCTTCATTCCTTCGGCCTCCTCAGGACCCCTGCCTGGCTGACCTCTGCTACGTAAGCCCTGATTTCCTTTATGGCAGCCGGGCAGCCCGAGACGGCCGGTGCAGACAGAGCTCTGCAAATCCCAGTGACTGATTAATTACAAGTTGGCTCCAATGAAACAGTAAGTGCACAATTCCAGACAATTAATTAGGAGGCCCAGGAGAGGGCTGTCACGAGGGGAGCAGTCACTCTCTAAGTCACCTGGCCATCCTTCTCAGGACCCAGCCCTGTGGACACACCACAAGGGAAAACGCTGCGTCTTGGCCTCTTGGGGCTCCCACTCTGGTGGGAGAGAAGAAGTCTGCACTGACTAGCTAAATGTGGCATCTGGAGTCTAGGGGACTGAAAGGCAGGGAAGGCCTGAGGATGTGGTGGATGAGTAATGATTATATTATGAGCTGCTGTTTGCTGACCACTTACTCCAGGCAGCTACTATTCTAACTACAACAGTGTCTCATTCAATCGTCTGGACAATCCTAATGAGGGAGAAATGAGGAGACAGGTGCACAGAGGTTAAGGACTTGTCCAAGGCTACACATAAGGATTTGTCCAAGGCTTCCACACTAGTGGAACCAGGATGCCACTCCAAGTCCATCTTACTTCAAAACCCCTGCTGGTCATCACTACCCACAAGCATCTATCCCACAACTCTGAAGGAGTGGATTCTAATTCAGTCTCTGCCGTCAATTCCCTTTTCAAGCCTCCATTTCTTATCTGGAAAATGGGGATCACGATACCTGCTTTTCAGGGCCGTTGTGAGGTTAAGAAATAATGCGTGTAAAGTACCTGACACACGGCAGGAGACTGACAAGTGGTAGCTAGTACTATTATTCCAGGAAGAGGCTGTATATTCTGGGAAACCTGAAAGGCATGGAGGGGTTGGTTGTGGCAGGGTCACTCACCAGGGGAGGCCTGATGATGGAGAGGTCAGCAGGGACCAAACGAGAAGTACCTTGAGTGACCAGGGCTGAATGGTTTGGACTTGGTACAGAGGACAGTGGGAGGCACCAAAGGCTTTTAAGCCGTGGAGTCCCTGCCAGATGCCAGGCACTGTGCTAAGTTCTGAGGATATGGGTACTAGCTAGATATCCATGATCTTTAGCCGTATGCTGGAAACTAGGTGCAATCCTACAAAATTACTTTCAGAGAGGTGTCCCCAAAGGAAGAGCCCAGGAGGCTCTGGGCCAGCATATGGACCTTGACCCAGGCAGGATCAGAGAAGGCCTCCCTAAGAAAGCGCTATGTAAGTGGAGTCCCAAAGAAGAGTGGGAGGCAGCAGAAGGAGCGTGGGGCAGCATCCAGAAGGAGCTGGGTGCACGGTGGGCCTGGAGGGAAGCCTGTGTGTGATGGGAGCGAGGCGGCGGCCCACTGGGCTGGGGACGTGGCGGTGGAGATCTGTGTTTGGAAAGCTTTCAGAGGCAGCGTGGGGGACAGATGCGAGGGAAAGAGGCCGGAAGAGACCAGTACGGAGGCCGGATCTGGATCTGAGGCAAGGGAAGTTTATGGGATGGGAGAAGGGAGGCTTCTTGGCAGAGGCGTCAGTTGCAAAGAGCTGGAACATCGGGGGGGATCCGCCTGGTCCTTGAGTTCTGGGGCGCCAGGACCCAGTCTATCCCACAGGCCAAGCCCTACGTGCTCTGCCTACATTTAGCACAAATATCCTCCTTCGTGTTGCCTCCAGAGATCCTGCACGTGGCAGCTGCAGTTCTGGGCACAACTGAGCGCATGCTGTCCCCGCCTCTGGCAGATGCTCATTTGCGTTTATTTGCATAATGCCCCCGCCCACTCTGGGCCCTGCGGCCTCGAGCCCTACAGCCCTTAGTGCGGCTCTGCGCCCCCTGCCGGCCACACAGGCGCCGCAGCCCAATGTCACCTCCTTCGTCCAGCGCCCCCTGTAGGCGGCTGAGCGCGGGCTGCCCAGGGCCCCGAAGTTTCAGAAAAGCAGCCCTAAGCCGGTACTCATCCTGGAGCCCGCAGCGCCCCGCACCAGCTCCTAAGCCCGATGTTCTAGCCCCTTCGCTATCTGGGTCCCGATATCCTCCAACCTCTCTCCTGGCCCACTGCACTCAGCCACCCCCAAATTCTCGGCGCCCACTCAGCTTCCTGCTGCAGGTCCTTTGTACGTGCAGATTGCTCTGCCAGCAATGCCTTTCCCACCTGGCGCTCCAAGGGAACTTGGTCAGGGCCCGCTCCAATAGCCCCCTCTTCTGGGAAGCCTCTCCAGGCACTCCTTCCTTATCTAACCCCCCTTCCCGTTCCCCCACGCCTCCGTGACCATCTCTCCACCTCACCCAACCGGGGGCAGCAATCTTCTGCGTGTGTGGAGGCCGTTTTGGATGCTGGGGGTGGGGGGCTCGGGCAGGCTCCTCTCACTCCCTGCCTCCCCCTCCCGCCCCTCAGGCCATTTACAAGATGGTTTCGTCCGTGATGAAGATGCCGGAGGACGAGTCGACCCCAGAAAAGAGGACCGAGAAAATCTTCCGCCAAATGGACACAAACAACGACGGTGAGGGGGCAGGGATGGGGCGGGGCGGGTGCCACTCCCCCTTCCTCTCCCGCGGCTCTGCTCGGCCTCCTCTCGCTGCGCGGCCGCCTTCTCCAGCATCACTGCTCCCCTCGCCCCGCAGGCAAGCTGTCCCTGGAGGAGTTCATCCGCGGGGCCAAAAGCGACCCGTCCATCGTGCGTCTGCTGCAGTGCGACCCCAGCAGCGCCTCCCAGTTCTGAACGACAGGACCCAGGTTCCCCCTCCTCCCTGCCTTCACTGGCCCTCTCCCGGCTTCCTTTCCTTGTGTCTATCCAGGCTGGGGGTCAGGCTGGTCGCATCCCCCCCACCCCCTTGCCCACACCCCCCGCCCCCAGGGACTGCACTCTGGGGTCTATGGAGAAGGCAACCCTACAGCAAGCAAGCGGTAAGCACCCTCAGTCCAAAAGGCAATATCTCCCTTAGGCAATGATTGAGACGCAGGCTCTGGCTGGGTCTGCCCTCCCTTACCCAGAGGGAACTTCAGCCATTCTCCCCCGCCCCCACCCGCACCCCGACTCACACGCAGCCTCGAGCTCCTCCCCCAACCACCGGGCAAGCTCCCCCACCCCCACCCCGCCCTTGTAGCTCTCAGCCTGGGTGGAGGGCGGAATCATGCCCAGGTGAGGAGGCTGTCTTCATTTGGATAGGAGGAAGGATTCCGGAGGTGTGGGGTTTGAGGAAAAAGCTTCCTTGAGTCGTCCTTTCCTGCAGGAGGGTCTCGACCCTTCCTGCTTCACAGCTCTTGTTGGCCTGGAGGCCAGGATGCAAAAGGAACCCACCCCACTCAGTTCCAGGCTCCCAGCTGTGGGTCCCATGAACCCCCACCTGCCTTTCAGCACTCGGATGAACACAGACCCACAGATCCCTCTGTATATTTTTCCTCTCTCAGAAAGACACACACACAGGCCCACGGATGGGCAGACACATCCAGAGCCCCAACCACAGCATCCTGTGTGGGAAAGAAGCACAGGGCCCCTGGCCGAGTCCCCTCCCCTGCTGCATGCATCCACGTGGAGCATCTCTGTTCTTTTTAATAACTTCAGAATAAAGTCTCATTTCAGTGCAGTGGGCTGGGTAGCTGAGGGAAGGGGTTGAAAGCCCCACCCGGGCCCCTGAGTGACCAGTGAAACCTCTTGGGTCTGTTCCAGGAATCCTGACCTGGTCACAGTGCAGACTTGGTTGCAGGGGGCCCCAGTGGTCACGGGGCCTGGACGGGCCACCAGCTCTCAGAGGGTCAGCGGCTCAGAGCTGGTGCAGCTCAGCAGGTCATGGCCCTCCACGGGCTCTGGGCTCTCCTGCATCTGCAGAGACACAAGAGGCTGCTGGGGAACTGGGTCTGCTCCTATAGGACACCCAGGGGAGGGGATGAGGGGAGGGCTGAGAGGATCTCTGGGGCAAAAGAACCTCACTACCCCCTCCCATGCAAGAGCCAGGCCATACCCTTGGGGTGCCCCCAGACTGAACCCAGATACTCCTCCCTCTCCCTCAAGACTCATCCTGGGCCTTGGGGGAGCCAGGTTTCAGCTGTGTGACTTAGCTGGGAGATCTGACCTCTCTAAGCCTCCGAGCTTCTCCCTTTCATCCTGGAGGAAAAACTGCCCCAGTTCTCAAGGCAGGGGCCCCATGCAGAGGGTAGGGGCAGACCAGCCTGGGCTTCCCAGCAAGGGCTCCCAGGAAATATGGGGAGTCGGGGCTGATGGAGGGGGTGGCGGGCCTTACCATGTGGTGGCTGCTTTTCCCCCACCAGGGCCTCAGTTCCAGCAGCTGGTGGGCGAGCTGGGCACAGCGCACAGCAAACACGCTCTCTGCCACGCAGAACACTAGCGAGATGCCCCAGAGGCACAGGCTGGAGCTCTGCGGGGGGGCACAAGGGGCAGGATGCAGGGTGGGTCTCCAAGAACCCTTCCCACCTCTGATGAGCCCCTGGGTGTCACCACCCATCCCCCCACTCCTCCAGCCCTGCCCTGCCCCCTCCTGCAATCCCAGGCCTGAGCACTCACGTAAATGCGCGTGGGGTCGAAGGGACAGTCAGGCACCAGTACCAGCAGTCCGGGGCTTCCAAAAGTGCAGGCAGCCAGCAGCGCCCGGCCTTGGGTGGCAAAGGTCACGGCGATGGAGGCCAAGAGGCCCAGGGCACAGGTCAGAGAAAGAAGGGCACAGGCCGTGCTCGAACTAAACACTGTCCAGCGCTGGATGGGGGAGGCCACCGGTCAACGGATGTCAGGCTTGGTCCCATGGGGTCAGCCTCACTCCCTCCGGGCAAGCTAGGCCCTTTGGGGTGGCTGCTGCCCCCACCCAACCCCTACAGCCCCTCCCAGGAGGAGCCACATACCAGGGGGATGCTGGGGAGGTAGCGTGACAACACGATGGATGCAACGCCTGAGGTGATGACCTGTGGGGAAGGAGAGCAGGCAGGTGTCAGGGGCAGCTCTGGGTAAAGATTCCACCGAGGCCAACTCTAGCCCTCCAAGCCCCCGGCCCCTCATCTCCGCTCAGCTTTGGCCTCACTACCTCCATCTGCACAGAGGCACTGCCTCCTCACGGTCCAGCCCCGAAGAGATGTTTCTAATATCCGGTAACTCCCTGCCTACAACCTTCCGTGACTCCCCACTGCCTATAGGTGTTTAACTCAAACGGGGACCTGTGTAGCCCAGGGCCACAGGGCCATGTCACAGGCTATACATGACATGTCTCTCTGGAGTGGAAGGATTTGGGGATAAACTAAGTAAACTCAACTGGCAAGGAACTAAGCACAAAATTGTTATTTTAACAAGTCAGAACACTTCATGGAGGAGAATTCAATGGGCTGAGCCCATGGGAGGCAGGTGGTCTGATGGCCACCCAGCAATGGCTTTACTTCACTGAACAGCCCCACGTAAGTGCCCCAAGCTCTCTGGGCTAAGCCCCAGTCTGCAGGATGAGCTCACAGAAAGGACACTAGCTTTGGCGTCAGACACCAACGGTTTCAGATCCAGCCTGGCTTCTTTGTATCGACAGGAGGTTGGGTGAATCCTCAGTGTTGGTTTCCCCCTCTGGAAAGCGGGGGTAACAGACGCCCCCTGTTGCCAGATGCAGTTGAGGATTAACGGAGGAAATGAGGGCAAAGCTGAAGGGGTCCAGCCCAGAGCCCATCCCCGGTGGATCTCCTAACCCTCAGCTCACTGCTCTCCCGGAGTTCCTTACAAGGCTGGTGAGAGGAACACTGGGGTCACT
Organism: Acinonyx jubatus; assembly: GCF_027475565.1. NCBI lineage: Eukaryota > Metazoa > Chordata > Mammalia > Carnivora > Felidae > Acinonyx > Acinonyx jubatus. Next base: position 24,584,871 of record NC_069381.1, read on the forward strand.
GGGGAACCCCAGGGGTCACTCCAGGGGACACCACACATCTGCACAGCCCGGCCCGTCCACTGACTGAGGCTTCTCCCGCTTGCTGGGGCATGTGATCTCCATTCACCTAAGTCTCGGCGCAAGCGGGCTGTTGGAGCTTCACTTTGTAGAGGAGAGACTAGGCTTAGAGAGAGGAAGAAGTCCCTCAGCCGGGAGGTGGCAGAGATGGAACTCAAGGCTTTGATGGATGGATGTTGCCCAAAAGCTGCAGCCACCTCTGCTAACAGGTGGGAAAGAGCTCTGTGACCTTCAGAATGCCAGGGCCCTTCATTCGTGGATTCCTCAAACAGGTACTGACACCTCGTCATAGCCACGGCCACCCATTAATTGAGCACCTACCATAGACCGTCCCTAATGCTAAGTTCCTGCCAAATTTGTTTTTTCGGTGTCCCCAGAATAGATCTTAGCCATTCCCACCTCCACACCTTTGCATCTGCCATTCTCTCTGTCTCTGGAATGTCATCCCAGCTTCCTCTCCTACTTGCTGGCCCCAGCGTGCCTCCTATGTGGGCTATGGTAATTGCAGCCTATCTTTGAACTCCTACTCATCCGTCAATATCCAGCTCAGGGGCCTCCAGCTCTGTGAACACTCCTGGACCCTCCCAAGCTCAGCTGATGCTCCTTCCTTTTGTCCAGCACTGCCTTGGTTACTTCCTTGTCATCATAATAATCCCAGTTCACAAGCGTGAGCACTAACCATGCGCCAGATACCATGACACGCACTTTACGTGGATCTCATTACGTGGATCACTTTACGTGATCTCATTCATACTCACGGGGACCCTGTCAGGTGGACAATGCTACAATCCCCATGTAATAGACAAGGCAGCTGAGGCAGGGAGAGGTTGAGAGACCAGAGGCTCAGGGCTCTCTCCTTGCCCACCCCAAGCCCCCTCCAGCTCCCTCTCGCCAGTCACCCTCCCCGCCTGGCCATACCACGATGGCGGACGTGACAGAGAGGATGTTGACCACGCAGTACTGCAGAGCCACGGCATCGCGTGGGGCAACCACGTAGCGCAGCACAGTGCCGTGCAGAAGAGCGGCTGCAATGAAGCTCACATGGCCCAGCACTACCAGCACCAGCCCTGTCTTCATCAGCACCTTCCGGAAGTCCCCCACACTCAGGCCACCTGTGGGGGACAGCCAGGTCAGGGCCATGGTGCGGCTCAGCCTCTGGCAGAGGAGAAGACTGAGGCCCTGGCAGGATTAGTGGACACTGGGTGCTAAGTCTGTTTCCGGAGGGCTTGGGGTCAGTGACTTGTCTTCTCTGAGCCTCAGTTTCCTCATTTGGAAAAGGGGTTCACAACACCTTCATGAGAGTCTTTGGGGCTCTAAGGCTGGAAAAGCACACAGGTGGTACTTAATAAAGGGCAGGAGTTCTTGTCAGTGCTCAAGGTTACGCGTGACAGGGCCACAACTTGAACCCAGGTCTCTAGCTCTAGGTCCATGATCTTTCCACGAAGCTCCCCATTCACTGATTTATTCATTCAGGAGTTTGTTACTCAAATGCTCAGAGTGCCTGCTCTGTGCCAGGTCCTAAGGTACCACGGCGAGTTTGACAATCACTGTCTAGGCCCCAAAGAGCCCCTAGTGCACTGGGCAGGGATCAGATCCTGCTCGGGATTCAGTTTGGTGTGTAGAGCCTGGCACATAGTAGTCAACTCACAATTGCTGAACTGACTTGGGGCAAGAAACTCAAGCCTCTGAGGACCCATCTCCTCATCTTTAAAATGGGAAGAGGGGTGCCTGGCTGGCTCAGTCCAAAGAGCATATGATTCTTAACCTTGGGGTTGTGAGTTTGAGCCCCACGTTGGGTGTAGAGATTACCTAAATAAATTATTAATTTAAAAAAATAATGAAATGGGAAGAATAACCCTTGTCTCCCAGTGGAGGAGGGTCCCAGGAGAAGACAGATGGGAAGGTAGGTGGGGCATACCCTGGGGGTGCTGGGAGAAGCAAGCTCTTGGTGCAGGGAGACTGGACAGGGACAGGGCAAGTGGGGGAGGCTGGGACCAAAAGAACATCAGAGACTCCTCTGCAGATTCTGAGTGGCCAAGTGGCTACGCAGCCCCTGTCTGCACACCTCACGGGGAGGGATCTCTCCTCCTTGGGCAGTTCAGGCTGTTCCATATCTGCTCTTTGGAATGTCCCCTATGGGTCCTGGCTTGGCCCCAGAGGACACACACTATGCCTCCTGGCCCTGTCAGCCCCCTCATTCCAGCCAGCTCTGGGAAACTGGCCAGGCCTCTAAACTAAGTTCTAGGAAGTCCCTTCCTACACCTCAGTCTCCTCATCTGTGACAGAAAGGGTTGGGTCCTATTTCATATATGGGAGCCCTGTAGCTAAAAGAAATGAAAGAAGAAGGAAAGAGAGCGAGAGCAAGAGCGAGAGAGAGAGAGAGAGAGAAAGAAAGAGAAAGGGACAGGGAGGGAGGGAGGAAGGATGGGAGGGAGGATGAGAGAGAAAGGAAGGGCGAGAGAAAGGGAGGGAGGAAGGAAGGAAGGAAAAGAAAGGAAAGAAAGAAAGAGGAAGGTAAGAAAGAGGAAAAAGAAAGATGGAAGAAAGAAAGAAAGAAAGAAAGAAAGAAAGAAAGAAAGAAAAAGGATGGAAGGAAGGAAGGAAGGAAGGAAGGAAGGAAGGAAGATGGAGGGAGGGAGGGAGGGAGGAAGGAATCACTAGGGTGGATATTCTTGGGCACCCTGTGCCAAGAAGCAGTCCCTGGGAGCAGCAGGGTAGGGCCGCTGTCATAGCCCTTCTGTGTGACCTTGTGGTATATAAACTCGGGAGGGGCCAGCGCAGCTGGTTGCTGAGAGAGACACTTGGGGCCCTGCAGGACCCTCTGGAGCAGGACTGGGTCTCAGAGCAGAGTGCAGGTGATGGCTGGATGGGACCTTGGAACTGGGATGGCCTCATGAAGATTAACTGCTAGTCAAACAGGAAGCTTTGTCCCAAGGGCCTGACCCACCTCGCCCCATCCACCCACCTGCCTGGCAGCCCAGACACCACCTGGCTCAGGGTTGGGCTTACGAACAACAACCTCCTAGGACCAAGACTTGGTCAAACTGGAGGGACAGGGCCAGTGTGGGGCTGTGCCTGGAGCCCCGGACAGAGTGTCAGGGCAGTCCTGACCTCTCCTGTCTAAGTGATCATTCTTAGAGCACTTAGCAATGTGGTTGGCACTTCACTCTCAGGAGCCAACTTCGTTCCCACAGCAGTCCTGGGAGGTGGTGCTACCACCCCCATTTTACAGATGAGGAAACTGAGGTTCATGAGGTCTCTTGGCCAGAAAGCGGGGAGTCCCCGGGTCTGTCTGATGCCCAAGAGCAGCATCACTGTGCCCAAGGAGCGAGGGGAGGGGACACACCAGTCCCGCTCTGTCTGGATCCTGTTGGAGGAGTGGAAGGTTGGAGGTAGGAGGTTTTTGCGAGGCTGAGGAGGCGAAAGGGCAGGGAGCCTCTGGCTCAGGGCTCCCCGGGCCCTGGGTCTCCCTCCCTCTGCTCTCCTTCTGGGCCAAGCGCGCGCTGCTCTCTCCAGCGACTCCCCTCCCGCCTGGGGGTTCCCTCCTCCGCCGGAAAGGAAAGTGGGGAAGGAGGGCGGAGGCGCTACCCCACCTCGAGAGGATACCAGCGGCCCTCCTCCCTCCACCGCATTGCTGGGGAAACTGAGGCTGAGAGCGGAAAGTGACCCTCAGAGAAGGCGGCGGGGGCCTCGCGGCCCGTCCCGCCGCGGCTCACCCAGGCGCAGACACATCTCGGCTCCCGCGCGGGCTCTCCGCGGCCGCTTCAGCGGGGCTCCTGGTGCCGCGGCCGGCCGCGGGGCCCCGCTCCCATCCCGGTCCGCAGCCTGGGCGCCCGCCCGCGCCGCGTCTGGGTCCCGGGCTCGCCGGCGCCCGGCCGGCCTCCCTTCCCGTCACCCCCCGGGCGGCCCAGCCCCGGGCGGGCCCTGGCGGCTCGTTTGCATCCCGGGCCGGTCCGACCGGCTGGGCAGCCCTTCCCCGCCCGCCCGCCCGGCTGAGTCACGGCGTTGGCCCCACCCACCCGCCTGCCCGCCTGCCTCGGCGATCCCAGCCCTCCCCAGTGGTCCCATTGCACAGATGGCCACTGAGGCTCCGAGGCGCAGCCGTCGTCCAGATGCGGGCCGTACGCGTGTTGGCTGTGGCTGCCGTGACCTGGTGGGAGCCTGGTCGGGCAGCCCCAGGGTGAAGTTGGGAATCTACCTCTTTCTAGAAGATGGGTGGTGCAGGAGCACTACGTGGGAGACCAGAGTCTGTTTCCTGACTTACTGTAGGACCTCAGGCAAATCACTTTCCCTCTCTGGGCCTTAGTTTTACTGGGCAAAGAATGGGCTCTGTCCTGGGAGTCTTTGGTCCTCCAGGCTGAGCAAGGCACTTTATTCCCCTGTCTTGGAGGTCTCTGTTCTCTCATTGGAAAATCAGGGATAATAAATGCTGTCCTCTACGCGGGTGATGAGACAGAATGAGATACAAAAATGAGATAAGAAAACACTTTGAAAATTCTCTAGAGTACCTTCAAAGACAGAGTGTAGACCTAGCGGGATCACGCAGTAGGAGCTTCACATATCCTGGCTACTGGTTACTGAGCCTCTTTAAAGTGCCAGGATGGACCCCTGCCCTCCTGTGTTTTGTCCTCAGCATCTGGAAGTGGACTTGCCCAAGAGCACCCAGCTGGACGTGGTAGAGTTAGTGGGAACCCAGATTCCCACTCGGGTCTCCATGCCCACGTTTCCCATTGTGGCCGAGCTGGGGCTGCCTCCCAGGGCTTTCTCAGCCCTCAGAGCAGGCCTCTGGGAAGCACTTATGTGGCATCTGGGCAGTGGCACTTCATCGTCTGCACCCCCCACTGCACTGGTCAGTGGCCTTAAGCGCAGGAGCTGGCTTGGTACTTCCGACACCAGATGTCCACTGAATGTGTGCCTTTCTGCACGCCTGTTACTGGTGGCAGCTGTGCGCCCTGTGTGTCTGACACCTGGGTCAACACGCAGAGCCTCTGGAGTCTGGAGGACGTTAACACCAAAGGAGGGAGTGGAGCCGTCTGAAACTGGGTCCGGGAAGCCCCTGGGGGTCTGGGCAGGCTGCCCTGATAATCCCTCAGCAGACATGCTTCCCAGTTACCTGCTGTCTGACGGGGGAGCGGTGCATGGCAGGGACGGAGTGGGGAGAAAGACTTGCAACGTGGAAGGCAAGTTGGGGGGGGGAGGTAGGGGGGGACAGTTCATGAAGCCACTGGGCTGATGCTCCCCCAGGCTGGCATTTGAATTTTTATGTCCATGGAGACAACCTTTCAGTAGGGCAGTTGGGCAGGAGTTATCCACATGGTAAATGGTCAGACACTTGTACCTGTGACCCAGCAATTCAATTTCAAGGTCTTTACCTTACACACCAAAAAGTGCAAAGATATGTGGGCGTCGTTATGGACAAGCTGTTCCTAATAGCAAGCGGTAACACCAAAGTGATAACCAAGAGAGGTGTGGCTCCCACGGAGAGGGAGGGAAGGATTTTTGCTTTTTGTTTTACACATGGCTATATTGTAGAAGTCTCACAGTGAGCGTTTATTCATGTCTTGCTTTCGTTACAAAGACAGAAAGAAAAGGACCCCTGGTCACCGCCACCCTACCCCACTCCACCAACAACTTTCTGATGACAAAAGGCCACCTACCTCCCAGGGGCCGCCCTGGAGGGCACATGTGGTCACATGTGTGAGTGCATGTGGCTTCCCATCAGTGTCAGGTGGTTCCCCTGACACAGCCCATCTGGGCCTTCTTGGAATTAGCCTGGGGGCCTGGACCTCTTAAATGCCTCTGCTTTCAGATGCATAGATGAGGATTCTCTCTTTTTATTCTTGGCATAATACTGAGTTAAAGATTATTATCCTGTTTTAAAGATGAGAAATTTGAGGCCCAGGCCGGTGAAAGGCTTTTCAAACATCACACAGCATGGGGGCGCCTGGGTGGCTCAGTTGGTTAAGCATCCCACTTCAACTCGGCCCAGGTCACGAACTCAGGGTTCTCAGTGATCTCAATGATCTCATCGTTCGTGGGTTCTCAGGTCATGATCTCATCGTTCGTGAGTTCGAGGCCCATGTTGGGCTCTGTGCTGACAGCTCAGAGCCTGGAGCCTGCTTTGGATTCTGTGTCTCCTGCTCTCTCTGCCCTCCCCCGCTTGTGCTCTGTCTCTCTAAAAATAAATAAGCATTAAAAAAAAAAAGATCACACAGCATGTATCAGTGGTATGGGGCTGAGACCTGTGTATTTGTAAAGGCTGCTCCTGAGTGAAGGAGGGGACTGTGGGGATGGGGAAAAGGGGAAGGGGAGCCCTAGCCTCCAGGGATGGGCCTGGCACCCTCCCAGGAGGGTAAACTGCCTGTCTGTTTCTTCCCAGATAATTTCCCAGCCATGGCCCAGCCTTAGCTCCCTGGTTATTTCCATTTCTCTTCCTTATTGCCAAGTGGTCAAAGTCCAAGCCACCCAGTGTCCCTTGCCTCTTCCCCACCCTTCTGCACACTGGCCTGGGCTTCCGGGAAGAAATCTAGGCAAAGCTCTAGTCCCTTACCCTCTACCAACACACTGTGACACGCTGGCAGCTTACTGCCATTCACCGGACCTCAGTTTCCCTGTCTGTCTAATGGGGATAATGATTACTTTCTCTGCCTCGTAGATCTCTATGGTATAAATAACTTGAGAGACATGAGAGTGGGTAGAAACCTGGCCAGAGAAATGCAAGCAGTAATCCCCCTCTTCCTGGAACATTAACAACCAGGTATGGCCCAGTGCACTTCAACTGAAGGCTGGGTCTTCCCAGGGCATGGCCTCCCGGCTGGGCTGCTCAGCTGAAGAGAGGGTTCAGGCCTCTTTGATTATTTGAACACGTCCTCCATGTAAATAAAACAATCATGCACAAACCCTACCATATTCTGGGGTGCCTAGGTGGCTCAGTCTGCTGAGCGACCGACCCTTGATTTCGGCTCAGGTCAGGGTTGTGGGATCGAGCCCTGCATGGAGCCCCTTGTAGGGCTCCACACTGAGCATGGAGCCTGCTTAGGATTGTCTCTCTCCCTCTGCCCCTCTTTTCTGCTTGCTCACGCTGTCTCTCTCTAATATAAGAATAAATAAAAATTAAAAAAAAAGAAAACCCTGGGGCGCCTGGGTAGTGCAGTTGGTTAAGCGTCCAACTCTTGATCTCAGCTCAGATCATGATCTCACAGTTTGTGAGTTTGAGCCCCGTATTGGGCTCTGTGCTGATGGTGCGGAGCCTGCTTGGGATTCTTTTCTTCTCTCTGCCCCTCCCTGCTTGTTTTCTCTCTCTGTCTCTGTCTCTCTCTGTGTCTCTCTCTCTGTCTCTCAAAATAAATAAATAAACTTAGAAAAATTAGGCCCCCCCCACCATATTCTATTTTAGGAGTGTATATACATATGCATAAAACAAAACAAAAACAAAAACAAAAGATCGTGCTTGTCTGAGAGGAGAAGGTACTTAAAGGGGACCTTGGGATGTTTACAATTACAAACTCTAGATGCTGTGAAAGGGGACATTTGTCATTTGTATTTTTTTCCTATCTTTTACTTTTCTAAAAACATTTCAGGGGCGCCGGGTGGCTCAGTCGGTTAAGTGTTTGACTTCAGCTCAGGTCATGATCTCATAGTTTGTGGGTTCGAGCCCCATGTTGGGCTCTGTGCTGACAGCTCGGAGCCTGGAGCCTGCTTCAGATTCTGTCTCCCTCTCTCTCTCTTTCCACCCCCCCCCCCCACTTGCACTCTGTCTCTCTCTCTCTCTCAAAAATAAATAAACATTAAAAAATTTTCATTGTAGGAAACTTGGAGGAAATAACAGGAAAGTATAAAGAAGAAATCAGAGCTACCCATAATCCTCCCTGCCCTCACGGACAACCCCACTCACACTTTGGAGGGTGTTTTCCCGTGTACATGTATCATTTTCTCCCTTTCTGAAACTCCTGCCCTCTGGCTCTACTTTGCCACCCTTCTCATCACCCTGATCTGTTGCCCTCCCTGTCACCCCCCCTCCATCCATCAAGGACTTCAGAATTTCTGTCAGGCAGTCTGTCCTAATGTCCTGTCGATCCATGCAAATAACCCTCCAATTCCCTTCCTTGATCTCCTTGGTGACCTTCGTCATGACCCTGCCATCCTCTCTGGGGCCACACCTTGGATGTTCCCCTCTGGAACCCCAGCCTCAAGGGTTCCCACAAGGCCCCCTCCTGCAGAATGCCAGTCTTCCGACTCCTAGTGCCTCATCCCCTGACTTCACAGAAGCCACTGGCCCATTCTGTTTCCTTCTGTCAGCCTCTCCTGGCCGCTGGCCCAGCAAGCCTACACCCCAAGGCTGAGCGTCTGAAGGCCAGCACAGTGATCCAGGTGAGGAATGCAAAGTGGAGGACTTGAGCTTGAGGAGGAGAGGGGGATTTGAGACATGTGATTGATGTGCACCATTCCAAACCCTCTCTCCTCCTCTCTCCTCCTCCCAGGCGTTCCTCCAGCTCCACACGTAGACCCCACTCCATCCCTCATCACCCCCCCCAGCCGCCCCCCCCCCAAGCCTGTAAACACACCCTTGTCTCTTGGATCCTAAGATGACACCCCCACCCCTTGACTCCTTTTGCATTTCTAGCTACTTCTTTTTCACTCCTTTCTCCCTTCCCCTCCAAACTTCTGGAGTGAATCGCCCTTCTGTGCTGCCCATCTTCTCAACTACTGCTTCCTCCGCATCCGCGACAATGTGCTTCAGCCCTCTGCCGGAAGAGCCCTGTCTGGGTCACCAGGGACTTCTAACTCGGCTGGATCCAATGGAAGCATTTCCGCAAGGCTGGTTAGTCCCCCCCCTGCACTCACAGAGCACACTCCTTGTTCCTCGTTGTTCCTTCTCGGTCTCCTTTGTGGACTTTTTTTTTTTTTTTACGCTTATCTTAATTCCAGTATAGTTAACATACAGTGTTATGTTCGTTTCGGATGCACAACATCATGATTCAGCAATTCTATACATTCCTCAGTGTTCATCAAGATAAGTGTACTCTTAATCCCTTCACCTATTTCACTCAGCCTCCCCCACTCACTCCCCTCTGGCAGCCACCAGTTTGTTCTCGAAGGTGAAGAGTCTGTGTTTTGGTCTGTCTCTTTCTTCCTTTGTTGCTTTGTTTTGTTTCTTCTCGAGTGACGTCATCTCTGACTGGCTTATTTCGCTTAGCGTTGTACTCTCTAGCTCCATCCATGCTGGTGCAAATGGTTCTTTGTGGACTTTCTGTGATCCGCTCTACCTTTAGATATTGGTAATCCTTTTTGTATCTTTTCTGCTTCCTTTATTGTTCCCGTTGGTTGGCTACTGTTGTCTCATGGCTCTCCTTTTATATGACAGTTCTCAAATCACCATCCCCAGACTACCTCCCCTGAGCATCAGACTCAAATACCAGTCTCCTGACTTCCCCACCAGCCATCTCAAGCTGGACAAGTACCAGCTGATCATTTCCTCTTTTCTCCCAAACTGCTCCTTGTGTATTTTCTGTTGGTGGCATCACCATGTACCCAAGTCAAAAACCTGGGAGTCATTTTTTTACTCTTTCCTCTCTTCTTTTTATTTTTCTTTTTTTTTTAAAATATCTATTTATTTTTGAGAGTGAGCAGAGGAGGGGTAGAGAGAGGGGGACAGAGGATCCAAAGCAGGCTCTGTGCTGACAGCAGAGAGCCCGATGTGGGGCTAGAACCCATGAACCATGAGATCCTGACCTGAGCCGAAGTCGGAGGCTTAACTGACTGAGCCACCCAGGCACCTCACTTCCCTCTCTTTCTATACAGAGTCAATCATCAAGTCCTGCCAAGTTACATCCTAAGTGATTCTGTAACAAGTGCTTTCTTCTTTGTCCCTGCTACTATTGCCCTTGTTCATATAACATCTCTCACCCCCAGCTGTTTTTCCTCACACCACTGGGTACTCTTCCTAAAGTATAAATCCGATTATGTCATGGGGCGCCTGGGTGGCTTAGTCAGTTGGGCTTCCGACTTCAGCTCAGGTCATGATGTCACGGTCTGTGAGTTCAAACCCCACGTCAGGCTCTGTGCTGACAGCTCAGAGCCTGTAGCCTGCTTCAGGTTCTGTGTCTCCTTCTCTCTCTGTCCCTCCCCCGCTTACACTCTGTCTCTAAGAAATAAATAAACATTAAAAAAAATCAGATTATGCCACTCTTCTGCTTAAAATCAGCAATCTAAAAGAAAATTCAAAAGACATAAATAAATAGGGGGGTGGTCACCTGAGTGGCTCAGTTGATTGAGCGTCTGACTTTGGCTCAGGTCATGATCTCACAGTTGGTGAGTTCAGGCCCCACATCAGGCTCTCTGCTGTCATTGTGGAGCCCACCTCGGATCCTCTGTCTCCCTCTCTCTCTGCACCTCCCCTGCTCATGCTCTTTCTTTCTCAAAGATAAATAAACATAAAAAAAAAAGACATAAATGGAAAGCCATCCTGGGTTCATGGATTGTAAGACTTAATATTGTTAGGATGGAATTCTCCCCGATTGATCTGCAGATTTATTGCAACCTCTATCAAAATCCAAGCTTCCCCCACTTTTGTTTTGTAGAAATTGACAAGATGATCCTAAAATTCATATGGAAATGCAACAGATCCAAAATAGCCAAAACAATCTTGAAAAAGAAACAAGTTGGAGGACACACACGTTCCGATTTCAAAATTTACTCCAAAGCTACAGTAATCAAGACAATGTGATACTGGGCATAAGGATAGACATATATGTCAATGGAATAGATTTGAGAATAAGAGCATATAAAGAAACCAGAAATAAACTAGAACTAAAAATACATACGTGGTCAATTGATCTTCGACAAGGGTACCAAGGTGATTTAAAGAAGAAAGATAGGGCGCCTGAGTGGCTCAGTTGGCTGAGCGTCCGACTTTGGCTCAGGTCATGATCTCACAGTTTGTGCAGCTGAGCCCAGAGTGGGGCTCTGTGCTGATATCAAGGAGCCTGTGCTCTCTTTCTCCCTCTCTCTCTCTGCCCCTCCCCAGCTCACATGCTCTCTCTCTCTCAAAATAAATAAATAAACTTAAAAAAGGAAGAAGAAAGAGTAGAGGCACTTGGCTGGCTCAGTCAGTAGAGCACATGCCTCTTGATATTGGGTGTGGGAGTTCAAGCCCCATGCTGGGTGTGGAGCTTAATTTAAATAAATAATTAAAACAACCATTGACTTGGAGAAAATATTTGTGAAGCATATATATATATATATATATATATATATATATAAAATTTGTGAAGCATATTGTGAAGCATAAGGGTCTAGTATCCAGAATAGACAAAGAACTATTACGCACATGAAGATGCCCAATCTCATTAGTCAGTAGGGATATGCAAATAAAAACCATAATAAGATGCTACTTTATCCCCACTAGGATAGCTGGCTATAACCAAAAAGACAGACATAACAAGTGTTGAGGATATGGAGAAATTGGAACCCTCATTCACCACTGGTGGGAATGCAAAATGGCGCAGCCACTTTAGAAAAGTTTGGCAGTTCCTCAAAAAGCGAAACAGAGAGGTACCGTACAACCGAGCTTTTCATTCCTAGGTACGTGCCCAAGAGAACTGAAGATACATATTCACACAAAAATTTGTACATGAATGTTCAGAGCAACTTTATTCATAATTACCTCACCACATCCAAAACAGGAATCCATGCTCTCTGCCTTCTTCCTTGTTACCATAAATGAAGTCTTCTAGGGTCTTTTTTTTCTTTCTTTCTTTCTTTCTTTCTTTCTTTCTTTCTTAGAGAGAGAGGGAGAGTGTGAGTGGGGAGAGGGGCAGAGGGAGAGAGAGAATCCCAAGCAGGCTCCATGCTCATTGCGGAGTCTGATGTGGGGCTCAGTCTCATGACCCCGGGACCATGACCCGAGCCGAAATCGAGAGTCAGGAACTCAACCGACTGAGTCACCCAGCCGCCCCCTCTTGGGTCTTTCTAAGAGAACTTCTCTCCTTATCAAGGGCTTTGCTTCTGCAATTATATCCTTTCTTTCCTGCAACATCTAGCACTTCTTCACCAGTTAACACCCAGACATATCTCCACATCTGTGCATCTCCATCTTAAAACAATACAAAACACACACACACACACACACACACACACACACACTGCCACCAGACTCATTTCTCTGCCTCCCTTCCTCCTTCCTCAAATCTCATCATTTGGCAAAAGCTTCTATCTGCAGCCTCAATGATTCTTTACCTTCATGGGATGCCCATCGCTTGACTGACCCTTCATGATAGCATGCCTGAAAATTTGGGCAAAGACCTCTTCTCTCTGTCTGCACCCTCTTTTTCAATGATCTCAGCCAGTCCCTTGGCTTCTATATTATCAAGATGTCAATGGCCCCTGTGTGTATCTGCAGCTCTGAGCCCTCACCATGTGCCAAGCTTTTGTGCCCAGCTGCCTGCTTGTCATCTCTACTTGAATGCCTAACGCCTGTCTAAACTTAGTGGACTCAGGAAGAGCTCTTGGTGCCTCTCCCCTCGATTCATTCTTCCCCTAGTCTCTCTCATCTCAGTAAACAGCACCGTCATCTACCTACACGTTCAAGCCCAAAGCACAAAAGCCTTTCCTGATTCCTCCCTTTTACTCATTCTCCATATTCTACCCATCTGCAAGCCCTGTTGCTCTGTCTCCAAACTATGTATCATGTCAAACGGCTTCTCTCCATCTCCGCTGTCCCTCCCTTCATCCAGCAGCCTCCCAACTGGCCTCTCTACTTCCACCCCTACAACCCACTTTCTACACAGCAACCATTTACTTTCAAAAAACGTAAGTCAGGTCATATAAAAGCTCCCTTTCATGGCCTACGTAGGGCTTCACTGTGGCCTGCAATGCCCAGCATGCCCTGGCTCCCCTCTACCTCTCCAGCATCATATCCTATCACTCTCCCCTCGATTTCTACCCATCAGCCACACTGCTCTTCCTTCCTTTCTTTCGATCCACCAAATTAGTTAAAAAAAATTTTTTTTAACATATATTTATTTTTGAGAGACAGAGAAACAGAGCACAAGTGGGGGAGGGGCAGAGAGAGAGAGAGAGAGAGAGACGGAGATAGAATGTGAAGCAGGCTCCAGGCTCTGAGCTGTCAGCACAGAGCCCCATGCGGGGCTCAAACTCACCAACCGTAAGATCATGACCTGAGCCAAAGTCGGACGCTAAACCGACTGAGCCACCCAGGGGCCCCTAATCATCCTATTTTCTTTGCTTCTCCTTTTCTCAGTTTTATTGAGGAATAATTGACATACATCACCATATAGGGTGTAGGGTGTACAGTTTTATTTTCTTCGAAGCATTTCTCTCTAGGTGAAATAATCTTATTGATTTCTTTATTAATTTTCGGTTCTTTCTACAAGAATGTGGGCCCTATGAGAGCAGAGGCCTTAAGTATCTCGTATATAGCTCACCACTCAACGCCCAGCGCCTGGAACAGTCTCAGGGACACAGTAGGTGCTTGGTGCATATTTGTTAATGGATAAATAAAGCATTAAATCAGCGCTCCTCAAAGCGTGGTCTACAAACTCCTGAGCATCCCCCAAATCTTTTCAGAGGCTCTGTGAAGTCAGAGCTATTTTCGTAATAAATACTAAGATGTTATGTTGCCTTTTTGGTGGTGGGAAAGCGATGGCGGATACAGCAGCTGGCCCAAGATAAAGCGAGGCGAGGCTCCAGGCTGTATTTGTAATCACTGTATTCCTCACTGCTGTGTGTGCTCAGCAAAGGAAACAAATACAGCAGTTTCATTCAAGAATGACTTGATGAGGGTCCCCTGGGTGGCTCAGTTGGTTAAGCGGCTGACTCTTGATTTCGGCTCAGGCCATGATCTCGTGGTTTGTGAGCCCCAGTCCCACGTTGGGCTCTGTGCTGACAGTGTTGAGCCTGCTTGGGATTCTCTCTCCTTCTCTCTCCTCCCCTTCTCCTTGTTCATGCTCTCTCTCTCTCTCTCTCTCCCTCCCTCAAAATAAGTGAATAAACTTAAAGAAAAATTTCAAAGACTGACTTGTTGAAACAGTACAAATTATTAACTTTATTAAATCTCTACCCTTGACTATACTTCTTCAAAAAAATTTTTTTTAATGTTTTTATTTATTTTTGAAGGAGAGACAGACAGAGCATGAGTGGGGGAGGAGCAGAGAGAGGGAGACACAGAATCCGAAGCAAGCTCCAGGCTCCGAGCTGTCAGCACAGAGCCCAATGCGGGGCTCGAACTCACGAACTGTGAGATCATGACCTGAGCTGAAGTCGGACGCTTAACCGACTGAGCCACCCAGGCGCCCCATTGACTATACTTCTTTTAAATATTTTGACAGGGTGGGAAGAATTCTGCTATATGCCTAAGTACCATGGTTGTCTCAGGAAGATCACTTGTGGAATTGTTTTGAGTTGCAAGTTGAACACCATTTTTACCTGGAAGAAGGATTGAAAGACAGACCATGGTTATGCAAATGTAGGTTTTTTTCTCATTTTTTTATTTTTGCAGACATTTTCTCTAAAATGAAAGAAGTGAGCCTACTGACTCAAGGGGGAAATTGACAATATTTGCTGCTAATAATAAAATTTCAGCTTTTGAGTGAAAATTAGCCTTTTGGAATGTTTGTATCCACCACTGTGAGTTTAGTAGCTTCCCAATACTTAAGGACTTAAAAACATTTTTTTTTAATGTTTACTTATTTTTGAAAGAGACAGAGACAGAGCGGGGGAGAGGCAGAGAGAGAGGGAGACATGGAATCCAAAGCAGTCTCCAGGCTCCGAGCTGTCAGCACAGAGCCCGATGCGGGGCTCGAACTCACAAGCAGTGAGATCATGACCTGAGCTGAGGTCGGACGCTTAACCGACTGAACCACCCAGGCGCCCCTACTTAAGGACTTCTGATGAGATCAATGGTGACATTAATGAATATAATTTCTTTTATATTGTATAATAACATGTGTCGACATTTAGAAGATCTCCATAGCTCAGTGAACCCTATTTTCCAAGTGTTACAAAATCAGTCACGGATAAAAGATGCATTCAAAGTGCATGATAGACCACTGTATTTTAACTTAACGAAAAATTGGTTTCAGATTCCACACTGAAACTAAATTTTGCAAGTCTTCATTTGTTAAGTTTTGGTACAGTATCAAAGAGGAATATCCACATACTTACCAGGCAAGGGAAAACCGTGATCATAAAGGTGCTTTTCTGGGCAAGGCCCATCCATTGCACTTCTCGGGGTGCCGATCTCTTCAATTTCCCCAAATGCGGGAGACTTGGTTGTGTAATTTAAGGCAGTGGGGGATTGCGTTCACTTTCTTCTCTTAAAAAAAGGAAAAGAGGAATATCACAGTTATCTGAAAAAGCTTTTAAAATAATCCTCCTTGGGGTGCCTGGGTGGCTCAGTTGTTTAAGCATCGGATTTGGGCTCAGGTCGTGATCTCCCAGTTGATGAGCTCGAGCCCGCGTCGGGCTCTGTGCTGACAGCTCAGAGCCTGGAGCCTGGTTCGGATTCTGTGTTTCCCTCTCTCTCTGCCCCTCCTCCACTCCTGCTCTGTCTCTCTCAAAAAAATAAATACATAAACATTTTAAATAAAGAAATAAAATAACCCTCCTTTTTCCATTTTTATATCTGTGTGAGGCTGAATTTTGTTCATATACTGCAACTAAAACAAATCTCAACAGATTGAGTAAAGGAGCAAAGAAGCAGTTTTAGGGATCTAGCCGCCTTTTATTAAGCCAGACATTTAAAGAGATATGCAAAACTGTCAAACAATGTCATTCTTCCCACTAATTTTTTTTTGATTTGGAAAATGTCGTTATTTTTCATTGAAAAGGGTGTTATTTGTGTTAACTTTAGTGGGTTCATCATTTTTACTTAAAAATATGTTTTTAAACTTTTTGTAATGTTTATTTATTTTTGAGAGAGAGAGCATGCACGCCCGAGCAGGAGAGGGGTGGGGGGGGGGGGGGGGACAGAGCATCCGAAGAGAGCTCTGTGCTAACAGCTCAAACTCACAAACCGTGAGATCATGACCTGAGCCAAAGTCAGGCTCAACAGACTGAGTCCCTCAGGTGCGCTTATTTTTTAAACTCTTAATTTGACTTCGAATATGGCAAATATCGATCATGTGACCCATATGAACAAAAACCCTTTCAGGTCTTCAGTTTTTCAGAGTGTGAAGGGATCTTGCGAGCAAAAAGTTTAGGAAACGCCACTACAGATAAACACTGAAGTTAATCAGCCCCATACGTAATACCTTGGTGCACAGGCGGAGGGAACACAAGATAATTATAAACACCCCTATTTGGAAAAGGAGAGGAGGCAAAACAGCACCCAATGGTCTGCGGGGTGTATGGCATGTGTTTTGCATCCTGGAGGTGGAGAACAGCAAGGATGCCCTGCCTTGGGAGAGTGAAGCTGGTCTGTCTGCTCTGCCGTGTTGGCTGGTCTCCCCTATTTGTTGTAACTTTCAGGCCACATCTTAGAAGGATTGTGAAGATGTCCTGTTCGTATTGTTTGGAACTGAGACAATGCCCTAGGGGTTGATCAGTTGCAAGCTTTCTTGTGCCAGGATTTGTTTTGTGTGGGTTTTTTTTGCAAAACCACTCCCTTAAAAGATGCAGAAGGTTTCTGACTATTTATATTTGGATAACTCTAGGGGTTAATAACCAAGTCAGAAGAATTGTGAATTATGGTCTCTGAATCTAGACCGGTGGGGGGGGGGGGTGTCTCTCAGCTGTGGGACCTCCCAGTGCTCAACCTAGGGTTTCCATCCTCACTGCTTTGGAGCAACTCTGACCACTAGGCTGTATCCCAGTGGAAAGCTCTTTGCATAGGCTAAGTCTCCTGTTAATGGGGACAGGCAGGAAGGGCTTGGGTGGGGCTGCGTTTCCTGCCTTCCTGCCTTTGTTTCCACTCAAAAAACTTTTTTTTTCAAAGTTTATTTTTGAGAGAGAGAGACAACGTGAACAGGGGAGGGGCAAAGAGAGAGGGAGACACAGAATTCGAAGCAGGCTCCAGGCTCTGAGCTGTCAGCACAGAGCCCGATGCGGGGCTCAAATTCATGACCTGACCTGAAGGTGGTCGCTTAACTGACAGAGCCACCCAGGCGCCCCTGTTTCCGCTCACTTTAACTTTGACATGAAGAGATGAGCTTTTTCAATCCTGCAAAGCATGTGACCTTCAGACTGTGTCAGCTCGGACTGCTGGCTCCAGGAAGTCTCTCTTGGCAAAGCTGTAGGCACACAAGGTCAGGGCCCAGGCTGCCCGGCTTCAACCGATCGTTGCAGCTCCCTGTCTAGCTTTGTGATGTTGGGTGAATGGTGCTGTGTCTCGATTCTTCCAATGTAAAATCGGGAATAACAACAGTACCTACTTCTTTGTGTTATTGTGAAGGGTCAGTGGATCAATATGGGTAAAGCTCTTAGAGCCCAGCACAGGATGAGTGCTTCAGAAATATTAGCTTTTTGGGGCACCCGGGTGGCTCAGTCAGTTGAGCGTCCAACGTCGGTTCAGGTCACAGTCTCGTGGTTTGTGAGTTCGAGCCCCACATTGGGCTCTGCACTGGTGATGTGGAACCTGCTTGGGATTCTCTCTCTCTCTCTCTCTCTCTCTCTCTCTCTCTCTCTCTCTCCCCCGCCCCTCTGCCCCTTCCCCACCTGCACATGCTCTCTCTCTCTCAAAGTAAATAAATAAACAACATTTTTTTAAAAAAGAAACATTAGTTTTTATTATTCACTATTCTGTCTGCAAAATTTGTGTCTTTGACTCCGAACTAAAGGCTTGGGAAAACAGCCAAAACAGACAACCTTCTGACATATTTCTACCAAGTCCCCGAGCTCCTACCTGTGTTAGGTACATGGTCTGAGCTCCAAGAGACCCTGGCTGTACACCTGCATGGCAGGGAGTGCCAACCTCCCAGCCAGGGATGGGGAGATCCTCACTCTCTGTACCCTACCTCCCCCCTGCCAATGCCATGTGTTAGGAATCACGACCAGTAACACCCCACTTCCTGTATTAGTCAGAAACTCTTCAGTTACAGATGACAGAATCTTAACAGAAGCGGGCTTTGGATAGGGAGAAAGAATTTGTTGGATTACGGCATGGGAAATTTCAGGGACTTCAGGCATGGTTAGAATGATGTCATCTGGTGGCTTCAAATGGTGTCCCTGTCTCTTGCCCTCCGCTTCTCAGCTCTGCCTTCTGCTGTGTGGCTTCAGTGTCAGGAAGTCTGTCCACATAGTGGAAGAGCCACACTCACTTATGTCCTTCCAGCTTAGGAACCTCAGGAGAAAGCAGCCTCTAGTTCTCCGAAATTGCAGAAAAGTTTGGGATTGCCTTGAATTTCTCCAGCTCTAGCTGTGTTCCTTAGCCTTGTAACATAACACCCTGAGTGACGTCGTGTGTGACTTCTGAGGACTGGAACCACCCAGCCGGGGAGGGGAGGAAGGATTGGTATTTATCAACCATCTGTTCTGTTGGAGGCATTGTACGCCTTCTCCTAGCAAAGATTAGCCCCTTTGGGAAGGACACTAAATCTCGCGGCTGACTTCATGTGCCTCCAAGCTGCGAGGGGAGGGCCCCTTCTTGTGTCCGCAGCCAACCCTTCTGCCTGCCCTTGATTTCGTCCCTCTGGCTTCTAGAGACGGAGCACCGTTAAATCGCTTCCTCCCTCTCCGTATTTTCTCCCGAGGGTCCAGACGTGCATGAGTCTCTCCTACTACGAAAAACAAATCTCCCCTTCTTAGGAGAGATCTGTCTACCGTCTCTACCTCCTCACCATCCACTCACACCTCAACTAAATGAACTCCCTTTTCTACTGCGGCTGTCTTCCGAGATGGCTCGCTCTCAAGTCAGCAATCGCTTCTCATGTGACGAACTCACTTCTCGGCCAGCTTGACCTCACATGTCCGCTACCCGTGCTTTCCTTCCCGAAATTCTTGGGAATTTCGGACCCCGCTTGGCTTCCGCTGTCTTGCTCGTTCCTGGGTTCCCCTCGCCCCTTTTCTGGTTGCTCCTTTCTCTGCACATGTCAGTGAAAGGTTTACGAGAAGAGAAAGCCAATTCTCCCGTCATTCACATCTGTGGTTTCAAATGCCATTTTGTCATTGGTGATTTCCCAGCTCCACGGCCCGTGTCTGTCTGTGTCTGCCCAGGCACAGGGTCCGAGCAGAGCCCTTGTCCACATATAGCGAGCGACGGATGAATTTCCTCCAAGGGAGGTGCCCGAGGAACGACAAAGCAGCATCTGCATCTAGAACTATACCCCAAGCCACTCACAAAGGCAGACACACAGAAGTAAAGTTAAGCAGCATCTCCAGCACAGGCTAAGAGGTGGGGCAGTGGTCCTGTCCTCGCTGGATCCTTCTGGTAACACCACAAGCCTCAGAGTTCAACTGCACAGCGCCGGCAGCCTCCTCTGGTCCCTGCACCCATGAAGCCCTTTCTCTCTCATACTGCATGTGACACGGCCATGTCAGAGTGGAAAGAGTGTGAGGTCTGGAATTCCAGATCTGGGTCTGTGGCTTGCTTCTTCCTCCTCCGTATGTTTTTTTGTTTATTTTTGAGAAAGAGAACACAAGTAGGGAGGGGCAGTGAGAGGGAGAGAGACCAAATCCCAAGCAGGCTCCACGCTGACAGCAGCGAGCCCGATGCGGGGCTTGAACTCACAAACCACAAGATCGTGACCTGAGCAGAAGTCAGTCACTCAACCAACTGACCACTCGGGCACCCCCCTGCTTTTTTTTTTTTTAATCTGGCTGTGACCCCCCCAGAAAACCAGTGGCCATGTTTGGGTATGCTCACGAGCCTCTTCAGGTGTGCAAGGAAGAGCCGTGCTCGGATGACTGACAGTAATGGGGGCAGTGGAAAGGGCAGTGAGGAAGTACGGTGGGCAGGGAAGCCATCCCGGCAGCCCACGCAGGTCCCTGGGGAACAGGAACGATGATGTGGTGACGAGCTCTGGGTGTGCTTCTAATGCTTCTGTCTCCCATGTCTGGCAGTCTCGTCTCACACAGGCAGTTGGCCTCCAGCACATCTAGGTTGTTCACAGCGGCACTTGGCTTGGGCCCAAATCCTGTGTCCAATCAGCTGCAGGAAGGTCGGCAGGGCTGGCTTCATTGGATTTACATGACCTAGATCGCAGTGATTCCATGAGGCAAGACCAGCTCAGGTCCACGGGCCTTGGGAGGAGGCTGAGGGAACCGCGGGCACTCAGCTTCATGGACGGTGTGTCGTCCTTATCGTGTCTCAATTCCCTTCTTCATTTGACAAATGAAGGGGTTGGGTCATTGATCTTCAAAGGTGCTTCCAATTCAGACTTTCCAGGAGTTTATTATTATTATAGCTTGATTGCCCACCAGCGCTAGCAAAATGGCATGTCACGAACAGGCCCATTGGCCTTAGCTTACTTAGCTCACTTGATGAGAGGCGGTGTGCAGACAATGAATAAGGCATTCAGTAAGTTCATGGATGATGGTGATGATGATAAATGAAAATATTAGCTAATACATAAAGCACTTACTACAGTCTGGGCACTATTCTCAGTATTCATGTAATCCTCACAGTCCCAAATGATGAAGCTGAGACAGAGAGGTTAAATCATTTGCCCAAAGTCATAAGCTACTTAAAAGGTAGAGTTAGAAATTCCCATCCGGGCATTCTGGCTCTGGAGTCTATCCTCTTAACCACCATGCTTGTGAGAGTACAAGCAAATTTAGAATAATGGGGAGGGCGGGCGGCTGGGTGACTCAGTCGGTTAAGTGTCCGACTTCGGCTCAGGTCTGATCTCACTGTTCGTGAGTTCAAGCCCAGCATCAGGCACTGTGCTGATAGCTCGGAGCCTGGAGCCTGCTTCGGATGCTGCGTCTCCCTCTCTCTCTGACCCTCTCCCGCTCACATTCTGTGTGTGTGTGTGTGTGTCTCTCTCTCTCTCAAAAATAAACAAACATTAAAAAAACTTTTTTTAGAATAATGAGAAGGGGGGATGTCTTTGGTTTTGTAATAATTTAATTTCAAGTTTGTGAATATTTTAGGCTTGACATTCATGGAAACAAGCCAGATCTTGATTTTCCACTGAGGAAAATCCCCGTGTCCTCTGTGATGGGAGGGAGCTGATCTGCTACGAAGCGTGCAGCTCATCTCCCCAGACGACGGAGCAGGGCTCAGTAGGAAGCCAATACCAGCTTCTAAAAAGAATAGGCCTTGCCAAAATCGCACAACTTGACTCCAACATCGTTAGGCCCTGCACTGTGATTCTCTTATGGAAGTTTGCTGGCATGTATGTATACACTATCCTCATTTGCCAAGGGGCTTTGCCCACCATTGGATCCGCTGAATCATAAAACCCACGCTGCTTACACTGCAGCCTATACCAACTGGGGAGCATTCTTTTTTTCTTGGCCCATTGGAGTTGGTAGCGTGTGAGATACTTGGCAAATAGGTCAGCGCAGCATAACCAAACGTGGCCTATTACCTCCAATATCAAAAGAGATCAAATTCTCAGGGTTTCTGAGTGGTGGCAGGCGTGCAGTGAGTGCAATAGCTTATCTTTCACTGTAGACATCCTGCCATGCTCCACACTATTGCTCTGGTTTCCTAAAAACTTCATGGAGGAGGAAGTGCCCTTAATCCCCACGGGGATTATCTCCCAGCCTCTAGAACACATGTGCTTTACCGAGGCATTTAGACACCTGCTGCTTCCTATTCAGCCCAGACACATGATTTCATCCCATGTAGAGCGGTGTTCTGGGAAACGAGATGACTTAAGTGCCTGCAGATTGGATTTCAACAGAGCTGGTGAGGTGATACGACCCAGATGTAGGACAGTAAGATGTACTGTTGACCCTGATAGGTGAAAAGTATTCTACTTTTGACGTTTTCTGCTCCTAGGGCTAGAAGAGAAGAAAGCATCTTCCAGGTCAACAGTTGCATGGCTGCAGGTGCTGGGGCAGGTGCTGACTTGCTTCATGAAGAGATTACATCTGAAATAACAGCTGCAAGTCCTGTACAGGGCAAACAAATAATTTTAAATGGGGATGAGATAGAGATCAATCAGCACTCCTGGATTTCTCAGTCTTTGACGCGGCAGCAGTATCTGTCATGCCCTCAGGGGCGCACTACTGCTCTTGAATTATTCTGGTAGGGAGGGACGGTTCCAGGGGCTTTTACTCTTCTCACCACAATAGCTTTAACTGTACAGGTCGTTGTGAAAGATTCTGCCAGTTGCCAAGTACGTCTAGAACAACTGTGACCACTCGAACTGGGAAGTAACCACAGGACGAATATGTGAGATAGACCCGGGCCAACATTCCTTTTAAATGGCTTGATCCCCGGGGCGCCTGGGTGGCTGAGTCAGTTAAGTGTCTGGGTCTTGATTTTGACTCAGGTCATGGTCTCATGGTTTGTGAGGTCAAGCCCCACGTCCGGCTCTGTGCTGTCAAGCACAGAGCCTGCTTGAGATTCTCTTTCTCTCTGCCTCTCTCTCTCTCTCTCTCAAAATAGACATTAAAAAATTCTTTGATCCCCATATATTCGTTTGCTAGATATGCTATAACAAGTACCACAAACTAGGTGGTTTAAACAACATAATTTTATTGGGCTAGAAGTCTGAGATCAAGGTGTGGGCAGGCTTGGCTCCTCTGAGGGCTGAGGGAGAATCTCTTCCAGGGCTCTCCCCTAGTTTCTGGTGGTTTGCTGGCAATCTTCGCAGTTCCTTTGCTTCTGCTGCATCATCCCGATCTCTGGCTTCATCTTCACATGACGTTCTGTTTTTGGGTCTCCGTGTCCAAATTCTTCCTTTTCACACGACACACATCATATCAGATTAGGGGCCTACCTCCTCCAGTATGACCTCATTTTATGCAATTATATCTGCAACAGCCCTATTTCCAATAAGATCACATTCTGAGGTATGAGAGGTTAGGGTTCCAACACATACATTTTGCAGGACACCCCTCCAAACCCTTGATACCCCACAAACCTCAATTCTAACTAGTGGAACACAGATCTTTTTGGGGATTACTGTTAGCATAGGGCTAGTTTCTAAGTATTCCCTAAAGGCCTGGGTATTTCCATTCCCCTAAGCACAGGAACATAGATAAGTGGCTTAAGATTCCCTTGGGGAACACTGAAAGATTTGCAATTACAGTGATGGTTATATTGTTGGGTGCTACCTCCAAGGGTACTCCTCACCCCTTTATTCAAGGACCTTGGGCCCGAGAATTTAGTGAGAGTTTGTAACTTTCCATTTTGGTGACTCAAAACAGGTCTCTTTTTGCCAGATCTGGAGTCTTGATTTGGGTTATACCAACCAAATAGGACCTTGGAAGGTTCTATTTCATCACTCCGGCTCTGTTGCCTTGGTACTGCCCCTTGGCTCCTCCACTCCGGGACCCCATCATTCCTATTGACGTCAGGGATTCCATTTCAACGGCAGCATCTCTTAGCTTCATTCCCAGCCTATGGAGGATATAAACTACAGCACTCTCCAAGATAAGGTGTTCCTCTTATCTACATACTTTCCAATTCCTTGGTGAAAGGAACATCCTCTGAGCAATTCTAGAGGGCAAAATTAGATTGAGTCACACATATGACAAATCTGATCAACATTTCTATCTTCATGTTTTTGGATTTATCTTCTGCTATGCTAAGGAGTTTTAGGAGTTTCAATTTGAATGTACACTGTGTGCAGTCCAGGTTTCATCTAACCAACCAGCTAAGAGCCACTCGTAGCTGCTAAAGCCAATATACTGAATCCAGAATCTCTAGAATTTCCATATCCATAAATTCAACCCAAATGAAATAAAATTTTGTTGTTTTCTTCCTGGTCTAATTTAAACCTTTAAAACCCAGGTTTCTGCTGATTCAAATTAACCAAGTCTTACCATTCTTCTGTAAGCCTTCCCTCGGATCAGACTTTGTGTTTGCCTTCCAGAAGCACATCGGGATCTAACTCTAGTTACAGATCTGGTGGCAACATGGGGTAGTGGGTTGGACATGAGTATTGGCATTCCCTTTCAAGGCAACTACCCAAGGTCTCCAAGTAAGACAGGACCAGCCATATTAGTGAGGGGAAGAAAGGCTGTTTCTGCTGGTAAGAGACACTAAGTGGAATTTGGATTCAGAACACTGGGACTTACCTAAATCCACTCAAATGTCCCCATTTCTCGTTTCAGGGTCCCATTCTCTCCCAAACAAGGTTCTAATTTTCACATAAGAGACATGGTAAGGCTATGAATTTAACTCATGCTGTAATTCTGTAACCCAGAATCTCCTTCTGGTTTTCATGTACATCGGCCTTGCAGTTGCAAGAGACAAAATTCTTCTGGGGCTCTCCTATACATGCCTGGAGCTGAAAATGTAAAGTTCTGGGGTCTTTGGGTTTTTTGCTTTTTTTCTTCTTTACTTCTTTAGCATCGCCACCACCATCTAGGCCCTCATTTCTTACATGATGGTCTGTAGTGGCAGCCATTTGATCTGCCGACGTCCTCCAAGAGACTTTTCGTTTCAACCGAAACACAAATGTAAGTAATCTTTGTCTACTATTTTCCAATGGCAATTTATCCTCATTTCCTTCAAATCCAACAGTCATAACTAATCTAAGAGTGCCATCTTTGAGGGCCTACTGCCTATAACCACTTTTGGAAACAAACAGGGTTATTGGAGTTTAGTAGTTGCAAGACACAAAACCCTTCTACCTATTTTAAGTAGCAAAGGATTCAACGCAAGTAAATTAGGTGCTTGCAAGAACTGGAAAGCCTGAGCAGTGGGCTCTAGACTGGATCTCCAGGTCTACCCTGGTAGCATTCCCTCTGCCACCATCAAGATGAGGAATCATCAGGCCACCACAGGCTGACTACAAGAACACACATCACTGTTCTTTATGATCAGGAAGCCCTTCAACACTCACAAAACTACGGGCGGATATTGGGTACCACTGAAGAGAAACCCAAGGTCTTTAGATCCTTGCAGTAGCAACAAAGTA
The DNA here is from genome assembly GCF_027475565.1 of Acinonyx jubatus. NCBI lineage: Eukaryota > Metazoa > Chordata > Mammalia > Carnivora > Felidae > Acinonyx > Acinonyx jubatus. Next base: position 24,609,926 of record NC_069381.1, read on the forward strand.
GCTGAAGATGGCCCCACAATCACTTCTTCCTTCCACATCTTATTTATACATTTAATTTGCAAAATTTAAATTATATTCAGAACCTTGGTTTAAGGAAGTTTAAAACCCATCGCTTTTAGCTTTCCAGTCTCTGGGTACAAGAAAGTGTATTAGAAAGGGTCAGAATGAATGAGTACGCATTTACCATATCCACGAGTTTCTTTACATGACCCCATTCAAGTGGGACTGGTGACACACCATCTCCCAGTTTTAGCCCATTTGAAAGCTGACTGCAAGCATCCCATCTGTCTGGCTTTGAAGATTACCTCTCTTCCTGGACTCAGAGAAACTTACAATTTCCTGGTCTTCAGAGTTGTTTTGCTGATCTATACAATCTCACCCCCAGCCATCTCTTCAACCTCCTTGGTCCACATATTCCAGCCAAATAGGTCTCTAAGCTGTGTGTGTGCTTTTTAAACAGGCTAAGGATGCTCCACCAAAGGGCCTTTGTATTTTGTTCCCAATGCCTGCTATGTTCTTCCCCTAGATAGAAAGAACCATTTGGTTCTTTCTCACTCCCCTTAGGTTTCTGATCAAATGTTCATGAAAGACGCCTATACTACCATCTGAAGTGGCTCCATCTACCACTCTCTTTACTCTCTCTACTCTGTTTTCTCCAGTGCACTTATCCTCATCCAGATCATCTATTTTATCGTCTTTCCCCCTAGAGTGTACGTTCCACGGGGACAACAATTTTGTGTTTTCTTCGTTGTTGCATGCTACACTTGAAATGTAGTAGGCATTTCAAAACGAACGAATGCTGTACAAAGAAGTTAAACTTTCCCCATTTTCTAAAGGGAGAACCAACTTGTCCAATGCATTATTCATGTTCTCCTCCAGGTGGTGCCGAAGGGCCTTTTCATCAGCTAACGTCTAGGCCATACAAACTAGTGTTGCGAAGGATTAGAATAAGCTTAGTTTTTCATAGCCTCTGGTCTAGAGTTCTGGGCTTTTCTTAGATGACCCCCATAATCTCCCTTATTGATTCTTATTCCTGCAGGAGAAAAAAACGTGGGTCTTTACCAAAAGCATTTCAGTACACCATGTCAATCTTTGCGACCCCATAATTAACGATTATTTTCCCCATTCTGGTTGAGTGACAGCAGACTCAGAGGCAACTGTCCAAGTGTCACAGCAGGAAGAAGTGGAGCTTAGATAAGAACACAGGTCTGGCTGCCAATTCTTGCCCCTCCCAAAGACTTCTTCCAGTTTTTCAAAGTTAACTGCTGTCCTGGTAAGGCTTCAAGAGAACTGCAATCTTGAGCTGATAATTTGCATTTCACAGATTTGCAGACTGTTTGCCCCCTTTTCCAACAGTTTCCCTTTTTCACACAAGGACACCCTCCAGGGCACTTTCTTCCAGAGACTCAAAGTCCGCTAAGAGCATTTCCCATCTCAGATGCAGGGAAATGTGCTCAGTCTGGCTGCAGTGCCCAAGAGATCAGAGTCTTCCAAGTTGTCTGTTGTCCAGACTCATCATCCTCACTGTGGTAAAGCACAGGCCAGGAAGACAAGGAGCAGGTGCATCTGTGGGAGGAAACAGAAAGCCATCTGGTCCTTAGGGAAAGGGTGTTTTCAATTCTTCCTCTGGGCCCAGGGCTAAGGTGCTAAAGAAGTTCCTTAAATATTGTTGAAAGAGTTGGGGAAATTAAGAGCATGAGAGAAAAACTGACTCACAGGTCACAAAGTAAGTTACTGCCAGGTTCAGAATCTTACATCAGGTTTCATGAATCTTTTAGTTTTGCTGCTACACTATGTATGAGCTCTCATTTCTAAGGCCAAGACCCCAAGTAGTACTAACATAGCTCAATTCTGACAAATTTATAAGAGCAGATAAAATCAAATGTTGAGATTTTGATGGCATGTCTCCTATCTCCTTTCATTACGAGTTTTAGTCACATTCCTTAGTCCCTCTTACTCAAACTACATTGGCAAAACTAAGAAAGCCTTTTGGAACGGGGAATGTGTACCCGGGAATGTAACAAACATTCGGGGTTATTGCTCGGTGATTATGCAAAACCAGTACCTTTTCTCCTCCAGTAAGAATACTCGGTCCCCAGCCTGTAACCCCACATCATTCACTGGGACTCTCTGAAGAGTCACTGGCACAGCCACCCCTTCTCTCCTCCGAAGCACATTCCTACTGGCGGCTACAGTGCGGAAAAGAAGTAAAGCTTGAACAGGAAAACTGCAGGCTGCCTCCAGAGGACAAATGAGGTTCATTTTAATCTACAGCTTCTCCATACAGCTGACTCAGCTAATTCTGCAGTCTGACCCTGGAGTCCCAAACAAGCCAAGCTTCGCTTCCTGTCAGGCTCGGAGTCGTTGGTGTATAGGGGGGCTCCACTGCAGTCTAACTAGAACACAATGCTTCTTCCCTGGGATTAGGAAAACTCCCATCCTGAGACTGGTCTATTCAATCAAACACTTGGCTCTGTAGGACTGTCCCAAGCCAAGGAAAATGAGAGGAGTTGAATTACGACAGAAATCTTTATTAAAATGTGTTTCTTTCAGTAATATGTTAGCATACGTACAATATACACACATACATCTGTACACTCTTTGACACACCTCACGGATTGCCACTTTCAGTTTAACCAATAAATTAAAACTAAAACAAGGAGGGAAGGGGTTGGGGGGTGGGACAAAGGGCAAAAATTTCCATGTTTTACCTGGTAAGAAATAGCAAATTTCTCAGAATTTCCCTGGGGAAAGCCTGTGACCAGAGAATATTTGAAATAAAATACATAAATTCCCGCCCGCCCCCCACCCCCCCCCCACAAAAAAAAAATTCCAAAAGATGCAGTTACAAGTGTGCTTCTCAGAACAGGAGCATTCATTCCACTTCATACTCTGCCTTCTGCACCTTCTGGCTTCAAGACAGTCTTCCCCTCGGCTGGGGCAGAGAGGTTCATATGGGCACTTGGGCTCGGTGCACCTTGGGCTCTGGGAGTGGAGGGGCAGGCTACCGTCTGGGAGCGAGGGGAGCCACACTCATCTGAGGTGATGTCCGGCACATCGTCCGACTGCGTGTCCGAGCTCTCCAGGTCACTGCGGATGCTCTCAGGCTGGGCCAGGCTGATGTCCCAAGGTTTGCCGGCCAGGCAGTCTTTCTGTTCACAGCTTTGGTGTTTGCAGGGGGGGTCCTCTTCGTTGCCGACACTGCCGCCACCGCCACCACCTTCTTCTTCATTCTCTGCCATCTGGGCGTGAACGTGGAGTGAGTCCTCTGTGCTGCTTCCACTCACCAGCTGGTAGTGGCTTGGTTTGGCTTCAATGTCCACTTGGATCTCCATATTGTTGCATTCTCTGTGGAGACAAAATCCACTTTGCTGAGTCACGTACGGGTCATGCTATACCTGTTGGTACAAGCAGTTTGTGGGTTGAGAATTAGAAAGTCCGAAACACAGGTAGTCAGGAGACGAGAGCTCACTTTTGGCAAACGTAAAAATTTAACCTAACTCTCAAGTGAGATGGTGAAGAACTAGATCTCTTTCGATGATTAAAAACACATACGCACCTCTGCCAATTTCTTTATACAACTACAAAAGAGCTTTCAAAATTCAGCTAAGGGTCGGACCCTCACACTATCTTACTCAAAACATGAAAGTGAAAGGAGATTCATAGTGTTTTGCTATTGTGTCACAATTGGAAGGAACCAGAACCCCTCCAGCAGGGGGTGCTGCAATCACACCATGTCAGTTACACTAGTTCCTCAAAAATAAAGAGAAATAGGCAACGGGAGTCACATCAAGCAATGAGCAACATGAGAGCAGAAACCACAGACCCACAGACATCAGTGAACAGCAACCGAGCTCCTTAAGTTTCATGTGAATAATTATACAATAGCCAAAAAAGACCCAAGAAAGGGGGGGGGGGAAGGAAGAAAAGGGAGAAAGAAAGAAATCTCTAAATATCAAGTGCTAACAAGAAGAATCAATCAAAAGATCTCAGACACTCCTATACCAAGAACCTGCCGGGTGAACTCAAAGGGCACACACGATATATCCCATCCGATAGCACACGCAGCCCTAACAGGAGGCGTTGAGCTTCTGAAGGCCTATACCCAACTACAAACTCCAACCTCTCCTGGGCATCTCTGACTGTTCACATACCTGTCCTGTGGGTTGTAGGAACTGATTATGGAACCGGCCATAGCACGAGTGCTTGCGTTGTCACTAATTGCACCAAGACTGGCTGTGTCTTTAGGGAAAATTTCCTTTTGGACATCGGCTTGAACTTCTAACCTGTGTAAAGAGGGGACGTTCACGTTAATATGAGACCTGGGTATTCTGAGACAGTCTGCTTCCTGGCACACATCTCTTCTATTATTCTCTTGCAAACTGAGTTGATCTGATCTTCTCCAATTGTCAAATAGCTCAGATAGATGCCCACATATTTTCTCTCTTGAATACCTATTGAAATCGTCCCCTCCTTTCTATCCCCATTGCTACTACTTAACTTTAGGTGCTCAACATCTCCTCCTTGGAAAACTGCAGTTGGGTTCTCTCTCCAGCAGCCCTAAGTCCAAATCCAACACCTCCCAGATCAGTGCCAATGTGGACAAAGACCCGATCACTCTAACAGTCCTCTCTTGGTTCTCTACTGCCAACAGGCATTTAAAGTCTTCCTGATCTGCCTCCAAGCTCTCTCTCCAGTTTCGTCTCTCACCACAGTCCTAAATCATAATCACTCTGAATTCTTTCTTTCCTTACACACCTATATACACTGTATACTCCATGACTTTGCACATACCATTCCCTCACTCTGGAAGTTTCCTTTCTTTATGTGACAAACTCATATTCAGTCCTTAACAACAACGGAGGTATCATCTCCCCTCATTCTCCCAGCAAACCAGTCATTTCCTGTTAAGTGCTCCCATAGCACCTACGTACTTATTAAATCAATTCGTGCATCTCTCCTCCAATCATCTGTGAGCTCCGAAAAAAGGAGAGACCACATCTCATTTATATTACGTCTTGCACATGGGAACTCAAACACTTAGCTATCAAATTACCTCCAGGCGATGAGACTGAAGGACACAGAGGATCCGATCTCCCACAAGAGCAGCAAGCTTCCCCGATTGTGTCTCAAAGCTGAGAACCCCTAACTATTTCCCTTCTTGGCTGTAACACCAGTTTGCAGTTCACCTTAAGTATTTCCTCTTAATAGGTTTCAGTCAAACCCACCTGACTCATGCACTTCCTATAAAAGGCTTTCACAGAACTGGAACAGCTAGACTGGTTAAGCAGCAGTTTCAGCAAGTCAGTCTCCAATTATGTCTGTCTGCTTCTTTACAAGGGTGATGGTTTTAAGAAAGCCCAGCAGTGAATTCTCTGGCATGTGGGGGCGGGATCCCCTAACAAGAGACGGCCAGAGTCATGAGATACAGACAGGTCAGCAGCAGCCTTCAGCTGCACATTTGAGCAACCACCATCCTGCTGCCTATGCCTTGCTCTGTAGCTCTGGCCTCAGATGCCCTCAAGCATGTGCCACGGCCCAAGAGAATGAGGTGTCAGATCACAGACTTGGGTTCTAGTTTTGGCTCTTCCACAGATTCGGAGAATTGGAAGAGACTTCTCACAAACACCATCCATTAGGTGCTTCCCAGATGCCAGCTTGTACAGTGATTGTGCTAGAATCACCTGGGGAGCCTTTTCCAAACGTAGATCCCCAGGTTCCACTCCAGGAGATTCAAATTATTCATTTTGGGAGAGGGCCCTGAAGTCTATTTTTAAGAGGCTCCCAGGTGACTGAAAGGTACTCAGGTGTGGGATCCAATCCATCTGTCATCTGTTGCTTGACTCCTTAGCCAAAAGGCCTAATAGCCAAATGGCCATCTGGTCTTACTGTAAATAGTTCCAGGGATAGGCAGCTCAGTATTTTCAAGGTTATCCAATCCAATCCTTCTTTGGATTTTTATATAGATTTTCCCTATAATCTCTATAATGAAACAAAATTAGTTTCCCTCTAACTTCTGCTAAGTTGCCTTAATCTACCTCTTGGCATGAGTCAGAATCCTTTCTTCCAACTCAAGGTCCTTCAGCTATCTGAAGGCAATAATTTCTCCTACCTCCTCGCCTTGTTTTGCCCTATCCACAGGTCTCCCTTCTCCAGTGCACTCAACTCACTGCTTCTCATGTGACATCTGTTATGCTTCTCTGAATATGTTCTGGTTTATCTCGCTGGTAAAATAACTGAGCAGGTCAAAACGTTTTTAGTCATAAAGTTTTACATCGTCTCAACACACGTTCATAGAATTGATTTTCCTTATCTATCAAATAGGAGTAAGAAGGTAATAAGGATCACAACACCAATAAGCCAACAACATACAGCATGAATGCTGTTCAACTGAAAGTCAGTGACAAGCCTAATGGGGAGTGCACTTTAGTGATTGCCACAAAAATGTGTGCTTTCCCTTCCAGAAGCAGGCAGCTTAATGTAGTAGAGGGAAAATCTGAAGTCAGGATTACTCTTTACGTGGAGTCGCTATGGTGCAGTGGGAAGAACACCAACTTTCTGTAATTCACTTAACATTTCTGAGCCCATTTCCTCATTGTGAAGTTAAAAACACAAAACCCCCCGGCTCCACTGGTGATTACATCAAATGAGATGATACAGGAGATGTGCCCAGCACAGACAAATGACTCAAAACAGGTATTTTACTTCTTATGATTCCAACTGGTTCTGTCAGAAATTATCTATTTGCTTACCTGCTATATTTTCCCTTGCCACTGGAAAGAATGCCACCACTCAGCGTGCCCCCTGAGAGGGCTGCAAAGCTGGCTGTTTCGCTGTATGGACCCTGCATAACACTAAGTCCATCTGTAGGGCTTCCGCTGGTGCTCAATACACTAGTCAGACCTTCAATGCTGCTCTCCCCAATGCTGGGGTTCTTAAGGGCTCTCCAGGCATCTGCCACTGGGGAAGGAACGAAATATCTCAATTGAAGACAACACAGCATCAAGACAGAGTCTGTTATTTTCCTGTAATGACTCTTCAGAGTGGAGAGCATTCATGGAGAAGAATACTCGTATGTCCACTTAATGAACAGCTACTACATGCAGCCACTACATGTCAAATGCTTGAACATATGTTAATATTTAATCTTCCCAATAACTCGGTAATAACAGGCCCAATTTCAGCTGAGGAAGTGAAATCTTAGAAGTAAATGACTTGTCCCGTTCATGGCTGGTCACACAAAACTACACTTCGGATTCTAAGTCCACTATTATACCACAGATGCCATCTAATCAAACATGAAGATTTCAAAATATGTTCAGGTCACGTGCTGATACTAGTAGGAAGCTTAAAAAACTTGTGGGACTCTCTGTGCCCTAGCTTAGTTAATATGGTAAAGCAAAAACATCAAAGTAGAAGTTGGGGGGGTGGGGAGGCGGGGAAGAAGTCGAAAGACTTGCTCTAGTCTCAGCTCTGCAGAAGCTCTTAAACCCATTTAACAGATGTTGAGACAAAAGCTTAAAGAAGTTCCCATTAAATGCAGATGATAATAGCCCTTGCCTTCCCTATTCAGAGAGCTGCTGTAAAAACCAGATGAGATAATAACTGTGTAAAGTCCTCTGAAAATCATAAAGTACTGTGCAGGTATAAGACTTTATTATAATCACTACTATTACCAGCATACTTGGAGTTACTTGGAATCCTACTAGTTTGTACCTGCCACACAGAGCCAAGTACCAGAGGAATTAACCTAATAACTCTGGAACAAAGAAATGAAAAGCTAAAAATACTTTACCCCCTACAAAGCTCATTACCCAAAGTAATCCAATGACAATCTCTCTGTAAAATGTACAGAATTCTACTGATTTTTATCTTCCGTCCCATAAATTTAAAGGGAAATTAAAATTCTCCCTTTACCTGTGATTGGACCATCATCTTCATCAAACTCAATTTTCACCCCCTTTCCATTGGCTGTGCTAACTCCACAGCCGCCTCCACGACAGAGAGAAATGGGCACAACCCCATAGACATAAGCCAGCATAATGGGGACACCAATACCTGGGGGAGGAGAAGGAAACAAGTCAGCAGGCCATCAGGTTTCAACCGCCCTAAATTTTCCTTTCCAGCCTGAGCACAGACAAACCACTTTATAAAGGGCCACAGAAAGACAGAAGATGGCTTATCCTAAAGAGGTAGGTGGGACTAAGAGACGATGACCGGACTTGGAATTAGGCCTGGATTCGAATCCTGGCTCCAATTTACTAGCTGTATAACCTCGGACATATCTTCCCAGGGTTGTCAATGACCACAAGAAAAGTATGTACAGTGCCCAGCACAGTTGAGTACACGTTGCTTTCATTTTCCCTCTTCTACTCACTGCTGACATGCTAATCCAAGAAACAATCAATAATCAAACATTAAATAAGTGGGGGCTTAGAATCCCCACCCCTGCAGAGTGTTAATTCCAAAATCTTACTGCTGTGTGAGGCAGAATGGCTTAGTTAAGAGCACAGGCTCTGAAGTCAGACTGCCTTGATTCATGTCCCAGCTAAGTGACCTTGGGCAAATTACTGCTCCTTTCTATTACAATTGTGCTGCTGTGAGGATCAAATGAATTAATACATGCAAAACACTCAGAACTGCTCCTGGCACATGGAGAGCCGTAATAAATGTTACTTATAATAGTCTTATTCTAGAACAAACCCTCATGCCTCTTAAAATACTATGAGGCATTAAGCAAATCAAAATAAAAGTAATTTTATTTTGTGGGTTCCCTGGCAAGTGGAGAGGAAAGGTGAAAAACTAGGCCTTAAAGTGATATCCTTTAATTCAAACTTTTCTATGTGCCAGATGGAGTTCTAAGCACTAATTTAAGAATGAAAGATCCCAAAGTGTGACAATTTAGTGCAGCTGATAATCACAATGATAGTGCCTAAAAGAGTTAACTCCCAAGGTGGGTTTGGCATAGAATGAAGGAGCCTCCGAGGTGAAGCATCTGGCCAGCTGGCTAAACTGCTATAGTTGGGAAGCGAGAGGTATGGGGGGGGGTGCTAAAGAAAAGAGAGGAAGGGAAGGAGAAGAGTTGTGGTCTCGGCTAGCTTACCCACACTAACTGCAGCAATGACTGGGGATGCAATGACTGACAAAGTCACTCCTCCTGTGATAGCCAAATTCCTCTTGTGTTTGGAGGTTTTCCTTCCCTCATATCTGCTGTGAATCTAAGAAGAAGAAATAATATTCAGGTCAGCAGGTTAGGATATCAATCTTTTTGCTAGGGTGAAAAAAGACAAGTGAATATTCTATCTGTATTAAAATATATCCCCCACCCACCAAGAGGCCATCTTGCTCCAATTTGAACCTAACTCAGACCAGGGTGACATAAAGTAATACAGAAAAAGTTAATCCAAGAAGAGACAAAATAACTCAGAGGAGTGAGGAAAAGTATTTCACCTTTAAGTCACCGAGACAAACCAGGCCCAGGATGCTAATAAGAACTTCCAGATCTCTCGGGGTTTATGAAAATCCATTTAAGAAATTAAGGTTATTTTTATCCAAGAACCAGCTGGTTTTCAGGAAGCTCTGAAATATAAGCTCCTCCCTATTTCCTTCAAACCTTTACCAGCAAACCTGGGGATGGAACATACATAGAACTCAGCATGTCTTACCTTCCTGCCAACATAAACAGGAATGCCGATGACCATGGCAGGAATGGCAATGCCAGCAATGAGGGATATCCCCACTGGAGCACCAATCAGTGTGCCCAGCTGCCAAAGAATTTTCTTCTTACGGCTCCACGGCTTCTTGCCCCAGAATGTGCAGCCAGAGGGGCTGCAGAGGAAACATGCTGAAGTTAATGGTAGTATTACAAATGCAGCTATTGTCACCAGAGGGCTTACTAAGAGCAAGAGCCTTCTTTTTCAACAGGAATGATTAATAGTTACAAGAGGTTACAGGAAATGAATATATCATATGAGGGGGAGCAAAAGACAAGGTCAGATTACTAGAGCTCTGCGCCCTTTACTTTTTGTAAAGGTACGCTTCCAGCCTTGAAACCTCTTTCCTTTCTTTTCTGTTGAACTCTGTCCTCCTTAACCTATCAACACTGATTCCGCTTCCTTGACTGATATACTACTTGGGATCCTGAACAACCTACACACTCGATATCGCATCCAAAAGCACTGTGCCCGGCAGCTAATAAACACTGATTTGCATAGTTTTCTTGGCATCTGTCCTACCCATATCCAATAGATAGTGTAAACTATGTTCCTGGGAAAGGACATAAACAGACTTTGTCACACCCTTTGTGTCAGTTTCATATTCCGAGTTTGGCTACTTTTATACCCAATCCTTATGTGTTCAACCATTTTTGCTCACTCCCTTTGTCCCGTCTTCTTGACTAGACAGGATAAGCAATTTTGAAAGTAGGGATCATGTCTTACACACTCGTGTCACTGATAATCGGTATAGTGTCAGTACTCAATGCCTGCCATATTGGAAATGAAAATGCTTCACGCACACAATGAATGTTAAGTTGGTAAATATTAACTCCTTCAGGACAATATTTTAATATTCAACACTGAATCCTTTAGAATCCTTTAGGAAGTCATTACATGCAAGAAACTGTAAAAAGGTAAGTCCGATCTTAATAAACTTATGCAGTTTAGCAAAATTAGACTTGTATATGAAGCAAAAGTAGTGATGTTTATTAACAAACATTTAACGAATGCCAATATAGAAGAATGAGGCAGAAAAAGCTGGGGAAGGCATCATAGACAAAATGGCATTTAAGTGACCTCTGAAAGGTGAATAAAAACTGAACAGGTTGAGATAAAAAGAGGTTGCTGGGAGGGCGATGTGATCAGAAAGCATTCTGAGCAGAGGCAAGAACATAAACAATTATGAAAGAACATGAACAATAAGACAGCACAGAGCAGACACAGGGAACAGCAAGCCCAGGTTACCTGTAATATATAGCATGTATAAAAGCAACATGGAAAAAGCGAGAAAATTAGATGATGACCAAATTGTGGAAAGACTTAAAGCCATGCTAGGGAAACTGAACTCTATCTGGAAGGTAATGAAAACAGTCCCTGGAAGTTGCTGAACTCGAAAAAAACATGGTCACAGGAGTGCTTCAAAGAACTTTTTATAGCTTCCTTACTCTGTAATGCGAGGACAGACAACTATGTCTCTTTGACCTCCTTTTTCCCCTCAATCAGTAAAAGAACAAGATTATAAAGCAATGGACACATTTGCCTTCTCACCTGAGGTAATGCAAGTCTGAGATCTCTTTCATACAAAGCCAACAGAATTCACAGCCACACACTGCACAGGTCATATGATTACAGCTCCCATCATTCATCTTGATAATGTAAGCGCTGCATCGTGGGCATGGCTTGATGTCATCTGCTAAGAGGGGAAGGAAAATCGGGTAGAAAAATATCCCTAGTTAAACCTAGTTTGATTTATTATTCCTAGGAATATATATAAAAAATGAGGAGGCAGTCAAAAACTCTCAACTAAGAATTCCAAATTGTGCAACCCACTTCACTGGAAGGCTGGCTATGTCTAGACCTCAGGAATTTTCATAAAATGGATCCTGTCTCATATTGAGCTGCCTATCCCCCAAACTGGCATCTTACACAGCACTTAAGCCACACTCTGAGCGAGAATACTTCCCAAGAGAGAAAGATCGTTCCAAGAAAAATGGAATTTCATCAGCCAATAGGCTGGCAGAATTCAAAGCAGAGTCCTGCAGGAGGAACAGTCTGCAAAAAAACTTTAGCTCAAGAAACTCGTTTCTCAGTCTCAGTAAGTATCATTGTGATTTGCTGTTAACACAACCCACAGACCCTTCCCATGATACTTTCAAATTCAAAACCTAAATATAAGTGGGTATGCTATGTAGCACACACACCTAGTAATTTTCACAGCAAGCTAGGAACTATCCTATTAAAATGACAATTTAGGAGATTATGCTGTGCCAGGAAAAAGTAAATGGTAAAATCTTTCCTACCAGCCTCTCCCAAATGACATCAGTGAAATAAAATACATTTATAAAAGGCAATAAACCCAGTGAAATTTTTAAGTAGGTTTACTCTGACTTGCCAAGGTTCCTCCTTTTAAGGTTAATCATTAATCCATACTAATATTATTTCCTTTCCTTAACTCTGTACCCTACTTCCAAAAGCAGTGGTGCATTTAAAGCTGGTAGGAAAATAATAGAGGTTTAATACTAATTAAATGTCTTTCTGCTTACAATGAAGGTTTTGAAAAAGTCCTTAGCAGAAGGACCTAATTACTTTCCAATATGAGACATATTACTAAGAAGGTAGAAACTAGAGGGGCTCCTGGGTGGCTCAGTCGGTTGAGCGTCCGACTTCAGCTCAGGTCATGATCTTGTGGTTTGTGGTTTCGAGCCCCGCGTCGGGCTCTGTGCTGACAGCTCAGAGCCTGGAGCCTGTTTCGGATTCTGTGTCTCCTTCTCTCTCTGCCCCTCTCCCACTTGTGTTCTGTCTCTCTGTCTCTCAAAAATAAATAAATGTAAAAAAAAAATTTAGAAGGTAGAAACTAGAGAATTCAATTTTGTTGCATTCCAATTTTACCAATTTATAGGTTGGAAAACCTACAGTTATCAGAGAGAGAAGCTACATATCAAATACAACGTTGAAGGTATTACCAAATATGTTCTGCTCTCTGATCCCAGGAAACACTTGGTTATACATTAAGATAATCTCTCCTAGCTTTAGGCTCATGTTATGAAATATCAAATAAAGAGAAAAATGAGAAAATGCCAACTTATACCTGGTCCAGATTCTTGCCCATAACTGAGACCTGAAGTGTGCTTGGTCCGTACTCGCAAAGTCTGTGCCCTCTGCTGACGGGCCATATCGCATGTCTGATTTGGATGCCATATTTGCTTGCAGTGGTAGCAGAACTCCGTTTGGCAGCCTTCCCTCTCACAGGTCAGCTTTGGGCAGCTGGCACAGCCATAGGCAATAACAGCATAACTGGGTAAGGACACAGGAAGAGAGATCAGTAAGGTAAGAAAGATTGGAACAAGACAGACATTATTCATCAGTGTCAGTGGGGTAACACTGACACTCCTTGTCACTACACATGATGTAGAGAGAAAAGAGTACACATATCACACATAACATATACACACAAGCATGCCGAACAAACTGTAAAACATATTCTGTGTGAGAAAGTAAATTTCTTCTTGAGATTCTAAAAAAACACAAATCACTTATTTGTGAAAAAATAGGGGAAAATACCATAGGTAGCCTGAATTCTAGCAAATATTCAGTCACAGTTCAAGCTGCTTTAAAAGCAGTTTCCCACAGCAAGTTTCATAAATTACAGGGTACAAAACTATATCCTTTTGATGGTTTACTATATTTAGAGAGATTAAAATTTGTTTACATTAAAGGACAGAACATTTGTAAAACAAGCTATAGCAAAAACTAAAGTACACTTTTTTATTTTTAAGTTCCACAGTGAAGTTGGTCTGACCACACACAGCCTGAGACAAGAGCCACAGATGGATTATGACCAGCTTCTCCTATTGAAAGCTCATTTTATCTTTCAAACTTTTTTTTTTTTTTTTTTTACTCAAATCTATACCTTGAAATATCTACTTCCTTGACAGGCTCCAGAGTCCAAGAATATCATTCTTCTACCTTACTAATTAATACGGAATAAGGTTATTATCTCCCTCTCCTTCCTTCTCTCTTCTAATACACATTCTTAGTAAAGATGGGCAATTCAGAATCTATCTGCACCAACATCAACTGTTTCTTATAATTCATGTTTATTTTCCAAGAATTCTCTCTCACAATCCAAAATATTAATAACTATTAGCACTTTTGACTAGTTCTAAATATGTCAACTAAATGTTCAGATTACCCTAACAAGTGAATGCTTGTTTAAAATTAAAAAAAAAAAATTAAGTAATTTAAAGAAACAAAGAAGGGAAAATAGCAGTTGTGAAAGTTCAAACAATTTTTAAACAGGTCAATGACTGTAGGCTTAGGTGTTGCCATTGGGCTTTGCTGTCCCCTATTCCACTTTCTCTTCCAATTGCCAAAGACCTTAAACAACTTTTATGGAAGGCTAATAAAAGTTTTCTTGGGTTTCTTCTACTGTTTATTTGAATGTACATTAGATGTTCATAACAGCAACTCAAGTTCTCAGGTTTATTATAGACTCTGCAAGTTGATTTGAGAATGACATTGAAGGTATCGATGACATATCATCTATGTTACATAATATAGTCTGTATTAAATCTCTTCTCAGAAACAGCAAAGGGGTCAATGTATGAATACAAATGATTCATATCCTGTAGGAGTTCTGAGCAAATTTACCCCACCTCGCTGCAAAATAACTACTACAGATATACAATGTTTCTCCTGAAGAAAGTGACTTCCTTACTATTCTGGGTTATAGGAAAGGTACTGGATGGCCTCTGAAAAGTAGTCAACTTCTGATGATACAAATTACACAGTCAGGAAGCCTTGATCATTTCCTGATCCATTCCTACCTCACATGGTGGGAGTAAATATTTATTAACAGAATCTTTTATTTTTTCTTTAAAGAACATTTGACAAGATTGATAATGTCAATTTTGGGTGTAGAATTTGGTTCTAAGGAAGTAAAATAACCCCAAATACTCATGAACACACAGCAATCTATTACCATGACACAGAATTACTCAGGGCACGAGACTTGGCATTCCTGTTTTTGGGCGCCTGGTCTGGGCTCCTTGTCCCTGACTCATACTGCATGACACTGAGCTAATTTAAATCTCCAAGCCTTAACCTCTACCCCAAAAATGGAGGTATAGGTGCTTGCTTAAGTGGAACTACACATACTCTAAAACTGCATTTGAGATCTTGCCCTGAAAGGTATGATACAAAAATACAGCACATTTTATCCTACTTCATAGCCTTTGCATAATCTACCCCTTCTGCCTAGAAATGTTCTTTCCTTTCTTCTTCTTGCCCTGGCAAATACTTGATCCATTTAAGAACCGGCTCAAATTTCATCTCCCTATAAAATCCACTTAATCTCTCTAGGCGGCTGGTTGCCTACTTTATGTCTATGTATGATTATTTCATATTACTTATCACATTATGTTCTAATTATTTGTGTATACATATGCTTCCCCAACCAGACTAGACTCAAGGAAAAGTATCATCCTTTTTTTTTTTAATCTTCAGGGTATAGTATACTGGTTCATGCTTAAAATGCTTGTGTTCAACGAATGATAGAGACCCTCTCCTGCTTAAGTTCTTTACTTTCCCCAGGCCATTCTAACTCTTCTCATGGACCATTACTCTGTCCTAAAGCAATCTTTAAACTTTATCCATGTATCTACTGGTTTATTATATGCCAGGTACTATAACTTAGTCCTAAAACTTTGTTTAAGCCCATTTTAGGAGTAAACTCCTAAATTCTGAATAGGGTAATCTTCTTCCACAGGTAGTTGAAAAAAACTTCATCCTTGAGACCAAATCCACCTTGATGACCTTGTTCTTTCTCTTCCATATCCCACACTGGAGCCTCTCTCCCACCCTGCTCTTAGATTAACCAAGCACTCAGGCTTGCTAATTAGAAGCTAAATGGGGGGTGGGGAGGGAGAAGCAGCAGCTAAATAGGTGTTGGAAATTACATGCTGGTAAGAAAACAGACGTGTCCTTCTCCCTCCCCTTAATTTCATACAAATTTACCAATTTTATTCACTTCCTAAGTCTTCAGAAATATGTGTGACAGGCTAGACCACAGTATTACCTAACTTCAGCCCTGGAGAAAAAAAATCCCATTATTATTTGATTATGTTCCACATACCCTAGTAGTTAAAGAAATGTGTTCCTATATTATGTCTGCACTTTGTAGCTCCAGGCCATGTAACTTCATTTACAAATGGACCCTGAGCATGTGTAAGGGTAGCAGATATGCACCAAGTTGTCATGAGCTGTACTCTTACTATCTCTCCCCCCTCTATTCCCACCCCCTTGGTTTAAACTCATGTCACCTCTTGGCCAGACAACTCTAAGAGTCTACTATCTAGTCTCCTTATTCTCCACTCCAATCCAAATTCCAGTTCCAGAAAGTTATCTATCATGATGTTACTCTTTTACTTAAAATCCTTCAACGAAAAAGAAAAAAAGTCTTTCAAACCTAAACTTTGCATGGCTTAGATAGGGCTATCAACTTGAATCCAGTCTATATTTTCAGACTGATCTCTAGTTACTTTCCAGATCATGCTCTCCATATTGTGCATCCAGAGGCTGACCAAACTAGCCTCCAGACTTAGCATTGCATTTTTATACCTCTATGTATTTGCTCATAACCCTCTGATTTAAGATGCTTTTTTCTCTACTTGCATCTTTATTTGCCTTGTAGGAATTACTACTCATACTCTTCAAGGCCCAGATCAAATATTACCTGCTCTGCGAAGTCTTTTTTTTAATAAAGATTTTTTAATGTTTATATATTTTTGAGAGAGAGAGAGCACAAGCAGGGGAGGGGCAGAGAGAGAGGAAGACAGAGGATCTGAAGCAGGTTTCACGCCATCAACACAGAGCCTGATGTGGGGCTCAAACCCATGAACTGTAAGATCATGACCTGAGCCAAAGTCAGATGCTTAACTGAGTCAGCCACCGAGGCACCCCTTTCTTGACACCCTCATACAAAATCTTTCATCTATCCTCTAAGAGGATTTGTATTTTCTTTAGGATGTGTTACACCGTATTTTCTTTCTTTCTTCTTCCTTTCTTCCTTTTCCTTTTTTTTCTCTTTCTTTCTCTCTCTCTCCCTACCTACCTACTTACCTATCATCTCTTCTAACAGGCCAAACTCCCTACCAAGAGGACCATGTCTAAGTCCTTTCTGTAATACCCAATATTTACCTAAGGTTCAACACTTTATAATTCTCAAAAGTGTCTACTTAATGATCATCTGTCCTCTTCTTACCCTCCCCCTCATTATCTGCTTCTCTTCCAAAAACTGTGCTATTCATTATCTTTATCTATCTTCAACTATCTAAATTCAATATCCCATTCTTCTGAGATCTAACTGAAAAATTTTGTTCACAGTGTTGTGGAAAAAGTTGGAATACAGATATCCTAGTCTAGAGGAGCTCTTAATCTATTCAGAGTACAAGATTCATTGTTAAATAAGGACACTAACAGAAGACAGAGTAGCTGTTAAAGGAGTTGGAAAACTGCAAATAGGGAAAGTTTCAGTTAAAGATGCTATAGAAAAAACAAAAACATGTTTCCTGTTGGTCTAAGTTTGGGGAAATTACACCAGATTGAAAATTACACTGTTTATTAGCATTAGCAAAATTTACAGTGTATATTAGCATGTTTAAAGGGTCCAGAAAGCTCAGAATTTTTTTTTTTTTTTTTTTTTTTTTTGCTCAAGCCGGTATTTCCCAAGCTTATTTGGTCACAAAACGTTTTCCTTTCCAGTAATACGTATAACATACATTGGAAAATACTGTTGTAGGTGAAAAACGGAAAATAACATGAAAAGATGGTAGAGGACTATAATGGGGCTTGCATTATAAGGGTAGATCATATAAATAATCACTTCTTAAAGACATAAGAAGTCATCTTATATGTCAGGTATGAACAGGTTTTTTTTTTTTTTAAGTTTATTTATTTTGAGAGAGACAGAGATAGTGTGACTGGGAGGGGGGCAGAGAGAAAGGGAGATGGAGAATCCCAAGCAGGCTCTGTGCTGCCAGCACAGAGCCCAATTTAGAGCTCAAACCCATGAAACCTTGAGATCATGACCTGAGTCGAAACCGAGAGTCAGATACTTAACCGACTGAGCCACCCAGGCGCCCCAAGTATGAACAGTTCTAAGCAGGGGAGTGATATAAGATGTTCCACTTTAGAATGAGTACTTTGGCAAATATGGGAAAGATATATGGAGCTGGAGGATGATGCAGATGGACAAGCGAGGGACGGGGGGCTTAAGAGGCTTAAGAGACTTAAGAGTTGTGAAATAGAAGGTACAGACATCAATTAAGAGAAAACGTCCAGATCAACTTTATCTCAATTTTTTACATGTCATACCAGAAAGAAAGAAAGACACACACACACACACACACACACACACACACACACAGACCAAAAGAGAGAGATAAAAGATGTCCAGGAAGGTTGCAGAGAGGAAAAGAAAATCCTCCCTCATTGACTGAGAATTTTGTCTTGCTCATAAGTGTGCTAGAGATGAACAGAAGGTTCCTATTTACAGGATGGTCCAGTCCAGTTCTCCAGGAAGACCAACAGCTGATACTGCCTGTTGGGGTCACGTAGGAGGGGGGACTGAGAGAGAACCAGCAATGAGAGGCTGGAGTGGTGGACCTGCACAAAGAATTTAGGTCAAGACAGCCTTAGCTCCTATTCATTCGTACAGAAGGTCTGCTGTTGTACACCAGGAATTTTCTTTGCCTCCTCTGCTCACCCCTCAGTCTTCCGGAGATTCTGAAAGGGTTTGAAGACTGGCAACACAGTACTTGACAGGAAAACATTATATATTTACATGAGGTGGGGGTTTCTGAAAAGACCTCATGCTTAAGCAGAGACTCTAAGCAGTTATAATCAACTGCACCACTTATTAGCACTGAGACATAGAAGCCCACACTTAAACTTCTCTGGGCTGGTTTCTCCTCTATAAAATAAATTTACCATAAAGAACTATAAAAAGATCAGTTATTTGTATTTTCAGTTACTTTTACCTATTAGAAAGTATGTTTTAAATGTACTTGGTAATGCTGTACTTAATAATATTAAATAATAATGTAAATGTTTCCCCACTGAAACTGGTCCTCTTATTTATGATTAAAATAAAATCATATTCAAGTATGGGAAAAGGAAAATTCATGACTCTTTGCTCTACAAATACCTTGTAAACAAATAATTTTTAAGGTTTATTTATTTAAGTAATCTCCACAACCCACAAGGGGCTCGAACTCATGACCCCAAGAGTCACACGCTCTTCAGACTGAAGTCAGCCAGGCGCCCCATAAACAGATAATCTTTTAATATACAGTGTTCTCATTATCATAACCACAGTGAACCTAACGATCAGAACTCTGTAAGATCAATTACATGCCTCCTTCAAATATACACACATATACACACACAGAGCAAAGGGAGGACTTGATAAATCTGGCTGCAAGAAGTTGATTTATGAATAAAGGTGGTCAGGTTCAAGAAGAGAACTGGGGATTATGCTTCTCTAACTGCTCATCCAGAATTTTAACAGACATAGAAGAATAGAACCATTTGATTGAAACAAAACAAAATAAGCTATTTTTCTCCTGGCATTAAAAAGAGGTGGTGGGGCACCTGGGTGGCTCAGTCAGTTAAGTGGCTGCCTGACTCCTGATTTCGGCTCAGGTCATGATCTCACGGTTTGTGAGTTCAAGCCCTGCATTGGGCTCTGTGCTCACTGCACAGAGCCTGCTTTGGATCCTGTCTCCCTCCTCTGCCCCTTTCCCGCTGATGCTCTCTCTGTCTCAAAAATAAATAAACGTTAAAAAAAATTTTTTTTAATAAATTAAAATAAAAAGAGGTGGCAAAATCATTGGCCACATCCCCCGGGAACTCAGACACTTGTTTGGGAAGTGACAGAATTTTAAAGTTACTCTCTATTTATCTAACACCTCCAACTGCACACCTCAAAACACTTTATAAACATTAATTAATAAGCCTCTCAAGTCAGGAAAGGACTAGGCCTATTTCAGATAAGAAAAAGCAGATAAGTGGCTCTTCACAAAAAGAATCAGAAAATAAACTAGATTCTAGCATCCCTGGCTCTTTCAATGTTGTCCTTAAGCTACAACATTTGACAAAATGATCCAAACAGTAGCATCCCCAATAATGCCAACAATCTCATGCTTTTAAAAAGAAAAAGCTAAGAGGAAAGAATATTGGCCTTGGTTGGAGTTAAGTGTTTCAAGCTTGGTTCCACCACCCACTAGTTATATGACCCTCAACAAGTCACTCAATTTATTTAAATTTCATTTTTCTCATCTGTAAAACTAGATCAAATCTATCTTACAATGTTGTAAGAATCAAATTCAATTATGTATGCCTGGCACATGTATACTCAGCTGCCAGCTTGCTTGCTTTCTCCAAACTCTACCTTCTTTAAACCCACACATAACACACTTAAAAATGTAGTTATGTAATTTTTATAATTCTCTTAACTAATTAAAAAAACTCTGGATGATACTAATCCAATACTTGGCTGAAATAAGAAATGGTCTTAATTCCTTAATAGCTTTCAGTAGTGGCTTACACTTTACCATCAAGATGGTAAGTGAATTCCTGTCCATTTTTATTGATGTGAGCAAAGACAGTGACTGATTTCATAGAATAACAAAAAGGGAGTTTTTCCAGAAAGATAATCAGTGATGCCACATTTCTCAGTTAAAATTCAGGGAAAGACATTTCAAAAAAGTAGTTTAATATACTATTCCAAAATTAACCATACAATGGTCTCCTAATGTTCTTTTAGTTCAGAAAATAGATCAACAGTATGTATGATGCCTGCATATCATATGTATATTAACCTCTAAATGCCATTAAGATCACCAGACCACCAGAAATAAGAGCCTACAAGGTTCCCTCCCACACTTATTAATTGAAAGCGAAAGTGATCTACCATAGACAAACACCATACCTCTGACTACAACCCTTCAAAGTAATTTAGAAACTCCATCTCAGTGAGGTTAAATAACACACGGATCTCTAAACAAGTCTGGCAAAATAGAAAGAAGTTAACTCTTCTAGACACTCTTAAGACAGCTTCTTTCGAAGGAGACAAAGAGCATCGGGGAAATCTTAGAACAGCCTTGATATACAGGCTACAATTAAAAGCCCTTCTTAACTCCTTTGAAGCAAAGGACCATGCAGCTTTTTACTGGCATTACATTCTCACACTGCAAGGAGTCCCTAGCATCTTTTTGCCCCCAAAGCATAATACACAAGAATAAAATGATCTGCCCAAGGTCACAGAATTGGTAAATGGCACTGTCTGACTCCCAACCACTTAGATAAGCTCTTCTTTGCTGCATGCAACCATTCATGGTTTGTACTGACAGTAACACACAGATTTTTTTTCAAGGTGGGGGGGGGGGGAGGGTGGTCTCCACTGAATACTTTAGATAGCAAAATCTGCTGGAATTCTGTCCCTGTAAAGACTGCATATTTTCTCACTGACCTTAAAAATTCAGGATATACGGTGCATGAAAAAGACTGTCATCAAGAACTCACGATCAGAGGGGCCGGGTAACACATTTTCTCCTACCGTATCAACCTCTGGGCATCCTTCTTCTCAGTGCCCCGTTGCTTCTCTGGACAAAGAAAGGGCCCGTCCACCCCTCACTCTGCCCAAGGCAGCAGTGTAAAACCACAGCGGGCCTCCCAACAGCTTAGCACAGAAGGCACACGATGCCCCGGGTGCCCCAGAGCTGCCAGTGAGCTGTGTTTTCCTCCTTAGTGCCATTTCCATCACCTCCATTCCAACTTTCAGCCGCGGTGGTCAGAACACACCTTCTCCTGCAATGCTGCTAAGTCTGCCCATGGCCAAAGGGACACACCCCTCCGACTGCTGCGAGCCCCTCAGAATGATATTCTCATTCCATCCTTTGCCAGTCATTCCCTCCCAGCCCTCATTAAGACATGCCCCCTACACCTCTGGACAGAGGGGCGTTCACCCGACCTAAAAGCCTCTCCAGGCCTCCTGACTTGATGGACAGCTCCCTTGCCCTCGAGGACCGCTCAGCCCCCACCTCAAGCCCTCGGGTAGGGCGGGTGGTGGGTGCCTTCCCCCACCGGTCTGGGCTTGCCGATGGGGGCCGGTTACCAACCCGCCGCAGTTGCCGCCTTCTCCTTCCTCCCGCTGTTCATCCCTCTCCGCTCCCTCGGTGCTGGGCCACACACGCGCACCCTGGGCGCCGCCGACCGCCTCTCCGGGCCGGCCACACGCGGGGTGGGATCCGGTCCCCGGGCCCGGGTCCCCCTCCGCCGCAGCCCCTGCCCGGGCGGCCACGCCCCCGCGCTCACCCGCAGTCCGGTGCCGGGCACCAGCGGCAGTCGGGGTCCGAGGCCAGGTAGCGGCGCAGCATGAACTCCTCGTACTTGTGCATGAGCGGCGGGTCGGCGAGCAGCAGGCGGATGTCGTGCGGGTTGAGTCGCTCGCTGCACTCGGGGCAGCTGATGGGCACCCGGCTCTCGCTGATCTCCAGGCGCAGGTAGTGGCGGAGGCAGTCCCGGCACGAGCGGTGCGGGCAGCTGAGGAGACGAGGGGCCCGCTCGGGCGGCAGCCGCACCAGGCAGAGCGGGCACTCCACCTCCTCCGGGCCGGGGCCGCCGCCCTCCGCCGCCTCCTCATCGTCGAACCCGGGCCCGGCCGCCGCCGCGGCCTCCGCCTCCGCCTCGGCGGCCGGCTCGGCGGGCAGCGCCTCGGGCGGCGGGGCCTGGGCCGCGGCCGGGACCGGGGCGGGCGGCGGCGGCGCGGCCGGGGGCGGCGGCTCGGCCTGCGGCTTGGCCCGGGCGCGGCGGCCGCGGGCCGAGGCGGAGAAGACACTGTGGAAGGTGAGGCGCCGGCGCCGGCCGCCGCTGCGGCACTTGGGGTCAGGCGCGGCCGCGTGTAGAGATGTAGAGCGCGGCGACTCGGAGTCCTTCTCGGAGCCCATGGCCCCCAGAGGCCCAGGAGCGAGGGGCGCCCAGCGCCACCACTGCTCCCGCCTCAGCGCCCCCTCAACCGGCGCGGCGACCGCCGCCGCCTTGGCCTCCCTCCCCGAGCTAGAAGCCGAGCGGCCGCGTCGAAGTGATTATAAAGCCTCCGCCCCGCGCGCCGCTGCCCACTGCGCAGGCGCTTCGCTGAGACACCTCACAACCCGCACCGCCCCCCCCCCCCGGAGAAGGGGGGAGGCGCTGGGCGGGGCCGAGTGGGGTGGGGCCCGGCGCGCTGGGGCGGAGCTCCGCTTCCTCCCGGTCATGGGGTTCGGGGCAGCCATCTTGAGGAGCCACACATCCGACTGCTTTTCTCGGCCCCGTTTCCCAATTCTGTACCCCCTACCGTCTTCATCCTCGAGATGGGAGTTTTCGGTTTGCCTTTCCTCGCGGATAGGCTGATTGCCACTTCCAGCAAAAGATACTTAGGTTACTTCACCTGTAAAACCCGGACAGGGGTGGATCAGGTGGTGATTCCCAACTGGTCCACCTCGCAACAATTCTTCTGTCGTTTAAGTTTACAGCATTAATTAATAAAGAATAGAGTCATTCATTAAGCATCTACAAAGTGGAAGCATTACTAGATAAGACAGACAGGGTGTCCTGTCCGCAAGGGATTTGCAGAATAAAGTCCGAATTCCTTAATCTAGCATTCAGTGCTCTCTGTGAGCTAATAAACTGTATTCCTGGGCCCACCTCCCATCCTATCCTCCTGGTAGCTTGGTTCCTTACAATTGCGGAAGGAGGCCCAGCGTTTCTTTCCCCCTGGAGGTGTCTGTCCTCTGCTGTACGCAGGCTTCCTGGTGGGATGTGAGCATGCAACTACGACAGCGACAGGAACGATCAGTTAGGATGAGGTTCAGTCGCAAATGACAAAAGAAAGAAAAATAGTAACTTACGATAGAAATTGATTTCTTTCTTCACAAAAAAGAAGTCCAAAGGTAGGCAGTTTTGAGCTGCTCTGCTACACTCAGCGCTTGGTTTCCAATCTTAAGTTTACCTCATTGCGCTCCACCTTTGGAAGCATGCAGGAGAGAGGGGGGAAAGTGCACCCTTTTCTTTTTAAGAGACTGCGCTGGAAGGCCCACGCATTTTTGCTGACATCTCATTGGCCAAAATAATGAGCTACGATGAGAAATGTCGCCTTTTAACCAGGCGCAATGTGCCTGGCTAAAAATAGAGGCTCTGTGATTGATAGAGAATGGTAGAATGAATACTGGAAGGTACCAGGTGTCTTTCTCATGGGTGGCATTTACAACCACGAGAAAGGTCCCCGGGAATAAGCCCTAAGACACTTCAAAGTTTTGAGGTAAAACAGTGGAAGAGGAGCCAGCAAAGGAAACTGAGAAGCAGGGACTGTGAGAGGAGAAAAACCAGACAGGTGTGATGTCACAGACACCAAGATGCAATGTTGCGATTGTCAATTGTGACAACTGCTGCTGAGAAGTCAGGAAAGAAGAGAGAAGTGACCAATACCGTAAGGAGGGGGCATGTTTCTCCTCAAGTAAGGAGGTTTGCTACTGGATGGCTAAAACAACAATTAATTTCTATATATTCGTCAGAATAGGCTAGGCTCTGCTATGGTAACAAAGAACCCGAATGGCTCAATGGCTTAACCCAACAAAGGTTTATTTTTGTCACTCATGCAAAGCCTGATATGGCTCAAGGTGCTCTCCAGCATACCGATCCTCTACTCCACTGGGTAACTCAGCGATCCAGGTCACTTCTACAACCTCAATACAAGGCTTTCAGGATTGCCTCAATAAGGGAAAGGTTGCTACATAGAAGGTAATGTACTGGCAATGAAAGACTTCAGCCTGGAAATGACCCTCATTACTTCCATTCAGACTATTAACCAGACCTTGTCCCACAAGCTGAGTCTAACGGCAAGGGAGGCTGGGAATTGTAGGGGGGAAGCCATGGACTATTTAGTAAGCCATATTATCAAAGCCACAGCTCCCTAGAGTTGTTTTTTACTCTGTCCTCAGTGCCAAATGTCCCGATCAGTGGCAGGGTCCCTTCAAGGAGGTGTGTGCCTGTGGTGGGGATGAAGGGTAGAGAAGAGGCTGCCTTGTTCCTTGGGTCAGATTGTGTCTGAAGGAGACAGGGACTCCTGATTCTAGGCAGACCCAGACGGCTTTTAGTTGTTTCTCCCCACACAGCTGTCAGAATCCAAGCTTGCTGAAAAGCTCAACACTGAATGTTTGCTTGTCTTGGCACTGGCGTCCAAACAAACTCTGCCTCAGCTCAAAGCTGCCACCATCAGTGCTTTGGCAGAAAGCTGACCTCTCATAAATGCCATTGAACTTTGCAATGGCCCATTCCTTTCCTACTGGGTTTTCTTCCCTCCTGGATCCATCACCCTTGAATCGAGGGACTAAAACAATTCCTCCTACTTTTTTTTTTTTTTTCCCTGTGTCTCCACTTGGTGGAGACTGAGTAGTGACTCAGGGGGATGGCACGAGAGAAAGAAGGATTCTTACTCATTTTTCACTCATTCAGTAAACATTTATGATTCCTTGTGATAGGCTGTTTGTCAGGCACTAGGATCATGGAGATGAAAAACAGAGCCTAATGAGAGTTGCAGACAGGAAAGCAGGTCATTGGGATACTAGGTGACAAAGACATGGACAGGCCAGAGGAGGGCAATGGCAAGCCTTGCTCGGGGTAGTCAGGGATGGCTTTCCGAGGAAGAGCCCTTTGAGCTGGGTCTCAAATGAGGAGTAGAGTAGGGAGTCGACACTTGTCAGTAGGGGAAAGGGCAGAGGGAGTCTGGAGGAGAGGCATAGGAGTACAAACACAGGATCAGTCTGACAAGTGTGGACAGCAGCGTGTGACAAGAGTGGAGAATGTCCGAAAGGATGCGAGAGAGAAGAGAGAATGGAAAGCCTCTGTGTTATGACTCCATTGGATGCAAGGAAGAGAAACCCAACATGAACTAGCTGATGCTAAAAGAGGAGGTTGACTCAGGCAATCCTTTGAGACAAGTACTACAGCAAAGGGGCCCAAGGACCCACGGCAGCCAGGGAACCACCTGCACTCCTCCATCATTCATCTTTGCTTCTCTGCCTGGAAGCTCCCCCCTCTCCTTCTCTTCCTCTTCCTCCTCCTTTTAACTGTGGTAAAGTATACATTACATAAAATCTACCATTTTTACCAATTTTTTTAGTGTTTATTTTTGAGAGAGAGAGCGAGCGAGCATGGTGGAGGGGAAGAGAGAGAGAGGGAGACAGAGGATCTGAAGGGGGCTTCAAGATGACAGCAGAGAGCCCGATGCGGGGCTCGGACTCTCAAACCGTGAGATCATGACCTGAGCCAAAGTCGGACACTTAATGGACTAAGCCACCGAGCTGCCCTGCGTTTTTACCAGTTTTATGTGTGCAGTTAGTGACATTAAGTATGTTCACGTTGTTTGTGCAACTTTTGTTACCATGCATCTCCAGAACTTTTTTCTCTCTCAAACTGAAACCCTGTACCTATTAAACAGTAACCCTCTCATCTCCCTGCTGTGGCTTTTCAGACCACTTTCCTCTCTAGGCTGGAACTGTGCCCGACAGCAATCCCCAGCTCATGCCTTCTAGCTCCCTCACCAGAGAGATGAGAAATTCTCTTCTCTTTGTTCCAAATCCCCAAAATCCCGCAGGAGGATTCTGACTGACCAGGCTTGGTCACATGCTCACTCACACCCTTGATCATAGGGAATGGGATGCCATGATTGATAGTTCCCACCTGGACCATATGTTAGGCCAGGGGAAGAGCAATTCTTGTTTTCCGAAGAAGGGAGGGGCCAAAAGTGACCAGGTGAAATATGAAACGTTCACCAGAGATAGGTTGGGGCCAGGTCACCAGAAGCCTTGAACACCAGGCTGAGGACCTCAGCTTTTATTCTGTTATGCAGCGGGGCATTGTGTGAACATTTTGATCAAGGAGAGCGATATGTACAATGAGGTTGGTCTGCAAAATCAGCTCTTTCTTGAGCCTCTATTTTTGAGCTTTCTCTTGCCTTTCAAGGTTGCTCTGAAAGGTAATTTTTATTCAGATGTCACCTGAATACCAACTGGGCCCCAGCTCCTTCCCCTGGCCTCAGAAGTGACCCCTACTTCTTATGACCCCTACTTTTGGCAGTCTAATCTGGGTCACCTCCTGTCTCCTGGGTTTCCTGGCCCTTCCTCCCCACGTGCTTCAATGAATGGCCTCTCCATTCCCCTAGACGTTCTCCTGCCCCTGCCCCTGTCCTCCAACCCCCCAAGTCCAGTTAACCTCTAAAGTGTTTCTAGAACCTCTCTTGGCTTCAGGCCTCATTATTTCTCTTGCCTGGACTTTGGCCCCAGCTCCTCAGCTGGACTCTTTTGTAAAGCCACCAACTCATGCCAATCCCTTCTACAGTTCCCACTGTCAGCCTCATCTCCTTCCATGCCTCTTAGAATTGAGCTATTTGACCTTTTTTTCCTAAGTAATCTCTACACTCAACATGGGGCTGGAACTCACAACCTGGAGAGCAACAGCCACAGGCTCTACCGACTGAGCCGGCCAAGCGCCCCTTAAAAATATGGGAGGCTTCACGAATTTGTATGACATCCTTGTGCAAGGGGCCATCTAATCTTCTCTGTGCCGTTCCAATTTTAGTATATATGCTGCCAAAACGAGCACCGTTTGGCCTTCTTGATGCTATCTAGGCATGCCCAGAATTACCAAGTTTTGCTTCCTTTGCAGATGCTGGTCCCTCTGCCTCTTACGCCCTTCCCGTCTCTCTTCACTTGGTGTAATGACATGCATACTTCCAGGCTCATTTCCATGGTCACAGCCCCCTTTCTACAGTCAGCCCCACCACCCTCCCACCTTTGTGTCCCCAGGGCACGGTGTAGATAACTCTAGTATCACACCTATTACTAGGATGACCATATAATTTACTGTCCAAGCCCAGGACACTTTTGAGAACGAATGGGGACACTATTATTTTTTCTTACTTAATGTTTACTCATTTTTGAGAGAGAGAGTGCATGCACTCAGGGGCAGGGAGGGTCAGAGGGAGAGGGGAACGGAGGACCCGAATCAGACTCTGTGTTGACAGCAGAGAGCCTGATGTGGGGCTTGAACTCACAAACCACGAGATCATGACCTGAGCCAAAGTCAGATACTTAGCCAACCGAGCCTCCCAGGAGCCTCAGGAATGCTATTATTATTATTATTTTTTTATGTTTAATTATTTTTGAGAGAGACAGAGCGTGAGTGGGGGAGGGGCAGAGAGGAAGACAGAGAATCTGAAGCAGCCTCCGGGCTCTGAGATTTTAGCACAGAGGCTGACGTGGGGCTCCAACTCAAGAACCATGAGATCATGACCTGAGCCAAAGTCAGAAGCTCAACCAACTGAGCCACCCACATGCCCCCAGGAACGCTGTTATTAATTAACTGCCCTGGTTCAACGGGTGTCAACTGGTCTCTTTCAGGCAAAGAAGGAGGTATAGTCTCCCACCCATACCTGGCATTGTTGTAAAACCTGGCACTTAACGTTTTCATTTGTCTTGTTCATGTCTCTTAGATAGTATTATTATCCCCCATTTTTAAGATGAAAGGATGGAGCCTTTGAGAGAGAGGAGATTTGTGGTCACATAGCCAGAAGGAGACAAAGCTGGCCTGGGAAGCCAGATCATTAGATTCCAAACCCTGGACTCTTCTGACTCTAGAGGTCATTATATACCACCACACCTGACCCCTCCAATACCAGAGTCTTATTGTTGTTTAGGTTGGTCATGTGTGGTCCCCCTAGATGAAAGGTAGAAATGGTGTCTTACTCGTCTTGTGCACTGGCCTAACATAAAGAAGGCCCCAGGGCACGTTTGTTACACAGATGACTTCTTGAGGATAGAACTGTGTGTCTCACCTTAAATTCTGTTGTCCCTTCCACGGCTAGTACCTAGCACGGGACTTGCCGTGCATCTAGTCATTTAATAAAAATTTATGAAGCACCTAGTATGTGCCGGTACTGTGTTGGTGATACAGTGATGAGCAAAACGACAAGGTCCTTGTTCTCATGGAGCTTACTGTTCAACAGCAATCACACAAATAAACATAAACTGGGATAAATCCCAAGGGAAAATACCCGGTTCTGAGGTTTAAGAAATATTTTGGAGGTAAATTTAATAGGTTTCGGTCATAAATTTGATGGGGGATAGCAAGATGGACATGGCTATTGGGTTTTTGCTTAAAACAGATGGCGAAACAAAGAAGGAGCAGTTCGGGAGAGACTGCGGTCGGTTTGGATGTGTGGGACTTGAGGTGTCTGTGGGATTTCTAAATTTTTTGTTTAATGTTTACTTATCATTTTTGAGAGAGAGACAAAACGTGAGCAGGGGAGGAGCAGAGAGAGAGGAAGACACAAAATCCGAAGCAGGCTCTAGGCTCTGGGCTGTCAGCACAGAGCTTGACGCGGGGATCGAATTCACGAACCCCGAGACCATGACCTGAGCCCAACTCGGAGGCTCAACCAACTGAGCAACCCAGGCACCCCCTTTTAAAAAAATTTTTTTAAATGTTTATTTATTATTTTAGAGAGAGAGACAAAGCGTGAGCAGGGGAGGAGCAGAGAGAAAGAGTGTCTGTGGGATTTCTATTTGAATCTTCCCCACTTCCAGCCAGGTTAACTGATTCGCCCAAAGCTGTAACATTGTGGCAAGTAACACAAACCTGCTTCAGCCAGTCCTCGCAAAGCTGGCCTCCAGGTAGCACGGTAGGAAAAGGGACAGATGGGGGAAGGCAGGAGAGACGCAGTGAAGGGATGTGTTCACTGAGACAATAATCAGACCTCCCAAGCTGCAGTGAGGATCTCGGCGAGAAGCCAGGGTCCTGGCAGCGGTTAACAGGACTGAGAGCCCGGGCCCCGCCCTACCCTGCTCGGCGCTGGGCCAGAGCATCCCCTGCGAGCCCGGACACGCAGGAGGGGCTGCTCCGTGCCTGGAAATCCGAGCAGCCGGGCAGGCAGGGCTGCGGAACCGCCAATCGGGCTGCGCCTGGCGGCGGCGCCACGTGACCGGCCTCCTTCCCCCACCCGCTTCTCCGGCCTTCCAGGGAAGACGGGCATCCCCGCCACCCCGCCGCCCCCGCCCCTCGCGTGCCGCAGCGGCGCGGGAGGGCGCGGAGGCGAGGGGCCGGGATTCCGCCGCAGTCCGCTGCGGCGCAGGGGAGGGGAGGGGGGGATAGACGAACGCGTTGCGGCCGCGGCGCCTGCAGTGTTTTGCGTCAAGGTCAGGCGTACCCGTTCCCGCGCAAGGCTGTCTCCAGAGTCCCTCCCTTGCCATCGTCCCAACCATTCCCACCGCCGCTCCTGGCCGCAGCGTCCCGGGCCTTCCTGGATCACGGCCTCAGCCTCTCGCTGGGCTTTTTGGGGGGACATTCGGAGGGATGGGAGGGTTTCAGTCCATCCCGTTCACGAGCTGCCCAGCCCCTTTTCTCATATGCCCACCCCATGCTGTGTCCCTGCTCTAAACCCCACACTGGCTCCCAGTGTCCTGTAAGAGAGCATTAAGGCCCTACAGAACCAAGCCCCAGTTTAACCCTTTACAGCCCCCTAGCCCAGAGACCCAGTTCCTCCGGACCCCTGGCCCTTCCAGGAACAGTCACCGATTGCATACTTAAGTGACTACTGTTGCCGTATCTTCTGCCTAGGGTACCCTTTGCGAACCTAGCACATTTATAGACCCAATTTGATTGTAATAACGCAGTGGAGGGTGGAAACCGGTGCCGAAATGCCCTTTAACAAAGGTCACAAAGTTGAAAGCCTACAGGGATCAAGCAGGAGAAATAAGGCCAGTGGGTGACAGCACAAGAAAAACCTGTCTAAAGGGCAGAGACTCTGCTCTCCATTCAGGCCAACATGCTCCTTGGGAGGAATGTGGGTCCTACGATGCCAGATATTACGAGTTTACACGAAATGC
The DNA here is from genome assembly GCF_027475565.1 of Acinonyx jubatus. Lineage (NCBI taxonomy): Eukaryota > Metazoa > Chordata > Mammalia > Carnivora > Felidae > Acinonyx > Acinonyx jubatus. The sequence goes on from NC_069381.1 coordinate 24,640,620, forward strand.
CACAAATCCAGATTTTCATGTGTAATCTTTGAATTTTTAAGTGTTGATTTGATTTCTTAAGAACATCCCTGCGGGCCAGTTGCAGCTCATAGATCCTCAGCATGTGACTTCCTGTCCTAGAGAAGAGGATGGCTTTGGTTGGGAAAACACTTTGAAAAACTGTTGAGGGTGAAAGTTTGTTCTTGAAGCTCTGAGACACAGCTGCTGTGGAGGCAACAAGAAAGTGGACTAGGATTTGAATTTTTTCCTAAAACGACACTGGATGTTTTAAGCTACCGAGCACTCAAGAGAATCTACCAGAAACTGGAGGACTGGGTCTTGAAAATGGGGGAGGCAGGTCTGCAGCCAGCAGCTAGCCAGGGTCACCCACCCACCACCATCAACTACCAGGAATGATTGCAAAATTTTTTCCCTTCCTGTGGGGGCTATGAGAAGGTGGGAAAGGCACCCTGTGGTGCTTTACTCATGGGGGTGTCGTGGGTGGCTGGGTGAGGGAGAGATAGGAGGGAGAGCCAACCCTTCCAACCTCTATGGCTTCCCACGGTGGGATAATGCCCGGAATGGAAATTGGAGAGCTCCTTAGGAAGAGGGAATTGGAGACAATAGCCAAACTATGGCAGCTGTCCCAAGGCTGAAGGGCTGGGGACAATGGAAAAGGAAGCAGAAGAGAAGGCTGAGGCCATCTAGGGAACCAAGTTATTTTTAGTTCACCCTGAGGTTTTTTGTAACTATGATGTGATGCCCTTCTCTGTCTCCCATCCCTGGAAACCTTCAAAAAAGCCTCCTATACTCACTGAGGCTGCCTAGATTGGGGTGTTGTGGAAATAGTGGAGGGGGCCAAGTTTTACATCTATTTTGGTATAATGTTGACCAAAGACAGTACAGGCTGAAGCAGGCCCCGGGTCAGGAGAGATCAAGTGTCCCAGGAATTTGCAGTAATCTTGAAGAGGGTTTTGCAGTGGGTGCTTGGGCTCATCTTGTGAGGATCTCAAGGGGTCAGGCGGCCCCTGGCTCACCTCTAGGTTGCAATAATGAAGAACCAGCTACAATTCACTGAGTTCTTGCTTGTGCCCCTGTGCCACACATATGCATTATGTCTGTTATCTCTGCAGTGATTGTGTGAGAGAGTCATACTCTCCTATATGAGGCATTCCTCATAGTCCCCATTTTACAGATGAAGAAATCAAGGCCCAGGGAAGTGAAGGGACTTGCCCAAAGCCACAGAGATTAAAAAAAAAAAAAAAAAAGTGGACTGGATCTGCTCTCCAACTGATTGCCCCCCGCCCCCAAAAAGAAATTGTCCTCTTGTCTGGGGTTTTCATGGGCAGCACTTGCCGTGCAGAGTTATAAGTACCGTTTTGCCTTGCATGCCTGTCCTTCTCGACTCATCTGTGAGGGGACAGGAGCCATGCTGCTAATTGACGTGCCTGGCACACAGTGGGTACTGAATACATAGTAAATCAGTTCATTTAAGGAAGGTCAAAAGCAGTGCCCTCAAGCCTCAAATCCCTGTGTCCTTGAGCCAGTCATACACCCTCTCTAGGCCTAGATGCCTTCTGTGGAATAGGAATTATATACAGACCTCACAGGATTATTGGTGGATTTACATGAGACCAAGTCATAGAATTTCTGGAAATTGCCATACAACCGGCAGCTGTTGCTGCTGCTAATGATGATGATGGTGGTGGTGACTGAGGAAGGAGCAGGGAAGGAAACCAAGATCCAGAAGTTCCAGCACTGCATCAGCTCAGACGGGAAATTCTCAGGAGGGCCTGCCAGTGTGCAGTTTCCAAGACTGCTGTGTCTTTGTACGTTCATCATTGTTGGGAGACCTACTATGTGCCAATGCTTGCTCTCATTTCAATAAACACTCTGGTTTTCAGTGTGCTCTCGGCTGGAGCGGCCGCCCGGAGGAGAAGGCCATCCCACCTGCAAACATGGGGCATGTGTGACTCCAGGGAGCTACTTCTGCTGTGGTTCTCAGTGCTGGCAGTGGGTGGCACTGAGCATGTCTACCGGCCTGGCCACAGGGTGTGTGCCATCGGGGTTCCCAAGGGCCCCGAGTCGAGACTTTTGTGTAGCAAATGTACCAACCCTTCCTCACCACCTGTGACAGTTCTGAGCCTGCAGCACCTACTGGACCATCTACAGGACTGCCTACTGCCGCGGCCCTGGGCCAGCCTCCGCCGGGCTTCGCCATGCCTGCTGCCCTGGCTGGAAGAGGACCAGCAGTCTCCCCAGGGCCCATGGAGCAGCAATATGCCAGCCACTGTGGCAGAACGGGGGGAACTGTGTCCAGCCAGGCTGCTGTCACCGCCCTGCAGGATGGCAGGGCGACACCTGCCAGACAGACGTGGATGAATGCAGTGCTGGAGGGGGCACCTGTCCCCCGTGGTGTGTCAACACCGTGGGTAGTTACTGCTGCCAGTGTCGGGAAGGGCACACCCCATCAGCAGATGGTGTGCTCTGCTTGCCCAAGAGGGGGACCCCCAGGGTAGCCCCGAACCCCACAACAGGAATGGACAGTGCGGTAGAGGAGGAGGTGCGGCGGCTTCGGTCAAGGGTGGATGTGCTGGAGCAGAAGCTGTAGCTGTTGCTGGCCCCACTGTACAGCCTAGCCTTGAGGGCCCTGGAGCACAGGCGGCCTGACCCCAGCAGCTTCCTGGCTCACCCCTTCCAGCAGCTGGACTGCATCGACCCTCTCTCTGAGTGAGCAGATCTCCTTCCTAGAGGAGCAGATGGGGTTCTGTTCCCGCAAGAAGGAGCTAGGACAGGCTTGGCCCAGGTCCCCGGCTCTGGCTACTGACAGCCCATGCCCACTGTGCTGGCCGGCACCGCTGCACCCCCACCAGTGGGCCCATGGCTGAGGGAAGGTACGAAGGTCCCATCGGGGGGCACCTCTGATCTGTGTCAGAATAAAATGACGGCTCAGGGGAAAATAAAGCTCTGTGTTATTAAGTACAGATATTCAGTTATTTTCATTTTACAAGTGAGAAAATGAGGTTAGAGAGATGATGTGACTTCCCCAAAGGGAGCACAGCTGGAAAGTGGCAGAGGCAGGATTTGCACTTGGATCTGTGTGGCTCCAACAGTCTTTCCTCTGTTCACCAGAACATTTATCAAGCATCATCTAGGTGCTATGCCTCCTGCAGGGGCAGGGGATACAGGTCAAGTTGGGGAGGCAGACAACTCAGCAGACACTCACAATTCAGCATGATCATCTCTCTGCTGGGGGGATGGAGGTGATAGAAGAGGGGCTGTTGCCTTAGCCTTGCCTTTCTCTGGCCCATGGACCCCTGAGGCACAAACTTGCCAAACGGCCTCTAAATCCCTCCACCCTAAAGTGAGGAGGAGGCACACCTTCATCCCTCCTCTCTGGGTAGAGGGGATTGTTGCAGTGGGGACCAGACAATAATCAACAGCCCTGTCCAAAAGAAATCCCCCCACAACCAGCCTCTCCTCTGTCTCTGTATCTCTGTGTCTGTTTCAGTTTCTCTCTCTCTCTCTCTAACACAAACACACTCCATGGTGACAAGAGGTAGGTGATGGGTTAATTCGGGTAGAACCAGTTTCTCCATCCTTCTGGCATGCCCTGTCTGGGTGGTCCTTGGCATTTGTTGCCTCCGCTCTAAATGCAAAGTGATAGGAAACTTGCATTTAAAACCCCGTGATACATGTATTAAAAAGAAATCAGGAAGAAAAGTTCGCCCAACCATCGATAGTGATTATCTCTGGGTAAAGTTACATGTAATCTCTATTTTCTTCTTTTTACTTATTTGCTTAAAACTTTTTTTTTTTTTTTGCCATGGACTATTTGTGTAATTAGTAAAAATAAAAATAAAATTATCCTCCATTTTAACAATTCTGTGTGGCCTCACAGGTGTGGGAGAGGGTCTGTTAGAAGCAATCTGACAAGGGGTTTTGCCCTGAGCACAGCCAGAGCTGAACAAGACAGCATAGAGGGCAGTGGGGAAGAAGTGAGAGGTCATCGAGGATTAAAAACAAGAACCACTGTTCCTGAGAGCTTGCTCTGAGCCTAGGTCCTTCCTGGCTCTTGATGTGCATAGCTCATTTAACTCTCAAAGCCAGATTAGGAGTTAAGCTGTCGTTTCACAGCTGAGGAAACCAAGGATCCATTTTATATGAAAAGAAACCAAGATTCAGAGAGGTTCCATTCCTTGCCCAGGGACACACGGCTAGAAAGTGATAGAGGCAGGATTTGAACACAGATCTGTGTATTTTTAATTCTGGACTTAGAGGCCACTGCAAGCCCTCCCAATGGCATAGTGCTTTCATATTCCCAGCGCTTCACACGCGCGCACACACACACACACACACTCACATGTGCTCCCACATCCATGCTAGTACTGTGCAGAGAAGCAGGTGAATTGAAGATCACTGTCCCATTTTCCATGTGAGAAAATTAAGGACAGAGAGGGGGCTTGCTCATTGTAGTCAGCTGAGAAGTGGGTGCACTCCTAGAAGCCAGGCCTCCTTTCCCTTTTCTGGCAGTCCTCCTCCTCCTACTACCTTTTGCCAATTGGGGAGGCTTCCTTCTGGAAACAAATGACTCAAGGTAAATTGCTGACTGGACTTCCCCTTTCTTAAAACACAGGAAGCCTATGTTGTTTGCACTTGTGGGAGAACAATTTCAGGTCAGTTACAAAGTGGGTGGGGCCACATAGAGGATTGGGTCCTGCAGGGGCCTGGCTCCCTGCTACCTGAGCTGGCAAGAGATGTGGGGGGTTTTTCTTCCCTGGGGCTCATGTCAGTGTGTCTGCCAAAATTAGGTCTAAAGTTCCATCCCAAAAAGCTGACTGAACTATTATGGAATTTAGAAAAATGAGCCCAGTGGGTGCCTGAGTGACTCAGTCAGTTAGGTGTCGGACCTGGGCTCAGGTCATGATCTCATGGTTGGAGCCCTGTATGGGGCTCTCTGCTGTCAGCATGGAGCCCACTTCAGATCCTCTGTTCCCCTCTCTCTCTCTGCCCCTCCCCTGCTCTCTCCCTAAAAAATAAATAAACATTAAAAAAAAAAAAGAAAAAGGAAAATGACCCAGGAGGAGAGGGGAGCATTAATAATAATAATAATAATAATAATAATAATAATAATGGTGATTATGATGATAGCTCAGGTTCATGGTACATTGACCTTTGTACCAGGCACTCTGCTAAGTGACTGACACATGTGAACTCACTTGAGCCTCATAACAGCCCTAGAAAGAAGATTCTATAGCTTTGGAACAAAAACCAAAACAAACAAAAAAATTCGATTCAAATCACAGCCATGCTGCCTCCCAGCTGCGTGACCTCGGGGGTGTTATTTACATTCATTCAACAAATATTTTTGAGCACCTACACTCACTACACTATGTGCCACACACCATTCAGTGAACGGAAGAAGGATCCCTGCTCTCTTAGTGCTTATATTCTACAAGGGGAAGCAGATAAACTGTAAAGTTAAGTTTTGTTAGAACGTATAAGGGCTAAGTACCGTTAGCCTAAGTGCAGATGGGTGTAGGGGTGGAGAGGCGATCCAATGTTAAACAGTGGTGTCAGGGACCTCACTGAGAAGATGGTATTTATGTAAAGCGTTAAGGAGGTGAGGGAGTTAGCCATGTAGATAACCAGGGACAATCTTTTCTAAGCAGAAGCCACGGCCGATGCAAAAGCTCTAAGCGTGCCTGGTGGTTTCAAAGAGCAGCATGAAGGCCAACATGGCTGGAACAGAAGGAGCCAGGGAGAGAGTCCTCATACCCCCAATAATGCCCCAGTCATTCTTCCTCATACCATGCTTTGTGTGTCCTTTGTCTCTTTTTTTAAAGTTTATTTATTTTGAGAGAGAGAGAGAGAGCACAAGTGGGGGGCGAGGGAGTGGCAGAGCGAGAGGGAGAGAGAATCTCAAGCAGGTTTCGCACTGTCAGCGTGGAGCCCGACCTGGGGCTCGAACTCACAAACTGTGAGATCATGACCTGAGCTGAAACAAAGAGATGCTTAACTGACTGAGCCACCCAGGCACCCCCATCATCTCTCATCATAATTTGTGATTGTTTTATTTATTTGGGTGTTTGCCTACTTCTTGTTTCCTCACTAGCGCTAAGCTCCTTATAAGCAGAGGACATGTTAGTCTTGTTCAGTGCTCATCACAGAGAACATAGAAAGTGCTTAATTCTAGCTGAGTTAATGAGTTAAATCCATTCATCCATCCATCTAGTCATATTTATGATAGAAGCTCCCCATCACGTATAACACTATTTCTCGGGATACCTCACTCTGAGTTCCAGTTCAGAACAGTAGGGCAGAGGTAATAGTTAAGAGCATAGGCTCTGGAGCTGGGCTGCATGGCCATTCCAGGTTTCACTACTTACTAGCTGGGTGATCTCAGGCAAGTTAGGGAAGTCTCTCTGTGCCTCAGTTTCCAAACCTGGAAACTGGCATCATAATAGTATCTCTCCCCAAGACTTGTAAGCAGTACCAGGTGTTTGGTGCTCATATATGTGTTGGATATTGGTGTTCTCCTTCTTTCCTCCTGTACCAGATCCCCAAAGGAAAGTGAGAAGCGCACGGGGTGCCCGCAGCATCCCTCGTGCATGCTGCCATATCTGTGCTCTCTCTACTGAAGCAGCATTCAGTGGAGTAGCATTCAAGCAATGGTTCCTTGCTGTATAGCCTCCCAGAGTGATTCTCTGGCCCTTTTCTGCCTGACAGTCTAGAGTGGACTCTTGTTTATAACCGAGCAAGCTAACTGCTACAGATATCAATATTGAGTACCTACTTCTATGCCTGGTACTTTACCTTTCTTATTTCATTCACTCCTTATACAGACCTGAGAGGTAGTTATTAATAATCCTATTTTGCAGATGAGAGAACCAACTCAGAGAGGTGAAGTGACTTGACTAAGGTTGCGTAGCCAACGAGTGGCAGAGCCAGGGCTCACGTGGGACTCCACGCTGCTCTCTCTCCACATTGCTCTGGCACGATTTTCTCCTCCAGCACTTGCTGCTGTCTGTGAAGACAGCCCACAGCTCAGCTCTGCCTAGACAGAAGGAATGATGGGAGTCTGTCCCTAAGCCAGAAAGATAGACAGGTCTGGGCTGCCTGGGAGGAGTCCCAGTACCTGGAGGGGGACTATTTCTTGCCTGGGTCTGTGCTTCAACAGGAGAAGCCCTCCTCCCTGTTGCCCTGAAAGCCAGAAACATTTGGTCTCTGAGGTCTGAGCCCAACTGTCACTGGGTGGCCTGATTCCCATGGAAATGTGGAGAAGGAAAACATCTGGGCCTGCTGCAGTTGCCAGGCAACAACTAGCTACTCCCTCACTCTGACAGTCAAGGAGGCTGCCTTGATGCTGTCAGAGATTCTTGGATCTGATGCCTGGAGACCTTGATTCTGGTTCTGACTTGCAGGGCAAGTCCCTGCCCCTCTCTGGGACTCCGTTTCCCATCCCTTGTTTAAAGAGCGGTCAGACTGTGTTAGCCACAGTATGAGTAGACACTAGATAGCTGGAATCAGTGATGGCAGGGCCAGTCATGGGGGAGAGCAGTGTCTGTCCTGTGCCAGCCTGCCGTGGCTCTGGTTACCAGCCGAGGGCAAGGGATGTTTCCTTTCTCCCCGCCCTCCCCCGCCGCAAGCAAATTCAGGCCAGCCAGACTCCATCCCAGGCCCACTCTTGCAGCTCAGTCTGGGAACCATCTTTGGACTCGCAAGTTAGGCAGAGTCAGTGAAGCCACCGCCTACCCAGAGTAGGGAGTTTCCTCCGTTCCTGCCAAAATGAAGCCACCCAGCTCTGGGTGTTTCCCTGAACACCCATCAGAGGACCTTCCGATGCTGTTTGCAGAGATTGCATGGATGGTAAACCCTGAGGGTGGTGTGTTTTGCAGCCATCAGCAGAGTCAACACGTTCCATTTCACAACCATTACAAAAAATGACAGCAGTTGCCGAGCCCAGCAACACATGCTTTATGTCGGTGATCTCATTTAATCCTCATGCAGTCCAGGGGGATGGGAACAAAGGCCTGTGTTTTACAGATGAAGAAATGGAGCTTCAGAGAGGTGAAATGACTTGCCCAAGTTCCCAGTAAATGACGGAGTCGGGACTCACGCTCTGAGCCAGTGCCATGGTCTGGGGGTTCAAATCACAGTCCCTCTGGGGGAGGGAGCAGGAAAGGCTCAGCCTGCCCCAAGCCCCACTTTATAGATGGACAAATCAAGGCCCACAGGTCTGGACTGGCGACTGGCCCAAGGTCACATAGCAAGCCAATATGAGAGCAGATTCTAGGAACACTTTCGCCAAAGCTTCACCTCACCATTCCAGAAAACAGAAAGTGCCCTAGGCATAAACAACAAATCCCATCTTAAGGAATCCCCAGCATTTCCTAGGAAGTAGAACAGTGCCTGGGGTTTGAAAGACCAGGATATCCTGAGGTTTCAAGGTTAGGGCTGAGCGTCCTAGCGTTCCTCTAGGCAGCAAGGCGGCTGGCCATGTTGTGTCACTCTTTGGGGCCTACCGTGGAGGTGTCATCTCTAATCACTTGCTGTGGTGGTTTGTGTGCCCAGGACATTCTCCCTCTCAGCTGCCTTGGCTGGTTAATGCCCACCTGCCCTTCAGATGTCAGTTTAATGTAACTTCCTCTGGGAAGGGCTCTGTGAACCCCCACGGTCTCCTAACCATAGAGTCTAGTGAGTCTTCTCTTTTCCATAATTGCACTGACACCAGTTTGCCCTGTGGACTCGCACCAGAGGCACAGTTAACTAACACCAACTTCAGAACTCACCTTCCAGCCACTGACCTCCAGGTGCATCTCCAGAATTTGATATTATCCCCACAAAAGCAAACTAATCTTTTTTTGAGAGAGAGAGAATGAGCAGGGAGGGGCAGAGAGAGAGGGAGACACAGAATCCGAAGCAGGTTCCAGGCTCTGAGCTGTCAGGACAGAGCCTGGTGCGGGGCTCGAACCCACAAACCATGAAATGACCTGCGCCGAAGGCAGACGCTTAACCAACTGAGCCACCCAGGTGCCCCACAAACTAATCTTTTAACACACACTAGGATGATGACGCTTAATAGAAAAACAGATTGGAATCATCCCTGCTGCTGCCAGGAGCACTCCTGAATTCTCTGCTCCACCTCAATTCGTCCCTAAAGGTAGAGTCTTTTTCTTAAGGGGAGAGAAGCATTAATGTCCCAATATCTCAAGATGGCTTTAATTACCTCTTTCAGCCCAGGTCTCAGACCCAAGTATGCAAAAGATTCAGTGTGCATTATAGGCACTCTAAGGGCTTTTAAATATAATTTTGAATGCTATGCCCTTTCCACCTGAGGGCTGACTTTATAGAGGTAAACCTCCTTCAGAGACAACCCTCACCATGTGAGAGGGTATTGGATTTCTAACCCCCTCTCCCACTCCTAGACCAGAAACCCCACGAGGATCTGTTTGGGTCCATTTCTCTGTACCCATATCCAGCACCATGCTGGGCACAGTCAAGGGAATGAATCACATTTGCTCACTTGTGGAAATAAGACCAGCAGTGGTCTGTGTGGGTCTAGGTGACTATAGATGCTCCCCAAGGCTGGAAGCCACTTAAACATCAATTTGCACTCGCTCCCCTGCATACATAAGGCCAGCAGCAGTGTGAGTGTGAATGTGTGTGGATTTGTGCGGAAACTTATGCAAAAACCAGAGGCAATTACGTTTGAATCAATTTCCTATTGCTTCAGTAACAAACTACCATAAATTGAGTGGCTTAAAACAATGGCAGTTTCACTGTCTTACAGGTGGAGGTCAGAAGTCCAAAACGGGTCGTACAGGGTCTATAATCAAGGTGATGGCAGAGCTTCGCATTTCTTCTGGAGACCCTTAGGAAGAATCTGTTTTCTGGGCTGTTGAGCTTCTTTCTAGAGCTGCATTCCTTGGCTCTGGCCCTTCCTCCATCATCAAAGCCAGCAGCACAGCACCTTCAGACCTCTCTCTCTCTGTGCTTGTCTCCACACATTGCCTTCTCTCTCGCAAGGGCCCTGTGATTACAACGGCCCCACCCTGATAATCCAGGGTGGTCTCCCCATTTTCAAGATCCTTAATTTAACCACATCTGCAAAGTCACTTTTGCCATATAAGGTCATGTTCACAGGTTCTGGGGATTAGGATCTGATATCTTTGGTTGGCCGTTATTCAGCCTGACTTGCTCCATTGAGCAAGACACTCAACACATGTTTGGTGAATTGCATCATAAGAAAGGGAAGAATACTGCTCCAGCAGAGAGCCCACACATGAGATCCTAGATCCCCACCTCCCCCAAGGCTTTGCTGTTGTTCTGCCCCCAGAATACTGGTAACTCCTGCTCCAGCCTCTTCCAGGCATCACAATTTTTATTCTTATTTTATATCATGCATAAACGGTTTATAAGTTTGTTACCAAACGACAGAATCTTGATTTCTATTTATCAATGAATTGAACAGAAGAACTGTTTCGGTTAAGCATGAACTTATCTGGAATCTGGAAGGCCTGGATTCAAACCTAGGCTTTGCCACTTACTAGCTGTCAACAATAATTTTAGGGGTGCCCGGGTGGCTCAGTTGGTTGAGTGTCCGACTTGGGCTCAGGTCAGGATCTTGCAGTTCATGGGTTCGAGCCCTACATCGGGCTCTGTGCTGACAGCTCAGAGCCTGGAACCTGCTTTGGATTCTGTGTCTCCCTCTCTGCCCTTTCCCTCCTCGTGATCTGTCTCTCACAAAAACAAACAAACAAAACAAATGTAAAAAAAAACCACCCCAAAACCCTCTGGGAGTAATTTTACCTCTGGGAGAAGACTCAGATGATATACATTGTTTTGCTTGTTTTTTGATCTGTAAAATGGGTATAATAACAGAACCTCCATTGTAAGGTAGTTGTGACAAATAAGATAATGTATAATGTAATGTGGTTTTCAAAGTGTGGTTCCAAGACCAGCTCCATTAATATTACCTGTCAGTTAGACCCACCCCTGATATATGGAATCAGAGACTCTTCAAACGGGGCCCGGAAATCTATGTTGCAACATTCCTTCCAGAGAATTCTAGTGTAGCTCAAGCTTGAAAGCCATTTATATATATGCCTTTATGCCTTGCCTATATATATGCCTATATATAATTATATTATGTACTGTATAACATACCATATGTTATAGATACACTTAACATAGTTAATATGCTATATATTGTATTACATATAATATGCTAGGTGTAAGGAGCCTGGCATACAATAAGCACTCAACAAATGGTTCTCGTTATTGGTTTTTGCTTTTTTTAAATGTTTATTTATTTTTGAGAGAGAGAGAGAGCATGAGTGGCAGAGGGGCAGAGAGAGAGGAAGACACAAAATCCAAAGCAGGCTCCAGGCTCTGAGCTGTCAGCACAGGGCCCGACGTGGGGCTCAAACCCATGAACTGTGAGATCATGACCTGAGCCAAGGTCAGAAGCTTAACTGACTGAGCCACCCAGTGCTTACTATTGATAGTTCCAGCACGTTCCCTCTGAGATGTTGAGTTGGGCATGTATCCCTCCCCCTTCATATCCTACAAACACTGTATGTGTTAGGGAGGTCTCCTAATGCAACCTATCACCCACACAGCTGCCCTACAATGAGGCGGTCTTCCCACCTGTCCTTGCTCACTATTTCTCCAGACAGGTTAAGCCGCCTGGTCAAGCCCTTCCCATACCTGCATACCCACTGTGCACGTGCCGTAGAGACCTTCCTCCGGGTGTCTCTTCTCCAAGGTACCCCTCAGCGGTGCTTAGGGGCTCTCTAGCAAGTCTGAGCCTCAGATGAGGGTGCAGGGGAAGTTTCCTACTCCCATATGGGACCTATGTTTCTACTTGTCTGTCTAGCTTTGGCAGTTACTTCACCCTGCTGACTCACTCTGCTCTGAGGTTGACCAAAACCCCCAGGCCTTTTTCTTAGGAACTGCCTGAGGTCTGGTTGGTTGGGTCACCCCAGTCCTTGACACGTGCAGTTTATTTCTTTTCTTTTTTTCTTTTTAAATTTTATTTATTTAATGTTTTTTTTTTTTAATGTTTATTTATTTTTGAGAAGAGACAGAGAGCAGGGGAGGAGCAGAGAGAGACGGAGACACAGAATCCAAAGCAGGCTCCAGGCTCTGTGCTGACAGCACAGATGTGGGGCTCGAACTCATGAAGCGTGAGATCGTGACCTGAGCCGAAGTCAGACGCTTAACCGACTGAGCCACCCAGGTGCCCCACGTGCAGTTTATTTCTTAAAAATAACATTTACTTTTGAATGACAAGAGTAATACATCCTTGATGCAGTAATTTAGGAAAGAGAAAGGGGAAAAAAATCACTGGTGATGGTCATTTTTATATGGACTGATTTAAAAACAATTTTTTTTATGTTTATTTATTCTTGAGACAGAGACAGAGCATGAACAGGGGAGGGGCAGAGAAAGAGGGAGACATAGAATCTGAAACAGGCTCCAGGCACTGAGCTGTCAGCACAGAGCCCGATGTGGGGCTTGAACCCACGAACTGTGAGATCATGACCTGAGCCAAAGTCAGATGCTTAACTGACTGAGCCACCCAGACGCCCCAGATATGGACTGATTTTTTAAAATGATCCTATATTTTTGTAATCAAGAAAAAAAAAACCCACACTTAAGCAACTTTCATTTCTGGGGGAAGAAAAAGAATTGGAGAAAACAAAACTAGTGTACCTGGGGATAATTGTGAATTCTAGCATATATAGATATGTCTATATATGCTAGAAATATATAATCCAAACGTATGTCAGTGTATAACAATGCCAACTCATCTCCCAGAGACTACCATTGCTAGTATTTGGGGCATAGCCTCCAGGACTTTACAGTTAACATCCTGTATGTTTAAACTTAAATTTAGGTCTAAACTTAGCATTGGATTTGGAGATAGACCTGGTTCAAATTTTGGCTCCTGTATTTATTGGTTGTTTCACTTTGGACAATTTATTAAACCTCTTAGAGTCTCAGCTTCCTTGTCTGTAAGATGGAGGTATTAATATCTATCCTCCAGGATTGTGGTCAACATGAAAATTAATGGAAATAAAGCATACAGTAAGAGCCTGCAAAGAGCTTATATTGGGGTTGTTACTATTGTTAACTGTTCACCTGGCCAACTGCTGTTCCCTTCCAGATCCAGGTCAGTTGCCTCTTTCCTTTCTAGTCTTCCCCCGGCAGCTCCCATACCTCCCACTCCCTTTGTCTTGTGGCTGTCCTGCGACCATCCTTCTGCTATAGCATCAGACACACAATGCTGTACTCCCTATACTCTTAAACTCCTCCAGGGCAGAGACTATGTTCGCCTTGTTCATTTCTGTGTCCCTAGGGCAGGGTCTGGCAGAAGGCATGCCCCAGAGTCGCTGTCAGGATACATCAAATGAGAGAATTAGAAGGGGCTGGATAAAGGGCACCTGGGTGGCTCAGTCTGTTGAGCATGGGACTCCTGGTTTTGTCTCAGGTCACAATCCCACAGTCCCTGAATCGAGCCCCACCTCGGGCTCTGCGCTGAGCATGGAGTCTGCTTAAGATTCTCTCTCTCTCTCTCTCTCTCTCTCTCTCTCTCTCTCTCTCTCTCGGCGACTGGGCGGCACAGTTGGTTAAGCGCACCCAGTCGGTTAAGCGCCTGATTCTGGCTCAGGTCATGATCTCACTGCACATGAGTTCATGAGTTCGAGCTGGCGTCAGGCTCCGCACTGTCAGTTCCCCTGCTTCGGGTTCGGTGTTTCCCTGTCTCTCTGCCCCTCCCCTGCTCACACACACACACACACTCTCTCTCTCTCAAAAATAAACATTATGATTCTCTCTCTCTCCCTCTACCCTTCTCCCCCGGCTCATGCTCGCGCTCTCTCTCTCTCAAATTCAATTAAAAAACAAAGAATTAAAAAAAAAAAAGGGGGGGATGGATAAGAATGTTAGAGAATGGATGAATAAACATGGGGAGACCAAACGCGTGAATGGAAGAAGGTATGAATGAGTCAGGAGCCAGTAGGCGTCGTCCAGCAGCCCAACCCTCTTTTCTCGCAGGGGGAGCGAAACCCCTTCTCTTGGGTGGGTCCTTCAGGTGGGGCGCGGGGCTCCTGCCTGGCCCTGGCTGCGGCGACACCCTGCCCCTCACAGCGGGAGCGTCTCTGGGGGCGGGGCCTTTCGAGATGGGGGGTGGCGGGTGTCGAGGGGGGGCCAGCCGGGGCTGGGGGAGGCGGGGCCGGAATCTGTGCACCCACACAGCCAAGCCCGTTCCGGCACACGCAGCTCCCACACTCTGCGGCCCCACCCGAGGCGTGCGCTCTGGAGGAGCCCCAGCCTAGAGGGCTGAGAAACTGAGGCTTTAGGGGTGGGTGGGTGGGAGGCTGCAGCCGGGCCAAGTCTGCCCCAGCCAGCCAGTTCACTTGCTGTGGAACATTCGCCGACCCAGGTCTCCGTTCCCGCTCCCGTTTCCCCATCCCGGGAAACCCTTCCCGCTTTGGCGTGATTAAGTCTTTTAACTCTTTCCCAGGCAACCTCCCTCCAAAAAAATCTCCGAATGCGAAAGCAAAATCGAAACCTGATACCTGACACCACTGAGTAGATAGACCCTTAGGAGGAGCGGAGAGCTGAGTCAGACGCGGGGGGAAAAGAGCCGCCTTGCCCCTGGCTCCTTCCCTGCCTTCAATTTCCTTATTTGTAAGCCGGCGACTGTCCACCGTAACCGTGCCACGCCCCCAGGACCGCAGTGAGGACCCAGGGCGCGGTTGCCTGTAAACTGCTTGCAAGCGGTGGGAGCCGGTTACTCTCACTCTCGGAGGCCCAGCCCTTCCTGAGGCCAGCACCCCGCCCCTTGCCCCCCAACCCTTGAATTGTGGCGAGGCGGGGTAAGAGGGTCCCCGGGGACATTCCTGAGCTGGTGTGCCCGCCACACCAAGAAGCTAGTGTGCGTCCTCCGTGCTGACCTCAGGCCTACCGAGAAGGGAGTTTTTAGAGAAGGAAATGCTTGTGGTGAGACTGGGGGTGGTGGCGCAACTTCGCGGGGATCGGCTGAAAAAGCTCCCCGAGCTGGGTGCGTTCTTGTGGCGGGCGCTGTGACCCCAGCCGGCCCCCACCGCGGTCAGAAAGTACCAGGTGTTCCCCCGGTGCTTCATGGGGCGGCAGCAAAGCCTCAGCGTGAGGAGCCGCAGCCCAGCCCACTTGCCTTCTCTGGGCCTCAGAGCCTCTCTCTCTTCAGAGCAGTTTCCCAGGGTCTCCTAGAGCCTGGCCCACTAGCCACGCCTCTATTGTGCTCCTCCAAAGGCGGCCCAGGGAAATGGCCTCGGGAGTTAGATCCGGGCTTGTGCGGTGACATGGGAGGTTGTTTCCCCTCTCTGGATCTCAGTGCTGAGCGACAGTGGGTTGTATCTGGTTCTGCAGTGGCGTGATCGTGAAACCAAGATCCTGTGGCCAAGTATTTTTGTCAACTCTGGGGTTGGGGACAGTAGAAAGGCCCAGCCCCGTGGACAGATGAAAAGACACCCAGGATAGTTGGAGGGCTTGATCACTATTCACTGAACAGCGTGGAGAAGACCTGGCCTTCCTGTGTTTCTACTTCCTCATCAGCAGAACGGGGACATTCCCTTTTAGGTCTCTCGTTCCTTCTCTATAAAACAGGAGGGGGATGGGCTCCAAGCATCTTGGGTACTGTGATTCTGCTTCCTAGCTGTGACCCTGGGCAAGCCACTGCACCTCCCCATCTTAGAAATGTCTTTATTTCGGGATGCCTGGGTGTCTCAGTCGGTTAAGTGTCCAGCTTCAGCTCAGGTCATGATCTCACAGCTTATGGGTTCTAGCCCCTTGTCTGGCTCTGTGCTGACAGCTCGGAGCCTTGGAGCCTGCTTAGGGTTCTGTGTCTCCCTTTCTCTCTGCCCCTCCCTCGCTCACAGTCTGTCTCTGGCTCTCAAAAATAAATAAAACATTAATGTTTATTTTATTTTTGAGACAGAGAGAGACAGAGCATGAACGGGGGAGGGGCAGAGAGAGAGGGAGACACAGAATCGGAAGCAGGCTCCAGGCTCTGAGCCATCAGCCCAGAGCCCGACGCGGGGCTCGAACTCACGGACTGCGAGATCGTGACCTGAGCCTAAGTCGGATGCTTAACCGACTGAGCCACCCAGCAGCCCCATAAATAAAACATTAAAGAAAAAAAAAAAAAAGAAGAAACGTTTTAGTTTCTCCTTCTGCTAATGGGCTGTTTAGCCCTCCCCCCTCTCAGGGTTACTGAGTTCAATGGGGTGAACAGGACAGATAGAGGCACAGCCCAACTTCATCTCCCCCCACCTCCTTTACAGCCGTTGTAAAGCACACCTTGAATCTGGGGTGTGCTGTTCCCATGGTGCTGGCTGGAAGTGACCTTTGGGATCCATGCCCCTGAAAGACCTCCAGGGGCTCTCTGCCCAGAT
Source organism: Acinonyx jubatus (assembly GCF_027475565.1). Classification (NCBI taxonomy): domain Eukaryota; kingdom Metazoa; phylum Chordata; class Mammalia; order Carnivora; family Felidae; genus Acinonyx; species Acinonyx jubatus. The sequence goes on from NC_069381.1 coordinate 24,657,044, forward strand.
GGGATCAAGCACCAACCTCAGGCTCCATTCAAAACCCTCTCCCGCTCAGATCTAATTCTCCTCACTCTTCAACATACACCAATAACTTCCTCAAGCAAACCTTCCTCCCCCAGCCCTTTACTTGTGATTTCAGGGTCCCAACTGTATTTGTTATCAAGATCTGCTCTTCTGACTGTTCTCGAAATTAGACAAGGCTATCCCCACATACCCAGGAGCGGAAGCCTGGAACCTGGGGCGTATTATCCTCCTTTTCCTCACCACCACATTTATACTAGCCCACGTCATAAAGACTCTGTTCTCTGGGAGTCCATCCTATGTACCCTGGGACCTTGTGGAACATGTGGGGACATTACTGAATAGGCACACACCTTCCCTATGCTGGGCCCTGTGCTGCCTTTGGAGGCACGGAGGTAGGTCACTCTATCCTTAGGGCCCCCTGGCTGGTGGGGAGAGGGTCACATAACCACACTCCTGGACTCAACTATTCAATTTCTTTACATTTTAAGCCCCCTACCCAGTAGAATATAGTGAGGCCTACAAACATGGGTCGAAGAGAACCGGACTGGCTGCGTGACCCTGGGGAAGCCTTCTCCCTTTCTGGACCTGTGTTTTGTCATTTGCTTAACGGTGTGGAATTGATTCGAAAAAAGCATGGCTGGGGGCTTTTCTAGTTCCAACAATCTTGGAAGCAACAACTCTCCGGGCCAGGCCATAGGAGGACGAGAGAGACAGAGGTGGGCTGCTCAGATGCCTGACTGAGGAGGCTTTCCCTGCTCCTGCCAGGCATTTTCTTGGAGGCCCCGCTCCCTTGCCCTCACCTCTCCTCCCAAGGTGGTGTAAAGCCGTTGTAAAGCTTGGCCTACAACAGAGAAGCTGCTGGTTGGTTCCTCCCGAAGCCTTGCTGGTCTATCTGACTGGCCCACAGCCCACCCTGGCTGGTGACTGTCTGCTTCTCTCCAGCTGGCATGGGGCTGGAGCCCAGGCTAGGAAAGGAGAGCCTGGATCTCTCTGTGCCCAGTGCCTGCTGCAGCAGAGTGTTCATAAGTCCCAGGCCTGGGTTCGAACCCCAGCCCTGCCACTTTTTAGCCATGAGGCTGCTATAGTTAATTTTATGTGTCAACTTGACTGGCTCACAGGGAACCCAGACTTGGACTGGCCCTATGCGAATACAGAGGCTTTGGGCAGTTTGCTGGCTCACTCTGAGCCTCTGTTTTGAAATCTGTAAAAAAATGGAAGCCATGATTCCTTGCACAAGTACCACTCCTTCCTCTAGAAGTCCCACTGTTTGTGGAGAACAGCTCCGAATCTTCTTTGCAAGCATGTCCACGCTCTCCTCCACCCTGCCCTGGGTTGCCTTGCCAAGACGCGTGTCCCCACCACCGACTGGAAGCGCTAGCCGGACACCGTTCCCTTTCCACCCCGTCTTTGCACCAGCTGCTGCTCCCTCCTGTGGAACACATGCCTTGTCTCATCTTTTATCTACCTGCTAAACTCTCACACATCCCTCAGGGGCCATCTCTGAGGCGTCCTCTCAGGGCCTTCCCTGACTCCCTTAGGAGTCGTCTTGCAGTGCCTGGCACACCTCTGGGCTGTCGCATTATTCGTGCCATGTTGGGGTTGTGGGTCTGCGTGTCTGTCTCCCCAGACTGTGAGCTTCTTGTCTCCGTGCATGAAAGGGTGGCTTCCCTTTGAGTCGCTGCAGTGTTTTTCAGTTTATGAAGTACTTTTATAGATGCACGATTTCACTTAAACTCACAGCAACATGGGGAAGGAGGCAGAGCCAGGATAAGAGCCCCCAGTTCATTCCCAGACAGGGCTTTTTCAGAAAGGAAAACTTGGATGGGGGCGGGTGTGGGGGGAGAGCAGGGGTTGGTTCTCTGGCTTCTCAGGCTTGCAGCTCAGCACAGGCTAGCAAGGCAAGGCTGGGTTGGACTGGGGAGGGTGGGCTAGCAGAGGGTACAAGGGCAGATAGAGACCAGAGGAGAGGGTCAGATCTGATTCCAGATGTGTCCCTCTCTGTGCGGTCCTGGGCAGCTCTCCTCACCTCTCCAGCTTTAATCTTTAGCTCCACAAAGTGATGCTTGGAAGGCCAATGTGGAGGGCACAAGATAGTCATGGGGGTGAGTGCTCTGGGGAAGGAGTGGCACCGAGGAACTTGACAGACACAGGAAATACGTGCACTCAGATTGACTCAGACACTCTAGCTCTTCCTGTCTTTCTCGTAACTCATCTGTTATTGTGAGAAACCCTCCCCTGGGGCCGGAGTATCCAAAGACCTGCTCATCAGAACCCAAAAATCCTCTCCATAAGGACCCAGAGAGACCCATCCCAGTTCAGGGCTTGAGGGCCCAGTGTTCAAGGGCTTAGAGCTTCCTACAGTATATAGGCCTTTTAATGGTGGTGCCCACATCCCCTGGAGAGGACTGTATGAACTTTGTGTGGGGCTCGTGCTCCATTTCATTCAATAACAGTCCTGCTTTTGCACCCTCAAGGCCAAAAAGAACTACAGTCCAGGTATCTGCTCTGAGTTCTGGGCTGCCAGCAAGGCTGGGAAATCTGCTTGGGTTCCTAGGCACCCTCAGGCTCCGCACAGGGCCGTCCCCAAGTCAAAAATCTCTCTTGAGCCATTCGTCTGTCCCTCCAAGAAGTCCTTTTCCAGGAAAGTCCCTTGGGTGTCTGTCATCCCAGGGATAGCCTGGCCCAAGGCAAAGCCAAGAAAGACACTGGTGATTTTACCATGTAGCTCAGAGTCCAGAAATGTGGGTTCTGGCGCTGGTTCTGACTTGCTGTGTGGACATGGGCGAGTAATTTGGACTGCCTAAGGTCTCAGTTTGCCTTTGAGTGGGGACTGTGGGCCCCACCTCACAGAGGATCCAGTAAGATCAAAGATATGGACATTCTTTGCTGTTGACATTTGAAGGATGGGAGAAAATTATTGACGGGAAGGGGCTGTGAGGTGGTGGGCCGGGAGTCAGATCCCCCTACAGCCAGATGACCTCGGACAAATCATCCTGGGCTTGGGAACACTCTTCCCCTCCACTGCTCCACTGAGGAAGTTGCTCCTCCACATGTCAGGGTTGAACTGCAACACCACTTCCTTAGGAATAATGCCTCTCCCGCCTGCCCAGAGAGGTGAGCTTCCCGTTATAAAGCTCTCCAGCTACCTATATTTTTCTAAACAACCCAAATAATCACAAATAGCTCATTACTGGCATGCTGACATGTTTAGTGTCTGTCCTCCCAGCCAGCCCGTGGGCTCCTTGCAGGAATCACGTCTGACCTGTTCTCCAGAGGTCGACACGGGGTCTGACCCATAGATGTTCAATAACTATTTCTGTATCACCTGGCAGGTTCTTTGAGTCTTAGCTGCTTCACTGGGCTGCTGGAGAAACCCAGAAGGTCAAGGATGAGGCCCCAAGCGTGAAGTGTCTGGGTGGATGGGCTGCCCTGTGAAGGTCTTTCTCTGAGACTAGAGGGAGGGAGTGCCCTCACCAGGAGGCAGGATGGCTTTGGCATTGGGGGAAGGGAGGGGGTGGTGTGGGAAAGCTGAGGTTCCAGAGGCTTGGTACCCTGCTGCCCCCAGATGCCTGTGAGGCCCGTGGGGGGGCTCTGCTCTTTCTGGCCTAAGAACCTTCAGATGTAGCTTGGCGCCTGGTGCTCCACTCAGCCCCTTGCTGCCTCTCGCCTGCCCCTTCCGCTCGTCTCCTTGTGCCGACACCCACTCCCCCACCAGCATCTGCCACGGGGAACACACGAATTCCTCAACAGACCTGGTCTGTTCCTCCACCAGGGCTTTGCATACATTGTCCCCTCAATGGCAGTGCACACCCCTTCTCTGCCTGGAAGGTGCAAGACACATTCGACTCCATGCTCTTCCTGTTGGGAAGCCTTGCAGGCCACCACACGCGGAGTTAGCTGCTGCTGCCTTAGGCCCCAGAGCCGCTTGGGTATTTTTCTCTCTATGCAGTGAAGCACCCACCACACTGGGCTGGGATTGGCTTCCTGTCTGTCCCCAACCTCACAACTGACTGGGAAATGCTTGAAGGCAGGGATCAGCTCAGCTCTTCACTGCAGCCCCAGTGCACAGCAGCACAGGGTCTGACACCAAGGAAGGTCCTGAGTAACCAGGGCCTGGGTTTCTTGGCAGGAGAGACTACTTCTTGGTATCTACAGTACCTCACCATCAGGCATTATGTGGGAAGAAGATCAAGGACCAAGGACAAGGGCAACCTTATTTGTTCACCCGCTAGGAAACTGAGGTTCATGAAGGGGTAGGGATTTGCCCAACATCCCACAGCACATCAGTGACCAAGCTCGGCTCCAAACCCAGGGGTCCTGCTGCTCGGTCCCCAGCCAGGGCTGTAGCAGCCTCGTACAGTGTTCGGGCGTCAAGCCAGGGTGCCCGGAGGCCCCAGGGGCCCAGGCCCTGCAGCTGCTCATTCCACACTGGCTCAGCCCTTCTGGCTGGGCTCTCAGCCAACTGCAGCACGAGGCTCTGTCTGGCTGCCCCTGCCAAAAGGTCGCTGTCAGCAATTTGGGGAGGTGACTAGGCCACTTCCCACTGGGTGGTTCAGACACAGCAAGGCCTAGAACAGCGTCTCCACTGGACTGTGGGCTCTGGGCCTGGCCTTTCAGCTGCACCGTGTCCTCCTTGCCAACCCGATTAAAACTGAGTTAACAGTCTGAAGTACACAGAGCAGAGCCCAGCATGTCATATGAACTCAACATTCATTAGCATGGCATCATTATTACTACTGTGATAACAAGAACCCATGTGGCACAGTGACTAAAAGCACAGGCCCTGAAAGTGTGCCAGCCAGGGGGCGTATCCAGGCTCCCCTACCTACAAAGTTAAGCAAGGTACTTAGCTGCCTTATGCCTCATTTTTAAAATCTTTGCTTTTATTTTATTATTTTTTAAGTAGGCTCCATGCCCAACGTGGGGCTTGAACTCACGACCCTGAGATCAAGAGTCAGATAGATGCTCTACTGACTAAGCCAGTCAGGTGCCCCCTCATTTTTTCAATCTTGCAAATAGGACTGTGGGAGAATTAAATCAGTTAATATGTAAAAGGTAATTAGAACAGGGCCTGTGACAGAGTGATCACTGAGTAAGTGTTAACTTGTTAAGTGGCCCAAATCCCTGGACGGATAGAGCGACTTCCTCATTGTCCTCTCTAACCCCTCTGTCCTCAACATTAAAACACAAACTGACCACATCAGCCCTTCCCTGTTTGAAAAGTTCCAATAAATGGGCTCAAGACCAGGTGTCCACAGACGCCTTGGCAGGAGGGTGCAGTTTGCTCCTACTTTGCCCCCGGCTGCTTCCCTGGTCTCATCTCCCAGCCCCATTCCCTTCCTCCCATGCTCCAGCTGTAGCAAACACTTGCTCTCTCCGGAGCCTGCTGCGCTTTTCCATGCCTCTGTGCCTTGTATGAGCTACAGTCTTTCCTTCTTTCACCACCCAGGAAGCCCCTGCTTGACTCTCCAGGCCCAGATGGGATGGTGACCCTGAAAGCCTTCCCTGCTGCGCCCAGCTGAAGTAGTTGCTCTGTCTTGTTCCCAGCATATCACCCAACACTGCAATTACCTGTGAATGTGTTTCTCCCTGGACTGTGCCCTGCCCTTGTCTTTGTGCCTGGCTCAGCACCAGCAGGCCGGAGCAGCTCAATGTTTGTGGAAGGGGAGGACTTCCAAGCATCCATCCAGATGCAGCTCTGGGTCAGTCCCTGTGCTGGGCACTGGGGGGGTGGGCGGAGGAGGCAGGCAGAGGCTGTCCTGGAAGGAGCGCCAGTCACCTGGGGAGCTAGGACAAGTCTGTGTATTTACAAGTCCGTGTATTTACGAATAGAAAAGTGCCAGGTGGCTTGAGTTGGGTGTGGGCCTAATCACAATTCCAGGAGATAAACTGGAGGTTGCCAGGTAGTGTGGGGAGACCCAGGGAGGAGAAATGGTGGAGTTGATTTCATGGACTGCCAAGTGGTTCCATTTTGCCAGAGCATACAATATAAAGGGGAGATGAAGCTCGCCAGGCCTCTGTGTGGCCGGCTAGTGAGTTCAGACTTTGCCCAGCAGATGATATCCCTCCCCTGCCCACTATTCTCAGCACTTTTGACCTGGGGAGGGGTTTCTAGGGCATTTGTTTCCCACAGGAGCAATGGGTGCTCAGGTAGGAGCCTAGCAGGAAAAGGCAGCCCAGTTTATAAAACATGTTTATGTGACACAAAAACTCTCCCGAGTGGCTGCCTGGTAAACTCCTAATCGTCCTTCAAGCTGTGGCTCAGAAGTGAACCCTTCTCTGAGGCCGTCCCCAACCCACCTGAGCTAGGTTCCTCACTCCCTGCTCTGTTCTTCCCACTCTGTGTCTCTGATTTTACGTGTGTCTCCTCTACTAGACTGGGAGCTCCTGGATGTCAGGCACTGTCTCATTCATCTTTGTTTCTGGGTCCAAGGGCCCAGCACAGACAAAAGGAAATTTTTTGCAAGTTTAAGGTGCACAGCATGATGGTTTGATGAACCAGGACTGAGCCCAGGTTTGGGGAGTCCATCTGGTGGGGAAAGAAGGCATGGCTTCAGATGGCTAAGGTCAGAGCTTGGCACACTTTCAAAGGAATCATGCCTTAGTTCTGATCCCTGTTGCCTTGCCGATGGCATGCTTGAGGGAGAAGGGAAGAGACATATATTGGGCACCTACTGTGTGAAGACCTAACGTGGACATTCTCATATAGAGAATTCTATTTAATTCTGAAAAAGGTATTGTGATCCTCAATGTACAGGGAGGAAGCTGAGGCTCACCAGGGGGAAGTGACTTGTCCACCATCTCCCAGTCAGGGAGAAGCAGAGCCAGGATCTGAACCCTAGGCTCAGTGCCTCCTTGCCTGGGGCTCAGGGGCTCACATGAACAGGAGTAAGGGCCAGGTGGGGACTCTCAAAGGGGAAGGCTGTGTAGTTCTGTGGGGGACTGGGGCCTACTCCTGGGATTATGTCCTTTGGCCCTAGACCAAGGACCCTGCAATCTGGGCATCTGCCCAGTGCTGTTACTCGTGCTGCTATGCTGGTCTCCCTGGAGCACGTGAGGGACTGCACGGTTGCCACTGTGGCCTGTGGCTCTGGCCCAGCTCCAGCCTGAGTCCGTGTAGCTCTGCAGCTTTCCCCACACCTGCCCCAGCCTGAGGCAGAAGCAGGGGAGGCTCCGGGCCCAGCCTTGGTGGCCTCAGACCAGAGGAGCAGCAGGGGGTAGTGGTGGCTGGGACCTACAAGGGGGTCATATCAGCCCTAGCCAGCACCCCAAGGGAGGGGGACTCTGGCCCACTCCCACCGCAAAGGTCACATGACTTCCTTTTTGTCTCTTGGTTGCTCTGAGGAGAAGGTGTGTAGATTAGGGTGTAGAAGAGGACAGGACCCCAAAGGCCCCACTTGGGTGGGTTTGGCATTCCCATGTCTCACAGGCTGCAACTCTGATAACAAACCCCCTCAATTCCTGCAGGGCCACCACGTGCCAGGTTCGGTGCTGAGAGCGCTATCCGGACTCATTTAATTTCTCACAACAGCAGATAGAGGACACAGGCTGGGAGAGGAGACTCTGGAAGCCGGCTTCCACTTTTCACTACCTTAGGCCACTCCACTGGTGCACAGACCTTCTGGGCAACAGTGGCCCCCTTTACTCACTAGCATTGTGGCTCCTGAGCCAGACAAGCTGGGTCGAAGTCCCACTTTCGACATTTACCGTGAGATCTGTGTTTGTTTCCTGTCTGTGAAATGGAGGTGATGAGGATAGCAACCTTGCAGGTCACTGTGAGGATTCATCGAGATGATGCATACAGAGTTTAGCGTGACATCTAGCACGTGGGAAATGCTCAACATATTGTTGTGGGGTGCCCTTCCCTCCTCTCCACACACCCCTTTCTCCTCCGTGAAGCCGCCCTTCTGACTGCCGCACCCCTCACTCACTGCGTCCTCCTCCTCCTGGGGCCCTCGTCTGTGCTGCATAAGTCAGCATATTCGGTTGAGTTGGATTCCTGTTGGTCACCTCTCCAGGTCGTCTCCCCACGATCTAGACTGCTCTTCCTTCTCCAGTCTCAATTCCCATTGGGAATTTACAGTTTCAGGGAAGCTGATTCTACTCCCACCTACTCCCCATTCTAAGGGTGAGACACATGCTCTGAGCTAAGCCACTCAACAACCTCTGCCCCTAGGGGTTAATCTACAGGTGGGCAGGTGAACTCATGTAATCCACAGTGAATCTTAGGACTTGCTGAGAATGCTGGGACACAGATTCTATTTTCTCTGTGGCTCCACATGGTGTGCAGTGCAAATGTGAGGTCTGGAACCGCTGCAGCGAGGAACTGAGAGAAGGCAGCCTGAGGATGATACTGAGGGTCCAGAGGTAGGACAGCAGCAGAGAAATGGAGTTCTGATCAAACCATGCCCGACTGCCAGGCTCCACTAGACTTTTTGGTTGCACGAACCAACAAACTTCCTTTATTGTTAAGTCGATCTTCTATTACTTGCAACTAAAATCATCCTGATTCAAACACTATCCAGTAAACAATTGTGTTTACCAACAAATACGTTTATTCACTTATATACCGACTAGGCCTCTGCTCCACACCAAGCACAATGTACTGATGTGGTCCTATCCTCCTCAAAGAGCTTACAGTCTGATGGAAAGCATCAGGGATTAAAATGCCGTTTGGAGGGCTGGCTCTGATATAGGTAACTTGCTTAGCATTTATCCTCCCTCCTTTAAATAGGAGAACCCTGACTTTTCTTTGGATGTCATCTAAAGGCCTGGCCAACTGACCACAGCAACTCATTCAGTGATGGGCATGAGAGTCAGCCCTGAGCCTGCAAGCTTTACAAACAGGTCCTGTACTTCTGCTGAGGGTGACTAATCTGGGGAAACATAAGACTGGGGTTTCCTCGAGCTGAAAGAGTGCAAGACTAGTTAGTCTCTGAGAGTTGGTAGCAGTAAACTTCTCTGACTTCACTCCTTCATTCAACCAGATGTCAGTGCCTCCTCCCACACCTGACCCTGTGCTGTAAGCTGGGGAAGGAGGGGTGAAGCAGACATGGCCCCTCTTCCGAGCTCAGTCTAAAGAGGACAAATGAGTAAGTAATCCACAGTAGCCATACTAGGAGTAATCAGCTTAGCCTGAAGGCATTCATTTTGGTTGTTGTTGCTGTTAATTATGTGATATGTTATACAGAGTATAACATATTAGAAGACCCAAGCAAAACTTAAAAATAAAAATTTCCTGGGGCACCTGGCTGGCTCGGTTGGTGGAGTGTGTGGCTCTTGATCTCGGGGTCATGACTTTGAGCCCCACACTGTGTGCAGAGATTGCCTAAATAAATAAACTTTAAAAAAATAAAAATCTCCCTTAGTTCCATGACTCAGCTATGATCATGCTTAATATTTTTTGTCTATAATCTTCCAGATGCTTTTCTATGTACTATACTTAAAAAAAAACCCAACTAAATGCAGTGTGGTATATTGAGTTGGATCCTGGAACAGAAGGGCACTAGTGGAAGAAGTGGTAAAAACCAAATAAAGTCAGAGTCTAGTAACGTCCCAACGTTCATCTCTCAGTTTTGGTAAATACCACGATTATGCTAATAGTAGGGAAGCTGGGTGACGTGCATATAGAAACTCTCTGTACTATCTCTGGAACTTCCTGTAAACCTAAAATTATTCCAAAATAAAAAGTTTACTTTACAAAATGAACTCATTCTCTATTGTTCTGTAATCTATGTTTATTCACTCAATAGTTTATCTTGAAATTCTTGTCTTAAAAGAATCTATTTCACGATCACATACTATTCCTTGAATGAATCATCACAGCCTATCTCCCCTATTGTTGGAAATTTAGGTTGTTTCCAATTCTCAGGGTTATAAAAAAAGGCTGCACATCCTTAGCCATTTCCTTAGAGTACATTAACAAAGTGGAAGTGCTGAGCCAGAACTGCCAGCTAGGAAACAACATACTGAGCACCACAAGCCGTCAATGTCCTCAAGCCCTGGATATATGTGAACTTAAGTCCTGCCAGGCACACCAAGAAACAAGTACTGCTCTCATTCCTTTATTATAGGACAACTGTCAGAGGGTTTCAAAGGATGAGCCAACAAATTCTCACCAAAGATTCTCTCAGCCCACCGCAGCCCCTCGCTGGTGTCACACCCAGCTCAAGCACACATGGATCTACCCTGTCCCAACGATGCCCTTCCGTGCTCCCTCCCATCCTGGCCTCAAGGAGGGCAGCTCCCTGCAGGCAGCCACTGCAGTGGTCTATGGAGTAAGAGCAGGTCCTGCTGGCCCAAGGTGTGATTTCAACAGCTCCTGTTTCCATCTTCAATGACAGAAGGTCCTCCTCGCAGTGACTTTTGGGTATTGTGGTCGTCAATACCCGGCAGGCCGCCATGTTAGGACAGACTGCTTCCTGTCCGCACCTCTGGGGAAGAGACTCGGATTCCCACCCCCACTGGGGGCACATCTAGCAGCTCAGGAAACACCCCAGTGAAAAGCAAACTGTTCTGGGTTGGTCCAGCAGTCCAAGGGAGAGATGGATATGGCGCTGGGGAACAGGGACAAAGATACACAGTCTGAAACACCTGGTAGCCATGGCAGGGTCTTTTCCTTGGCAAGGAACCATGGGAAAAAAGATAAAAAAAGGACTACTTATTGGGGTGCTATTTTTCAATTCGAATGGACTGTACCACCCATAGATGGGTGCTATGGTCATCCTTTTACAGAGGAGTTCATTCAGGCTTGGAGGTTAAGCAGCTCCCCAAGGGTACGTCAGTGCCAAGATCTAACCACAGGTCACCTCTGTCACCATAGAACCCATGCCCACATCACTAGGCAAATGACTGAACATAGAGCGGACATTAAAACCGAGAGACTCCCTTCTTTTCAGCCCCACAGCAAAGGGCCACCCCAACTCACAGTCAAAGCACTGATGCTATGTGTTTGGGAGAGGTGGGAAGGATGGCACGTGGGCCAAGCTGAAAGTGGCCATCAACTCTGTCCACATAACCTTGCCTCTGGCTCTTCCGGGTTCTTGAGCAGAAAAACTTCCCTTCTGAGGTCCGTATGCTGTTTGAAAGACATGGTTTCCAACCGAAAGCAGATTTCTCAAGTACCCTAGGGGTTCACTACATAAGAGCAGCCCTAGTGCCAACAGCCTCCACCTGGAATGCCCCACCCTCTATGCGGAGCCGCCCCAGTTCCACCTCCTCCTGGAAACTACACGACCCTCTTCTCTGCAGCCTCACCTCCTGTACCACATAAGCAGCCCTTTCTTCACTCTCCGCTTCTCCAAAATAGACTCGAGGCAGTTTGGAAAGACTCGAGACATGTCCAAGCACATTAACACCAAACAAAATGACTGACATTGGGTGAGGCGGGTAAGAATTTTATTACGAAACCCTGACGGAGGAAAAGCACAGTATCAAACACAAGGGGTTTCCTCACAGCCAGGGCAAGGAGAAAAACAGCAGAAAATGGAGCATTTCTTACCAGTAGAAGAATGCACACCAACTGAACAGAAGGTAAGTGATCTCCTAGCTCTAAGCTCAGAGGAATCCGTCCCCAAAGCCTTTCTTTAAGGGACCCCATCCAATGTGATGATTTGCCCCCTAGTGATTTTACCCCCAAAGTGCACATCTATTCAGTCTGAGGGTTACCTGCAGAGGATCTGGTCTTGCCCTTATCGTCCCATTGCCTCACGTGATCTAAGCACAGAACTGCCATGTGCCTGAGATGCCAGCAGGGCAGTGGTCCCTCGGGGTTACGATCATGCCACGCCACTAGCTGTGTGGACCCGCGGTCTGAAAGGAGTGACCGTGAAGTGGAACCAGTACAGACACCCTCCTGCTGCAGCCCTTTCCAGAAGCTATTGGCCGGGAAAACGGGTTCCTCTCTCCCCCCAGGAACTTGCTCCTCTGGCCTTCTGGAACAGGAGTGGCTCCTAGAGTTCTGCAAATCCAGTGCACTGGGGCTTCAGCACCCACAGCAGGGAAGCGAGGGAAGGACGAAATAGAAAACTGTCTTACCTGAGGCAACACTGGCAAACGGCCTCGACTTTCTTCTCCTTTCATTCAGATGTATGGCTCGTGGACTCCTCTGCATCGTGAGTGCCTGGAGAGTCTTTCCCTGCTCCCAGCAACGTGTCAAAGCAACGGTGCCGCGGTAAGAGGCCAGGATGTGGAGCCGCCGATGGGCTCCCTCTCGGCTTCTGTCACTCCTAGATGTGCGGACCTCAAAATGCACAGACATCACGTGGAAGTAACAGCAGCACTCACTCCCACAGGGTTACTGAGTGAGATAGTGTATGCAGAACCTATCATACAGTAAGCATTAAGTAGACGTTAACCCGTGAGTAATCATGAGAATACGAAAATACAGAATTCTGCAGGCAGTTTTACAGGTTCATGGACTTCTAGTGGATCCTAGCTTAAGAGTCCTTGGCCTGGTTCCTGAAAGTCAGGAAGATGACAGCTATCGCCAATGCTTGCATTTTCTCTCTGAACTCCATCGTCATGTCCTGGGCATGTGCTGTGTACAGGGAATCCGGGTCACCAGTGTCGCCAGCACACCTGAGGGGCAAGGGTCATTTCTGTTCTACTGATGAGGAGATGACTCACCCAAGGCCTCGTGGCAGAGGAGGTGCGGCCAGAATCTGTCTTCATTTAGCGGTCTAAGAAAGACTGGTGAGGCTTCCTGAGGGCCAAGGTTGCTCTTCATTCCGTTCTGTTCTGTCTGCAATGCTCCGTGCCCACGAGAGGGTCTAAGACACATTCCCTGGGTCCTCCGACTGGCAGTGAGCGTCCGTGAACAAGAACCCACCTGGAGGGGCCCGTCTTGTTGCAGAGCGCTGCACAGGTCACTAAGTCGCTTCAGCAACAAGGTCAAGGGGACAGACTGCGGCGTCAGAGACTGCTTTTCGAGTGCCGACTTGGCCTCTTCCGTGTGACCTCGCTGCTCCGAGTCTTGGTTTCCTTACCTTAAAATAGGAGGACAATAGTTCCGACTGCCCCAGATGCTCTGGGAGGACTGAGCGAGGTCGTGGCTATTGCAGCCTGTGCACAGTACCTGGCCTGACACCGGTGCTCCAGGCAGGGGAGTGGTTCCCTTGTCCAATCAGTTTCCGGAGGAGGAAACCAAGCCTAAAGATGTGGTCTTCTCTCAGGCCATTCTTCTCAACCATACCACGTGGTCTCCTGGCTGTTTCACAAATATTTCCCCCAGTTTGTTAGATGATGATCAAAGAAAGGAAAAATACTTTCACAGGACATTTAAACAGCTCAGGGAACGAAAAGATCAGAGCAAATGAGTCGTGTTGGCACCTGAAATGACTGTACAGGTGGGGATGTGGTGAAGTGGAGGGAGGAGCTGGCTCAGGAAGCAGGATTTAGTATGCCTGTGACCACTCTGGATCTCTCCGGAACAAGAAAGCCTGAAGAATGGCGGTGTTTCCAGCACAGCTTCCTCTGATTTGGGGAACAGCAGTCACTTCTCAGAAACCTCACTAGTAAGGATGTGTGGGCTGGTTAAGCTTCTGAGTCTTGATTTGGCTCCGGTCACAATCTTGCAGTTCGTGAGTTCAAGCCCTGTGTTGGACTCTGTGCTGACACCACAGTGTAGCCTGCTTGGGATCCTTTCTCTCTGCCCCTCCCAGCTCATGCTCTTTCTCAAAAACAAATAAACTTGAAAGAAAGAAAGAAAGAAAGAAAGAAAGAAAGAAAGAAAGAAAGAAAGAAAGAAAGAAAGAAAGAAAAGAAAGAAAAGAAAAGAAAGAAGAAGAAGGAAAGAAAAGAAAGAAAGAAGAAAGAAAGAAAAGAAAGAAGAAGGAAGGAAGGAAGGAAGGAAGGAAGGAAGGAAGGAAGGAAGGAAGGAAAGAGAGAAAGAAAGAAAAGAGAGAAAGAAAGAAAAGAAAGGAAGAAAGAGAGAAAAAAGAGAGAGACAAAAAGAAAGAAAGAAGAAAGAAAAAGAAAGAAGAAAGAAAAGAAACCTCACTGGCAAAGGCAGCCCTTCCAAAGAGCATGAAAGCTTCATTTTGGCACTTTTGCTGAGGAAGAAATGGATTTACAAAGAAGCAACCAGGAGTGTTAAAGAGGCAGCCGAAGAGGCAGCCAAAAATCTGGCTAGGAATGAGAAGCACTGGCTTTCTAGGCTGTGGACAACTGTCCACTCAACAATTATCTAGCCCGGCATGAAGCAGATATTTTTGTATCTATTCAGATCCACTAACATTTATCAAGAGTGTGCTGTGTGCCAGCCACCAAGCACAAACTTCTTTTTATAAACTTCACTGAATGCCAACAAGTCTGAGAAGGTGGCATCACGCCTCTCTTTTTTCAGACAAGGAAACAGGAGCAGAGTAAATGATTGGCCGGGATTCACTGCACATCCTCTGAGCTCCAGGCACAGCGCCGTCCCCACTAAGCCAAGCTGCCCTGTCCTCCGGTGCAAGAAAAGCCTGCATCTGAACTGAGGCTCAAGAGCGTGCGGCTCATCCTAAGAGCACACACTTGGACCTCCCTGTTTCGTGACTTCTAGTGACAAGAAGGTGCTTCCAAGCCAGATTCAGAATTCAATGCCATCTTTCTAGCCCAGATCCTCTCAAAAAATGCCACAACATGGGATACAAATTTTTAACATACTTTATTGATTTAGTGGCCAAACAAGGCAGCATTTGGTCAGTTAAGAAAGGCACCTCATTGAAAATAATACATCACAGTGCTGACGAGTGATCCCAGTCACAGGATTTGAGGATGGTAAGGACAGTCTTTGGATGATGTTGCTTAGGACACTTGTTTATTTATTAACAAGAGTCCCTTCACACGTTGTGGATGGAAGATGGCAAGAGTGTAGGGATGCTGGGTGGCTGCTGAGAGCTGACCCGTGAGAATGGGTGGCCTGGTAAACAGTGGTGCACTCTTAAGGAGGGAGACCAGCCCTGCCTTCCCCACAACTGCAGTAAACTTGATTGGCTGAGCACACCGCCTCCATGAACCCCATACCCGCCCCCCCCCCATCTCTTTCCCATGTGGAGATGATCTTTTGATCTCATGGTGCAGGGAACCAGGGTCAGGGTCAATAGTCAAACCCTGTCTGTTCCAAGCTTTAGGAGAGACAGAACAGTTTGATTTCCTGCACTCTTAGGCTGGCAGCCCATGAGGTTCTGAGATAAAAGTTGAGGTCTTAGGGCATTGGCTTTAAAAAATATTGTCACAAATCCACAGTAAATCAAACTTCAATTTCTTAGAAACAATACTGCACTTCCCTATTTCTACTTATACACTCTAATCAGTTTAATTTCCCCCTTCCTCTGTACTCTTCCAGACTCCTCTATTATGTGTCAAGGAGACGGCCTCACTACCACATTGCTGCTCTTTGTTACTCCTTTTGGGCCCTCACCACTCTTCCCTCTCCATCCTCACCCTGACCACCCCTCCCCTCCGCCCAGCACCTAAGAGCAGGGATCACGCCGCGGGGTGATGAGCAGTGGTGCAGTCTCGCCTGGCCTTCTGTTACTAGGCTGAAACAGAGAGGAAACAAGAGAGAACAAAATGGGTTTTTAAAAACCAAGTAAATATCAGGGAAGGCTGGCATGCATGCCCCAGCAACCAAATGCATCAAACACTGGACATTTCTCTGTCAGGAGAAAGCTCTCATGCCTGCCGAGGTTAAGGCTCTGTAATTAAAGGAAGCAAAACTCTAAATCCTAACCACCCCCAAAAGGGCATATGTGTCCCACAGGATCTAGTTTCATCAGCAGCCCAAATATGCACATGTGAATGTATACGGATGGGTGACAAATATTTGAGCAAGGATCATGCACATCCAATTAGCAAACATTCAAAGACCTCAACTTTGAGGCCAAGTGCCTGCAACTGTCCCCAGTGAAAGGGGAGTCAACTCCAAGGCCTATGAGGCCACCCTCACCCAGAGGACTCCAGGCCCCTGCAGACACAGCTCATAGTTTTGGTTTCACTCCTCTTCCTTGAAGTCATATGCTTCCCAGAAATGCCCCGTGACAGACTAGGTTTCTGTTCTGAATGGGTGGGGTTAGGTGACAGCCAGGGAAACAAGGCAGAGCACAGCTAGCAGGCACTCACTTGAACCAGACAAAAGGGAAGCAAGATGGCCACATACCCATGCCCAGCTTCCAGATGGACAGGGGACAAGCCCTCTGGCAGTTCCACAGACAGCAGGAGACTCAGGTCAGATGGGGACGGGGACTCTAGAGCCCAATGCACCAAGTCGGCAGATTATGCTGGGGCAGGTGGCATTATATACTGGACCTGCCCTTGGTTTTCCAATGGCTTTTCCAGAGGCCACTGTTTGGTGGCCCCTAACAGTCTATGAATTCATCTGTCTGCCACAAATCAAACCAGAGCTCAAGAGGCACAGCATGGACCTCAGGAAATGCTTGATAGCTGAGAAGCTGAAGTTAGGAATACAAGTTGGTTACTGTCATAGGTGGTCTTATTTTTGGGTGATCTTTTCTTGGGGAGTTTGTGGCTACTACCATCATGAAGTCAGGGGTGAAGGATTAGATCTGGAGGGGAGAGAGTTTGAGTTTAAAAGGGACACATTTGATTTGGGTTTCATATCCTGGAGAGACTAGGTTTGAGTAAATTCTAATAAAAACGAGGCCAAGAATAGATCACCTCCAAATTACTGTTTTGTTCATACTTGGAAACCGAGGCGAACATTAAAAATGAAAACAAACAAACCTACCCTGGTCTCTCTTTGGGAAGTGAACTGGCTGTTCTCAGATGCCCAGCCTGGATGTTCAGAAGACAGTCTGAATTCAAAAGGACCATCTGCTTGGTTTCATTCTTTGGCAACAATTCACTTTTCAAACACAGGTCCCAAATGATCCCTACTTTACAGCACTGTGATGCAGATCACAAAAATATTCCGACTTGGCTTGGACCTTTCTATGGTGATATCCTTTCCCAGTAATTTCTGGAATCTGTAACGTAAATGCCTTTTGCCTCCCATTTAGGGACAAAATTAATGATCCACAGCCACACACTGACTCAGGTGGCTTTCCACTGTGGGGCTAGAAAGCAAGCGGAACTCTCCGCCAACAATCTGCCATCAGGAACTTTGGCCCTGCAGTACTTTACGTGATCCCAGACTTCCACTCAGTTACTGGAGATGGAATAAATACCATGAGGTTTTAGAACTGGGGTGCCTGGTAGAGACCCGACTTAAGTTACTTTGGTTAAAAAAAAAAAAAAAATCAAGAGTATGGCTAAAGAAGCAAACAGCTGATAAAGCAACTTTGTCTGTATCTTAGAAAGAAAGAAGAGTGTCCACATACTTAAAACCAACACACACACACACACACACACGACAGATGAGATGAGAGTTGCACACACACTAAAGATACATCAGGCAAGTGCTTTTTTAATCAATACATCAGATGGTATTCTTTCTGGCCTGAGGAAGCTTCCCTCTGCCTGCTCTGCAACCCCCACCACACCCTCAACAGGGATAGGAAGAAGACAGAAACTCCTTTTTTGGACCCAACGTTAGATAAACATAACCAAGTCTTTACATGTGGCTTTGGAGAAGGCCGCTAGGATGCTGGCGAACACGACATCGGGGGTCTGGGTGGCGTCGATGGTAGAGTGGATCCCTCGTTTACTGTAATACTCCACCAGTGGGGTGGTCTGAGTGTGGTAGGCCTCCAGGCGAATTTTCAAGGCCTTCTCATTATCATCTGATCGGCGGACCAAGGGTTCCCCAGTGATCTGAGAACAGGAAGAGGGCAATGAAAGTCTGGGACTGTTAGCAAGGTTTCCTTCTCTGATGCCGGATGCCGATTTGCGATGCTGTCTGATCCCCAAGTCCATCAGAGAGAAAGACAGACAATCTAGATTCCCCCCCACTAGAGAACTATAAAGAACTTTGCTACTCCTGGCAAGCCGGTCCCAGGAACAGACCAACCCGTCCAGAGAAGTTGGGGAGCCTGAGACAGCAAGCATGAGGAAAGGGGTTTGAGGGAGCAAGACGGGCAAGGCCTATCTCTCACAGCTTCTGCTTAGGCTGTTCACCCTCAAGAAAAATGCTTCCAGGATCAGAAGTGGAAAGTCAGAGGCCCCTCGGACCAGGAGAATACGCAATTGTAACTTCAGTCACCAAAGAGGTTGGTGTTTTTACTAGGGTGTCGGCTATCACCATTCTGAGAGTGGCAGGTGAAGTGAGAAAGAGCTCTGAATGGCAGAATTCCCAACCCTGTGAAATGTGACTAAGCTGACGTTATGGCTTTGAAACCTGTATGACCTGACAAACTTGTCTCAAGTGACAAAGGCAAACCCAGAAAATTCTTCCTACTGCATGTTCTAAAACAGACAAAATGGACTATCTATGGCAAATGTTACTGTGAACATATACGAGACCCTCCCTTTTACATCTTTAAGCAACTAAAGACTGTCATAAGAACTCAGCAACGTTAATCCAGCCAAAATAGTCTGATTCTGTAGGATACAGCAGAGTCACCAGAAGAAGACATTCTTCTGAAGTAGGACCAGTCAACACATTTCTCTTCAGTACTGTTCTCCCAGCTTGGCTCTACTTCTAGGCTTCCAAGCAGCCTTCTCCTGGTCGACTAATCAGTCGACCATTTAGGCCACCAAGATGCCAGAGAGGGGCTGCTCTGGACAAAAGACAGGTATAAACTGGGCACTGTGAAGTAGCCGGTGCTGGTATCTACCTCAAACAATAAACCACCTGGAGAGGCGCTGTCTAGATAGATGAGCCACAGCCCATGTGATTTACGTAGTAGTGATACTTTGCATGGTTAAGTTATTAATATTGGTAGGAATAAAGGGAAGATGGAAAGAACAAAGAACAACAACAGAAAGAAAGGAAGAGAGGGGAAGGAAAGAAAAGGCAATTTCCTGCCCTGAGTTTACATACATCATCTTTCATGGGTTCCTTTGGGGGGTTGAATTCCTCGTGGTAGGAACGGCCGCTCAGGGGGTGAATCAGCCTGAAAGACAGCAGATGAACATGAGTCAGGTTGCCTGAAAGTATCCCCGCACCCCAGAGGTCTCCAAGTTGACAAGCAGTGACAGAGAAGCCAGCTGTGAGGACTTGTGCCCAGCACAGAACCCAGCTGTAGGCATCGCTTGCTTGGGAAGGTAACGGGGCTTCCAGGAGAGCTTACACCGTAAGGAGTTACGTTTTCTACTCTGACCTAACATGGTCACTGAGTGTCTGGCTGCCAAGGATGGCCTAAGTGCCTAACTCATCAGAAACTCGGTGCTGGTCTCACACAGCCATTCATTCTATTCACCCAACAAACATTTATTTACTAAGTGCTTAGTTTGGTTTAGGCCTTACGCTGAATCCAGGGCTACAGAGCAGCGAGTCAAGATCCCTGACCACAAGCAGTGCTTACTTTAGTGGGAGAGACAATGGGGAAAAAAACTAAAGTACATACGATAATCCTTTAATCGAGATTTGTGCAAAGTGCTATGGGAGGACAGAGGACAGAGAACCTAACTGTATTTTCTATCGTAGTTGGTTATAAAAAGCAGGAAGGTGCAACAGGAACAACGTGTCCTGTAGGTGCAAACACCACTAGTTGGTGCAGCACACCTCCAGCATCGTGTAGATAAAAGGCAACCCAAGCATCAGAGCGCAGTATGAATACTGGCACCAGGAGACACACTGACGCGACCAGTCACGGGGTGCCCAAGAATAAGCATTTATTTGGCACTGAAAATCAAGCTGGTCACTCCATCTGTACCATGTTCCTGACCAGGAGTGGCTACGCCACAGGAGCCCAAGAACCTCAGAAGGGAAGAAGGCAGGCCAAACACTGCTTGGCAGCCAGCACCTATCTGGTTCCCCAATTTTGTGCCAACCAAGACTTCCTTATTTAACTGATGGCTGCTCTCCTTGTGAAGGTCTGCTAAACCAGAACTTCCCAACGTTTTTCACCTCTTGGCAAGTGCAGAACAAAATATACAGTACTTGGGTGCCTGCCCCTCCGGAAGAATCCAGGCCTGCCCAGCCACTCTGATGGCTGAGGGGATTGATATTTGATAGCTCACCACATCATCTGAGTTGGGAAGGTAAGTCTGAGTCAGACTATCAAAGCCTGGGCAGACACCTTTGTAAAACGTAATAGTGAATTTTAATGACAGCACACTTTTGAAGGGCCAAGTGGTCCATTTACAACATTGGTGGGGGCAAGGTGAGGCTGAGTGAAGAAGCTCTACTGAGTGCCCTGGATGTGCTATCATGTGACAGGAGGTCCGGCCCTCTTTCACTGGAGTCGCTGGAGAGGTTCCCTGCTGCTTCCACTGGGGAATGGCATCCATTGGGAGACCCAGGGAGAGGCCACTGGTATCAGCTACAGCTTTCCCTTTGGGAAGGGCTGCGGGCATGAGACGTGGACCGTGATTCTTCACCTTCTGGAAAGCACAAGGCACACAGCAGCCAGGCTGCAGCACACACGACTCTTTTCCTCCCCACGTGCCTACATCACTATGCTTACTTGGACTCCCCCAGCCCTCTAGTTACATACAACACTCTGCTCCTTCCCTACACATGGACTTCACTTTAAGGGGAATGCATGGCTTATTCCCCAGAAGGGAAACGAAAGAAAGTCCAAGTTCTGGAGGAGCCTGGGTGGCTCAGTCGATTGAGCATCCGACTTTGGCTCAGGTCATGATCTCACGGTCCATGAGTTCGAGCCCCGCGTTGGGCTCTGTGCTGACAGCTCGGAGCCTGGAGCCTGCTTCGGATTCTGTGTCTCCCTCTCTCTCTGACCCTCCCCTGTTCATGCTCTGTCTCTCTCTGTCTCAAAAATAAACATTAAAAAAAAAATTAAAAAAAAAAAAAAAAAAAAAAAAAAAGAAAGTCCAAGTTCTCAAAGTGGGGTTGGTCTCAGGACCAACCAAAACAGCTCTAAGAGCCACTGAGCCTGACCTAGAGGTGGGGGTGGCACTGTGGAGGGGATCAAGGCTGGGATTCTAGAGCCACTGCTGCCTTGAGTGTGACACTTCAGATGCCTGTTTTCTCATCCACAAAATGGGGATGGCTTGAGACATCAGGAGAGCCAACTGGTAGAATAATCAGGATACTAGAGAGCTAACACTGAATAAGTTAAAACCCAAATCCACCAACCATACATATTCAAGAAATAAAATAATGATTCATAAAATTGTCAGAAGTGAGGTCAGAGCTAATCAAAAAGATATTTACAGTGGGGTCCTTATGTCACATTTAAATAAGAGCTGTATTTAACAGACTAGATCCTCACTTTTTTTTCTCCCAACCATCAGTGCAGCAGACTAGGAGGCAGAAAGCAGGCTTTTAGTGCTAGTTCTGCCACTGATCCAGAGTGAACTTAAAGGAAACGCCTTTACATTCTGGCCTGGCCTGTCCCCTCCTCTGTGAGGGAGTGGGTCACATGACAACATTCACCCCCAAACTGAGAGACTGAGTCTTCTTCATCCTCTACAACAATCCTGTAGTTTGTTCAGAATCTCTGTTCCCCACCAGCCAACCCCAGTTGAAAGTTTCTGTAACTTCACGTGTGGATCAGAATCAGGCTCCTAGGTGGGTCTTGTCCATTTCTCCTTTCCCCCAATTTAGCCTGTATGCGAGGGCCAAACTAATGTTCTTACAATGCTGTTTCTGCCACACCTCACAGCTTAAGAACAACTCACGGGGGCGTCTGGGTTGCTCAGTTGGTTGGGCATCTGAATTTGGCTCAGGTCATCATCTCGTGGTTTGAGAGTTCGAGCCCTACACTGGGCTCATTGCTGTCAGCGCAGAGCCTGCTTCAGATCCTGTCTCCCTCTCTGCCTCTCTTCCACTTGCACTCGCTCTCTCTCAAACAAACAAAAACAAACACAACAACAAAAAAAAACCCAACCAACATCCCAAGACTCCTGATGCATCTACCTCTTCTTCACTTTGGCAAACCTTCCCCAGTCAAGCCCTATCCTGCCTTTCTTTTTTTTTTTTTAATTTTTTTTTTTTTAATGTGTATTTATTTTTGAGACAGGGAGAGACAGAGCATGAACAGGGGAGGGTCAGAGAGAGGGAGACACAGAATCTGAAACAGGCTCCAGGCTCTGAGCTGTCAGCACAGAGCCCGATGCGGGGCTTGAACTCACTGACCGCGAGATCATGACCTGAGCCGAAGTTGGACGCTTAACCGACTGAGCCACCCAGGCGCCCCTATCCTGCCTTTCTAATAGCGCTCACTCTACGACTCAGCCTGACAGATCATTCCTCCAACTTTGGACAGACATTCTGCCACTAGCCCCGTTCTCCCGCAACCTATACTCGTTCCTGCCTCTACTCCCTTCCCAGAAAGCCCCACTGAAATCCTCTACCCAGGAAGGTCAAGTTGACACTATGAAGCCCTTCCTCCCTGCTCCCAGGCTCGCTCCTTAGGACTACCCACTGTGCTAAACAGCTCGGGTTCCATGTATGGCTTATAGACTCTCTGAGGTCAGGGATGGGCATATTGTTCTTTTGTACCCTTGCCTGGTCCCCTGCCCCTGAGTCTAGTACTGTGTCGCACACAGAGCAGGCACTCAGGAAGCTGGGCCGATTGAAGCAAAGGACCCCAGGGTCAACTAACATCTGCTTTGTACATTAGGGCTCCCAGCCCTGGTAATGTGTCTTCCAATCAACCTTACCACTTGTAGGCCTGCATCAACTTTGTTTACTCTGTGCCAGTGGGGATGCAAAAACCCGAAAGTTCCTGCACTGAAGGCGCCTATGGAATAGCTAGAAACGTGAAACCTGGACATTTGGATAGAAAATTAATACAAGGTGGATCCCACCATATCTAATAAAGCCTCTCAGGAAAATACCTGTAACACTCACTCTGCTGTCTGTTTACATGTCTGCCTCTCTCCATGAAGATACAGACTGCAGACGCATGGAAAACATGTCCAACCTCATTAGGAAATCAAAGGCATAAAATTTACAAGAAAGCATTTTCCCTCGAATTAAACCCCAACATTTACATGTACTATGATGGTCACACCATCAATTTAATAGTAGACATCTAGAAAAACCACAACTGTACAACAATAAGGAGACAATTAAGTAAATGATGGCTCATCTACTGTGAAATACTGTGCAGCAATGAAAAATAATGGTTACGGATGTCTGGTTCAAGTTGGTAGGCTGACCATCTTCCTGAGACTCTGATAAAATGACAAGGGATATAAAAGCCATAGCCCACAATAAAGATGAGAATGGGAGGTCTATTAGTGGCTGAGAGCTTCCCACATATTTCTGGAAGGCGAGAAGCAGATGGCAGAGTGGACAGTGAAATAGGGTAGAGGAAACTGTAGCCTAAAGCAGTGGCGACCTTTCAGAGCAAATGTGTTCAGAAACAAAAACAGAAATATTTCTCTGTTCAATATTGAGAACGAGTACTTTAAAGATTTTATTTATTCTTTTTTTTTTCTTTTCAAGTAAACTCTGCACCCAATGTGGGGCTCGAACCGAGAACTGCATGCTCTCCTGACTGAGCCCGCCAGGTGCCCCAAGAAACAAGTACTTTAAAACAAAACATGTAACAAAGAAATAGTGCCTTTGGCTGAGACGGCTGTACCAGGAGCAAAATGTTCCTCCATTTCCTAAACTTTGCGTAGGTGGTCGTATTATTTTCATAATTAATACAAAGCCTACAGCTAGGTATGGCAACTTCCAATGGAAAGCAGATTTCAAAGAGCCCTGAAATGGAAGTAACCATGTAAGGAGTGTAGTATTTTGGAAGCACCTACTGTAAGCAAGGCTCTGAACTGTGCACCTCGTGGTATCCAAAATGCACCATGGTTCCTCGCAGCAGGTGGTATTAACCCCACTCTATGTAGGAGGAACCAGCCGTGGAGAGGCTAGGAAACTTGCCTAGGGCCGGAGTGAAAAGGTGACAGGACTGAGACACTGTCTGATTTCAAATACCTTGCTCTTCTTTCCACATATCCCCATCCCACGCCACCACATCAGTGGATGTCACCAAATAAGACCAATGCATGTTAAAATGGCATTAAGCTGCATGGCTGGGGTCCGGTAAGAGCAGCTCTGGTGGTCTGACGAAGCTCTGAGGAGGCAGGACCAGAAGGGACCTTCAGAGGACAAATACCTTCCTGTGATTCTTCGGATGAGCAGAGAGTCTGGGATGCTGAATTCAACCACCGAGTCAAGCTTCTCTTTCCTCTTCTCCATGAGGCTGTCAAGCTGTAAGAGAGTATGTGGCCCACCTAAGCTACCAGAGCTTGATTGGAGCCATTTCCCTCAAAGGAATTAACAGATAAAGGGCTAAGCCTTCATCTTCATGCAAGGGTGACACAAAATGCAAGGCACCCACCATTTCTGCCTGCCTCACAGTCCGAGGGAAGCCATCTAGAAGAAAACCATTTTTGCACTGAGGGGTCTCCAAATTCTTCTCAATGAGCTCCACTACCATTTCATCGCTCACCTGGAAGTCAAGAACAAGACAGCCATGGGTTGAAATCTGTTAATTACATGACATGAGCCCATCTCCAGGCCCACTAGTTTGTGTCTATACAACCTGATTACTAAACAGCATATTTTTGTGGCCCCAGAGAAGCAAAAACCTGAGCAAATGTGGAATGGCTCCATTTGGAAAATTCAGTTTCGTGATTTTTGTGGCTGCCATACACACATTCTCTTCCCTTGAGGTTTTCCTGTATAATCTGGGTGAAGAAGAGGATCCCACTCGCTGTCACCTGAACAGAAGCACTCCATGTGTTAGGCCCTGAGGCCCTCTCCAGACATTAATCAGAATCCTTTCCATCTGGGGCGCCTGGGTGGCTAAGTTGGATAAACGTCTGACTCTTGCCTTCGGCTCAGGCCATGAGCTCACAGTTCATGAGTTCGAGCCCTGCTGCGGGCTCTGAGCTGACAGCGCAGAGCCTGCTTGGGGTTCTCTCTCTGCCCCTCCCCCACTCACATATTTTCTCTCTCTCTCTCTCTCTCTCTCTCTCAAAATAAATAAACTTAAAAAAAAAAGAAAAAGAATCCTTTCCATCAGATAACAGCTCATCAGCAAGCAGTTGTCCTCAAAGCACAAAAAAGGTGAGGGCTTATGGCTGAGTGCTCACCCGAGGAGGGTGTTGACCAAAATGCAGAAAGGAACCAACCTTCCATTTCACGATTCTCATTAGGCTAACAGTTAAGTGGGCCAGGCCATCCTGGACATGAGGTAACAAAGAAGGTCACTGAACTGGCAAGACTGGGTCAGAACCAAGGAAGTGAGGCTCCAGCCCAACAGACTTGTAAGCCTCTCTAAAAGCCCCAATGAGGACCCCTCCCAGCTTTTGAAAACTGGTTTTCCTTCTGAGCTTTCATAGAAAGAGAAGTTCTCTATCAGTATGACAGTGAAGGCTGCCCATCTTGGTAGCTAATGCTCTTATCTCCCGGGACCAGCTGTGAACTTGGGGACAAAGTACAAGCTGTGTGACTAAGTAAAGGCTGGAGATAAGTAATCTCATGGCGATATCCCAATTTTTTCTCAGTACAAGATCTTCTGCCAAGACCCAAAGTCCAAAATATTCGGCTTTCTAGCTTAACTCAAGGTTTCACAAACACGAAGGGAAAGAGGCAGGTGGGCAGGCAGGGCACCACCGGATATGGCTACCGAATCTCAAAGCCTACCAGGAGGTATCTCAGGGATAAAGGCAAAACCCAGCGCCTTCCTTAACGAACATTCTAAGATATGAAAAGACCAGAGGGCCAAGTACGAAATGACTTAAAAAAAAAAATGTCTATTTATTTATTTGTTTTGATAGAGGGAGAGAGAGAGCACATGTGCAGGGGTGGTGGGGTGGTATATCTCAAGCAGGCTCCACGCTGTCAGCGAAGAGCCGGACGTGGGGGCTCGATCTCACAAACTGTGAGATTGTGACCTGAGCCAAAACCGAGTCAGACGCTTAACCAACGTCACTAGGTGCTCCACAAAATGACTTCTGAAGGTGATTCCCAGAGGCCAGGTCCCAGAATAACTCAGTTCCAACTAATCTATGGCACTAATCAAAGAAGATTTAGTAGATAATAGATTGTAATTGTCCAATTAGATCAACTGGACTAAAAACCTAAGAAAATGCTATTATATCCTCCAAGTAGGAAAAATTACTTCTGTTAATCGCCAAGCAACTCCTCTGTTAGAGACACAGGAACACAGAGCCGCAAAAATAGAGTTAAAACACTCTGTGGTTTCCCGTGTCCTCTCTTGGATACATGCTTGAGCTCTGGCCTAAGGATGGCAGTTTAATTTCTGGCTCTAAAACTTGGGGGTATTATAAAATGCATCAGCACAAAGGAACCTCAAGAATATGGTGAATAAAATGCATGCCACAAATTCAGAATGAACCAAGAAACTCGCTCCTCTAAACATTCATACAGTGTGCCGGTTTGTTAAAACACCCCACAGCACAGGGCTGTCCCACAGAACATTCTACAGTGATGGAAACACCTGTGCTGGCTAACAAACGTCTGAAGTGTGGAGAGTGAGACCGAGAAACTGAATTTTCAGGTAAATTAAGTCTAAATTAATCTCCACGGTCACATGTGGTCGGGGGCCACCAAATCAGGCAGTGCAGATCTTGACGCAGGAAGATCAACCTTCACTGGTACCACCAAACCTACCAGTTTCCCGGCATCCATAGTTGCCTTCAGCTTTTTTCCCAGTTCTGAGCCAGAAGCCACCATGGCCCTCAGCATGTCCCCAGTAGCCAAATGGCAGACACAGAAGTTTTCAGCCAATTTGGGTGCCTGTGGAGGGGAAGACAAAGACCAAGACAGGGTTAACACGGCAGGCCGTGGCATCGGACTGCCTGGGTGTGAACCTGGCCCTGTCACTCATTGGGTGTGTGAACCCCGGGAAATGCTGACTTCCTTACCTACAATGGGGATAAGAGCACCTTATATTATACGTAATATACGATTATAGGGTTATAAGAATTATATGACACAAGGCATGTAAAGCACTTAGAACTGCAACTAGCACACAAGAAGTGGATCATAAATATTAGCTACTACCACTAATTCCACTAGACACACACTACTGACACAAAGGCCTCAGTTCATAAATGGGAAGAATAAAAACAGCAGTACCAGTCCTTCAGACATGCGAAGTTTATTTTTACTTATTTTTTAAATTTCCTTTAATGTTTATTTATTAAACAAAAAATTTTTTTTAATGTTTTATTTTTGAGAGAGAGAGAGAGAGACACACACAGAGTGTAAGTGGGAGAGGGGCAGAGGGAGAGGGAGACCCAGAATGTGAAGCGGGCTCCAGGCTCTGAGCGATCAGCACGGGGCCTGACGCGGGGCTCAAACCCATGAACCATGAGATCATGACCTCAGCTGAAGTCAGATGCTTAACTGAGCGAGCCACCCAGGTGCCCCAATTTTCATTTTATTTTTCAAGGATTTTATTTTTAAGTAATCTCTACATCCAAGGTGGGCTTGAACCTACAAACGTGAGATCGAGAATTGCACGCTCTACCAATTGAGCCAGCCAGGCACCCCGGCTGCTGTGAAGTTTAAAGGAGTTCATGTATGTAAAGCACTCAGCACAATGCCTGGCATATAATGTGTTGAATGAGCATTTGCCAAAGGAATGAATGTGTGCGTGGCAAGTACTGTGGCCACGGGCCTGGGAGGCAGCTGGGGCAGGGTGGAGTGCAGGTCTCCCCCAGGCAGATCTGGCTTTTCTCCTTTCCTGTTACTAACCTCCCAGGGGCTCAGTTTCCTCATCTGTTTAAAATGAAGGCAAAAAGGCCCCATTTCAGAAAGTAGCTCTGAGGATCAGACAGGATGCATAAGAAGAGCATTTGGCAAACAGTACACACTTACATAGTAGTTTTAGGAGACAGTATAGCCTTTTGGTTAAGAGCTTGGGATTCAGGGGCGCCTGGGTGGCTCAGTCAGTCAAGCGTCCAACTTTGGCTCAGGTCATGATCTTGTGGTTCGCGGGTTCAAGCCCTGCATTAGCTCTGTGCTGACAGCTCAGAGCCTGGAGCCTGCTTCAGACTCTGTGTCTCCCTCTCCCTCTGCCCCTCCCCCGCTCACACGGTCTCTGTCTCTCAAAAACGAATAAACGTTAAAAACAAAAAGGCTTGGGATTCAGAGTCAACCTACCTGGGTTTCAGGCATGTAACTTGAGAAAAATGGTATTACCTTACTAAGTTTCAAATTTCCTCTAAGTTAAATGGAAACAGTAGTTGTACCTCCATCACTGGGTTGATGGGATCAAATGGCACATGCACATAGTAAGTACGCAACTAGCTGGTACTGTAACCCCTGCCCAGATTCCATGTTCGTTCATACAAAAAGAAAACACTGATGCCTCTTCCAAGAACCCCGCTGGCAGCCAGGAAAACAAGAGATACGGACCCTGTCCTCTATGAGCTCCTGGCTGGGTGGACAATACGTCAGAATAAAGACGAGAACCGGAAGCCACTCTGGACAGTCCAACGTTGGTTGTAGTGGCACCCCCCACCCCTGCAGAACTTACAAGGAATGGAATCAGTTCAAGAAGCTTGACACTTAGCTTTTTGGTTCAACTCTTTTATAAAATAAGTATGGCTGGATTCTTATTCAAACCAGTTCACTGGGAGTTTTCTTGTGATTCATGGGCTGATTCAGTTCAAGCAAAGAAACAACTTCATAGCACAATGGAGTCCAGCTGAAGAAGGCATTAAAAACTACCCTTCAGAAAACCAGTGAGGGTCAGGACCCTCTGGCAGTGGAAAACCTGGTCCTCCAGGCTGGCGTGGTGGCCGCAGACCCAGAGAACTGAGCTTTTCTGCCAATCTTTTCCGTGGTTGTTGAAATTAACTTGGGGGAACACTTTGGAGATCGGGCTTGTTCAAGGCGAAAGGCTGATGAAAACACCAGAGAAGAGCTGTAACCACAGAACCTGTTCTATTTTTAACCCCTCCCCCCCCCCAGACTTCGGGATTCTTTATGTGCTGTTCCAGAGGACTGGATCCTACAGCTGTGGCTGTGTGGGAGAACACTCCACGAGGGAAGACACAAGTGAGGCAGAAGAATAACTCCTTCATTCTCTGCTGGCTGCACGGGAGTCAGTGTGGTTGCAAAGAGCATGGACTGTGGAATCAGTCGGATTTACAAAGGGATCCTGGCTAAGGCACTTAACAGCTGTGTGACCTCGGGCCAGTTACTTAACTTCTCAGCATCGGTTTCCTCACCAGTCAAATGGGGATGTCTGCTGCATTGGGCAGTTGTGAGGATAAAATGAAAGAAGCACCGAAAACATCAGACACACAGTAGGCATTCAATAAATAAAGGACCTCTCTCCATAGTCGTTCTCTTTTGCATTACTCTTTACTTGCGAATGACAGAAGCAGCCTGATGAAATAACTGAATTATATGCCCCTCAACTTCAAGCTTATGCTTTAGAGTACTGCTTCCACTCCGAATCACCTGGGGGTGCTGCTAAAAGGCAGATTCTGATTATATAGGGTAGGACCTGAGCATCTGCATTTTTTTAAATGTTTATTTTTTGAGAGAGAAAGAGAGAGAGACAGAGCACAAGCGGGAGAGGGACAGAAAGAGAGAGGGAGACAGAATCTGAAGCAGGTTCGAGGCTCTCGGCTGTCAGCACATAGTCCGACGCAGGGCTTGAACTCACAAACTGCGAGATCATGACCTGAGCGAAAGTTGGAGGCTTAACCGACTGAGCCACCCAGGCACCCCGTGAGCATCTGCATTTTTTTTTAAATTTTTTTTAACGTTTATTTATTTTTGAGACAGAGAGAGACAGAGCATGAATGGGGGAGGGTCAGAGAGAGAGGGAGACACAGAATCCGAAACAGGCTCCAGGCTCTGAGCGGTCAGCACAGAGCCCGACGCGGGGCTCGAACTCACGGACCGCGAGATCATGACCTGAGCTGAAGTCAGACGCTTAACCGACTGAGCCACCCAGGTGCCCCGCATCTGCATTTTTAAGAAGCTTGCAGGCCTGGCTGTGCTGTTGGCCCCTGGACCACATTTGCTGCTGAAGCCCTGAGACACCTGTGTCTCACTGGCCATGGACCAAGAAATAGGCTCATCACCTCTGCGAGAACCCTGCTGGGGAGGGGGTAGGCTTCCACGGTGCATGGATAAGAAGGGCTAAAACCACTAGGGAGACAGCATGGTGGTTTAATGTTCTCTGTTTCCAGTGTATTATCACAGTCATCTGGGGCACACGCTAAAATTACCAAGGCAGGCCCACCCTTAAAGTTAAGGGCTGACTGGTTCTCAGGCACCACCCTGGGACTCCCATGCACCCTTTGAGAAGCCCTGGGGCAGTGGCACAAGATGGGGTTTTTGGTGGTACAGATCTGGGCTGGTAACTAGGATCTACAATCTCCTCATTGTATCCCCTTGAACAAGTTATACAGCCTTCTTAAGGCCTCAGTTTCTTCATCACTAGAGTGCAAATAATATCTACTTTCAGAGCTGTTATGGGGATTTAATAAAAATGATGTATACAAAAGCATTCAGCATAGTGCTTGATACTTAGTGAAATAAAGGGGAAACTATCAGTTGCTGAGATCTGACTTAATCTCAAACCCACATGTTTTCTCACCTTGAAATTATCTTTCTGCCTGCAGTCTTTCCCACTCCCAGGTCTAGTGCTCCTGAATAAGCAGTTGTAATCATCTCCTAAAATACTACTGGGCATGGCCCCCAGCCCCCCAACACACACACATTCAGATGCCTTCCATGTCTCCTCAGTGCCACAGCGGAAAAACTACAAATATTTTAACCTAGCACTCAGTGTCCTCCACAATAAACGTCCTAATCCTCCCAAGCTCTTCAAATTTACCTCTACAGTCCCCTGTCTGTATGTCCAGCACCACTGTAAACAGCGGCTCTATGTATGACACCCGAATACATAACACAAGCATCTCTGAGGACCTTGGCTCTTCTCTGTGCAGGAATGCCCTCTCTCTTTCCTCCAGTGGTCTAAGCTCTACCCTTCCCTGCAGGCAAATTCTGAGCATATTTCTGCCACCAAAAGTACTCCCAACTATCCCTTCTTCCTCTGATGAGGACTCATATCAACATTAGCTAACTCTGAGTGTTTGCAACATGCCAAGAGATTTTTCCATGCGTTGTTCTACTGTATTTAGTATGTGTAATACACAACAAGCCCATGAGGAAGAAACTATTTTTATCTGCATTGTATAAATGAAATTCAGAGGCTAAACTGCCCACCATCACAGAGCTAGTAACAGCAGAGCGGGCAAGCCCCAGCTCTTACCCATGACACTATGTGGCCTTATTAGAAAATAACAGTAACAACCCACAGAGCCTTAGTGGCTGTCCTGGGGGGAAAATGTGTGTGTGTGTGTCTGGAAGGGAGCACAAGGACTTCACCATTATGTTTCCTGATATGGATGTAGGCTACACAAATGTAATTGTGAAAATTCACACTGAAAATTCAGCAAGCTGCTCACTTATAGTATTTGTACCTTTCTCCATGTATATTATACTTCAATAAAAAGTTTTTTGAAAAGCATAGACACCTGTGTTTGAATCTCAGCTCTGCCTCTTAACTTACCATGTAACCTCAGGCCGGTGATTCTCTGAGACTATTTTCTCATCTATAAACTGGGGATAGTATTACCAACGTCACTAAGTGGGTAAGAGGAAGAATGGAATATTCTCAACAAATTATGGTTCTTGAACTACCCTAGCGTTTGTCAGGGTCACTCACCCGATACTTCCCACGTGGTACTTTGTACTAGTACGCATTGCTTGCATGCGTGTTTATCTCTGCCTCAACGCCTAGATTCACAGCAACAGTGAAAGATGGTGACTCTGCTCAAGAACCTGTCATGAGTTCAAATGCTGCCTTTGCTACTACCTGGGAGTAAGATACAGCTTATGGGCCTCAGTATATCAGTAAAAGGCATGGATAACAACAGGACCTATCTCCTAGGGTTGTAGGATTAAATCAGATAACACACGTAACTTCTTTGACTCGAGGCCTGTCAGAGAACTAGGCAAAGGGGGACTATTTTAGTATATTGTATCCTCTTGGGGCAAGGGCTGCTCTCTGCATCTCCAGCACCAAAACCATCAAACACCACATGCACAGGGTAGGAGAAAAATCGAACCCAGGGCAGGAGACAGCAACAGAAAGAGCAGGAGCTTTGGAGCCATTTGGACGCAGGACCTGCCAATTACTTCCTAGGTAAACTAGAGAACTGTCTCTTGGAACTTCAGGTTCTCTAACTGTAAAAAGGGAACAAGAGTGTGGGTCTTAGAGAGGTGTGTCACTGCACGGACACAGCTGACGGAGCCCGACCTGCACAATGGCAGCTGACTGCTTGCACGTGCCTGGCCATGAAGAACTGGTATAAGTTGGACACATGGAAAAAAACTGTGCACAGAGGCAGGCAGAGAAAACAGGAAACACACCCCGGTTATGAGATCTGGGAGCTGCTTTAAAATACTTTGTGAAGACGGGGCGCCTGGGTGGCTCAGTTAAGCATCCAACTTCGGCTCAGGTCATGATCTCACCGTTCGCAGGTTCGAGCAGCTCTGTGCTGGCAGCTCAGAGCCTGGAGCCTGCTTCGGATTCTGCGTCTCCCTCTCTCTCTGCCTCTCCCCCTCTTGTGCTCTTTGTCTCTCTCTCTCTCAAAAATAAATAAACACTAAAAAAACATTTTTTTTAATAATAAAATACTTTGTGCAGAGAAGTGGATGGAGAAGGAATGGCCACCAGCTGATGGTTGCTGGGGCTGGATAATGGATACATGGGGACCCACTATGCCACCCAGTCTTCTTTTGGGTATTCAAACTCTTCATTAAAAAAAAGTTAGGATGTATCTGTAGGCTAAATGCTGCTGCCACTTTGCACAACCTCTGATTTATGAACACTGTTGTTTTTTTCAACTCCAAAAGCTACCACCACCAGTATTCCTATATTTCCACCTATGAAAAGAATGATGTACAGACGTTAAAGAACTTGTGTTTCCTCAAGTCCCAAATACCTCTCCTCTGCTTCCACAAAGCCTTCTCTGACCAACGCCCCAACATACGCACACCCTTATAAATCAGCTCATAAGTATAAAATTCTTCAAAACTTCCTGAATACGTTACCCTTTACACTGAGATACATCCGAGTTGGGGGGAAGGGAAACGTGGCATTAAGACGAAGGAGGGGCACCTGGGTGGCTGAGTCGGTTAAGCGTCTGACTTCAGCTTAGGTCACGATGTCACAGTTTGTGAGTTCGAGCCCATGTCGGGCTCTGTGCTGACAGCTCAGAGCCTGGAGCCTGCTTCAGATTCTGTCTCCCTTGCTCTCCTTCCCTCTCAAAAATAAACATTAAAAAAAAAGATGAGGGAGTCAATAATTATTGAACACCTACGATGTGCCAGGTGATCATCTAGGCACTTGGGGGTGCTTTACACATGTATATTAATAATATGATCTTCCAATATCCTTGTCAACTTTTTGGTCTACGTGAGTAAGGACCCTATCAGTCTTGTTCACTGATCCACCTTCAATGTTTGGTGTTCACGAAATGTTTAAGTAAGATAGATATCGCCATTTTTCAGGTGAGAACATTTAGGCTCACAAGTTACAAAGCTTGCTAGACTATAAAACCCTCGTCTCAGCACTGGGATGGGTTGCTCATTACGCAACTACTGAAATTATTAACTTCCATATGAACTAAGAAAAAAGAATTGGTGATTTGAGCTACCCTGATATACTCAGTCACTCACAGCAAAAGTCTGCAGAGTCTGGACTTGCAGACTCAGAGTCTAGGCAGCAGTTTCCCTAATAATGAATGGTGGTGGCAACAGGAAAGAGGAGACTTCAAAGTTACTGAGGACAAGAGGATTAGGGAACAGTAGGTTCCAAGGATCAATCAGCCCCAGCTATAGAGAGAAAAGGAAAAGTGGTTGTTCTTGACCTAGTGCCCAGAGTCAAAATGCATTTATCAGGAATGGGCTGTATCTTCCAGACTTCCTTTCTCATCACCCACATTAATTTATGTCCTTCATCCATTTCCGACACCATCAAGTGCCAAATTATGTTCTGGGTGCCAGAGGGGTCCCAAGAATGAGTAAAACAAGATCTTTTCAAGTGCTAGGAAAAGTGGGCACAGAGCTGTCCCCAGAACACCATTCACTTAGGCGCTCAGACTTTCAGGAATTCCCTCTTTAGAATCTAAGAACAAGCAAGAACTTGTGGCCTGGGGGGCAATGCCAGGGACCTTGGGCAGGAAGGGGACATTGGTAATCCAACCTATGGGCTTCTTAAACGAGATCATAAATCCCAACCCTGATCTATGGATCCATTAGAGCCCAAATACCAAGTGAGGACCCACAGTCTGCTAAGGCAGCAGGTAACTTCAGACTCCAATCTATCCTAGAGCCCCATGGTGCCTGAAGTTCCAGACTGCAGGAAGTCAATTTTGCTATTTTCAGAAAGCGACCTGACCTCTCTGGGCTTGTTTTCTTACCTGTACATTGAAGTACCTTCTCCCATTCCCCCAACTTAACTGGCTCAGGCAGGTCATACCTCACTTCTCTCAGTGCTCCTAATCAGCACAGGCCAGCTCCCACTCTGCCCCACGTGCTGGAGATGCTCCTCCGCCTAGTCATTAATCATTACAAGCAAGGTTCCCCTACACGGGGTGCCTGGAACATAACCCTGGACAATCCACTCCCCACATCGCAGGGAATCTGGGGTCCCTGACTCCGCTCAGATGTAATCAAGATGCCTCAACTCAAGGCTCACCCTACCGCTCAAAGCCTCTCAGCTTCTAACCCTATAAAGGATCTAAATCAGTCCTTTGATCCCCCAACATGACACCTCAAGCCTAGGTGCCTCCAGAACTCTAATTCTAACTCAACATGACACCTCAAGCCTAGGTGCCTCCAGAACTCTAATTCTAACTCAGACATCCCCAACCTCCAATTGCACCCTCTCCCAAAGGCCTTACCAACACCCCCACCTCCTCCCCAGGCCTAAAGCCACGGTCCCGCTCCAGGGCGATCCGGACCTCGGCCGTCCTGACCTTGGAGTTCCACCGGCTCCATTGCCAAGCCCGGCCCTGCAGCTCACCTGGGTACCCTTGCCGGCTCCGGGCGGTCCCAGCAGCACGGCCCGTATGCCTTTAGGGCACTCTGGGGCCGGTTCGGCCGCGGGAACGTTGGGAGCCATGGCCGCCGAGCCTCTCACCGTTCAACCCGCCAGCACACACCTCGCAGGTCCAGCGCTTCCAGCCTAGCGCGCCGCGCACGCCACGCACGGTCCGCTCGCGCTAACACTGGTCCGTCTCCACGTCCGTCAAGTCGCTCCGCCCGCCCCGGAGCGCGACGGACACTTCAACTCACCAACCGCGTGGCGATACTGGGGAAGGCTGCTTTTGATTGGACAAAATCAGTGAGAGTAAGGAAGGGGCGGGCCATCTTGCACCGAGGGGGGTTGGGGCGCCCAGCGGGTGTGCGGAGTGGGCGGGAAAAAGTGAAACAAGACCAGAGGCCAGGCTGGAAGTTCCAGGTTGGCTTTGACAGTTAATGATACCGGCAACCCCGGTGAAGTCCTATGAAATTGCCTGTAAGAGTGCAAATGGGCGAAATCAGTCCTAGAAGACAAGTTGATAATATGTATCCAATATCCTTTGGCCCAGCAACTACACTTCCAGGAATTCAAAAGACATAAAGATATGCGTCAAGATTTGTGTAACAAAGATATTCATTGTAGCACTTGTAACAGCCAAAAAGGCCCAAATAAGCAAACCAAAGAACAAAACAAAACAAAAACAAAGGCAATATCCCAAATGCTCAGTGAGAGATAGGTTAAATAAATTGCAACAAATTTGTATACTGAATCCCCCCATTGTATAAAATATTTAATCACGTGGGAAAATGTTCACCAAACAGGATACAAAATTGCAGTTACAACAAAATCCCAATTTTGAGTTACAAGTGAGGATCTCTATACACTGTGATTACAGGAGCCTCTCCCCTTCTTTGTGCGTTAAAAAAAATTTTTTTTCATGTTTATTTTTGATAGAGAGACAGAGTATAAGCTGGGCAGGGGCAGAGAGAGAGGGAGACACAGAATCCGAAGCAGGCTGCAGGCTCTGAGCTGTCAGCACAGAGCACCACGCGGGGCTCAAACTCAAGAGCTCAAACTCAAGAGCCGTGAGACCCGAGCAGAAGTCAGACGCTTAACCGTCTGAGCCACCCAGGCACCCCTTTGTGCATTTTTACATTTTCAAAAAGCTCTGTAATTAATTCTATAACAAACAGATACTACTTTTATAGTAAGAAAATAACCTTTTTAAGTCAGGAAAAGGTACTTTTTCTCAAAAGAAACGACCTTCTGTTGGAGAGGAAAAGAATTTCTACAGCTTTTTGGTGTGTGAAAGTTTCATCCACACCCCCTATGAAGCAATCCCTGACACCCTGGCAAGAACAGCCTTGAAGGGCCCCTTTGGACCTTTCGTCAAGCGTGTTGATTATGAAACACTCTTGACACAGGACCCTAGCAACTCATTTCCTATACCCTGGTAGTGAATCTGCTCTCCCTTCAGCATGGTCTCTTCTCTTTCGCATCACAAAACAGATTAACATTCATTCCACATCTGCACACTGGCCTTCTACAAGGTGCCTGAGCTTGAAGGAGGCAGAGCTTCTTAAACCCATTTTTCAGGAAAATATGGTTACAGTGGTTAACCCAAAGCCACACAGTGGCAGAGTCACAATTAAGAGTGAGGCTGATTTAAGGCGCCTGGGTGGCTCAGTCAGTCAAGTGTCCAACTTCGACTCAAGTCACGATCTCGTGGTTCATGGGTTCAAGCCCCATGACCGGCTCTGTGCTGACAGTTCAGAGCCTGGAGCCTGCTTCAGATTCTGTGTCTCCCTCTCTGTCTGCCCCTCCCTGCTCATGCTCTTTCTCTCTCTCAAAATAAATAAATAAACAAACATTTTAAAAGTTAAAAAAAAGAAAAAGAAAAAAGATGAGCTGATGAGCTGGTACTCCAGAGGGCACAGGGTTTGTGGGGATGGGGGTGAGGGTGGGGAATAAGCACATTTTTTTTTTTTTCTGGTGGAAGTCTCTACCAGAGAGAGAGAGAGAGAGAGAGAGAGAGAGAGAGACTTTTCTCTATGTAGCGAAAATTCACTTCACTCCAAGAAAGCCAGAGTTCATCGTGATTTGCTGGGCCCAGGGCACCAGGCAAAGGTCATAGGAGGAGGCTTCCCTACCACCAGTCCTTACAGTGATTTCTACCAGGCATGGATCCCTCAGGAGGAAAGGCAATTAAGACTACACATAAATACACACAGTGTAAGGTTTATTCACTCAGTTTTTAATAATGTCCTAGTCTTTGGAGGCATACTGAAGATCATAAGGGGGATATTGACATCCCAAGGGAAGGAAGGAATACCTCATTCATTTATTCACTCGGTTTAATTTTAAATAGTAACTGCTACCATCTACCCATTATTGGGTACTGCATAACAGCCCTGTACTAAACACTTTACATGCATTACCTCATTTAATTCATACAACAAAGTATATATGTATTTACTTTATTATCTGCATTTTTTTTTTTTTAATAGAGGAACTTAAGGCACAGAGAGGTGAGCCTGTGGCTGCGCAAATCTGAGCCCAGGCCTGTCTGACTGGCTGCTGTTCAGCAGTGCCATAACAAGATGGGCAGTTTCTGTAGACTCACAGTGCAGCTGGGTTCCAGCTAGAGGGATCCTGGAGGTTTCTCCAACTAGAGGTGAAAGAGACAGAGCTTGAAAGATACAGACGATTTGCCTTCGGGGTGGAGGACGTTTCAGGCTGAGAGAACATTCAGAGCAAACCATCAGAGGTGAGAGGGAATGAGGTGTGCTATAGATTTTCTCCAGTGGACTTTGGGGAATTGGGAAATTTCTTAGGTAGAAAATCATGATCAGAGTCACATTTTATAAAGATCACTTGCAGGACAGACTGGCGAGTAGGGAAAGAAACGAACGTAAGACAAGCTGAGAAATATTTCTGTTCGTGTTTTGTGGTAGGCAGAGCAACCCCCCCCCCCCCGCCCCCAAGATGTTCACGTCCTAATCCCTAAAACTTGTGACCCTGTTACCTTACGCGGCAAAAGGGACTTTGCAGATGTGATTAAGTCAAGGATTTTGAGATGGAGAGAGATTATCCTGGATGATCTGGATGAAACCAATATAATCACAAAGGTCCCCATAAGGATAAGAGGGAGGCAGGAAAGCTGGAGGAGACACAAGCAGAGGTCACAGTGGTGTGACTGCTGACCAGGGACCACAAGTCAAGGAACGATGCCAGCCTCTGAGGCTGGAAAGGCAAGGAAACAGATTCTCCCCTAAACCTCCAGAGGGCACACACCTTCCACTGACACCTTCATTTTAGCCCCATAAGACCCATTTTGGACTTCTGACCTCCTGAACTGTAGGATAATAAATCTGTGTTTTTCTAAGCCACCAAATTTGTAGTAATTTACTTATTTATTTATTTAAAATTTTAATGTTTATTTTTGAGAGACAGAGAGAGACAGAGTGCAAGTGGGGGAGGGGCAGAGAGAGAAGGAGACACAGAATCCGAAGCAGGCTCCAGGCTCTGAGCTGTCAGCACAGAGCCCGATGCGGGGCTCGAACTCACAGACTGTGAGATCATGACCTGAGCCGAAGTTGGACGCTTAACCGACTGAGCCACCCAGGTGTCCCCACAGTAATTTATTACAGCAGCAATAAGAAATAAATGCATGTTCTTTGGATGCAAGCAACAGAAACGGACTCTGGCTACATTAAGTAAGGAAGGAATCCAATGGTAAGATACAGTTGTAGGACAGGCAGCCTCAGGAACGACAAGAGCCAGAGGGCTTTGGGTAATCTAGATATCAGGAATTAATGGACAATGCTGAGGGGGATATTTATTCCCTCCTCTGGCTTTTCCCATGTGGAGGGACCCCTTTTAAGGTAACGCTCTTGCTTCTTGCCTCCCTGGGGGGAGAAGGAGGAGTGACTTTCCTGATTGCTGAGTTTAGGGAGAATGAATGAAGCTCAGTTCAGCTCTCCCCCCTCTTTCTCTTGTAGATCTGCCTGCCCACAAGAACCATGTTTTTTGTTTTTGTTTTTGTTTTTTTTTTCCTCTTCCTCCATGCTCTAAATTTCCCAGGGTCTGACCCGTACAGGGAAGATTGTGATTTTCAGTACTGCCTGACAGTGGGTGGAGAAGATTGTTGTTGTTGTTGTTGTTGCTGTCTATCTTCGGAATTCAGTATTAGTCATTTCACTTGTCTGTCAGACCTAAAGGTGCATCCCCAACAGCTTTGTCAGTAATAAAGGTAATATTTTGACCTCCCTCTCTTCTACTTCTGTAGCTACCTATCATGTGTTCCCAACTTGGGCGAGGCTACCCCCGAACCCAACAAATGGTTTCTCATGATACTGTAATGAGGATGACTAACCTTGACTGTTTTCTATATCTGTGTCCTTCTACTTCAGATTCAAAATCCTGACTTGGCTTGGATCTCACGTTCATCCCTTGGCAAAGGTGGAGAGTACCTTGATTAATAGTTCCCTCGGGACTGCAGGGATGGGAGAAATAGTTCCCCCAAATGATGACAGTTTCTGAAACAAGAGGGAAGAGCCAGAGGGCGTGCAGAAACGACAGATGTCCCCAGTAGGGAGTATTGCAAAAGTCCAGGGGAAAGGTAATGAGGGACTGGCCTACGGAGGTAGAATTAATGGGAACTGACACCAGACCAGATGGGGATAAAAATGTCCGAGCCTTGGGGCCAGGTGACTGGGAGGAGGGTGATGCCATTAATACTCATCTCATTAATTCTTTAATTGATTCATCTGACATATATTTAGTGAGCGTATATTATGTGCCCAGCACTGTGCTTGGTGCCAGGGATCTGGTGTTAAGCAAGGAGGGCAGGGTATCCCCTGTCATAAAACTTGCAGTCAAGAGGAGGACGAAAGACAAGGAAGGTAGCAATTTCAGTACAGCGATGGGGGCTATGTTGGGGAAGGTACAGTCTACAGTGGGAACGCAATGGAGGGGCACCTAGCTCAGATTTGAGGGGAAGTGACATCTAAGAGATGTGAAACCCCCAGGATGAGGAGAGTTTGACTGGAGAAGAGGGAGGGGACAAAGTGTGTGCCAAGGTCTGGAGGCAAAGGAGACCGTGGCAAGTTGAGGAGAACCGTGGTCCTCAGTGGAGGAACGCCTCTCATGATTGAAATCCTATATTGCAAAGGGCTTGGGGTGGGGGTTGGGGGGAACAGCCACGTCTCCTCCTACAGAAGCTGAAAGGGCAGAATGTTACCTGCCCTCCTGGCAACAGGGGAGTGAGCACATGACCCGGCCTGCCCCGTGGGATGTCCCTGCCCAGGACTTTGACCTTTGAGGGAGAGAGGCAACCGGCAGGGCAGGACTGTTCTTGGAGAAGACCTGGGAGTCTTGCAGCCGTGGGGGCCGATGGCCAGTAGTGTCTGTCCAACCAGGCTTCTCCTGCACCGTGTCTTTGTCCGTGTTCTTAGCCCAAATGCTTTGGGTTCCCATCCATGTCTGGAACTCATGAGCACCACACGTTATTCAACACAGCCGTTCACTCGTTAGGTTAGCCACCAAAGAGATGGGAGAGAGCTGAGAGGGGGGTCAGCCTGCTGGAGTTACAACTCGAGAGGGCAGGGGAAGAAACAAGAGGGTGGGAGGCAGGATTTCCCTTCTGGTGAAAAGAGAGATGGCCCAGAGGAAAAGCTCCTTTCCTGCCCGCCTTTGGATGCTGAAGGAGGACACAATGCTTAATCTAACAGCCATCCTGGGGTTGTGAGGGACGAGCTGAGAGGCTCAGAGGGAAGCTGACCCAGAGTCGAACCTCACTGTGCCGCTAAAGGAAACAACCTGATATCACCTGCCTCTGGACTTTTTGTGGTGGGGGCCACGTTTATTTAGGTGTTCTGGTTCCTGCTGCTGAAAGGACCTCATGCGCACTACAAATCATCTAAATCGTCCCCAGTTTCTCTTTGTAAAGTGTGGAGGATGATACCTGCCTCAGGATCAGAGCGAATATCAAATTAGATAACGATTGTAAAGTATTTAGCATAGTGCCTTGCTTATAGTAAGCGCTCAGTAAATGTTCACTATGACCGCCTGCTGTCAAAACCACGGGACAGATGGGTTTGTCCTAGAAGAGGGTAGAGAAATAAAATAAGGACTAAATCTGGGGAACGAACATCTGAGGGGAAAGAGGTGGCCTGCAAGGGAGTCAGAGAATGATTAAAGAGCTAAGAAGAAAACCTGAAGTTTCATTCTACACATCACACTCTTTTTCATCTGGAAGACTCCTACTCATCCCTCAAAGTTCAGTTTAAATATCCCCTTTTCTATGAAACCTTCCTGTGCACTCAACCTGCAGTCTCACACTCTGAGTTAGTTGTCCTGATGCTCTGGCTCCCACGGCATACCCTTCTTTTCTTGCACTTACCATGATTTGTGGTGATTTTCTGCTTTTATATCTGTCTCCTGCCCCAGACTGTCAATGAATTTCCCTAAGAGCAGAGGTGCCCTGACTGCGTCTTCCAACCCAACGTAGCATGGGGCCTGACAGCTGGTGGTAATAATAAAAGTGATGGGTTATCCTGTACCAGGCGCTGTGCTAAGTGCTTTACATATGGTAAATCATTTAAATCTCATGCCAACTTTATAAGGTTGAAGAACTGTAAGAAGTGAGAAGTTATTACAACTCAAGTGATCTGTCTCTGCGGCCTGCATTACTACCTGCTACGACAAGTCGTCCCATCTCTAGTGAACACTGAAATATAAGTGTTTGTTGATTGAAATGATGGAAGGAGTGTTACCAAAACCAAGGAAAGAGTTTCAGGAACGCATTAGTCAGCTTTAGGTAAGTGTTGCTGCACTAACAAATAGCACCCCAAATCTCAGCTTATAGAACAAGTCCCAGGTCAGCTGCAGGTCAGCTATGGTTCTGCCATATATCAGGGATGCTGGCTGATCAGGAAAAGGCCTGATCTAGAACATTGCTGCTCTGAGGGGAAAGAGAAAAGATAGAAGGTATGCTGGAGTGGGCTTGTACTAAGGAAGGCTGATAATACGCATCTCTTTCTGACTCCATGCTCAGTGATATCACACTGGCAGGTTGAAATCAGTCATGGTGGGAGTATTTATACTGTGGAAAGCAGCAAATTCTTTTTTGCCCCCTAGAGGGACTGTTGTTAAATATTTACCAGCCCAGCACTAGAAAAGAACAATGATGGTCGTCCTTAAAGCTTCTGCCCAGAAATGACACAGGTCATGGAAGCACCACAGGTCACACATACTCCCATTTTACTTGCCAAAGCGAGTCTCGTGGCCAAGCTGCCATCGATGGAACCAGGAATATACTTTTCCCACCGGGACCGGCCTAGGAGGAGGGGCAGTGAATTATTTGTGAACAATGAATCATGTAGTCTGCCTCTCTGAAGGAGTCCAAGATGAAAACTGAAAAAAAGCCTCTTGGAATTGGCCTTGAGGAGTTTGTCCGTGACCTTTAACAAGGGAGTAGGTTCAGTTGGAGGCCGGGGTGGGGGTTGGATGGAGGGGGTGAGATCCCTCATTCGTGAGGCTGTCCAGGGGAAAAGGAGGGACGGGTGAGTTGGTAACCAGAGGGAGTGGCCATTTGGAAGGCACGGTGCCTTCCAGAAACAGGCAGCCTATTTATCAGTGGGCCTGACAGTCATTTTTAGAATTAACCGATCTCTTTCTGCAACTATGTTTCTTCCACCTTCATGCTACGGATGACACTAGGGGAGGCAAAGGAGGAAAAAGAAAGAGTCTCATTTTGAGGGTTCTAAAAAGCTGAGGTCCTGGCCTAAATGGGAGGAAATATGTACATATATATATATATATATATATATATATATATACACACATACGTATATATATATACACATACATATATATAAAAGAAACAGAGTC
This sequence comes from Acinonyx jubatus, assembly GCF_027475565.1. NCBI lineage: Eukaryota > Metazoa > Chordata > Mammalia > Carnivora > Felidae > Acinonyx > Acinonyx jubatus. The sequence goes on from NC_069381.1 coordinate 24,700,066, forward strand.
TGTGCCGCACTGCTGAAAACTAGATACCTCTGCCCAGAGGGGAGAAGAGAGTCCGAGAGAAAGCCAGCTGAACTGTGCCATTGCTGGGCAGAAGCTTTAAGGGCTAACCACCGTGATTGTTCTTTTCCAATGCTGTGCTGATAAGTGCTTAACAACAGTCTCTCTAGGAAGAAAAGGTATTTGTTGAACTATCATGGGTCACTGAGAAGAGGGTCACTGTGGCTTGCCCCTCCTTGCCCTGAGTGGCTTGCGGACTGGCAATGATAGGATTCCCAGACAGGAGTGGGCAAATCCTGGAGCAAAAGAGCATCTGTCACTTTTCTGGTGGTAGGAAGGGCCCAGGAAAGAAAGCACAGGACCTCAGAGCCCCACCCCCACCCCACCATGCAGGGCAAGGCCAAGGACTTGAGACACCCCGTGAGGGTTCCCACATGATCCCGTGTGCTGCAGGGGCAGCAGAATGTGTTGCTGCCCATTGTGGGTTGGCGGGTGGTGGGCACTGGTGACAGGTGGACTAGAAGAGGCCTTGACGGGGGTATAGGGAGCTTGCAGCAGGGACCTCAGCGGAACGATGACTGGAAAACAAACTGGAACAAGAACGCGCTGTGTGCCCTCTTGGGACGAGCCTAGTGCGGTGGGTAGCTGCTGCCCCTGCTGCTACTACTAAAACGAGCCCATAGTCCCCTAAAACCAGAGCTGATTCAGAATTTGGAATCCTTGTGGACGTTAGACAAAGGTGATTCGGGCGCATGCAGCGCGCTCTGTAACACTGTTTAGTGTGGTCCGCGGGCAGCCCCATGTAATGAAATACCAGAGTATTTCTGCAGCAAAATGTATGGGGTACATAAAGATTCCAGAATCTCCTATTGTTTAAATCAGAATGTGTTTCGGGTCGAATTCTGCTGTCAAGTTACTTTTGATGCCAAATTTAAAAAATCTTTCCTGGTTCCATCCTGGGAGTCAGCCTGACTCCTTCCTTTTCCTCCTTGTGCTCCTCCAGATCCAAGGGGTCAGCAAATACCACCCATCCTTTCTCCTTAACACCTTTCACATCCGTCTCCTTCCTTCCATCTCTCCTCCTGCATCCTGGCGCAGGTCACCTTCCCCTCTCACCCGGGTATTGCAGCCACCTCCTGGCTGGCCGCCTGCAGCCTCCACTTCTGCTCCATACTGCCCACAGAGGAGTTGCTCTGGAATGCAAACTTGGCCTGGCCGGGGTGTCCCGTCAGGGTAGGGATGTGATTAACTGAGAAATACCAGCAGATCTGAAGAATGTCAACGTTCTTTAATGGCCCTGGGTGTGGAAACTTCTCTTTTGGTGTCCACTAAGCAAGAAACAATTGCACGCTCCTAGATGGAGGTACAGGTGGCTTGCAAAGTTCCACACTGAGATGTAAGCTGCTGCTGCTTTTCTGCAGGGGGAGGGTTCTGCTGGGTACAAGAAGCTCCCAGCCCCCCACCCCCGACTCTCAGGAGTCTGGTTCCGTCCTGGCCCCTCCTGACTGCTCAGGCAGGAGCCGAGTATGTGCCTGCCTGCTTACCAGATACAAGTGATTTGTGTAAAACACATATCCCAGAGTCAGTTGGGGCTTCAGTTTGCCTGAGGTTTCTCCCTGCAACTCCCAAATCCAATGCTGACCCCCAGAGAGTGTGATTGCTCACATTCATGGCCCTGTGACATGGGCTACATTGGCCCTGGCTGTCAAGAATCAAAGCAGGCTGGGGCGCCTGGGTGGCTCAGTCAGTTAAGCATCCGACTTTGGCTCAGGCCATGATCTTACGGTTCGTGGGTTCAAGCCCCACGTCGGGCTCTGTGCTGACAGCTCAGAGCCTCAAGCCTGCTTCAGATTTAGTGTCTCCCTCTGTCTATGTCCCTCCCCCACTCGTACCTCTGTCTCTCCTCCAAAATAAATAAAACATGAAAAAATAAAAATAAAAAAGAACCAAAGCAGGCCAAGAAGCCAGCTCTCTTTGTGCCCACAGAAACCAAACAGGGTCCCTGGCCTGAGAAGCAGCTCCTGATCCCAGCAGTCTCATGTACAAGAGAAAAAACAGAGAAATGGCAACTCCAGACTTCTTATTGTTCTAGCTGCCATAAGGCTTTAATTTTACTCTTGCCTGTGGTGATCAAGATTCTCCATAATTTAATTTTATCGAGCAAGCATTTATACCAGGCCCTATGTTCAGGTCTCTGTATGCACTCTCACTGGGTCATTACGATGCTCTTGCGACATGAGAACTATTATTATCTCTGTTTCGTGGTTGGGAAAACTGAGTCCCAACCTGGTTAGTTGGCTTTTGCTTGAAATCATCCAGTTAGTGAGAGCTCCTACCACCTAGCGTTTTCTTTCGTGATGGATTTTTACTGTTTTCCACAGATATCTGATGTCCCTCCCTATTGATATCCTTGCTGTCTTGTCCTTAGGCCAGACCATACGACTCGCTTTGGCCAACGAGGTATGAGCAGAAGTAACATGCGTGCCATGTCAGAGTGGAAGCTTTTGAGAACCAGTGTGGGCTTCATACACTCTCTTTCCCTGCCTCGGCAGTTATGGAAGCCTGTGTTGAGAAGGAGCCTCCATTTTCCTAGGTCTCTGACCACCTGCCTTGAGCAGAGACCCTTAGTTGATTCAAATGAGCCTATGTTATAGGCAAGGGACTTACTTTGTTGTTTTAAGCTACTGAGATGTTCCTGGTTGTTTCTTCCTGTATCAAAACCTAGCCAATATTTTTTAAAAATTATTTTCAATGTTTATTTATTTATTTTGAGAGAGAGAGAGCATGAGTGGGGTAGGAGCAGAGAGAGAGAGGAGCACGTAGAATCCGAAGCAGGCTCCAGGCTCTGAGTTGGCAGCACAGAGCCTGACGTGGGGCTCGAACCCACAAACTGTGAGATCATGACCTGAGCCGAAGTCAGACGCTTATCTGACTGAGCCACCCGGGTACCCCAAAACCTAGCCCATCTTAACCAATCTCACCCTTATTTGGGGTCAGAATAAAGAGGCGGGACAGGAGACTCTTGCTCTATGGGCCAAGACCCACTTACTATAAGCTTGGAGTTCCAGTCACCTACACAGACCAATCCCTTCCCACCTGCCAGAGTGCACCCCTTCCTCTGTGCCCTTATCAGGCTTCACTGTCCCACCGGAACTGGCACCCGCTTCCCGATGTTCGTAACACGCTTCCTGCTCTTTTGCCACTCAAGCCACAACACCGAGATGTGGTTTTCTAAAGAACTGGCAAAGTCCAAGCCACCTGAATGAGAAGAGCCTTTCAGCTACTGTTTTGAGGTCACTGTGGCCAAAGGCTGATTTCCATGAAAGCTACCAGCATTCCAAGAAGATGTTAACCGTGACAACTGCACACGTTGTTGGGAAATGCTGCACCCTGGACACTCCCCGTGAGGAAACCCTTGTGGAATGAACCAGAAGTTTCATTGGAAAATGATGGTGCAAAACAGAGGGCACCGGGTTGGAAGTGCTCCTAGAACAACATGTATTGCGTACGCACTTACTCTGCCTGACAGTCAGGACTCTGTGGTCCCTGTGTCAGGGATTCAGGTGAAACAGACAAGTGTGGGCAGAGGGTGATGATACAGCGTGATAAGTGAGGCTGGCTGCCTAATTTAGTCATTTATTCATCGAATGCATATATATTGAACTCTCCTGATATGCTAGGGAACTGGGTATTAAGTGTAAACGAGACAGGGACTGTCTTTGCCCTCCTGACGTTTGTAGTCTAACAGCCCTGAGAGAAATAGACACAGAGTGCTATTAACCTAATCGGCCTCTTTAGCAGAGGCAAATCACCTAATCTGGGGTGCGGGTGTGGTTCTAGGATAACTTTCTGAAGGACGTGACTCCAGAAGAGATTCCTGAAGGATGAGCAGGAAGGAGGCAGCAAAGAAGGGGGAAGGGCATTCCGGGCAGAGGGAACAGTTGAAGCAAAGGCCTAGAAAAATGAATCAGCTCCGCACATCTCCTAAGTGCAAGCAGCTGGGTATGACTAAAGCCCAGAGTTTAGACTAAAAAGGAACAACAGATCCAGTGAGCGACTAGGCTGATGGGGGCCACATCTGGCTGCTGGGTCTAGGTGCTCGAGCTTAACCTGAAGACGGTGGGAGCCGATGGAAGAGTTTGAGCTGCAGTATTTATTATATTAGTTAGGAAATAGACTCAGCTGCTATAACAAAGACGCTAAACTAACAATGGCTTAAACAAGATAGAAGTTTACTTCCTGCTTATGTGGAAACCCAGATAGGCAAGCCAGAGTGGGTGTGACCGAGGGGCCACAGAGTTCTGACTCCCGGGCATAATGGGTGCTTAGCAAATGTTGTTCTAGGAGCACTTCTAACCCAGTGCCCTCTGTTTTGCATCATCATTTCCCACTGAAACTTCTGGTTCATTCCACAATGATGAGGGACCGTGGTTCCTTCTGGTTTGTTCCTTTGACATCTTCAACATAAGGCTTCCGTCTCGTGGTCCAAGAAGGCAGCTCTGGTTCCTACCCCCACTTCTGCATTTCAGCCAGCAGGGAGAAGTAAAAGGGATGGGGGAATATATACTCCTTCCCTTTACAGGCATAACCCAGAACTTGCACATGTCACTTTCATTTATATTACACCCCCCAGAATCCAGTCGTATGGCCACTGCTGGGAGCCAGGGTGCTGGGAAATGTAGTTTCTCTTCTGGGCAGACATGTGCTTAGCTAAAAGGCGGAAGGAAGCTCTATTATTACCGAAGGATGGAGGCTGGGAAACGACGATCCATCTCCAACAGGGAGTGACAATCCTATTTGCCTTTTGGAAAGATCTCTCTTAGAATGGGTGGAGGAAGGACTGGATAGTAAGAGATCAGAGACAAGGAAATAATCCAAATGAGGGTTAGTGAGGCCTGAACCCAGGCAGAGACATCTGGGGTGGAGGAAGTGGACAGAGGCTTAGAGAGAGTTGGAAGTTGAACAGACCAGGACATGGTGACCAACTGACCAGACTTCTTCTTCTTTTTTTTTTTTTTCTAATGTTTATTCATTTTTGAAAGACAGAGAGAGAGCACAAGCAGGGGTGGGGCGGAGGTAGAGGGGGACACAGAATCTGAAGCAGGCTCCAGGCTCTGCACTGCCAGCACAGAGCCCAATGCAGGGCTTGATCTCATGAACCGTGAGATTGTGACCTGAGCCAAAACCAAGAGTCAGACACTTAATCAACTGAGCCACCCAGGCGCCCCTGTCTTTCTATTTTTGAATGATAATCTTGTATTGGACTCCAAAGCCCAGCAGGCAGGGCTTGTGGTGGGAAAGGAGGTGGACATGGTCTGCCCTCTCCTCCCTGCCTTCTGGAGGGAAGGGACAAAAAGGAAAACAGGACCTGCTTCCTTAGGTGTCCCCTACTGGCCCTTGGCTGGTCTCTTCTTCACTGCTTATAAGGTGGCTGAGTTCCAGTCATCATAGCTGCTCAGCTCATTGTCTATATAGTCCCCTAGCATGGAGCTGGGGACCACAGAGACCATCCTGTAGAAGGACTCCATGCCAAAGAGCTCTCCTCTGCTGGTGGCCTCAGGCTCACCTCTTTGCCTCCAGCAAGACTGCTGCCCCCATCACATCTACCTTTTGCAGGCCCAACCCCGGGACCTATAGACATGGGCAGAATCTGTCTTTCTTCTTCTCGCCCACTGGCCACTCAGTCACACCCTTGGCCTTCTCTCTCCAGTGCCCTTTCCCCTATTTCAGTTAGCACCAGAGCAGGTCAGAAGTACCATGGCTTGGCTGACATCCATGGGAATGAGAAGTCAGTCCCTTTGGTGGCACCCCAAACCCAACGAATAATTCTCTTGGCTCTGCTCCAGTTATCTAGTGCTGTGTAATAGACCACCCCAAATTTCATGGCATAAACAACCATCATTTTATCATCCTCATGGATTCTGTGGGTCAGGAATTTGACAGGGCACGGGGGATGGTTGGACTCCAGTTGTGGTAGACAGCCTCCAAGATGCTTCCCAATGACCCCTGCCTGCCAGTATTTGTGCCCTTGTGTGTCAGTCTACTCCCACTTTGTATCAAGGTGGGTCTGGGGAGCCAATAGAATATGGCAGAAGTGATAGTATGTCACTTTTGAGTTTAGGTTATTAAAGATATCGTGGTTTCTGCCTCTCTGTCTTTTGGATCACTCTGGAGGAAGCCAGCGGCCATGTTGTTAGGCACTCATACATGGAGAGGCCCATCTGGAGAAGAACTGAGGCTTCCTGCCAACGGCCACGTGAGTGAGCTTGGAAGTGGATCCTCTGGCCCAGAGAAAGTCTAAGATGAGTGTAACCCTTGGCCGACAGCTAGACGGTAACTTTGTGAGATACTGAGGCAGAGCCACCCAGATATGCTGCTCTCGGATTCCTGACTGTCAGAAACTGTCAGTTGATACCTGTTTGTTGCTTGAAGCTGGGATGACTTGAAGGCTCTGTTGGCCTTGTCACCTGGAAAGCCTTCACGTGGCCTGTCCACGTGGCTTGGCTTCTCACAGCATAGTAGCTGGGCCCTGAGGAGCATCTGTAGAGTAAGCTTTCCAAGGGAACTTTTGGCCTTGCCTCAGAAGTCAAGCAGGGTAATTTCCACCGCATTCTGTTGTTACAAGTGAGTCACCACAGCTAGTCCAGATTCCAGGGGAAGAGATTTGACTGGTTCTCTTGATGGAGGAATGATAAGGTCACATTGCAGAAGAGCAAGTGGGATGGGAGATGGAGTGGCCATCTTTGCAAAATACAGCTGGAGCCCTGCTTCAGGGGGAGAAACCAATCCATTGGTCTGGCCCTCAAGAAGAAAGGGATACATGGCTTTTTACCGGCAACACACCTCCAGCCCTGGGGTTAGTGTTGATTCTGCTGAAATGGCAATTCCTATCAAACCCTGAGAGGAGCCAGCCATCGTCTGAGCTTGGAAGGTAGAGTACTTCCTGTGTTTTCTTCTCAGCTCTGGATTCTGGTGCTCATTTCTGGATAAACAAGGTAGGTCCCCCCTGGCACCTTGTCCCACAGAGGCCCACTTCCTTTTCCCTCCCAGTCACAGTGCTTACGACTTTACCTCAGCCAATCCTGTGCTCACCAACTAGCTAGGAATTATGACCCCATTTTGCAGAGCAGGAAGTAATCTGACCAAGGTCACATAGGCGGAAGCGGTATGCAGGGACTCAGCACCATGACCTCTAAGTCCATGCTCTAGGGCCCTGGGATTCCAGAAAGCCTACTGGGTGTTGGAGCCTTAGCCCTGGTCTCATCAGGGCCCTGCTGCAAGTGAGGCCAGTGTGAGCAGTGTGGGAAGGAGGGGCTCTCTGCCTGATGGTGGGGGCTAATTGTCAGGTGGGCTGTTTGGGTGAAAGGGCAGGAGAAACGAGAAAGGAAGAATCCATTTCAACTTTTCTTTTCAGGCCTCTCCCCGGTCAGTGAGTTTTTCAGTGGCCATAGGGTGACCTCCAGAGTGACAGGCCTGGACTCACTGCCCCTCTTTACTTGTTGGACTGAAACCCCCTCTCTGTCCTGGAACCTCTGGTTGGACAGCCCTCTGAGCTCCTGGGACCTGTGGATGCTGGGTCTTGGGGTGATTTCCTGACCAAGCGAACAGGTCTCTGTCCAGTGTCCATCCTGCCCTGCCCCGCCCCTCCTCTCCCTGCAACCCCTACTTCCCATCATGCCACACCCCTAGATCCCAGGAAGGGACAATTCCCAGCACCTATGGCCTGTCAGGCACAGAGCTCATGTTAGGGACACAGAAATAAGTGAGACACTGGTCACAATCTAGTGGGAGGAGAAACATAAGGCATTATCTGCCCGATGTCAAGTTAAGGGCATGTTGAATAGGGTAAGAATCACACAAAGCAGAGAGTGGCTAACTCAGCACTAAAAAGGAATGAGCCATTGGAATACGCGACAACATGGATGAATCTTAGAATCATCGTGCAGAACAAGAGTACAGACTGTATGATTCCATTTTTATGAAGTTCCAGGCCAGGTGAAACTATGGATGATACACAGATAGAAATAAGATCAGTAGCTGCCTGGGATGAGGGGGGTTGGCTGGGAAGAGGCAGGAGGTGATGGATGTTCTGCGGAGTGTGCTGAGGAGGAGGAATATTCTAGGCGGTGAAAATGTTCTAAACCTTGATAGGAGTGTGGGTCACGTGGAAATAGTTACTTGTTAAAGCTCATCTGTACACATAAGCTCTGTGAATTTCATCATATGTAAATTACACCTGTGATGGGCAGTATTCAAAATAGCCCCCGGTGACCCCTCCCCCCGCCTCCTGGTGTGCACACCCTTGTGCAAACCTTGCCCCCTGACTTGTATCAGGTCGGTCTCTGTGGCCCGTAGAATATGGCAGAAGTGATGGTGAGTCAGTGCTGAGACTGGGTTATAAAAGACGCTGCTGTTCATCTTAGTCCTCCCTCTTTCATGGCTTGTTCTGGAAGAGACCATGTGCCGAGCATCCCCGTGGAGAAGTGCCTGTGGCCAGGATCTGAAGCCTCCTGCCAACAGCTGGGTGAGTGAGCTGACAGTAAGTGGATTCTTCAGTCCCCGTTAAAGCTTTCAGGTATTAGCTTCCTTGGCTCACTGCTTGACCACAAACTCACAAGAGGCCCTGAACCAGACCACCCAGCTAAGTTGCCTCCTGATTTTTGACTCTCAGAAGTTGTGTGGGTTAATAAATGTTTATTGCTTTAAGCCATTAAGTTTGGGGAGTCACTATAAATGATGAATACAATATTTCAACAAACCAAACGTGTGGGGGAAAAGAGCTTCTAAGTGCTCTTGGCCCAGCTGGCTTTTCCAGGGACTTTCAAGTGCTTTCTGTGACTCAGACTTCTGGGCTCAGTCTCTGGAACCCAGAGGTGAGGGTCCTGGAGCTCTGTCTAGACATTGGGAACTGGTGTCTCCAACGTGGCCACGGCTCCTACCCACGGCACCAGCCCAGAAACAGCTGCACACAGTGGCCAGCCCACACCTGCTGTGGAGAGAGGACTCTAGAAATGCTCCTCCTTCCTCTCTGCCTCATGCCCATGCGAACCTGCAGGAATCCATGCAGGGCTCCGGAGCTAATAACAGCTACTATTTTTGGAACACTTTCTACGTGTCAGGTGATTTGCAAAGTCTTTTAATTTACTCTTCCCAATACTCCTGGAAATTACGAACCCTATTTTACAGTGGAGAAAACAGAGACTCGGCACATTGAAGCCACATTGAAGCCAACTGCCAAGGTCACAGAGCTATTAGGGTGTGGCAGCTTTATTTATTTATTTATTTTCAATGTTTATTTATTTTTGAGAGAGAGAGAGAAAGAGAGAGAGAGAGAGTGGGGGAGGGGCAGAGAGAGAGGGAGACACAGAATCTGAAGCAGGCTCCAGGTTCCGCACTGTCAGCACAGAGCCTGACACAGGGCTCAAACCCACGAACTGTGAGATCACGACCTGAGCCAAAGTCGGATGCTTAACCGACTGAGCCACCCAGGCACCCCTGCTTTAGACTTAAATCCAAATTTGTCTAGTTCCCAAACTGAGAGGCAAGGAAGCAGCAACCCCAGACCTGAAAATACTTTTCTTATCTATTCCCTGTGAGAAAAAAACCCACGCATTCTTCCATCAGAGACAAGGCCACACTCTCAACCCAGATCCACAGAGCGATGGTATAGAGACTGGCCAATGGTACCTCAGCACCAAAAGTCTCAGAGACCATGGGAGTCACAGAGTCACAGAGGCAGGAACTGAGATCAGAGAGGGAAGTGACTTTTCCAAGGACTCCTGCCCAGGGATCTTTAGACCATACTGCCCTGTCTCTGTCACATAAGAGGGGAATGATTGCCATGTGGGAGAAGCATAATAGGGTAAAGGATGGCTTTGGGGTAGGGGAATGAGAGAGAGGGAATTCACAGGTAACAATGGTGAAATTGAGATCTCATAATTTTGTCTTGGGTCAACCCCACAATGGCTAGGGGCTATAAAACCAGCATCACAGATGGTCCCATCAAGAGACTAGGCAGCCCCAGAGGACATCACAGAACAGCTTCAGAACGGTGCCTGGCTTGCGGCAGGATCTGCTAACAAGCACTGCGTTACTCATTTGCTGTAACGTTGGGTTGCCCTATTCACTCACTCATTCATTCATTCATTCATTCATTCATTCAATAAGTATTTATTGACCATCTGCTATCTGCTAAGTACTGTTTTAGGAGCATGGGATATTTCAGTGAACACAAAATCCTTGCCCTTATGAAGCTTAAAATACGTAGATGTAATATATAAATTCCAAAGTATCCTAGAAAGTGAAAGGAGTAAAAGAAGAAAAAGCAGGGGCACCTGGGTGGCTCAGTTGGTTAAGCGTCTGACTCTTGGTTTCAGCTCAGTCATGATCTCACAGGTTGGTGAGTTCAAGCCCCACCTCAGGCTTTGAGCTAACAGTGCAGAGCCTGCTTGGGATTCTCTCTCTCCCTTTCTCTCTGCCCCTCCCCTGCTCGATCTCTGTCTCTTTCTCAAAGTAAATAAATCAACTTAAAAAAAAAAAGAGAAGAAAAAGTAAAGGCGGGGGGAGGGGGGTAAGACCCACGAGTGAAGACAGTGCATACGGAGGGGGTGGATTGACATTTTTACAAGGGTGACTGGGTCAGCCTCCTTGAGAAGATTTTTTTTGATCAAAGACTTGAAGGAGGTAAATAAAGTATGCCATATCCAAGTGAGCCACGTGGACATCCGGAGGAAATACGTACCCGGCAAAATACACACTGATATATTAAGGGTAAAGGGAAATTATGTCTGCAACTTACTCTCAAACAGTTCAGAAAAAAAATTATATGGGCACAGAGATACAGATGGACATACAATATGTATGTGTATACACACGTATATAAATATACACGTACACAGAGAAAAAGAATGACACAAATAGTGTTAAAGTGTTAATATTTGGGGAACTTGGGTGAAGGGTATGTACTATTTTTAGAAATTTTCTGTAGGGACCCCTGGGTGGCTCAGTCTGTTAAGAGTCCGACTCTTGGTTTCGACTCAGGTCATGATCTCACGGTTTCATGGGTTCAAGCCCTGAGTTGGACTCTGCACTGGCAGCGTGAAGCCTGCTTGGGATTCTCTCTCTCCCTCTCTCTGCCCCCTCCCATTCACGCTGTCTCTCTCTCTCTCTCTCAAAATAAATAAACGATAAAAAATGTTAATTATAGAAATTTTCTGTATGAATTTTCAAAATAAAAATATTTAAAAAAGAATTTATATTATTTAAGTTTCTTTATTTTGAGAGAGAGAGAGAGAGGGAACGCCCGCAAGTGGAGGATGGGCAGTGAGAGAGGAAGAGAGAATCCCAGGCAGACTCCACGCTGTCAGCACAGAGCCCGATACAGGGCTTGAACTCATGAACCGTGAGATCATGGCCTGAGCTGAAATCAAGAGTTGGACGCTCAACCAACTGAGCCCCCAGGGTGCCCCAAAAGAATTTATGTTATTAAAAATAGAAGAGGAAAGGCACTGTAGCAGAAGGAGCAGCCTGTGCGAACTGTAATTCAAAAGAGTGCCTGAGGGACACCTGGCTGGCTCAGTCAGTAGGGCGTGCTCTTGATCTCAGGGTTGTAGGTTCTAGTCCCATGTTGGGTATAGAGATTACTTAAAAATAAAATCTTCAAAATAAAGAAAGAGAGTGAGAGAGAGACAGAGTGTGCGAAGGGAGTACTCGGTGCTAGCAAAGAGAGAAAGGGAATATACTGGTGTTTTAGGAAACAACAGCCTATTTTTCCTTTGGGGAACCACCCCTTCCCCACTCTCCTTCCATATTGATCCCATCTCTCATCTGGGGGAGCGGGTAGCTCTTGACCCAGCCTTGGCCAATCAAAGACGTGCACCTCAAAGAACAGGGCCAACAGGACAGTCCCGGGGTCCAGAGCTTTAGTGGGGTGAGAGCCTGCCTGAGGAGGAAACCGATCCAGAGGAAGGCAGAGCTCAGACCCGAAGCAAAGTCTGTGTCTGAACTTGAACCCTTCAGTGGCTTCGTTACATGTGGCAAAAATAAATCCTCTTTTTGCTTGAGCCAGTGTGAGTGTTGGGAGTTTCTTACTCACAACAACAAAAAAATGTGTTGACTGATCCAAAACGTCTGGAACAGCATCTCTGAGGAAAGGATGCTTAAGCAGAGACCTGGAAGATGCGCAGTGGGGCAGGTGAGGAGGTGGGGAAAATGCTGCAGGCAAAGGGCTCCAGGGAAGGAAAGGCCGTGGAGGGTTGGAGGAGCTAGAGGATGGGGGCCTGGTAGTGGACGGGAGGGTGAGGAGCTGGGCAGAGAGGAGGCCGGAGCTGGGTCCCTGACAGAGGGCCTCACAGGCAGGATCTGGGACATTATCCCAAGAGCAAAGGGAAGTCTTGCAGCCTTTGAAAGAGAGATTGACTTAATTTGCATTTTGACATTATTTGCATTCTAATAACACTCTGGGGGCTGTGTGGGGACTAGATTCACTGGAGGTAAGAGTAATGCAAGGGGATTACTTAGGAAATTATTGCAGACTTCCAGGCTAGAGATGACGAGGACGACTCAGACAGAGTTGGGGCCGTGGGAACCACAGAGACTGGATGGCTTTTGTGGCAGCCAGTCTCCCAAGATGGCCCCCAATGAGCCAACTGAATCTGGGACAGCTCCATAACCCACTTTAACCAGCGGAATGTAGAGGAAATGACACTGTGCCTTTCAAGGGCAGGAGGTCTGGTGTCCATGTTATTGAGGACTCTGCCATGTGGCCTCTGTGAAGGGGCCTTCCCAAAGGACCCAGACTCTCTCCCTGGATGCTAGGTGTGGCCGGAAGCCTCAAAGAAGAAAGCATTCTTTGGCTCCCTCTGGAGTGGGTTCCACTGACCCTGCTTCTGACCTATCACCTGAACGCAGTCTCTGTGTCTCTGATTTGTGCGTTAACTGGAGGCCTAAGGATTCGGGGCTGTTTAGGCAGCAGTGGGGGAGGGGAGCAGAGAGCCCCCGGGCGTTCAGACAGGGCTGCCTGGCTCCGCTCTTCCTGGGGGTGAGTGAGCAGTTTTCCAGACGAGAACACGACTACTACAGTGACTTAGAATTTAAGCTTGGGTGAGGCTTGCATGACTCAGTGCTCAGCACTCGGGCCTCAGTCCCAGTTTCTCTGGGAATGGAATGGAATGGCACAGAATTCTACCACCCACCCCCTTACTCTGGGCTGTCTCTCCCTGAGCCCCTGCCCCCCTGCTGGGTGTTCCTCAGCTCGGGTCCCCAAACAAACCACCCTGGGGGGGTGCTGCTTCTCCCACCCTGCCCCAGCAATATCCTTCGGACACATTTTTGGATTTTCTCCTCTGGTCTCCTGCATCCTTAGCTCAGGGTAATCACACTAATAACTACTACTTAGAATGCATTTGTTTACAGATTTTTTTTTTCAACGTTTATTTATTTTTGGGACAGAGAGAGACAGAGCATGAACGGGGGAGGGGCAGAGACAGAGGGAGACACAGAATCGGAAACAGGCTCCAGGCTCTGAGCCATCAGCCCAGAGCCTGACGCGGGGCTCGAACTCCCAGACCGCGAGATCGTGACCTGGCTGAAGTCAGACGCTCAACCGACTGCACCACCCAGGCGCCCCTAGAATGCATTTGTTAATGTATGTGCCGGGCACTTGGCCAAGCTTATATATACTCGTGAATTCCTGACCCCAATTCTAGGAAGTAGGCATTCTCATGCCCATTCGACAGATGAATAAAGCGGGGTTCACACAGGATAAGTAAGTTTGCCGAGGTCACACAGCCAGGAGATGGGCTGAGGCTTACGTACCCCTGAAATGTGTTCTCTTGCTACCTGAAGACAGTACAGCCATTCAGCCCAGGTCGGTTTTTGTCCCATCCTGCCTCTTGGGGACTCTCTCAAGAGTATACAGCTTTGACCTCTTGGCCTGCGGTGTTTCAAGTTCATTTAGGCAAGGGTTCTCCAAGTGTGATTCCTGGGCCAGCATCCTCAGCATCACCTGGGAACTTGTCAGAAAGGCATATTCTGGAGCCTGCCTCAGACTTACGGAATCCCAACCTCTGGGGTGAGGCCTAGAAGGAAGTCAGTGTTAACAAGGCCTCCAGGTGATTTTAATGCATGCCCGTCTGAGAACCACTGGAGAATTCAGGAGAGAGGACAGCCTTTTCCGTTCCGCTGCCTGGGGCTGGCAGCTGGAGAAAGGGAGAATTTTCGGCTGCGTATTTTTTATTTGGTTGCCATTGTTTTCTTGTCACGTTTTGTCAGAAACAACTCCGGTCTGGCGCGAGAGAGTGTGTGAATTCCTTAATTGTTGCCACTATTACGATTTTTTTCACATTTGTGTTCAGCCTAGAAGAGAGTGAAAATAAAGAGATCCAAACTGCAAAATTCAGCATCTTAGCATCTCTGTCTGTCTAGGGAAGGGGTGTGACTATAATCCCATGTGCAGGCAACGCACTTGAATTTTGCCTCCTCAGTGCCTCATCCTGGACCTCTGTCCTGCCTGCCTCTGTGTCAGGGGACACAGACACCACACTAATACCTAGAATTCCGGGTTCCAGGGTTTGGGTCCATGGTCTGCTCCACCATTTCAAGTTCCTGACCATGTACAGCCTTGAGGGTGAGTCCAGGCTCTGCCATGTGCCCGCTGTGTCCTCTTGGGAAAATCACTTGGCCTCTCTGGGCCTCAGGTTCCTCCATCGTGAAATGAGAGTAATAATTCTCACCTGGCAGGCTTGTTGCGAGGACGGAGGAAATGTAGGTAGCATAGTGGTGCCACACATTTGCTGGGTGACCTTGAGCAGGTTAACCTCTTCTGCTTGTTTTCTCCCCTGTAATCCCCACAGCACATACCTCATAGGCCGTGAGGTTAAAGGTTATATCCATCTTACAATGTCGTGTATTCTGCAATGTTAGCCATTATTATTACTAAAACAATTTTTTGATGTTTATTTAAAAAAAATTTTTTTTAATTTTTTTTTTAACGTTTTTATTTTATTTTTGAGACAGAGAGAGACAGCATGAACGGGGGAGGAACAGAGAGAGAGGGAGACACAGAATCAGAAGCAGGCTCCAGGCTCTGAGCCATCAGCCCAGAGCCTGATGAGGGGCTTGAACTCACGGACCGCGAGATCGTGACCTGAGCTGAAGTCGGACGCTTAACCGACTGAGCCACCCAGGCGCCCCATGATGTTTATTTATTTTTGAGAGAGAAAGAGAGACACAGAGCATAAGCAGGGGAGGGGCAGAGAGAGAGGGAGACACAGAATCTGAAGCAGGCTCCAGGCTCCGACTGTCAGCACAGAGCCTGACACGGAGCTCGAACTCGTGAACCGTGAGGTCATGACCTGAGCTGAAGTGGGACGCTCAACCGACTGAGCCACCCAGGCACCCCAGCTATTATTATTATTAAGCACATAATACAGTGCCTGGAATCTAGAAGATGCTCAGTAAATGGTGGCTAGTGTTATTGTTAGTTTCCATTTAAAAAAAAATTTTTTTTTGTTTTACATTTATTTATTTTTGACAGACAGTGAGACAGAGCATGAGTGGAGGAGGGGCAGAGAGAGAGGGAGACAGAATCCAAAGCAGGCTCCAGGCTTTCAGCTGTCAGTGCAGAGCCAGATACGGGGCTCAAACCCACAAACCATGAGATCGTGACCTGAGCCGAAGTTGGACACTCAACCTACTGAGCCACCCAGGCGCCCCTAGTTTCCATCCTTAACCTGCAGACAGCACTGACCTTACGATGCCTGAGGCTGCTTCCCCTTCTGACTTCTGGTGGCTTCGGGGTCTCCATCTCACTGATGCCTTCCTGGAGTTTGCAATTTCTGCCAGTTCATCTTGCGTCTGACTCTGCGTTTCAGCCTCTCTCGGGGTCTCCTGTCATTTGTTCTTGGCCTGGTCTTAGAATTCTTCGTTCTGGCTTCACGCCTCATTCCCAGGACCCCAGTCATAGGCCTAAAATTTGCCAGACCAGAGTTAAGTCGCAGCTCTGTTACTCACTAGCCGTGTAACCTCAGACAAACGCTTTAGCCTCAATTTTCTTATCTGTAAAATGGGACTATTAATGTGTATCTTGCAGGGCTGTCCAAGGATTAAATGCAATCATTGTAAATACTCAGCATGGTTGGTGCCTGTCACACAACAGGTGCTCCACAATGTTTATTTACTTCTCTGTCTGCTTCTCCCTGTGGTTCAAATCCCGGAACCGCTCTGAACGGGTATACCGGTCTGTAAAAGGGGGAAGTAATGTTTCCAGCCTCCATGTGATATCTAGTTTTTCTTTCTTCTTTTTTTAAAAAAAAAATTTAGGGGTGCCTGGGTGGCTCAGTCGGTGAAGCGTCCGACTCTTGGTTTTGGCTTAGGTCACGATCTCACAGTTCATGAGTTTGAGCCCCGCACCGGGCTCTGCACTGACAGCACGACATTGTCTCTCTTCTCCCTCTGCCCCTCCTCTGTTCTCTCTGTCTCTTAAAAATAAATAAACTTTAAAAATATTTTTTAAATTTTTGAAAAAATTTTTAATGTTTATTTATTTTGAGAGAGAGAGAGAGAGAGAGAGAGAGAGAGAGAATGAGTGGCGGAGGGCAGACACAGGAGGACAGAGGATCCGAAGTGGGCTTTGCGTTGACAGCAGAGAGCCTGATGCGGGACTTGAACTCATGAACTGTGAGATCGTGACCTGAGCTGAAGTTGACCTCTCAACTGACTGAGCCACCCAGGTGCCCCTTTAGTATTTTTTTTAAGTTTATTTATTTATTTTGAGGGGGAGAGAGAGAGAGAGTGAGAGAGAGTGAGCGAATGGAAGGGGCAGAAAGAGAGGGAGAGAGAATCCCAAGCAGACTCCAGGCTGTCAGTGCAGAGCCCAATCTCATGAACGGTGAGACCATGACCTGAGCCAAACTCAAGAGTCAGATGCTTAGCCGACTGAGCCACCCAGGTGCCCTCTTCTTTAGTACAGTAAAACCTTGATTTGAGAGCAACATTCGTTCCAGAAACATGCTTGTAATCCAAAGCACTTGTACCTCAAAGTGAATTTCCCCGTAAGAAATAACAGAAACACAGACAATTCATTCCACAACCCAAAAATATTCATGCAAAAGTGATTACGATACCGTAATATAATACAAAATAATAAAGAAAATACAAATTATAAAGAAAACTAAATTCACCTGCACTTGCCTCTGAAAACCTTTGTGACTGGGATGAGGGAGAAAAGAGAGAGGAGGGTTATGGTGGAGGACGACTTTCACTATCACTGACGGGAATCACTGCTATCTGTTGGCTCAGTGGAATCTTTTTCTTTTCACGCACCTTTAACAAGGAACCTATCCAGTGACACTTGCTTTTGCCTCCTTTTGAGGATTTCACAGAAATGTGATGTTGCTTTGTTGTTAAACAGATTCCTCCTTCGCACTGTTACAGCCTTATTTGGGTGGTGTTTTCTACAAAATTTTGCACAGTTTCCCACGTTTCACACGTCTCCCTAATCTCGTTTGAAGTGAGGGATTCCTCCACCTTTCCCCCCTCCTCCTCTGCAGAGGAGATGTCCCCCATAACCTCTTGCTGTTGCCGGCGATGCAGATCCATCAGTTCGTGGGTGCTCGTCTCCTGGCCATGTTCCTCCACCAGCGCTTGAATGTCATCCTCATTCACCTCCAGTCCCATGGTCCTCCCCAAGGACGCAATTTCATCGACAGCTGGCAGCTCCTGTTCATGAGCAAGCCCTCCGAGTCAACGAGGCCACAGTTTCCTCCAAGCAGAATTGAGGGTTCTCTTGCTGGCCCCATCCCAGGCTTTATCGATGATCTTGAGGCAGTTCACAATGTGGAAATAATTTTTCCAAAACTCTCAGAAGGTAAGTTTTGTTCCTTCGGTCACCTCGAAGCATCGCTGAAATAGTGCTTTGGTGTGAGGCTTTCTAAAGTTTGAAACGACCTGCTGATCCAAGGGCTGGAGGATTGGAGTGGTGTTGGGAGGAAGGAACGTGACCTTAACGAACTCGAATTCCTCCAGTAAGTTGTCCTCAAAGCCTGGAGGATGAGCAGGAGCGTTATCCATAACCAGCAAGGCTTTGAGTGGCAGATTATTTTAGGAAAAAAAAATTTTTTTACACTTATTTATTTTTGAGAGACAGAGAGAGAGAGACAGAGCGCAAGCTGGAGAGGGGCAGAGAGAGAGGGAGACACAGAATCGGAAGCAGGCTCCAGGCTCCGAGCTGTCAGCACAGAGCCCGACGCGGGGCTCGAACTCACAAGCCGTGAGATCATGACCTGAGCTGAAGTTGGACGCTTAACCGACTGAGCCACCCAGGTGCCCCCATGGCAGATTCTTTTAGGACCAAAGACCTCGTTGGTCCTCTCAATGAACAAGATATGAGTGGCCCAAGCCTTGCTGTTGGACCTCTACATAACGTTTAACTGGCCCTTCTGCACCTTGCGTTTCTTGAAGGTCGTGGATTCTCAGGATGATACATGAGCAGGGACTTGACTTTGAAATCCCTGCTTGCATTAGCACAAAACAAGAGGGTGAGATAGTCTTTCATGGGCTTGTGGCCAGGCATTGCATTCTCTTCTTCTGTAATGTAGGTCCTCTCTGGCATCTTTTTCCAAAAAAGTCCCGTCTCATTATAGTTAAAGACTTGCTCTGGCAGGTAACACTTGGAAACTGTGAGCTTCTGGAATTCCGTAGCGAACACCTCAGCTGCCTCAGCGTCAGAACTCGTAGCCTCTCCCTGCCTCACGACACTGTGGATGCCACTTTTCCTCTTAAAGTTATCAGACCACCCCCTGCTTGCCTTGAAGCCTTCTTCCTTTTCTGTTGACGTACGTGGTGGTTTGCTTACAAAGTCGGCATACAAGGCTTTTGCCTTCTCGCAGATAAAGTTCTTAGTCACACTATCGCCTGCTAGTTGCTCCTTGTGTATTCAAACCAGAACACGTGCTCGTTGCTTTGATGTTCTCATGACTTCTTTTGCTGCGTCCAGCCCCCTCATTTCTTCTTTCTTCTTTAATATTGTGCCGATGGCCAACGTAGCCGTCTAATGAAATCTTGCAATTTCGGCCCCTCGCATACCTCACTCCTACTTCTCGGTGATTTCCCTCTTCACTTCCACCGTAATCATCTTCTTCTCACCGCCTTTCTTTTCACCCTTCTTCTGCATGGGGGCCATTGTATACGCTCACACGGATGCTGACTACAGTATGGTATTAATAAACTCTTGTCATTGACTGTATTTAATGTAACTGACAATAAGGCAGCAGAGGAGAGGGTCTATATCGGCAGGCAGCCTGACCTAGAGTGAAGCAAAGCATTCCTAAGCTTACTCTTGTATGGAAAAGCAAAGGACTGTCCATCGGTGCTTTGAAGTGACAAAAAATACATTAGTGCCAGTTGCGGGCACCTTCCAATGTTCTGAAAAGTCACTGATTTCTGCCAAACACCATGGCCTGAGACCGAACATCCGAACACGGGAGACAATAACCCACAGCCCCTGAGGGAGACAGAGAGAGAGAGAGAGAGAGAGAGAGAGAGAGAAGAATCATTGGCTCAGTTGTGATCATGGGATGTTCAGCATCACGTACAACTCATATTGCAAGACATCGCTTGTTTATCAAGTTAAAGTTTATTAGAAATGTTTGCTCGTCTTGAGGAACACTTGTAGAACAAGTTACTCGCAATCCAAAGTTTTACCGTATTTTGACTTTATTGGGGTGGGAAAAAGCAACAATGTGTCCCAACTAACGACTATCCCTCCCCCATCCCTTCCTTGCAGCTACGTGGCCCTGAGTATCTATGTTTTAGCCAATGATGTGAAAGGAAGTGTTGGGGTGATGGGATGGGTCAGATTGTGTCTCCACCCTTACCCCCCCCAACTGTGTTAAAGTTCTAAGCCCCAGCACCACAGAATGTGATCTTATTTGAAGATAGAGTCTTTACATAGTTCATCAGGTTAAAGGTCATTTGGGTGGGCCCAATACAACCGGAGCCCTTATTCAAAGGGGAAGTTTGGACACAGAATCAGATACATACACAGGGGAGATGGTGTGAAGGCACACAGTGAGAAGATAGCCTTGTGAGCAGGAGAAGACTCTCCCCTAGAGCCATCAGAGGAGCATGGCACAGCTCACACCCTGATGTGGGCTCGTTACCTCCAGACCTGTGAGACAATAAATATCTGTTGTTTGAAGCCACCTAGGTTTTGGTACTTTGGTACAGGAGCCCTAGGAAATTAACAAATGTGCGATTTGGTGACGGCTGCCTGAAGTGAGCCTTCCTGATGCCTACGATATACAGCGCTGGTGTTTAACGTAGTTAACAACCAGTATGGAGATGGGCACTAATCAGAGAGGATACCGGGCATGAACAACTTGTCTGGTCATATTGGTTAAATGTTAGTCCTGGGAATGCTCCAGCAGCCATTTTGGGCCATGAGGCTAGAAGCCAGGAAGGAGCTGAGGATGTCAGAGTTGAAAGAGGGGAGGAGCCTTGGTTCCTGATGACTTTGTGGGGATGCCACACCAGACTTGGGCTGCCCACCTCCAGTGTTATATTGTGGACATGGTAGAATAAACCTGTGTTTGTTTACGGCTTTGTGGGTTGTGGCTTTTTATTTTCTTCAGCCAAACCTAAATTTACCTGACGTCCAATCCCACGAAGGATTGGGAAGCCAGAATGAAATGATGAACCAGAAAGTGTTTTGTAAACTCTCCAGTTCTATGCACACGTTAAGGCATTTTTATTATTGTGGTGTTTGTGACTAGAATTATGATTGGTTTAGGAAGAATGGATTGAAACAGACTGACATGATCCTGGCCAGAGATCAGAGGCTCTTTGTTCTGCTTCAACGACATGTCTTTGAGGGCTGTGCGCAGATAAGAGTGGTAGGAGAGCCTGGCAGGAGAGGAGCCACCAGCCTTTGGGTTGGATGCCAGCAGGATGACTGGGTGACTTTTGTTGAGCTGGGGCCAAAATGCTCAGGCACTGGTTGGCAGGTAAGCATAAAGTTTGAATCAGGATGGATAGGTTTAATACAGGCTCCACCTTCGCTTGCTCTGTAACCCGGGGCAGGTTACCGAATTTCTCTGAGTTTCAGATTCCTCATCTGTAAAATGGGAACAATTATAGCCCCTATGACGTAAGGTTGTCAGGGAGATTCGGTGACATCCCATATCCAGTAGGGAAAAAGATAAATCCACAGTGTGTCTGTATCCTGTCCAGGTTATTTTTCTGCTGTGACTACTAACCCTTGACAGATTACAAATGAACAGAGTGGATTCCAGCTTGTTTCTTCTTACCTTTATTGATTCATTCAGCAAGAATATTGAATGTGCCCCATTATGTGCTTACTATGTACCAGGTGATGAAAAGAGCTAGTGAGGTGGACTTAGACCATAGTATCCAGGTACAGCCAGCTGTTCTCAAAGAACAACTAAAAAAAAAAAAAAAAGTACAGCCAAATTTGTTTGAGTGCCCCTCCTCTTCTCTTACTGTCATCTTTTCTTGAGGTCTCCCTTCGAGGTTTCTGCCATGGCTATGCTGGTCTACCCCCTCCCCATCAGTAGATGTTCAATTCAAAATAGATGTCACTGATTCATACTATGGTACAAATGACTACAAATCTCTCAAAGCATGGACCTGCAAATGACCCATCCTGTAAAGCTGGCTGCCCCTGAAAGACTGTTCCTATGTATAGAAAGCAAGGAGGTTCCAGGCAGAAGGACCTAGAGAATTCATTCAGTCTGAACCCTCTCAGTTCACAGTGGGGTAATCAAACTAGGCACAAGTAACTTGGTCTAAGCAGGATGACCCAACCAAGGAGTCATGCAGCCAGGCTGAGCAGGGAGCAGAAAATGGCTTTTCCATACTCCATGGTCTACACCATATGTGCGCTAAGCACTTTCTGATTAGGTTGTGCAGAATGCCCTAGGGAGATACTGAGGCAGGACAAACACATACATTAGAACAAAAGCCCTTTGGCTGCACTGATTTGAAATGCTGCCCTCATTATGTATCAAATTATCCAATACGCAGAAGACTGTTCTACAGCTGTCTCTTCCTGCAGAGCACCATGATGTTTTAAAGTCCACAGCTTTATAACATATTTTGATACCTGGTAGAGGAAGTCCTCTTTTTTTTTTTTTTCCTCCAAGAATGTCGTGGCTGTTCTTATACAATCACTGCTTCAGATAAACTTTTAACTTCTTCTCCTTTTTTTTTTTTTTAAGTAGGCTCCATGCCCAACATAAGGCTTGAACTCATGACCCTGAGATTAAGAGTCACGTACTCTACCGACTGAGCCAGCCAGGTGCTCCTCATATGAACTTTTGAATTCGCTTTTGAGTAACACTGATACTGAATCTTCTTCAGCACCCTTGTTTATACCGGGCACTCTGAGAAGTCAGGCACTCAATTCCTGCCCTTGGGAG
The DNA here is from genome assembly GCF_027475565.1 of Acinonyx jubatus. Taxonomy (NCBI): domain Eukaryota; kingdom Metazoa; phylum Chordata; class Mammalia; order Carnivora; family Felidae; genus Acinonyx; species Acinonyx jubatus. Next base: position 24,722,499 of record NC_069381.1, read on the forward strand.
CTCACAAAACAGCTGAGAAGTATAACCAAACAGGAAGTGTAAAACAACAGGAATCTCATGCTCTGGGTAACAAGAGCCAAATGAGTGAGGGGGACACACAGATATAACTGCTGTGAGTTCCATTGTCCCTGCAGGCTAGGAAGGTCATGGGAGGCTCAACAGGGAAGGTGACATTATAGTGAGTGTACTTTGATAGGTGAACAGGAGTTTGTCAGGTATAGAAGAGAAGAAATGTTTTGAGTTGGGGAATTCAGAGAATGCTTCCTGGAGGAGACATTTCATTTGAGAGGTGAGTAGGCATTTGCCCCATTCAGAGGGTGGCATGAAGGGAGGGATTGCCCTGAGCTGGGAAGGTCACAAGGAGGCTCTCTGAAGACATGTTAGCTGGGTTTTGAGTTGGAGGAATCAGAGAAGATGCTGGAAGAGGTTAATTAAATAAAAAGGATTTTATTAGAAAAGGAGATGACAAGGAGATGACATTTGACCGTTGAGTGAGCAGATCACCAGAGGAGAGGAGAGTGGAGGTCGTCACAGAAAAGATTTCCCGGAGCAAATAGGAAACCTCCTGGCTTCCTGCCCCTCGCTAACATCCAAGATCCAGGATCTAAGCGTCCCACCGCGTGGGCGCTGGGGATTCTGAGGCGGCGGCCCTGCAGTTCCCATTTCCCAGTGTGGGGAGCAGCGAAGCCAGCTCCGCTGGGAGGGCTGAAGCTTACACAGGTTTGCGCAGGGTGGCAGAGCGCAATGCTTTTTGTCGGAATCGACCAATGGGATGGCGGCACCCGGTTGCCAGGGCTACAGAGGGGGCCGAGAGGGGCGGGGCCTGGGCCCAGGGGCGGGGCCCGGGCGGGGCTTATATAAGGGGACGGCAGGCTGAAGGAGGGGCGTGGGGTCGGTGGCTGCTGGGCGGGCGGGGCGCAGGCCGCGCGGCCCGAGCCGGGGGGGAGAGGGCGAGCGGAGGCGCCGAGGAACCGATTCACTCGCTGGGGAGACCTATGGGCCGAAGCCGTGTAAATGCGTTTTAAGGCGAGTGCGGGGAGTGGCTCGGGGAGCCTCCGGGAGCGGGCGCCCTCGGCTCCAGTGCTGACCTGTCCCCGGCCCCCTTGCCTCCTTTCAGCAGGGGCCTCGGCTCCGCAACTGCCACTCCTCCTCGGGGTGTTGCACAAGTTTCGAGGTCACCGGCGACCCCCCCTAGCAGCGCGCCTGGCTCTGGCCCCCGCGAAGGAGGACCGGGCTTGGTAAGGCGGTGTGGGGGGCGGGTCCTCGGCCCTGCACTCGGGAGGGCTCACCAGGACAGAACCTCAGCCTTCGGCTCCCTCCCGGGAGCCTGCGACCCCCACCCACCATGTGGCCCCATGCACCCTTAGAACCCTAGCACGTCAGGACCAGCCTGGCCCTCCATTTACAAACGTTGAAACTGAGGCTAGGGAGTACCCAATGTCACGCAGCAGAGGGCAGACTCGAACCTAAGCTCTTGCTCTCGGGCTGAGACTCCTTGGTGGGGCCACTCTCTTAGTTGGGCGTGGTCAAGACTGAGGGTCCCCTGAAAGCTTCCCCACTGGAGCTTCTTGGCTTTCCTGTACCCTCTCGTTCTTTCCCTTTTTGCTAAAACCCGAGTTTCATAACTGGAAAGGACCTCCAAAATAATACATTCATTTTACAGATTGGGAAACTGAGGCTCAGAGAGGCAGTGAATGACATCTAGGCATGTAATGCCTTGTCGCAATACAGGGTTCCTGATCGTCCCCACACTTCCCAGTGAACTCAAGCTCCCCAGGCTTGTGCTGGCGGCGGGTGTGACAGGACTGAGAGCTCTGGCTTGGGGGAGGTCAGAGAGGGCAGCGGAGGGCAACCCCCTCCAGCAGCTCCCTCACTCTACACCTCCCCTCCCTGCAGTGTGTTGCATACTTTCTGAGGCGGCGGGCGGCGGCTCCATCCAGCCCATCGGCTCCTCCTTCTCGGCATGGCTGGCTACTTGAGCGAAACGGACTTTGTGATGGTGGAGGAGGGCTTCAGCACCCGAGACCTGTTGGAGGAGCTCACTCTGGGGGCCTCACAGGCCACCACGGTGAGCCGCTGGGAGCGGGGGTGGGTCCCCTGTTCCCTGTGCAGGCCCAGCTGCCTTCTCCGAAAGGACTTCTCAGGCCTTCATCTTCCCTCACTTATTTGGTGTTCAGTCCTTGCTGTTGGCCGGAGACGGGCTCATTGTATCCCCATTTCCTTGTCCTTGTCCCCAAACTTTGCCCTTCCTGCCTGCCCTGCCCTGATGAACCACCACCACCACCTACCCAGCCTTCTGGGTCAGAAACCTGGGACTCCTGCTTCCCCCACCCACACCCCTCTCGTTGGTGCCTCACCAAGCTCTGACCACCACCTGTGGTCTTCCGACGCCCTGGCTTTGTAGATCAGGCCTCATCTCTCTAGAGGCCCTCTAACCTCCTCCCTGCCTCATGCTGCCTGCTCCCACTTTATCACGGCCACGCTCAAACTCAGAACTGTTTGGTGGTTCCCCGCGACCAGCAGCGCCAAGCCAGAACTCTCTGTCTTCACAGTCCCTCTCCCAGCTTTCCCCACCATCTATCATGCTCCATCAGAGCCCAACCACTGCTGGTATTTTCCCCAGCGATGCCATGTGCTCTGTTATCACCCCATTTTCCTGGGCTCTTCCCTCTGCCTGGAATGCCCTTCTGCCGGCCTCTCTCGCTCTGTTTCTGTCCTTCCTCATTACTCACCAGTGTTACTTTTTCCTACTCTCCCAGGCGGATTTTTTATGTCCCTTTCTCCGTGGCTTCCACTGCCTTCTGTAGGAACTCCAGTCGAGTTTATTGAACGGGCTTGTAATTTCTTAAAGGGTTTTTTGTTCTCTTCAAGATCCAAGCCCTGTCTGGTCATCTCTGTCCCTTAGCATAACGTCAGACACCAAATGGGCTTCAGTAAAAAAGTCTCGTATAAACAGGAAACTGAGTCCCAATGAGGGTTTAAGTGATGCTGTCTCACCCACAGTCTCATTCATGTTCAGCCCTCAGCAAATCTGCTGCCCAGCTCACAGGCACGGGTTGCAGTGCCGTGGAATTAGCTCAAGGCTTCAGCGACCACCTATATGTGGAAGACAGTGGGCTGCAGGCCATAGCTTTGGCCCGCAGGGATTTATCAGATGAATGTGTACACGGTTCCGATACTTTGGAAGCGTGTGCAAAATGCAGTGAGAGCATTAAAGGCAGAATTGCTTTATTGGTTTGGGGGAGGTGGCATTTGAGCTGAAACTTGAAGGTGGATTGCCTTTTCGGAGAAAGGGTCTTCTGTGTGAAGGGCACGGTGGGAACCAGAGCTTGGAGGTGGGAAAACACTCCAGCGTGCAGCTGGAGCTTGAGCTGTAGCGAGGGGAGGGGCTGGAGCCAGATCACAGAACCCCTGAACGCAGGCTGAGGAGTGTGCCTTCTGTGCAGAGACTTTTAGAGTAGCGTGGCTGTGGCGGAGCCGGGCTCAGGCTTGGGACAGGTACCTGGGAGGACCATAGACGGCCCGCAGCAGGAGGGGGCTGAGTGGGGCCTCACATTTACCCTTCTCGTGCAGGGTGATGTTGCTGCCTTCTTCGCGGCCGACCTGGGTGCCGTCGTGAGGAGGCACTTCTGCTTTCTGAAGTGCCTGCCGCGGGTCCGGCCCTTTTACACTGTCAAGTGCAACAGCAGCCCAGGTGTGCTGAAGGTCCTGGCCGAGCTGGGGCTGGGCTTCAGCTGTGCCAACAAGGTGAGCCCGTGCCCCCCACTGGCGCACTGCCCCTCGCTGCCTACTCAACACACACATGGCTGGGCTGCTGCGGGTGGCCTCCCCCTCACCCCCCTCCGGGGAAGCAGGGGTGGCCTGCAGTTGGCCCCTGCCCTCTGGGAAGGGCCACCCACTTGGGAGGCGGTTAAGGGATGAGGGAGGGCAAAACAGGCATGGAAGTTCTAAATTGGAAACTTGTGTGTCTCTGGGTAGGTGGGTCACCTTTTCAATGGAGATTTTCAAGCTTCTTGGCCTAGAGCTATACATGATATAAAATGTTCGATTAAAATGAAACAAAACGAAAACACCTTTTATCATTATTTGTTTGTTTGTTTTATAGTCTTATTAATGTGTGACAGGACATTTTCTCAACTAATCCTTCGAGAATTCTGTTGTGTTGCCCATTTTGCTGCCCTTCTAATTCGATTAATGCTGTTGTCTTAATCGCCTCTCGCTGTCTCTAGATTTATTTTGCTTATTTACTATCATTCTCTAGTCGTTGAACTACGATGTGCTGGTCAGTGTGTAAGTAGGGATGGCAACACAGTGTTGAGCAAACCAGGCTCCCTTGTCCCAGAGTTGAGGACGCTTAGCTTATCATTTTCATCCTGTTCTTAGTTGATAAAAGCCTTTAAGCTATAAAATTTTCTTCAGAGCATAGCTATGGATATATTTATTCATTCAGCAAACCTTTTTTGAGCAACTCTCATGGGGCCAAGTCCTATTTCAGGTGGGGATTTAGAGAGTGAATGAAACAAACAAAACAAAAAAGGCCCTTCTTTCATGGAACTTGCTTTCTAAAAAACAAGTTCAACAATGAAAATCTATATTATTTTATAAGATGGTCGATGCTACGGGGAAAATTGAGGTGGGGAAGGGAAGTAGGAAATGTTGGGAGGGAGGATTATACTTTTATATAGTTTGGTCAGGGAAGGCTTCACTGACATTTGAATACAGACCTGAGGGAAGCAAAGGGTCAAGCCAGGTGGAGAACTAGGGGAAGAACATTCCAGGCAGAGGGGACAGCAAGTGCAAAGGCCCTGAGGTGAGAGCAAACCCGGTGCGTTGTTGCTTTGTGATGTTGTCATTACTGTTATTTTAAAAATTTTTTTAAATGTTCATTTATTTATTTTGAGGGAGGGGGAGAAGGGCAGAAGGGGGGGTGGAGAATCCCAAGCAGGCTCTGCATGGAGCCTGAGGCAGGGCTCGAACTCATGAACTGCAGGAGCTGAAATCAAGAGTCAGACGCTTAACCAACTGAGCCACCCAGGTGCCCCATTACTGCTATTTTTTTAATGGTTAGTAATGATTATTTTTAGGGGAACTCCGTTTAAACCCTCGTCAGCAATATGGCTGGGAATTCATGGATCAGTTCTAGCAGTTTTTTGGTGGAATCTTTTGGGTTTTCCATATAGAGTGTTATGTCATCTGAGAAGAGTGAAAGTTTGACCTCCTCCCGGCCGATTTGGATGCCTTTTATTTCTTTGTGTTGTCTGATTGCTGAGGCTAAGACTTCCAATACTATGTTGAATAACAGTGGCGAGAGTGGACATCCCTGTCTTGTTCCTGACCTTAGGGGGAAAGCTCTCAGTTTTTCCCCAGTGAGGATGATATTAGCGATGGGTCTTTTGTTATACGGCTTTTATGATCTCGAGGTATGATCCTTCTTATCCGTACTTTCTTGAGGGTTTTTTATCAAGAAAGGATGCCTTAGTTTGTCAAATGCTTTCTCTGCATCTATTGAGAGGATCATTTGGTTCTTAGCCTTTCTTTTATTGATGTGATGTATCACATTGATTGATTTCTGGATATTGAACCAGCCCTGCATCCCAGGTACAAATCCCACCTGGTCGTGGTGAATAATTTTTTTAATGTATTGTTAGATCCGGCTGGCTAATGTCTTGTTGAGGATTTTTGCATCCACGTTCATCAGGGAAATTGGTCTGTTGTTCTCCTTTTTAGTGGGGTCTCTGGTTTTGGAATCAAGGTAATGCTGGCTTCATAGAATGAGTTTAGAAGTTTTCCTTCCATTTCTATGAACAGCTTCAAGAGAATAGGTGCTAATGCTTCTTTAAATGTTTGTTAGAATTCCCCTGGAAAGCCGTCCAGCCCTGGACTCTTGTTTCTTGGCAGATTTTTTTTTTAATTTATGAAAAAAATTTTTTTTAACATTTGTTCATTTTTGAGAGACAGAGTGTGAGTGGGGGAGGGGCAGAGAGAGGGGGAGACACAGAATCCGAAGCAGGCTCCAGGCTCCGAGCTGCCAGCACAGAGCCCAACGCAGGGCTTGAACCCATGAACCACGAGATCATGACCTGAGCCGAAGTCGGGTGCTCAACTGACTGAGCCACCCAGGCGCCCCTGGGAGATTTTTGATTACTAATTCTATTTCTTTACTGGTTATGGGTCTGTTCAAATTTTCCATTTCTTCCTGTTTCAGTTTGGGTAGTTTATATGTTTCTAGACATTTGTCCATTTCTTCCAGATTGCCCAATCTATTGGCATATAATTGCTCATAATATTCTCTTATTATTTGTTATTTCTGCAGTATTGGTTGTGATCTCTCCTCTTTCAGTCTTGATTTTATTTATTTGGGTCCTTTCCTTGTTCATTGTGATCAAACTAGCTAGTGGTTTATCAATTTTGTTAATTCTTTCAAAGAACCAGCTCCTGGTTTCATTGATCTGTTCTACCATGTTTTTGATTTCTATAGCATTGATTTCTGCTCTAATCTTTATTAATTCCTGTCTTCTGCTGGTTTGGGGTTTTATTTGCTGTTCTTTTTCCAGCTGTTTAAGGTGTAAGGTTAGGTTGTGTATCTGAGACCTTTCTTCCTTCTTTAGGAAGACCTGGATTGCCATATACTTCCCTCTTATGACCGCCTTTGCTGCGTCCCAGAGGTTTTGGGCTGTGGTGTTATCATTTTCATTGGCTTCCATGTGCTTTTCATTTTCCTCTTTAACCTCTTGGTTAGTGAGGAGGATTCTAGAAGGGGACCCTGGAGGAGAAAGAAGGAGAGCTAGCCTGGGCAGGATGACAGGGGTAGGAAGATTCTGGGTGGGAAAGAGGTGTGCACCATGGTGGAACAGTGAGAATGAGAAGGTTAACCTTTATCAAAGACGAATGTTCATGCTCTTAGTGAGTGATAGCTGAGTCCACCCCTATTGTCACTGCAAAGCCCCTTTGCGTTAGCACTTGCTTTGCACACCTAGTTTCGTGCGTGTGTCACATGAAGGGAGGTGCATGGGGAGAGAGATAGCCATTTTACAGTTGAGGAAACCATCGGCCAGCCACACACAGCTTGCCGGTAGCAGGACCAGGACCTCCCCCTGCAGCACGCTGGGGGCTCTGCGCCCAGAGAGGAGGAAGGGGATCCTTTTTCCAGCCTTCTCAGTCTAGGGTCAAGGACCTCCTGTGCATCTGGAAACCCAGAGGTGGTACACTGTGCTTGGCCCTCTGGCTCAGGGCCGGCCTCCACAAAGAGCAGGGTTGTGGGGTGTTAGGGCTCAGAAGGATCCTGAAGTCCACAGGGACATTAAAAGCATGTACCGTTGCTGAGTGCTTCTGTCGGGCCAGGCACTTTGCTGAGCGTTTTCTGTAGGTGATCTCATTTTATTATCGCAACAACCCTGTGAGGTAATTATTATTACCCTGATTCTGACAACAGCCCTGTGAGGAAGCATTTCACGTACGGGAAAGGAGGCACAGAGGGTGAGGGACTCACTGGCAAGTGGCCGCTTGTGTAGGGCCAGTGGCAGGGGGGCCGTCTCCGGCTCTCTCACTGCATCTTTCCATTGTCCTTGGGGAGAGGATGGCAGAGCTGGGCCCCAGCTGGTGACCATTGCTTTAGCTAACTCGTGGGCTGGGAGAGGCCAAGGCCCCTCCCCGCAGGCGGGAAGATCACTAGCCTTTGGGTACATTCGCTGAGAGGTGGCTCTGGGATGCACAGCTTTTCTTGAAAGGCCAAGGCTGCCCTCTTCTGGTGGGACATCACTAGTGGCTACGCCTGACAGCTCCAACGCCTTGGCCAACGTTGACGGAGGGTTGACGGAGGGCCGGGTGTGAGCAAGGGCCGGGTGTACAGTTATGCAACAGACAGGTCAAGGGCACAGGCCACGCCTCGCATGGGGCTACGGTCCACCCACCCACCTTCTCAAGGACCTTCTGTCACTTCTCCTGCCCCCATCCTGCCTTCTCTTGCAGTCTCTATCAGCATCCTCCCATCTTAAAAAGCCTTCCCGGGACTCCATACCACCCCCCTGCCCGGTCCCATGCTCCCACTTGACGGCCAAACAGAGTTGTCTACACTCGCCTGTCTGCGTGCACCTGGCTCTTTGCTTCAGCACCTGCATCTGAGCCACTGCTTCCCCACTGCCACTGTCACTACTCTGAGGAATCTCCTCTTACCAACGTCCCCAGAGATCTCCAGGATCCAGTAAGCACTTTATTTTCAACATTCACTTTGAATTATTCAAATAACCCGTTGATTCACTTACACACACACGTAGGCCATCAGCTTTATGTCTCCAGAGATAATCACCATTATGAGTTTGAGTTTGGTGGGTATGTGGTACTTAAAAAATACTTACAAATATGATCCATAGAAAATATACAAAATATAAAAGATATTTATGTGGTGGGTACTGTGTCTCAATAGCTTTAAACTCAGCAGGTGTTGGAAATCTGTCCATGTTGATGCATTTAGACCTTGTCGGGGACACAGGTCCTCTTATTATCCTGATTCTCAACAGCATTCAGCACAGTGACTGTTTGTTTGTTTTTGTGATAATAACACTTAATGTGAGATCTACCCTGTTAACCAATCTTCAAGGGTACAATACAGTATTCTTAACTATAGGCAGGGTTCTACAGATCTCTAGGACTTAATTCATCTTGCAGGACTGGAACTTTATGCCCACTAAATAGCAATTCCTCATTTGTGACATATTCTTTTTAAAAACACTCAACAGTCACCTATGCTCCCAGTTGTAAAGCCTTCAGCAGCAAATCAATTGATGGGGGACACAGCTCCGTACCTGCCCCACCTCGCACGGGGCGCCTCTGACACCCGACACCCTTCTCCTGTATAGACATGAATTGCGAGGCAAGGTTTGCTGTGATGGGAGTGATGTTATAATCTGTGTATCGTTCCCCCTCTTCTGGACGCATTCTTTCTCCTTCCCTCTCCATAGGTCCCAGGTGCCGACTTCCTGCTCTCGAGATGGGAGATTCCTCTGGATTCTGTCTCAGGCTCCCTTTCTCTTGTAAACTCTCCTTCCTCTTATGGAATTTCATCTCCTTCCACGGCCCTAAATACCATCAATGTGCCACCACCTCCCGCATTTTGATCTCCAGCCCAGACCTTCTATCCAGCAGCTGACTTGATACCCCAGGGTGCCCGGAACCCGGGTGTTAAAATGCGCTCATGATCTCCCCCTTCGAGAAGGGCCCCTCGGCCTGCAGGATGTGGAGTCAGACATGCCCACATTGCAATCCACCACCACGCTTGCCAGCCCTGCCTCCAGAGCACAACTCCCCCATCTGTTACCTCACCCAGGGCAATGGTGACCGGTCCCTCCAGAATCCTCTTGGCCCTTCCTGAGCCCTGAGTTCATATGGTAGCCAGAGTGATATGCATTTAAACCTTGCATTTAAAATGCAAATCTGACCCTGTCGTTTCCCCTCGTGAAACCCTTCAAACGGATTCCCGATTCCCGTGACTCGCAGGGTAAAATATAAATCCACATCAGCCCACCCCCCTGCAGCCTTATCTTCCCCCACTGCGCTCCCCCTGCCCAGGCCCCCCCAGCGCTCTCTCTTCCTTGACTAGGCCGAGCACATTCCGCCTCAGGACATCTGCACCAGAAACATTCTTTCTTTCCTTTTCCCCCTGGATATGACCTCCTGTGGAGCTCAGCTTAATTTTCTGACCCTCAGAAAAGCTGTCCTTCACTCCTCACACCTGGGTCTCACCATGCCACTTTCCCCAACCTGAAAGCTTCACAGGGTCAGAGACTTTATTTTACTCACCACTTGTTTTCTTTAGCACCAGTCACAGAGGCTGGCATGTTAATAGATAGTCAGCAAACACTTGTCAACTCAGTATTGAGGTTGAATTTTCCATTACAGTACTGTGGCTAGGAGCTGGTGTAGGCTAAAGTCTGGCAGTCCGGTCAGCTTTGCCACTCGAAAGCTGTGAGACTTTGGACAAGTCACTTAACCTCTCTGAGCCTCTGTCCTCTGTCCTCTGTCCTCTGTTTCCTGTCTCATAAGATTACTATGAGGACTAAATGAAAGTGTATATAATATGTATTTTTTAATGTTTTTATTTATTTTTGAGAGAGAGAGAGAGAGACAGGACATGAGGAGGGGAGGGACAGAGAGAGAGGGAGACAATGAATCCGAAAGCAGCCTCCAGGGTCTGAGCTGTCAGCATAGAACCCAAAGCGGGGCTAGAACTCGTGAACCACAAGATCATGACCTGAGCCGAAGTCAGATGCTCAACCGATTGAGCCACCCAGATGTCCCATGTATATAAAATATTTAATGCAATGACTGGCATATGGTGATCCTTCAATGAGTAACAGTAGTTACTGTTTAAGTATAAATATATATATATCTAAGTATATACTGTTTAAGTATAATCGAAGCTAAATCACAAGTCCCAAATTGCTACCATTGCTTCTTCTCTTACCTCATGTGGTGAAGCTGGGAGCAAAAACACATTTTCATGTCCACTCAGACTCAGGGTCTTTGAAAGCAAGCTGTGACGGCTGCAACGCCAGCCCTGTCCCACTTTGCTCCTTACTACCTGTGTTTCTGTAGGCAGGTGGAGTCCTCTGAACTCGATTTTGTCCTCTGTAAAATGTGGCCAATAAATACTTCATAGGACAGTTACTGGCATCACATGGGATAAGTCACAGTAGTACCTCGTGCTGAAAAGTTGCTATATTGACATTAGAGTCTTATTATAAATTTTTTTTTTAACTTTTATGTTTGAGGGACAGAGAGAGACAGAGAATGAGCAGGGGAGGGGCAGAGAGAGAGAGAGGGAGACACAGAATCTGTAGCAGGCTCCAGGCTCTGAGCTGCCAGCACGGAGCCCAATGCAGGGCTTGAACCCATGAACTGTGAGATCATGACCTGAGCTGAAGTCAGACGCTTAGCCGACTGAGCCACCCAGGTGCCCTTTGAGTCTTATCAAAAACTCAGAGTGGCTAAAAATGGCCCTGTGCCTGCTATAGCATTTCAGAACTGGCTTCCTCTTGACTTCCTTCCCTTAATCATGGAGAGTCAGACTTGAGTTTGAAAGCTGGCCCTGCCTCCTTGTTGCTGCATAGCCTCTCTGAGTACTAGTTTCTTTCTCTATAGAGTGGATCCAGTGCCCCTCTGATGGGGTTATTCTAAGGGGTAAATAAGATAGTTAATCCAAAGCAAGGGTTGGCAAACCATGGATGCTTACCACATCCAGGCCACTTGCCTGATCTTGTGATGCTTGACTGGGTCACATCCACGCTCGTTCACTTATGCATTCTCTCTGGCGGCTTTGCTGTTGAGGAGTTGTCACACAACCTACATGGCCCATGCGGCCTAAACCATTTGCTCACTGGCCCTTTACAGAAAAGGTTTACTAACATCGCATTCGGTGCCTGCTTGTGGTGGGCGCTCAGTGACGATGGCTGCTCTCATCATCATTACTGTCTGTACCATGAATGCAACAATCTCGTGGAACAGTGTTCCGTAAAGGTGAGGAAGGCGAGGCCCCTCGGGGACAGGGGCTTGCCAGGGTCCCCCGGCACAGTGGTACGCGCGCAGCAGGACTTTGGATGTGGGATGACTTGGTTCGGTGAACTTTCCACCACATCAAGGGATATTCTTTAAACGTTAAATCTGTCAGGAAAATGTGTCAGATGCCTACTGTCAGGGCCGTTATGACTCCATGTCATGTCTTTGTGTGAATTAGGAAATATATCCCTTAAGACAGTTGTGATGAATATACTGATTTTGTCAGGATGAGAGGCCTTACTGCCAGGAAGTTGTAACAAATATATAAATCTACCATGTATCCTCTGCGGATGGGACCTCCCCCCCCTCAACTGCACAGTGTGCTACCTGCATAGCTGGCTGTGGCAGCCTTGCCTGTCCGAGAATGGTGAACCAGCGTGAGTCCCGATTTTCATGTCTCTGTTGTGTGAAAATGAGCCCCCCTTCTTATGGACGTCCCCATGCGTAGCTATGACTTTGCCCCTCATTTGTGCTTCTTGGCTTCTGTGGGCCCGATGGGCCCTGAGCCTCCTCACCTTCACCTTTGGGACCCCACAGGCAGAGATGGAGTTGGTCCAGCGTATTGGCATCCCCGCCGGTAAGATCATCTACGCCAACCCCTGTAAGCAAATTGCACAGATCAAGTATGCTGCCAAGCATGGGGTCCGGCTGCTGAGCTTTGACAACGAGCTGGAGCTGGCAAAGGTGGTAAAGAGCCACCCCAGTGCCAAGTAAGCCGAGGACCGCTCACGTGGGGGGCTGGGCCGAGTGTGAGGACAGCGGGCATGGGCGGGGTAGAGGTGGAGCAGAGGACCCTGCCCTGGACCTGGCCACACTCACGGGAGGCTGGGGCGGGCACTCCCGGACTGGACCCAGCATGCCAGGGCCTGACGAGGACAAAGGCAAGAATAACCATTACAGCCCGAGCAGAGAAAAGCCCACGGTATTATGGAGGTCAAAGTCGCGAGAGCAACAGGGGGTGGTCAGGAAAGCTGCGCCAAGGAGGTGGCATTTGAGGTGCGCCTGAGGGGTGAAAAGAACTAGGAGGGCGCACAGACAGTGCATCAGAGTGAACTGCTGAAGCAAGGAACGCATGGAGGTCGGAAACAGCAGAGGGCGTTTGAGACATGAGCAGGAATTTGGTGTGGCTGGAACATACCATGTGTGCAGGGCGAGGGCAACAGTGAATGTTGGTCAACACGGTCACAGGGCAGGGGCCTGGTGCAAACGGGCTCTGGCAGGGGTCAGGGCTGGACATTCTGCTCGGGCTGTGGCTTGCACATGGTCACTTGACACCCTGGGGATTCCAGGGAGGGCCTTCTCAGAATGATGGGGAGGCCAGGTGGCTGGACCACTCTGGTTCACCCAAAGCAGCTTTCATTTTGTCTGTTTTACATGATATTGGGGTTCTCAATAAGACTGTGTTTAAAAAGTGGTGCCTCTCATGCAAGAAAAGTTGGAAAAGTCTGGCTGGTGTGGAGGCTGGTTGAAGAGGTGGAGCTTCTGGAGAGGACTGAGGAGGTCGGGACCAGGGCAGGGGCCTAGGGATGGGCCCAGGGACATTCAGAGAATGGACTTGACAGGGCCTGGAGGCTGACCGGCAGTGCAGGGACATGAAGGGGTCAGGGACCTGAGGGGCGGGCAGCTCTGAGTTTACACCCCTTTTCTTGGAGAGGACGTGGCTGGGGTAGGGGGAGATGGGGTCCACCCGGCAGAGGTGCCTGTCTCCTCAGGATGGTTCTGCACATCGCTGCTGAGGACTCCCCGAGCCGCCTGAGCTTCAAGTTTGGGGCGTCGCTGAAATCCTGCAGAAACCTGCTTGAAAATGCCAAGAGGAGCCACATGGAGGTGGTGGGTGTGAGGTGAGTACCTGGAGGCCCCACCACCCCTGCTGGGCCCGCTGCCCCTTTCCCAGGAATTAATCAACTCTGTACGAGAGCCCCCTCAGGGCCTCCAAAGGAGGCCATTGAGTCCTGCCATCAGAGGCACAGAGTCCTCAGGCCACAGGCCTAGAGTCCTGCCATCGGAGACTTTCCTCTCTTTGGAAAGAAGGTTTGGAGTGTCCCGCTGACTCAACCCCATGGTCCCCACAAGGTCTTGTCCTTGGAGGTTCCCGGAGAGACCTGTCTTTGGCCTGTAGGCCAAAGGTTATGCAGCCACATCTTTGCTGTGCCTCTTTTCTTGCAGGGATATGGAAGAAGTCATAATAAAGGCCTAACAATATAGTTTTCATTGATCCTGTGCTTAGGATATGCCAGGCACTGTGCTAAATGCTTCAGGTACATTATCCCACAGCCCTGTGGGATCTTATCCCCACTTTATAGATGGGGAAACTAAAGCACAGGCAGGCTACACCACTGACAGGTACATACAGACCTGGCTGACGGTAGGGCCCTGGTCCTCATCCCAGAAGGCTCAGCCCCAGTGGCAGCACAAAGGGATGGGAGGGACACCAAATACCAGTGGACCTTAGATCTGGTCTCTTGTCCACTCCTTACTTGCCACAAGACCCTTGGCAATGCATTTAACCTTTGAGACCCTCAGTCACTACATCTGTAGAATGGGCACAGTGTCCAATGTGCCTGTCCAAGGTTGCTCCTGGCTGGGGCTGAGCTGGTGGCACCTGGGGCCCTGCACGTAAGCCAAGTCTCTTCCTCCCTCCTCAGTTTTCACGTTGGCACTGGCTGTCCTGACCTTCAGGCCTACACTCAGTCCATCGCAGATGCCCGGCTTGTGTTTGAAATGGGCACTGAGCTGGGCCACAGGATGCACATCCTGGACCTTGGTGGTGGCTTCCCTGGATTGGAGGGGGCCAAAGTGAGATTCGAAGAGGTAATCCTGGGGTCAGAAGTGTGGTACTGGGCTCTGTGGGGGGTGGGGGGTGTGTACTGGGCACTGTGAGTGGGTCCTATGTGCTGCATACTGTGCTTGGTGCTTTACCTGGATTATCTTTTTTTAAATGTTTGTTTATTGAGAGAGAGAGAGAGAAAGAGCAAGCACGTGAGTGGGGAAGGGTCGGAGAGAGAGGGAGACAGAGAATCCTAAGCAGGTTCTTCGCTGTCAGTGCAAAGTCTGATGCTTAACCTACTGAGCCACCTAGGAGCCCCTGAACTATCTTATTATTAGCCCTGTGTTACAGCTGAGCAAACTGAGGTTCTTGGAGGTTATGTCACTTTCTGAGTCCCAGCTCTGCTTGTCTCTAGCCCATGCACAAACTTGAAGCTTAACCAGTGTTATTTGCTAAGTCCTAAAACTCTTTGAGGGCCTGGTACGCTCTGTTCTCCCTTGGGTGAGCTGATGAGAAATCAAAGGGGAGGGCGGGAAAAGGAAAAGCCCACCCTCTGTGTACGCCTCTCAAGATGAAATCAAGAAAAATGTGTCACCGCAATCCCCACTCTAACCACTAGGGGTCGTTCTCCTTAGTAAGAGCCTGGTCCTGGAATATCCACATCCAGGGACTGACCCTAAGAAAATAACCCCTGATGGACACAAAGAGCTTCAAGGATGAGCATTGTTGCGGTGTTCATAACAAAAGTCCAGTGGACTTTCCTGGTCCATCTAACACTGGGGAATTGGTTAAATTATGAAACATTTGTATGACTTACCCACTGAGGTCATTCACAGAATCTGTTGAGTAAAAGGTTATGAAATATATATATATATACATATATATACACACATATATATACACATATATATATGTATATATATATGTATATATATATATATATACATATATATAGCCCTATTATGTTTATAATAAAAATGGCATTTGTATGAAAGAGAAAAAAAAGAAAGGGACTACTCCAAAAAGTTAACAATCATTAACAATCTGCATGATAGAATTAAGGGTGGTTTTGATCTTTTTTCTTCTCTTTATTTTCTGTGAAAAAAAAAAAAAACAACGTGTCTTTTAACAGATTGGTCATTTATAAAAGAAAGTTCCATATCAGGGCTTCTGGAATCTGAGAATACCTCCTCCCATAATGTAGGCGTTGAGGAAGTTGACTTACATGAGTATAAGAGTCTTGACCCAGCTCTCTTTGCCTCCTACCTTCTTGGCCAATTGTCTGCAGTCCCCAGCTGGGAACTTAGCAGCTGCCAAGTCCTTCTTTCTGAAATCAAAGAAGCTTTCAAGAAATAGACTTGGAAGGGTGCCTGGATGGTTCAGTCAGTTAAGTGTCTGACTCTTGATTTTGTCTCAGGTCATGATCTTAGGGTTTGTGGGATTGAGCCCTGTGTTGGTCTCTGCACTGACAGCATGGAGCCTGCTTGGGATTTTCACTCTGTCTCTCTCTGCCCCTCCTCTGCTCGTTCTCTATCTCTCAAAATAAATAAACTTTAAAAAAAGAGAAAAAGCTGTTAAAAAAAAAAAAGAAATACACTTGGAGCTATAGCAAGTCCTTAGTACGTAAACCCCACATTTCAAATATGTAATTGTCTCCCATCCCCCTACCACCAGATTTGTTCTGTGATCAACTCAGCCTTGGACCTGTACTTCCCAGAGGGATGTGGTGTGGACATCCTTGCGGAGCTGGGGCGCTACTATGTGACTTCGGCCTTCACCTTGGCAGTCAGCATCATCGCCAAGAAGGAGGTTCTTTTGGACCAGCCTGGCAGGGAGGGTAGGTGCCAGGTGGGCAGCACAGCCCCATTTTTTCCTCAAGCTAGGGACAGTGGCTGGCCGAGCAAGGTCTGGTTTTAGGGAATGGGGAATTTGAAGGATGGATCCTTGCTTTAGGGAAACTTACAACCAAGTCCTTTCTTATCTCCAAGATACTTATTATTGTTTCTTCCTATGCATGTTTATATCTTGTGAAGATTGAGATCAAAACAACCTCAGGGAGAATAGATACTTTACTAACCCATTGTACAGATGAGAAAATTGAGAGCCAAAGAGAATACAAGTGAATTGCTTAATAGGAAAAAGTAAAGCCTGCATTCGACCTCATGTCTGTCTCCTCTCCAAAGTACAGACTCTTACTCACCCTACTGATTCTCATAACATAATGAAAATAATTAATAACAACTTATATTTGTCTAAGTCTAGTTATAGATGACAGAACATAGGCATAGAGAGGTTGAGTCACTAGCCCAAAGTCACACAGCTGGTAAGGGGCAGTGCCTGGATTCAAGTGCAGGCTGGACTGACTCATGGTTCTCTGCCCACATTGCAACATCAGCACTCATCTTTGCCTTTTCAGATAGATCAATTCTCCTGTCAGCCTCTTGAGTGAGTGGGGTCAGGGACTCTGACCTTGGGGTTTTGTCTTCTGCTCTAGGACCCCAGGCAAGAGAGCTGAGGTCTGTGTGTCTTCCCCTGAGAATCCATTTGGCAGGGTGGTGGGCTCCAGGTAGAAGGTCTTCTGTGTGTGTGTGTGTGTGTGTACCTGTGTGTGTATGTGTGTAGAGACGACATTCTTCTGGCTTCCTTTATAAATCTGGGTGATTGCCATATCTAATCCAGCCAGGAGACCTGGTTTCTCATTTCAGCTCATGCACTTGCCCCATCGTGTGTCTCTGAGCAAGTGGCTTAACATCTTGGGGTATTGAGTTTGGCTGGGCTGCTCTTTTGCCTTTGCTGGGCATCCAGGGGCTCAGATGCAGGCAGGAAGTATGTCCTGGGCAGGGTTGCTCAGCTGCAAGGGTGAGTGTGCACAACATGAACCTCATGTCATAGGAGGCAGGACCCACCCCATAGTTGAGGAAGGGGCAGCCTTTTTGCTTCAGTTACCTATCATCCTTGCTGAGCCTACCATTGTGCCAGTTCCCCAGCCCCAGCCCCCCTCACACTGCTGCTTGTACTTCCCCTGACCCCTCCCCTCCCCACAGAGGAAAGCGGCTCCACCCCCAAGACCATCGTTTACCACCTCGGTGAGGGCGTGTATGGAATCTTCAACTCAGTCTTGTTTGACAACACCTGCCCTACCCCCATCCTACAGAAGGTGAGCCTACCCCACGTGGGCCTGTTTTCAGTTGTGTGTGTGTGTGTGTGTGTGTGTGTGTGTGTGTGTGTGTTTAAATAACATTTTGGGGGTGTTTTTATTTAATTTTTAAAAAGTAAAACATTCATTATAGAAGATAGTGGGATGAAGAAGATTATCATCCATAATCCTACCATGTAGAGATAGACGCTTTGAACATTAGATTTTTCAGTCTTTAAAAAATGTATTATATTTAAAAAAAATAAAGTTGGATTGTATTGTTTTGTAACTGCTTTTTTTCCCACTCAATATGGGGTATAGCTCTTTCCATACCATTAGCTAATCATTGACAACATGCTTTTTGAAGACTACGTATTATTTTAACTCATCTAACCCTAGTGGTTTGGTTTCCTGTTTTTGAGCACTGCAAGTATATCTTGACATCCATCTCTGATCAAGCCCTGGAGTGAATTTCTAGAAGTAAAAAGAAACAGTTCGTCTTTAATGGGTTTTTCTAGGCTAACAAGGGAATAGGAATGGACAAAGAGGGGGAAGACAATCAGGCACACCGTTGTATTTTTGTCTATGTAGCCCCTATTCTGGAAGGGAACTCAAGTGCCTAACCAGCACCTAGACCATCATGAGTGCTCAGTGTGTTTTGG
Source organism: Acinonyx jubatus (assembly GCF_027475565.1). Taxonomy (NCBI): domain Eukaryota; kingdom Metazoa; phylum Chordata; class Mammalia; order Carnivora; family Felidae; genus Acinonyx; species Acinonyx jubatus. The sequence goes on from NC_069381.1 coordinate 24,740,614, forward strand.
TTTTGCTCTGTCTTTCCATCCTGTCTAGTTTTTCAAGACCCACTCAGATGTCAGCTCCTCTTTGTAGCTCTTCCTGCCCCTCGTCTATCACAGGCAGAAGGAGCCCTCCTACCTCCAGGTGCCCAGGCCACAACTTGATTGCATCCTCATTCTGTAGCTGGGTTGTTAAATGTGGTTTCCTCCGGCTAGTCTGAGTAAGCCTCCCTGATGTGCTCAGGAATTCACTTTTCCACTGTGATGCACTAGCCCTGCCTGCATTCTTGTGGTTTCCCACATCCTTCTGCACTGAGAAAGAACCAGGCTGGCCTCGGGCAGCCATGCCCCGCGTCATACAGGAGGGTGGCAGCTGCTTCTCAGTTCCTGTCTCCCTTAGATCCCCTCCGCCTTCCAGTGCACCTCTTTCTGGTCCATGCAGTCCCTGATCCACTCCCCATTCCCTTCAGCTCCTCAGATGAACGAGTGGGCCCAGCCCACTACCACACCCCCCATCCAGAGTCTCTGTTTTGATTAATCTCCAGTTGGTGTTGCTGTCTCAGGCCCCACGATGTTACTGACCCTCTTTGTGGTCTGTCCTGTTTCTCCTCTGGATGATGTTGAAGTTTCTTCCTTTGGGCTGTCAACCACTTACCAGGTCCAGCCATGTGACCAGATGCGGGGTTGGGCCCCAGTCTGGTGGTGGAGACAGATGACAGCACACATAATAAGTTAGCTACAATTGTGTTGGAGTGTGTCAGAGGGACCCAGGATGGCTGGGGGTTTCTGTACCTTCTTCCCCAAGGAAGATCCCCTTCACTAGTCAGGATGGCAGCTTTGCATCCCTGCTCTTTGTTCCCCAGGACTTTGTGTTTGGACCTCATGTACAGAAAGTTGTATTAAACATAAATCTTGGTTCAAAGTATACTTCTCATCACTGGAGCCTACTTGGCCCTTTTTTGTTTGCTTGCTTTCTTTCTTTTTAAAAATTAAATAAGGGGTGCCTGGGTGGCTTAGTCTGTTAAGCATCTTACTCTTGATTTCAGCTCAGGTCATGATCATGGTCATGATCAGCATTAGGTCATGGTTCGTAGGTTTGAAACCCACAACAGATTCTGTGCTGATGGTGTGGAGCCTGCTTGGGATTCTCTCTCCTCCCTGCCCCCTCTGCTCCTCCCCAACTTGCAGGCGTGCGCGCGCGCGCGCACACACACACACACACACACACACACACACACACTTCCTCTTTCTCTCAAAATAAAAGACATGAAAAAAATGAAGAATTTAATAAATATTTGAGTACTCTCAGTATGCAAAGCACTATGCTGAGGCCTGCACAGAATAGTAGGTGAGAAAAAAAGGTCTATGCTTTGGAAATACAATTCTGCTGGGTAGGGGTGTGTGTGTGTGATTAGTACCTAGGCTACAACAGTGTCATGAGAAAAGTACAGAAAACTACAGAACAAGTATTAGTGGAATTTTTAAAAATATATTTTAGTATATATCTTTAAAAGGAAAAGACTTTTGGGGCACCCTGGGTAGCTCGTCAGTTAAGTGTCCAACTTCGGCTCAGGTCATTATCTCGCAGTTTGTGGGTTCAAGCCCTGTGTCGGGCTCTGTGCTGGTAGCTGGGAGCCTGGAGCCTGCTTCGGATTCTGTGCCTCCCTCTCTCTCTGCCCCTCTCCTGCTTGCACTCTGTCTCTTCCTTTCAAAAATAAATAAACATTAAAATTTTTTTTTAATTTTTAAAGGAAAAGACTTTAGAAAAATCATAATGTCATTATCAAATTAGAAATGAACAATTCCATAGTATCCCCTATCATCTTGCCTCATAGATGGGTTTTCTAGTTGATTAGCTGAAATCAGCAGCCAAAAAAGGTTCACATACTATATTTGGTTGAATTGTCTCTCTACTATCCTATTAGTCTCGCCAACATTTTTTTTTTATTCTTTATTTGTTGATGAAACTGACTAAAACTGGTCCTAAAATTTCCTGCATTCTGGATTTTCCTGATTGGTGAATTCTCTGGATCCCTTCACTGCTATTGAATACGTTATACCGTGCCTTGTGTTTCTTTGATACTAGGTCGTTAGATTGAATGGTTTCATTAGATTCCCAATCAGTTTTGGGGTAAAAATGTTTCATGGGAGAACTTGTCTCTGTAGTATAATACAAAGTGTATTACTTTCTTTTTAGTGTAATAAGCATTCTTACCATTTTGCCACCTCATTCCTTTGTCTCTTCTCATGCAAAGTACCCATGTGTTGACTCATGTGTTACCATTTTTTCATATAGGTTTTTCTTTTTTTAATATAGTTTTTTTTCTATTGTAGTAAGAACACTTAACATAAACATCTTGTAACAGACGTGTAAGTGTATAATACAGTCCTATTATCTATAGGCACAGCAGGTCTCTAGAATTTGTCCATCTTACAGAGCTGAAATTTTATGTCCATTGATTACCAACTTCCCATTTCCCCTCCCATCACCCCTGGCAACCATGTTTCTATTCTTTGTTTCCGTGAGTTTGACTATTAGATACCTCGTATAAATGCAGTTGTGCAGTATCTGTCCTTCTGTGACTATTTCAGTTGACATAACATCCTTAACGTCCATTCACGTTGTTGTATATTGCACGATTTCCTTCTTTTATGAGGCCGATAATATTCCATTGGATATATGTATATACAGCATTTTTTAATTCATTCGTCTGTCAATGGACATTTAGGTCTTGGCAGTTGTTAATAGTGCTGCAGTAAACATGAGAGCTAATACCTCTTAAAGACCCTGATTTAAATTCTTTTGGATAAATACCCAGAAGTAGGATTGCTGGATCTCACCATAGTTCTATTTTTATTTTTTTAAGTTTATTTATTTTGAGAGAGGGAGAGAGAGAGAGAGAGAACGGGATAGGGGTAGAGAGAGAGGGAGAGAGAGAATCCCAGGCAGGCTCCAGCTGTCAGCACAGAGCCCAGTTTGGGGCTTGGTCTCACAAACTGTGCAATCATGCATGACCTGAGCCAAAATCAAGGGTCGGACCTTAAATGACTGAGACACCCAGGTGCCCCAGGTGGACTTTTAATGTATAAACATTTTAAGCATTCATTGAGTGGTCTAAAATGACATATATTTAGGGTTAAAGATACGACTTAATAAATGTGAATTGGCACTTTATAAATGCAAGCTATAGTTGGGTGCGGAGAGGGGCCCAGATGAGGTAAGTACCACAGAAGTTTTATAAGAATCTTGGGAACCAAAATTCAGGGTACAAGCTTCAGTCACTCCACTCTACCTGAAGACCCTCTCTCTGTTGACAAGATTGGGCTTTCTTACTTGCCATTGTATTTTATTCTAGTGTTTTATGGTTAAAAAAGCAGGACTCTCTCTTGAGTGTATTGCAATAGCATTTGTCAAGTGTGGATCTGGTTAGTTTTTATCTTAAAAATCCTTAAGTAATGATTCCTAATGCTTTTTTTAAATTACTCTTTGCCATACTATACACTAGTTTTATTTTTTTTTCAACTATGTCTTGTCTTTATCCTGACCTTTTGATAATTTTTTTCCTTGTTCAGCCTATTCCGTAGTGTTTTGACAATAGCTTTGTACTGTGTTTAGAAAACCAGTAGGGTGCCTTCTATTTCCAGCAACGTGGTAGTCTAGATACTCTCAACAGCCGCCCCACTGACAACAAAGAAAACGGTATCCTGACTTACAAGAAAGCCGGGGATCCTTCAGAGGTCAAAATTAAATGAAAGCAGGCATCTCCACTTAGAGTGAAAGCCAGTCTAGTTTCCACCCACTAACCAGAGAGATCCTTTAAAAATGTAAGTCAAATCACGTCTAGTTTTATTAAAACTGCCTAAAACCCTACTCTGGTTCCCATCCCGCTTCAGATTAAAGCCAAAGCCTTCCAGGGGCTTCTAAGGCCCTCTGTGACCCACCCTGTCTCTTCTCAGATCCCCTCCCTCACCACTCTCTGGTTTTGCTCATCCCATTGCAGTGACCGCAGCCTCCTTGCAGTTCGTCAAACTCCCCCAGGCACATTCCTGCCTTAGCACCTTTGCACCTGCTCTTCTGCCCGTATCGCCTTTCTTCTAAGTACCACATGGGCTCACTCTTTTACCTCCTTTCCATCTTTGCCCAAAGGTCATCTTCTCAGTGAGACCTTACGCTTTATATAAAACTGCAACCTGCCCCTCCCCCACTCTGTTCTTTCTTTTATTTCATATCATTTATTATCTCCCAATATACTATATAATTTACTTCTTTATTTTGTTGTTTGCCTCCCTCCTGCTAGACTGTAAACCCCATAGGACAAGGACTTTGTCTATTTTGTTTGCCAGTGTGTCCCAAGCACATAAAATAGTGACTATTCAAATATGAGTCAAATGAATTAATTGACCTAGAGAGAAAACCTAACTCTGAAACTGGTTTCTCTCTGGGAGTGTATGCTGAATCCTTGTAGCATTGATCTTCAGTTTTGATAGCTGCATGGGTTCCTAGGGACTCAGTCAGGATGGGGAATCTGATAGGATCCCTCACATAAAGCTGTGGACCCCCCAAAAGTACATCATCATCAGTGTAAGGGTAAACCAGAAAACACGTGTCCCACAGAGGAGGCCAGCAAAAAACACAACAACAACAACAAAAAAAACCATGTCTTTTTGACCTTGGTAGTGGTTGGAAGAGGGCACAAAATTAAGAATTTACAGCCATAAGCCAGCCTTTTCCTGGCTTTGTTGCCCAAATTCATATTGTCTGATGTGTTGTCTGATAAACCTCAAGGCTAGAATTTATTTTATCTTGCAGAAGCAAACACAACTTCTCTCTGCAGTAGAAATATTCAGCCTAGGCTTCTAAGAATTCTCACAAGTGCCAAAGTACATGAGCTCACATTTAAAAATCACAAAACACAAAGAAATAGGTCACCCTGAAGGAAAGCCAGCAGAAGTCACAGACAGCAGAATCAGTCCTGCAATTATTTCATGTATTAGAATTATCATATGTTAAAGATAAAACAAAATATTTACAATGTTTAAAGAAATAAGAAACTGAAAATTACATCAAAGAATAAGCAAATATAAAAATATTATCTAACAGATTTTAAAAGGATTAAATAGAACTTCTAAAAATGAAAAGTATGAAAATTGCAATAGTGCACAGAGTAAGCAAAGCTATTAGAGACGGTTGAAGAGAGGATTAGAGAATGGGAAGACAGAGCTAAAGAAATTATGCCAATGTAGCACAAAGACATGGAGACAGAAAATAAGAAAGGCACAGGAAGTGGCAGATAGAGTGAGAAGGCATAATGTCTGAACTATAATCATAGTTTCAGGAAGAGATTGCATGAGGACACAGAAACCACACCAGTAATTTGAACAGGGAAATTTTAATATAAAGAATTGTCAACATTTAAATATGGTTAATTACTAAAAGGGTCAAAAGCAGTTACTACAACTGGTAAGAGAGAGTGAAGAAGGAAGCAACTCAGAGGAGGGCTCCCCTTCCAAGGCTGAGGTTGAAACCTTTGAAGAAAGGCTGTGACTGTCACAGAGACATGCAGCCTGCCAGTGACAAAGAAACTTGTCAGAGGGTGCCCACCACAACTGACTCATAGGGGCAGCCTGCTGCCGAGTGGAGAGGAAACTTGCTGGAGGGTGTGGGCCAAGGTTGAACTGTGAAGGCCACTGAGGTAAGAACTACCAGACCCTCATATGCTGAGCCATAGGGGGCCACAAAGAAAAACAGCATACTAAAAGAGGAAAAGTCTTTTCTTCCCGATCTTGCCAGCAACCTCTGTTGACAAAGCCTAACTTAGAGCTACCTGGAAAATAAGGAAAGTCTATAGCGTTCAGCTCCAGTACCACAAAGCAAGGCAAAGAAGGGTGGATTGGGGGCTGAGAGGTAAAAAGTTAATAACTGGCAGAGAGTCAATAGACTGGGAGAGAGTAAGACCTATCTTCAGATTTAGGAAATCCAAACAAATCCCAAACATTAGTGAAACTGAATACTATGGACAAAGAGAAGATCTTAAAACTAGTGAGAGAATTGAGACAGATAGAAGACTACCTGTAGAATAATGACAGACTTACAGCTTATTTTTCTCCCATAACAATGGAAGGAGGAGATCCTGGGGTAGCAGCCTTAATGTACCAACCTAGAATTCTGTATCCAGCAAAATTGCTTTTCAAGAATGAGTATGGAATGTAGGCATTTTCAGACAAAGCAAATACTGAGAGACATACCTTCACAAACAGAAGTTCTAAAGGATATACTTCAGGCATAAGGAAAATGATTCCAGATGGATGGTCTGAGTTGCAAGAAGGAATGGTGACCAAAGATAGCTAAATATTTGGGTATATCCAAAGGATCATTGACTGTCGCCACCACCCCAACAATAACAGTTAATTTGTGGGGTTAAAAATAGGTTTCAGGTGTGATTAGCTTCAGCTGTGAGTAGATCCCAACTTACATGACTTGAATGAAATACTGAGGCTTATTTTGCTCATGTAGATGTCTAGACGCAGGCAATCCGGAACTGGTATAGTGGTTTTAGAGTCATATGGAACCATATTGCTTCTACTTGTACCTATTTCTGGTGTTGTCCTCATCTTGGTAGATAAAAAATGAAGTGCCAGCCCTTACAGGAAAGAAGAAGAAGTAAAGCCCATGTGCCAGCTGTCTTTTAAAGAAACTTCCTAAAAGTAGTCACATAACACTTGTGTTTTTATCCCATAGCTATGCGGCTAAGATGTTAGTCCCATGGCCCTAACTACCTGCAAGGAAAGTTAGCAAATATGGTCTTTATTCTAGGTGGTCATGTTCCTAGAAAAAACTGAGGGTTGGAATTGCTGGGGTAGGCAATTAGCAGCCTCTGCCACAAATAAGATCAAATAGAACACTGGACAACATGAGAATGTAAGTAGGGAGGTAAAGTGACCAAGTTGGTGTTCTAGGGTTTTTAACTGAGAGGAAGATATTGATTAATTTTAGACTTTAGACTTTAAGTTAGGTATGCATGTTAAAAGGTAAATGTTTAGAGTAACCATAAAATAATAAAAATAGGTAATATAATGGATAATGTATATAATAGAAATATATAATATCTAGATAACTATATAATGTAATTACCAACACTGGTGATAATTAAAATGATTTAGTTTGGACACCAGCATAAAAAAATTAGGCAAAAAACCATAGTTGAGAGCACAGGAAAGACCCATATATATTAGAAACTTGATTTTTGATAGGGCTTGCAAAGAAGATCACTGGGGATTGTTTAATATATGATGCTGGGACACCTGATCGTCCACATGCAAAAAATGAAATTGAATCCCTATCTCACAGCACATGTGAATATAAATCCCAGATATCAAAATAGGAGAATATCTGTCTGACCTTGAAACAAGGAAGAACAGTGAAAAATCTCTTAAAAACCAAAAAGGAAGAAACTGATGTTTGTCTACACTAAAATGAAGAGCTTCTGTTCATCTGTTAGCAAAAGGAAAGAGGCAATCACACTCTGTAAGAAAATATGGAAACACATATATAAACTGATAAGGGATTAGTAGACAGAATATATGGAGGATTCTTATGTAAGAATCTTAAGAAAATAAGAAAAGCAATACAAAATAGAAAGCAACAGAAATAAGGCAAAAAGACTTTAACAGGCATTTCCCAGAAGAGGAAATCCAAATAGAAAATGAAAAAGTGCTCTACCTCCTTGGTAATCAAGGAAATACAAATGAGGAGACACCATTTTCTACTGACTAGATTAGAAAAACACAAAGCATGACAATATCAAAAGTTGGTGAGGGTATAGAGTAGTTGGATCTCTTAGACACTGACAGGTAGGAGTTGGTATTTCTACTTTGGGAAACAAGTTGGCATTACTCAGGTAAAGTTAGACGTGTGTATAACGTATCTTCCAGCAAGTTCCCATATGTATTTGGGGAAAAATACAAGAATGTTCACAGGAGCAATTTTTATAATATAAAACATTGGAAACAACATTAATGTTTGTTGGCAGGGTAATAGATAAACAAATTACCGTGTATTCCATATAATGGATTCTATGCAGCATATTGTGAGTTATGGCTATATATATATATATATATATATATATATATATATATACACACACACACACACCTGTATATATCTATATCTATATCTATATCTATATCTATATCTATATCTATATCTATATATTAGTTGGCTGAATCTTGGGAGTGTAAGTTTCAACAACAAAAAAAGCAAGTTGCAGAGATTATATACTCTATAATTTCGTTTACATAAATTTCAGAAGTGTACAAAACTAAATACTATGCTTGTGGAAAACAAAGCAAGAGAATAATGAAAACAAAATTCAGGATAATGGTTACTTCCGGAGGGGTTAGGGAAGTGGCATGTCACTGGGTGGGCCACGCGGGAGTTTCAAAGATATTAGAAATTTTATATTTCTTTAGCTGGTGGTGGATACACAGATATTAATTTTATTATTTTTCTTTACATCTTACACATGGTATCAATATTCTTTTGTAGGAATTAAATATTTAACAAAATTGAGTCTATCATTATTGCTTATTAGTATTCTTTGATAGGCTCACATTTATTCTTTTATCATGCCATGTCTAACATTCAGAAAAATATCTTAGGGGTTTTAATTAGTAGTAGTCTACTTAATCTATTAAATTGGGAAGAATTCTCTTTTTTGCTTTACTAAGTTTTTCCAGTTAAGAGAGTGTAGAGCTCTTGTATTTTATTTCTCTCATTAAGGTTTTATTATTTTCTTTGAATAAGTTATTGTGGCCCAAGTACATCCAAGAATTTAATAATGTAATGCTTTCATTACTATTGTGAATGGAAACATTTCCCTGTGTTTTTGAGCTGAGATAATGGCTTGCATGCCGAGACTCCTTCATTTCCTCTAATAAATTACCTCCTTCCCTTTGGATCTTCCAGGTAAGCAAACATGTTATCTGCAATGTGATATTTTATTTTTTTTCATTTTCTATATACTATACCTTTTAAAATATTTTTTTCCTAATGGCTATTAGATGATATATAAGATAGGAATGGTGACAGAAAGCTTCAGACTTGGAGTCAGAAGACATGGGTCCTGACTTTACCATATACTGGCTAAGTAACTGACCTTAATCTCAGCCTGTTTCTCTGGTTTCTTCATCTGAAAAATGAAGGGCTGAACTTAATTACTAAGGTTGCTTCTGGTTCTGAAATGAGGCCATTCTAATGTATTTCCATTAAGTTAGAGTTGCCTCTTTATTTTAAATAGTTTCTCTGCATTGTGGGGTTTGATTTTGTTTTGTCTGTAGTTTTAATCAAGAATAGACGGTATAGGCTATTGAATGCCATACTGACATGTACTAGGAAAATTAGATTTCAATTGTAGATCTATATTTTCCATATTATGATGAAGTCAGTGTTCGCCTTGCTCATATTGTCCCTGCCTTTCATACAGAGGCAAATTGTCTATATTGTTCCATATTGAAGGAAATCACTGAAGGTGATTCTTTGACTAGGAGGGCAGATTTGGTTAGTTACGGTTTCATTTCAGATTTTCCTGTATGTTCATAAGTTAAATTGTGACCATATGTTTTTGTTCTGCTTTTTCCCCTTTTTGTGTGCTGCTCTTGTTCGTTCCATTTTTTTCCTTTTAAAATATTTTTGTGTACTTTATGTAGAATAGGGATTATTGATTCATTCTTTAAAAGTTGGGGAATTATGTGAGGACTCCATCAGGGCCACTAAACATTTTAAGTGTTTGATCTTATTTCTTCTGTGGATCCACTTACTTATTGGGCCTCTTTGAGGAAGGCAGCCCATTGGTGCAGCTAGGAGGCCCCTTGTCCAGGACCACTCGGAGTTCTGCTACTAACATCCTCCAGAATCTGCAGCAGGTCACTTCCACTCTCTGACTTTTCCTATCTGTAAAATGGGAATTGCAGCTGCCTCTCAGATGAGCTGTCAAGTAGTGGTGGGCATGCTCTGCCCTCTCACAGAGGGGGGCCTCGTAGCATATTGGGCAGCTGATATTTTTACAGGTGCTTGTCCATTTCCACTCAGTTTCCAGACTCATAAAAAGAGCGAGGACTTAACAAGTGTGTTGCCACATGCTTTTGGAATATTTATTTTGCACTTTTTGTTTCTTTTTTTTTTTTTAATGGCTTAAAAATTTTTTTAAGTTATTTTGAGAGCAAGAGAGAGAGAGAGAGAGAGCACAAGCCGGGTGGGGTCAGAGAGGGAGAGAGAATTCCAAACAGGCTCTTGGACGACACTGATAGTGCAGAGCCTGACGTGGAGCTTGAACTCACAAACCAGGAGATCATGACCTGGGCTGAAGCCAAGAGTTGGATGCTCACCTGACTGAGCCACCCAGGTGCCCCTAAAAAAATGGCTTTAAATGGCAAAAGGATAGCTTTGCATTATTCCCTGCGAAGTTAATTTTTTTCCCCACTGATTTTTTACTTATGCCACTAATAAGAAGAGAACTCATTATAATGCAAGTGTGTCTTTTCTTTTTACTTTATTGTGAAAGAACCTTTGGAACCTCTTTTCTCAGGATCCTCATAGATTCATATATAGAATTTCCCCCCAAAAGCTTTAGAAATTAGCTTAATGTTTTTTAAGAAGTGGAGCTAAGGGAAATACTTCAGAGCAATTGAGATCAATTTTACTTATTAACAAAAAGCTCATAAACAAGAACATTAAGTTATATGAACAAGGATATATTTGTCTCCCTTTTTTAGAATATGAACTTCCCAGCCCCTAGATCAGAGCCTGGCACATAGTAGGTGTTCAATAAGTATTTGTTGAATGGATCAATTAATGAATATAGGATAGTTTGAATTTCTGACTTTTAATATGTGCATGTTTTTCTTTATTGATGAGACTAATGGCTTACTAACTTCTCATATACATGAATATTTTTTCTGCCTATGGAATCTATGGCTTTTCTTTCTCAATTTTATGCATTCCTGCTGCTGGCTAAGGAATTGAAGCACCTTTTCTTTTTCCTCATTGGTCTTCTCTACTACCTCCTTCTAGACTCTGGATGGCTTCTATTCCTCCCTTCCCTCCTTTCTTTCTCTCCCTTTCTCTCTCCTTCCTTCCTTCCCTTTCTCACCACTCATATTTGCTATTCATTCATTCATTCATTTTATTTATTTTAATTTTTTTCTTTCTTAATGTTTATTTTTGAGACAGAGAGAGACAGAGCATGAACGGGGGAGGGTCAGAGAGAGGGAGACACAGAATCCAAAACAGGCACCAGGCTCTGAGCTGTCAGCACAGAGCCCGACACGGGGCTCGAACTCATGGACCGCGAGATCATGACCTGAGCTGAAGTCGGACGCCCAACCGACTGAGCCACCCAGGAGCCCCTTCATTCATTCATTTAAAAGATATTATTCATAAAAGCACCTACTATATTGCTAGGCATGGAGGAGACAGTGGGGTGAACAAGGAGGTCATTCATGATCTCTGGGGTCATGGAACTTATAGTCTGACAGGGAAGACAGGCCTGAGCAGATACATTTCACAAATACCTAATTATAAATTTTGACAAAGGCCATGAAGGCAAAGTTTGTGGGTGGAGCATGGAGCTTTAGCAAAGACTTTCACGAAGCCATTGTAGCTGAGATCTGAAGGAAAATTAGGAGTTGGTGGCGTTCCTCAGGGAACATCATGGGGTGTGCTGGGGCTGGGGGAAGGGAAACAGGGTTTCCCTGGGAGCCCAGGGCAACTGGAGTGACTGGAACATGGCACAGCAGGGATGGACAAGGGGACTAAAAGGCAGTCAGGGTTTGCTCACATCCATCTTTCGGTCATGACTTCTCCTCCTAGGACCTGCCTGGCAGGATCCCACACTGTGACAAATTGCACTGGTTGTCAGCAAATGGTCTGTGTTACAGAGTTCTTTCCTGGATTTTTCAGTCATTTAAGAAAAAACATTTTATGTAATTGGTGGTTGTGTCTTTGGGCAAGCCACTCAATCTCTCAGAGCCTCAGTTTTCCTGAATGGGAGGAATTTCTGTCTACCCTATGGGGTCCTCTGTGACCTCTGCCAGGCCACCCTGTGATTATCTGTTGGAGGCCCATCTTCCTCCCCTGTCTGAGAGCCCAAGAGAGGGTGGGTTCTACTCACCTATGTACTTCTGGCTTCTCCGATGGGGCCTGGCATGGAAATGAGAGCAACTGGGAGGCCTTCATAGAAAAGGGAGCCCCAGGGCTGGGCCCAGAGGTCAAAGTGGATTTGAGGAAGGGGGAAGAGCTACAGAGGTTCGGAAAGCGGCAGATATGCCAGTGAAGACTAAAGCGAGGACGTGATAACAATAACAATAATGATAGCGCTACCTTACTGGGCCCTTGTCATGTGCCAGATACTGTTATGAATGCTCTACATATGCTCACTTATCCTTTCAGTAACCCTAGGAGATAGGTACTACAATTATTCCCATTTTACAAATGAGCAAACTGAGGCACAGAGGGATTAAGTACCTTGCCCAAGGTCACACAGCTAGTAAGTCTTGGAGGCTGGCTTTAAGACCAGGCATTGTGGTTTCAGAATGTATAAGGCAATGAGCGCAGAGAAGCTGGAGGGCCTTATGTGCCCATCCAGTCTTTACTGAACTGGTTATGGGAGCCATGGAAAGCTTTTGAGGGAGGAATGCTAAGGCTGCGCTCAATGTGACTATCCCTGTCTCCTGCAGAAATCATCCATGGAGCAGCCCCTGTACAGCAGCAGCCTGTGGGGCCCTGTGGTCGATGGCTGTGACTGCATAGCTGAGGGCCTGTGGCTGCCGCAACTACACGTAGGGGACTGGCTGGTCTTTGAGAACATGGGCGCCTACACTGTGGGCATGGGTTCCCTCCTTGAGGGGGCCCAGACATGCCGAGTCACGTATGCCATGTCCCGGGTGGCCTGGTAAGGGGGCCCTGAGAAGGGGGTCGGGGAGGAGAAGGGAACAGGTAGGGAAAGGGGGTACATCTGAGAATTGAGACTGGCTTGCATGTAATCCAGCTTGACAAGTAGCTCTTGGCTGCTGATTCCAAGTGAGGCCTGCACTTGGCACCTTGCCATGGCCATGAATGAGATGGAGCCTCCCCTGAGGAGCTCAGCACCCTGTGAGAGACACAGGTAGACAGGCACTCCTCATAATACCGGGGGGCGAGGCTGGGCTGTGGAACCTGAGAACCCTCCCTGATGCCCAGACCGACTTCCCCAAAGGAAAGAAGATGGTAAATGAGTGGGAGTTAGCCAGCAGGAGGCAGTAGGGGGCTCCAGGCAGAAGGAACAGGGAGTGAGCATGCTGCCTTCAAGAAACTGAGGCTGGCTGTGGCTGGAGAGGGAGCAGGGCTGGATCTGGGAAGGGCCTTGAAAGCCGAGTGAAAGGCTTTGAGCAGTGCAAAGCATGGACTGATTTGAAGCAGGGGAGTGACGTGGTCAGGTTTGGATTTTAGAAAGACCACGGTGGCTACTCGGGGGGGAATAAGGGAGGACAAGGGCAGATGTGGACTGAGCAGACCAGTTGGGTGGCTGCTCTGTGGCCCGGGAACGACTTGCCTGCTGGCCGAGCCTCACAGGAAATGCACACACTAGCCCTGCTTGCCTCACCGGGCCAGTGCCGGGATTCAGGGTGGCAAGGGGGGCACAAGGCAGACAGAAGTCACGTTTGTTGAGCCTGTCAGGCCTTAGGTCAGGAATCATATGATTATTTCCTCTCACCTGCACACAACTCTGCAGGATCCGTGCTATCACAGAGAGTTCTGGTCAGTGGTGAAGAGCCCCCTTTCGGGGCTGGGAGATGCCTGGGGAGGCAGGAGCAGTTGGGGGGACTTCCATGTTGGGCCTCAGGAGTGAGTGCTGCCTGTGTCCTGGGGGACACACTAGATGCTTGAGGGACCCCCTCCCCCCAACAATGTAGCAACCCCCGCTTGATGGGGCGCAGCATCAAAGTCACATTTCATTCATCCAGTCAACAGTCCTTGGTTGTACCTCCTCCCCGCAAGGACACAGGATGGACTGATGCAGCCATTGTGACCTCAGGGATATTGTGACAAGGCCTGAAACAAACTTAAAAAATCTACCACACAGGCCTCCTTATCCCATCCCAGCTCCACCTTAAGCAAACAGAGGAGGTTGTGGGGAGTCAGTTTCTTCATTACTAGAAACAAAAAATTTTGATGTATTAAAATGACCATGCCGAAAAATTCCCCATATCAAAGAAATCCCGGCAAAACATCCTGCTTTCAAGCCTGGCTCTGTGCTGGGCCCTGGGGGGAAAAGAGCACCTCAGACAGCATGGTGACCTGCACACGTGGACACTGGCACAGAGGGCAGAAAGGTACTGGGGAGTGAGAGACGGCAGACTGGGGAGGGGTGGTCAGGGCTGATGGGTACGGAGGAGGCAGCCAGGCGCGGGAAAGCTGAAAGGGAGCAGTCTGGGCTGAGAGATGTGGGGGCTTGAGTCCAGCCCATTCACAGAGCTGCAAGTAGTTGTGCCTGACTGGAGTGGCCTGTGCGGAAGACTGGATGGAGGAGGGCCTTGCAGGTCCAGGTTGGACTTGATCTGGAAGGCAGTAGAGAGCCACTGATACTTTTTAAGAAACTGGGCCAATCCGTTTCGAGCGATGAGGAGACAGACAGAGGGTGCTTGGCCTGGGGAGCCTTCCGCCAGAAGGGAACAGCCTGATCACCAACTGCACACATCAGCAAAGAGGGAGGCCCTCCTGCAGGTGGGAGACTGGGCTGGGCAGCGTCTGAGAGCAAACAGAAGCTGCTGATGACTCAAGGACAGGAATTTGCCTCCTGGAAAGACCAACCTGGGCCTGAATCGTGTGGTGGCAGGAGCAGAGCAGGGAGGCCGTGTAGCCCCGGCTGGAGATGGTGGCAGCACTGGGAATGGAGAGAGATGGCTGCCTGTGAGGGAATTCTGGAGCTGGGTTTGGCAGGGATGGACTGGGTGTGAGAACAAGATTCCCAACTTGTGGCTGAGCAGCTGGTCAGATGGTAGAGCCATTTATCAACCTGGGTAGGTAGGCTCGTAGGGATTTTGAGAGGGGGCAGGAGATGATTTTATTCTTTAAAGTCCTAAGCCTGGGCTATAAAGATTGTGGGATTTAGATGGAAACAGTTGGGTTGAATCCTAGTTTTACCACCTTCTAAGGATGTGACCTTGTGCAGGTCACTTCTCTCTGGGTCTCAACTTCCTTACCGGTAAAATGGGGATAGTAATGCTGCGCTTATATGATTTGGGGGAGGATACAATTAGACACTGTAAGTAAAGTGCCTGGCACAACGTCTGGCATATAGTGTGAGTGCTCAATAAATGTGGGTTCCTCTCCCCTTACTGTGGAGCTGGACCATAGGGGAGAATAGAGCGGTGCGGGGACAGTTCAGCAGACCTGCCCCACTCCTGCCCTAGGCTGGGCTCTGGGGCCCATGTGGGAACCCTATACCGAGGGGGCTGGGTCTTCTGGTGCAGGGGCCTTCCGGAGCCCCTGGCCTGTGGGCCCCATGCTGGCTGCCTCCAGTGCCCCTCTCTTGCCTGCAGGGAAGCCCTTCGAGGGCAGCTGCTGCCTGCAGAACAGGACGAGGACACCGAGGGCATGTGCAAGCCTCTGTCCTGTGGCTGGGAGATCACAGACACCTTGTGCGTGGGCCCTGTCTTCACGCCGGCGAGCATCATGTGAGCGGACCCCGTTCCCCCCCCACCCCTGGAGAACTCTAGCGGGGCCGCAGAGATGCCTCTGGGAGACTTGGGGAAGGCGGCGAGCAGGGGCACCCTTTGGCCAGGACTCTGGTGCTCACTCTGCTGCCTCCCATGCCCCACCTGTAGTGTTTCTGCCCTGTAAATAGGACCAGTCTTACACTCACTGTAGTTCAAGTATGCAACATAAATCCTGTCCCTTCCAGTTGTGTCTGACTCCTCTGCAGCGCAAGGGGCCTGGTCAGCCAGGTGTGGGGGTGTTCTTGGGGGTCTCCCTTGGTCTCCTTCCTACTTTGTAAATATGAAGCAAATAAATATTTAGGGTGTTTTTTTTTTTTTTTTAATACTTCAGTGGAATCTAGCAGTTCAATTCACAAAGCAGCCTGGGCTAGGCCAGGGCCTAGCCCACCCTACACTGATGACCCCATGCCCTCTGCTTCAGTCCTGACCTGGCTGCAGTCTCTCCCACTGGCACCCAGCTTCTCTGACTCATCTCCTTCCTCTGCATAGGCTGCGATGCCTGGTGTCATGAGGAAGAGTGAGCTGTTAGGGTTGAGGTAGGGGTCAGAGCTGCCTGCCACCCTTCAGCCCTAGAGCTGCATCTCCTGACTGGTGAGGGGCCTCGATGTGAACCCAATACCCAGCCTAAGGCCTGGCCCAACACAGGGGCAACTGAATATCTGACACGGCTCTGGAAATACATACCAAAGATAAAGAGCCAAGAGATGGGTGTTTGAGAGGTCTTGAGGAGACCTGCACCCTTACTCTCCTTGCAGGTCTGCAAGGCAGTAGGAGTAATACAAATACATGGAGGTTGGTGTCACTTACTCAGGCAGTAACTGCCATAACAGGGTGGCCCCGGGGCACTGCCACATCCAGTGCCAGGGGCCCTGAGAGTGACGTCTTCTCGACTGGAAGTCTATCATCAGGATAAAGCCTCCTTCACACTGCTAGGGTCCCAGGCTATGCACCTGGGGTATGTGAGTTGCTTAGCAAAGGAGTTCAGATTTAGAGTTCCCCTCGCTGCTACAGGGGATTCAAAAGATTTTTCTTCCGCAATTAAAAACCATTAAAATGTAATTCACGTGCCTTAAAATCCACCCTTTCAAAGCACGGAATTCAGTGGTTTTTAGTATAATTCACGGAGTTTGTACAACCATCACTACTGTCCGATCCCAGAACATGTATATTACCTCAAAAAGGAACCCTGTGCTCATCAGCATTCACTCCTCTTTTTCCCCTTCCCCAGCCCCTGGCAGTCACTCATCTACTTTCCATCCCCATGGATTTGTCTGTTCCAGACATATTAATAATGTTTTTATACCTTCACTTGAGCTTCTCTCTGGGTAAGCCTGGTATGTGGGTTGTTGTTGTTTTTTTCCTCCCCCACACCGCCAAGCAATTCTCTGACACCAGCTGGGTATCCCACAGTTCAATTCAATTCTGACACTATCTGCTTAGAGATCACTTCAGATCCCATAGGTTAAGGGCTCAGTCCTAGAAGACTTCCTCACGGCCCCCGCCCCACCCCACTTCAGATACCAATCACCAAGTCCAGGCTGTGCCTTGTGTTTGGACCGACAGGCTGTAGATTGGAGGTCCCAATGACTCTCTTCCTTGGGTTCAATTAATTTTCTAGGATGGGTCACAGAACTCAGGGAAACACTTTACTTCCTATATTCCTGGTTTATTGTGAAAGGATGTAACTCAGGAATGGCCAGAGGAAGAGCTGCACAGGGCAAGGTGTGGAGAAAGCGTGCGCCTCCCTCCCAGCACCTCCATGTCGCACCAGCCTGGAGGCTCTCCAAACCCTGTCCTTTGGGTTTTTATGGAGGCTTCATTACCTACACGGGACTGATGAAATCATTGGCCACCGGTGATTGAACTCAATCTCCAGCCTCCTCCCCTCCCCAGAGTTTGAGGGTAGGATATAGCAAAAGACACCTTTGTCACTCTCATCGCTTAGGAAATTCCAAAGATTTTTAGGATCTCTGTGCCAGGAATGGGGGTGAAAACAAAATGTACATTTATTATTGTAAGTCATAATATCATATCTCGTCATCCTGTCTCAGCATCTCAGCCAGTCCTGGGTCCTGTGTGTGGCTCTGAGGTCATCTAATGAGGCAGTGTGTTCTGAGTGAACTGGGTGCTTGTCAAAAGCAGAGATATCTTTTCCAGGCTTGGCCTACTTTTTGATACTTTGACACTAAATAGGCTGACAGGACACCAAGAGATTCAGAGACCAATCAGAAAGGGTCACTCTACTGCCCCTTAGTTATTCACCCCCGACCAGGTTTTACATATTACCGTGCTGGGCTCAGCCCTCGTCTATGAGGCCATTTCTGAGACTTCTGTTTTGATGCCCAAGCAGACCTGGACCCACTCCTGCTTTTTTGGAGGAAAGGGAAGGAGAGGGCAAACATAGGTTCTTCTGCTGGAAGCGGGTGTCTGCTTCCAAGGGCAGCAGATGCCCTGCTAAGACCGCTGGCTGCAGTGAGATCTAGGCCTAACTCATTACCTTGTCTGAGGCAGGTTCACTGGGGAGATGCGTCTGTGGCTTTTAAAGTGACAGCAGCTGGCAGGGAGTTTGAACAGATTTCTCACTGGAGCCTTTCAAAAGGTTTCATGTTCCATTTGCTGCAAGAAATGTGTGAAACTTACTTTTCTGAGAAAGCTATACAGAGAAGTTGATGTGACTTACTTGGTAATAAACAGCCATTTCTTTTCAGTTGTTTTTGTCATTTCCATCTTTTTTTGCGTGTGAAAAGTATTAAACACGTGGAGAATGTTGAGGGCCTTTCAGGCCTGTACAGGGGAATTTGACTGGGGTCTCCTGGAGCCTGGGCTGCACAGGCATTTGCCTCCTTTGAGTGCCTCCCTAAGCAAGCCACTGGCAGTGAAACTGCGTGCCATGCTGGCTGCCCCAGAGGTCACTTTCCTGGTGGCCTCTCCCAACCCCATCCTGCCCTGGGACCTCACCTAAGGGACACCCTCCTCTCAACACCTCCCCATAATCCATCTGTGCCTCCTCCCGTGGGCTTACTAGCTCACTTACTTACTCCGGGAGCTTAACAGACCTGCTACTGCCACTCCTGGAACAAGCTGTCACCTCTCACCCAGGGACTGGCCCCCTCCTTCCCCTCCACTGTCCACTCTACTCAGCACTGGATCCAGTCACCCCTGATTCCCATTTCATCAAGAATAACATTTAAAGTCCTTGTCCAATTTCTTCTCTGGCTCCCTTTCCTCCCTTATTCACTACTCCCCAGACATACTGGCCCCTCTATTCCTCAAACACTCCACGCACGGCACCCATGCTGGGCCTGCATTTACTGCCCCCTCTCTCTGAAATGACCTTTCCGGGTTATCTGTGGGGCTCACTCCATTCAGGTTCTACTCAAATGTTTTCCCCAGGCAAGGGCTTCTCTGATGACTCTTTGGAAAAGGCACTTTCCAGGCTCTCTCTTCTCCCTTAACTGGTTTTATTCTTCACAGTACCTATCAGCACTCGACACACTCCCTTACATGTTCGTCTGTGCATCATCTGTCAGCTCCTCCAGAATGTGAGCTTGGCAAGAACTTTTATTTTTTTCACTGCTAGGTCTTCATTACTTAGAACAAACTAGGTGCTCAAAAAGTGTATGTCATATGGACAAGTGAATAAACATAGCAACTTGACCTGTCTATGTTTCCTCATTTGTAAAATGCGGCTGCCAAATTGCCCTCAAAGGGTTACTGTGAGGATTAAGTAAGAAAATGGTATAAAGCACCCAGCTCAGGGCCTGGCACATCATTAGGTGCTCAGTAAATGATGTTGAAAGGAAATTCCTTGAGTATTTACTGTGGCCATGCCCTGCAGTAGACTCTGGCGATGCAGAGGAGTCCTCACGGAACTCACAGGGCAGTGTGGTCATAGAGAAGCCTGAATGAGAGTAAGGAGTCTGATCTTAATTCTGTAGGCCGTACCAGGGAGCCCCACATGATTCTGGAACAGAAGCATGACAGGACCTTGGAAAAGATAATTGAAAGTATATTCAAAAAGATCAGAGGAAAGAGACCTGGTGGGCTGGTGGTAGCATGCACTTCCTTCCCCTGACAGCCTGGTTAAGGGCCCAGCCAGGGAGCCTTACAGAGGTCCAAGGGACACAGTTGTCACCTCTGTCTACCCTTGTCCTAGAGGGAAACTGTGGCTCTCTGGGTGTCATCCCTCCCCTTGGAAACAGACCTGCCCAGGCCAGCTCATTCCAGCTATAAAGGGACCACAAGGAAGGCAACAGGATGGAAGTTCCCACTCAACACTCTGCTCCATTTTATTTTTTTTTTCAACGTTTATTTATTTTTGGGACAGAGAGAGACAGAGCATGAACGGGGGAGGGGCAGAGAGAGAGGGAGACACAGAATCGGAAACAGGCTCCAGGCTCTGAGCCATCAGCCCAGAGCCTGATGCGGGGCTCGAACTCACGGACCGCGAGATCGCGACCTGGCTGAAGTCGGACGCTTCACCGACTGCGCCACCCAGGCGCCCCATCTGCTCCATTTTAAATTCTCTTCCTGGCACCTCTGGAGCAAGCAGCTAAACCTGTATAAATTCAACCAGCAAAATGATTCGATGCAGCTTCCTAGCAGTCAGAGGTATCTTTCTGAAATCTGAATCTGATCTTGTCAGTCCTCTGTTGAAATCCCTCAGTCAATCCCCACTGTGATGCCAATAAAAGCAAAATTGGCTCAGATCTCTGCCTACCTCACCAATCTCATCTGCCACTCTGCTTTCACCACGCTCCAGCCTCCTGGCCTCTTTTTAGTTCCTCACAATTACAGGGTTCTTTCCTGCCTCCAGGCCTTTGCCCTTGCTGTTCCTTCTGCTTCTCCTGGGCTGACTCATTCTCATTTTAAAGGGTCACCTTAAATGTCACCACCTTGGAAAGGCCTTTTTGAATACCCTCTACAAAATAGCCCCCTGTCCATGTTAGGTGAGGTCACATTTTATAAGAATTAGATCCTAAAGGCATTATTTTAGGTAAACAAAACAAAACCAAAACAAAAAACAAAACAACCCCACATCAGGATTGTCCCTGAATATCCTTAGGAAGCTATCCTATTGGAGATAATACACCATTTCCTTTATTTCTGTTCCTCTGACATGCCAGGCACCATTTCTTTACAGCCCCAAAGAGCTCCATGATCTCTTTCTCCCCCTCCTTCAGGTCTTCGCTCAAATGTTACCTTCTCAGTGAAGCCTTGCTCACCACCACTCTTTAAAAACTAACATTCCCACCCCAGCATTTTGTTATCTCTTGGTACCCTTCCCCTTCCCCCACCCCGCCCCATAGCTCACCTCCTGACATACTATACCGTCTATTTGGAATTCGGCTCTTAAAGGCACAGATTTATTTTGTTCACTGCCCTGTCCCCAGTGCCTAGAACTGTGCCCTATACATAGCTGTTCCATAAATAACTGCTGAAAGAAGGAATCTTTCAGATCTCAGCGTAGGCACCTCTCGCTTTTCTCCTCCTCTGTGCCTTGGTTACGTACTGCTGTGTAAGCATTCATAGTATCCTCTATCTAATCATACTAAAGAGCGGTTGATCACAAGGTAATTTTTGTCTACTTTTTCTTCTTGCCAATCTGTTAACCCCACAAAGATATGGAGTATCTCTTAATTGCCAGCGTCACTTGGAGACTGGATTTGTGCCTGTAGGCTAGGTGTTTAGCGTCTTTTGAATAAACTAGTCATGGAGGGCGGGGCGGGTGGGCATCTAGCCCCTTCGGCTCAGCTCCAGAAGAGCAGCCAGGACCCTGCAGAGGGAGGGTCCTTGGGAAGGAAGGCACACACGGTGCCACAAGAGCTCTTTCTGCTCCTCCACTTAGCTAGGTGGCCTTGGCCTAGGACTGCCAGATAAACCTGAATTCAGACAAACGACGGACGCTTTTTTAGTAAACGATTATCCCGTGCAGTATTTGGGATACTCTTACAGAAAAACGTCACTTGTTTATCTGAAATTCAGCTCTAACTGGGCGTCTTGCATTGTATTTGCTAAAACTGGTAACCTTACCCTGTCCCTCTCTGGGTTTCGTTTTCCCCATCTGTGAAAGGGGGTATTTCTGGGAGACCAGCCTCGGGCGGCCCCCCAGGCGGAGGAATGCTCCCATAGGGGCTGTCCCTCCGCTGAGCCGTGTGGGAGCGCGCTGGTCTCAGGAGAGTTTCTCGCTGAGTGAATACGTGCAAGGGCCTGCCTGCAGGAGCTCGGTTTTCTCACTTAGCACCAGCCGAGGGCGGAAACGATTCCGCCAAGGCTTCACGGAACACCGAACGCACGGCTCCCAACCGCGGCGGCCGCGGATTTCCGGTGGCGTGATGTCACTTCCGTGCCAGAGAGCCTCCTAGGCTTCGAGCCCCGTGCTATCGCGCCCTCTGCCGGCCCGGAGGAGAAGCCGACTTCACCAAAGGGAAGAGAGAGCGGAGTCCATTGGTTGAAAGACGGACGCTGCTACCAGCCTCCACCAATGAAAAACCAAACCTTTGCCGTGGGCGGGGCTCCCACAGGAAAGGGGTCAGGCCGGGACGAAAGCGGCGTGGGAAGGCGGCGACCTGGTCTCCGCCGGGCTAGAAAGGCTCAAAGTAACACCGGAAGTGGGCATGTTACCCCCCCCCCCCCGCCCAGCTACTTCCGCCTCGCTTTACAAAGTGGGAGGGTCCTCGAGTAAAAGGACCCGGGGTCAGTAGGGTGCCAGGAGGCTTGTCTTCAAATTTCCTCTATGCCTGCCCGTTTCGTACCCGAGAGAGACACGTGATGAGTTCACGCAGAAAAACAGGGGCTTTGAACGAAATCTTGAGCTGGAGGCCAAAGTGATTTTACATTTTGAAAGAATAGAGTGCTTACTGTGTGCCATGCCCCGCCCTCGCCCCTCGCTCGCTTTATTTCATTTCATCCGCGCAAGCCTGTCAAGTTACTTTGACAGGTTCCGACCCCTCGCTGCCTGTGTTGTAATCCTGGTTCTGTCTGTTCTTGCCTGTTTCCTGGGGCAGGTTCACATTTTGTGCCACAGTTTCTGCGTCTGTGAAATGGCATAATTGTCCTTACCTCATACCGTTGTTCTAAGGATTAAATTAATGATCATTTAAAGCGCTTAGAACTGCACCTGACTTGCTAACCATAGAAACCATTTAAGTTATTTCCATTTACAAGCTAGGAGACCAAGGCTTAGATAGGAAGTAGCTTGGCTAGCACAGATAGTAACTAGTGAAGTCAGGTTGGGGCCTCAGCAGCAGAGGTTCGCAGACGTTATTGTGAATCAGCTCTATTTCTGGGTCTTATATGCCACAGTTCAAATTCCTAGGAAGAGAGAATCTGAATAGATAGTTTAAATCAGGTATGTCTATTCCTGGGTCAATCCATTAAGGACTCTTTGTGAGCTGCTTGCTCTCCATTTCCTCCCTCTACCCTCCAGCCTTTATATTCCTAAAGGGCAGTCTGAGTTCTGTAACCTCTAGGAGTCAGCAAACTTTTTCTGTTAAGGGCCAGATAGTAAGTATCTTATGCGTTACAAGCCATACTATCTCTGTTACAACTGTTCCACTCTGCTGTGTACAGCAAAAGCAATCAGAGACAATACATAAGTGAACGGATATATGACTATGTTTCAATAAAACTTTATTTGTAAAACCAGGTAGTGGGTCATATTTTGCCAACTCCTACACTGTACTTTCCGTTTTTGCCTCCTATACTATCCTCTTCCACCTTTCTTCCAGCAAGCTGCTAGTCATTCTTCAGTCCTTGGTTCAGATGCCACTTCTTGGAAATTCCCTTAACTCTCCTTCCCTGTCTGGTTAATGGCCTCTTCCCTATGCTTCCACAAACTCCTGTACCCCATCCAAGCCTTCTCATTGTCATTGTTCTGTTCCAAGCACTAGATTACTAGTCTGGATCTCATTTATCATTAAGAACCCAGCACCCAGCACACCTGGGTATCATTGGATGGGTGGAAGGAGCCGTGAATCTGTGGCTGGCGGACAGAGCAAATGTTTGAGATCTTAGGGCAGTGGTGAGAATTCTGGGCTTTTGTATTAGGTGTGTGAGACCCACTCCCTCTTTTTGTTGCTCCTCTGAATCCCAGAGCTCAGGCAGTGGGTAAGATAGAGGAGAGGCTCCAGGTTGGACAGGGGTTCAGGGCCCTGGCAATTTCCATGCCATCCAGGCTTTGCCTGTCAGGGGCTTAGGCCATGTTCCCCAGAAGAACCATGTAATAAGCAGAAACTACATGACCTCAGGAAAGCAAAGGTGAGGTGGGTGTTTTAAGATATGACAAGTGGAAAATTCCAAGTACACTAAGCCTTGGATAATCTGATAAGCCAGTGCCCAGTTGGGATGAAACCAGGTATGCTCTCATCCAGTCCCTGGAGAAGGACTTCCTGCCCTTGGTGAGGTTCCCTGTGGAGACCCTCCCCCCAGGCCAGAGAAGGGGGGTTCCCAGAGAGATAGTGGGAAGCATGTGGCCAAGGGCAGCCTTGGTCTCATAGTCACCCAGAGCCACAGTTACAGGGGCTGCAGAATGGGCTTCCTGACCTGAGGGTTTGTGAGTAATGTCCAACAGAACCTGGACAAGGGCACAGGAGACTATGAGGCCATACAACATGGTTTCTTCTCATGAGAGGATTTCTTCTCTTAAGGGTCACATATATCACACCTTTGGGCAATGCAGATTTGATAGGGCTTTTCCCGAGTGTTATGCACAAGGAGACTGAGAATAAAACAGAAATGGAAACTCCTCAGTCTTTTGGCCCTTCAGTGGCTTACCTGGGCCCCTGACGGGGTCGGTGGGCTGGGGTGGGCGGCCCAAGACCACTGGGAGCATGTCTTCCATAACATGCAGCTGAAGATCAGCAGAGTGGATGAGGAGAACAGGGCTGGGACAATGATCACTGCAGCCTGCAAGCCACCCACGTGTGGCCAAAGGGAATGAGAAGTCAGGGCAGGGGTAGCAGACTGCTCCCAGGGGCAGGCAGTGCCCCTGTCCTTGGTAGCTGTGCCCACAGAATATTGGGGTCCCAGGTCTGGAGGAGGCAAGAATAGACTTGGAGGCAAAGACTGAGTGGCCTTGGGCAAGGAGCCAATAGTTCCTTTCCCCCAGAGGTTTACACTTAGAAGTATATGGTACTTGGTACACGGTTGTGGACTATTAGGGGAGAGAAGCGATGTTAATAACACCACGTGCTTTATATGCCTTGTTTTATCCAACCTGACAAGCTGCCCGTGATATTCCCCCCCCCCCCACCAGGTGGAGAAGCTGAGATGCAGAGGTTGGCTTGTCTGAGTTAGTAAGGGGCAGAGGTAGGATTTGAACCCAGGTCTGCATGCTGCCAGGTCTTCATGCTGTTGACGTGTTTCCCAACAAGAATGGGCCAGCCCAGTAAGACAACACCTGGCGTGTGACAGTCCCTCAACAAATTCTAGCTCTCACTATGTATTAATATTAGATTGACCCATTTGGCCCTCAGAGTAAGGATAGATAGTATCATTCCCATTTCTCAGACAGGAAAACTGAGGCTAGGGAGGTGAAATGTCTTGCCTCAGATCACCCAGCTGGAAAGTGGCAAGGCCAGGATTCAAACCCGGGCTGACTCCTCTTTTCTCGCGTCCGCTAAGGTGCTTAGGCAGCAGAGGAATCCAGTACTACTGCCTTAGTTTATTCAGCTGAAGAATGGGAAGGTGTCCTTGGATCTTTAAAAGGCCATCCTATGAAAAGGAGGCCATTCTTGTCTGGGGGACACAGAAGACGGAGCTAGGACCAGGGGGGACACAAGAGGACCCACATAAGGAAAGTCCTCCTGATTATTATTGTCCAGTAGGGGGATGGGCTGTGGCAGAACTAATGAGCTCCCTGCCAACAAACATACCCAGGGATGCCACGGTTTGCGAGACTGCAAGAATCACACTCTAAGGGTTCTGCCGGTGCCAGGAACAGCATGGGGGCGCTGGGTCCTGTTCCGTGGAACTGCCAGCTTCCTGTACCTGTCCTCACTGGGGCTCTTGTAGTAAAGGAGTGGGGCTGAGCAATGCAGCTCTGAAACAGCCCCCAGTGCTCCCAGGAGAATTCTCACTCCTGTCTTTCTCTCTATCCTGTGCTTCAGCCTTCTTTTTGGACTCCCTGCCTCCAGCTTTGCCCTACCACATGCAAATATGACCTCACTTCTCCCCTGCCTCAAACCTTGCTGGGGCTCCTGGGTGGCTCAGTCATTTAAGCGTGACTTCGGCTCAGGTCATGATCTCACGGTTCACGGGTTCGAGCCCCACATTGGGCTCTGTGCTGACAGCTCGAGAGCCTGGATCCTGCTTTGGATTCTGTGTCTCCCCTTCTCTCTGCTCCTCCCCCACTCATGCTTGCGCGCGCTCTCTCTCTCTCTCTGTCGCTCGCTCTCTCTCTCAAAAATAAATAAGCATTAAAAAAAATAAAGCAAAACCTTGTCCTGGCTCCACAGGGTCCTCAGATGTCTCACAGAGTGGCATGGCCCAGCCCTGCTTTCCTTTCCAGCGGCATCGCTCTGCCTCCCTGCGTCACATTCAACCCTCAGCTACATCGCCTCATTTCCGGCTACCTTGCATATGCTGTTTCCTCTTCCTGGTACACTTTGCCCATCCTGCAGTTCTTATCGTGCAGACCTCTGCTTCTCCAGCAGCCTCTTCTCTAGCCTTGCCTCTGCCCATGTGCTGTGACTCTTTGATAGAGACCTGGGATGCACCTGTCATTGCTTATCTCAGTGACAGCACCTAGCAGGCACCCTCTAGGGGTTTGTTGGGTGAGTGACTGAAAGAGAGAGGGAGAGAGTGGAGAGCACAGTGGGGCTGTTTTGGAAGAAAGTAGAGAAGGAGGGGAGTCCTCTGGCTGGACCATCCCCACCCCACGCGTAATGCCACCTTTTCTTTCTTCAGAACTTGCCCAAGGCAATACTTCTTTGGACTGAACTCAGGGAGGGTGGACCCAGTGTGGCCTGACCAAATATGACCTTCCTCACCTGGCCACTCCACCCCCATTCAGTTCTGGGCATTTTGACTCCAGCTCAAGGGCTTTTTCTGATTCATCAACTTCCCTTCTTGGGAAATTAGCCAGTGCTGGGCAGTAGGTGGGGGTAAGCTGGACTTACCAAGCTCTGCCATGAACTTGCTGTGTCACCTTGAGGAATTCACCTTCCTTCTCTGACCTCAGTTTCCCCAACTGTAGAAAGGAAACAGATCCCTACACATATCGCAGGATGGTATGGGGATGGGAAGCTGACAAGGAGCATGGGTTTGGGAGTCAGCCAGCCCTGGGTTCAAATCTGAACTCTACTGCTTAATTGGAAAATCATCTTAACTCTCTGGACTTAGTGTTCTTATCTGTAAAATGGGGATAAAAGTAGTACCTCCTCTCAGGCTTGTCATAAGGATTAACTGAGATGACAGCTAATAATAATTACTATACTAATAATGCTTCAAACAAGGCTTGGTGCACAATTAGATTCAATAAATCATAAGGTGTGCAGGGACTTGGAGAGAAAAGAGAGCATTTGGAAACATGGCTTCGAATTGGGTTATAGAATTCCAGAGTTGGGAAAGTGCCTTAGGAACCACATGGTATGTTGGTGAGGTCACTGAGATCCACCCCCACCCTCACCACCCTCCCCCCGCCTGGAGCAGAGAAGGGTCTTGCCCAAGATCACGCTCAAGTCCACAGTATTTGGCTGGAAAATTCCTGGGGCAGAGGGTGAGCCTGGGCTGGGAAGCTAGGTATTTGCTTTAGGAACCAGAAAATGTTCAAGTGGCTGAGCTCCCTCCCCACCACCCCTAGCATGGGCTTGACCCTGTTCCTTGCCCCGTCCCTTGAGTATGGGGGAAAGCTGGCTAAAGAGCTGGCTGAAGTACAAGGGTAAGTAACATTTTTCTTGAATCCCACATGCCACCACTTGAGTCTAGAGGCCTTCCTCTGCCTCAAAGTCCACCCGAGCCCTCCCTACCCCATGATGGGAGGAGCCCAATGTTCAAGAAAGTGGTAGAGGAAAGGAGCGGGGTTCTACTTACTGCACAGGAGGGTATCCGTGGAGCAGTTGCAGGGGGGCTCTGTGCCCATCAGTGGGGTGTTGGGGCCTCAGCTCAGGAGGGGTGGAGGTAGGCAGGGGCTCAGGGCATTCCCCTTTCTAAAAAGGAGGGGAAGACCAAGGTTAGATCCTGGAGCAGCTGTGGCAACAGGCTCCCTACTCAGAAAGGAGGGCAGGAAAAGCAGGCCTCCAGGGGCTCTGAGATCAGACATCCCTCTTGGTGTTAAACTGATGCGTAGAAGACTTTTGACAACCTGGAAAAATGAATACAATCTATTATAAAGTGGGGAAAACAGGCTATGGAGCAATAAGAAAGTGTGTTCTGATTCTTGTATATAAACATACTCACATGGGAAAAAAGACTGCAAATGTTATCACCCAAGCACCATCAGTGGTTATCTCTGAACAGTGCCTGATGGATGATTTTTCCTTTTTGTGTCTTGACTGTATTTTCTAAATTTTCTATAATGATCACGTAATAAGAAAAAGATTTACTCAGGGTGCCTGGGTGGCTCAGTTGGTTGAGCGTCTGACTTCGGTTCAGATCATGATCTCGTGGTTTGTGGGTTCGAGGCCTGCATTGGGCTCTGTGCTGACAGCCCAGAGCCTGGAGCCTGCTTTGAATTCTCTGTCTCCCTCTCATTCTGCCCCTCCCCCCTCAAAAAATAAATAAACATTAAAAAAATAAAAATAAAATAAACAATTTACTCAGGAAAGCGACATACTTTAAATGAGCAAGCCTTTGACCAGCAATTCCATTTGTAGGAATTTACTCCACAGAACACACAGAAACATGAAGAATGATCATATTTTTGTAAAAGAAAGCTCTAGTTTCGTTTATGCATAAGCAAAAATGCCTGGAAGGACCTGAATCAAACTGTTAACAGCTGTTGATTTCTGGGAGCCAGATGAGGGAGTTTTCTGCTTTATAGTCTTTCATTTATTTGAATTGTTAAACAATGAGGGTAAGTTATTTTGTAATTTTTTAAAAAGGCAAACAATCAAACAACATTCCTGGTCTTTGCTGGCTCTCTCTGGTTCTCCCAGTGTGGAATCTGGCTGGGATGGGGGGCAGGACAGTGGGCTCACCCTGTGGGCTCAGTTTCCATCCAAGCATCTTTAGGGAGGAGATTTCTCTGGTCTCTAAGATTGCCTCCCAACTTGGAGCTGGGGTGGCTTCAAGATCCAGCTTTGGCACTAGCCAGTTCCAGCCAGCAAGCATTTCTTGAGCCTGTCTCTGCACCCAGTGGGCGGAACTGGGGTATGTGATCCCTGCCTCAAGATGTTCGTGATGGTGGGAGATTGAGTTCTTCGAGGTCTGAAAGCCCGGGAGAGCTGCACCTTGGGTGGATGAAGGACGAATACGATTTCCACAGGAGGAAAAAAGGAGGGAAAGGGCATTCCAGGCAGGGGGATGAGTATGACAGAAGCAGAGGTGTTAAGGACCAAAGCATGCTTAACATGCTCCATTTGGGATCCTAATATTCTGAGTGCTCTCCTTCCACCATTATACGCAGTCTTTCTCTCTTCCACAGGCAGCCCCTGGAAATGGAAAAGCCATGTCATGGCCAGCACCCTGTGTAGGGGTGTTGGGGACAGGGAGTGATGCCTGAAGGCTGGGCCAAAAGCAGCGCTTGCATTGGCCAGGTACACGGGGGCCACTGCCACTGCTAGCCAGCTCTGTGCCCATCCAGTAACAGCTGCTCTCGTGCTGCCCGAATAGAGTCATTTTCAAAAAGCCCCCTCTTTCTTTCTACCGTCCCTATAAACTTTTGCCTACCTGCTTGGTGTGGTCCCTGAAATCCCACCTCTGGCTACTCTTTCAGGAGTGGCTCTATTATGAATGCACAGAGGATGGGAAGGGGGCAGCATCTCGAACCATAAGCCAGTTATCCTGAGGAGCACAGGAGGGTGTGTTTTGATGGAGGAAGGAGTGTGACAGAGGAAGAGGGAGGGTGAAGGGGTGGGCAATGTGGGGCAATTTCCCCGAGACAGCCTCAAGCTGGAACCTTAGAACTCGAGTTTGCCCCATCACCCAGGGCTACCCATCCCTTTTGTGGAACCAATGAAGAATGAACACTCTTAAGGTGGAGATGAAGGGGACTGTCCAGGGTCACTGGAGAGTCAGGGATGGAGCCAGAGTCCACTCCTGGTTTAGCAAGGCTCTCCCAGGTCTCGACCCTGCATTCCACACCTGTGATGCACACATGTCCAGCCAGTTCTGCTTTTTCTGGGACCTCCTGGAGCCCTTATCTGCATCTCCCTTCTCCCAGTGGCAAGAACATTGCTGCTGGGCCCCAGGACCTCATTCCTGGTTTGTAGATCTGGCAGTTTGGTGAGGGAGGGGCTTCTACCTGGGGTTTGTGGTAGACAGAGGAAGCAGGCCCAGCGGCTCAGCCTACAGGGTGTGAGGGGGCAAAAGTCCCTTCCCTAGGAAAAAAAATTCCCAAACCTCTAAATCACCGAAGTCCCAGGGCTAACTCTCGTGCCATGGAATCAGGGGACTCCCTTGGGCTATCGCCCCTGATGTCCTCACTTACTTGGAACTCCCTGTGGGTCCAGCAGCTACCCAGGTGACTTTGTTCCTACTGTGGCTGATTCTGGCTCCAGACTGTGTTGCCAGCAAAGGAGGTCCCAGGTGTAGGCAGGCACCAACTGGCTTTGCCCTGGAGAAGGGGATTAGGGTCCAGGCTAACTGTCCCTTGTTCTTGGGGAAAAGGACAGAGAAAGGCACTCCGCTTCTGGTGCCCAGGGCTGTGGGGGCCATGGCCACTCCCTTGTTCCTTCTGCTCAGGCTCTGGGTTCCCCAGGGGTGGGAGGAGGCACCAGAATCCACTGAGGGGAGATTGAAGGTTGTGTGGAAAGAGCACATGGCGGGGAGGCAGGAGGCCTGGGCCAGGCCTGGCTATGGCCCACAGGCTGGTGTCTTCTCATTTGGGTCATAGTTTTCTTCTCTGTAAAGTTGATGTCAGTGGTCTCTCAGCAGCCATCCTGTGATGCTTACTGACATGTTCAGTTGGGTTGTCTCCATCGCAGAGAGGACTTCCCAACCCTGTGACCCCTTTGTTCTCTCCTCCTCTCTGAGGGGTGCAGGTGCTGACTGATGGTACCCCTCCACCCCTGCTGACCTTAGACATGAGATCCTTCTCTGAGCGCCTCCCTCTTCAGCCCTGCTCCAGCCCCCTTCCAGCTGGTCCTCTGTGCTCCTTTTCCTTGCCTAGGCGGGGCCTTCTCAGCTGGCTGCTCTTCCTCTCCTGTGTACTGATTGGGAACCAGAACATCAGGTCTTGGCTCTGCCATGTGCTATATGCCTTTGAGCTAGGAATCAACCCTCTCTGGGCCTCAGGATCCCCCAGGCCCCATTGGCATTCAGGCTTGATCACACTCAGGACCACAGTTTTGGGGAACTCAACAGGAATTGGGCTTTGTGCCCCTGGATCCAGCCTCTTGAAAGGTCCCCCTTGTCATGACATCAAAGTAGGAAGCCCCTAGGCCTCTGGTCCAAAGTGGCAATCCTTCCCATACTTCATCTAATTCCCGGGGTGAGTGGGGGGCATTCTGAAATAGTCAGAAATATAATAGAACTGTCAAATTTGTAAAAGAAGATAAAAGCCTTTTATTCTGTACCCAGTGTAAAACAAAAACAAACATACTGTCATTTCATCCAGATAAAAGGAAAAACAAAGGAAATGAACACATTTCAAAATAGAAGTATCCTTTCCTGCTATTTTTTTTTTTTTTGGAGGCTATGCCTCCTTACTGCATCTCTCTTTCTTTCTATCTCTGTTTCTACTCTGTTTCCCATCACCCTTTCTTCAAGGGTGGGTCAGGATTCCCAGGGAGACAGAGTAGAATCGTGGGTGTCCCAGAGGAAGGAGAAATAACCCACTCCCGGGTGGGCAAGAATGATGATTCAGCACCTTGGCCAGCACCCACTACTCCCCCCCCCCACCCCCTACCCCCCAACCAACCCCACTCCTCTCCAAGCCCCCTTCATTTAAGCCTGTGACATGGCCCTTTGCAGCTGACCTCCTAGTGAAGTGTTTGGGGATGGTGAACAGAGAGAGGAAGCCGGGAATGCTGCCCAGGTGTGAGCTGTCAGCCTCCGGGGACGACCTCTCTGGCTGAGCTCTGTGCTGCCAAGAGACGTCATCTCTGTTGTTTTCTGTTCCTGCTGCCACCCCAGAGAGAAAGACCCAGAGCGAATGGCCTTGTTAGGTTCTGACTAGGACAAACCCTGCATTAGGCTTACAGAACCCTGGCCAATCAGAGCCAGAACCTTGGCAATCAATTAACTAGATTCCTAGTCCCTCCCCAATAGAGATGGGGAA
This sequence comes from Acinonyx jubatus, assembly GCF_027475565.1. Lineage (NCBI taxonomy): Eukaryota > Metazoa > Chordata > Mammalia > Carnivora > Felidae > Acinonyx > Acinonyx jubatus. The sequence continues at coordinate 24,772,721 of NC_069381.1, forward strand.
ACTGAGGCCCAAGGAGAGAGAGAAGGACCTGCTTAGGGTCACCTAGTGCCTTCTTGAGTCTACCCCTGGCCCTGAGAGACACACGAGGCTTGGTTTGAAGTTGAGGCTTGACTCACAATTGCACAAATGCACAATGGAATGGAGCCAGGGTTAAAGTCCCGCTTTGAACCCCAAGGGAGATCACAGTTTTGGTGTCCCCTGCCTGTCACTGAAGTGGTCCTCAAAGTTGAGAAGCATTTCCCAGGAGGTCCAGAGAAGAGTTTGGCTTTAGCTTTGGATGGGCCTGGGTCTGTTTCCAGCTCTGTTGAGTACTGGCTGTGGATCCCCTGGGAGGTAATGTTTCTCCACCAAACACTCAGATAATGATACCAACCTCATGGGCTTGTCTTGATATTAGATAAGTACCAGCACTTTGCCTGGGATCCAGATAGGAATACTGTCCTCCCATCAGTTCTCTCCTGCTCTGGGTAAGACCTTTGTTGATCCCTCCTTCCTCCCCAATGCTGAGATGCCTTTGCCTCCCCTCTTTGCTTGCCTGTGTTAAATGGGGGATTCCTGGTATCATTCAGCCTGACAACTCCAGATTCCTTCATTCATGAATTCTTTGGACCCTGAGAGACACATGAGCCTTGTCTTGCAGTTGAGGCTCGACTCACAATTGCACAAATGCACAATGGTATGGAGCCAGGGAGATGCACTGATTTCCCAGAGTCCCAAGTTAGGTGTGCAAATTAGCTCCCTACAGTTACTCCCAGACACTAGGAAATGGAGAGTAAATACCGGGAAGTGGCCACCACTTCTTGGACCTTGTGCCAAGGCTGAGTAGGGGAAGGGTAAGAAGGACTGTGGAGGCGATACTGCCTCCCCAGAAGACAGACGCACTGAGCAAAGATGGAGGGACATGGCTTTGGGGCAGCCAGTGGGGCAGGCGGGTTGGGGATACTTTAGTCTCAAAATCACCTCCCCTCAAACTGGGTGCTCTCCATCAGCCGATCAGAGACCTTTCCTTCTGCTCCTGCCAATCCCCCCAATCCTTGTTCATGGCCCTTTTTCTAGAACTCCAAGCAATTCAACAACTGGGGTGGTTCCTTCTCCTCTCTCTCCAGCTCCAGGTATAGGCGAAGATCCATCTGGAGCCTCAGGGAGCATCCAGTGTAACCCCCTTCATCTGCAGGGGAGGAGACTGAGGAAAGGGCCTTCAGGGTACAAAATGAGTCAGCACAGAACTAAGACTAGGCTCAGGACTCCTGTTCCTCAGCTGTGGGGGGCCCAGGGCTTTGCCACTTAGAGAGTGCACAGCTCATCTGTCCATATGCAGGGCCCTGCCTGACTCCTGGTCAGACTCCTTCCCCATGAGTCAGAGGTAGGATGGACCTCCCTGTACACAGCAGACCTGGGGACATTTCTGGCTTAGGTAGTCCCACACTCCACACAAGGCATAAGGAGGAAGATAGACTCCTGAAGGTCAGGTGTCTTTGGGCACTGACTCCCGGAGACAGGTAGAGTGGGAGGCAGGACCTCCCTAAGTGCACTGCATTTAGCAGCTTACCAATAAATCATATGAGATGGGTGTTATTACCCTCATTTTCTCTGTGGAAAAAACTGAGGCCTAGAGAGGCTAAGCCATTTCTCTGAAGTCACACAGCAATGGAGCTCGGATTCAAGGCCAGGCACTCTTATAGAATTCAAGAGACCATGGCACTGTCTCATGAGCTCCCCTCTGCTCTCAAGGCTGCCATGACCCCCTCCTCCAGGCAGACTGCCAGTCTTCCCTGACAAGTAAGTTGTGATGTGAGTGCTGGCTTTAGAACTCCGTTCTTTTTTTTTTTTTTTATGTTTTTTTAACGTTTTTAATTATTTTTGAGACAGAGAGAGACAGAGCATGAACGGGGGAGGGTCAGAGAGAGAGGGAGACACAGACTGTAAAGCAGGCTCCAGGCTCTGAGCTGTCAGCACAGAGCCCGACGCGGGGCTCGAACTCACGGACAGTGAGATCGTGACCTGAGCTGAAGTTGGATGCTTAACCGACTGAGCCACCCAGGCGCCCCTAGAACTCCGTTCTAATCCAAGTTCCACTGCTTCCCAGCACGGACTTGGGACTGTGGGCAAGTCATGTCTTCTCTCTGAACCTCATTTTCCACCTCTGTAAAGTGGCCATAATATTACATACCCAGTAGGTTTGCTTTGTGGATTAGCCATGTTAATACATGAATACCACCTGGGACAGAAAAGGCAGGCCTTTGTCAAAATGAATAGAACTGACCACTGACATTCTGTAACTTTAATTTAATACAAATTCATCATAACTCACAAAATGGGAAACATTTAAAATAAAAATACTGCTGGGGGGTGGCCCAGCTTCTGGTAGATGAAGGGGTGAGGTGAGAATGAGGATTCCTCCTGCCCATGGGGGACCCCAATGGGCAGCAGTTGTGAGGTGGGAGCCCCCCAAGTTCAGCTAGTCTGGCTCCTTTGGGATGAGGGTGGTCAGGGACCCCACAAGCTCAGAATCTAGGCTCCAGGACTAGAGAGCGAAGTGAAGGCTTGAGACATTCGGCCAGTGCTGCGGATAGATCCACCTCTTGGGCTCTTGCCCTCGGGCAGGGACAGGGCCACGGAGCAGGACACGTGGAGGCTCTGCTGCTTCAAAGCCAAGGCCTGGAGGTGAACTCCAGTGACAAAAACTGTGGATGGGCTTGTTCAACACCTAAACATCCTTCCGGGCCTTTTTGCATGGCTGCAGTGAGAAGAAAGAAAACTATGTTTCCCAGGCACCCTTGCCGCCAAAGTTCTGGATCTGATTTATGTTTCCCCAACAGTATCCCTCACAGAGATTTGGATTTGAGAACTAAACTGAGTGGGACAGAGGCAGGCCTCAGGACACCTATTTGCCGGCCCGGCCAGTAGTGGAGGGAACACAGTTCTGCGGTCAGCAGCTTCCTGATGCAGTGGCTTCCTGCAGGTGGGAGCCGCAAGTTGTTCCTGGAAATTCAGCAAGGAGTCTGCTCCTCCAGCCCTTCCAATGATTTTGCAAATCAGGGATGTGATAATAAATGCTGTCAAATTAAACTAGCTAAAGCAGCTCTTGTTTTCTGCAACAGGATCCTAACTGAGACAGACGCCAAGCCTGATGGGAAGTCCCAGCCAACAGCCTGTCCCAGTGCTCGCCTGAGACAACTGTTCCCCTCAGCCTCCCCGCACCCTAAGCCTGGTCACAGAGGCCGGTTTGGACCCTTATTTAAGCCTCTGGGGACCTCCGTCACCCAGTGATGCGTGTCCTGCAGCTGCTTTTAGGCTACCGGGCTCTGCATCAGCCTCGCGTGCCATCATCCTGATTTTAGACCCGTGGGCTGGAAGTTGGTGGCACAGTGATCGTAACACGTGGGTTCAGTGACCGGGTGCCTCCCACAGGCCACAGCATCATCTCTACCTGCAGGTCGGTGGGAGAAACAGGAACCATAAAGCTCTTGGTCCAGAGGTAGAAAGAGAGGTGGTTCTCGGGAACCCTAGGACCAGCTACAGCCTGTGTCCACTGTGGGCTGGGATCAAGGGTCAAATGGCCCACGGTGGGGTGCCGAGCAAGTCTTAGACCTGGAAGCATAAGTGGGTTTCATGTATCTTTCAGGCTGCCAACTGCCGGCAACACTCTTGACACATCCTGAGGTCAGGGCATGTGGGCAGGAGGGAGACAGGGAGAAGCTTCCCATCCCCGCCGCCCAGAGGATGGGGATGAGGGCTGGGCAGGGGCCGCCCTGAGGAGAAGCCATGTCACATCCTGGGACCAAAGCTGCCTCCCCATCAAGGTCAGAACTACAGGACATCAATGCTGATGGCGTTTAAGAATCATGGAGCATGACCACCAATATAGAAGGGAAATGGAGGCTGAAGGGTAAACACCCAGCCCGAGGCCTCACGGGGTGTGGGGGCTACACTGGACCGGAGTCCTGGCCTCTGTCCCCTGGGCAGAGCTCTTGCTGGTGGCCGTGGCCCAGGTGGCCCCTGTGGGCTCCCTGTGCCGTCCTAGATGCGGACCGTGTTGATCCTCAACGGCTGCACGTTCTTGCCGTTGGCGTGGCTCTGCCCCGGGCTGAAGTAGGAGCAGAGCTTGCCCGGGAACTTCTCGCGGAACGTGTAGAGCCAGGACATGTCGTCGGCGTTGTAGAAGATGAGCAGGCCTTGGTCGTAGTCCAGGAACACGCCCACCTTGTCGAGCTTGTCGCGGACGTTGAGCCGCGTCCAGGGCTCGGTGCAGGCGCTGTACTGGTTGCCATCATGCATGACGATGCAGTAGAAGCCGCGGCTGGGCTGGATCTGGATGCTGCCCTTGCGGCTGGCCGCCTCGTGGGCCAGCCCGATCACCCACTGGGTCTTCTCCGCCACCACCACCTCCCAGTAGTGGACGCCGCTGCTGAAGGCCTCGGAGCCCAGCACCGACACCTCCACGTCGAAGCGCTTTGGCGAGTCCTGCAGCGGCTGTGGGTGCAGGTTGCCATAGGCCACGATGGTGCAGTCGTCGGACAGGATCAGGCGCTGGTGGGCAGTGCCCGGGTCCAGGGTCAGGGCGGCGGGCACTGCAGGGGGCGGAGGAGGGAGGAAAGATAAGTGGAGAGAAGGTTGGGGATCCACTCTGTGGTGTCTCCCCGAGGGCCAGGTTCTGGTTGGTGCCCAGGAGGCTGTGTGATGCTGAACACATGTGATGCCTGCCCTCTCTGGTCCTCAGCTTCCTCCTCTGTAAAATGGAAGGGCGATAGCTGAAGTCCTTCCAGATTTAAGCCTGGCTGCAGGGGAGCAGAAGCTGTGGCTGCTTGTTCGTTGCCAATGCCTGGGGCAAGGACATAGTGGGCACCCCACAAAAGTTTGTTGAGTAAACCATAATGAAATCCAGAAGTAGGGAACTTCAGAACTGAGAGAGCTTAAAGATTATCCCAGGTGCTGGTAATCACCCTGGGACTGGGGGGTAAGGAAATCTGTGGGGTGGGGTGTGGGTTTTCTCAGTAGGTGGGATCCATGCATCTAAATGCCCTGAATGAGGGGCGCCTGTTAAGCAACCGACTCCAGCTCAGGTCAGGATCTCACAGCTCGTGAGTTTGAGCCCCGGGTCGGGCTCTGTGCTGACAGCTTAGAGCCTGGAAGGCTCCAGGCTCTTTGGATTCTGTCTCCCTCTCTCTCTGCCCCTCTCCAGCTTGCATTCTGTCTCTCTCTCAAAAATAAACATTAAAAAAATTAAAAAAAATTTTTTAAATGCCCTGAATGAAATGCACAGGGAAGTCCCACGACCCCTTTGCCACCCATAAATTTTCAAATGCTCAAGCAGACAATCATGTGGATGAAAAATCATTTTTATAATGACCTAAAATTACAACTTAACTCCCTTTTATGTATAAACAGGAAATCTTTTTTTAAAGTTTTTATGTTTATTTTTGATAGAGAAAGAGAGAGAGAAAGAGAGAGAGAGAGAACGTGAGCAGGGAAGGGGCAGAGAGAGACAGAGACCCAGAATCCGAAGCAGGCTACAGGCTCTGAGCTGTCAGCACAGAGCCCTACCGGGGGACTTGAACCCACAAGCCAGGAGATCATGACCTGAACTGAAGTTGGATGCTTAACCCACTGAGCCACCCAAGTACCCCAGGAAGGAAATCATTTTGTACAGTTTTAACAGACTGAGTATTACTACCATGTAAACTGAGGGGAGACTGAACTTGGTTTGTTTGGAACTTTGCTGAGAATTGTTCACTTTTCGGGAAAGTATATGTCTGAGAAAAATGCCACTGACTCATATAACCTACCTGTTGTGGACCATACGTGAGGCACAGTCGTGTTTCATCTACGGTGTGAGCACCTGACTGCTTCATTCACAGCCACTGTGGCTGTGAGTGAGCATGTACAGATCGGCATACACAATATTTTATTATAAATCATTTCCTTCTATTTTTCCTTTACATTGTCATCACAGTATGTATATACATACCTGTATATATACAGTTTTTCAAGTTTATATACATAGTGCAGTTGTGGAAAGGTTATTATTACCTTTGAGACATTGCAAACTATTTGTTATGAAATGTAGGTGACAGGTCTGAAAAAGCGGAAAACCATGGATTCTAGGCTGACTCTTCCACTTGACAGATGGGGAAAATGAGACCCAGGGAGGAAAGGTGACTAATCTCAGGTCACCCAGCACTTAAAGGCAGGGAGAGGACTAAGCAAGGTCATGTGCAATCCAGCCCCAGCTCTACCTGTCACACGTCACTTCCACCACACGCAGCCCCAACACCTTCACCCGGACTGCCCCGCCACTGCCTCCGCCCTGCTTGTTGTAATCACCTCTGCATGAGGCTCAACTCCAGGGCCCATCTTGTGAGAAGCCTTCCTGGTTGCCCACAGGAAGGTGGTTGCTCCCTGGTTGCTCTTTCTTCTGAAATTCCTTAATTTTGTGTTCTGGTTATATAAGGGGTATTGTCTTCTGTGCCCACATCTTTTTGCACCATTTGCACCAGGAGGGTAAGGGCTGTGTACCACGCAGATAGGCTGTCCCTTGTGCGCCCGGTGCCCAGCACAGAGACAGGCATGGTGAGTGTTTCCAGAAAGGCTCACCAAATTAAACTGACCCTTGCTTGTGTTCTCTTGGACAGATGGCACAGGCTGGGTTATCCTGTTCTGGGCTGGCCACACTGGCTTAGCAGGTCTGGCTCTCAGAGTCTCATGAACTCTCATGTCAAGGGTTCTATTTACTCTCTCCTCCGTGACGGAGCTGATGCCCAACCAGAAGATGGAGAACCTGGAAGTGGCCTTCCTGAGCCTGAATGACCATTTCCAGGCCAGAACAAGACAGAGGCGAGGAAGGGTGAGGAAAAGGAATCCTGCCGCCAGTACCCAGGAGCGAACAATTTCTTCATCCTGCTCTCTGGCGGTTTCATTATCTGGTGAAGCAGGAGCATGACTACACTTGGCTGGAGCCTTACCCCCTCCTTCTATCACCTCTGTTGGCTGCACGCATGCACAGAAATAAAACGCCTCAGTGGTGGCAACTGTCACCAACAGGGAGCAACAGCCAGTTTCTGAACTGGTGCTCCCGATCACAAGGCCACTAACAAAGCTGACCGTTGACTTACATCAAGCTCTTTCCGCGAGCTCTGTTAGGAGTAAATTTAGTTTTGCATTTTACATTCTCCTTTCCTGTTCTTTGAACTCAGAGGGATGCATGGAAACAATTAGCCCTGTGAATAGAGGGGTCAGTCAATGGAATCACAATTCTCTATCCAGGGACATGGAAGAGGGGGAGTCAGGGGAAGGAAGACACTGGATCAGTGGACATATGTTTTACCCTGTGGTCTGAGCGGTCACAGGGCAGCCTGTCAGAACCAGAGGCTCCTGCCACATGGAATGTAGGAATTCCCACAGTGGGGTCAGGAGGTGAGAGGTGGAGGGAGGTGTAGGAAGTTATGTGTGAAGGGAGGCAAGGGAAAGAAAAATCTAATTAGACACAGATGGGCCACTCCTCCCGGCTGTGGAATGCGGGTCACACTCAGGCGTGTACAGAGGAAGGGTTAGAGCACGCACAAAGCCAAGGTGTGGGAAGCGGCAGTTCTGAGTGCCACGCGGGAGCCTGTGGTGCTCAGGATATCTAGGAGGTCAGCAACAGGCAGGAACTGCAGCTCAGGGCAGAAGGACCGTGCGACCGGGCGGGGGAGGGGCGGAGACACTAGCACACCAGAAGGAGGGCTCAGCCCCAGACTCTAAAGCCTAATGTGGGGCAACGTGGGCCACTTCTAGTGCCACCGATGAGTGGGGAGGGCGCTCCAGGAGGCAGCCAAGTGGGCTCTCAGTGGTTCTGAGATTGGGCCCACAAAGATGAGCCTGCAGTGCAGAGGAAATCCTGACTGCGTAGAGTGCCAGCTCCTTGGGCGTGGAGCCTCAGCTTGGAAGCCCAGGGGACTGGGTGAGGGCAAGGCCCGCCACTCATTGGGTGGGCCTAGGGGCGGGGCCTGCTGTTCATTGGGCAGTGCTGGCAGTAGAGGCGGGACTAGGTGGGGGTGGGGCCTGATAACTGGGTGCTGGGTTCCACATCTCAGGGGCAGGGCTAGGGGCGGGGCCTGGTATTCTTATTGGCATAGGGCGTGGCCTGATTCTCAGAAGCTTTTTACACTCCAAAGGACAGGCTGGGGTCCACCTCCAGGGTCTCCCATCTCCTCATAAACAGAGGTTCTGTCTTCCAAGCCTCCTTCCCACCCTCCCTGAGGCGACGGCTGGCAGGAGTAACAGCCTCCAGACCACAGACAGACCTAGAAGGGGGCCTAGCAACACCTTTTCCCCTCTCGGAGACGTCAGTCCGGGGTGGAGACTGGCAATCCCTCCACCCATCCTTTATCCTTGGGAGAAGTGCCAGACCTCAGCAAAACAAACCAGTCCCCTGGGGTTCACTATAGTACAGATCAGAGCTCTTTTCTAGGTCCTGACACACTGTTTTATAAAAACAAAAAGCAGGTATTGAAGCAGCCCATTTAAGCCTGAGACCTCGAGGTCAAAGGCATTTAGGGCGGGCATGGACTGTGGAGGCCCCAGGAAAATGTCTTCTGGCCATCTTCAACCACACATCACAGGCCCAAGCAGCAGAGAAACCCCCTAGTCAAGTACTATCACTTGGCAGCAGATGGCTGGTTCCTCTTTGTTCTCAAGGACAGTGGCTTGACCCTTCAGAAGCCTGATAGGACAGGAGACGCTGCCAGCTCTTTCCTCTGGCCAGGCCCTTACATAATCTGCTGCCCCAGTTCTCCCACCTCTTTGGCCCCCACTGCGCCATACTGGCATTCGAGAAACACGTTCACGCCCACTGGTTCATGGGAATACCACAGCAGCCCCAGGAGTGCAAATTACCATCCCATTTTCCAGAAGAGGAAACTGAGGCTCCAAGGAGACTTCTCTGAGTTAAGTGGCCTGCTCAGGTTGCCACTTGGGGTGGAAGTAGAGTTGGAACTTGAGTTAAAGCCTTGTCACACCGTGTTCTTTCCTCTGTGTGGCTCCAGAAAGCCTGCTCAGCAAGACTGAGGAACCAACTGATTTGTCATTATAATAATGATAAACAAGTATCAAGTTCTTACTAAGTTCCAGGATTATTATCACAAAGAGATCATTTTATTTAATTCTTATCCCTAGGCTGGGAGATAAATCACATCTTCTCCATCCCTGTTTTACAGAGGAGAAAACTGGCCCAGAGAGGGCAGTGATTTGCCCTGGGCTACACAGCTAGGTGGTGAGCACGCTGGAACCCACAAATGACTGGATTCAGGTGAGCAGGGGGAGGGGCGAGCCGCCCAGAAGAGGCAGATGGTAAAACCAAAGAAGGCGGGCAGTGTCTGGTGTCCTGGGAGCAGAGGCCACCTGGTCTGGTTGGGGAGAAAGTTTGTGCTTGGGGGCAGCAACAATCAGGCCAGGCAGTTGGAGGAGGGTTTCCAATGTTGGCTGAAGGGTGGGACAGGGGGTGGGGGATGGGTAGAGAGTGGAGGTTCCAAAGCAAGGGGAGTGACAGGTGCTAAATGGAGTTCTCAGATGACCCAATAGGAAGCCCAAACTGGAAGCAGGGCAGGCAGGAAGCTGCTAGAATCCATGGGCTAGTTCCCTGGGGGCGCCTGCCCCTCCCATCTGGACATAAAGGGCCTTGGTGCTGGCAGAGGAGCCATAGTGACTTCACAGGCCCTACAGACAAAGGAAGGGGCCTGGCTAACCAGGTCACTGGTCTCTGAACTCCCCAGAGACCGCTATCCTTGGCAGGATGTTCAGGGCACAGGCTCCTGCTCCTTCAGCCGCTCTTCCACGCAGTTTTCTCTGGGTCAGTGGTTCTCAACTGGGGCGATTTGCCTTGCAGGGGTCATTGGACAATGTCTGGAGACATTTTTGGTTGTCAAAACTGGGGAGGGGAGCATCTAGTTGGGTAGATACCAGGAATGCTGCTGAACATCCTATCATGCACAGGACAGCCGCCTAAATAAGGAATTATCCAGCTCCAAATGTCAATAGTGCTGATGTTGAGAACCCCTGCTCTGGGGCAACCAGCAAGTTCCCACATCCATTTACTCACTTGTGAGGGAGTTGGGAAGGGGCTAACAGCCCTATTTTACAGAGGAGGAAACTGAGGCTCAGAGGAGAAGTGACTTGTTCAGGATGTGTGGCAAGTTCCGTTCAAAAATACTTACTGAGTACCTACTTTATTCTAGTAGCAGAACTGAGACTCGGATTCATTCATTTCTTTATTTACTTTTCCACAAACATTTACCGTGCTGGCTGCTCTAGGGATCTACAGTGATGAATTAGACCCAGGCCTGACCCTGAGCTAAAAGTCTAGCGACACAGACAGCTACACACACATTGACAAAAGAGTGAGATCAGAAAAGTGCAGGGCTACCTGAAGAAACCCAGGAAGGCTTCCCAGAGGAGGTGTTTATAAACTAAGACATGAAGGGGAGCAGGAGTTAGTCATCAAAGCCTGAGGTTTGTGTAGAGGGCACAAGGGAGCAGCATGTGTGAAAGTGGAGGAGGGAGAATATGGCTCATTTAAGACCTGAAGATGGTTCGGTGTGGCTGAGTATGATGTGGAGGGGAGAATGAGAGAATAGGGCCTGGATTGTCAGGCTGAGGTCCCTGGATTGCCTCTCTAAGCTGTCACAAGGATGCAGCAGGTGGTAACTGAGACAAATAGAGCTCCTGAGATCAGCCGCCCGAGGGGCTGCCCTGGGTCAATGGTGGGGGACGCGCTTCTTGCCTCCTTGAGTTATGCTGTTTCACCCATGTGTGGCCCTCATCCTGCTGGGTCTCAGTGTGGAGGTCCCTCCACGTCTAGGAGCACATAGAGGCTAGAAGGACCCCAAGAGGATAACCCAGAGTCCCCCCAGTCTGCTGGAAAATGCGCCCTTCCCCAGACTAGGCACAGATCCAGATTTAAGAGTACCAGGAATGGGGTGCCTGGGTGGCTTAGTTGGTTAAGTGTCTGACTTCGGCTCAGGTCATGATCTCACAGTTTGTGAGTTTGAGCCCCACGTCGGGCTGTGTGCTGACAGCTTGGGGCCTGGAGCCTGCTTCAGATTCTGTGTCTCCCTTTCTCTCTGCCCCTCCCCTCCTCACACACTCTCTCTCTCACAAATAAATAATTTGTGTGTGGGGGGGGGGGGTGCGCCTGGGTGGCTCAGTCAGTTAAGCATCCAACTTTGGCTCAGGTCATGATTTCACGGTTTGTGAGTTTGAGCCCCACCCACGTTGGGCTCTGTGCTGATGACTCAGAGCCTGGCACCTGCTTCTGATTCTGTCTCTGTCTCTGTCTCTCTGTCTCTCTCTTTGCACCTCCCCTGCTTGCAGTCTGCCCCTCTCTCTCAAAAAACAAATAAACATTAAAAAAAATTTTTTTTTAATATTTTTTAAAAAAAGTAATAAAAAAAAAAAGTACCAGGAGCTGTCCCTTCACTCCTGGGAAATCAGTATTGATACATCAAGTGTGGTCCTCAGACACCTACAGGGGACCCCCATCTCTGTCCAGCATTCACACGCTCAGTGGTGCCTTCAGCCTCTCTCCATCCCTACCTGGAAGGCCCGATCATGAGCATCCTGGGTTCATTCATGCTCCTCCCCCACTGCCTTTGCCCATGCAGCTCCCCACACTGGGGACTGTCTGGAGGCACCACCAGGCCCCAGCCTTCCCCGAGTGGCAAAGCCATCAGCCTTCAGCGCCCGGTTCAGACATCTGTTCCTAACAGCTCTGTGCCTGCTTTCTCATCTGAAAAAATGAGGATAATAATAGTGCTGACCTCTGAGGGAGGATTCTCCTTTATATCCTTGTCTTACCTCTAAAGGACGTGGTGCCTTTGTAGGTTGTATGATTTCGGGTCCCAGGGTCTACTCACTCTACTAAAAACCTGTTCAGACCTTCTCTCCCAGCAAACCTCCCATTACCTCCTCTCGCCCATCATCATCTCGGCGGATGACCTTGCTTCCTACCTCGCTGGGAAAGGGGAGGCTACGGGCAGAGAGTTCCCTCAAGCTCCCACCGCTGCCCATTTATTCTCCCTCCTCTGGGCTCCTGAAGATGAGCTGTCAGAAGAGGAAGCAGCAGACCCCACTCCTGGCTGTCCCTGCAGCACCTCTCTCTGCCCTGCATCCTCGGTTTTGCCACTGGGTCTTTCTCATCACCCACAGATAGGCTGTTACTTCTCCCACCTTCAACAGCCTCTGCCGCCTTCTCGCTCCTTCCCTTAAATAAAACTCCTTGAAAGCACTGTCTCCACTTGCTCCCCTCCCATTCTCTCTTTTTTTAATTTTTAGAGAGGAGTGTGTGTGCAAGCAAGCATGAGTGAAGGCGGGGCGGGGTGTGGAGAGGGAGGGAATTCCAAGCAGGCTCCACGCTCAGCCTGGAGCCCAATGCAGGGCTCGATCCCACGACCCGGGGATCATGACCTGAGCTGAAATCAAGTTGGATGCTCAGCCAAATCAAATCAACTGACTGAGCCACCCAGATGCTTCATGTCCCTTTCTCTCTCTCGGATAGCTTCCTATCTGGCTTATGCCCCTGTGGCTCCACCAAAGCTCTTGTCACTGAAGACCTCCATGTTGCCAGAGAACAGTCAGTTCCGTGTTCTCTCACTTGGCTTAGCGGCCTTTGTTGCCATTAGCCACTCTCTACTTGGCTTCCAGGACTCACCCAGGTTCCCCTCCCACTTCTCTGGCTGTTCCTTCCTGATCCTCTTGGCTGGGTCTCCCTCCTGTCCCTAACTTCTAGGAGTGCCCCAGGGCTCCAAAGTTCAGAGTGACTTCATCTCTCTTCTCTCCACTCTCACTTTCTAGGTGATCTCACCTAGGCTCATCAAATACTGTCCACGCGATGCCGACACTGCCCTGACCCTTGTCCTGTACTGCACATGTCATCCCAACTGCCTTCTCTACACCTGCACTTGGACATCTCATCAGTACTGCAGACCTCACACGCTTACAGCTCTGTCCTTCCAGGCACCTCAGCCCAAATCGCTGTAGTTTCCTTGTCTTCTTTCTCTCCCACCCCAGTTCTCTCCCATTCATTAGCAAATCCTGTTGGCTCTCCCTTCAGAATATATCTTAAATCTGATCACTCCTTTCTACCTCCACTGCCATCACCCTGCTCCAAGCCACCATCACCTCGCAGTATTGTGGTAGCCTCCTACCCAGTTTCCCAGCCTCCACCCTCCATCCCCTTCAGTCCGGTCTCAACCCAGCAGCAAGAGGGAGCCGCTAGGAAGTTAAGCTCACGTCACTGCCTGTCCCCAAACCCTCCAACGGCTCCCATCTCACTCAGCGTGAAATCTGAAGTTCTCACGCTGGCCTGTAGGCCCTCACGGGCTGGCCACTGCTGCCTCCCTGACCTCCTCACCTCTACTCTCTTCTACTCTAGCCACATGAGTCTCCTCGCTGTTCCTTGTACATGTCAGGCTTGCTCCGCCTCAGGGCCTTCGTACTTGCTATCCCCACCGCTAGGAACACTCTTCCCTCAGAAACCTGCATGGATCACTCTCCTTCTTCCTTCAGGCCTTTACTTCTTCTTTTTTTTTTTTTTCAGTATTTATTTATTTTTGAGAGAAAGTCGGGGAAGTGAGAGAGAGAAAGAATGGGCAGAGAGAGAGAGGGAGAGAGACAGAATCCCAAGCAGGCTCCGCACTGTCAGTGCAGAGCTCAATGTGGGACTCAACTCCACAAACTGTGAGATCACGACCTGAGTTGAAATCAAGAGTCAGACCCCCAACTGAGTGAGCCTCCCAGCTGCCCCCAGGCCTTTACTTCTATGCTTCTTTCTCGGTGAGGTCTTCTAACTGGGTCCTCCACCTAAAATCTCTATCCTACCTCAACATCCCCTCGCTCCCTTCCTTATCTTTTATCCTTATCTAATGAACTATGGATTTTACTTATTTACTTTTATTTTCTCTCTCCTTATGATATAAGATCCACAAAAGCAGGGACCTTTTGCCTGTGTTGCTTACGGCTACATCTCCAACACTTAGACTAGCACCTGGTGTGAAGTAGGGGGTTTGGTATGTGCTGAATGTATAGGATGGATGAATGAACTGTCCAACGCCTCAGTCTCTTCATCTGGAGAATGGATACACTAATGGAACCGACCTCATGGTTGTAGGAGGACTCACTGAGCTGAGTGATTACGCAGGTGCCCAGCACGAGCCCTGGAACACAGTAGGTGCTCAGCAAGAAACTCTTCTCATCCCTCTGCCCTGCCCCCAGGCTGTGATTAGAGCAGGCAGCTGGGCTGGGATGTAACCCCCCCTTAGCTCCTGCCCAGGATAACCCTTGCCTCTTTGTTGGCCCTGTTGGTAACTGGCAGGAAGGGCCTTACCTGGGTGGATGTCCTGGAACAGGGACTTCCAGATGGTGTACTGCAGGGGGCCTGTGTACTTGGAGGTCGGGAAGTCTTCGTAAGTCAGATTGGTCTCATGGATTTTCCCTTTAAGCCTGGAAGGAAAGCAGGAGAGCAGGCTGCATTGGGGGGCCGGATTTCTGTCCCAACACACGGGGGGCCCCACAGCCACCTTCAGGGCAGCTGACAGGGAGCAAGGCCGTGTGTATTTAAAGTCTGCCAGCCCTAGGTTCAAGTGCCTGCTTGTGCCACTTCCTACCTCTCCTAGCCTCAGTTTCCTTATCTTTAAAATGGGTGCTATGATAGCACCTGCCTCCTAGGCTTGTGGTGAGGATTACATGGCGTCATGTATGTACAATGCTTATCACCGTGCTTGGCTCACGGTCAACACCAAATACGTGATGTTAACTGTCAGTATTGATCATCAACAGACCGATAATTAAGTGTTATTATTTCTAACGGTGGCGATGGGACAAGAGAGACCTGGAGTTGAATCCTGGCTCTGTCATATACTAGATGAGGGGCCTCGGCCAATTGACGTAGCTTCTCTGTGCCTGTTTCTACACGTGTGAAATGGAGATGACAGCAAGGGAGCTAATAGGATTATAATAATATAAATATTATTTATTATCAATAATATCAATGTTATTATAAAGACTATAATATATACTTGTACTATAACATAAATAACATTGTACTGTAAGTAATATTCTATGATTCTACTTATTACATATAGAACGATAGAAACACATAAAGCCTTAGACCAGGCTCTGGCACACAGCCAATGCCCCGTAACTGTCTGATGAAGATGTGAGTGAATGAATTCTCTGCTAACCACCCCATCTGCCTCCAGGGCCATCTCCCCACACAGGCTGGGGACGGGATGCCCGTCTGGGGAAGGCAGCCCGTGGCGGGCACGTACCGCTCGGACAGGGAGGCCACCCCAGCCAGGAAGGTGTGTCGGTCGGTTTCGGCCAGCCGCTCCTGCAGGATCTGGGCCCCCTCCTGCACCTTGCGCAGCTGCTGGCTGTAACGCTGGACTTTCTGCTCAATGTCGGTTAGCGTGCGGGCCGTGTCGGCCTCCAGCTCCTCCAGCATGGCCTTCTGCCGCTCGCGCAGTAGCCGGTGCAGCCGCTCGAAGGCCTCACCGATGGTAGTCCGCAAGCTTTTGGTGGAAGACTGTGGGGACAGTCATCAGGGGTTATGCCAAGGGGAGCAGATGGGGTGACCCCTGGGAGAGAGGAGGAAACCGAGAGCCTTGGCATGGCGAGAGGAAAGGGCGGGGAAGGGCACACTCCGTGGTGGGAACGGCACCTGTTAAAGTGCAATGGCATGTCAGGCTGGCATGGCCGGGGATGGCACACACTTCCACGTGCCCATCAGGACACTCATAAAGTGTTCTGGGTGAGACACTGAGGCTTGCACTAGAGGGGCTGCAGGCTCGAAAGACATTTGGGGAGAGTCTCTTTAGCCCTGGTGACTGACAGTCTGGCTGTAGGGGTACGGGAAAGAACGGTGTGAGGATGATGCCCAGATTTCTGGCTTGGGGGTGGGAGGGACAGAGAAGCTGGGGGAGAACAGGGGGGCAGGAAAAGACGCTGAGTTCAGTCCAGGATACAGTGAGGTCTTTCTTTAAAAAAAAAAAAAATCACTCAGGGGCGCCTGGTTGGCTTAGTCAGTACAGCATAAGACTCTTGATCTCAGGGTCGTGAGTTCAAGCCCCATGCTGGGCATGGAGTCTTAAAAACAAACAAACAAACAATAAAATTAAAATTTAAAACATCACGCATGGGGTTCAAGCAAAGACGACAAGGAGATCACGGATGGCAGAGAGCTTTATAACCTGCAATGTGCCGGGCAAACCTTGGCGGTCGCTCATCCTTGAGACCCCCTGGCTGAAAAACAAGAGCTGGAGGCGAAAGCCATGATCACAGGAGGCAAGACTGGACTTGCACATTTCTCTGTTCCCGCGGGCATTGGCAGGCCCAGGAGGGGCCTGAGCGGTGCAGGGCGCGGGCTTTGGTAGCGGCCAGCCTGGGTGAGAATCCCAGCTCTGGGTCTCTAGCTGTGGAAACCTCGGTTGCCTAATGTCTCTGAGCCTCTTTTCTTCTCTGTGAAAGGGGTAACGCAACCACGTCGCAGGGTTCTGGTGAAGACTACGCGAGGGCACGTTCACAACATGCACGCCATTGTCTGAAGTGCAGAAGAAGAGCCTGGCTATTAAAGGGGATCCATTCTAACAGGCACACCCTAAAAGTCTTCACTGAGAGATGGCTTCTGAGCTGGGGCCCGGAGGAGGGGCAGGATGTCAACCGGGGGTGCGGGGAGCAGCCGGAGTCAGGACAACGCGGGGTACAGAAGTGTGGCCGGGCAGCAGCAGCGTGTGGGACCTGCCTCTGCAATTTTACTTTGTGGGATTCTGGCTGGGAGTTCACAGAGTCAGAGACCCCGCTGTGTTCAGTGCCCAGGGCTCTGTGGGAGGTTCAACAAAGGCTCAATTAGGGCCAGTTCCCTCCTGTCGCAGCAGCAGGAAGAAGTGCTGGCAGTGGGCCAGCCTCCCCGCGCATGCCCACCCAGAGCGCCAGGCAGACAAAGGGGGCGGGGGAGAAGCTGGGGATGAACAGCCAGGCTGCTTGTGGCCTCCCTGAGCCCCTTCCTGCACCCTGAGGCTTCTGTGCGGGTCACGGCGGGGGTGACGGGGCCTGCCCTTCCTGCGTCATCTGCTGCTGCCCTCCAAGGACCCCCAAATCCCACGGCCACCCCTTCCGGCTCCTTCTCAACCCCTCTATGACAGTGTTTGGTGCACTGGCCCCCCTCTACCGGCGGCAGGTTCTGGTTTGCCTCCCACCTCTATGGCTGCTCTCTCTGGGCCAGCTCCTTCCATTCTCACCTACATGGCCTCCTTCCTGTTTGACCCCATGGCTTTGAGGATGGCTCCCGTGTCCTTAGCCATGGTCTTGAGTGTCTCCTGAGCACCACATTCATCCTTCCACCTGCCTCAACTACACATACTCCTGGGATCCCACAGCCCATCCAACTCTCTCGGTCCGCAAGTCAACTCTGGGTCTTTGGCAACAAATTCACTGCCAGAGTGATCCTTCTGATGTGCAAAGTGGGTCAAATCCAATGTTGTGTTTAGGAACATTTCTTGGCTCCTTGATAACTAGTAAAACACTCGATTCCTTAGCCTGGCATTCAGAGTCCTCAATCTGACCCCAGCTCACTTCTCTAGTGCCACTGCATTGTAATTACACCTGCCTAGAATGGGCCCCACCCCCAACAAACTCTTTATTCAACAGGCAAACTCCTACTCATCCTGCAAGACCCAGCTTGAAAGCTACCTCCTCGGTGACATCCTCCCTAACTTTTTCAGGCAGTTAAATAGTTAAATGTCTCCAGAGCATTTTGTAAATATTCCTAATACACAGTCCCACATTTTATGTGGCTCCAGCTAGTGGATGAACCCCCCGGGGGTAGGAATGACGTCTTTTTCAGCCTTGCGCTTCCTGTGCCCATCCCAGGGTCTGGCACAGGCTGGCAGTCAGAACCTGCTTGAGAGGTGAAGGGGGAAGAGTCTTGCCAAAAGTTGCTCTGCAGAGGTGAGTGCAGACTCTGTCTTCTTTTTAGGGTACGGGCTAGTGTCTCCAGGACGAAAGAAGATGGGTAGGAAAAGGGAGACAGGCAGGGAGAGGTCAGCTCAAAAGAACAACATCGGAGTGACAGCCAGCCACCACACGTGATTCAAGGCTGTCCCTGAAAGGTCCTCCCCCCTCCCAGCCTACCTGTCCTATTGACCACAAAGCCATAGATCTTGCTGAGGACACCCCAGCACACGCCTGGAATATGCCAGAACTAGGTTCTGACAAAACTGGACAGTAAGCTGCCAACTAGCCACTTACTAGCTGTGATGCCTTAGGCTTGTTCCTCAACCTCTCTGTGCCTCAGTTTCCTTGCCAATAAAATGGAGATAACATTCCTCCATCAAAAATTGCCTCCCCCCCAACCCCCCGCACACACTCACTTGTTCTACAACTACTTATTGTGTGTGGGAGGCACTGTGCTAGGTTCTGGGGAGTCCCGCTGTCATAGAGATGACATTCCGTGGGGTTCAGTGAAACAATGAATGGGAAACACAATTACCCGCACAGAGAAAGGTTCCACTCAACCGGTGTGCCCCATTTATTCTAGTTTCTTTCTAGGGCAGAGCCACCCCCACCCCACCCCCAGTCCCTTTGGTGCTGTGGCTGGGAAAGTAGCCCCTACCCCAGCCCACCACATCCCTGGGAATCCACTGGGGCTTGGAGGAATTGGGGCTGCTTCAGAAAAATACCCTGCCAAGAATGCGTCACTTGGTCAGGACCGACCAAAGAAAACACTGGGCCTGGGGAGGGAGATCAGACAGGCCCTCAGGCTGGGCCACTGGAGGGGCAAGCTCTGCAGGAAAGCCGAGTCAGGCACCAGGTGAAATATGACCTCCAAAGCATCCATAGGCATTTCTTGTATAAACACCCCAGTCCAGACAGGAAGCAGGGCTGGGGGAACTGGAGGGGGAGCTGGCCCCACAGGACCCCCCAGAGGTAGACAGATGGACAGGAAAGCAGGGGAGGAAAAGGTCAGTGGAGAAAAACAATGGGGAGTGGAGAGAAGAGATTGCTGGGGGGAAAACCAGACCATAATATTCCGCTCTCATTCACACAGAGGCTTCCATTAGCTTCTTTTCACCTGAGAGGTGCTGAACCACCGGACAGATGGGGAAACTGAGGCTATGGGAGGCAAATAGGCTAGAGTCCTCTAACTGTTCTCATCTGTTGCCTGCTGAGGGTCCTGCCTGCAGGCAGTCCAGAATGTTCTCTGAAGAAATGTTTGTCATGACCTTCCCAAGACCCCACACGGGTTGGTGGCCAAGCCGAGGCACAGATCTGGATCTCCAATGGCCTCTCCGGGCCCCAGGCTGACCCCTCAGAGGCCCAGAAAATTCCTAAGGCTCTGCTCCAGCTGCTGCCGGCAGCTGCACCCCTGCTAGTGAGTGGGGCCAGGCTGAGATCACTGTAGAGGTTAGCAGCTGGGCCTGGGCCCCCAGTTTTTGGTCCCAGAAAGGGCAGAAATCAAAGCAAGCCTTGTCCCGTTGGTGAGACATCTGTGGGGGGAACTCAGAGGGAGCCCAAGGGATCTAGAACTTCAGGGCTGCGAAGACCTTGGCAGAGTCTCCATTGTACAGATGGGAAGACTGGGGGCCCAGAAAAGTATGCAGTTTAGCCAAAGTCACACAGTGAGTTAGTGGCTGGATCAGAATCCAGGGCCTCCTTCTCAGGTCAAGAAGAAGCCTTTCTTTTCAAACCACCGCAGCCAGAGACTAGAGGGTTTGGCCCACTGTCCGAGTTTAAGAGGGGGGATGATACAAAGGCTGGGTCACAAATCATCAGGAGGGCTTCGAGGCACATACTCGGGGTTGGCTCCTCTGGCAATGCGCCAGTGTGGTTTTGTTTTTTAAATATTTATTTACTTGAGAGAGAGAGAGAGAGACAGAGACTGATCACAAGCGGGGGAGGGGTAGAGAGAGACGGAGACACAGAATCCAAAGCCCCATTTGGGGCTCAAGCCCACTCACCATGAGATCACGACCTCAACCCAAGTGGGAGGCTTAACCAACTGAGCCACCCAGGTGCCCCTGGGTGGGCGTGTTTAATAAGGCGAGAGGAAAAAGAGACCAGGTACATTCTCCCAGCCCTGCAGGACTGGGAGTTCTCCTGAGGGGCTGGTCCCACCTCACCTTCCACCCAGGGCAGGAAGGGAGAAAGAGCCCCACCCTTAAAGCCAGGCACCAGCCCAAATCATTGCTCAGTCCTGGGGATGGGTCCTGTCCCGTTTACATTCAGGTGAGCCCCAGCCTCCGTTCCACACCCCCCACCCCAGCCCCTCTCAGAATACGTTTGGCACCCTTACGCCCCGCCCCCTCTTCCTAGACGGCCCCGCCCCACGCCCCGCCCACCCCGCAGGACCCGCCCCTGCGCCCAGGCCTGGCTCACCTTGGTTTCTGCCAACTGTCGCTTGAGCAGCTGCAGCGCCTCCGTGTGCTCCCGCTCGCTGTCCTGAAGGGCCTGAAGCTGCTCCTTCAGCTCCCTCTGGAACAACACGAGGCGGGGATGGGTGACCCAGAGCCGGGGCCGACCGCCGTCGCGCTCCCCAGACCTGGCCCAACATCCTCCTCCCCGCACAGCTCAGGAACCCCCAAGTCTCCCAATATCCAGGCTGCTTTCATCTTCCCATCTCTCATCTGGAGTTTTGCAACAGCCGCCTCCCTAGCCATCCTAGGAGCTTGTGGTCTTCCTGCCTCCAACCCGCCTCCACATACATTCTGCCCCAGCCTGATTTGCCGGCAGACACTCCCCGCTTAGAATCCTCCCGTGGGTACCAAGGCCCGCTGTTACGGCTAACGCGTCCAATGTGGGCTAGGCGCTGTCCTCAGTCCTTTGCTTGCATTGGGTCATTTAATCCTCGGAATGACACAGAGGTAGGCACTATTAGCCCCATTTTCTGACGTTAAAATTGGTACAGAGAGGTCAAGAAACTGGCCTGAAAGCATGCAGCTAAGCAGGTAAGGGTAAAGCCATAATTGGAACTCAAGCAGTCTGGTTCTGGAGACCATCATCTCGAGATGAGGTGACACGTCTTCCATAGTGATGACGCCCGTGACAAATAGCGACAAAAAATCCATGAAACACAACATCTCAAACCTTCAGATAAGGGCAGGATCAGCAGTACTGACTTTTCCTTTGCCTCAGGTTCCAGGATAGCTCAGCACGACACTGCTAGTGATCTGGTTTTTTGTTTAAAATGTTGATATTTTGTTCATCATGGGGCTTTTTGCTTTCATGTTGATTTTTTTAAAAATTGCATTAAGTCTTCTCCATCTCGATCACTGAGTTTGGGGGTGACTGCTTCAATGTCGCGCCTCACGCTAGTCCCACGGCTGTCTCCACCGCCCTTCCCTCACTCCCATCTGGCCAAAGCGGCCTTCTTCCTGCTGCTCCATCATAGGCTGGTCTCAGCCTCCTGACTCTGCCCTTGCTACCTCCTCTGGCCAGTGCACTCTACTCAGATTTTCTGGTGCCTGTCCCTTTGTGTCATTAACATAACAGCTCAGAGGCCACCTCCTCAGAGAGGTCTTGCCTGGCCACCCCACGTACAGCATCATCCCCTACACCCACATCCTGTTATGTGGTCTTCCTAGCACTTTCTGCTGCCCAAGATGCTTTTGTTCACTTATTCGACAGTGTGTTACTGCTCGTCTCCTCCACAGAATGTGACTGTCATGAGGGCAGGAGTCTTGTCCAGCTTGTTGTATCCCCGGTGTTTGGAAGAGTTTTCAGCACACAGTAGGGCCTCAATACATATTTGTCAAATGAATGAATGTGGTTTGAGGTGCGCATCCCCAGTACAGGTCCAGCTGTCTGCATTTATTGGGCATTTAGCCCATTGTATCGTAACTAGTCCTCCTGTCTGTCCCTAGTGCATCCCCATATTAGCCCAAGTCCAACGGGGGGGCCCTTACCATTCCCCGCTCTATTACCCCCTGCGTGCATCAACAGCCCAATACTAAGATGGGGCTCAAGGAAGTTTGCTTTGTGGATGAAAGCCTCTGAGCAGGGCCCAGTTTTCCCAGTCACCTTGCACTGCGAGCGATGCCAGGGAGCTGACTTACCTGTTCACCCTCACCTCCCTCCACTCACTCAGCTCATTGCCCTCAGAAAACATCTAGTCCCACTAATTTTACAGACTAGGTAGCAACATGGGAAGATGATCATGATGCCTCTCTAAAGGAAGAAAGCAGAAAACAAAATTACCTTTGCTTCCTATCCCTTATTCACGTGACAAATATTTGAGCAACTACTATATCCAGGCACTGTTGAGACACGGGGGATACAGCAGAGAACAAGACAGACAGTCCATGCCCACAGGGCTCCTCCAGTGTAGCGGGGGAGAGAGATAATTAGCAAGGGAAATAACAAAACAACCAGGTAATTAAGGATTATGGTCTGTACTCTAGAGAAAATAAAGCAGTGTGGGACGGCGGGGTGGTGGGAGACAGGGGTGAGTTGGGGTAGGGTGGTCAGGGAAGGCTTTTCTCCTCTGAGCTGCCACCTGAGATGACACACAGCCACAGGGTGGGGAAGAGCCAGCCTCGGAAACAGCAGTTGGACAGGAAGCCAGGAGCGGCCTGGGCTGTGATGGCAGAAAGCTCACACAGAACATAATGGCTGGCACTCGGGTAAAGACGGAAGTCGCAAGCTGAAACCAGAGGGGTAGGAGGAGGAAG
Organism: Acinonyx jubatus; assembly: GCF_027475565.1. NCBI lineage: Eukaryota > Metazoa > Chordata > Mammalia > Carnivora > Felidae > Acinonyx > Acinonyx jubatus. Next base: position 24,795,415 of record NC_069381.1, read on the forward strand.
GAGCCTGGGTCCCTGATGACTGTGGGGTGCACTGCTCAGCGATGAGCTAGGAAGCTGCCCCCCCCCCAAAAAAAAGCCCCTGATTTATAGTGTTGGCCAATTTCTGTGGTGTAAATACTCCCACCAAAGCCAATTTCAAGGGATCAATGTGAGGTCACCAGGCACAGTCAGCTCACAGGCACTAGAGCAAGCTGGCTCCAGCACACCGCTGCCCCGGGGGCCTTTCCTCCAGGCATGTTTTATGGGAGAGAGAAGCACAAGAGAGAAGGAGCATACCATCTAATTGCAGCTGCTTAGTCAGGTGTCTGTTACGAATGGCCAAGAGTCATTCCTAACAGGTCCATGCGCATCTGAGTCATTGGAGCAGACAAATCTCATTCACCTAAGTGCGAAGAATGATCGCTCCTTGGGCCCTTCCTGACAGCCCCGGGTCTGGCCGGCTTGGGATGTGGCTAACACGCAGATAATCGGAGGGATGAGCCGGGTACGCCGATCCCCTGCCTTGGTGTCCTCATGGCTTCACTTAAGACTCGGGTCCACATGAGACTCAGCTCCCCAAGCGGCTTCTCAGAGTCTCAGAAAACTGCTCTGGAGGCAGAGTTGCTCACATTGCGGAGAGCACCCCAGGAACTTGGACAAATCACTCCCTGCTTCCAGGGCTGAGGAACAAGGGGAACAGGCCTGCCCCTTCCTCCTGGACCCCAGGACAACGGAACGCTCCTTTGCCCATTCCAAACCCGTGCGGAGGCCTCCTTGGGCCCACATGGTACTGTGGCAGCAACAGGCAGAGGGATGAGGGACAAGTCCCAACCCATGATGCCTCAGGAGGGTGCACATGAGTTGGGGGAAGACAGGGACACACACGTTACCATGGCAGAGAATGCTGGAATAGGGTTAGGAGAGACCAAACTTGCTGCTCTTCCCATGGGCCCATCTCAGTGAAGGCCGCCCCCACCCCCACTGCCATCCAAGCGAGAAATGAAGGTGTCATCCTTGCCACTGTCCACCAACCGATGCAATCAGTCATCAGGTTTGGCTTGCAATCTGTTCTCTCCTCTCTACACCCACTGCGTCTGGTTTGGTTTTCACCCCTGCTTTTCTGGACTGTGACCCTAGGCTCTTCTCTGCCCCTGCATTCTCCAAGTGCCCCTGGAGTGACTGCTATACGGGACAGATCTGTCCATGCTTCTCCCCCATACCCCACTGCAGGATTTCCATGTTGTCTGGGAAGACGGGCACAGAGCCCGAGCATGGCACTCAAGGCCTTCACCACTGGCTCCAACTTCTTCTCCAGCCTTATCTCTCAGTCTTGGCCTGCACTGTCCAATACAGCAGCCACTTGCCACGTGTAGCTATTAAAGTGAAAGTGATTTGAAATTACATAAACCTGAAACTCAGTTCCTCAGCTGCACGGAGGCATTGGGTTGCCCATTTTCAAGTGCTCAATAGCCACATGTCACCAGTGGCTACTGTCTCAGCACAGATGCGGAGCACCAGGAACCATCTGGCCAAACCCTCCGGATTTCTTTAACAGGAAACTGAGGTCCGAGGAAAAGGACTGACTGACCCACGGCCACACAGCTTGACAGAGGAGAACCAACCAGAAAACTGACTGCCAGCAGAAGTGAGACAGAAAACAGGAAGCTGTTGATAAACTCCTGAGTGGCAGGACTATAGCTCTGGAGAAGGGCAGAGGCGAGGTTTGGGCTCACAGGGCACAGGTCACCTAATTCTCACAACAACCTCATGAGGTTCGGGCCTTCATCATCTCTGTCTCACGGAGGGGGAAATAGAGGCACACAGAGGTCAGACAGCCTGCCTAAGGTCACATGGCCCCACTTCCAAATCTGTAAAGTGCAGCTTAATACCAGTGCCGGCTCCGTGGTCGGGAGGATTTGGTCACTTAATTCATAACCTGACAGGACGCACAGGATGTACAGTCACTCTTCATTGTTGTCACTCTCATCATAATCATCCCAATTACATGTGAAATAGGGAGTCAGAACTGGCAGAGCGGCCAGGAGAGGGTTTATTTCTGATGAAAAGCCCAGGGAAGATGGACGCATGGGCAGGGTTCCTTCAGATCTCCTGGGTGGGGCCTGAGCATCCCAGGTGGAGAGACTAGTCGAGTAGGGGCACCCCTGGTGGTGTGCAGGAAGTCGGGGGGGGGGCAGTTGGGGATGATGGGAGCTAGGTGTGGACAGGTGGGTGGAGTCACGAGCTGGAAAGGCCAGCGGGGCTCGCTGGGGCCCGAGTAGGAGGTGGAGGAGCCCTTGAGGGTCAGCTTGGGGGAGGTGGACTCTGAAGGCCCCATCAGAGCAGGGGGGAGTCAGGAGGGACAAATGTGAGAGGGCAGAGCCACATCTCTGTACCCCTTCCACTGGACAGGGAGCAGAGTCAGGGCTGGTGGACAATTATGCAAATGTCAGCTGAGAGGCTCTGGGCTCCCATAGGTTTGGAGAGGCCAGGACTGGGGCAGCAACTGTGGGGAGGATAGAGAGCCAGGGCTCATATGCTCCCAAGGCCAGACCTCCCCTCCCGTGGGGTCACCCCAGCCTAGAAAACAAAGCTGCTGCCAGAAGCCATCTCCTGTCGGCTTCAGGGACCTTTCTCACCCCTGTCACCCAGCCGAGCTGCCCAGTGGAGACAACATGAGCTCTGGCATCAGAAAAACCTGAAGTTTGAATCCCGGCTGTGTGACCTTAGGCAGATCACCTCTTCCGCTCTCAGGGCCCACTTCTCAGAGCCTAATATGTCAAATGGGGATCAGAGCCACTGGGCCAGGGTGGTGTCAGCACAAGCAGGTGCCCAGGTCCCTCCCCTCCTCTGAGCTCTGGTATTGCTGCCTCTCCTGCTGTGACCCAAGGACGCCAGAAATCTTAACATGGCAAACTGAACTTGCCTCTCCTTTTTCCTCTCCCCCATCCCTCCCCTATGCCTAGAACCCCTGGTGCTCTTGTTCTCCTGACAGCTCTGAACTCTTGTATGTCCTCTCTCTTTGAGCTCCGGCCCTCCCGGTCCAACCAACCAACCCAACGGACCGCAGTCTCTCTCAAGGCCTTCTGGCCTGCTCCTCCTGCCCCCAGGCTCTCCTAGTCCTCCAACTGCACACTGCCCATAATGCAGACCTGACCAGGCCCCAGCGGCCAGCTCAAACCTGTTCCTGGCTCCCTAGCATCTCGAGAACAAGTCCAAGCTCCTTGGAGTGGGGGATGGTGGCCCGCTCCTTTCTGAGCCAGGCAAACCTCACTTTCCCATTCTGGCCTCGCCCCATACACCCTTCCCTCCAACCACAGCTAACCACCTGCTCGCCTCCGTGCCTGTCCCTGGTCTGAGACCCTGAGTCCGAGTTCCAGTTGCAGCCACACTTATTGGTTATGTGGCAGTAGACCCAGTTTCTGAGCCTTGGTTTCCTCACTTGTATAACAGGGCACTCACAGGGTTGCTCTGATTAAGTGACCGTGCCAGCCAAAGCACTGAACCTGCCCCTGGCACTCTGCACCCAGGCGATGGTGGCCGTGGGTGTGTTTATTCCTTCTGTCTGTAATGTCTTCTCTGATCTCAGGACTCCGCTCAACTGTCAGCTTCACAGAGGCCTGGACAACTCTCCGTGACAGCCAGAGGAGCCTGGGACGTGACCTCGAAGCTTATAGGCCTGTCTCCCAGAACCACAGAGGGGACAGCTCTCTCCTGGGCCCGGCATGGGGCCTGGCCCTCAGTTGCCCCCAGCAGGAGGGATGACGGGAGGAATTATTGAATGCATCCCTGAATTCAAGATGGAACCCCTCTCCAAACCCTCCACACCCATCCCAAGTGTCCAAGCGGAGCTCAAAGTCCAGAGGGTAAATGATGCCGTATAAATACTGGACTGAGTCTGGGGAGCAGTCAGTGTCCCCTTCTGTAAGGCAGGGAGAGGATGGAGCTGGGTGGTTTCTGAGGCCCTTCCCCACTCGGGTGCTCCCTGAGGCAGTTAGGATGTCGGTGAGGAGGGTGAGCTCTGAGCCAGACAGACCGGAGCCTGAGTCCCGGCTCGTGGCTCCCACTTGCGTCCGTCTCGCGTCCTCCCACACCCACTCCATCTTGGGCAAGACACTGCCCCTCTCAGCTTCCATGTCTTCATCTGTGAAACGGTGCTTGGCCCCAGTCCCACACAAGGAGTAGGGAAAGGAAAAAGGAGTTGATGTCCATAATAGCACCTGGCACACAACAAGTGCCTGACGAACTTTGGCTAGTGGTTTTTTAGAGTTGTTCTTATTTCCATTGTTGTCACTCCCTACCAGATCCTTTGCTTTCTGTAAAATAAATGTCCTGCCCTTCCCCCTCCCCCCCCCCAATTCAAGTTTCTACACTGTGGCCTGTGCCTAGCCAAGGTGTCCTGGATGAACAAGGCATTCCTGGAGGCCCACAGACACTTGTGAGGAGGGAAGCAGAGATGCCAACAGCAAGCCTTGGGTTTGACTCGCTGCCAGCCTCGCCCCCGTGGAGGCTGCTGTCTGTACATAAATCCTGTCCTCTCCTGGGAAAAGTAATGGCAGAGGCTGCTTCCCCAGGACACAAACACCCTGTCCGTGGCACAAAATAAAGTGACTTCGCATCTGTTACCTGCTTGGGTAGACAGCAACTCTCTCTCCCTCTTTGCACGTCAAGTGGACGGTCTGGGTCTTACTCTCCCACATTGGGAAAGGATGAGAGAAGGCAGTACCTTCCGTTCAGCTGGAAGAAGCTGGAGCCAGGATTTGAACCCAGTCCCCTGACCCTGCTCTTTGTCCCCCTGTGGCTGCATCTCTGGGTCACCACGCCCAGCTTATCAGGGCTCCCATCCAAGGCTGATCCAGCACCGTCTCCTTTGGCATGACAGAGGCCTTGGGAAAGGCTCCAGTGGTCACATGAGGCCTGGAGGGGGTGGCTGGGACTGAATGCGATCCCTTCTCTGGAGGCATGGGAGCTGAGGTCTCAGGCCAGAGAGCCAGATGCACATCTGACCAAGATGACATCCAGCCACCTGCCCTCGGTGCATCAGCTGGCACAGTGTCCTTAGCCTGACCCTGTGTTGACTACTTGAAATACAAAGACAGGCAGTGGTGGGGGGGGTGCGGGGGGGGGGGACAACTACCTGGCCCTCAGAGGCAGCTTGGAAGCCATGAGTGGCCCAGTCAGACTGGCTTCTAATCCTGCCTCTGTCATTTCCCAGCTGGGTGACTGAACGAGGCCCTGAATTCCTCTGAACCTGTTTCTTTATCTGTAAAAGCAGCAAATTACAGCACCCACTTGACGGGGTGTTTTGAAGATTAAATGAGGTAATATAACAAAAGTGCTTAGTATAGTCCCAGGCAGTGGGCTAGGGCCCAATGAGTATTGGCTGAGAAGCCCCAGACCCTTCTGAGATGGGGATCCCTCCCTCCCTTTTGCTCTGCGGTCCAGTGCTTAGCAGTGAAAAGAAAAAAAGGGGGAACGCATGTACACATGTATACACACACTCACGTGCTATTCACACAATAAAAATTCTGAAGAATTACAAAGCAGTCCTAATCATGCTTTTCCATAGGGTGAGACTATGGGGGGACTTTAACTTTTACATTATATAACTCTGTTTATTGTGTTAATTTTACAATCAGATACAATAAAGATATCTAAAAATGGTTGTGTACTACTCTGTGCCAGGCACAGTATCAGGCACTTTTGATCCCTCACCCTTAGAACACCCTTCCCAGGAAGGCCATATTATCCCCATGTTATAGATGAGCAGGTGGAGGCTTAGAGAAGTGAAGTGACCTGACCAAGGACACAGAGCTCATCAACGATGATGCCAGGATCTGACCCCAGTATTGGAATCAAGTTCAAAGCAATTCTGCTTGGCAGGTCAGGGAAAGCTTCACAGAGGACGTGATCTCTGAGCTGAGCCTCGAAAGCCGATTAGGGCTTCTCTAGGTCAGGGTTCTCAACCAGGGATGATTTTGACCCCAGGGGACATTTGATAAAGTCTGGAGACATTTTTGGTTGTCACAGCATGGTAGGGTGTGGGAGGATGGGGGGGGGGGGAGTGCTAATGGCATCCAGTGGTTAGAGGCCAGGGATACTCCTACACATCCTGCAGTGCACAAGATTGCCTTGCACACAAAGACTTATCTGGCCCCAAATGTCAATAGTGCAGAGTATGACCTAACGTGCTAGAGCTGTCATTTATTGAGTGCTTACTATGTGCTGAATGCAGTACTAAGTTCTTGCAAATGTCATCTTATTTAATCCATCCCCACTGCTGTCAATGAGGGATGGTAAATAACTTTTCTGAGTTTCCACTGCCAGAAAATGGTAGCACCAGGATTGAAGCTGCCCAAGTACAAAGCCAGAGTTCTTGACCTTTCGGCTCTGCTACCTCCAGGATTTATAATAAATGTAAAAGCTCCAGGCCAACCGCTAGGTGGGATGTGAGGAGAGTCCAGCTGAGCCCAGGCACAGCCTCCTCTGGCCTCTGGCCTTGGGCAAAGTCCCCTCCCTCCTCCTCGGCCAGCCGTTTCTCCATCTGTCAAGTGAGGGCTGCACCAAAAGATCTCCAAGGCCCTGGCAGCTCTGAGTCAGTTAGTTTCCAGGAGAGGGGCCCAAGCCCTGGTTCTAGGAACCGTGGGACAGAACCACCAGCAGATGGGAGAGGAGAGGGTGTGCTGGGTAGGCTCAGCTTCATTCCCAGCAGACAAATAACGAATGAGCCCCACTTCCCCACAAGGAGAGAGAGGCAGGTGGGGTGGGGAGTGGCCCAAACCTCCCCCAGGAGCTTACCTCTCCAGTGGGCAGGGATGTTTCTCTGCCACCTTCTTGCCAAGCCCAAAGGAGGCACCAAAGCAAGGCCTCCTTCTCTCGCAAGGAAGGCAGGTCTGGACATTTGCCCAGCTGGGTACATGAGTTCTCTCAGGTAGAAGGAGAAGGGATGGGAATGCATGCTGACCCAGCCCCTGCCCTGTGCCAAGCATTGCAAACAGCAGGCCCACCTCAGGTCAGCCTCCTAAAATCCTGGTAGGAAAGAATCACTGTGACCCCATTGTACCGGCCAGAGCATCAAGGCTTACATGAAGGGACTTGTCGAGTCACACACTGGCAGTGCTGAAGGAAGGTTTGGAACCCAAGACTATCTGACCGCAGGACAGTACATACTAGAAGGTAGGTGAGTGGCCCTCCTGTTCTTTTCACCCAGGAGTAAAAGTGTTTCACTAACATTTGCAGAAAAGATATATTTAATTTCTCCTGCATTCCCCAGGACATGGAATGGACTGCAAAAACCCAAAACACAATAGTTCTGACTTCTTGGTTTGCAAACAGAGGAACCCAGGCTCAGAAGGCAGAGGGCTCTCCAGTGAGAAAGTCAGAGAGAGGAGAGGCTGAGTGATGGAGGAGGAATCTGGCCTGGGGCAGGCTGAGCTTTCTAGTCTGGCTCTCATTGCCTGATAGTGTAGCTTTGGGGAAGTTACATTAACCTCTCCGGACCTCAGTCTCCATATCTATTATAAGGATGAGGTTGGACAGATAGTTTCAAACAGACTCCCTTCAAACCCCACAACCTGCACCAAGCTATGTCAAAGGTTCTCTCCTCCGTTTATGGGACCTCGCAGATGGAGAGGTGGGGCTACAAGGGCCTGGCACAAAAGACTCTGGAGGTGGAGGGCCCATGCCAGCCTGTGCAAGCTCCCAGAGCCCCCAACTCTTGCTCTCCATCCTCACAGAGCCAGACTGGGAGGGAGTCAGTAATGGTTTGGGGATGAAAGGAACAGGGCGGGGAGGGTGGTAAACATGGGACCATTTCTCCTAGGCCAAGGGTCATCCATGGGTATCTACTAAGTGCAGGTTGACTTACAGAGACTTATGTACAAGCATAGGGGGAGGGGGCTTCCTACAACATAGGGGAAAGTAGTTATTTAATTCCTGCTTAAGCATCTCAAGGGTCAGGGAGCTCAGTCTCCGCCAAGTTAGCCCACTGCATATTCAAAAAATGTTTGAGTGAAAAATCTTCTGCTTCTAAAGGCTCCACAGTCTGGGCCAGCTCAGGCCAGAATTAGTCATTTATTATTCAAACTTTACTGATATGTATTGATGTGCCAGGCTTTGGGGCCATAGATACGATGAATAAGAGACTTCCCCTGCTCTTTGGGAACTGTGTGCTAGACTGGTCAAGGCCAAAGAAACGGGACTGCAGGATTGAAACAGTTTAGGTTGAGAAGATTCTAGGCTTCCAGGCTGAAATAAGCTTGGGTGCCATTTTATTAAACACAGTAAAATGGGTATGTTTGCTACAAGATTTCTCCAAAACCTTTAATATGCAAAGTGTACATGAAGAATCCTCCAAGGGAGGTAGAGATAATATACTATATTTTCCCAGTATAGCGGATCTTGGAACACTACTTTTTAAAACATCATACTTATTAACAGAAGATATTTACAGAAATGTAGCTCTAATGCAATTTTTTCCCCCTCTTTTGGCTGGGGGAGCTTGGGAAGGCTTACACAGAAAGGACATTTGAGCAGGGCTTTGAGAGTTGAATAGGAGTTGGTCTGTTTCGATGGGAAGGTTTGAGAGAGATCAGTTATAGTCTTAGGCTGACTGAACTCAGGTTACCCCTGCATATACTGTTTCATTTAGTCTTCAAAGGTCTTGATGAGGCCAAGGAGGTCATCAAAAGCTCTTGGAGACTCCTAGAGGTCCATCCCCCTCCCTTTTCTTGAATCACCTCACCTTAGGGTCTTATTTTCCAAATCTTGAGTCTTAAGTCCTGTTCCCACTGTCAACCTGGCCCCTGGTTTAAACCCAAAATAGTTCTTACAGTATCTGGACTTGATCCCATCTTTAACCCCTCAGACACCTTGGCCTAGCCAAACTCATCCTCTTGGAACCCAAACTCATCCTCTCGGTATCCAAACTCATCCTCTCAGAAGTGTGGGGATGACCATAACTTAGGCTCTCTCTCAGATTTAACTCTGACTTGCCCAGCACAATTTAGTCCTGGTACTGTCCCCTAAGGTCTTGGTGCACACCTGATTGAGTCTTGCCCCATTGTGCCCCAAGTCGGTCCCTCAGCTACTCCAAATAGTCCTGACCCATTCCCGGATGGCAGTCCCGCCCCCTGTCTAGCCCATTCCCATCTGTTTGTCCCGAAGCATTCATTTGTGGTCCCTGCTTCCAGGTCCAGGCCGCATGGGCCCTGACAGTGGCCCTGCTCTTGCCCAGCTCTGATCCTTCCCCGTCCCCAACCTTGCCCTGAGCCCGTACCTGGGCCAGCTCTGATCTCATTTGTCCCAGCCGTAACACCCTGTGGGTGACCTCTCCCCAACCACGGACCCACCCCCACTTAAGAGTCTGTCTCAGATCCCTCCGGGTGCAGAGGGCCCTAGGCCCGCCTCCAACAGTCCGCCCTCTCGCCGCGGCCCCGCCCCGTTCCCGTCCCGTCCTAATTCTGATAGGGCCTTGACCCTGCCGGCGGCCCCGCCCCGTGACAATTCCGACTTGGCCCAGCCCTAACCCCGCCCCCGGCCCGGCCCTGGCCCCGCCCCGCCCCCGCCCCCGCCCCGCCCCGCCCCCGGCCGGCCGGGCTGCTCACCTGCAACTCCTCGAAGGCATCATCGATGCCGGTGACCTGGTGCTGCTCGTGCAGCGCGGGCTCGTCGCAGAAGAAGCAGAGCAGCGCGCGGTCCGTGAGGCAGAAGAGCTTGACCTTGTCGTGCGCCTGGCAGGGTCGCGCGGCGCGGCGCGCGTTGAGGATGGCGTCCAGCGGGAAGGCGCTGTAGCGCTCCACGATGTTGGCCAGCTTGAGGCTGGGCGCGAGCGCGGGCTCGGCGAACGTGCGCCGGCACTCGGGGCAGTCGCGGGCGCCCTGCGCCTCCTGCCTCACCCAGTGCTCGGTGATGCAGCGGCGGCAGAAGTAGTGCTCGCAGCCCAGGCTCACCGGGTCCTGGTAGATGCTCAGACAGATGGAGCAGAGCAGCTCGTCCTTGAGGCTGCACGCCATGGCGCTGGGGGCGGCGGAGAGGGGCCCTGAGATGCAGGGGGGCTGCTGAGAGAGCGCGGCGCTGTCAGGGGCAGCACCGAGAGATGGGTGGGGGGAGCAGGTGGCGAGAGGCAGGAGTAACAGCCACAAGAGAAGGAAGGGGGCCTGTCCGGGAGGAAGGGGGGCACGCGAAGAAGAGGTGCAGGGTAGACACTAGCCGGCGTGCGAGTCCAGAAAGGTGGTCTCGAGGTAGTGGGTGACTCGGAGCGATGGGTGCTGGAGGGTGGGGGTCGTAGGTGTATGAGGGAAGGGGCTCTGGCAAGGAGGTTCTAGAGGAAAGGACAGTCTGAAAGGGTGGGCGCTGGGAGAAGAGGATCCAGGAGGGGGCGGAGGCCTTAGGGGGGCTGAAATCCCGGGATGGGTGCAGTGGGGGGAGGGGGAGAAGCTGGGATGGGGAATTCTGGGGAAGGGGGAAGCCAGCTGCGCCGCGGCTGTGCGTGGCAGAGGAGAAGAGGGGTGTGAGCACGCTCAGCTGCCCGATCCCGGCCCCAAGACCCTGCCCGGCGTTGCCCCTTACCCTGCCGGCTCAGCGGCCACTGCTCCAGTCCGAGCGCAGCCTCTCAACCCGGAACCAGCCGTGCGCGAGCTGCCGGCGGCAGTGACTCCCTCCCCGCCCCCGCGGGCCGGGCCCGGGCGACTCCGCCCCTGCGGCGGGCGGGGGAGAGGAGAGGCGGGGCCAGGCCTCCAGCCTGCGGACCCCCTCCCCGCCCCCACTGTTCCCCTACTCCCCCGGGGACCGAAACCCAGCTGTTCCTTCAGGATCCGCTCACGGAACAAGAGGCACGTCTCGCTTAGGGTCCCTGCGGCGGGTGAGGACAGCTAATTTAAGAGGATAACGAGTAAACAAGGAGCATCTTTCTGGATCATCGACTTGAAGATTTGGGAAAAATAATATGTTTTATTAAAACAAACAAGGATATGTTTATCATGTAATCTCTATAGAACACAACTTTTGCATAAAACGTAAAGATACACTCGAGAGAAATGCCCTGCTTGCTTAGAGCAAGTTCAACATTTCCTCTTCACTTTCTTAAGGAGTGCTTGGAGGAGCTGGCTACTGTCTGACCCAATGAGTTGCCTCCATTCAGCAAACATTTCCGGAGTGCTATATTTGTGTGTGTGTGTGTGTGTGTGTGTGTGTGCGCGCGCGCGCGCCGCGGGTGGGGGAGAGGGTGGAGCTGGAGAGAAGGAGAGAGTAATAGGAGACCTTATCTTGTATGCCAGATGGAGAGGGGATAAGGGATTTCTAGATAGAGGAGACAGGCTATGCAAAAGCACAGAGGCGTGAAAAGAGAGGCACTTTGAGGCAAGTGCATGTAGTTCTGCAGTGTTGCGGTTGGGGAGGGGAAGGCAACGAGTGGAGGGTGTTGAGGGTCATGGTAAAGGGCTTCCTGAAGGCATTGAACTTTCAAGTAGGGGCATGACTTGGTCTGATGTAGGTGTCAAGGAGTCAAGGAGATGCCCGCAGCAAGGTGAAGAAGGCAGGGACTCTTTCGGATCTGTCTGCACATGCGCAGTGCTTGGTACACGGTAAAGGTGTGTAGCTGAATGACAGCAGTAAGATTGTCGACTGCAGGAAGAGAGACTGGCCCCAGTTAGGTCACTGTTGTCATAGTGCCTGCAGGAGACCTGAACTGGGGCCATGACATTGGGGAAGGAGAGAAGACTATAGGGTATTGAGAGTATAGACACTATGGAATTTAGTAATGGAGCATGGCTCCCCACTTTCTGCCTTCTCCAGAAAAGTCTTCACTGGAGTTAAACTTCGTTGAGGTACAATTTAAGAAACAGTTTGAATTTACTTCTCTGCTGTTTACATTACGTTCCCTCCCTCACACGACCACCTACCCGGTCCGGTGTCTCCATCATTGCCAGAAACAAGTTGTTACCTTAATGCGAAGACTTTTTCTTGCAGTCGGAGTCTGATTTTGCTCATGTGGGTCTCTTCCCCAAGTGACCAAGGGAAGGATGACCCCAGCCCAGTCTGGCAGTTAAGTCCCTTTTGGTCCAACTCCATTGTGGTGTTGTATTCCTCTTGCCAGTGATACTTTGGGCTGGAACATGTAGATCTGGCCTGAAAAACCAGAGGGCAAGCCTATGGTGGGGAAGTGACTTCTGCTGAGAGTCTCTTCCCTTTCAAAAGCACTCTGCCCCCTTTGCTGATTGTGGATGTGTTTGGTGGTGATGCTCGGAGTTGCCACAGTTTACTTGCTCCCACTCTGAGGATGCAGCCAACGCATGACTGAGGTGGGGGGAGTCCAAGGGAAGAAGGGCTGGTGCTCTGAAGTAGAGCCTAGACCTTTGGATATATGAGGTGGCCCACCTTATTGCTTAAGCAAGTTTAATAATTGTGTGCTGTCACTTGGCAAACAAAAGAATCCCAAATAATATACTGATATGCACCCCCAATATTTTTTTGTAAGGAGGGCGGGGTATAGATTATTGAAGCATTTGAAGCGAAATGAAAAAAAGCCTTGATGACAGGTGGATGGGCTTCAGTTATTCCACATGTAATCTATCCCCCTCTTCTATAGCAATATAGTAGCTGGCCACATAGCTGGTCTGCTGGAGACCGCACTTCCTAGTTGCTATCGCTGCCGAGCGTGGCTTTGTGACTAAGTCCTTTCCAATAGAACGTAAATAGAAACAGTGCTTAAGGCACTGGGGCTTTTGCTCTGCCATGCTCCATTTCCTCTTCCCTCGAGGTGGAACACAGATGTGCCAGGGACCCAGCTTCCATAATGCTTCAAAGGGGTTGACAAAGCAAAAATAAGGAAGGAGGCTGGGTTCTGAATGACGACACGGAGTGGAACCACTCACCAACGTGGACTAGAGAAAGACAAATAAACGTCCACTTTGGATAAGCCGTTGTATTTCGGGTCTATTTCTTGCAGCAGCTTGGCCTAGCCCATGCTATCCCGTAGCTGTTTTCAGAAGCTCTGATACTATGTTAGCTACTGCCTGAATCTTTTCAAGTAGCTAAGTTCCTCTTGCTCTGTAGCTGCAACCCCTTCCCAAGTGTGGGGAATATGGTCTTCTCTGGAAATAATTTCAGGAAAAAAAGTTGTTTTGAAAACTATCCAAGAGATCTTGTTGAGTGGAAAACACACACACACACACACACACACACTCAGACACAGACACACAGTCACACGCATGCACACAGGCATTATCTGCCTAGGAGAAATCTGTAAAACTCTGCAGGAGTTCCAGCGGTGTTTATCTATGGGCCAGGATAATGGAGGGGACTTGAACTTTTACATAGTATGCGTAGCTCTATTTACTATTTAATTTTGTGATCAGAAAAAATAAGTACACAGTCAGATGTCAATGTCATTCTTCATGATTTCCTTATTTGCAAATGTACCTGCTTGTAAATCGATCTGTAACCCCAAATCAATACTTGAGGAACTTCTGCAGTCATTTAAGGATCTACGCACGCGCAGAGTACTGACCCTTGCGACTTGTCTGACACTCGTGTTCTCAGCTGAGGTCCAACAAGGTGACCAGGGGATATTCTGCCTTGTTTCAGCCCTCCTACCGTAAACAAGTGTCTTTGTCATGGTGTATTCAGTGCCATGTTTTCATCATTTTTGTGCGCTTTGTTGGTGATGTTGCTGTTTAAACTGACCCCTGAGGGTCGCACTGAAATGCTGGCCGGTTCCTAAACCCAGGAGAGCCGTGTTGAGCCTTAGGGAGAAAACACGTGCATGTGGTAGATGAGCTTCCTTCCGGCCTCAGTTACAGTGCTGTTGGCCACGAGTTCAATATTAATGAATCAACAGTGCATATTAGCTATGGTGTCTTTAAACAGAAACATACATAAAACAAGGTTATGCATTGATTGGCTGATGAAAATGTGGCCGGAGGCTCGCAGGAACCTAACACTGTATTTCCTCAAGGGGCAATGATTCAGTCAGTATTCCCTATTTCAATCTTTATGGCAACTTTAGAGAACCCAGCTACCATGAATAACGAGTGGACTGTATTTAAAATTGTTGTGTTTAGGGGCGTCTGGGTGGCTCAGTCGGTTAAGCGTCTGACTTCCGCTCAGGTCATGATCTTCCCGTTCGTGAGTTCGAGCCCTGCGTCGGGCTCTGTGCTGACAGCTCAGAGCCTGGAGCCTGCTTCAGATTCTATGTCTCTCTCTCTCTGCCCCTCCTCCGCTTGTACTCTATCTCTCTCAAAAATAAATAAACATTAAAAAACATTTTTTTAATTGTTGTGTTTAACGGCATCCACCAGGATAAGGACCAACAGCCATGTCCCTTTCCATGCAGATACCTACCTCCGGTTCAGGTTTACTCAGAGCAGGAGGGGCAAGATAATGAGCATTAACTGAGCCTCTCCTGTGTGCCAGGCGCTGTGCCTGGTGTTTCATGGCGTGGTTTCATTTAATCCTCACCACTGCCATCCAGACTGGCTGTTTTTCTCCCCCTTTGCAGATAAGGACACTGTGGCTCAGAGGGGTGAGTTACTTGCCCAGAGCCAGGCCAAGTAGGAGGCACAGGCTTCCCCACCCAGAGCCGCTGGAGAAGATTTCATGGTGTGCAGCCTGGAACTGGGCCAGATCTGGGCCCTCAGCTCCATCCAGTGGAGCCCCTCCCCATTCCAAACCCTTGCCTGTCTCCTCAAGCCCTGCAGATTCGCCCCTGCTCCCTTCTCTGTGGGGGACCTTGCCTTCCACTCCAAGAAGAAAATAGAGCCCCTCTCTGGGGACTTCTCAACTTCCAGTCTCCTTCAGCCTGTCAACTCAGCTATAGAAATACCTCAAGTCCTCTGTGAAATGAGGCAGAGTGTAAAATAAACAAATGGATGAAGTCAATGCATTTATAACTTTATTTGTCCTCACTTCCTTCCCCCTCGCCTGAGGGTGAAGTGTGCCTTCTGTTCAAAATGAATTCCTCCACCTGGGTCCAGGTCCAATCCCCTCAGACCTACTCTGGGACCCGACTCCTTCAATTATCCCCCTCTCCACTGTCTTTGTGTCTCCACTGTCAGCATTGGCCTCTTTCCCTCAGCCAGTGAGCACACTCAGGTTACTCTTCAAACAGCACCGTCCACAGTCCCCACACCTATATAGCTCCCACCTCATTTCCCAGCCTTAAAAATTTTTTTAAACATTTTTTAAATGTTTATTTATTTTTGAGAGAGAGAGAGAGAGAGAGAGAGAGAGAGAGAGAGAGAGAGAGAGCGCAAGTGGGGGAGGGGCAGAGAGAGAGGGAGACACAGAATCCGAAGCAGGCTCCAGGCTCCAAGCTGTCAGCACGGAGCCCAACGCAGGGCTCGGACCCAAGAACCTCAAGATCATGACCTGAGCCCAAGTCCGCTTAACCAGTTGAGCCACCCAGGTGCCCATCCCCTGCCCCCCACACCCTCTCCTGCCGTTCATCAGCCATGACAGCTTGGCTCTGCTCCCTGCCACTCACTGAGGTCGGTAATAATCTCCTAATTGCCAATTAAAGAGAGCTGCTAATACACAGTTGCTACTGCAGAAGAACAAAACACAGAGAAAAATTAAAAGGAAAGTTGAAATATTCATGATTACACCACCTAGAAAGAGCTATTATCAATACTTGTTTATATCCTTATAGACCTTTTCACCTGTTTTACGTGTGTGTGCGCGCACACACAAGGGAGGAGGAGGTGGCAGGAGGGAGAGAGAGAGAGAGGGAAAGGAGAGAGATTTTTTTAAAAAAATTCAAATGAGTTCACTCTCTAAATCATTGCTTTTCAAAGCCTGGTCCTTGAACCAAATGCATCTTAGCATTGGTTATTCCAAGAGCTGACCTTGAGATAAGGAGTGGAGTGAAAATAGTTTATTTGGGAAGTGTAAGCAACACTGAGAAAGTGATCCAGGGAAGGGGAGGGCGCGCTGTAATGCAGCACTGTTAAGTCAGCTAGCACAGCGGGTAACTGCAGATTTTAGTTTTAGAAAAACCATTATTGTATCCTCTGGTAGAGGCATTCTCCCCCTGCCCTTTGAGAACTAAGATCTCTAGGCTTAAGGGTTTGGGGTAGAAAGCAAAAATTTATCAAGCAGGACAGTGAGAACAAAGGTGAAAGAGGCCACTTCCTTTGTTTCCAGACCTGTATATTCTACTGATCAGGGAAATAGCATTTATATAATGGCTATTGGCTCAAAGTATAGAAATATGTCTTCAGGCAACACGTCAACCCTGTCTGTAAGTTGATGCCTTGGTTATACCTTCAAGTGATTATTCCAACATCTTCTTAGTATGGTTGGTTCTGGTTGATATGGTGTATAGCAGGACCAGTGGATAATACGGTCATGTGACCACGTCCTCCATGGTCACGGGCGGGGTGGGGGGGGGGATGTCGTGATGATAAATTAGATACTCTGGGAGCCTCAGAGAGTAATGCTAGCCAAGACGCTGTGGACTGAGAAGACAAACCTGTACAAATCTCATGAAGTTATGGAAGAATCATGGCCCCTCTGTGACGGTTGGGCTCATTGTAATTCACCTGACACCACGTGACTGGGTGCTCTCCTCAAGGGGTGATAGCATATCAAGAGCATGGCATCAATCTTTGCTCTAACAGGCTGGACATTTAGTAGCAGTAACACCTAGATCGCTTTTGGTGAGAGGGAGCCCGTGCCGTTGGGCCACGTATGGCTTCCATCAAGTTGAGACACTGTTTGAAGTTCTGCCTCCTAGGAGAATGTCCCCTTTCCACTCTCCTGCAGGACACCCCTGAGTGGGGCTGCAGATCAGCAAAAGTTGTGTTTTGTTCTGTGTCTTTTACTAGCCTATGGGGCTAACCTGTCCATAAACCGGGCCCAAGCGTTCTCCTCCTCTGCAGCTGGTCATAAGGAATCCCCCGTGAGTTATAGCTGTGAGCTGAGGGAGAGACTTCAGTGAAAATAGGGTCACCACGTGGAATCTGGCCTGCTCGTGTAATTCCTCTGTGACCTCTGGGCCTGCTCAGGCCTGGTCTTGAACGTCTCATTTCCATCCCACGATGCCTTGCTGTTGCAACTGTCCGCCTTTATGACTTGGTGAATCTGACAGTACTTAACTTACCCTGGGAAACTCTGGCCACATGGTCAGTTGGTCTCCCATGGTCAATTGCTCAGTCTCTATCAGAATCTCGCAGCACACCAGGAGTTGGTTTTCAAATACTGAATGGTTTCCTGCTCCAGAAAGCATATTCTTGCTTCAGATACCTAGGGGTCTGCACTGAAGCCTCCCACTGGGCTGGTCAAAGGCTCCATATGTGTCTTTACCTACTTCGATCACCATGGCATCTGATAAATGGTTCGGAGTAGTATTCCCACATGAGATATATGTTGTCTCCAACATCCAGAGGTCCACTGAGTGCCTCTGCCTTGGTGATAAGAGACACAAAGTACAATTACTTGTCTATTACTTTGAAGGGGATGTCTCTGCATGTCCTAGATCACTGAACCCCTAGAACGTGTACTGTTGTTTCAGATCCCTGAATCTTTTTGTCTCCTACCCACTTGCGCATATGTCTTAGAGGGCATCCAGAGGACTTGCTACTTCCTCTTCCCCAAGTCTGATTCATATGATCTCACCGACATAGTATTTCTCAGAAGCAGTATGAGGTTCTGAGGCACGGGAGGTACCATACTGTGACAGACTGGGAAAGTTAGCATCGCCCTGAGGCACAAGCATGAATGTATACTGCCGTCATCCCAAGTGAGTGCTAATTATTTCTGGTCTTCCTTCCTGAAAATGAGCGGGGGAGGAGGGAGGCAAATGCGTTTGCCAGGACAGTTGGCTACAAACCAAGGGCCAGAGGTTATCTTGGTCTGTTTTGCTTAAGAGAGCACATCTCGCACAAAAATGGCAATTGAGGCTACTGTTCAGTTAAGTCTATGCAGTGCACCATCACCCACCATAATCTGTTTGTGTGGTTTTCATTTTTATTTTTGCAGTGGCCCATCTGCATTAAACAGGAATACCATGGGGACTACTGCTTCTACAGTATTCAAATCTTTGAGGGAAGCGCTAATCTCTGCCATTCACCACAGAGCACAGAATTATTTCTCATTAACCATCTTGTCTGGGGGTATGGGTGCAATTTCAGATGCTTCCACTCCACCTTCCTACTATTATGGATCTTTCTGTACAGATCAAGAAACCAATGTGAGGTTTCTTTCAGCTAAGTTTATTCATCCCAGTTTTGGGGGATGGGCAAACGATCACAGGAGAGTCTGCAGACCCAACGACCTACTGTGGGATGGGCTTTGGCCACGACTCCATTTGTCATCTTGCTTCCAAATGTCCCCATTTTAACAGGACAGCCATGTCCTGGATACCCTGGTATTAGTGTCAGCCCAGATCCTGTATTCAAAAACCATAGACTCTGGGACGCAGCAAAGGCGGTCGTAAGAGGAAAGTATACAGCAATCCAGGCCTTCCTAAAGAAGGAAGAAAGGTCACAGATACACAACCTAACCTTACACCTTAAAGATCTGGAAAAAGAACAGCAAATAAAACCCCAGACCAGCAGAAGACAGGAAATAATAAAGATTAGAGCAGAAATTAATGCTATCAAAACCCAAAAAACAGAACAGATGAATGAAACCAGAAGCTGGTTCTTTGAAAGAATTAACAAAATTGATAAACCACTAGCCAGTTGGATCAAAAAGAAAAAGGAAAACACCCAAATAAATAAAATCAGGAATAAAAGAGGAGAGATCACAACCAACAGAGCAGAAATAAAAACAATAATAAGAGAATATTACGAGCAACTATACGCCAATAAAATGGGCAATCTGGAAGAAATGGACAAATTCCTAGAAGCGTATATACTACCAAAAACCATAGAAACATCTGGGTATTCTTCACTCCCCAGTGTACAGTTAGTGTGGATAAATGGCCATAGGTCCTTTTGGGGAAAGAGTGGAGAAATCAGTTCTGCATATACTTACTTGGCATTGCACGGTCCTTTCCCAAAGGAACCCAGTCTTTCCTTCGAACAATAGGCCCTTGGTCTAAGGACTAACTGAAGCATGGAAAATGGGTGAGAGAGAGCAATTTTCCACTACGATGGCTCACATCAGCCTTCAAAGCACATGCTCTTAATAGGTTTTAATTATATGGGTCAATAATACCATTGTTGGTTGCCCATTGATCTCACCCTTTGGAACTCTAGGGTCTATTAGCTATCCCTCAGATCCCTGTGGGTAAGGGCCCCTTGGTAGACTTTCCATCCACCTTGCCTCTGCTGTTCTGGAATCCCATTGTCACCATGAACACACACTAAGGAGACCAGTCCCATAGCAGCTTCCCCAACTGTTCACTTAGCTTAGAAAGAACAACCACCACTGAGCTGCTCCATGATGCCAACACCCCCTTCACATCCCAGCTCATTTCTTACCACTCCAGTGAAAGGGGCATACTGGGAACATACTCAGCTGGAGGGTCCTCTGGTTTTCAATAATATGTTTCTTCTAGCCGGCCCCACCTCTTGGAACCTTTCCAAGTTGTAGCAGTTCATGGATTTCTACATCCTGTGTTGTAGCTGTTCTCTCCGTCACTTGTTAAGCTGTAGCCTCTTAGCACCAAACCCACCCTTGTATGATGTGTTGTGTAGTGTTGGAGCAGACTCCGAAATTGAAAATCGCATTCAGCATTCACCTGTTGCTCCCCGCTGTGCCCTGCCCCTAGGAGTGCAAGAGGGAGTTGACCGGGCTGAAGCAGGGAGGAGGGATTTGCTCTTCCTATTGGCTTCCTGTTTCTTTTTTCTTTTTTAAAAAATTTTTAAAATGTTTATTTTTGAGAGACAGAGACAGAGTATGAGCAGGGGGCCTGTTCTCCAGATTTCTCTTGGCACCTGTTAGCCAGATCCTGTGGTTCTTTCTGTAAAAATCCCATTTCTCTGGGAAGAGCTAGTACTTCCTCAGTGGTGCCATGCTGAGACCTGGTCCTGGTATTGATTGGCCTAGAAGTCACAAGAGAACATGGGAATAGGCAAGGTGTCTGCCTTAGGCGATGCTCTGTCAGAGAGGTTTTCTGGCTTTCATGCCATACCCTAGACTGGTAGCTGGCTAGTCAGAGCTCATCATTTTCTTCTTTCCTCCGGTCAATGGGACTTCTCAGCCAACAAACTCCACCAGTTCTCTTAATTCCCATTGCCCCACACCTCTCAAATGCTGCAGACAATGTATAAACCATTATATCTCCTGACATGTGTAGCCTAGCTCAAGTTTACCACAAGCGAGAGTTCTTATTTTATAAGGTTTTTTTTTTAATGTTTGTTTATTTATTTATTTATTTATTTATTTAGAGAGAGGGACGGAGAGCATGAGCAGGGGAGAGGCAGAGGGAGAGGGGGAGAGAGAGAATCCCAAGCGGGTTCCTCTCGTCAGCATAGAACCCATTGTGGGGCTCAGTCCCACAAACTGAGAGATCATGACCTGAGCTGAAATCAAGAGTCAGACACTCGACTGACTGAGCCACCCAGGCACCTTGAGAGTTCTTATAATGGGGCTTCTCTACATGTCAAGGTCTACCAACAATGGGGTGTTGTTCCCACCGACCGGCCAGTGATCCAGTTTTAGAATCCTGTCCTAAGGACCTGCTTCCGAGCACCATTGCTGGCACAAGCTGTCCTAGCTCAGGAGACCTTGTGACAAGGACTCGGGTTGAATTAGCTTATTTGGGGGAGCATCCACCACCCTGGGAGAGAAGTAGGAAGTGGAGAGAGAAAGGAAAGCATCCAAGAAGAACACGCTATTAAGCCAGCTATCACAGCTGGTTCTCAAAGTTTGCTTATGCCAGCAGGGGAATTCTAGGCAGTGGTACAACACACAGGCCTCAGAAATCACCCGTGTGAGGGGTAGGGAGCTGGGGTACGAGTCACTGCTTAGGGGCAGATGCCAGCAGTTGGCTGTTGGCAGGAGAGGCGTGGAGATAGGGTGGGGAGCCGACAGCACCTGCAACAGCCTGCATCCACTTCTGACTACGTGCTGAAAACACAGGCTCCTGGTTGGGGGAAAGTGGGAAGGGTACGGGCGGCTTCTCTGCAGCTTCCCAAGGACCAATAATTATTTCAAAATAAAAAGTTTAAAAAATAGATAGGATGGGCGCCCTCGGTGGCTCAGCCAGTGAAGCGTCTGACTTCGGCTCAGGTCATGATCTCGTGGTCCGGGAGTTCGAGCCCTGCGTTGGGCTCTCTGCTGTCAGCAGAGCCTGGAGCGGGATTCAGATTCTGTGTCTCCCTCTCTCTCTGCCCCTCCCCCTCTCATGCTCTGCCTCTCTGTCTGTCTGTCTCTTTTTCAAAAATAAACATTAAAATAAATAAGTAAAAAATAGGATGACCAAGAAAACCAATCATATGGAAACGCAGCTAACAGAATATACCTACTTAGTGTGGATTCTTGGGCCTCTTTCCGTAAGCACAGCCTACTACAGTGAGGACACAGCCCCTTTCACCTCCTACTCTAAATGGAAATGGTGGATAAACTGTAAGAAGTATACACTTAAATATCTACCTGTGCGCAAGATCTGTAGGTGGCAAGGATCGAGCGGGGGTACCTGCAATCAGCCCGCCCTAGTGTGGGTGTCAGGATGAAGTTTGCATTAACGATACAGTGGTGGTGGCGGTAGCTGGGGGAAACCTTGCCAAGAAATGGAAATAACATTTGTTGTGGAACTCCTTAAACTAAACGGAGCTTCTTGTGAAGCTACCCATGGCACTTCTCTGCAATCTGGGGCACAGGGGACTTCCATAGAAAACACCTCCCACGAGCAAAACGTTACAAAGTATGAGAGGAGAGAGACTTCCAGGAGACAAAGCCAGCAGATGAAACAACTCGGTAAATCGGATGCAGTGTTAGCGATCCAGGGATGTCTGAGCGGGGATGGAGTGTTGAGGGATGTGTTGAGGGATGTTGCCTCCCAAGGACAAAGGGGGTGGGCAGAGAGATCCTCAGCTGAGAGGCAGATCTGGCAAAGTCTCGGCTGACCCGAGGGCCAATTACAGAGTAAAATGTGCCCCTTAGCGGAGTCCCAGGGTGAGTAAAAATGGCATGACTCTAGCATCCTGTTCATAATCCGTCATTGCTTGGGGGCTGCCTAAGGAAGAGCGTGGCCTCAGCTCAAAAGCTGAGGCAGACCCTGGAGGCACAAAGCCCGAGGTTGTCAGCTAACTGCACTCCTGGTCGCTGAGGACAAGTCTGTAGTGAAGGGGGACGTTGAGTGGTGCACGTGCCAAAAATTCTGGCCATAGAACAATTGGGAAGGATGTTTCAAAAAGATACAATGAAGGCTAGAAGGTATCGGGTAAGAAGAGAGCTTGTGACAAAAGAACCAAACAGAAAAGGGTAGACATGAACTATCAAAAACCCAACGTATGGGGGCTCCTGGGTCGCTCAGTCGGTTGAGTGTCCAACTTCTGCACAGGTCATGATCTCGGGGTCCATGAATTTAAGCCCCACATTGGTCTCTGTGCTGACAGCTCAGAGCCTGGAGACTGTTTTGTATTCTGTGTCTCCCTCTCTCTCTGCCCTCCCCTGCTCATGCTCTCTCTCTCTCTCAAAAATAAATAAACATTAAAAAAAAATTTAAAAATGCAACCTATTTTTTTTTTTAACTTATTCTTGAGAGAGGGGAACAGAGTGTGAGCGGGGGGAGGGACAGAGAGAGAGAGACACAGAATCGGAAGCAGTCTCCAGGCTCTGTCTGAGCTATCAACACAGAGCCGGATGTGGGGCTCGAACCCCACATCCCGGCTAGAGTCTGAGACCATGACTCTAGCCGAAGTCAGAAGCTCAACTGACTGAGCCACACAGGTGCCCCTCCCAACCTAAGTTTTGAAAAGCAGACTAGATGCAGTCTGGAGAGGGAATCAGCAAACTCAAATCGATCTGAAGGAACGGCCCAGAATGCAGCATGGAAGTGACACAAAAGGATGAAATTAAATGATGATGGATCATAGAGAACATGCGTGGAGAGCACAGGCTCTGAGGTCACCTGCCCGGGATTAAATTTTAGCTCTGCCACTTACTAGTTGTAAGGTCTCGGTCATGTTTTTAAAGCTCTTTGTGTTTCAGTTTTCCCATCTATAAAATGGGGGCATTCTAGTCCCTACCTTATGCTGCTCCTATTAGGATTAAATTAGTACAATTCTTATCAATGAGTTATGGTTTTGTTTCGGTTTTGGTTTTCTGGGGTTTTCTTTGTTTTATTTTATTTTTTTTAAATATTTATTTATTTTTGAGAGACAGAGTGAGACAAAGTGAGAGTGGGGGAGGGGCAGAGAGAG
This sequence comes from Acinonyx jubatus, assembly GCF_027475565.1. Lineage (NCBI taxonomy): Eukaryota > Metazoa > Chordata > Mammalia > Carnivora > Felidae > Acinonyx > Acinonyx jubatus. The sequence continues at coordinate 24,818,703 of NC_069381.1, forward strand.
AGGGAGACACAGAATCGGAAGCAGGCTCCAGGCTCTGAGCGGTCAGCACAGAGCTGAACGCGGGGCTCGAACCCACAGACTGTGAGATCATGACCTGAGCCAAAGTCAGAAGCTCAACCAACTGAGCCACCCAGGCACCCCTTTCTGGGTTTTTCTTGAGAGAGGAAGTGTGCACATGTGCGGGGTAAAGGCAGAGGGAGAGAGAGGATCTTAAGCAGGCTCCACACTCAGTGCAGAGCCCAATGCAGGGCTTGATCCCACGATCCTGGGGTCATGACCTGAGCTAAAATCAAGAACCCGATGCTTAACTGACTGAGCCACCCAGGCACCCCTCAATGAGTTATAGTACTTGGAGCGCACAGTAAGTGTTCAGTAAATATCAGCTAATTTTTAAAAAAATGTTTAATGTTTATTTTTGATAGAGAGAGAGAGAGAGAGAGAGTAAGCAGGGGAGGGGCAGAGAGAGAAGGAGACTCAAAAATCCAAAGCAGGCTCCGGGCTCCGAGCTGTCAGCACAGAGACCCATGCGGGGCTCCCAACTCCCAAGCAGTGAGATCATGACCTGAGCTGAAGACGCTTAACCGAGTGAGCCACCCAGGTGCCCCCAAATCAGCTAATATTATAGGGGAATGAAAAATAGGAGAGATAAATTTAAAGTCATGGTGGAGAAAATGAGAGGCTCCAACATTTATCCACTAGTGGTTCCAGAAGGAGAAAATAGGAAAGAAGCAAACAGCATTTGAAGAAATAATGGTGAAAAATTTTCTATACATGGAGAAAAATTAGCCCCTAAACCGAAAAAGACTGAATTCTGAATAGGATTTAAAATTTTCATTCCTAGACATGTTGCAGAGAAATTAAAACACAATAAAGAAAAAAATCTGAAAAGCTACCAGAGAGGAAACAGATTATCTGCAAATGAATGACATTCTGCCTGAAGCCAATTTCTCATCAGCCGCAATAGATGCCAGTCGAATAATAGCTCCAGAGTGATCGGAAAAACAATTAGAATCCTACATTAGCTAACCCGCATTGAAGGGTGAATGTGAAATAAAAAAAGTTCCCCATACCCACAGAATGAGAGAAAAGGCAATCTGGTCTCAGACTTTTGTTCAAAGAATTTATAAAGGATGAACTTTAGCAGGAAGAAAATCATACTCTGAAGGAGAAAGACTTCTCTCCCAGCCAAGCTGTAATAACAAGAGCCAGATTTACTCTCCTACCTGGAACAATCCAAATGCGGAACAAAACATTTGAAACAGTGGTTCCCCAGGCATCAGACGGTCAGGGACAAAGGGCAGGGATCTCTCCAGATGGGCAACAAACGAGGGGAGCCCTACGGTTTTCCCAGCTCACCACCTAGAAGTTTCCAGGCCACAGTGCAAGGAGGCAGGACTGAGGCACACCCTGGGTCCCTAGACGGAGCTGGGAGCTCAAGCCGGCCAAAGAAGCAGAAGTTTGCAGGACAGAATACCAGAGGAGAGAGCCTCACGGTACTGAATACTGATCAAATCTGCACGTGAGGATATGATCCAGGGCTGGGGAAAGAACCTCCCAGAAGGCTTAGAGGGAACTATTCTCAGAGTTCGCACGTAGCCCAGGAATAATGCCATTCCCACCAGCTAGCGTGGAAAATATAATTCTTGGGGCACTGAACAGAATATTTCTATACACTGACAACATCTCAGCAGAAACTAAAAACATCATTGGCAATAGCATAAAATATGCGAAATACGTAGTGATAAATCAGAGGGAAGATGTGCAAGACCTGTGCCCTGAACACTACAAAGCCTTGCTAAGAGGAGTTAAAGAAGGTATACGAAATAAATGGGCAGATATACCATGTTCTTAGATTAGAGGTTCCATATCGTTACATGTCAATTCTCCCCAAATTCATCCACAGACGCAACAGAATCCTGATGAAACCCCCAGCAGGCGTGGGTGTGGATGTGTAGAAGCTGACAAGCTAATTCTAAAATGTATATAAAAATACAGAGGCCCTAAAATGGGAAAAACAGCTTTGAGAAAAGAAAAGGACAAAATTTGAAGGACTTCTCCTACTTGGCTTCAAGACTTAGGATAAAAGTCCAGTAAGCAGGACAGTATGGCATTGGTTGCAAGAGAGACCGATCAATGGGACAGAATAGAGATTCCAGAAATAGATCCACACTTAGCTGATTGATTTTTGAAAAGATGTGAAGGCAATTCGGTTGAGAAAGGATGATCTGTTCAAGGGATAACACTGCAGCAATTAGATATCCACAGGCAAAACATAAAACCAAAAACAAGACGTGGAATGGATCATAGACTTCAACGTACTACATAAAACTATAAAACGTTTAGCAGAAGGGCGCCTGGGGGGCTCAGTCGGGTCAGCATCTGACTTTGGCTCAGGTCATGATCTCATGGTCCGTGAGTTCGAGCCATGCGCCAGGGCTCTGTGCTGACAGCTCAGAGCCTGGAGCCTGTTTCAGATTCTCTGTCTCCCTTGCTTTCTGCCCCTCCCCCGCTCGTGCTCCGTCTCTCAAAAATAAAAACATTAAAAACAAAACGCTTAGCAGAAAACAGAGAAGAAATTCTTTGAGGGCTTTGTGCTAGGCAAAGATTTCTTGGATACCACACAGGAAAAAATAAAAATTGGATACAACACACAAGAGAAAAGGGATAAATTGGATTTCATCAAATTTGAGAAAAACCTATTCTTTGAAAGACACGGTTACAAAAATGGAAAGACAAGCCACAGACCGGGAAAAAATATTTGCAAATCACATATATCCAGAATATGAAGAACTCTGAAAGCTCAGCACTAAGAAAACACAGAGCTCCCCACCAAAATGGGCAAAGGCACTTCACCAAAGAATATATGTGGCTAGCAAATAAGCATATAAAAAGATGTCCGACTGGGGTGCCTGGATGTCTCAGTCAGTTAAGCGACTGATTAAGACTGACTTTGGCTCAGGTCGTGATCTTGTGGTCTGTGAGTTCGAGCCCCCATAGGAGCCTGCGGCCTGCTTCGGATTGTGTCTCCCTCTCTCTCTGCCCGTCTCCTGCTTGTACTTTCTCTCTCACTCACTCACTCACTCAATAAATAAATAAATACACATTAAAAAAATAAAAAGATGTTCAACATCATTAGTCCTTATTAAAACACAAAGGAAAACCACAAGAAGATACTGCTACGCACGTATGGTTATGGCTAAGATCTTGCCAAGTGTTGGTGAAGACATGAAGCCACCAAAGACCTTTCTTACGTTGCTGGTGCAAATGTCAAGTGCACAACCATTTTGGAAAAACAGTTTAGCAGTTTCTCATAAAGTTAAACCTAAAGTTAAACGCACTCCTTCCACTCCCAGATGCTTAAGAGAAACGAAAGCATTTGTTGTATACAAATTTGCACACAAATGTTCATTCCTGCTTTATTTATAATCGCCCAAGGTGGACATAACTCAAATGTCCCGAATCGACAGGTAAATGGATAAATAAAATGCCCCCAAATCGACAGGTAAATGTATCCCTACAACGAAATGGATATATATCCTCAGCAATAAAACGAATAAACTAGATATGCAACCACATGGTTGAATCTCAAAATAATTATGCTGAGTGAAAGAAGACAGACAAAAAATAGTACATACTGTGTGAGTCTATTCATATAAGACTCTAGAAAATGAAACCAATCTAGAGTGACAGAGAGCAGATCAGAGGTTGCTTCGGCACAGGGTGGGGCAGGGAGTTGAGGGAAGGAGAAATTATGAGTCACCAGGAAACTTTTGAGGGTGATGCTCATTATCTTGATACTGGTGATGATTTCATGGGTGTGTACATATGCCAAAACTTATCAAAGCTGCTCACGTTAAATGCGTGCAGTTTATTATCTGCCAATTACACCTCAATAGAGACGTTAGGGAAAAAATCCCAGATGGAAAGTGTGGGAAGGAAGAGGTGATAGTGAACAAAGAAATTGGCAAATGTGTGCGTGAGTCTAAATAAGTAGTGATTACTTAATAAACATTAAAAAAGACAAAAATTATAAGATAGGTTGAAAACGTTGGATTTTGTATTGGTTGGAAGAAAGAAGGTGAGGCTTTTTTATTCAACTCTTGATTTTAAGTGTGTGCTGTGCAGTTAACTTCCACACTAGCTGAGGGAACAAAGAAAAGGGATTTAAAAAAATCAACTCAAAGATGTGAAATAAGAAAAGTGAAGCAAAGGAAAAACGTGTGGTAATGAAAGTGATGGGAAAGCAGGCAAGAGTAGCTTAATGCAGCTTCTTAAAAATGCCTGTGGGGGGGTGGGTGTTGGCTCAGTGGGTTAAGTGTCAGGCTCTTGATTTCAGCCCAGGTCATGACCTCACAGTTTCCTGGGTTCGAGCCCTACATCAGGCTCTGCGCTGACAATGCGGGCCCTGCTTGGGATCCTCTCTCTCTCTCTCCCTCTCTCTCTGCCCCTCCCCTGCTCACACCGTCTCTGTCTCTCTCGAAAATAAATAAATAAACTTAAAACAATTAAAAAATAAAAATGTTGGGGCGCCTGGGTGGCGCAGTCGGTTAAGCGTCCGACTTCAGCCAGGTCACGATCTCGCGGTCCGTGAGTTCGAGCCCCGCGTCAGGCTCTGGGCTGATGGCTCAGAGCCTGGAGCCTGTTTCCGATTCTGTGTCTCCCTCTCTCTCTGCCCCTACCCTGTTCATGCTCTGTCTCTCTCTCTGTCCCAAAAATAAATAAACGTTGAAAAAAAAAATTAAAAAAAAATAAAATAAAATAAAAATGTTTATGGGAATCAAAGAAGGCTTCCTGGAGGAGGGGACACTTATTTAAGATGGTTTTAGAGAATGAGCAGAAGGTACCCACCTAGAGAAGGCAGGGATATGATAATAAATACAGGGGGTTGTTGGGGTGCCTGGGTGGCTCAGTCAGTTAAGCTTCCGACTTTGGCTTGGGTCATGATCTTGAGGTCTGTGAGTTCAAGCCCCACGTCGGGCTCTGCGCTGACAACTTGGAGCCCGGAGCCTGCTTCGGATTCTGCGTCTCCTTCTCTCTCTGACCCTCACCTGTTCACACTCTGTCTCTCTCTCTGTCTCTCTCAAAAATAAATAAACCTTCAAAAAAAATTTTTTTAAATAAAGGGGGTTGCATAAACAAATGTACAGGGAGATAAAAAGACATGTTAAGTCAGCACATGGGACGTGACCCTAGTGGGGGGCTGGAGGGGAGGGATGGGAGGCTGCCGATGGAAGTTGGAACCACATCACTGAGGGCCTTGAATGAGAGCAGTGGAGACACGCAGAAAGCTTTTCCAACCAGAGGGACGGGGAGTGGTGTTTTGGAAGCATCCCTTGAGGGCCATGTAGAGAATGGGTCAGTGAATCAGTACTGGAGACAGGGAGACCCATGGGGAGGGTTGAGGGGAGGCCATGGGGCCTCAGAGAAGAGGCCTCTCCCCATTCCCCTGCAACTCAGCTTCCTGGTCAGCATCGGTGAAGGCCCTGTGACAAAGCTGCGACTTCTTGGCTCAGCGATGAGGAAACTGAGTCAGAGAGAACTGTTGTCACAGCAAATCGGTGGTGGCACCGCGTCTGTGGAAACATGCTGTTTAAAAGTGACCTCACTTCTGACCTTCGGATCCACCTTATGAAGCGAAAGCAGCAAGGAACGAGCCCTGGCCTCGGGTCTGAAGGCCTGGGTTCTGGTGCCTGATGCAGCATTGGCTTGCTGTGTAACCTTGGCCAAGTCCCTAGCCCTCTCTGAGCTGCCATCTACTACTCCCTACCTCCTGCCACAAAGTGAGGGTGTTAGCCGATCAGGTCCTTCCACCTCTGACGGGCCAGAACTAGCTCCAGACAACTGCACGGTGGGTCAGCAGATCTGGCCGAGCTCTTTGTGTCCCCCTCAATGTCCCAGCCCCCTAGCATGCCCTCCTAGTGGTGTCATCCCTGCCTCCCCAGCACTGGGCTCCACCACCTGGGGAAGCAAGACCCTCTGATTGCTTCCTTCCCTCAAAATGAAAACCGCTTTAGGGGCGCCTGGGTGGCTCAGGTCACAATCTCATGGTTCATGTGTTTGAGCCCCGTGTTGGGTTCTGTGCTGACAGTTCAGAGCCTGGGGCCTGCTTCAGATTCTGTGTCTCCCTCCCTCTGCCCCTCCCCTGCTTGTCTCTCTGTCTCTCTGTCTCTCTCTGTCTCTCAAAAATAAATAAACATTAAAAAAAATAAAAACAGGGGCGCCTGCGTGGCTCAGTCGGTTGGGCGTCCGACTTTGGCCCAGGTCATGATCTCATGGTTCCAGCCCCGCTCTGTGCTGACAGCTGAGAACCTGGAGACTGCTTCAGAGTCTGTGTCTCCCTCTCTCTCTGCCCCTCCCCCACTCGCACTCTGTCTCTCTCTCAAAAATAAATAAACATAAATTAAACATTTTTTAAAAATAAATAGGGGTGCCTGGGTGGCTCAGTCGGTTAAGCGTCCGACTTCAGCTCAGGTCACGATCTCGCGGTCCGTGAGTTCGAGCCCCGCGTCGGGCCCTGGGCTGATGGCTCAGAGCCTGGAGCCTGCTTCCGATTCTGTGTCTCCCTCTGTCTCTGCCCCTCCCCCGTTCATGCTCTGTCTCTCTCTGTCTCAAAAATAAATAAACGTTAAAAAAAATTTTAAAAAATAAATAAATAAAAACAGCTTTATTGATCTTGTTATAGAAATAACATGGGCTTATTGTTAACATTTAAACTGTAACAGTAAGTTAGGAGAAAGCAAAATTCCAGTTTAATGCTATTATGCAAAAGTAGCTACCATTAAGATTTTAGCAGTAGTCTTCAAGATAAATCCCTATGTTCTCGCGCACGTGCACACACACACACACACACACACACACACACTTCAGACACCCTCACACTTTGTGTAGGTGGGATCATAGTATTTTAACTGTGCTGCAATCTGTTTTTCACTCAGTGATATGCCATGAATATCTATGTAAAAAATATTTACTTTGTTATTTAAAAAATCTTGATTTGGGGAGGCACCTGGGTGGCTCAGTCGGTCAAGTGCCCAACTCTTGATTTTGGTTCAAGTCATGATCTCACGGTTCGTGAGTTCCGTCCCCAGGTTGGGCTCTGGGCTGGTAGCCCAGAGCCCGCTTGGCATCCTCTCTCTCTTCCTCTCTCTCCCCCTCTCTTTCTCTCTCAAAATAAATAAATAAACCTTTTAAATAAAATCTTGATATTAATTACATACTCACATGCAAATATACCGTTTACACAAGTGTGTGAATGTGGTCAGCATGTACATGACCAAACCTACCTCTTTATTTTTAGTGGCTTCCTGGTTTCCTCTATAAGAGAATGAACCATAAACACTGCTGAAACGAGCATCTTTAAACCTAGATCCTTTTGCATTTTTAGGATAAATTTCCAGATGTGAAATTGTTGGGTCAAAAATGTGAACAGAAAAATGTTTTTTTTTAATAATTTTTTTAATGTTTATTTATTTTTGAGAGAGAGAAAGAGCATGAGTGGGGGAGGGGCAGAGAGAGAGGGAGACACAGAATCCTAAGGAGCCGACATGGGGCTCGAACTCACGAACTGCGAGATCATGACCTGAGCTGAAGTCGGACACTTAACCAACTGAGCCACCCAGCCGCCCCAAAAATGTTTTTTATACACAGTCCAACTATCCTCCAAAAAGTTTATACCACTTCTCACTTCTACCAAATATGAGTGCCCATGTCTCCAAACTCTTGCTAACAGAGGTCATTCACAATTTCTAACCTTAAAGAGGGACATGTCACCTCATTCGTTCTCATTTCCATTTCTTTGGTTTTTAATGAGGTTAACCATCTGATTATTGGCTATTTGAATGCTTCCTTTTGTGAAATGGCCTGTTTGCATCCTGTGTCTACTTATCTTTTGGGTACGTTTGTTTCTTACTGCATTTATTTATTTATTTAATTGTATTTTATTTTTGAGAAAAAGACAGAGAGAGCAAGCAGGGGAGGGGCAGAGAGAGAGAGAGAGAGAGGGAGAGAGAGAGAATCCCAAGCAGGCTCTGCATTGTCAACACGGATCCCAATGGGGGCCTTGAACTCATGAATTGTGAGATCATGACCTGAGCCAAAACCAAGAGTTGGATGCTTAACCAATTGAGCCACCCAGGCGCCCCTTCTTATTGGTTTTTAAGAGCTCTTTGTATATTAGGGATTTAACCTCAGACCACCTGGTTTCTCAGGGTCGGGGGTATTGGGCAATGTAGTCCCCTGTGAAATCAGATTCCCAAGAGACTGGAGCAGTTCTGCCTCTGGTCAGTGGAGGGCAGCAGTGGGCAAGATTCACTTTATGGCAGGACACAGGCCTGTCAGGAGCTGGACCAACATTCGCACACATCCTGCAAAGACCCTTCAAGACAGCTTGTCGGGAAACCGTTTGGTTCACTGACTCTAAGGGCTCCCCAACACAGAATGATTTCCCCCTTGGTCTCTAGAGACAGTTGAACAGTGGAGAGAATCAGGCTCTGAAGTCAGAGTGGAGTTTAATATCCAACTCTGTCACCTCCTGGCTGTAGGTTGGGTTCGGCCCTCCTCAGTTTCCTCAGCTTCCTCATCTGTAAAATGGACCCACCAATACCCACCATCACAAGACATGGTGAAGGAAAAGCGAACAGAAGAATTATGTAGCCCGGCATAGGGAGGTGTCCCTAACTCCTACCTCCATTCGCTCATTGGCTGACCAGAGGAAAGTGCTGGCTTCCCAGAGGCTTCCCTTCCAGAGGGAAGTTGTTACCTTCAAGTTTGCTCCTTCCCAGGCTTGTCCCCATGCTTGACCCCTTCAGTGTCTAAGGAAGATCCCCTTTGGGCTGGCTATGTCGAGGTAGACTGCAGGAGAGGAGATCCATTTTGGGGAGGTTGCTGATGAGGACACACACCAGGGTGTAAGGAAGGACCTGTATGCAGGGGCGACCAGCGAGAAACATTCTGAAAGGGCCAGCACCTGGCGAAGGATGAGAAGCATTGGCTGAGTTTTCTACCTGAGGGACTTCGTGGACGGCCAGGGCAGGGACAGGAGGAAAGTTCTGCTAACACTGGGCTCAGTTTGAGGTGCTAGGGGGACTTCCAGGACTCTCCCAGCAGTGGGAAATCACGGCTGTAGGTTGACCTCTCCCCTCCTCCCTGCCCCCCTCACCCCCACTCAGCACAACCTGGGTCCAGAGCTGCTCTAGACCTAAATCAGGCAAAGAAAGGAGATTGTCTCCTTCCTTGTTTCCTCTCTGATCTCCCCTCTTGCCACTCAGTTCCCCCTAGATTCCGGATCTGGAGAGGGGGAAAGGGGAAGATTGATTTTCCACTCAGGGCTCCGACCCCTCCCTTAAGCTAGGAGCAAGGCACCGCCTAAGAGGCCCCTGGCTCGGGAGGGGAAACCAGAAAAATGGGTTTCTGATGGGCATGACTATGGCCTGGAGGCAGGATGAATCATCCAAGTCAGCAGGCAGACTGGGCATTGAGCAGAAGGTGAGGGCTGGGCCCAGGCCCCCAGGTTGTAAGCTCAGTGGGGAGGTGCGGTGGGCAGGTTAAGAGGGAGTGAGGTCCCGGGTGTCCCCTGGGGGAAGCGAGTCAGGGGGAGGAAGGGTGTCTGAATTTCCTTCCTAACCAACCTGGCCCCACAGCTAAGGCAGGATTACAGACTTTTATTCCTTTGTCTATTACTGACAATGGCAATAACAGCTCCCTTTATAGACTGCTTACTCTACCACCAGCCTCCTGTTAAACTCTTTACAAGCATTACTCTATTTAATCCTCACTTACCTTATTGTCAATCTCCATTTTACAGATGAGGTCATAGAAGCTCAAAGAAGTTAAACCACTTGCCCCAGGTCACACTGAGGAGTCAGGGAGTCAGGGCAGAGCCCCCAGAGGCGAAGAGCTCCCCACCCTGTTCTCTCTCACCCCCAAGTCGTGGTTGGACCAGGTCCTGCACCCAGCAAGACCCTTGGTTTCCTTCCTGGCATCCCAGACATACCTAGAATCCTCGGAGCCATAATCAAGGTGAAGATGTCCAGTGGGTGACAGGTACATTCATCCACCGATGGGTCACTATAGGCACAGTCTCCCTAACGCCAAAGGATTCTGGGCATGTTGAAAAAAATTTTTTTTTAAGTTTATTTGTTTATTTGGAAAGAGACAGAGACTGTGTGAATGGGGGAGGGGCAGAGAGAGAGAGAGAGAGGAGAGACAGAATCCCAAGCAGGCCCAGGGCTACCGGAGCCTCACGTGGGTCTCGAACTCACAAAACCATGAGATCACGACCTGAGCCGAAACCAAGAGTCAGACACTTAACCGACTGAGCCACTCAGGCACCCCTGAGCATGTTTGTAAAATCTGTGAGTTTTGTGGGGAGGAAAGGAATGAAGCTACCTGATGATGTTTGGTGAGGAATGTGGTGGGGGCCCCACCAGATTGGCAGAGCCAGGGTCAGCTGAAGGAGGGTGCTGGGGGCTCTTTGGGGTTCCTTAAAGCTGTGCCGTTATGTGGTTCTGTGCAAAAGGGACAGGGGCGCGCATATTCGGGGGGGATGGGTCTGCTGGCAGTCAGCCCCTACTGTGTGCAGGGCAGGGGGCCTAGTGCTCCCCTCCTATCCAGCCCGAGGTAGGCAGTGGTTGGTGGGCATGGCTTCCAGAATCTTATCAATCCCTCAGGAATGTGTGTGGCTTTGGTAAACCCCAGCCGCAGGCAGAGGAGTGGGGTACAGGCCAGGGCCCGTCCTTCCTGACTGTGGGTGGGGAACCTGGGGAGGGTCCTCCCCAGGCAGGCTTGGGCCAAGGCCAGGTTTGGGGTGGGGCTGGCGGAGGAAACCACGCAAGTGTCAGGCATTCCTGCCCCCTGCCCCATGCTGGCTTCCCCCCTGCTGCCAGGCTGCTCTCCAGCTTCACACCTCCCCCCCCATTTCTTCAAGATCTAACCCAGGAAGGTGCAACAACCTTTGTAATATCCTCATTTATGAACATGTAGAGAATCAGAGCTGCACCAGGCATTTCTCTTCAAGATCCTATTTAATCCTCATATGCTACCCAGTTATACATTTCTAATCACTGGTTTATAGATGAGGAAAAGTGAAGTGATTTGTCCAAGGCCACACAGCTACTAAATGTCGGAGCCTGGCAGGATCCAGGTGTCTGACTCCAAAGTCAATTCATTTCTCGTTTCACTAAGCTAGGGGTTTGGAGGGAAGAAGATCTGATCCGACCCGTAAGGGGTGTCCAGGCTGTTCCCAGGGGGATAGAAAGATAGGTAGATAATCTCACACAGCATGAGAGACGAAGCAGGAGACAGCAGTGACAGGAGCACTGGCTGTAGGATGGCTGTCTTTTCTCCTGCTGTAGACACTTTCTCTGGTGATGCAATCACATCAGGTCAAATCACCCCAGCAAAGGAGGAGGAGAAGAGGCAGAGGAGGAGGGGACGAGGGGGAGGCGGAAGAGGAGGGAAAGAGAGATCGAAACATGTGTGTGTGTTTTGATGGCAGAGGACCTGGACCCAGCCGTCCATGAGCCTGTATTTCCCCAAAGAGTCCGCCAACAATCTCCCTTTTTAGCTTGAGCCAGTTAGACACTTGCAACCAAAAGACATCGAGTCAACGCCACTTGCGTGGCGTGTAAAAGGCTTCAAAGTGAACTCAACTTTTATCTCCCAAACTTATGCCTTTCCATACTTCTCCATCTTGCTATATGGCTCCACCATCCACCCAATTGTCCAAGCCCTCCTCACCCCATGTCTAACCCAGCAAAAGCCCAATCAATCCTACCTCCCAAATATATCTCAAACTATCGATTTCTCTCCCTTTGCACTGCCACCTTAGTCCAGGCCATCATCACCTCTCACCAGGGTTTCTGCATATAGTCTTATCAATGGTCTCTCTGCTTCAATTCTTGCCCTCCCCCACCTTAAATATTTCTCCACATAGCAGCCAAATAATCTTTCAAAAATGTGAACCAGACCATGTCACTCTTGCGTAAAATTCTTCAATAATGTCCTGCTGCACTTGGAATGAAATTTACACTCTTTGCCAGGGCTTCTAATACCTGACCCTTATCTACCTTGTAATGTCATTCTGTCTTCTCTCCATTCCACAAAGCTGCCAAGCTCACTTCCCCTTTAGGGCACTTGTGTTTGCTGCTTACTCTGTCTGGAAGAATCCATATCTTCCCGTGGCTGTCTGCTTCTCGTCATTCACATCAGGCCTCAAGTGTTATCTCTCACAGAGGTCTTCCTTGAACGCTCTAGGCTAAGCCGCATCCATCTCTCACTCCCAACCCAAATTACTCTCTGTTCTGTCATTCTAGTTACCTCCTTCACAGCACTTTTCACAGTTTGTAATTTTGAGCCAATCAGAAATAGACCAGCCATCTTAAATACTGGAAACCAGCTCAATCTCTGATTGCATTAAAGTGATCTGCCTCTACTCCCCATCAAACTAAAAGTATAGGGGCACCTGGGTGGCTTAGTTGGTTGAGTGTCCAGCTTTGGCTCAGGTCATGATCTTGAGGTTCATGAGTTCAAGGCCCACATCAGGCTTGCTGCTGTCAGCAAGGAGACTGCTTTGGATCCTCTGTCCCCCCTGCTCTCTCCCCTGCTTGCTCTCTCTTACACACACACATACACACACACACACACACACACACACACACACAAAGTAAAGGTATATCCTTTCTTGAGGAAGGGAACATGAGCCAGAGCCTTGAATTTTCTCTACATTTCTCATCCACAATGTCAAAATTTAATCAAAAATTACCAAATATTCACGGAGACAAGCATTGACCAAAAAAAAAAAAGTCAAGAGAAAACGTATACAAATACATGACAGAAAGAGATCCACAGTAGACCCTGCTATTGGCATTAGCAGATTTCTCAATAAGTGATTAATACGATCAATAAATTAAACGAAAAGATGCAGCATTTTGGCAGAGAACTGGAAACTATGAAAATTATTTAAAGGAAACTCTATAACTTAAAAATATGAAAATTGAAATTAAGAACCCAATAGATGGGTTTGATAGCAGATTGGATGCAACGCAGGAGACAATTGGTGGGTTGGAAATAATCCAAAAGAAAACCATCCATACCAATGTAAGGAGAGATTAAAGGATGAAAAAATCAGAAAAGAATACAAGAGACAAATGAAACACAGTGAAGACGTTCAAATAGTGTGTAATCGGAATGTCAGAGGGAAAGAGAGAGAAAATAGAGCAGACACAGTATTCAAAGAGATGATATTTGAGAATTTCCCAAACCAAAGAAAGACATCAAGTCACAGGATGTGTGAAGCACTATGAGCCCTAGGCAGAATTAATACAAAGAACACCAAATTCAGACACATAATAGCAAAACTTCTGAGAACCAAAGACAAAGAGAAAATTTTAAAAGAAGCCAGAGGGAGAAAAAAAAAGATAAATTATCTTCACAGAATATACAATAAGGCTGACAGCAACTTCTACACAGAAGCAGTGATAGGGGCACCAAAAAAGCCATAGAAGTAATAGAAGCTGGCAGACGATGGAAGGAATGATAACCTCAAATCCCAGAATTTCGTATTCATCACTATGTCCTTTACTTCATCTTCTCTTTCTTTCACTTCTTTAGTTCCAGCCGTACTGGCTTCTCTGTCATTCCTTGTACATTCCAGACGTAGGCATACCACTGGCTCTTTGCACTGGCTGTTTCCTCTACTTGATTCATTTTTCTCTTAGATATTCACATAGCTATTTCCTTCATCACTTTCAAGTATCTTCTCAAATGTCACCCTTTCACTGAGGTCCTATTTAAAATTGTATCCACTTCTGATCTCCCTTCCCTGAGTTCTTTTTCACCAGACGTTACTACCTTCTAATATATCACATGCTTTATTTATTTATGATTGGGCTTTACAAAATTTTTGGTCTTCCTTGACTTCAATGAATTTAAGAGACTGATTCAATTAAAAATACATATTTAAAATAACTCTGGCTGTCTTTATCAGGACAGTTATTAAGGGTATTTAATATGCCATGATGTCAGAGACAGCAGTCCCCCTTCGTTCATCAATTCCCTTGTTTACCCTTACTTTGATTTTCCCCTCCTTTTATTGTAAAATAAGTCTAATCCTCTCTGAAAGTAGATGGGAGATAGATAGATAGATAGATAGAATCTGATATATGTTTGAGGATGAATATTTTCAGTTGCAAGTTATAGGAAACCCAACCACGAGTGGCCTGAGGAATATTTATTGTCTCACATAAGAAGTCATCCAGAGGGAGGGCATCTCCAGTGATAGCTCAATGCTGACATCAATTTGCTTTCAGTTTTCACATTTTATCACACTCGCAGGCCGATTGCTGTGTGGTTTCATAAGAAGACATGATGATAATATCTTACTAAAGGCGGATAGCTTCTTTTTTGCACCTCTTGTTTAAGGGCTAAGAAACTCACTTTTTGCAGTACTCCAAGTAGACCTCTTCTTGTCTCATTCACCAGGACTGCATCACTGGGCCATTCCAAAACCACTTATAGGAGAGGACAATGGATGATTGTGATTGGCTTAGACTGATCATGATTTGTCTGTGGCAGTGGAAGCGTCCAGATCTAGGAGGCAGATGGCTTCTTAATGCTTGACCAAAATCAAGGTTCTGTTATTAGGAAAATGAGTGCTGTTGAGTGGGCTCTTTTAGGCTCTTTTACACGGCATCTCTTGGGTTATCATTCTGAAAGTAACTTCACACCCTTGAGCTCACTAATCCTTACCCATCCAGGGGTGTTTTATCATCCTATTTTGCTGATGAAACTCAGCGATGTTGGATAACTTGCTGAAGGTCATAGAGCTAAGACATGTTAGATCCTGTTTGGGACCCACCATCCCCGGATGTCCTGCTTATGGATCCGTGGTGGTTTTAAAAAAAAACAAAAACAAAAAACAAAAAACTGGCTGCCGGGGCACCTGGGTGGCTCAGGCAGTTAAGTGTCTGACTCTTGATTTCAGTTCCAGTCATGATCTTGTGGTTCATGAGTTCAACCCCCATGTCAGGCTGTGCGCTGACAGCATGGAGCCTGCTTGGGATTCTCTCTCTCCCTCTCTCTCTGTCCCTCCCCCCCCCCACACGTGTGCACTCTCTCTCTCTCAAAATAAATAAATAAACTTGAAAAAAAAAACCCTGGCTGCAAAACTTGTACCTGAATGTTCATAGTAGCAGTATACAAAGAGTCAAAAGGTAGAAACAACCTAAATGGCCACCAACTGGTGAATGAATAAACAAAATGTGGCACATCCATACAGTTACATAGTATTTGGTCTTTACAAGGAGTGAAGTTCTGATACGTGCTTCAACATGGATGAACCTGGAAAACATTATGCTAAATAAAAGAAACTAGTCACAAAAGACTACGTACATGATTGCATTTATATGAAGCATGCAGAAAAAGCAAATCTATGGAGACAGAAAGTAGATTAGAGTTTTTTCAGACTGGACAGAGGGCTGGGGACAGTGATCACTAAAGGGTTTCTTTTGGGGACAATGAAAGTGTTCTAAAATTGATTACGGTGACAGATTGCACAACTTGGGGAAATACTAAAAACCATTGAATCATATACTTAAAATGAGTGTTATCATATGCTACGTAAATTATATCTCCATAAAACTTACCAAAAAAATGGCTGTAAATGGCATAAACAGTGCTGCTAATGGAAAGCTGGGTCTATGTCCCCTCCCCTTGAATCTGAATGGGCTTGCGGCTGCTTTGACCAATGGAATATGATGGAAGTGACAATATGTGACTTCTGAGCCTGGGCTTTTTAGCAGCTTCTGCCTGGCTCTCTCTAGACACTGGTTCTTGGGACCTTCTCGCTCAGAGCTCAATGCTGTTAAGAAGCCCAAGTCACACTGAACGACCACGTCTAAGCACTCTGGGTGGCATTCCCAGGTAAGCCGAGCCTTCAGCCATTCAAGACCAGGAGCCAGACATGTGAGTGAAGGAGCCTCCAGATGATTCCAGTCTCCAGCCATCATAGTCTCCCGCTTGAGGCCTCAGACATCATAGAGCAGAAACGAACCATTTCCATTGTGCCCTGTCCGAATTCCTGACCTCCAGAATGCATTTGCATAATAAAAAAATGTTGTTTCATGCTACCAGTTTGGAGTGACTTGTTATGCAGCAATAGATGATCAGAGCCACCTTCCTACTCCCAGCTGTACAACCCTTATCTCTGTTCCGTCTGTTCCTCCAGGTCTCGTAGGAGTCCTTTATCCAGGTGCCCTGGAGAGACAGATGGTCCTTAGAACCGAGAAGGGCAGAGTCTTTCTTTTCTCCCCTCACCCCTGAGGGTGTTTCCCTCACATTACACAGGGTTGAAGATTTCACCTGCAGGTTCAAATTCCTGTTTTAATCCGTGGAACACCTGCATTGACACCTGTTTGCCCTGACTCTGGGAATTGGGAGAAGGGCTTAGGTGTGTAGAGATTTGCTTTTCATTTACATAAATTTGCCGGGACCTCAGTTACCTCTGTCTCTCCCTTGCCCAGACCTCTCTCTGGGCTCTCGGTCTCTAGACCCGACTGCCTCCCAAGACACTCCCTGCCATTCTGCGACGTCCAACAGCACCTCAAACTCTTGTGTCCACAAGTGAACCCTTTACCTTCCCTTCCAAACCATGTCCCCCTCTGTGATACTCACTCCTGGGCCTTCTCATTCAGTTCTTGGGCTTCAAATACCACCTGTCCACTGATGACTCCCGACGTTTTGTCTTCAGCCCAGACCGCTTTTCTGAACGTCTTTCTGGCACGCCCACCTGTCTACTTGACATCTACATGGGCATCTGAAAGGTATCTCGAACCTAACACAGCCAGCTTGGACTCCTGGTTGCCTTCCACACGTCTGGCTCTCGGGCGGCCTTCCCCTTCTCAGAAAATGTCGACTCTTTTCTCCTACTGGCACAGGCCACAGATTTGGGACCCACTCGCGACCTCTCTTGCTGTTCCCTTGCTGACGCCTCCCTTCAAAGCACATTCGGAACCCAACACTGAATGTGCTCAGTGTGACCCTGCCTCTCTGAAACCACTGTTATCCATCCCCTGGGTTATTGCAAAGGCCTCCCAACCGGTACCCCGCTTTCAACTTTGCCCCTGTCTATTTCCCACACAGCAGCCTCCGTGATCCTTTTAAAATGGACGTCAAGCCGGCCACTTGCTTGAAACCTCCCCGGGTTCCTGTCTCACTCAGAGTAACAGTCCAAGTCCTGACAATGGCCGACTTCGTTTGGCCTCCCTGCCTCCCTGATCCCCTCCACTGCTGTTTCCCTCCCTCCCCCTCTCCAGCCGCCACGACACCCGAGATGCTCTTGTCACAAAGCCTTTAGGACAGCTATTCTTTGTGTAAGGAATGGTTTTGCTCAAGATACACACAGGGCTTCTTCTCTCATTTCCTTCCAACTTTGCTCAAATGTTTCCAAAGAGGGGGGAGGCTGTCTGTAGTGCCCTCCACACCACTCTGGCACTCGCTACCCCCTCATCTGGCTCTGCTTTTCTCTAGGGCGCTTAACATCTGACTCCTCATGTGCGAACTTGTTTATTATCTGTCTCTTTCCAGTCGAAAGGAAGCTCTATGAGCTTAGGGATTTACTTGCCCTGTGCTATCCTGGTTCTTAGAACAGCTCCGGGGACCCGTCATCTGTGGAATGAAGGAATGGATCCTGCACACGTGTTCATTTAGTCACAAAGTCATCGCTCTTTTTTTTTTTTTAAGTTTATTTATTTACTTAGGGAGAGAGAGAGAAAGAGAGAGAGCTGGTGGGGAGGAGCGGATAGAGGGAGAGAGAGAATCCCAAGCAGGCTCCACACTGTCAGTGCAGAGACTGACACGGCGTTCGAACTCACAAACTGTGAGATCGTTACCTGAACTGAAATCAAGAGTAGGATGCTTAACCGTCTGAGCCACCCAGGCACCCCTCACAAAGTCATTTCTACGCTTGTCTGTACCTCCTGCCTCCTTCACCAACTGCCCCCCCCCCTCCAAGTCGATGCCCTGGTTCACACCTCGCCTTCTCGCCCCCCTCTCATATTCCTACCATTTAGGGACAAACACGATTTACGCTTTGAAGTGTTTTCCTGCTGGCCTTTTCTCCTGTGCACAAGCTATTATGTTTTCTTACGTATAGCTGTGCTTCTACTGACTCTCCAGATTAGCGCTCTACTTTGAAAAAATCCTACAAGCATAGCAGCTAATGTGCCAATTTACTGTGTAACGTACATCAGGCCGTTTAACCTTCCTGTGCCTCAGTTTCCTCACCTGTAAAATGGGAATGATATTAATGCCTACCTGCCTCACTGGTAGGCTGTGAGGATTAAATCTGGGAAGTGAACCTGCTAAGCGCTCGGTAAGTGTTGGCTATTCCTCTATCTGGTGCTGAGTGCTCACGCTGTACCGGGCGCCGTTCGGAAGAAGACAAG
Organism: Acinonyx jubatus; assembly: GCF_027475565.1. Taxonomy (NCBI): domain Eukaryota; kingdom Metazoa; phylum Chordata; class Mammalia; order Carnivora; family Felidae; genus Acinonyx; species Acinonyx jubatus. The sequence goes on from NC_069381.1 coordinate 24,837,143, forward strand.
ACGACGCATTACAGGCTGCGCTAACTCCTGTAGTCCTCACCGCCTCCCCCTGAGGTAGGTGTGGTTATAGTTTACCACGGTAAGCTACAGAAGCTTCAGTGGTCTTACAAAGGGAAGAGAAAGCAGAGCTGGCGAAGGCTCCCTCCAGCTTACGGGAGTCCAAGGCTCCCACCATCTCGGGGATACAATAGCTGGTGTTCCCCAAGCACTCACTGTCCACTGGGCCCAGTGCTAAGTGTTTGCACGCGCAGGCATTTCTCCCACAGCGCCCAGTTTTCATAACCAGAACTGCGCAGAGCTTGATGGATCAATTAGGAAACACAATTTGCATCCGGCAGCTCGCGATTGGTCAGACACAAACTGCAAGCTGGAAGCAGTCTGGAAGCCTGCGGCAGCTGGCTGGCTCTTGCTTTGTTTACCCTAACAATGGTTGCTGCTCAAGGTGTGTTGCTGCTAGAAATGGAACGGCCGGTACTCCGGAGGAAAATCTAGATGTAATCAAGCCCAGGGATGCTTAACATTCGTAGCTGTGCGGGTAGCGCCGTTATTTGTTATTAAAATATCAGCAAGAAAAATGACTTCCCCGTTGCTAGAGTGAAGATCGCTAACCCGACCACGTTTTCACATGTGCTTTCGTGATGAAGTTCAAAACAACAACACAACAATAATAATAGCCCTCGCTTACATTTCTCGAGCTTACCCTACGTCAGGCCTGTGCTGAGAGCTCTTTATATGTCGTCTGTGTAATTTTTACAACACCTCTGTTTGTTGCTGGCTCCATTTTGCAGATGGGGAAACCAAGACACAAAGAGATGGTGCGATTGTTCAAGGTCACGCAGCTAGAAGAGGGCAGGGCCGGGCTCCCAACACAGGCACTCTGGCTTGAGCCGGAAATTTCGGCCCCTCCGCTGTACTCGATTGTTGATGGCGTAAGGTTTCTTAGTTACTGTATGATGGATGGTCCGAGAGGCCACGTTGTTTCATTTAGTTATCCTACCAATCCCCGGGGTGGTTACCATGACTTTTGCTGTTTCCCAATGAGAGTAAGGCACAGAGATGTCAAGCAAACTGCCTTTGAAGAGTCACACAGCCAGTAAGTGGCCCAGCCTGGGTCCAAAATGACACCTACCATATCCAAAGTCCTCAACCCACTTTGCCTGGGTCAAGCCTCCCTGCTGTTTCCTCTTACAGCACCAGTGACTGTCAGTCCATGACCGATTCTGGCCATCACTTCACACACACCTGTGTGGTTATTTCATGGTCTCCTCAGCTAGGGGACAAGCTCTGTAAGGGACCGTGCCCTCAAAGAGCTTGCCCTCACAGGGTCCCTCAGTGAGTTTTGCTCATTGTTTGTCCCCATTACAAAACAGGTGCTCAATGAATGTTTGTGGATTGTTAAGTGCTTCTGCCAGAGGCACTGAGCTGCAACCAAGAGACCCAGGGTACGTAGCTCAGTTCCCCCAGCCCTACTGAGGCAGTTTCTAAGGCTCAGGGCATTGGGCTCTGTCTATCCTGATCTCAGGGGTCATAGATTGATCTTGGCACCTGAATCTAAGCAGGTAGGGAAATGGAGTTAATCTTATCATCCAGAGATTGGACCCAAATAATGCTAATCGTCTGGCCAAATCAAGTCTTCCTTCTTCCTTGCTGGAAAGGCTCGTTTTATTTGGGTCCTGCCGCATTGAGGACAAGCACTCAGGGAACAAGCCCCTTCTCAGCCCTGGCTTAGTTAGGCCAATCATGATGATTACGTTCCCTTTGGCAGTATTGGCTTAGTGAAAAGTATGCTATCCAATCCTGGCCAATGGGACCTGAGGGGAAGTCTGATAGGGAAGCTTTCAATAAAAGATTTCTATCTTTAAAGATGATAGGAAGAAATGCCTTCTTCACTAAACATTGCCATGCCTATGCATGATGGCAGGCACTGCTGCAGCCATCTTGTGATGATGAGGCAAGACATTGCCAACATGGGAAGGAGGCTGACACCTCTTTGAAGACATCATTGAGCCACTGGATTTCCAAACTCTAGAACTTCTCTCCTTTGTTATGTAAGAAAACGAACTTCTTATGGATTAAATCGTATCTAGTTGGAGTTTCTGTTCCTTGCTGCTCAAAGTTTCCTCATTGGCACACAGGGAGCCCCTGGCTCCTGCGGCATTTTACTTGTTCAGCTATATCTGCACATTTTGTTTCCTAATTTGTGGGGTGGTGGAGCCTGGAAACTAACTTTTGGGAGGTTCCTACTACAAATGCATTGTCTCATCTCTTCCACTCAATGGGCATATAAAGTACAGTCTTTTTACTCCCAATTTATGGATAAGGAAACAGAAGTGCGGTCAGGTAAAGTGACTTGTCCAGGGCCATACAGTTCAGCTCCCCATTGCTTATTGGATAAACCCAAACTTCTTACTATGGCACTCAGTGCCCTTCAGGATCCTTGGTCCCTCCTACCCTTTTCAACTTCAAACCTCACCATTCCACATTCCCCTCCAGGCTCCAAGCTCTAGTCAGATTGCCCTTCCTTCAATTTTCATGCTGTGCCCTTCACCATGTTTCTCCCTCTGCCTGGGACCCATTTCCTTTCGGCCTAACTTTTCACTCTTAAAAAAACAAATTGTTTTAATGTTTATTTATTTATTTTGAGAGGGGGAGAGGGAGAACAAGGGAGGGGCAGAGAGAGAGGGAGACAGAGGATCTGAAACGGGCTCTGTCCTGACAGCAGAGTCTGATGCGGGGCTCAAACTCACGAACCATGAGATCATGACCTGAGCCAAAATTCAGTTGGGTGCTCAACTGACTGAGCCACTCAGGCACCCCTGACTTAGTCTTTTTTTCTTTTTTTAATGTTTATATAATTTTGAGAGAGAGAGAGAGAGAGAGAGAGCAGGAGTGTGGGAGGGGCAGAGAGAGAGAGGGAGACACAGAATCTGAAGCAGCCTCCAGGCTCTGAGCTGTCAGCACAGAGCCTGATGTGGGGCTCAAACCCACAAACTGTGAGATCATGACCTGAGCTGAAGTCGGCCGCTTAACCGACTGAGCCACCCAGGTGCCCCGCCCCTGAGTTACTCTTTAAGCCTTGGGTTCACTGTCACATTCTCTCAGAAGGCTTTCTTGATCACCAAAGCTGGCTTTGGTGTGTGCCCTTCCTCTGCATGCCCTCAATGCCCCGTACTTCCCTCACCCATCCCCTCTCACACTTTATTATAATTGCCTGGAGTCACGTCTGTCTTCCCAGGGGACTGAGTTTCAGGAGGTGCAACACGGCAGTGTGGTGCAATGGTCAGCAGCATGGACTCCGGGGGCTTGACTGCCATCTCCATGACTTCCTAGCTGTGGGACCACAGTGCATGGTTTCAGGTCTCTGTGTCTCAATGTGTCTCCCCATAAGATAGGGATATTCGCTAGGCTCTAGTTCGCATGATTGTTGCGAGGATTCGATGAGATCTTTCGTGTAAAATACATAGAACGCTGCCTGGCACACGGCGAGGGTGAAGAGATCCTGTCTCGTTTCATTATCTCTGTACCCAAAGCACCCAGCGCCTACCAGACGGTTAGCCAGTGGCGGTAGAACAAATGGATGGACCGGTTGTGGTGGTTAATTTTGCATTAATGTGACTGGGCCCCAGGACGCCCAGATATCTAGTTCCACGTTATTCCTGGGTGTCTGTGAGGGTGTTGCTGGAAGAGATTAGCATGTGAATTGGTAGACTGAGGAAAGTGTCTTGCCCTCCCCAGTGTGGGTGGAATCTGTGGAGGATCTGAATAGAACAAGAAGGTGGAGGAAGGGAAAATTAACAGTCTGCCTGAATGCTTGAACTGGAAATTTGGTCTCTTGCACTCAGCCTAGGACTGATACCATCAGTTGTCCTGGATCTTGGGCCTTTGGGCTTAGACTTTAACTACACCGTCAGCTTACATCCAGCTAATCATGGGACTTCTCAGTCTCCCTAATTTCATAGTGAGCCAATTCCTTATAATACATTGCCTACCCATTATCTATCTATCTATCTATCTATCTATCCATCTATCATTGCTTCTGTTCTTCTGGAGAACCCTAGTACAGAGGTGGAACTCAGCTTATCCAGAACGCAACCCCTTGGGCACTGATGTGGCCTGAAGTGAAATGCTGTTGAGGCTCCTGCATCAGAGGCACCTGGGTTCAAACACTAGCTGTGTGACCTTGAGCAAGTTACTTCACCTCACTGTGCTCCATTTCCTCATCTGTAAAATGAGGAAACCGATCTCTACCGCGGAGGCTTGTTATGTCTATGAAAGATTCACCTGGCACAGAGCCCGGCATGTAGTAGGGGCTCAAATACCTTCAGTTTCCTTGCCGCCACCCCGTGTGATAATTTTTGCCCGGGGCCACATCAGAAGAAAGGATGTTAGGAAATTGGCATCTGTCCACTTAAAATCTCAAGAGATAAAGTAGTCTTTGTGATTTGAAGACCCATTCCCTGCCCTGTGCTGTCCAGGCCCCTCCCCCACCGTTCCAGGGGCCTTTGAACTTACTCAGCTCTGACAGGAAATGGACCCCCCACAGCAGAGCGATCGGAAGGAGCAGACCCTCCCTGCCTGCTTCCCGCAGAGCTGGAGGAAGCAGAAGGAACACTGAGGAGTGGAGGCAGCCCTGGCTGAGCACAGTGGCCCCCACGCAGGTTCCCCAGTCACCCACTGGCTACTTGTGCAACCTTGGTGGGGGCCTGCTCCCCTCGAGGCTCCGTTGGACCCATCTGTCCAATGAGGTTGGGTTCCATGACCTCTGAGGTCCCTTCTGGACCAGGCATTCTGGGATGCAGGAAGTGGGACCCCTCGGCTGCTAGGGAGATCAAAGGGTGACTTCCCAGAGGGGGCCTCACAGCTGCCTGCCCTCTGGAGCAGCTCCTGGCTTCCTGCTCCACACGGAGCCTGCTGTGCAACCCTGGGAACTGCGGAGGCCTCAGCCAAGGTCGGACACTGGGTTTCCTCAACCCCCTTATGCTCCCAACCCAACCTGAGTCATAAGTTTGAGACACTTGACTCCATTTTCCTCTGTTAGCCACCTGGGATGGAGGTACCATGCTGTGTATTCTTCAAGTTTAATTCACCGGAAATGCCTGTCTGTGCCTTACGACCCTGGGGAACTTCCCTCTTCACCCTTCCAGAACCTCCCAGGACTGTGCAGGGTTAGTGGATCCTATCCATGCTCCTCACCTGGCCTTTGACACTCATGATGCTTTGCCTGGCCTCCCATCCTCCAGTTGTGGCTGGTTGATCTCTCCTTACTGTGCTCAGTGCCACCCCTACATCTTTATAGATGCTGTCCCTGCCCTGCACACCCGCTTCCTGCGCCCGTACGCCCAGCCTGACAGAGGACAGGTGCTTTTCTAGGTCATCTCGCTTCTTCCTGGCAAAAGCGTCTGGGGGAGATATTGTTGCTGTCTGCATTTCCCAGGAGGGGGAAACAGAGACTGGGAAAGGTGAGGTGCCCCGCTGAAGGTCTCTGGGCTGAGACCAGTCTAGAAGCCGGCCTCCTCTCTCCACCTCCTGGGCCCGTCCCACACCCTCCCCTCCCAGCTTCCATTGGCTAGGACTCTTGGGTTTGCACAGCACAGAAACCCAATTTGAAGAAGCTTAAGCCAAAAGGAAAGGTACTGATTTCTTAGAAAGATACAGAGTAGATTTTAGAGTGGGACTCAGGAGCCAAACTGTGGGCAGCAAACACTAATTATGCTATTTTCTACCATGCAGCCTCCGACAAGTGAGGGCACCTCTTAGTGCTTCAGTCTTCCCATCTACACAACAGACAGAGTTATAATGACACCTCCTTCCCTGCGTTGTTGGGAATGGTCAGTGAATTAGGGCAGTGACTGTAACCCACAATCAGAAAGCTTTTTTATATCAGAGCCCGGTACACACATAATATAAAACAGAAATCATAAAACAATATCTACCCTTACTGTGTGTGATGTACTCTGATAATTTCTGTTGTAGTTTAGTCTAATCTATTTTGTTTATTAAAAAATACTGGTACCTGGGCGTCTGGGTGGCTCAGTCGGTTGAGCGTCCGACTTCGGTTCAGGTCATGATCACACGGTTTGTGGGTTCGAGCCCCACGTCGGGCTCTGTGCTGACAGCTCAGAGCCTCGAGCCTGCTTCACATTCTGTGTCTCCCTTTCTCTCTGCCCCTCCCCCACTGCATGCACGCACGTGCTCTCTCTCTCTCTCTCTCAAAAATAAATAAATGTAAAAATTTTTTTTAAATATTGGTATTAATCCCTTCATGGCCCCTCTCCCTACATGGGTTGTGGCTGATGTTTGAAAATTGTTGGTGTCTAAGAACTTTTCTGGCATATAACATTTGCTACTCTTTTTTTTTAATTTTTAAATATTTTTATTTATTTTTGAAGGAGAGAGAGAGACAGAGACAGAGACAGAGACAGAGCATGAATGGGGGAGGAGCAGGGAGAGAGGGAGACACAGAATCAGAAGCAAGCTCCAAGCTCTGAGATGTTAGTACAGAGCCCGATGCAGGGCTCGAACTCATGAACTGTGAGATCATGACCTGAGCCGAAGTCGGATGCCCAACCGACTGAGCCACACAGGCACCCCCGTTTGCTACTCTTAACGTTTTTTTTTTTTTAAGTTTATTTCTTTATTTTGAGAGAGAGCAAGAGAGAGCTCTTGCTGAGAGGCAGAGAGAGAGAGAGAGAGAGAAAGAGAGAATCCCAAGCAGTCTCCGTACTCTCAGTGCAGAGTCTGACGCAGGGCTTGAACTCAGGAACCATGAGATCACGACCTGAGCCAAAATCAAGAGTTGGACTCTTAATGCACTGAGCCATCCAGGCTCCCCTTATTGTTGTTATTAATTGCAGACCCACCAAGACTAGAGAAGGACAGGTTTGATTACAGCAGGTGCTTTAGTGCAAACAGGAAGGGCTCTCACCTTGGCTTCTCCTTCTGTGTCAGCATCTCTTCCTCGTGCTTGGCCTTCCCCACTCATATGAGCCATAACTGCAGGCAGCTCTCAGATGACATTGATATGGCTCTACTACCAAAAAGGAAAATAGTGCCTTCCTCTTCCCCCATCTAGCTTCAGTGATAATCAAAACTAACCTTTATTGAGTGCTAATGAGGGCCACTGTTCTCTTTACAGAATTCTCTGACTCAATCCTCATGATAACCTGGAGTCCCTGGAGAGATTGGCTGGATGCTCATCGAATTCGTTTCCTCTTCCCGGACCCACAGATGAACTGCATTTCCCAGTCCCCATGCACCTGGCTGGGGCCATTGGACTAACTCTTGCCAATGGAATGAGTAGAAATGATCCCTGGTTCAAGGCAGTACAGCCTTCTTTGTGCTCTCTTTCTTTAACCTGCCAGTGGGCTGGGGACAGGGCAACCTTGAAGCCATGTGTTAAGGATGATGGAACCGCATGAGCGTCGGTCTCGGAATGACCTCACAGAGCAGAACTGATAACGCACCACTGGCCTCTGACCGTCAGCAGTGGAGTATGACAAACAGAAGAATTTGTTGTACCAAGTCAATGAGATATTGGGACTGTTTATTACAGCAGCTAGCATCACCCGGCCTGATTCAAACAAAATACTTATTTGTCCATATTTTATAAATAAGGAAGTTGAGGCATCGAGATGTTAAATAATATACATTTTGTTGCAAAGTTAGCAGGTGATGAAGCCAGGATTTGAATAGGAAGCTGCATTATGAACACATATTCATTTTTCTGTGCTGTAGATCAAGTTCAGCAAACTTCACCTGCCACAGACCAAATGCTACCAGTACTGTTCATTTACCATCTTTGGCTGCTTTCACCTGCAGGGGCAGAATTTAGCACAGAATTGATCATTGTGAAAGAGACCATAACCCCCTTGCCCACCAAAGCTGAGAATATTTACTATTTAGCTTTTTATATATAAAAAAAATCTTGGCAGGGGGCACCTGGGTGGCTCAGTCAGTTAAGCCGCTGACTCTTGATTGCAGCTCGGGTCATGATCTCAGGGTTGGTGAGTTGGAGCCCCAAGATGGGCTCTGTGCTGACAGTGCAGAGCCTGCTTGGGATTCTCTCACTCTCTCTCTCTCTCTCTCTGCCCCTGCCCTGCTCACATGTGCATGCATTCTCTTTCTCCCTCAAAATAAATAACTTTTTTTAAAAAAAGCTTAGAACCTCTGCTCTAAATTGAAAGATAACTTCTCTTCCAAAGTCAGTCTGAGTCATGTGTTTTGGGTGGACTATTCCACATAGGGGAGGAGAGTGAGGTGCTGTGATTGGTCAAGTTTAGGTCAGGTGCTTGCCCCTCGGCCAATCAGTGCAGCCAGGAAGGCAGGGTTGTATAAAAATATAGAGCCAGAACTAAAGGAGAATGTTAGGGACTGAATTGTGTCCCCCTAAAATTCTCATGTTGAAACTCTAACTCCCAATGATTACACTTGGAAATAGGGCTTCTAAGGAGGTTAAATAAGGTTAAATAAGGTCATAGGTTAAATAAGGTCACTGGTGTCCTTATAAGAAGAAGAAGAGGGGCACCTGGGAGGCTCAGTCCGTTGAGCGTCTGACTTTGGCTCAGGTCATGATCTTTTGGTCAGTGAGTTTGAGCCCCGTATCAGGCCTTTCTGTCAGCCAGCTCAGAGCCTGGAGCCTGGAGCCTGCTTTGGATTCTGTGTCTCCTTCTCTCTCTCTGCCCCTCCCACACTCATGCTCTGTCTCTCTCTCTCTCTCTCAAAAATGAATAAATGTTGAAAAAATTAAAAAATAAAAGAGGAAGAGACATCAGAATTTGCTCTCTGTTCATGTGCGCACAGAGAAAAAGCCACGTGAGAATGAGGAGAAGGTGACTCCCTGCAAGCTGAGGAGAAAGTCCTCACCAGGAACCAACGCTTCTTGGCACTTTGATTTTGGATATCTAGCCACCAGAACGTGAGAAAATAAATTTCTGCTGTTTAAGCTACCCAGGTTATGGTATTTTGTCATGGCAGTCCGAGTAGCTGAGTACAGGAGGAGTGGTTTTCCGAATGGCGTTTGTTGGTTGAGGGCATGGGAAACACAGACATGATGAATTAGTACTGGGAGAATCACCATGAGCCAGGTAACACCCACATCCCCCAATCCGTACTGCTGCCCCATGATCAAGTACCACTAACATAGTATCTGGTGTTGCAGCCCAAATCCAAAGGAGATCTCAGATTTGCTCTCTCCTGCTCCAATATTCTTTAATGTTTATTTATTTTTGAGAGAGAGAGAGTAAGCAGGGGAGGGGAAGAGAGAGGGGAGGACAGAGGATCTGAAGTGGCCTCTGCACTGAGAGCAGCGAACAGGCTCTGACAGCAGTGAGCCCGATGCAGGGCTCAAACCCGCAAACTGTGAGGTTGTGACCTCATCTTCAGGGAGCTGAAGTCAGATGCCCAACTGAGCGAGCCACCCAGGCGCCTCAGCCCTGCACCAATATTCTTGGCAGGACCCTGCACACTGGGCCCCAATGGGGTCCCCAACATTCCATTTGGGGGACCCTGGGTCATTTTCCTGTACTGACATACATATTGGCACATAGACACATACTGCTATGCATTATACATATTGGTACACAGCAGAAGGTAAGGAAGTGCTCAAAAGAACGATGGGACGTATCAAGAGGATACAGGAGCTAATTTGAAGAGGCTCCCACTGGCCAAATCAGGGACAATCTGAAAGTCAAAATAATAAATGATAATAATGGATTATAACCTGTTGAATGAAATAATTTATGAGTCCATACAGAAGGAAAGGAAGGAAGGAAGGAAGGAAGGAAGGAAGGAAGGAGAGACAGAGAAAGAAGAAAGAAAGAAAGAAAGAAAGAAAGAAAGAAAGAAGAAAGAAAGAAAGAAAGAAAGAAAACATGTCATCTACTAAATATAGAAGGAATAAGAATTAGAAAATCACCAAAGAATGGTAGAACTAGTGGGTAAACGCTCACAAGCAAGAGGATATTAATGTGGTCTCAGAGTATCTCTCCCATGCTACTTAAAAAGGGAAACCTGGAAACTTTACAAAGGTTTCTACTTTCACCAAGAGATCAAAGCTAACATGGCCAGTATCAGGAAGAGTTGACATGTGTGCTTCCTGATATTATGCCCTGGATCAGTGGCATATCAAGGGTGTGGCTGTGGGGCAGGGACTCACTGCCCTGCATGCAGGCAGTAAGGAATAAATTGCGTTCTAAAATTTTAAAATAGTGAAACTGGCTAACATTGATTTCTTTTTTATTATCACCATGTACTAGCAATTTGGTGATGAAGCAGCCCTCTCTGAAATCATCTAAGCCACTGCTGCCGTTATTTTGAGTTTTAACTATATATTTAAGTATATATTTGGTATATATTTAATTATGTGTATATGTATACATATATACACAAATACCCGGGTACGTATTTCAAATTAGCATATTTTAATCACTTATGTTCTAATAAACGTTGGGATCAACATGGAGTTTATTTGGCAAATTCCCAGTTACACAGCTGGCCCCGGTGTATGTGGATTCTGCAGAATGTGTTTCTTTTTTCAGAGTAAGTTAATTTCAGTTCTCATCCATTCAAGCTAACTGGTGCAGTTTTTGCCTCCAACCCCCCCACCCCCCGCCCCTGCGCCCCCAGCAACTGCATATCCCGTGTTCAAATAGTGGACTCAAAATGAGCAATGGGAGCAGGGCGATGGCAAAGAAACTAAGCCCCAGTCAGTTTAATTCTGACATCCTGTGTGACTAGCTGGGGTCTTTTTCCCATGCGTGACATTTTTGGGAACTTTAGGAAAAATGAAGTTCTTTTCAGCCTCGCTTCATTGATGGGAAATGCTGCAGAATGAGGAACAGTGAAAAGGCTTTCCCAGACAAAATGATTGCTCACACGAAGCTGTGCATGTGCCGGAGATGATGTTTGAAAAGTTAACCTCAGCCTTTGAAGAACCGTGTGATCCAAAGAAGGATCCGTTCCGATTGTGCTCTCTGCCGAACATGACTATTTTCTCCTGAGTTTATCTTCTATCAAGTGTGAAGTTTTAGGTGAGGTCAGTCAGACACAAAAATATTTGAATCAGCCAGGATCGACCTTGATCACTGGACGGTATAATATCCAGCTTTAACATTGCTTCTTGAAGGCTGGGTGGACAGAAACTATGCAGCAACACATGTAGGGAAGTGGACATTTACAGAGAAAAAAAATAATCAGATTTCCAAGAAGGGAGCGGGGAGGAGCAACAGAAGATGCCGGTCTTACTCTGCCAGGAGAAATAAAAGGGAAATGCTTGGATGCTTGCAACCGTTTTCAGCAAAAATTGGATATACTTGAAAGACAATGGATCAAACAATGTTAGTTTTCAGCCATTTTGTCTGTTTTTGCAAAAGAAGAAAAACTTTGGAAGTTGTTTTTGTTGTTGTTTTTAACCAAGTATAATAGAAATATTTGACGAATGAATTTTCTGGTGAATGGGTTTTAGTGGAAAATTTTTTGACAGTAGAGATGTTTGAATCAGTATCAATCCCAAAGAAACAAAGCCAGGAGCTGCACTGCAATTTCTTGGATTTATTGTGAAAGGGATTTTTATGAGTCTCTTCCAAACTTGCCCCTGTGTTGAATACTTTTTCTAACTATCGTATATCTGATGATTCATACGAAAGAAACTTTTCTAGATAGTTAACATTAATAAAAAGTATTCTTTGATCAGTTGTGAATAGACAGATTTACAAACCTGGCTACATTTTCTGTTGAACGTGAACATATGAATAAGGTGGAATCTGATGAAGTCCTGAGAAATTTACATCAGTTAAGGCACAAAAACAGGAACTGTACGGTTGTTATGCATTTCTGTGACAGATACGTTTTTCTTCCCTATTCTTACATAATTAAACACTATTAACGATTGTGTTTTCCTTTTGTGTACTATAATTTTAAAAAATACGTTCTCATATTTTCAGTTTAGTGGTATTTCTGTGTTTCTTTTCTAGGCCATTATTATCACTCGTATCATTTCACGATTACTTCTGACAATGATTGTGTCATATAGAAGAGGAGAGTATAGGGGCGCCTGGGTGGCTCAGTCGGTTAAGCGGCCGACTTCGGCTCAGGTCATGATCTCGCAGTCCATGAGTTCGAGCCCCGCGTCGGGCTCTGTGCTGACAGCTCAGAGCCTGGAGCCTGTTTCAGATTCTGTGTCTCCCTCTCTCTCTGACCCTTCCCCGTTCATGCTCTGTCTCTCCCTGTCTCAAAAAATAAATAAAACGTTAAAAAAAATTAAAAAAAAAAAAAGAAGAGGGGAGTATTAATTTAAAACAGATTTGTTCTGGGGGGTCAAATGCCCTAGGTCAGACACAGACATTCAATGGTATTCCCACCAAAAATGTATCATCTGATTCTGGTCATGAGGAAACATCAGACAGACCAAACCTGGAAGACGTTTTACAAAATAACTTGTCCGTGGAATCTTCAAAAATCTCAAGGTCAAAAAAGACAAAGAAAGTCTCAGGAATTATTTCAGATTAAAGGAGACTAAAAAGATATGACAATTAAAATCACTGCGTTGGGGCGCCTGGGTGGCTCACTTGGTTTAGCGTCCGATTTCAGCTCAGGACTTGGTCTCACAGCTTGTGAGTACAAGCCCCATGTCGGGCTCTGTGCTGACAGCTCAGAGCCTCAAGCCTGCTTCGGATTCTGTGTCTCCCTCTTGCCGCCCCTCCCCTGCTCATGCTCTGTCTCTCTCTGTCTCTCAAGAATAAATAATAAAAAAATAAATAAGTAAAATAAAATCATTGCATCATCTTGGATTGGATCCTGGACTGGGAAAAAATAATTATAAAGAATATTATTTGAACAATTGACAAAATTTGAACATGGACAGTGGATTAGACAAGAAAATCATATTAATGCTGAATTTCCTGTGCTTGATGATTGTATTATTGTTCTTTATTAAAAAAATTTTTTTTTAATGTTTATTCATTTTTGAGAGAGAGACAGAGCAGAGACAGAGCATGAGGGGGGGAGGGAAGGGCAGAGAGAGAGGGAGACACAGAATGTGAAACAGGCTCCAGGCTCTGAGCTGTCAGCACAGAGCCCGACGCGGGGCTAGAACTCATGGACCGTGAGATCATGACCTGAGCCGAAGTCAGATGCTTAACTGACTGAGCTACCCAGACGCCCCTATGTTCTTTAAGACACTACTTTTGTTCTTAGGAAATATACCCTGAAATATTTAGTGGAAAGGGGCAGGATATCTCCATATGGGTGTGTATTGTGTGTATGTGAAGATACATGTTTAGATAGAGATAAAATAACAGTGAACGAGGCAAAATGTGTACAAATGGTGAACCTGGGTAAAGGATATCTGGGAGTTTCTTGTGCCATTACTGGAACTTTTCTATAAATTTGAAATTATTTCAAAATGGATGTTTACCAACCGACAAACAGACAGGTGAGGCTGGACCCAGCTGCACCCAGCTGGACCCAGTGGTATATGGGGTAAAGGCAAGAAAAGACCTGAGAAGCATACTTAGCTACTGATTGTGGAAGAAATTACACAGAGAAGAGAGAACCAAGGATGAACCCTAGGGAGACTAAGATTTTTTTTAAATTTCTTTTTAAATGTTTATTTATTTTTGAGAGAGCACGTGTGCGAGCAGGGGAAGGGCAGAGAAGGAGGGAGACACAGAAACCAAAGCAGGCTCCAGGCTCTGAGCTGTCAGCACAAAGCCTGACGTGGGGCTTGAACCCATGAACCACGAGATCTTGATCTGAGCCGAAGTCTGGTGTTTAACTGACTGAGCTACCCGGGCACCCTGGGGGACCAAGACTTAAGAGCTACCTGAGACCAAGATTTAAGAGCTCCACTGGCTGGCTCAGTCAGTGGAGCATGTGACTCCTGATCTTGGCGTTGTGAGTTTGAGCCCCATGTTGAGCGTAGAGATGACTTAAAAATAAAATCTTAAAAAAAAAACCTAGCTGAGGAAGAGAAGTCAGCAAAACAAACGGGAGTAATCAGAGAGGCAGAGGGAGTGTTAAGTGACAGTGGTGTCACAGAAGTCCTGGGAGGTAAGAATTTCCCCAGGAGGAAGTGGTCAGTGGCAACATATGCTCTGAAAAGTTAAATAGGATAAGGACAAACTTTTAAAATCAGATTCCAGCAAGCAGCTAGAGGCACACCCACGATCGTACCTATGAAGACTCCGAAAAAGACAAAAATTCATTAAGACATTGAAAACCAGGGTTGAAAATCAATCCATGGTCAGAATCAAGGCTTCCCACTGATTAGAAGGTGGTGGAGATGGATTGAGAAGTGGAGCTGGTAAACGACCTGCGATATCTGATTTGCAAAGTGCTTTTACAAACATTATCTCATTTTGCAGACTTTGCCAGCTGGATGGGACCCCGGGGTCATGAACTCCAGCCGGGGTAGCACATGGGAGACCTCTGTGCTCCTGTAAGTTCCCAGCCTCAGGAAGGCCGGCCTCCCAGCACCCAACCCCGCCCTGCCCCAGGTCCCCCGTAGCCTCAGCCCCTCCCAGCCTGCTCCACTCCCTGCCTGGACAAAGCTGCAGGCATTTCCTCCTCCTCTGTGTGTGCAGAGCACCAGGTATATGGGGTGCCCATGGGCCTCCGTTTCCAGATCCCAAGACCCATCTGGGGCTCCCTTCTCTGGGGCTCTTGAACGTTCTAAGCTTTGTTTCTGCCTCCCCTCTGATTCTCCTTCCGCCTTTCCTATCTCCAGGGTAGGAAAGGGTGGGCAGGAAGGGGTGTCTTTTGCCCTCTCAGGGATTATCAAATGTTCTCTTAAGTCATAGGTCTAATGTCAGGGCCTAGGGTTTTGACAGGAAAACGTTCAGACCGTGAGCCCTTTGTTACCTGTGTTGTCCTGTTATCCCTTCCCTGAGGCACTAACCACAGGAATGCCCTCTCTACCCACATTATTTTCTTCAACAAATATTTATGGACTGCCAGCTCTGTGCCAGGCACTATTGTAGCCACTTAGCGTACAACTGTGAATGAGACAAAGTCTGAAGGAGGAGGGACGTTCAGAAGGTCGTCTCGCTGGGCTTCTAAGGCCCTCGATGTTACTGCTCGTGGGGAGGAGACACTCAGGGGGAGAGCTTTGCTGAGGCAACGTGGTGAACACAGGTGCAGCATGTGGGGTCCCACCGGGCCCCACCGTTCACTTGCTCGCCTGAGCCTGCCACATCTCCCTGAGCCTCAGCAACTTGGTTTGTAAACTGGGGATCCCGAGAGCTGCCACACAGGCTGTACTGAGGATTGAAGTGAGGTCAAGGGCAACTGAGTGTGGGACCTGGCACTCAGGGTGGAGGAGGACTGGGTGGGGAGCAGCTACCAATATTGTGTTTTCTTGATCTCTGGGATTTTCCTATGTGACTGCGAACCTCATTTTGTCAGCCTTCGGATTCCTGTCCTTCTCTGGGGCCAACAGACTTGGAAGGAGGCACTAGCCCTCAGCTCTGCAGAAGTTTGCTTTTGTCGGGTCTAGGGAACCTGATGAATGAACGAGGCGTCATGTGGTTACTCCTCTGTAAGGACCTGGGTTCTCTGTCCACCACCAGGGCTCAGGAGACCAGCTGGATGGAGAGTATAAATGGTGAGACTGGGTCTTCCGTGGGCCATTTCATTTAATCCACTCAACGACTCTGTGGAGATATGGTATTAGCCCCATGTTTATAGGTAAGAAACAAACCCTGAGGCTCAGAAAAGGATCACATTCCCCTAAAGGAGGTAGAATTAGTTTTTCAAATGTTCTGAGCCCAGAACCGGAAAAACGGGGTGGGGGGAGGAAGGGGCGGGGTATCAATCCATGCCTAATGCTAAGGCACATATGAGTGAGGGTTCTGTGGGTTACAAGGACACAAGGCAGAGCACGCCATAGAGGGTTAAATGGTAGCCCCTGTGTCCTAACCCCCAGAACCTACGAATGTGACCTGATTGGGAAAAAGGATCTTTGCAGATGTAATCAAGTTAAGGATCTTGAGATGAGATCACTGTGGGCTTTGGGGTTGACTCTAAATCCAATGACAGGTGACCCTATAAGCGACAGATGGAGAAGGCCATGTGGAGACAAAGGCAAAGGTGGAATGGATGCAGCCACAAACCTAGGGATTCCTGGAGCCGCCAGAAGCTGGAAGAGGCAAAGAGGGATTTCTCTGTAGAACCTGAGGAGGCAGTGTGGATCTTGATTTGAGACTTCTGGCCTCCAGACCTGTGAGAGAATAAACTCCTGCTGTTCTAAGTTCCTGTGCTTGTGTTACCTTGTTAACAGCAGCCCTAGAAAACCAGCACACCTGCCCAAGGGGAATTCGGCTGGCTCATCACAGCCTAGCCAAGGTAGGGGGACTTGGAGTTAGGCTGCACTCTGGGGGGGGCTGGGTGGAGGCATGGGGATGCTGCCTAGGGCCTTCTTCCCTGGACTCTGCCCCTCTCAGCAGGGGATTTCTATTCTCTTGGACGGTTTCTTCTGAGGCCATTGCCTTAGGTGCCCAAGGCGGGAAGAAGAATTCTGGTTGGCCTGGCTTGGGTCACGTTGACCGTGCAGTCCTCACTGGAACCACCTGGTTAGAATAAGAGTTGCAGCATTCCCCCTACGAAGGACGGGGCACCGAGTGCCACCGACGGGGGGCACTCATGGAGTATTTCACCCAGGCCATTGAGAAGCCTGGAGACCGCGTCTCCCCTCGTTGCTGAAGCATACAGAACGGTGCGCAAATAGGACTGGGTATACAGATCAGCGAGCTCTTGTCTGAAGCCTCTCCAGCTTTCCCCCGCCCCCTCCCAGGCAAGCCTCTCAGTATTTCTGTATTCCTGGTGATTTATACCATTGCTCTGGTTTTATGACACTTCTCTTTCGCTTTTCTACAGGCCCTGGGCAAGAATTTCGCTTTAGTGAATAATTATTATTTCGCCTGCCCAGTGCCCCCTACCTCTTGAGGGCGCCCTTCTCTCACTCCATCCCTATCAGTCGCCTGGGGTGTTATAGTCGCTGCCCTACTAGCTGCAGCTGATTGGCCCCAGGGTGGTCACCTGACTCAAGCAGGGCCAATGAGAGCAGAGTCCATTAGGCGGCTGAAGCTCTAAACCTCAGGTTAGCATAGCTGTTGGTGCGCTCGGCAGAAAAGTGGAGAAAGACTAAAGTTGGTATATGAGGGAGGCAGAGAGGAGGGAGGCCTGAAGTGTCCTTGACCCTGGTTCACTTGTTCCAAAGACCTCTGCTTCTGGCATGGCTTGGATTCTGTGAGCCAGTAACCTTTTTCTGCTTATGTGCTACCCTGGGATGGATTTCTAGCTCTTGCAACCCAGTGGCAAAAGAATTCCTTAGTATTATACATGAATGGAATAAAGCCTAGAACAACAGAGTTACTGGTCAAGTGTTGGTTCCATCTCATTTTACATATGGGAAAAACGAAGCCCAGAGAGGGTAAGTGAACCAGTCACAGCCACACAGCTTGTGAGCATTGGAGCCGGGACCCCAAACACAGGCCCCCAGCTGTCTGCCAGTCTGAGTCACTTCTTTGAAGATCTTTTCATGACTCCGACATCCTGGTTGGTGTATGGCATAGGATGATGGCTCGGTTTATTTCTTTCTTTGCCTCAATTTCCCCATCCTGTCCCTGTGGGCACACAATTCCTGGCAGAAGAGAAGAGAACCAGATGTTATCCATGTGGGCTGCTTTGAGTTCTCAGGGCCTACAAAAGGCTCTTATTATTTAATTACTGCAAATGGTAATTATAAGGGAAGGTAATTGTCTGCCCTTTCATTATGGCACTTTTGCCCTCTTCTTCTGGCAGCCCTCGGGCCAGTCATAAAAGACAACTGGGTCCAGATCTTCTGTGACAGCCCATCACTGGAGGATTGGAGCAGTTGGGGGGAAGGGCTGTAAATAGTTACTGCCATCACCTTCTGAAGGTGATTTGTGGATAATACAGCCCTTCCATACCCACAAACTCCTTAGATCCTATAGGAAATGGGGAATTAACACTCCCTGAGAACTGGCCAGGTCCTGGGCACTGTGCCTTCCCCAAGTGAGATCATGCCCATAAAAAGCCCAGCAAGATGCCTCACTTATAATAAATGTTTGGTAAATGGTAACGTATACAGTTTCTAAGCCTGACACAGTGTCCTGTGAATTAAGGATTCTTACCCTCCTTTTATAAATGAGAAGACCGAGATGCCTTTAGGTGCTACAGCTAGTGGGAGTATTTGAACCCCGTGTGCCTGATCTGAAAGCAGTCATGACTTTCACCTACAACTTGCCACAAGTTCCACTGACCTATTTTGCAATGGAAGAAATTGAGGCCCAGCATTGCAAGGTGGCTTGCCCCAGTTCATCGAGGGATTTACCAGAGTCATGACCTGGATCCACATGTCTTGCCCTGCCTGGTTGGGGCTCAGACTTGCTTCTGGCTCTGCTGTACCCCTCTCCTCCCCCATCATCTCCCCCCCATCCTACAAGCCCCATTTCACTACTAATGGTAGAGACACAACAGATGAGTAAGACATAGTCTTGGCGCTCTGGCTGAGCAAACACTAAGCTAAATGGTAGACCTGGGGGCCCCAGCATGAGGCTGGTCTATGTACTTAGCTGTCACTGCTCATGATGGACATTGCTAATCAGTCACAACATTTTCTGTGTTTAAAGCCCAGATTTTGAGTCCTTTGAGATTTAAACAAAAATTTGCTAGAATTTCCTCCCTCCCATCTTGTGGAAACCCAATGATGTCCCCAAGATTTCTTCAAGTTCCAGTGACTTATGAAGTCCTGATCACTTACAGCTCCTGCTTTCTACTCCCAGTGCCCTTGCATTCTCTCCTCTGCTTGTTTTTCCTCTCAGCTCGGGGACAATCTGGGCACCCCAGTGCCAACCAAACATCCAGCATGCGGCTCATTTTCCTGAAGGTTGGAGGAAACCGTGGGGGGGGGGGGGGGGATGTCATGGCAACGCAAAGGGCAGAAAACTGAGTAATAATATTTCTGTTTTGACAAGTTCTGCAGTCGCCTGTTCACTGGCACCCCTCTCCTCTGGCTCACCCATTTCACCAATCATCCCCACATCTCAGGACAATGCTCACCTATTTCAGCTTGTTCATTTTCAGAGCCTCCTCACCTTCAAAAATTCAACCCCCCTCATTTATTTTTTATTGGATGAATGAATCAACAAATATGTATTGAGTACCCAGTTCATCGTGTGATGTCAAATCATGGGATTAGAAATCTGAATGCAGAATCACAGCTGGGGCAAGTGTACAAAAACCGCTGAGTCCGTGGAGCTATGAGGGCATCCTGAAAATAACAGAAGGCTCCCCTCAGCATGTGGCTATGAGCCATGGTGTGTTAGGTGAGTAGGTGTTCACCAGGTGATTGGGGACATGGTGGGTATGGTCAGGCAGGGAGCACATGCCAAGAGGAGGGCACTGCAAAGGCTGTGTGACAATAGGAATCAGCATGCCTTCCATGAGCCCACAGGAGGCCTGCATGGCTGGAGCACAGTGGCCGAGGGGAAAAGTAGTCCTGGTTAAGGATGGAGGCTTTTTTAGGGGCCAGACCATGTGACATTTGGGGGCCATAATCCCTGTCATTTCATCATGTAGAGCAATTTAGGTCTCCATCTCCTGCTCAGCTCCCAGACAGCCTTGGTGTAGCCTAACCTCCATTACTATCTCTGCTAACAGAGGCCAAATACTCAGAGTCTTTCCAGAGGAAGAAGTTTTTCCTCCCCTTCTCCCCCGCCAAAAAAGCAAAAAAACCCCAAAACCCAAAAAGCAAAACAAACAAACAAGCAGAAAACGGAAAGGAGAGTACAGAGAGATGTGGCTTCACCCCAGTATGAGTTGTGCCACCACTTTAAGAAGGCAGAGTGGCCAGTTTGGGATTTAAATGACCCTTCTCTGGGTTATAACTTGGATGGTACAAACTGAAGGGCTTGAGAAGTTCCTGTTGGGGGTGGGAAAGTGTGGGGGAGTGTGGGCTGGTGTTCTCAGGGAAGATTTTTCCCCTGGGAGGGGTGGAGGGGGGTGGGTCCCTGAAGTTCAGGTAGCTGCATTGCCACGGCCTCACCCATGATCTCATGGGTACTTGCCCTGTGAAGTAGGCGTCAGCACTCTCAGTTTGCCCAGGACAACACTGAGGCTCAGAGAGAGGAAGAAACTTGCCTGCAATTAACAGCTGATAAGTGACAAGCCAGGGTTCAACCCAGCTCTTACTGGACTCTTAAACCTAATCTATCATCTTAAACTCCACAGCCCCCTCGAAGGGAGCAAAACGAACAAAGGTGAAGAGGGTGAATGGGCAGAGAGCTCCCATGCCTACTCTCAGTCTCTCAGCTAACACCACGTAGCGCCCACTGTGAACCAGGTGCTCTGGACCGGGGGTTGGAGGACCTCAGCTGCAGGCCTGACCCCGAAACTTTGCCAACCATTTTCCTTCTTTGGGCTTCAGTTTCCCCTCCTGTGAAATGGGAGATAACATCCCTGCCAGCCTCCCTCCCAGGGGCTCCTGTGGCGTCCGATTAGTAAGTGCTTGTGTTGACGCTTGAGATTGGTTTAGTTCTTCTCCTTCTTTTTCAATGTTTATTTATTTTTGAGAGCGAGACAGAATGTGAGTGGGCGAGGGCCAGGGAGAGAGGGAGACACAGAATCTGAAGCTGGCTCTGGGCTGTCAGCACAGAGCCTGACGGGGGGCTCAAACTCACAAACCGGGAGATCATGACCTGAGCCCAAGTCAGGCACTTAACCGACTGAGCCGCCCGGGTGCCCCAAGGTTGGTTTAGTTCTGATGGGAGGTACAGTCCGTTTGAAGGAGAAGGGGGCTGCTGGCTAGCGTGGAGGGTAAGGACAGGAAGATGGAAATCTCATAGTATTGAGGTCTCACTGTGAGCAAGCTGGGGATGTAATGTTGGGAAGCCAGCCTTGTGCTCAGCATGACAGGAGTCGCAGGGCCTGAGGGTTGCCTGGATACCTGCTGCTTTCAACTCCCCACATCCGTCACCAAGTCCTTAACACGTCCCACATATTGTCCACTTCTTTCCATCTCTGCTAAAGCCACCACCACTGTTCATCTGGGAGACTCTGAAAGTCTCCCTGGTTTTCTGCCTTGCCCATTCCAGTCCATTCTTTCCCCAGCAGGCACATGGACCTTTTAAAACGAAATGCGATCACATCGCTTCTCTGCCTAACGCCTGCCTCCCCAAGATTTCCTATTGTTCTCAAGCTAAATCCCTGCCAGGGAGCCCCAGGGTCATTTTGCAGTCCCCCTCAGTCACTGCTGCTCCGTTGTCCTTTGTGGCCCTTCAGCAGGGCCAGCTCCTCCGGGCCCCAGAACCTCCACACATAGTTCTTCTCTTCACCAGAAACGCTCTTCTCCCATTTCTTCCCTGGTCTCAACTTAAACGTCCCTTCCTCTGAGAAGCTCTCCCTGATCTCTTATCCACTCCCCAGACACCCCAAATCTCTCTTTTGCAGCTCTTATGAGGCAAATAATTATCTGCGTAACTACCTGTTACAGTCCGTCTCCCTAAATTAAAGTCCGCTCCTCTTCTCCTTCCAGAGGAACGCACTTCCCAGCCTCCCTTGCACTTGGGCTGGACCACGTGACGAGTCTTGGCCAATGGGGTGTGAGGAGAGGTGGGGTGTGTGTGTGTGTGTGTGTGTGTGTGTGTGTGTGTGTGTGTCCCTTCCGGGCTGAAGCGGAGGAATATGGCACACGATTCCCCAGTCTGTAGTCTCCTGCCATGGTAACTAGATCGGTCGTATGTTTGTTTCCGTGGGTGCAGCTTCAAGATGGCGGGGACTCGTCCGCCTAGGTCTCCAAAGCGCTAGAGCAGAGGATCCAGGATAGGCATGTGGCACAAGAGAGAAAGAAACCACTCTTATGTCACTAAGGTTCCAGAGGTCTTTGGCAACGCAGTGTAATCTGGTTTATCTTGGCTAATTAATAATCCTAACTGATGCTCTATCAGAGCTGGGCCTGGACCTTATGCACTGCCTCTCCAGTGCCTGGGACGCTAACTGTGACATAGAAGAGGTGCTTTGTAAATACTTGTTGAATGCGTGAATGAGTGAAAAAACAGAACATGGAAGACATGGTTTCCTCCTCAAAGAATTTATTCTCATGCCAGGGACAGCTACTTATGCGTACAGTAGTTAGAATATAATCAGGGGCTAAACTGTAAAAATTAAAGAAGAGGGCCACAGTGGAAGGCTTCCTGGAAGAGAATGAGGAGGGCTTGAAGAATTGGAGAGGATGAGAGTGGGCTTGCAGTCCACCCCATCATTTGTCCATCCATTCAGCAAATATTTATTCTAATGCATCATGATAAGTGCTTTGTCAGCAGCGTGGCCAGACGACCATGGTGCTCTTGGGAACCAGTGGAAAGTGCCTCTTTCCATGTGCAGACGATCTAGAACAGCTTCACAGAGGGGTGCCCGGTGGCTCAGTGGGTTGAGTGTCTGACTCTTGATTTTGGCTCAGGTCACGAGCTCACTGGTTCATGGGTTCGAGCCCTGCTCAATGGCAGAGCCTGCTCGGGATTCTCTCTCTGCCCCACTCTCACTCTTGCCCTCTTTCTCTCTCTCAAAATAAATAGAAAACTTCAGAGAGGAAGTGATGTTTGAGCTGAGCTTTGACAAGTGGGTGTTTGTCAGAGACTTAAGACATGGGGAAAAAGGACTAAAGGTCCTAGGCAGAGGGAACAGCATGTGCAAAGGCCTCGGAAGGGAGATGACCAGGACCAAGATGGCAGCCCACTTTGGCTGGCTGGAGCATAGCTTTCCAGGTAGTTAGACAGGAGGCTGGTGAGGCAGAGATTGACCAGATTATGGTACTCTCTGGACATAAATCCCTTATAAAGACCACAACTCAGCAATCAAAACCTTCAGGATTCTGTCCCCCATCTCTCTCTCCACCCTAAACTCCAGTGCCTTTGCACGTGCTATTCCAGGTGCCTAGAATGACAATGATGGTGATAATAGCAACATAATAACATTTGTTGGGCCCTTAGAATGTGTTAGGTGCTTCACCAACCATCATTTCATTGAACAACGACGTCAACAACAGTGTGGGTTAGTACACTTTTTTAGGAATTTCTTTTTCTTATTAGCACTATACTTTATTGGAACAGTTTTAGATTTATAGAAAAATTGAGAAAGTACTATAGAGTTCCCATATATCCCCCACCCAGTTTTCCCTATTTTTAACATCTTATGTTCCTGTGTTTATTATATCTTGTTACAAATACTGATGAATGCTTTTACTGATACATTATTATTAACTAAAATCCATAGTTTATTAAGATTTCCTCAGTTTTTACCTAATGTCTTTTTTTCTGTTCCAAGACCACAGGGTATTTAACTGTATGTCTCTAGGTTCCTCTGGGCTGTAACAGGTTCTCAGACTCACTTTGTTTTTGATGACCTTGACAGTTTTGAGGAGTATCAGTTAGGCATTTTTTAATTTTATTTTTTAATATTTTTAATTAATTATTTATTTTTTAATGTTTATTTATGTTCAGGGAGAGAGAGAGACAGAGTATGAGCGGGGGAGGGGCAGAGAGAGAGGGAAACACAGAATCCAAAGCAGGCTCCAGGCTCTGAGCTGTCAGCGCAGAGCCCCATGTGGGGCTCGAACTCACAAACCGTGAGATCATGACCTGAGCCGAAGTGGGACGCTTAACCGACTGAGCCACCCAGGCGCCCCTGTCAGGCATTTTTTAGGATGTTCTACTACTTGAGTTGGTCTCATGTTTTTTGTCATGACAAGACTGGCGTTATATAGGTTATTGGAAGACCATAGACATAAAGTGTCACTTTTATCATGTCATATGAAGTGACTTACTGAAAACATGGTTTGTGGCTGTTGGTGTTGGCCTTGATCACTTGGCTATGGTAGTAGCTGTCAGGTTTCCCCAATGTGAAGTTACTCCTTTCACCTCCCTTTCCATACTGTGCACTTTGGAAGGAAGTCACGATTTGCAGCCCACACCTTAGGAGCCTAGGGTTTGCTCCGCTTCCTTGAATATCTCCATAAATTATTTTGAATTCTTCTGCATGAGAGATCCTTTTCCATTTATTATTATCTCACTGAACTTCTCAGCAATGAGTTGATACTTTTATCGCCCCCATTTTCCTTCTTCCTCACCTGGTTCACCCTATATCTAATTTCAGAAGATCTCCACCTTGCTGAGGAAGAGTGGCCTCCTCTGTGTCATCTCCACTCCTCCCCTCCCTGCCCCCTCCTTGGGCTTTATAATTCCAACTAATTCCTGCCACATTGTTTAATGCCCTCCTCTGTGTGGCACTGTGCTTGGGGCTTGGGGCTTGGGGCTTGGAAACAAATGGCCTACATAGGCCCGGTCCTCCAGTTGCTCACAGCCTTGACACCCTGTACAAGACTGAACTCCCCATGGGGACAGGAACTTTGTCCAACTTGTTCATGGCTGTGTTTCCAGCCAACCAGCAAAGCGTGGAATGGTAGATCCTCAGTCACTATTCACCCAACTGGGAATGCTTCCAGGAGGACCAGCAAACAACTGGCAGGTGATTGTGTGTGAGTGTGTGTGTGTGTGTGTGTGTGTGTGTGTGTGTGTGTCCTTCCCTGGGGACTGGGAGCTCCCTGAGGACAGGGCCAGCCTTGATTCCTCTTGGCCTAGAGGCTGGGTGGCTTTGAGTGTCACAGAAGTCTGAGTCGGTGAAAGGACCCAGGGACTGGCCGCCTCCTCAGGTAGAAGTGAAGTTTGGAAGCTGACACAGCCCGGGAGGCCGAATCCGAAGGACTTGGTGACTGATTGGCTGGGGAGGGTGAAGCGGAGGAGGAGTCACACACAGATGGCTCGAAGGTCTGGAGCTGGGGGACAGCCGGTGCCACCTCTGACAGACTCTGCGAGAAGAGCCGCTGACAGCCTCAGGCGGCCCCACCCCTTGGGGTCTCGGGCCTAGGGCCAGGGAGGGCCGGAACCTAAAGAAGGAGGGGTGGCCCGGCCAGTACAAACTTCTGCCCCCATCCCCGTGTCCGCCTCTTAAAAAAAAAAAAAAAAAAAAAAAAAAAAAAAAAATCTTAGCCTGGATTTTGAGCACCGTCGTTGGTTACCAGCCATGGGGACCCATTCCGGGGGTCCCCTCCGGCCTGCCGTCCGCGCAGGAGACCCCCAGGGGCAGCCTGGCCCCGCCGGTCCCGGGTCCCCAGCCCGCCATCACCCGGGAGGGGGC
Organism: Acinonyx jubatus; assembly: GCF_027475565.1. Classification (NCBI taxonomy): domain Eukaryota; kingdom Metazoa; phylum Chordata; class Mammalia; order Carnivora; family Felidae; genus Acinonyx; species Acinonyx jubatus. The sequence goes on from NC_069381.1 coordinate 24,862,349, forward strand.
GGCGAGGCGGCGGCCCGGCCTGGGCGGGACAATGGCCGCGGCCGCCGGGGCCCCGGGAGCCCCCGCGCTGGGGAAGGGGCTGGCCTAGGGCCCGGCGCCGGTGCCCTCCCCGCTCGGCTCTGGCGGGCGGAGGGGGGCGAGGAGTTCCTTTGTGGCTCTGCCTCGGGCGCGGCGCGGGCGGGGGGCGCGGCGCAACTTTGCCAGGCGGCGGCGGCGGCGGCGGCGGCGGCAGCGGCGGCGAGCGCGAGACGAGGCCCCGGGGCCCGAGCGGGGCCCCCAGCGTGCGGCCCGCCCCCGCCCCCCGCCCGGCCCCCTCCCCTCGCGCGCCGTCGCCCGCGCCCGGCGCTGCCCACTCGCGGGAGCCCCCGGGGCCGGACGGGCTGCGCAGCCGGAGAGGCGGGGGCCCGACGCGGCCCCCCCGGAGCCGGGCGCCTGGCGCGGGGGCTCGCCGAGCGCACGGGGGGCCGCGCGGCGCTGCAGACCCAGCCTCCCGCCGCCGCCGCCGCCGCCGCCGCCGCCGCCGCCGCCTCGGCGCTTGCAGAACCCAGAAGTGAACAGCAGGCGACCCGGAAGGTTTGCGCGCGGCTCCGCACCGAGCCGGAGCCCGAGCCGGAGCCCGGAGCCGGAGCCCCAGCCCGGCCCTGCGAGGGCCGCCGGGCGCGGGGCTGCGGCCGCGTCCCGGAGCCGCCGCCAGCACAGCCAGGTCCGTGCGGGCCCGGGGCGCGCGGGGAGCGGGCCCGGCGGCGGCGGGCGCCCGCCCGAGCGCCCGCCCGCGGGAAAGTTGCGCCGAGTTGCGGGCTGGGGCGCGGGCCGGGCGCGGGCGCTGTCAGCGCGGGCCGGGGCGCTCCGAGGGCCCGGGGCCGCCTGCGCCTCGGGCCCGGCCCGGAGCGGCGGCGGCGGCGGCGGCGGCGCGCGGGTAGGAAGTGTCTCCGGCGGCGTGTCTGGGTCTGCTCTCCGAGTGTGTGCGTGTGTGTGTGCGTGTGTGTGTGCGTGTGTGTGTGTGTGTGTTTTCTTAAGCCGGGCTATTCAAACCTGCTGCAATTCTCCGGTAAACAATGATTCATGGGGCTTAATGCAAATAAACGGATTGCAAACGGCGCGGTTCGCGCACTTTGCAGCCGGCCCGGTGGAGCGGCCAGTGCCGGATTTCTCCCCTTTTTTGCAGATCTGCAGAATATGGCGTCCCTGTCCTGTTTTAAAAATAAGCCAGGCTGCCATTTTTGTTTTTCTTTTGTCTGAAAATTTTAATAAAACTGTCTGAGAATGTGGGAGAGGCGGCTGGAAGCAGAGGGGGCACCCGAAGGGTTGGCTTTTTTTCCTTTTCTTTGGCGAGAGCCGCGAGCCTTTCGGGGAGGTGAGACACAATGCAATTGCACTTTAAAGGAAAAAAAAAAGGAAGCCGCTGGGCGATTTGGGGGGGAGGGCTGGGAATTTAAAGTTAACTCCGAAAGTTTTCTTTTTTTTTTTTTTAGCTTTTTTTTTTTTTTTTTTTTTTTTTCGGAAGGCGGTGAAATGCCGCGAAAGGATCTCGCGGCCCATTTCTCCCCCCCTCCCCCCCCTCCCAGGCAGCCGCCTTTGCAGGATTTTTGGGAAAAAGTTAACTGCCGGTTTCCTCAGAGCTGCGGGGGGCACGTGGAGGGTTCGTGATGGGGACTTGGGGGGACCAGGAAATGTCTTTTTGGAAGAGGCTCTATAAAAATGGCATTGTAAGGAACTATATCCACAGATTTGGCAAATATGGCAATAGGGGCTGTGAATGGGCCCGCGGTTTCCAACTCAGACCCCTGGCATGAGGAAATAATCCTGCTCTCCCGTGTCCTGCCTTGGAGCAGTGTGTGTGGGGATGTGGGGGTGTCTCCTTCATGGGTGGCCAGGGGGCCCCCTTGTAGGCAGGAATCATGCCCCGGGCGCTGGGGTGGCTTCTGGAGCCTCCGGCAGTGTGTTTGGTGTTTGGTGGTTGGCAGTTAGAGAGCCCCTTCTTTGATCTCGTGGGCCTCCTGGCCTCTGGAGGTGGCATCTGGTGACACATACCCCCCGGGGTGGTGGGCTTTTGTCAGGGTTCAGGCTAGGGGGGGCCCCAGTGGGTTTTGTCTGAGGGGAGGGGCAGGAGAGGGCTGGTCGGTGTGTGGGGGGCACTGGTTTGCTAGTCTGAGCCTCTCCCTGGTGGTCCTCCTACCCTTTATTGCTACTTCTGTCCACACTCTGAAGGCACCTCTCTGGGAGGTAGTTTGGACTTGGGCAAAGTTATTGAAGTATCTTGCTGGACAGGTCAGAGCCTGCTGGCTTTGAAGGCTACAGGAGGGTCTGAAGGCCAGGCCCAGGCGCTGTCCAAGGCTCCGGGGCAGGTTGGGCCTGGTCTTTCTCTCTTTGGGAAAGTTTGTTTAGGAAGGACCTTGAGCCTTTTTCTAGCCCCTGTCCCAGCATCTCCAGGAGGGGAGACCCCTCTAGTTCTCAACTCCTGGTTTGTATCCTGTCTCTACATGACAATGTGAGCTCCCTGAGGGCAGAGTCAGGGATTGAAGGCGGGGTGGGATGGGGGGGGGGTGGTTAGGGGTTCAGGGCTGCGGAACTTGGCATGCCTGGGCCAGAGGGTCCCAAGCTAGGTGTTTTTCAGATGAAGAAACTGAGGTTCAGAGTGGGGCAGTGACTTGCTCAAAGTCACACTGCCAGTTAGGAGAGCTGAGATAGGGCCCAGATGTCTAGGCTCCCACTTCTGGGCTCTCTCCGCTGTTCTCTGTGGAGGCCCTGACTGCTGGAAGAATCATTTTGGACAGAACTGAACTGGAGTAGGACAGCACGTCACCCTTCACTGCCCACTAACCGACCATGGTAACCCTGGTGTATGAATGGAACTTTACAGTTTGCATAGTGTGGTACATGGTTGTTACCACATCAGGTTCTCCCCGAAACTCACCTGTGTTGAAATTGTTGAGGTGGGGATATTTAACCCCATTTCAAAATTTAGGAAACTGAGGCTTGGAGATGTTAAGCAGTGGTAGATGAGGGCTTAAACAAGCCTCCAGACTCCTTGTCCAGGCCTCTAGGTGGACTTTGGTGCTTGTAGATAGGACTTTCCCCTACCTTCTAGTGTTTGGTCTCTCAAATTCTTCTGCTGACCCAGCGACTGTGTAAAAATCTAGAGGCCCCAACCCTATAGAATGTCAGAGCTGAAAAGGCCCCGAGAGGTCACCTGGGCTCAGAGAGGGGAAGCCAGTGGCTTGAAGTCAGTTTGGGTCCCAGCTAGGACCAGAGCCCTGGTCTCCTGTCTTCCTTCCTCCATGAGACACACAGAGGGAGAGTGAACCACTCTACCCTCTGCCAGGCTCCACTGGGCCCTGGGAAGCAGTGATTGCTGCTGGTGGTGACTGCTGATGGGGTAGCGGGTACTATAATGGCCAGCACCTCACCAGAGACATGGGTTTGTCCAGGGGCTGAGAAATAGGCTATTTTCAGGCTTGGGGAATGGAGGCAAGATGGCCCCAGATGGAAAGGAAGCTGTGTGTGGGTGAGGTGTGGACTGGGTCTGAAGCCAGCCTGGCCTGTCCTTTCCTGGGCAGATACTTCCTTGCCCTGCCTTTCTGTAAAGCAAAGCCAGCCCTTCCTTCCTTCCTTCCTTCCTTCCTTCCTTCCTTCCTTCCTTCCTTCCTTCCTTCCTCCTTCCTTCCTTCCTTCCTTCCTTCCTTCCTTCCTTCCTTCCTTCCTTCTCCCTTCCTTCCTTCCTTCCTTCCTTCCTTCCTTCCTTCCTTCCTTCCTTCCTTCCTTCCTTCCTTCCTTCCTCTACTGTCAGTGTTTATTTGTTCATTGGCTTTCTAGATCATCCCTTTATTCTTTTCATTATCCATTTGTGAGTTTAGTGGTTGGACATTTCGGTAGTCCATCCCTCCATCCTTCCATCCATCCAGTCCCCAGCTTACCAGCACAGGTTGGATGGCCACGTGAGGTACAAGTACAGTCTTCCCGGGCTCTGAAGCCAATGGGGAAGAGGTATGAGACTTCAGGTACGTGGAACACAGGGCAGTATTCGTGGGTGCCTACATGTGTCACAGGGAAAGTCTTTTGGTGAAGAGGAGGCTTAAAAATATCAATGGTTTTAGTTCCACAGACCATCATGATGGTGGATCCAGGTCCTGGGACCAAGTCCCATTTGTGAATCAGACTTTACAGTTTGCACAGTTTGCATGGCTTGTGTCACTTTGGGCACATTCTTCCCCTTTTTCAATCTCAGTTTCTTCATCTTTAAAATGAGGTACACTGTGAATCTCTTGTGGGTTTGGGGGAGTGATAACAAGAGTGTCTGGGCTGTCTCCAAGCCCTGGCCAGGCTATGTTGTAGGAGCTCAGTGTATGCGACCTGGATGGTAAGGATTGCTGATCACCAACCTCAGCCCCGCCTTGATTTTGAAACCCATCATGATGTCGTCAAAATGAGCGAAATGATATGGGGACCCTGAACACCCTGCCCTGGCTTGTTGTGCCCCTGCTGAAATTCTTTCAGTGTTTCCAGGGCATTTCAAAGAACAAAAAATCCAAAGTTCTTTGTGAGCCTACAAGGCCCTTCGTGGTCTGGGCCTGCCTGGAGCCCCTTGGCCCCCCTGCACACCCCCTCCCCAGGCCCACCACCTCCGCCACACCAGCTTCTTTCTGCACCTTGAATTTACAGGTTGTTGGCAGGGCCTTTGCATATCCCCCACCTAGAACCCTCCCAAATGTTTCCACGGCCAGCACCTTCTTGTCTCACAGGTTTCCGCTCAGATGTCACCTCCTCCGAGGGGCTTCCCTGACCACTTGCTCTGGAATAGCTTCCCACTCTGTCATGTCAGCACCTTTCCACTTTCTCTTGTGGCCCTTATCAGTATCTGAAGCTTTCTCATTTATTCTTTATTTGCACTTCTTGCCTGTCTACACTGCTGAACATGCTTCAGCCCCTCGCAGGCGAGTCGGCAGGTGTTGCCAGCACGGTGTGGCTGGGGCTTTAGTGGAGGTGAAGAAATGCCAGGAGCCCAGGTGTGGCAGTGGCCCTGAGTGTAGAGCAGCGCCTGGGAGATGAAGTGACACTGAGCTCTGTCCTCTTCTCCCCCAGGAGGCTCCGGGCTGCTGTTAGGAAATAACGAGGTGATTAAATCATGGGATCTGAGAATCTCCGTCTCTTCCAGTCTCAGAACCTTTGACACTTGGAGTCTTCGTGTGCTCTGATCTGGGATTTAGAATCTTAGAAAAAGGACTTTCTCTGCCTTACTATTTAGCAGTGCAGAGTACTTCTTTTGGATCAGGCCACGTTCCAAGAGAGTTTATAAGTGTTAACGTATTAAATTCTCATTGTCGTCACCCCCACTTTACAGATGAGGAAATCGAGGCACAGAGAGACTAGGTAACTTGCCCGAGTCCACAGACCTTGGTGGGGGCATTTCAGGATTTGAACCCAGTACTCTGGGACTCCTTAGAATCCTACAGCTATTAGGGGAAGCCCAGCCTCACCCGACACTCCCCGCCCCTGCACAGAGCAATAATCCCCCTCCCACACCCTTGACAAAAGGGCCTCTGATCTCAGCTGGAGTGGTGGGGCGCCCCCAGCCTCTTCTTGTCAGACAAATTGTCCTTGCCAGAAAGATTTTCTCTACAAAGTGTAAAGTGCTGTGCTTTCCCTGTGAATAACAACTGGGTGGTGATGTTAGCGTTATGGAGTCCCAGTGCTTTTGACCTTGTGATTTCATGACTTTGGCAGCCTTTTTCTCCCCACTGAGTTGTGAGCTCCTTGAAGGGCAGACAGCTTTGGTGCATGGTGCTGAATGTACGGGCGAGTGAAAGAATGAGTGTGTACAAAGCATGGGTCCCGAGCTCCTCCTGTGCCTGGAGCACTGTGCTAGGCACCTGCCCAGGGTATCGGACAGGCCTGGTGTACTTGGGGAAAGAGGACAGTTCTCTCTCCACGTAGCCCCAAGAAAGTCTACCTCTGATGATGTTTATGTACCCAATTCCTTGAGAATCATTTGAGATCTAAGGTCATGCACTAATTGGAGAGAGGTAGGCCTCACAGATTACCCAGGCAAACCTCACCCTGTCCACTGGGGGAATAAAGCAGGAAGGGAGAGGAGTAGGTAGGGCTTGTCCAAGGCCACACACACCTTACAATGCTTTGCGTGGCACGCTTTCTGCTCCCCAGGTGCCAACAGGCTGCCACAGTATGTGGCTTGGGGTTTAAGGGCAGGAACAGTGCTTGTTGGGGAAGCTGCTCCCTCTTTAGTACCCGTCTCCTTACATCCATAAAGGGGTCACATTCCTGGATGTACAGGCCCCATAAGGGGCCCAGTGCCTCGCCTGGCACTTGGGTGGGATTGAAGAGGTGGGCATGGCTTCCTGGAACCTGCGGCTGGGGCCGGGCTTTGGAGACTGGGTAGGATTTGGGGAGGGGACCAAGTGGTGTCTTCAGTGGATAAGGTGTGTAGGGAATGCCAAGGGATTTGCTTCTGGGGCCCAAAGTGTCCTGCCTTGTCCCTGCTTCATCCATATAGCTATAGGATACAGCTGGGGGAGATGGGCCCCCACCATCTGGGTCCTTCTCTGAGCTTTGGGCAAAGGTTTCATGCTCCTTGAGGGGACAGACTAGCCATGTCAGGTTCTTTGATGAGGGGGAGGGTACCTGGCTGGGGTGGGCACACCCCCAGATACACTTAAACATGCACATTCATACATAATCACACTATCAACCATTTCACTACCATCCCCTTTTTTTTTTTAAGTTTATTTATTTATTTGGAGAGAGGGAGAGGGAGGGGCAGAGAGAGGGGAGAGAGAGAATCCCAACCCAAGCTGGCCCCATGCTTAGTGTGGAGCCCTATGTGGGGTTCGATCTCCCAACCGTGAGGTCACGACCTGAGCCGAAATCAAGAGTCAGACGCTGAACAGACTGAGCCACCCAGGCGCCCCTCGCTACCGTTTTTGACGTGTTCCGCCTGCCCGGTTTTGCCAACTTGGGCCGCTCCCCTGCTATTTCAGAAACACCACCAGACATACCCCGAACCGGGCCTGCAGGAGCCAGCAGTTCAGGAGGCACGTCTGCTGGAGTGCACATCCACACACACTGTACACACACATCACACACACACATGCACTCCCGCCACTCACAGGGTTACCACCCCTGCCTATACCCTCCCAGGAAACGATGCGTAGCTGCAAGCCTGTCCCTCATGTGCGTTCCCACACCAGCTTCATCATCTGCACACGGGCATACTTGTGCACGCGTGTGTCTTACATGTAGGTGCATCTTGCAGGCACACACTCGTTTCCACCCACGAAGGCGTAGCCTCACATCCTGGGCCTTGCGCATGAGCCCTCAGGTGTACCCTCGCACTGGCGTGTGGACCCATGCCCTGCCTGGATCTGCTTGTGGCGGTGGAGCCGGCAGCTCAGCTTCTCCCCTTGGTTCAGTGGTATTTCTTGAGCATTTACTGTATCCCAGGCCGTGTGCTAGATGCTGCTGCAGGTAGAGGTGAGGAGCGTCGATGTGGTCCCTGCCCTCGCGGGGGAGACCCACATTACACCAAAGAGCACACGGATGGTGATTGATTACAGATTTTGGCAAGTGCTAGGGAGGAAATACTTCTCTGGGAAGCTACGCTTCCCTATAACTTCTTGGTTTTAGGTTTACTGTGGTGTATGTAGGGCACAGGTGCTTCTGGGAGGGAGTGCTGAAGTGTTCCAGGTAAAGGGCATTCTGGCCAGAGAATGGCCTGGGCAAAGACCATGAAGTGGGAAATCAAGGAACATGGAGAAGGTGATGGCCCCAAGACCATCACCTTGGGGGTGACGTAAAGGGAGGGTGTAAAGGGCAAGGGTAAGGTGGGCCTGGTGTGGCAGGGCCTGTAGTAGGTCTTCCCCGGCCTGTTTGCCCCTCTCCAGGCGTCTAGCCTGGGCCCTCCCCACCCTTCTCTGACCAGCCAACCCTCTGCTGACTTGCCCTGCTTAGGGCCCACTCTCTTTGCCGGCCTCTACCCCAGGCCTGTGCTTTGTCTGACCTGCCCCACAGGCTGCCTGCCCCTCCCCCCCCGCCCCCCGGGGATCCTGAGGCATAGCATGAGAACAGGCTGTGACCACCTGCCAGGGCTTCCCAGCCTGGGACCTCTAGGACGCGTCTAGAAAGCTCCTGGGGACCAGGCCAGAGCCTGGGGGGTTCAGCATTCAGCTCTCCCGTTTGGAGTTAATCCCAGACTTGGCTCTCCAGCAGTCGGCGGAGCAGCCCCTGGGGGTCCTGAAAGCCTGCCTGAGCTGCTGTACTCCCCCCACCCCAGCCCAGTTCACCTCCTTGGTTGGTCAGATTTCCATGTGGGTCTTTGGAATGTTGGGAAGGGCTCCCTTACGCCTTAGAGAACCTAACAGAACAACAATAGCTAAGGCTTACAGAGCCCTTACTGCACCAGGCACCATTCTCAAGACTGGGTACCTACGAACTCCAAATGACAGCGACAGCCCTGTGGACATACCATTGTCATCCTCAGTTTGGTAACAATCTCAAGGGCCCGAGCTGGGGTTTTGACCCGGGCTGTTTTGTACAGAAACTGCTTTTAGCCCCTGAGTTGCCATTTGTCCCTCAGAGGATCCAGGAACCCAGGCTGTGATTTCGTTGAAACTCTGTTTTATAAAGGTCACACAGCAAGCTGGCGGCAGTGGGTTCAAGCTCCCTCTGCCCTCATCAGCTGTGTGACTGGGCCGGAGCCCCATTCTTGACTCCAAACAAGGAAGAGATTGGGGTAGAAGCCAGGAGGGCGGGGCCCTCAGGGGATGGGAGAAGGGACATGGGGTCGGGGCCTGTTGGGTGCCTGGGGTGTGTGTTTTCTAAGAAGTCATTTAGTTGTTCGTCTATGTTCTTAGCATCTTTCTGAATGTGTGTCGTGTTTCGAAATGCTCACAGCATCTACTTCACAGGGTCGTTCGGAGCCTGAGAGAAATGCTTGTCAACTGTCTGACAGTGCCTGGCATGGAACACGGGCTCAGTTACTTCTTCTTCTTGTCATTTCATGCCGGCAGAAGGAGTTCCGTGTGGGGATGGGAGCTGGGAGTCCCCAGGGGAGATGGAAGCAGAGAAGGGCATGTATTCTAAGCCAGCAGAAGGGTAACTAACCTCAGGAGCTCACAGCTATGCCAGGGACTGGGTGGACAAGGAACCAGGCAATTCTAGCTTAGTGGGATCAGTGCTGTGGTGGAGGAGGCCCAGGAGGCTGTGGGAGCTCAGGGGAGAGGCTGCAAATACAGCCGGGCGGTGATCAGGAAGGCTTCCCCAGGGCCATGACACTTGAGCTGACTGGTGGTTGATGGGAACCTGGCAGGGCTCCAGCTGGGTGATGGCCCCAGATGGAAGGACACAGGCTGTGCAAAGGCACGGTGGCATGAAAGAGAACCTCAGGTTCTCTTGCCTGAGAAGGGGAACCTGGCCCATTCTGTAAATGAGGGCACTGAGGCTCCCAGACACTGTAACTGCCCTGGGTATCTCTGGGTGGCTGGTACTGGAGAGCGGGTGGGGCAGGGAGTGGGAGGGACTGTGAGGGGAAGGGCAGCATCCCAGCTACCACTGACCAGGGCACAGACAGCAGCCCCTCTCTCTGCGGATCGGTCCCTCCCTCAGTGAAAACTGCCCTTCCAGCCCTGCGGGGCTGCGGAAACCCAGCCTAATTGGATCCAGGACCCTCGGGAGCCTCGGTCCCCACAGGAAGTTCCCAGGCACGAGCTCCCTAGGCTGGCCTGGCTCTTGGAGGCAGGGTGGGGCCCAGCATCTGGGGCTCAGCACTCTGGGCTGCATGGAGTGGGGACACATGGAGGGCAGAGGGGTCGTGAGAGGCCAACTTGGAGCGCATGGGGGTCTCAAGCTGGGAAGATGGCAAACTTCAGCTTCTCTCTCCTCGACCATCTCCTGCTTGTCCCTCCCAGGCCATCCTTCTGGCCCCATAATAACCTGTCCACTGAAAACCCCGACCATGGCCTTCCCCTGCTCAGAGACGTTCCATGGCTCCCCATGGCCTTTTATCCAAGCACTTCAGCCTGGAACTGTAGCCCTTTATGAACAGCCCCAGACACCTTTCCCTTCTTCCTCTGCAAATTCCTGCACCATACCCACGCCAGACCAAACGTGATGCTTTGTGCATTCCTGCCTCTGGGCCTTTGCATGTGTACTTCTTACTCCTTGGCCTGCCCTTCCCTGGCTTCTCTTGACCTCTCTGCTTTCCTCCTTTAGTAAGTCCCACCTTCATGAGATCTTTGTGCATCCCTCAATGGGATGAACACATCTTTCCAGGAGCGCCCCCACCCCATAGCTCACCTGAGCCCCAGCATCAGCTTATTGCCACTCTGGGGCAGGGAGCAGGTTTCAGAACGTTTAGCTACCCTGGGAAGCTAGCCAGTTTTCCATGTCTTTGCGCACACCGCCCCTCTGCTTGGAATGCTCTTCCTCTACCCTCTGGCTCTCTTGGCAAAGCCCTCAGTCTTCAAAGCCCACGTGGACAGACCCCTCCTCTCTCAGGCACAGCCCTTCTCTCTTAGTGAAAGTTTATTGAGCACCTAGCATGAACTAGGCACCTGAGCACTTACTGTGTGGCCAGCACTTGGCTCTGGGGCTGCATTGGTGGCCCTGTCCTTTCGAGTCACAACTGGAGGGAGTTTCCAGAGGCTTGATAGAGACATGGCAGAGAATGCAGGGGGGCTGTGGGTATGGATAACAGGGTAATCTACTTTCTGCTAGGGAGAGTTTGAAAGTGACCTTTAGCTGAGACCTGAAAGAAGAGCCAGGTGAGCTGTGGGGCCAAGTTGGGGTGTGGGGTTGTGACTAAGAACCAGACCCAAGCTCTGATCTCAGGGAGCTCACAGCTACGCCGGGGACTGGGTGGACAAGGAACCAGGCAATTCTAGCTTAGTGGGATCAGTGCTGTGGTGGAGGAGGCCCAGGAGGCTGTGGGAGCTCAGGGGAGAGGCTGCAAATAGAGCTGTGGGGGGGGGCTGGTGAGCAGGAAGGCTTCCCTAGGGCTGTGACGCCTGAGCTGACTGGTGGTTGATGGGCACCTGGCAGGGCTTTCGCTGGATGATGGAAGGACACAGGCTGTGCAAAGGCACGGTGGCATGAAAGAGCAACTTGTTTTGGGGGAACTGCAGGTGGTGTTGTGGGGCTGGAAGGAGGGAGGCCATGGGGATGTACCTGTTGGGATGCATATGGCCTGCAGAGCCTCACTGGCAAAGGCCTCTGTGCTGGGGATTTTGAACCATACCTCAGAAGCGATGGGAACCCGAGAGAGATTTCAAGCAGGAGTGAGTGACCTGGGCAGGCTTTGGCCTGGGCCTCCCCTCCGAAGCCTCCACCCAGGACGGGGAGCCCCTTCCTGACTCTGTGTTCCTGACTGGGGTCTGGGGTGTGGCTGGAGGCTCACTGTGGGACCTCGAGCAAGCCCCTGGCCCTCTCTTAGCCCTTCTCTCCTCCTGGGTAAACCCGCAGGGCCTGAGGCCAGAATCCTAATGGAGCTGTGGGCAGGGGTTGGGCTGTGTTGCTTAGCCTAAGCTTGCTGAACCTATAGTTTCATTAATATTCCTTTAAAAAAGTCACGTAACTACCCTGCAGAAAAGTCAGAATAGGGAAATGAGGTAAGTCCAAACCTGCCATTTCTGCTCTCACCCCAAGCCGGAAGCACCGTCACTGTTAGCATTCTGGCTTTTCCTTCCCTCCTCTCAGTACCTGGTTTTTATATGGATATCATTGCTCCGTCCGTCCGTACAATTTAGAAAATCTGCTCCCCTACCCCATCCCCCTGACAAATGTATCACGAGTGCTGCATGAGTGCAGTGGGGTTCCAGTCCTTTCTAACAGATCCAGTGTTAGGGTGGAAAGCGTGGGCTTTGGAGCCTGACTTTCTGGGTTCAAACCATACACGCTTGACTGTGGGCAAGTTACCTAATCTCTCGGTGCCTCAGTTCCTTGTAAGGTTGATATGAGAGTTAAATGAGTCATTACAGTGCCGGTAAACACTGGCCGTTATTAATGGTTGTAGACTATGTCACTGTGTAACATGATTTACAGAGCCATCCTCCCATTGTTTAAAATTTTGGCTGTTTTCAGTTTTTCAATATGGTAAAAAAAAAAAAAAAGACACACTGAAGCAAACAGCTTTGTACATAAACCTTTGTCTATATTTGGGTTATTTTCTAGGGACAGATGACCAAGAATGGGATCAGTAGGCCAGGAAGTCTTAACATTTTTTTGAGCTCTTGTCACATTATTGCCAGACTGTTTTTAGAAATGTTCCAATTTGCACTCCCACCAATAATGCATAGAAGTGCCAATTTCATCATACCCTCACCAGCATAGCGTATTATCATTTTCTTATTTCTCTTTGCTATTTTAAGAGGTGAACCTCATTTCATTTTCACTGCCAGGGAAGCAGAACTATTCTCTGTTTATTAGCTGTTAACATCCTTTTTGGTCTGCTAGCCTTTACAGAGCACACATAGCCCCTTCTCAGACCAATTAGGAAGATAGGGCTTAGATATAGGAAACAGGGAACAGAGTAACAATGGGGACGATTTAGTGCCAGGGTAGGGGAGGGGACTTCCCTCTATCTAGGCCATAACACTCAGTTGCCTCCACATTGAACATCCATCCATTCATTCATTCATTCAAACACTTATCAGGTACTCTTAGGGCTTAAAAGGTAAATTACCCAGCCATGATTCTGCCCTGACAGAGAGCATGTCCAACAGCAGAGATGGACAAGAACACAGACAGAAAATACAGGGATGTGTGCTCTGATGATAGATGTGTAGGGCACAAAGGGAACAGAGGAGAGGCTCCAACACAGCCCAGGAGGTGATAGAGGTAGAGCAGTTTTGGAAGGCTTTCAGGAGGAAGTGGTCCATAAGCTGGAGCTTGAGGATAATCTGGAGTTAGCTAGTGAACTGGGGAGGTCAGACGGTTCCAGGGAGAGGGGGCAGCCTGACTGATGGTGAGGAAGTAAGAAGGGAAGTGGAGCACTAGGGGATCTCTGTCTGGCTGGGCAGAGTATAAGGTGGCCATCGAGGCCACAGAGTCCGCAGGGACCAGACATACAAGGCCCCAGGAATCCAGACCTTGTCTGGAGGGAAGTAGGGAGCTATGGAAGGTTCTAAGGAGGTGAATATTGTGATTTGCTTTTGTCTTTTAGAAATCTCACAGCGACTGCAGAAGGAGAGTGGAATGGGGGGTGTGGGTAGAGGTGGGGAAACCAGTGAAGGGATTCTTGCAATAGCCGAAGAGCCTGGACCCGGGCAGAGAAGGTGGTGGAGACCTTCTTTCCCTACCCTGCAGAATCCTAAAAGCAGCCTCACAGTGCACAGCGAATGTTACCTCTGCTGGGCAGCCCTTGCTGACATCCACCGCTGCCAATCAGGTCATGCCTTCTGGAGGACGGGGCAGTGCAGGGCCTGGCATGCAGTGGTTAGTTGAGTGCCTACCACCAACTGACCCTGATCCCACCCCTGCCCCTCCGTGCCTCCAGACTCTCTATCTCTTCCCCCTCTGCCTTGAGCTGCCAACAGTTTTCTGTCTTTTCTTTGAGAGTAAATTTATTGTTTTCATTATAAAAGCAACTGAACGGCATTACGGAGAATCTGGAAATCAGAGAAACAAAGACAAAAACCAGATCAGCTCCAGCCACCTCTCCCAGCCCTCCCTCTGGGTGTGGTTCCCTGCAGCTTGCTTTTTCTGACGCAGGTTTTTATTTTTGCCTCCTTGTAATCATAGTGTCCGGACCATTTTGGGTCCTGCTCTCTCCCATTTGCTTTGTTGGGAGCTCGTTCCTCTGTGGCCATGGGGTCTGGGCAGATCTCAGTTTTTGATGCCTGTGGGATGGTTTGGGGATGGGGGTGGGACAGGGTTGTTTAACCGCACCCTGCTGTCCTGCAGTGGGCAAGGCTAGTCACATGCCACCCTGGGCTGCCTGTCTGCATTGTGTCTGTTTGTCTGTACCTGGACCACCCCAGCCACCTGGTGTACCCCTTCTTCAGTGCCCCTTTATGGAGCTTACAAGGCTGGCCTCAGGGGCCACCTTCGTGGGAAACGGTCGTGGACAGATCTGGTTTTAAATCTAGACTTGGCTCTGCGACCTCAGGCAAGTTACTTAACCTCTCTGGACTTCAGTTTCCTCATCTGTATCATGGGTCTATTGCCCCAGTAAAATAATGGCTGTAAAAATGCCCTGACACAGTTCCTGGCCCACTGTAAGTGCTCAAGAAAAGGTAGTCAATATTATTGTGTTTTTTCATTCTACAAAGAGTTTCTGAGACCACTCTGGGCTAGGTGCTGGAATGGCAAAGATGAATGAGCACTAGTTATACCTGTGAAGAGCTCGTGGTCTGTCAGGGAAGTCACCCAGGGAAACATATAAGCATACCAATCGGCGCTGGAGTGCTGGACCAGACCTGGGTGGTGTCCTAACTCCATTACTTGCTAGCTGTGTGACTTTGGGGAGGTTGGTCAACCTCTCTGAGCTGCAGTTTCCTCTTCTGTTAAATGCACATCTCACAGGATCATTGGGAAGATTCAGTGCCATGATGCATATGATACACTCAGCACAGTGCCTGGCACGTAGTAGGTGTTGAAATCAATAGTAGCTGCCATTTTATTATTATTGTTATTGTTATTCCCATATACAAGGTGCTGTTGGGAACACAGAGGAAGTGACTGACTGGGGGTTCAGGGAAAGCTCCGTAGAAGAGGGAACACTTGAGCTGGGTCTTGAAGGATGAGTAGAAGTTCACCAAGTGGGAAAGGACACTCTAGGTAAGGAACCTGTGACTCCAGGTTGAAATCTGTCAATGAGGGGTTTGTTCTTTGCGGGGGGATTAAGGAATTGTTTCATCCCAACTTCAAGTGCCCTCACTGCCTCCCCCTGGATCTCCCCTGGGGGCCGTGTGCACTCCCCTTCCTGTAACAGCACCCACCTGTCTTGGCAGCTGTGGGTTCCTGCTCTGTGTCCCCATCTGTCCATGTGTGGGACCACAGGTCTGTGTCTGTCATGTGTGTTCGAGTTTGGTGCTGTCTGCATGTTCCTGTGACCATGTTTGTCTGCGTGGGTGTCCGGAGGGCCTCCCGGGCCACGTGGTGGGGGGCGACCTGCATGCTTCCTTGGCCTCCCGCTCCAACCGAATAGCCAGGCCTCCTCGGTCACTCCCCTCCCTGGCCCGGCTCGGCCCATGCCTCTCACTTCCATTCCATTCTCCAGGGGCCTCCCGACGGGTGTCCTCCTGCTGCCCCTCTCCTGGCCTCTCCAGTCCCTTCCGCACGCAGCAGTCAGAGGGGTCTCTCTAGACCACAGATTCTGCCCCATCACCCACTGCTTCGAGTCCAGACTCCAGACCTAGGATTCAGGAATCGACCTTCTAGGTCAGGTTCTGGCTGCTGCTCCAGCCTCCTCCCCCCTCTCCCAGTCCTCGCTGGAACGCTCAGCTCTCCTCACACAGCGCTCTTGCTTCTCACCTCTGGGGGTGTGCTCAGGCTGCTGCTTCTGCCGGGAATGCTCCCCACTCCTTTGTTGCCTGGCTAACTCCCACTTATCCTTTAAGACCCAAAGCAGGCATCACCTCCACTGGGAAGTCCTCCCTGATCCTTTTTTCCATCCTGGGTCAGGTCCCTGGCTCTGGGCTGCTCATCCCTTACTTGAGGGGCAGGAGCAAGTGCTTTGCCCAAGATCACACAGCCGGTGAGTTGGAGCCGAGATTTGAATCCAGGTACATTGGGCTCTAAACAAAGTAGGCTGTTCCATGGTCCAGGTGAGGTGATCATAGCTAGGACTCGGGGAGAGGAGTGGGTGGATTTGAGGGAGAATTTGGAAATGCAGTCCCGTGGATGTGGCTTGTGGTGGATCTGAGCTGGGAGGGGAGGGCAGGGACATGTTGGGGACCCGTGTGTGTCTGTGGCAGGAGCATCTGGGCGGTCGGGGATGGCTACAGGGGGTACATGTCCTAGGGGAAGACCAAGTCTATCAGCCCATGAGACAGCAAAAGGGAGGTAGTTGGAAGGTGGGCCCGGAGCTCCAGAGGCAGGCTTGGTCTGGGGGTGCAGACTTGGGGCTTGGCTGGGTTTTCAAATCCTAGAGTGGATGGGCCACCCAGGGACGAGGTGGGCGGGAGAGAAAAGCCTGGCCTGTGGGTGGGAGCTGTGAGAGACGCTGAGATGAGGAGCCCAGGGTCACAGCACACAGAGCTTCACAGAGGGCTGAGGCAGTGTGAGGCCATGAAAGGTCAGCCTGGACCACGTGAAGGTCCTCGGCATGTAGCTGGTCTCAGGTTTGAGTTCTCTTTGGTAGACGCTTGAGGGGTCACATGTCTGCTTCCTCCACTTAGCTTGGGGCTCCCGGATGGCAGGACTCTCCCGTTTGCCTCAGGATCCCCAGCGCTGGTCCCGGTGTGGCCCAGAGAACGTATCCAGAACAAATGGATGGACAGATGGATGGATAGATAGGCCGGCTGCCATCAGGATGCTGTTTGCAGAAGCAGCTCTAGGTGTTTCATTCACCCACCCATCCAACTTTCTTCACCTTTTAGAGCCAGAAAAATGAAATGACAGTGTGCTTGGCCCGCTGTAAGGGTCAGGGCTCGGTGTTTCATGGCTCACAGCACAGTCTGGGCTTCTCTCTGGGGCTTGAAGCCCAGTGTGCACGTCCTGTCCGACCACCAGCAGTGTCTCTTCTGCCTGTCCCCTCGGGAATGCTCAGCCGCAGCCCACCTGGCTCCTCTGCCCCTGCCCCCATCTCCTCTCCCCTGCCCCTGCCCTCAGGCTGCGCCCTCTGACCTCAGGCCCCTTAGCTCTGTTGCTTCCCCAGCCCAGCACACTCCCTTGATGCCTTCTCCCCGCCAGCATCCCAGCCCAGCCCCTCAGTGGGCATTCGGTACCCTCACTACCTCCCCTCTCCAGCTCTCTTTTTGGTGCCTGAAGGTGGCTGCTCATGGACCCGAACCTGCCTTGAACTTTCAGACCTCCAAGCCTCTGCTCAAGCTGTGGCCCCTGCTGGGAATGCCTTTCTGCTGTCCACCTATTGTAAACACACACCTGACCAGTCTTTCTCCTGCTTAAAACCCCTCCCTTAAGACAAGGTCTGAGCGCCTTAGCCCAGCCCTAGCCACCCTCCCCACTCGCCTCTTGCGACGGCTTGCCAGGTCATGTAGGTCCCAGGGTTGCAGAGGTGGATACCCACCTCACAGGCTTTCTGGGAGGCTCACACGAGATACTCCTGAAGTGCTCCTGGCAGTGTTCCTGACACTCAGTAGGAGCTCAGCAAATGCCCCCCCCGACCCCTGCCTGCCTTCCCTGCATCTGACACACAGTAGGTATACACCAGGGCAAGGGTCACAGACTGAATCACTAAATTACTTAAGACCAGCCAGAGGAGGATGAGGAGAAATTAGGAAGAGACTGCGGGGATCAGATGAAGTGGCCCAGGTCAGACCCCTCCCTTCTGTGGGCCTGTGCCAAGCCAGGGCGAGGGGCCATCCCTGCCTGGCCAGGAGCCAGACAAGTAGCAGAGAGGATGCTCTATTCCAGCCATGGGACCCTAGGCCAGCCACCTTCTTCCCCATACCTCCCTAGCCAGGGAGGGGCTTTGGGAAACCTGAACTTGGCATTGAGCTGAAGAGAAGGAGGAAATGCCAAGGAACAGCTGGTGCGGTAGGCAGAGCCCTGGGCCGGGGTGGGGCAGGGCAGGAATGAGGCAGAGCAGCCTGCTTCACCCCATTTCACAGATGAGGAGAACTGAGGCTCTGAGAGCCAGTGCCCAAGCTGGCGGTGCAGTGCTGCCTCTGTCCTAGTGGCCTGGAGCAAAGTGCTTCCCTCTGTGAAATGGGGATGAGACTATTCCCTGCTTCCTTGGGCTCTGAGGAGAAGGCCTGTGGGTACAGAAGAGCTTTGTCAACCGTCGAACTGTATGTGGCTGTCTTGAGTTCTGATTATTATTCCTTCATGTATTCATTCCGTCATACAACTCCTGTTGTTGGTCACCTCTAGGCCTGGCTGCTGGGGATGCTGAGATGAGTGAGACAGGTGTATCCAGTTCTCGGCTCCCCTTCCCCCGCCCCAGCCTGGAGCCTCCTCTCCCAGGCTCTTCAGCTCAGTTCCCTTCACGTTTTCCCTGGTGGACAACAGCTGGGAGGGACAGCTTCTGGATGTGTGGGTGCCTGCCCCCGGGCTGTGCCCATGGTATCTTAAGACAGGGCATATTCACAAGCCTGCAGTCAGGATGCCTTGTCTTTCCCTTGAACAGCTAAGGGACTAATCAGCTGGACTTTGGAGTCAGGCAGATTAGAGGGGGAATCTCAGCTCTACTTACTTGCTGTGTGACCTTGACTAAGTCACTCCACCTCTCTGAACTTTGTTTCAATTGTAAGATGGGGATGATGAGAATACCTGCCTTTCAGTGTCAGTGGGCCTGGCACAGGGTAGACACTTGGTAAATGGCAGCCTCCTCACTGTTATTGTGTTGAGGTCTTTCTGAGAAGGGGATCTGGAACAGTCAGGGAGAACTCCAGGCAGGAAGTGCGTCTTGTTCTGGGCTGTGAGGGAAAGGGCAGCTTGGTGTCTGCGGATAGAGGGAGCAGGAGGGCCCTTAGAGGGCAGGGGCCGACCCAGCCACCCCAGAGGAGGGTACTATGACCTTCAGCCTGGCCAGGCTCAGACCCTACCCAGCCCCCAGGCTGGGAGTGAAAGGGCAAAGGTGGTTCTGTGTAGGCCACTTGCATGAGTATTTGCTCAACCAAGGACTGGGGGGGTTGCAAAGCGAAATCCCCAGAGGAAAGGGCTTGAGCAAATCCACTTTCTAGTTTGACTCTGGTACCCTAGCCTGTGGTCTTGGACAGGTCCCTTCCCCTCTCTCCAAGCCTCAGTTTCTTCACCTATAAAATGGGGTAATAATACCTCCTGTGCCTATTTCTCAAGTAAAGATTACAAGGATAATTTATGTAAAAGATCTTTCTTAAAGTGTTGAGATTAGATTGTGTTGAGAATTTTCTCCTAAACCCCTCTGCCTGCCATTCTAGTAGGGGCTCCTCAGGCTTCTAAGACCAGGAGATGAGGTGGAAGGCATTTCGTTTTGGCCTTGACGGTCAAACAGTCATTTAAACAGCAATACCAGTAGGTATTTAGTTAGTAATTACTGTAGGAGCAAGATAAATAAGAGAATTTTGATAGGGAGTAAGGCCTAATGGAAAACTCCGTTCAGCACGGTCCCTGTAAGTCACTTCTTGACTTACTCTAGGGTTGCAGGAAGACTTGAACCCTCTGGAAGAGTAAGATAGCTCTGAAGGCCCATCCTTCACACTGCTCTGGGTGAAAGGCCTAATTGCACAGCCTGCCAAGGAAATTGCCAGAAGTGAGGGCCACCAGATAGGCTGTCACATACTTCTACTGAAGAGCCCCCAACTGCCCTAGCCACCAGCCTCCTCAAGCCCCTCCTTAAGCACAGCGTGCGGACACGTCCTTGTAGGTAAAGTGTTGCACGTGCCCGTGCTTGCTTCTTGAAGATAACTTTCCAGAGGTACAATTTCCTGGGTCAAAGGGCAGTAATCCCGTGGGTCTCTGTAAACCATCTTGCCAAATTGCCCTTCAGAAAGGCTGTATCTGATGACCCAGGATGCCCCCCATGTTCCGATGAGGCTGTCTGCACTCAAAGGGGCAGGGGTCAGAAGGGCAGGGATCAGGGTTGGGCGGTTGCCTCCGTTCTGTGGCCATTTACGAAGTTGCCCCAAGACTCCCCAGTGTGTCTCTGTCTGGCGGGGTGTGGAATCAGTCCATGGGTTCACGGCGGGGGGGGGGGGGGGGGGCTCTGCAGCTTCAGGCCCTTCTGGGGAATGGGGATCGGTTTGTGGGCATCGGGGTGATGGGGGACCTGGGAGCATAGCTGGCCTGTCTCTGACTTTTGCCCTCTGGGGCCCACGGAGGGAGACACTGAATTCCTGACTTCTCAGCCTGGAGATGTGGTTGCCCGGGCCTGGTAAGGGGCCTGCCCTGCTGCAGGGTGAGGGCCCTGCAGAGGTGGGGATCCCAGACGTGGGGCCAGACTTGAGTGGGTATAGCTGATGGGAGCTCGCCCAGGCGGCTGGGGAGGGTCCCTGTGACAGTCGCTCTCTCCCCGCAGGATGGCCGAGCCTCGATTTAACAACCCCTACTTCTGGCCCCCTCCTCCCACCATGCCCAGCCAGGTAAGACTGAGCGAGCATCGCCCTCCGGCCGCCCTCCCCCTCTTGGAGCTGCTCTGCTTTGCCCCGGGCTTCGGCCCGGCCCACGGGGCTCAGGGCTCAGG
The DNA here is from genome assembly GCF_027475565.1 of Acinonyx jubatus. NCBI lineage: Eukaryota > Metazoa > Chordata > Mammalia > Carnivora > Felidae > Acinonyx > Acinonyx jubatus. Next base: position 24,882,642 of record NC_069381.1, read on the forward strand.
GCTCGCGGGGGACCGGCGGCCCGGGGAAGGGGCCCGGCGCGGCCCCAACCCCCTCAGTGCCTCTCCTCTCCCGCCCGCAGCTGGACAACCTGGTCCTGATTAACAAGATCAAGGAGCAGCTGATGGCGGAGAAGATCCGGCCGCCTCACCTGCCGCCCACGTCGGCTTCGTCGCAGCAGCCGCTGCTGGTGCCGCCGGCGCCGGCCGAGAGCAGCCAAGCCGTCATGTCGCTGCCCAAGCTGCAGCAGGTGCCGGGGCTGCACCCGCAGGCCGTGCCGCAGCCCGACGTGGCGCTGCACGCGCGGCCGGCCACCAGCACCGTCACAGGTACGGCGGCCCGGGAGTGGGCGGGGCCGGCGAGGACGGGGCGGGGCGGAGGGAGCCCGCCTTCCCCAGGCCCCAGCCAGTCTGGGAGGACAACCCTCCCCTCCCCGCCCCAGCCTTCCCCCGTCCCCCCCCCACGCGTGACATTGACAGGACGGGGGCGGGTCAGTGCCAGATAACTGAGGGAATCCAGAGAGGAACCTTGACCAGACCCTCTGTGGGTGAGGGGGAAGGGTTTATATGCAGGGAAAGGTTGGCTGTTGATGAGGGAAGCGAAGCAGGAAGAGGGAACAGCACGTGCTAAGCGGGTATGTGTGTAGAAAGCAAGCGTAGGATGGGTGGAAGGGCCAGATGATGATGATGGTGACTACACTCACAATATGGCAGCTGACTCCAGTTGAGCACCAGCGTGTAGCCAGCAGTGTGCCTTTATTACTCCTGTGCCTTTATTATTTTAATAAATAATAATAATATTTTATTATTACAGTGTGCCTTTATTACTCACAGCAGTCCTGTGAGGTGGGTAGTGCTAGTATTAGGTTGAACAGTCGACCATTTTTGACTTCTAAGACAGCACTTTCGTGTGCACCCTAACCTTTCCATTTAACGGATGAGGAAGGTGAGCCAGAGTTGCACAGTCGGTAGGAGGCAGACACAGGCGGTGTGGGTCCAGAGCCCATGTGGGTTCTAGAGTCCATTGGCTCTAGCTGGTCCTGCTGACACTAGAGAGGAAGCCGACCAGATGTGAAGGGCCTTGTGGGCCACCCCTGCAGTTTGGACTTTACCCTCCGTCAGTGGGGAGCCATGAAAGATTTGTCAGTAGGGGAGGGAGATGCTCAGAGTTGGGTTGGAAAGCTGAGTCTGGCTGCGAGGTGGGGACTGGCTTGGTGAGAGGGCAGGAGGCAGGGAGATCTATAGGAGAGGGTGGTGGCCTGGACCAGGCAGTGACAGTGGGGATGGAGAGAAGGGGACAGATCTGAGACACGTCGAGGGAAATGGACAGGACTCGATGCTAGACTGGACATAGAGGTGAGGAGCAGGAAGAAGTGAGGGGGCATCCCAGGCACTGCCAGGGAAGTGGGATCACAGGAGGGGGTGGGGGAAAGAGGTGAGCTCAGTGTTGAGTAGGTTGGGACTAGGGTGCTGGGGGCGTCCTGAGGCATTGTCACGCCTGGGTCATCAGGTCATCAGGTCATCAGGCTGGGTCTGCCTGATGCCTACCTCAGAGCCTGGTGGACAGGCTTTCTCCGGAGGCCACAGCAGCCAGGCCTTTGTTCCTCCCCTGGCTCACCCCTACCAACGGCCGGGTGCCTCTCTCCTCATTCCCCCCTCCTCTCAGACGCCCAGGAATTATGGGGCCCAGTGAGCCTCCCTGAGGCCCCAGTGACACTCTGCGCATTCCCCCCTTATTATGACTTTATTAAATTTATTTTTCTCATTATAAAAGTAATATTAAAAAAGTAATATAAGCATATTAAAAGAAATTTGGAAAAAAGAAAAACTAAGGGAAAAAACCCACTCATAATCCCAGCTCCTAACCCAGCCGCTTAGAGAGCCCTTTGGTTCATTTCCTTCCTTTTCCATCTTTTTTGTTTATTTTTTAATATGTGTGCGTATTTTGCTGAGCTTGTAGTAGGGCTGTACCCATGACTTTAACTTGCTGTCATAAGCATTCTATCATAAGCATATTTAATGCTTTTTTTTAATTATAAAGGTAATGCATAGTCCTTACAGAAAATTGAGAACTCGCAGACAACCTGAAAGGAGAAAAAATTAGTCTTAGTCCTACCATTGTTAGCATTTTCATATGTTTTCTCTATAATTTATTTTGTTTTATCCTTTAATCACAGATGTAAAAAATGGATGAATTCACCAGGTAAAAAAATCAAATAATATAGAAGCAGCTAGATAAAGTATGGAAATGTCCTTTTGCCAGAAAAGTATTCTTCCTCCCTAGAGTGAGCCATCTTTTATACACAAATTGAGTTGGATGTGTCTTCTCAGATCTCTTCCTGTACATTTACACACACATATGTATTGTCTATTGCATACATATGAGGTTTAGGTGTGTGTGCTTTTAAACAGATGGGTTCATACTGTCTGTGATTTGCTTTTTCACCTGACAACGGCACATTAGGGCATTCTGTCTCCGTCACTGCACAGCATCTTTCTTGTTTTTGTGGCTTCCCAGTCCTTCACAGTGAGGATGGACCACATCTCTTTACACAGCCCCTGCTGAGGACAAACAGGTTGTGTCCGGTTTTCTCTGAGCAGAATTTTATATGGAAGGTCCCTGTACACAGATGTTTGTGTACAAACATCATCATGGGCAAATATTTCCTTGCGGGCAATTTCTAGAAGTTGTGCACATTAGGGGCGCCTTGGTGGCTCAGTCAGTTAAGCGTCCAACTTTGGCTCAGGTCATGATCTCACGGTTTGTGAGTTCAAGCCCCGCGTCGGGCTCTGTGCTGACCGCTCAGAGCCTGGAGCCTACTTCAGATTCTGTGTCTCCCTCTCTCTTTGCCCCTCCCCCATGCAAGCTGTGTCTCTCTCTGTCTCTCAAAACTGAATAAATGTTAAACATTTTTTTTAAAAAGTTGGGTACATTGACACATCAATGGCTTGTGCCAAACAGCCCTCCACTGAGGGTGATAGATGTATCCTTCCACTGCCAGTGTGTGACACAAACATGTGTCCGTCTCTGGAGCTTACCTTTTTCAATGCGTAGATTTTTGGTTTCTTTTTTATTTCTTCAATTTTTTATTTTTTAAAAGTCTTTATTTTTGAGAGAGAGAAAGAGAGCATGCACACAAGCAGGGGAGGGGCAGAAAGAGAGGGAGAAACAGAATCCAAAGCAGGCTCTAGTCTCTGAGCTATTAGCGCAGAGCCTGACTTAGGGCTTGAACTCACAAACTGTGAGATCATAACCTGAGCCAAAGTCAGACACTTAACTGACTGAGCTACCCAGGTGCTCCTGGTTTCTTTCTAAAAGAAGCAATGTTTTAGTCATGCAATAGATACTATTTTCATCTTTTGTTTGTTTAACCTGATATTGTAATGTTTCTAGTCCCCCCCTTTTTTTCAGTGTTTATTTATTTTTGAGAGAGAGAGACAGAGTGACAAAGTGCAAGCGGGAGAGGGGCAGAGAGAGAGGGAGACACAACATCCCAAGCAGTCTCCAGGCTCTGAGCAGCCAGCACAGAGCCCGATGCTGGGGCTCGAACTCACAAACCTTGAGATCATGACCTGAACTGAAGTCGGATGCTCAACCGACTGAGCAACTCAGGCGCCCCTGTAGTCCCCTCCTTTTTAAAAGAATAACTTTTATTAACAAAAGTTTATTTTATTTTTTTTTCCTTTTCCCTTTTTTAAAGGTTTTTTTTTTTAAGTAATCTCTACACCCAGTGTGGGGCTTAAACCCACAACCCCCAGATCAAGAGTTGCACACTCCAACTAAGCCAGCCAGGCTCCTATATATATATATATATATATATATATATATATATATATATATATATATATCACAGAAGTTTCTTTAAAAGTTCATTGTCAAAGAATCAAAGTATAGCTAAGTAAAAAAAACAAAACAAAACAAAACAAAACACATTAAAAAAAAAATTACTCCTAATTGCATTATCCACATCACTTTTGGTACATCTTCTCCTACTTAGTTTTTCTGTGCATACATAGGCCATTTTGTTGTTTGTTTTGTGTGTATATTTTGTTTTACAAACATAACCTCTTTTTATTTTTACTTATTTATTTATTTATTTTTAATGTTTATTTATTTTTGAGAGAGACAGAGCTTGAGCGGGGGAGGGGCAGAGAGAGACGGAGGCACAGAATCCGAAGCAGGCTCCAGGCTCCCAGCTGTCAGCACAGAGCCCAACACAGGGCTTGAACTCATAGACCACGAGATCATGACCTGAGCCAAAGTCGGACGCTCAACTGACTGAGCCACCCAGGCGCCCCATAATAACCTCCTTTTTAATGGACACTTAATGTGCAGTAGAGAAAACTGATCACAATTTATTGACCCCTTCCCTAATGTTACACATTTCAGTTCCTCTAGCTTTTTGCTATTGCACATAACACAGTAGTGAACGTCTGTGTGCTTATTTTTTTTCTGCAGTTTGAAGTATTTCCAAAGTGCCTCTGTTACCAACCCAGTTTAGTCCTTAGGTATCTAAGGCATCCTACACACACACACACAGCCTCTCATTTAGTTCCCCCTGGGGTGATTTACGAAGAGAAGTGGGGGGGTGCTTAGAAAGGCCTCTGCAGCTGCCCGCACCCCATGTCTTCCACAGGTCTGGGGCTCTCCTCCCGGACCCCGGCTGTGAGCACGTCCGAGTCGAGTGCAGGCACGGGGACCAGCACCCCGTCCACGCCCACCACCACCAGCCAGAGCCGCCTCATCGCCTCGTCCCCCACCCTCATCTCAGGGATCACCAGCCCCCCCCTCCTGGACTCCATCAAGACAATCCAGGGCCATGGCCTGCTTGGCCCCCCCAAGTCCGAGCGCGGCCGCAAAAAGATCAAGGCGGAGAACCCAGGGGGGCCGCCCGTCCTCGTAGTCCCCTACCCCATCCTGGCCTCGGGCGAGACTGCCAAGGAGGGCAAGACATACAGGTGGGGGTCTTGGTGGGAGGGGGTCCACATGGGCGTGGGGTGGAGGCTCACACCAAGGGCTGCCCTAGGAGCCCAGCAGCTGGGGCTGGAAAGAGGGACTGCAGAGGCTGAGGGTAGGGGCCAGGTCTAGAGGAGCGGGGTCTCCTGGTGAGCCCCACCCGCAGCCCATTCACAGGCAGGCTGGGGCTATCCCGCCATGCATATGCGGGGTTGCCAGAGGCCAACCTCACCACAACCTGGTGTCGTGGGAGTCCTGTTCTTCCTCCCTTCAAGCTCTCGACCCTCAAGTTGGAATCATCTGGGGAGCACTCAGAAAATGCCAATCCCAGGGCAGCACCTCCAGAAATTTTGATATAATTGGTTAGAGGGCGGACATGCAGAGCTCCCCAGATGATTGCTTGAAAGCTCCCCAGATGATTCTGATGTGCAGCTGGGAGGAGGACTTCTTACTCTCAAAGTTAGGTCATGTGGCCCTGGGCACACCTTCCCAGGATTGCCAGGCCTGTCTTCCCTGGGAAATGGAAACCGTTTCCCCCACTGCTGGGAATGGGCCCCTGGGGGAAGAGCCTCTGCCTCCAGATTGGAGGGTGTCCAGGCTGGGAGCCTGTACCCCTGGGCTCCTCACAAGGAAGCTCTGTGCCCAGATGCAAGGTCTGGGTGCTGTGGAAGGTGCCCTGAGCAGTATACTGGCAGAGGGCAGGGGCGGGGCGGGGGTGGTGGCGGTGGCCGTCTTCCCAGGTGTGAACGTGCCTCTTACCCCACAGGTGTAAGGTGTGCCCGCTGACCTTTTTCACCAAGTCTGAGATGCAAATTCACTCCAAGTCACACACCGAGGCCAAGCCCCACAAGTGCCCGCACTGCTCCAAGTCCTTTGCCAACGCCTCCTACCTGGCCCAGCACCTGCGCATCCACCTGGGCGTCAAGCCCTACCACTGCTCCTACTGTGATAAGTCCTTCCGACAGCTCTCCCACCTCCAGCAGCACACCAGGTGAGTGGGCCGCCTGGTGCTGCACCCCCTGCAGCCGATTCCAGCTCAGCACCTGCGCCGGGTGCATGGACCTGGTGCAGGAGGGGCAAGGACCTTCTCTAGGTGCCCACTGCCCCGAGGGTCAAGACCAAACTCCTTTACTTGGCATTTGAAGCCTTTGGTGATATGACCTCTGTGGACCTCACGGGCTTCTGCTGTCACTACTATGCCACCCTTCCCACTGTGTCTCACCTGCTATGTCCTTTGCCTGAAACACCCTCCCCCATCTTTATCCTTTTTCTCTGGCCTCTCCTAGCCATCTCTCAGCCCAGCCTCCCCACGCCCCGACAGGCCCTACGCATCCCCATCACGGTAGCGCGATAGGCTGTCTTGTCCTTGCCGGCTTCTTTTCCCAACTTCCAAATATATTGATGGCTCTTGAAGGCAAGGGCTTGGTCCCGTCCATCCCCATATCCCCAGTGTGTGGCACGTAATAAGCACCTGGGCATTTGTTTAATATTTGTGGAATAAATAGAACTATCTTTTATAGGTCATGTGATTCATCCATTTGACAAGTATTTGCAGAGCCTCTACCATAAGACAGACATGATTCTAGGTTCTGGGAGCGCAGCAATGAACAAAACAGACAAAACTCCCTGTCCTTATAGGCGTACAGTCTAGTCGAGCATGTCAGAGAGAGATTCAGAAATACAAATGCTTTCAGGAAAGACAAGTTTTTGCAGGGGAGTACAGACATCAGAAAGACTGACTATCCACCCGCCAAATAAAAACACCATAGGTGTTTAGAGAAACAAACCAAAGGTTACCAAGATTGCAGTTCATCTCTTCAGAGGGGAAGAAACACAGAGGTTTTCTCTCCCCTGGTGATAGCATCTGTGAGCATTGCTATGCGTTGGCCGCTATCTGCTTTGTAAAAGTCAGGGGTAATGTTTTTGTGTGGAGCTTGTAACTTGCAGGAAGTGCTCAAATGTTGTCTCTTTTGAGGACTGATGCTAGACAGAGAGACCCTAGTTTTTATTTTTAGGTTAAACTGTTGTTCTTTTTGTGATTTATTCATACGCATCCATTGCCTTTGTGTGCTTTATCGCGGGGCACAGAGTGCTTTGTCTGTTCCTTGGACTCGGAGGCATAATGTGTAGGTTTGATGGTAGGAAACACATGGCAGAGTGTCAGTAGGACAAGGCATCCGTGGTTTCTCCCGGTCCTGCGCCTCCTGAGGCATAAGGATCTGACCACAGAACTTTCTCTCCGCAGGTTTCTGATTTTTTGTCATTACTTTGATTATTTTTTAAAGTTTGGCCAGTTTTCTGGACACAGGCATGTGTAACGAGGTATTGATGAAGAAAGAAAGTCCTGCTGGTTAGAGCATACAATACTAAGGTTTGAGAGCTAACTTCCGTCAGATTTCACAAAACCCCTGGGTCCTCCTTTTACTCTGTGTGTGAAAAAATTCCTCATGATATTATTTAAGATCAGTAACCTGGAAGGATCCAGTTCACCTGTTGGGTTGTGCCTGTACAGCCTGTGATGGAAAGGGTACCTTGTTTTTGGAGACCCCCCCGCCCAACCCAGTGCGTTGGCGTTTCGGGCTGGCAGGAGTAACTTCATGTGTCACCTTGAAGGCTGGGGTTCCATAAGCCAGGGAGCAGATCTGGTCCAGTTTCCTGGAGCCTTAGGGAGCCCACATTCCCACATGTGAAGGACAGTCCTTGTGTTTTACTATCAGGCTTATAGTAATCTAATACTATAATGAAATGAAATTTGTCTTCAAATGTGACATTTCTGGCATGGTGGTGGTTACAAATTTGATTTACCCAACTATATCCTGTTGGGAAGGAGGACAGATTCTTACTGGCCCTATTTACCAAACTAATGGTCACGAAGAGCAAATGGTCTCAAATTGTTGGCAGTTGGTCGGAGCAGGGTTTTTTTTTTTTTTTAATATTTATTTATTTTTGAGAGAGAGAAGGAGACAGAGTGTGAGTGGGGGAAAGGCAGAGAGAGAGGGAGACACAGAATCCAAAGCAGGCTCCAGGTTCTGAGCTATCTGCACAGAGCCCGACGTGGGGCCCGAACTCAAAAACCGTGAGATCGTGACCCGAGCTGAAGTCGGTCGTTTAACTGACTGGGCCACCCAGACACCCCGGTCTGAGTATTTTATTCCTTGTTCAAAGATAGCTTAAATTGAGGATTAGAGGTAGATCAAAGAAGAAATGGGTTTTCTCATATGCCCTTTAGGAAATAGAAATTAACCCCAACTAAATCACTTTCATTCCGTCCAAAGTCATAATTCCTGTTCTGCTGATCTCGGGTGGTTAGTCTGCTTTGCCAACTTGCCTGCTTCTGGAGTGAAGACTCTGGGACCCTGGCTTGGCCTCACACAGTGTCTGCTCGAGGTGATGGTGTCCGTTTGGAAGCTGTGCCCCTTCATCTGTTCTCTGGAGCATAAAGAACTAAGTGCGTGTGCTGTAGTCCTCTACTGAGCCCGTAATCTCTTGATGTCTTCTTCAGAAGACTCAACTTCAGACCTGAAGCAGAGGTCTTTTGGCAGGTGTGAGGGGGACATCAGATCTGTTGCTGAGACCAAATGACTCTGGTCCATTTATTGCAACAATCAACAATGTCAGAGTGGAGGAGAGTGTAGTCTTTTATTACGATATATTGCATGATCAATATTTAAGATTAAGAACAGATTTTAGGCAGCAAGGGCATCGACCCATCTTCAGACTCTTTTATCTCATAAGACGTGTTGTAACTGTCACTAATTGGTAAGTGTAGTTAGTTAAATGTAGAACAAAATCTTTTTTTTTTTTTTAATTCAAGTTGTTAACATACAGTGGAGTATTGTTTTCAGGATTAGAACCTAGTGATTCGTCACTTACATATAACACCTAGTGCTCATAAGGACATGTCTTTTTGATTTTTATTGTACGTGAAAATAAGTTACTGTTTTTTGGTCTGCATTTTAAAAAGTGCCCAAATGTATATATTTATATTATATAGCATATATAATTCTGTATGATATACTATGTAATTGTATAAGTTCATATTATCACACATATAAAATGAATATAAGTGTATAATACATTTTCTGTATGTATATACACACATAAAATATAAAATTAATGCAGGGAGATTGGCCATCTCTTTTTTTGATTTGCCAGCTGCCTTACACTAGTATCTTCATAGGACAGCCCTCGCTCTAGTGTTTGGCTAATTAAAAATACAGAAAATACAAAATGCTCAATCATTTGGAGCATGCCCTCTTTTAGTAAAGCAAAGAAGGAACTCTTTGGTGTTGCCTGGTGGCCATCTGGAAAGTCCAAGAGCGTTTGGGTGTAAAAGATACTTTGATAACATTATTCTGATTGGGGGCCTGGATTCGAGAAGGCTAGGGCACAAGGTGGGCAGCCTAGGTAAGGTATGAGCATTGGTTTGGTAGTAATGGGGCACCTGGGTGGCTCAGTCGGTTGAGCGTCTGACTTCAGCTCAGGTCATGATCTCTCAGTCTGTGAGTTCGAGCCCCGGTTCGGGCTCTGTGCTGATAGCTCAGAGCCTGGAGCCTGCTTCGGATTCTGTGTCTCCCTCTCTCTCTGCTCCTCCCCTGCTCACGCTCTGTCTCTCCCTCTCAAAAATAAATAAACATTCAAAAACCAATTTTTTTTAAATGGGGCGCCTGAATGGCTCAGTAGGTTGGGCGTCTGACTTCGGCTCAGGTCATGATCTCACGGTTTGTGATTTGGAGCCCTGCATCAGGCTCTTTGCTGACAGCTCAGAGCCTGGAGCCTGCTTCGGATTCTGTGTCTCCCTCTCTCTCTGCCCCTCCCCCACTCATGCTTTGTCTGTCTCTCTCTCAAAAATAAACTTAAAAAAAAAAAAAAAGAAACACAGTAGCAAGTAGTGATAATTAGGAGGAATCCTAGTTTTTTCAGAAGTAAACCTTTGTTTTAAAATACTCATCAAGACTGTGACCAAAAAAGCAACAAAAATTTCACAGGCCTTTGAAGGAGGGGATTTTGCTGATGTTCCTCATCCAGGGATTGCTCTCCATTCCCAAGGACACACATTTTTTTTTTCCTCGAGTGATTTGAGTGCATAATGGTGGGAAACCAAACAAGCAATAGAAGAGGGTCCTATTAACATTAGAGACAAATTGTTAGTCATTAGACAGTGACACATATAATTAAACCGATGTGTCCTCACCCAGTGACAAAGAGGTGGGTGTCCCGAATACAAGTTCCAGAATCCGTTAGACAAACAAACAAACAAAAAGCTAAACACAAAGAAGCAACCAGATTCCAGGTTCCTTGTTTCCTGCCGTTCCACAGAGACTCTTTCCTGCTTTTTGCCCCTCCGTAGAAAACCAGACAGTCAAGGCACATAATCAAATCCATCTTCCAAGGGTGATGCCAGTAATGAGGGGAATAAAAGAAGGTCACATCCAAGGCTGAACCAGCCCTGGTTACGTAATAGAAATAGAGTTAGAAACAGGTTGAGCAAGATGACTCTGGTTATGGAGAAAGATGTGCCTGGAAGCATTCTGGGGGGCAACGTGGTTTCGATGTGCTGAAGCACTTTGGTGGGGCTTTCCTCCGTGAAAGGAAGACAAAACAAGTAAGGAAACGCAGGTAGCTGGCAGAGTGTTCCAGAAGTCCAGAGTTCAGGGGTGGCCCCGTAAATAATAAAAACCACATGTATTTCAAAAGAAAGTCAGCAGAACTTTGCAGAGAGTCTGGTCAGCATAGAAAAATGGCATCTGTCACACCTGTGACAGCAGTTAGCACGAGTGTGAGGTCATGTACCTGCAGCCTTACAAGGCAAAAGTCGGGGATCGCACCCGTTTTGTGAGTGGGTAGGTGAGGTCTAGGAAGAGGCTCGAGTGACCGGATGTGTTTATCTATTCAGGCTGCAGACCGGTTTGCATTTGTTTTCTCAACTATGTGACGTTTGTGTGCGTGTGCCGGGGTAGGCGTACTGGTGGCAGGGGTAGGCGTCATTCCGTTTTTCTCGAGTCTGATGATCGTAACGGTAGTCAAATTCTACCCACAACTAGCCTGTGTCCAGGACGCCCGTGTGCCTGGCCCCGAGGCGGGTGTTTCCATACGAAGTCCTCCTGTAGTGTGAAGCTGTGTTTCTAAAGAAGAGGTAGCGAATCTGAAAAGTGGCACGGAGAGTGAGTCATCTCAAGGAAGGTTAACTTGGGCTGACCCTACCGTTGTGTTAGTTCCAAAGCATTCACCCGGCTGAAGTCGTTCAGTGTAATTTATTACCTGGGAAATAAAAGAAAAAATGAGAACTGATGAATTGTCCATAATTTTATTTAAACATTGAATAAATTCTCCTTCTTGGTTTGTATAACCTGTTTATCTTAAATAGGAAGTATCTCATGAACACCCTTCGAAGAAGTCACTGAATCCTTATGGTCATTACAATCCGTATTATTATCGCCATTTTCGGACTGAGGAAACTGGGTTGAGGGAGGCAAAGTCACTTGCCCAAGGTCACTGTGCTACGAGGAGGCAGAAGTGAGATTTGAGCCCAGATCCCCCAGGAGCCCGTGCGTCACAGGGAGGAAGGGGCTGCGGAAGAAGCTCCTATGGGTGGAGGTGCCAGCTACCGCAGGGCGAGTCTTCGGGGCCCCAGGGTGGGGGGCTGTGGCGGTCCAGGGGCACTGATTTCAGTTCGGCCCCCCTGCGCTGCCTGTGGTCCGCACATGTGAGCGCATGTGGGTAGCGGGCTGGGTGCTCCCCTACAGAGAAGATGCCCTGTGGAGACAGGAGTCTGATGTTGGAACTGAGCAGGGGTGGAGTCGGGGGAGGTGTTCCCGGCAGGGGCGGCAGCATGAGCACAGGCTCAGAGGCTTGCTCGGGGGGTGGGGGGGGGGGGGGGGGGCGGTGTCTTCATGTGCGTAGCTCACTGGAAAGTTGGAAAGACTCCCTTCCAGGGAGAGCAGTGGTGGAGGGGGAGGCTTTAGAAACCAAGGCCTTGAATGCTGGGTCACAGGGTTTGGACTCTGTCCTGGAAAAGGGGGAGACAGTGGAGGTCGCCAGGCAGGGCCATGACGAGGTCAGATCCCTGCGCTGCTGCTGTGGCGGAGGCCAGGAGGGGAGAGGCTGCTGCTGGGAGTCCAGGGAGGAGGCCAGGCAGCTGTGGTACTGGGACTGGGAGGCCACAGGGGGCTTTCTGTCTCCAGAGGGCTTGGCTGGGGCCCTGAGGAAGGACCTTTGGAGGGTGCAGTCAGTCAACAAATACTTGCATCCTATATCTGAGGATGGACGTCATTGGCTATGTTGAGCATATTACTGTTGCCAGTGACCGACATCAGAGAGAAAACCCTCTTTGATTCAGTCCCTGCCTATGTACAGGGTCCTCTTGGCTGGGCCCTGGGGTGATGCTGGTGAACAAGCCCAGGGGAGTCCTTGTCCTCAGGAGGCAGCCCAGGAAACAGTGACTAGGCAGTGACAAAATACACATTGCTTGGGGGTGGGCTGCTGGGCCCAGGCCTGCTGTGGGGGCTCAGGGAAGGCCGCCCAATCGGGGGCTTTTACGCTGAGAACAGGAGTGTGGGTTTTCACCGGGTATTAGCTGGGGAAGAGTGTGCCCGGAAGAGGGGGCAGCCTGGATAAAGGGAGGAGCTTGGAGTCTAGTGGGGTCGGGGAGGCTGGTGGGGCCAGAGGCTGGGGGCAGGGGAGAGCAGCGGTGGGAGGCAAGGACTCTGGGGTGAGCCCTGGAGGGGTTAAGACAAAATCAGCACATGCCCTGGGGTCCCTTAGTCCCCTCTACCACCTGACCCCAACTGAATGAATTCCCCAGCCCTGGAGGGGGTGAGGGGAGGATGGAACGGAGGGGTTGTGTCAGTCCAGATGGCCATTAAGGTCCTTCCATTGTGGGGACAGGGTGCCATGGTTGGAATGATGTTTCCAGATACATGACATCCAGAAATGTGCAGGTAGAATGGGGTTCTCAAAATCAGGCCAACCCAGCTCCACTTGGCAGGTTTCTGTGCAGCCTGTGAGCTGGCTCTGGCCTTGGCATCTGAGACTGGGCCCTGTGCTTGCCCTCCTCCCTGTTGCATAGAGGAGATGGTGGGCGGGGTGTGGCCCCTGTACTGAGGTTGCATCCGGATCACAGGTTTGGTGGGCAGAATCATTAGTCAGACAAGGTTGCCGGGTGAGAAATGGATCTTGGACCAGGATGCAGGGTGCATAGGAGCAGGGAGGTGAGGCCAGAGCACACGATGAAGGGCCTTGAATGACACACTAAGGAGTCTGGACTCTTACCGTGTTCACGGTGGGCAGCCAATGTCTTCCTGATGGCGGGGAATGTTGTTTATTCAAGCCTATCCAGCATGGGGCCTGCTGGGACAGGGACCTTAGTTTGATGAGTTTGTTGATGGGCAGAGCAAGCCGCCTCGGTGAGGTGGCCTGGGGCATTAGGGACACCGTGTGACCAGGGCTGGGTTCTCCCTTCCCTTGATGCTTGGTGGCAAATTAGGCAAACAGCGTTCAGGACGGCCAGCATTTCACGGCCCACCTACTTGGCGGAGAGGATTTGCCAGAACAGGTGACTGAAGACAAGCTCAGGCTGATCGCGGAGGGCTTGCACGGAAGATGGGGCTCTGGGGCATCTGTGCACCTGTCTGGGCCCACCTCCGTCCTCACCTGGGCCCCCTGGGCTGTCAGGCAGGCACGAGCAGCATCACTGACCTGAACAGAAAATCCAGCCGTCCACCTTTGAGTCATCACTCTGGAGTCACCTGCTCAGTGAGGCCCACCCTGACCTCGTGGTTTAAAACTGAATCCCCACCCCCCGGCATCCGTGCTCCGCCCCCCCCCCGCCCCACCTTATTCTCTGTCTTCTCACAGCACTTATTACCTTCTATGTGGGATTTACTTACTTATTTCATGTTTGTTTTTTGTTTCCATGAGGCAGTGGTTTTCTGTCTGTTTTGTTCATTCTAAGTACCAAGCGTGGTGCCTGGCACAGGGCTACCCAGCGTAATGAATGTTGAGTGAATGAATGAATGAATGAATGAATGATGGTAATACTGGCAAGTGTTGACTGAGTGCGGACTTTGTGCCAACACTTGGCCAAACCCCTTAACACGTATTATCTAACATAATCTTCACAAAGTGACGTGAGGTCATATTTTTATGCTCATTTTGCAGATGAGGAAACCGAGGCTCAGTGATTTTTCCCAGGGTCGCCCAGCTAGTAGCTGGTGCAGCCAGGATGAGAACCCAGGAGTGGGAGGGGACAGAGGGCTCACAGGAAGGACAGAGAGGGCTGAACTGCCGGGCCTCCCCGTCCTGCATTCTCTCAGTAGCTGGGGTGACCAGGTAGCCATCCCAGACATGAATCTGATGTGGGGACAGGGCAGGGGACAGAAGTTGGGAGCCAGTCAGAGACATTTCCTTCTGAAGGCAAGAGGCAGAGTGGACAGGCACGTTCCTGGCAAAGCTGTGGATCTGTGTTCTTTCAGTGGTGGTCTGTAGGTGGGTTTTTAAGAAGAGAGGGGCAGAAAGCAGTCAACTCGGGCCCCTGAGGCTGGGAGGCTGGGCCGGGTGTCTTGAGTGGGCGCTGGCGGTGAGCGGGGTTCAGCAGGGAGCTGTGGGGAGCAGGAGGGCTCTGGTTACAGACCGGCAATGGGAGGCCAGAGAAGGAAGGAGAAGGGGGTACCTGTGAAGTCCCTGGCCCTTGCCTGGGGCTCTCTGGGGAGTGTATGGAGTGGAGATACGGCGGCTTGGGAGTCAGATATATGGTGCAGGCCATCCAAGGGCCTGGGGGGCCGGAGCCGGCCCACGGTATCTGTCAGGGACTCCACCTCACTGCCCATTGCAGAATCCACACAGGCGACAGACCCTACAAGTGCCCACATCCTGGCTGCGAAAAGGCTTTCACTCAGCTCTCCAACCTCCAGGTGAGTGCCCGCCTGCCCCTTGCCTGCCTGGCCCCCTGCAAAGGGAGCCCAAGCCGGGGTGGGGCTGGGGGGAGCCCCGGCTGGCCCCTGACCCCTCTGTGCTCCCCACAGTCTCACCAGCGCCAGCACAACAAGGACAAGCCCTACAAGTGTCCCAACTGCTACCGGGCCTACTCGGACTCCGCGTCCCTGCAGATCCACCTCTCCGCCCACGCCATCAAGCACGCCAAGGCCTACTGCTGCAGCATGTGCGGGCGGGCCTACACCTCGGTGAGTGCCTGGGGTCCTCGGGGGACCTCTTCCTCTCCCGTGGCCTCAGCCATCTTGATTCTCCCCACTTTGCAGACAAGGAAACTGAGGCCCAGAGAGGGGAAGTGACTCCCCGAGATCACGATGAGTGGCAGAGCCAGGGTTTCGGCTCCCCAGTTCTGTTTCTGGCTGCCCTGGGCCGAGCCTCCAGCCTCTTGGCGGCCTGTAGCCGCCTGGTTTCCTCCAGGCCCCGGAACACTGAAGGCAGTGGTGGGGGGCCAGGCACCCTGCTCTCCAGAGCCAGAGCCGGGGAAGGGCCTTCCCCGCTGGGCAAGCTACAACCCCCATCGTGGCCACAAGAGGGCGCAGTGGCTCGGCCCAGAGCTTCCTCATCTCAGGAAAGGCCTGAGCAGTACCAGAAAGGTCATCTCATCCGACCCTCTGTCCCTGGGTGGGAATTTCCCTAAGCAAGGGCCTTTCAGCAAGAAGAGGGAGGCTGGGCAAATCACCTGAGTGTGTGTGCGTCTCCAGCTAATCAGATATTCTGGTTAATAGACCCCCATGCAAATCCAGACAGAGATCACTGAGCCTCAATTTCCTCATCTGTAAAATGACGAGGTAACAGTTCTCAACTCACAGGGCTGTTGGCCAGCAGAGCCAGTGCCTAATAAACATCCGCTAATACAATGATTTATTCTCTCAGTGTTTACTGAACAGTTGTGCCAGGCTATTTGGAGTCAGGATGAATCAAACAGACATATTCTCTGCCCCCAGGGAGATTGGACTCTACTGCTGGAGACAGATATTAAACAAGTAACCAACAAATAAATATGGAATGACAAATTATGGTAATTGCTGTAAGCAGGGTTTCTCGTCCTCGGTGCATGTTAACATTTGGGCAGGGTACCTTTGTGCTCGGGGACTGTTTCGTGCATTGTAGGATGTTAGATACATCCTTGGCCTCTGTGCACTAGCTGTCCCTCCCCAGGCTGTGACAACCCAAAATGCCAGACGTTGCCAAATGTCCTGGGGCAGGCGGTGAAGTCACCTCTGCCTGAGAACCACTGGTCTGAAGGAAACATAGGTTGATAAAGCAGCAGGGAGGCTAGAACGGAATTGAGAAAGGGACGTAGGTCTGGGTAGGTCAGGGGAGAGGGTAACATTTCAATGAAGCCTTGAAGGGTAAGGAGGGTGAGAAACTTCGAAGCAGGAGCACACCCTGAGGTGGAACAAGCCTGGCAGGTTCCAGGAACTGAAAGAGGATTAGGTCACACGGGGCTGTGGGGCCTTGTTAGGGAGTTTGGATATTTGCCAGGTAGAATGGGAAGCCACTGGGGGGAGGGGACTGTCCGGGAGGATATTTTTGAGAGGTCACTGACTGGAGGGGGCACACGGCGGGTGGTGAGGAGTATGGCAGGTGCCAGCCAGGCCTGTGGTTGCTGAGCACTGGGTTCATGACACTGCTCCCTCCCTGGAGTTCAAAGGGCAGAGGAGAGTTGAAAGACAGAGGGCAGAACCTGCAGGGAAAGGGCCCCAAGGGGAGAGGCAGGGCACCCCAGAGACCTAGGAGCCCCACTCAGCCGGCTGACCGTCAGCTGGTGTCGGCCTCAAGTTCTGGACACCCACCTCCTCACATCTGCTCCCAGGGGAGGGACCACAGGCGTCCATGAGTGAGATTCTAGATGGAGTCTGTCTGAATTCTGGAGGCAGCGGGGGTGTCCCAGCTCACCTGTCTTGCGGTGACTGGACTCTCTAGAACTGGGCCTGACTGGACTCTCTAGAACAAGAATAATTACCTTTATTTTAAATTTATTTTTAAGTAAAGTATAGTTGGCATGATATTTTTTTAAGTAGGCTCCATGCCCAATGTGGGGCTTGAACTCGGGACCCTGAGATCAAGAGTCACATGCTTTACTGTCTGGGCTAGTCAGGTACCCTGACATCTTTTTTTTTTTTAATGTTTATTTTATTTTATATTTTTGAGAGCGAGAGAGAGCGCGCGTGTGAGAGGGCACATGCAAGCGAGCAGGGGAGGGGCAGAGACAGAGAGAGAGAGAGAGAGGGAGAGGGAGAGAGAGAGAGAATCCTTAGCAGGCTCCGTGCTGTCAGCACAGAGCCTGACTCGGGGCTCAAATTCATGAAGTGTGAGATCACGACCTGAGCCGAGATCAAGAGTTGGACGCTTAACCGACTGAGCCACCCAGGCGCCCCAGTGACATACCTTTAAAAAAAAAAAACAAAAAACATTTTAATGGATTGAATTTTAAACTACTTTAATACATAAAAGAAATATTTTAGAAGAGTGAACCCCCACGTTCCCATTAGCCCCCAGAACCATCAACCAATCTTGGCTCATCCATATCCCTATTTTCTGTCCCTATAATGTCTCTGTAGACATTATGTTGTTTCATCTGAAAATTTTCACTCTGTCTCTAAACAGGAGGACTCCTCTTTTTTAACATGTCCACGGTATCTTTACAATTTCCTTAAGTCCTTGGTACCATCAGCTACCCGGTCAGCGTTCACATTTTCTGTCTCCTGAATTAGGCCAGCATTTTGTTTACTTCCAATTTGATTTTGTAATCAAGATCCAAGGAAGATCCCTACATTGTACCCTGTCAATATATCTTTTAGTCTGTTGATCCCCACCCTGTGCCCCTGCCCCCACCCGGGTCGTTTTTTTCTTTGCAGTGTATTCACTGAAGAGTAGTTTCCTAGTTTGCGTGCTGCTGAGGCTTTCCCTCTGGTGGTGTTGATAGCCTGTTGCCACCACATTTGAGGGCTTCCTCTACATGACTGATTCTGAGCAAGGTGATGTTTGAGACTGGGGGACTCTGTCCTGTGGGGCGAGTGGTGGCTCACCAGGTATTCCCACTTCCTTCCACCTGAGTGTGAGGGCCTCCGGGCCTGCAGGTGAGCCCGCGGGTCCCCTCACGCGCCCAGTTGTGGGTGCCTCAGGTCAGACTCAGCAGAGCCATGGGGACAGTCAGGGGACGAGCCGAGCATGCCCAGTTTGTGCTTCCCCAAGTCACCGGTCCTATCAGGTCCGGCTTCTTCCCAAGGGAGGATTGCATGGGGGGGGTGGGGTGGCAGAGGCTGGGGCTCCCACCACCGCCTGGAATCCAGAGTAGAGACTGGGGGAGGAACAGTCCCCTTGACCCTTACCGCGTGCTGGGAGCTCTATCTGCCATAGCGACCCTTTGAGGTGGTTCCTTCAAGAGGAGGCTTGGACATACGAGATGACGTATCTGAGGTTCCACTGCTACGAGGTGGCAGGACCCAGCTCAGACCAAGGCCTCCTGCTTTTCCCTTGCTGGAGCACCGGCCAGATGGGGGCGGCTGTGCTCGATCCCCCAGGCAGGCTGAGGTGCAGCCAGTTGGCCTGGCCCTCAGGAGGTCCAGGTGGGCACTTCTGAGGGACGAGCCTGGTGCGTGCCAGCTCTTCAGCTGGCATGCTGTGGGCTCACAGTCTGGTAAACGGGCCAGCACCCACACGTGGCGGCAGTGCAGCATCATCGCTAGAACCGATGCTCACTGCCCACCTGATGGCCTAGAGCCGGGCTGCTCGCCACCAGCTGGCCCACCTACCACGGAGCCCTCCCGTGGCCACTTGTGGGAACTGCAGCCTCCCCTGCGTGTCTTGCCGAGGGTTGCATGTTCTGAATCTCACCCCTGCCCACAGGAGACCTACCTGATGAAGCACATGTCCAAACACACGGTGGTGGAGCACCTGGTGAGCCATCACTCGCCCCAGAGGACGGAGTCCCCCGGCATCCCGGTGCGAATTTCCCTCATCTGAGCCGACCCAAGGCGCCGCCCCACCCTGCCCACTGGCAGACACAGACCCAGGCAGCACCAGGCCCCAGCTTCCTCCAGGGGCCCTCCAGGAACAGCCGAGCTCTCTCATGACCTTCCTGACCTTCCAGAAAGCCTGGGCTGCAGAAGCCCTGCCCGGTCCAGCTCCGGGGGCGGCCAGGCCAACTGCAAGATTCTGGACTGTTTTGGTGGCATCCAAAGACGATCTCAGAGCACTTTGAACCTCTCTGTTGGGTTTCTTTTTGTTCCCCACCCTCCACTTGCTTCACTGTTTTTGTTTTTAAGTTTGTTTTGGAAATAACAAAAAAGATATTTATTGGCCAAGAAGTTGGTGCTGCTAAGACCGAGAAATGAAAAGAATCGGACAGATGGACACAGAGAACCAGAGGGCAGCGTGGGACCTTCTCTTGCCACAGCCTCAGGTCTTGAGGGAAGGCTCAGGCCTGGGTTTCTGGACTGCAAAGGGGACCCCCCCCCCCCGCCAGGTGGGAGGGGACAGGAAGCATCTGGAGTGAGCCACTCACCCCTAGGTGCCCAGCTCCAACCTCTCGGGCTACACCCTGGGCATTACTGAGCAGAGGGATGAGGCAGCTCCTGGGGCTGCCCGGGCTTCAGGAGGCAAAACAGGAGAGGGGCTGGGAGATCCACAGGACCAAAGGGTGCAGCGTTGGGCTGGGCTGGGCACAGGCCCAGGGAAATGGGGTGAGGGTGGGCTGGGTAAGACCTGGCCCTCCACTGCCCTGAAGACCACCCCAGTCTACCTCGGTGCTGGCCAGGAAACCTATTGGCTACCTCTCCCACCATCCCAGACTGTGGGCAGGGGGGTGGGGAGGGAGTGGGCCTAGGCTTAGGACCCCCCCTCCAGAATTTCCTCCAGATGGGGCAGTGCCCAGGGAGGGGTTATGTGTCTTCCCTGTCATGAAGGGGGGAATCCCCAGTCCAGGCCCTAGGCCCCTCGGCAGGGAAGGGATCCTCGGGGAGGAGGGTCCCAGGAGCAGACCCTGCCCTCAGCCCCCACAGACATACCCCGATCTGAAAGCCATGCGTGTCCATGTATATAGGAACTATGTACAGAGCCCGGAGAAGCCCCCCTTCATCCCCCGGGGAAAAAAAAAAAAACTAGACAGAAACTCATCTATATATTCTGTATCTGGAGTTCCGTTTTGAATATTAACTGTGTTATTTTTATACACTTTTTAAGCCTTAACTCGCCATTGATTTACCAGTTTAACGTTTCCTGGGGTTTTTTTTCCCATGGGGTTCTCTGCCCCAGCCCCCACCCCTTTGTTTGACTTGCGTCGTCGGATACTCAGTATTGTAGCTTTTTGTCCGCATGTTACTACCCTGTAAATACGCTGTTATACATACTGTTAACACCCCATTTGCTTTTTTCTATGGGACCTCCAGGCCACCATATCTAGAACTAGTTACCTTATTAAAAAAGAGAAAACAGTCTGTCGGCTTCTCAGTCTGCATCTTGGTGGCAGGGAGGTGAGGGCAGGTGCCCCTCAATGCTTCAGGAAACAGGTTTGCATTCTATTTAAGAGAAGGGGTGGGGAGCAAAATAAAAATCCAGTGTGGGGGAAGACACTACATGGGGCGAGAGACCAAGAATCCCAAACCCTCTGCTCTTTGTATTTCTCTGTTGTGAAGAATAAACTGTACCTGCACCTGGGTGGCGGTGGTGTCTCGCGTGCTCCGTGCGAGGGCGGGGCTGGGGGGCACTTTTCCATTGCTCCTCTCCCCTCCCCCGCCCCCCAGACTTGGGGAAGGAGGGAAATGGCCCCTTCCCGTGGGCTGGCCTCACCCCAGCTGCTGAGCCAAGTGCTCGGTGCCTGGCACCCTATGGCCCCCTATGAAGGAGGCAGAAAACCAAGAGGGGTTTTTTTTTCGTTTCTGTTTCGTTGTTGTTGTTTTTGCCGAGGATCATGCTGTAATTAAGTGGCAGGAACACACGTCTCACCCAGGTTTGTCTCATTCTGAATGAAGCCTTTTTGGATGTATGGGGTCCAGTGGGGTTCACAGCCCCCGCTCCCAGGTGGGGGGGCGGCCACATCCCAGTACCCTGCCTATCTTCGGGAGTCCACCTCAAGTGCCCTGACTGGGACACGATTCCCATGATTGAGGGAACCAAGAAGTCCCCTTCAATCCACTTTTCCCACGTGGGTCAATGTTTTGATTGTGGAGGAGGGAGATGCAGGAATTAATGACCCCAGAGTTTATCAAGGCTGGTCCTCTGTGGGGCATTCTGAGTGAGACAGAAGTGACTCTACCAAGAGTCACCATGGAGCTCGCCTTCAGGAATTCACTCTGAGCCCTCACAGGCCTTGTGAGTCAAGATGTGGCTGCAGGTGTAGAAAGTCCAACCCAAACAAGGATTTATTGGCTTTCATAACAGGACAGTGCGGGAGTCAGGCCAGCCTCAGGGCTCACTGTTGTGTCTCCAGCTCTCCACTTTGCTTTGTTCTAAGAGCTGGTTTCACCCTCAGCCTCCTGGGGGTGGGGGGAGGGGGTCAGCAGCTCCAGCCTCACAGGCTCCCCGCAGGGTTTCCTGCAGTCAAGCCTCTCTCTCTTCTAGAAGCCCCAGCAAATATCTGGGTCTTGCTGGTTGGGACTGGGGTAGGTCCCATCCCTGAACCAATCACCATGACCAGAATGTCTATACTTGATTGGCTTAGACCTACAGCCCATGCTCTAGGCCTGGAGCATCAGGTGAAACCCCAATCTGTAGTACATCTCCCCAAAAGGAAACCAGATGTGTTGACATGAGGAGGGGTAAATGGATATGGAGTAGCCAGGAACCTGTCTTCGGTAACCTCACGGGCCTCAAGGCGTTCTTGGAAATTGACCTCCCACAGCCTGCTGTGCTAAGGGGTGAGCTCTGGCGGCCATGTTTGCATCACTTGACCCGATCCCAGCCACAACCGAGTGGCCAGCAGTGGACATTTGACTCAGCCGTTGAAGTCTTAGACCGATGGTAGCAATGGTGCCAGCGGGATGCGTTGGCTGTCCTGGTTCATGAGTGGGTTGTGCACACCACACGCACGTGGCCGACTCCACATTTGGTGGATGTGGTGGTGTTGAATCGGCCATGGTGGGGTTTCTACAACAGAAACTGGCGAAGGCTACAAATCTGGGCTTTCTTTTTCCTGGAGGAGCCAGTTGCTAAACATTTGCCAGCACACCACTGGCTGACTCTCCAATCAGATTTTCCGGTCCGTGAATTAGGAAGAGGTCCAGTGCAGGAGCCCGGAAGAGCCCGTGGCCCAGGGGTAGGGACGTCTGTTGGGCCACACACAAGCAGGACAGAAGCAGACAGAAGCAGAGGCGGACAGAGAAGACCTGGATAGAGCCTGCGTCAGACTCGGTTCCTGACTTTGGATCTCCATCTTCCGGGTAGGTTTGATTTCCTGCTTGTTCTCACATCAGTGAATTTAAGTTGCTGGTGGCACGACATCGGGCAAGTCACTTAACCTCTCTGTGCCTGATTTTCTCATACGTAAAATGAGGGAAACGACAGCAACCAACATATAGGGTGGTGGATGTGGGGATTAAATGAATCAATATATGTCCAATGCTTCAAACTTTGCCCAGTGCATACTAAGTACCAGTAAGTGTAATTGTTATTATTTGACATGGCCCCGGTGGATCTAAATCCCTTATGACCAGTGAACTCTGGCTAGACAGCTGCTGGTGTTTGGGGATTTCTGGAGATGACATCTGAGCTGGCCTGGCAGGGTGGGGCAGCAGGGGCAGGTGAAGATTTTGCATGCAGAAGCGGCACTCCGAGGACTGGGAGGACTGGCAGCTTTTCACCTGCTCACCTGGAAGCTCTCAGGAGCTTCCACTGTCTCTGAGGGCCCCGGCCTGGGTGCTGAGGACAGTGCTGACTGACAGTGACACCGGTGGAAGTGGCCGCTGAAGAAGCTTATCCGCCCTTGTTATTCCTGCTTCTGCCCCAAGTCCCTCTAATGTCCCCCCCATGGGCCTCTGGGTAAGACAAAGGAGGGAGACACTCCCAAGAGGTTGTCTGTTCCACACTGCATCTTCCTTGACTCTTCCCTGTCCTCAGGAAGGTCTCTACCCACAGTGCGAAGCTGTCCCAGTCCAGCACCTGGAAACCCCTGACCCAGCCATCATTTAAAACAGGAAATGGCTGTTCTTTTGGCAAAGCCTTTGACTCCACGAACTTGGTGGAGAAGGGGCAGGCAAGGACGGGGAGAAGGCAAGTTACATTTTCTGCAGCATCACGACAACCTCCGCAGGGAGGGTGATGGGCACCCACCCCTGCTTTACAAACCTGAGGAAACCGAGGCTCAGCAAGGTGAGGAACTTGTCCACAGTCACGCGCAGAGTTAGAAGAGAAGCAGATCTTACTGGCTGGTGCTCAGGCCTCTCATGGCCACGGGGTGTGTGTGAAGGTGGGTGTGGGTGGCCCTCGGGGAATGCTGCAGGGTAAGGGAGAGGAAGGAATGTGCCAGCTCAGAGCCATCAAGCAATAACCTGTTCGAAGGTACAGCTGGCCTGTGCCTATCTAAACCAGAGTCCAAAAGGCCTTCTGGGTTTTGCTAATCCAGTTTGGGTGGGAGGCAGTGGGGAGCTTTGAACTGCGTTTGAGAGGGGCGAGATCTCATAAGATGTCACATCATCAATAAGTGGAACCCGCTTGTAAAAATGATCAGATTGTGAAAACCATCAGGACGGATTTACGCTGGAACTGCTGTCCTTCCTGGGAACAGTGGAGGCTCATGAAAACGCAAGGTCTGTGAGAACACTGTATACTGGATTCGGGAGACCTGGAGTGAAATCCCACCCTCCCAGGGCCTCAGTTTCCCCAAGTGTCAGAGGACAGCGCAGGGGCTTCCAAGCTGCTACCTTCCCCGTCTCCTTGGCCCCGTAACCACCTTTCCTGCAGGGCCTGATGATTTCACCTGCTGTTCAGAGCCTGTGTTTCCCACTCCCCCCACAGCCCCCCACCCGGGGATGAAAAGTCTAGATAGCAGCCACGAGTAAGGAAACTCACCAGGCCCAGACTATGGGCCCCGCATCAAGGAAATGTCCTTTTTGTGGACACTGTCCAGGAGAGAGGGCCATAAGGATACCTTTGGAATAATTTTATTATAATATTACTTAAATACGGACAAAGTTGCTTGAGGGTGGGGGGAGCAAAGCCAAGGACTCAGACGTTTCTTCTGTGGCAGCAGCTTTCTCCTGTTCGCCCAGAAGCTACTCTCTTTGGAGTGAGAGCCAGTCCTGCCTCTCCAGCTGCCGCCCAGACAGACTCACAGCTTCTCTGTGCCTTAGGCACTTACGTTCCCTTTTTGTGCTTCAGTCTCCTTATCAAAAAGGGGGTTGGGGGCTGGCGTGGGGGGGGGGCGGGGAGGGCTAAAACAGCTCTGCAGGAGGCATCCGCCGAATCCAGTAAGGTCAGAGGTGAAGGGCAGCTTGCGAGGCGCTACTGTCGCGGTGCTTTGTCGGTGGCTGTTGAAAGTGGAGGAAAGGGACCTTTCCCTCCTGTAGAACAGCTAGCTCCCCAAAGCCCAGGGCCTCCTCCTCCCACCGCTACGATCCCACGGCCAGGCGGGCAGGGCTGTTTCGATCCAAGCTCTCGCTGCCCTCCGGGGCGCCCCGACGGCTTCAGGGGCCCCCTTCCCGGGCCGGCGGGGGGTCGGGGACTAGTCGCGCAGCAGGGCGTAATCCTTGGGCGCCCAGAGCAGGCGCGGCCGCCGGATCTCCGCCCTCGAGCCGATGTCGGGGCTCCAGCAGAACTCGGGCGACAGCACCTTGGCGGGCTTGTGCAGCCAGAAGAACTTGTTGAGGTGGCTCTCGTCGTGCCAGCGCGCCTCCAGGCCGAGCTCGCGGTCCCGCCGCTGGCCCTGTGCGCAGTGCGCCGTCAGCCCGCGCAGCGCCGCCACGCTGCCCCCGAACACGGCCGCGTGGTAGTAGAAGTCGCCCTCGCCCGGCGCCAGCGCGGCGG
Source organism: Acinonyx jubatus (assembly GCF_027475565.1). Taxonomy (NCBI): domain Eukaryota; kingdom Metazoa; phylum Chordata; class Mammalia; order Carnivora; family Felidae; genus Acinonyx; species Acinonyx jubatus. Next base: position 24,907,549 of record NC_069381.1, read on the forward strand.
CCGAGCGCGCGTCGCGCTCGTAGGGCAGCAGCCACCGCGGCCAGCGGTAGTGCCAGGAGTGCAGCTGCGCCACCGACTCGGCCAGCGCCTCGGGCCCGAAGGCGCCGTGGAAGTACTGGTCCACGTCCATGCAGAACACGAAGCGCGCCTCGCGGCCCAGCCGCCCGCCCAGCGCCTCGTGCAGCGTGTGCATGCGCTGCATGGACACGTCCTGCCAGCGCCGCTCGCGGGCCACGCGCTCCACGCGCAGGAGGCGGCCCGGGGCCAGCGCCACGCGGGGCACGGCGTCCGGGCGCTCGGTGAACACGTAGTACACCACGCGCTGGCCCACCATGAAGTGCTGCTCGGCCGTCTCCAGGAAGCGCGCCAGGTACTTCTCCAGGTACCTGCCGGGCGGGGTGGGGCGGGGCGGGTCAGCCCGAGCGCGGCGCCTTCCTCGGCCCCGGCCGCGCTCGGGCTCGGGCTCCCGGCTCCCTGCAGCCACGGGCTCCGGGGCTCCGCAGCCCTCCAGCCGCAGCAGCTTTCAAGGCGGGCGCAGAGGCTTGCAGATCGCTCGCCTTCGCAGCCCTGGGTTCCCTGCCTTGACCGTGGGCTCCCACTGCCCGCCTGGATCAACAGGGTCCCGCGGCAGAGGGGCCGTGCTGGCCCTGGGACGGCCGGCAGCGTTAGCCTTTGCCTCGTTAGGGCTCTGAGCCTTCGAAGCTTAAAGCTTACGAAGGCCTGGACCCGTGATGCCGCGGCGACGTGAGGAAGCCCAGCCAGCCGCGCGGAAGGCATTGTGAAGACAGGTGCCGCACCGGTGTTCCGCAGTCGGCCATCCCAGGGGAGGCCCAGACATGGGGGAGCAGCGGGGAGCCCTTGGGGAGTTCCTGCCCACAGAATCTTAAGCTGTAATAACAGCCGTTGTTGTCATCACTGAGGTTGTGACAGTTCCTCATGCAGATGGTCAGGACGGTCCCTGGGTAGGGGCCTGTGCTGGGTGGGCTCCATGGTGCTGGTGTCTAGGGAGGAGGGAAAGGGAAAAGGTGGTCCTGCCTGCTCCCCGGGAGGCAGGGACAAGAGGTGCTGTCTTTGCTTCCCTCTTCGCTTTGGGATCCTGCGGCCGGGGAGAACCCTGTGCCCCATCCCTGCGTCCCATGCACACCCCTTCCACTCCCTGCCTGGACAGCACCGCTCCCCTCCCCAGGCCTTACCTGCCTACAGCAAAGACAGTCAGACCAATGGTGAGGTTCTGCTGCAGAGCCTCCCGCTGGGCCACAGCTGGGTCGAAGGTGCCATCCCAAATAATGGGGGCCCCCCAGGAGGTACAGGTCAGGACTTCAGGCCGGGCCCTGGCCGGGACAGGGATGGAGAGATAGGTCCATTCATCCACTGGTCTGGTGCATTGTCACCGCCACCTCCCCAGTGCCGTACCCTAGGGCCCCACAAATGGGTCCCACCCAGCCCCCGCCCCTAGAAGTCCCTAGCCTAGATCCAACACAGAGGATTGGGAGATGTGTGACCTGATGGGGCCCCTGGGAGGAGTACCTGGCCCTGCCAGGGTGAGGGATGTGTGGAGGGCAGGGACACGGAAGGCAGGGCTCTCTAGGGCATGTGGGTGTTAGCTCCTTACCAGGGATGCAAGAGACCCGTGAAGTTGTCTCTCAGCAGGGCCATTCTGGCAGAAGGGCAGACACCCATGGGGATGAGGACTTCCAGATGCCTGCGGGGTGGGGGCAGCAGTGAGGGGCCCTCTCTCTTTGCACTTTACAAGGAGGGGGAGCCCACAAGGACAAGTGTGCAGCCAAGATAGCCATCGCCCACCATCCCTCAAGGAGGCACTTAGAAGAGGCCCCGACCCTGCTGGTTCCCACGTTGAGGGCTGGGGGAAGGGAGTTGTACCTGATTACAGGGAGCCCATACAGGTACAGCCCCAAGAGGCCAAGTGCAAATAGGATCAGCAACCAGAAGAGTCTCTTCCAGGTCCTGGGTGGTGGGGAGGGCATTAGCAACTCATTTATACATACACATACACATGAGACATTGCTTATGTAATTTTAATGTTGCAGGTTATTTATTTTTGGATACAAATATATTCTTTTCGCATGGTACAGGTATTCAGAGGTACAAAAGAGTATATGTAGTGCAAAGTCTTTCCTGGTCCCACCCACCCAGTTGCTCTGCATGGAGGGGAGCCAGCACTACTCTTTTCTTGTGCCTCCTTCCAGAGGTGATCTGTGCGTATGCAGGCAAATATAAATATGGTGGCAAGTCGTCCCTCCTCCCCTCCCCCGATCGGTGGTAGCACAGTAGATATGCCGCTCTGCATCTTGCATTTTCCACTGCCTCCACTGACCATTATCTTTGCGGTTATCCCCTCTGAATACCTGAAGTGCTTGCCTCCCTTTTCCCAGCTGCCCAATATACCATTTATTGGATAGAGCATCATTTACCTGACCAGGCAGGCCCCTTTTGATGAATGTTTGGATACATAATCCTTTGCTTTTCCCAGCAGTGCAACGGGACATGACCTTGGGCAGGCTTGGGGGACGATAATATTAGAGGTTGGGGTGCTTAGCCCGGGTAGGGGGCAGGACTGGCCTTGGACAGGAGAAGAGACTGGGAGGGGATGCAAGGAAGTTTGTGGCTCGGTGACCGGGAGTTGAGAACTGTCTGACACTGATGAGTTGAGGGGCTGCGTGGGGGGTGGGCTGTGGTCAGGGGCCACGCGTCTACAGTGGCTTCAGCCACTGGGCCGGGTACGTCCAGCAGAGCTCAGAAGCCCCATTCCTGCTCGGAGGAGGTCGGCTTTGGCGTGTGGCCACGGTTGGGAGCCATCCAGGAAGGGCCCCCAAAGTCGAGATCCTCTGGGGGATCTCATCCAGTATCCCCCACCCCTCCTGTATGCCCATGTCTCCTGAAAGGCTGGAACCGCCTGGTGAGGAGCACGGACACTGGGGCCAGACCCCCAGGTTCCAATCCCAGTCCACCATTTGTAAGTTGTCTGGCCTTGGGCAAGGTTCTGGACTTCTGCACTACAGTCTCCTCATCTATAAAATGTGGATGATAAGAATGCTTCCCTCAGAGGGCTGAGGTGGCTAGTGAGTTGATACACGCTAAGCAGTTAGGTCAAGGCCTTGCACACAGTTCTAGCTCAGGTGCAATTGTCATTATTCCTGAACAGACCCTCATGATCCCCGGACAACCTCCCAACTCCACTCTCTGCCCTACAAATCCTTCCAAAGTCTGGCTCCCCTGGTCTCTCTCAAGCCTGCCGGATCAGACGCTCCTGCCTCCCTGCCTTCTCAGCTACCCGACTTGGCTGTTCCTCATCAGACGTAGCTAGTAGATAGGAGAGGGGTCTTGTGGTGTCTGTGTGCCTGTGTCTACCTGTGCACCTTCTCAGCACATGGTACCTCCTTCTGATCAGTTGGCCAAGCCAGAAACCTGACTACACCCCAACCCCTTCCTCTGTCTCACCCCCGCCCCAGTCATCTGCTGTCAGTCCCCAGGGTGGGTTGACTTTGCCTCCTGGATGTCCTCCCCCCCACCCCCGGGCCCCTGTGGTACTCCTGGCCCCACAGTGATTCTGCCTGCACATCCCCCACCAGGACCATTGAAGCATCAACTTCCAGCCCCTTCCTACACAACCCCCAAAGTCATCCTATAAAATGCCCACCTGCTTTCACAGTGTCCACATCACGTGACCAAACATCCAAGAAGAAATACATTTAGAAGGCAAATCTATGGGGAAATGTTCACCCTCACTAGTAACCAAAGACATACAAATTAGAACAGGGTGGCATGTTTTACCTATAAAATGAGCTTTAAAAAACAAAACAAAACAAAACAACAAAAACTAGCCATGCTTCAAGTATACAGTGAGACAGGCACTCTTACAGTTGCTGGTGGGAGTGAAGATTGCTAGATCTTTTTGGAAAGCTACCTAGCTTTCCAGCTTTCACTGTTCCTACCCTTTAATCCAATCACCCCAACTTCTGAGAGTCTGCTCAGAGATCATCTTCAGGATGCAAAAAGTTTATCCATCAAGATGTTCACTAGTTTCTGCTTATGCATGCCTTCACCCTATATTGATTGGGCATAAGCTCAGAATCATGCACTTGCTAGGTCAAGGATTCAGAGGTGAGCGAGGCACAGACCTTATCTTCATGGAAGGGAATCAGGAAGATGTGGATGGCCAGGAAGAGAGGAAATGGGTCAGATGACAGACCTCAAACAGATGAATGGAACACAGCACAGTAAAGGCTGTAATCAGTATAAATACAAGATGCTATGAGGGCAAATTGGAGGGTGGCAACTGAACCTTGACAGATGGGGAGGAAGTTGGGGAGGCTTCCTGGAGGAGGTGGCTTCTAATGATTAGAAGTTATCCGGGCAAAGAAGGCAGCAGCGGGGAAGGGAGGTCTATGAGAAGAAAACAACGTACAGAAGTGAGAGGGGAGAGAAAACGTGGGGTGCGCATGGCACTACGGGTCACTCTGCAGGGTGGAGTGCAGGTGGGGAGCGGGGACAGGTGAGGCCGAAGGTAAGCCAGGGCCAGATCACCCTGCATTCCAGGCTAAGGGGTTGGGCTTCATCTGGAGGACCATAGGGAGCCCTGAAAGATACTTCCTCCAGGGACTGATGCAGACTTTTATTTGAAAAAAAAAATACTGCAGCTAAACAGTTGAGCCTGGACCCTGAGGGGTGAGGGAGCGTGGCTGGAGGCAGGAAGGCAGTTCCGGGCTACTGCTAGCCCTCGTGAACCAGGGCGTTGGTGGTGGGGTGGTGGAGGGCTGTCAAGGGGGCAGGCAGGACTTGGTCAAGGTTAAAGGGACCCGGCCAGGGGAGCTGGGAAAGGAGACAGTGCCCGACTGGTGGGGTGGGTGGAGGAGTAAGTGGAGGTGCAGTGGTGGAGGCAGGGGCGTGGGTTGACTCTCCAGAAGTGTGGATGGAAGGAAGGAGGCGGATGGGGGCAACCGGATGGGGCTGAGAGGCTGGGATTGGTGGAGGAGTGTGTGTTTCCTTTATATGAGGCGCACTTGGGCTTGGTTGGATCCTGACTGGAAGCACCAGGGAGAAGGCATTCCGCGGGCTGCTGAAAAGGCCCTAACAGCCAGCCCACCGACTAAATAGCTTTTTTCTGACGACTCCGTGGTCACGTGGAAAAATGCTTATGCAGAAACCGTAAATGAAAAAAGCAGGGTCTAAAATCAATGGGCAGTATGATCATTGTTACTTATTTATTTTTAAATTTTTAAAAATGTTTATTTTTGAGAGAGAGAGAGAGACAGAGTGTGAGCAGGGCGGGGGGGGGGGGGGGCAGAGAGAGGGAGACATAGAATCCGAAGCAGGCTCCAGGCTCCGAGCTGTCAGCACAGAAGCCGATGAGGGGTTTGAACTCACGGACCATGAGATCGTGACCTGAGCCAAATTTGGATGCTTAACCGACTGAGCCACCCAGGTGCCCCTGGGCAGTATGATGATAATTTAGCAGGAATTAAAACATGCACCAGAAAATAAGACTAAAAAGGAAAACTTCAGTATCTATGCAATGTTATAGTAGGGCTTTTTTTTCCCTTTACTTTTTCAAGTTTTTTAAATGTGCTTATATTGGCTTTTTAATGCAGGAAAGATACACAGTTAGCAATTTAGAAAAACAAAATCAAACCAAACAAGTTTTAAGCCTTCCTACTGCCTGCAAGATAAAGTCTAAACCTCGAAGCCCTGTCCAAGAAGCCTTCAGAATCTGACTCCTTGGCGGTCACATTCGAAGTGCTCTCGCCTGACCTGGCTTTCCCACCTCTAGAAATGGAGACTCACGGTGGGTAGACCAAGGATGCTCTCATAGCTTTGTTTGAAAGAGTGAATGGACGTCTCAGAAACCCCAGTGTTGATCAGTGGCGAATTGGATTCGTGAATTATGCACACCTATACCGCGGAAAGCAACAGGACCCGTGAAAAGGATGAGGTGGATTTCTATGTACATTCTGGAAAAGAGGTCCCGATGTGTGAAGTGGAAAAGGAAATAACAGGACTGTGTATAGAGGCTGATCTCACTTCTATGAGGGGAAAGCCCCCATTTACAGACATGCATACCTATGGTCTTTCATAAGTGTGTCGGGAAAGATCTAGAAAAGCATTATCCAATAGAAGTACAATATGAAGGGTGCCTGGGTTCGACTCTTGATTTCGGCTCAGGTCATGATCTCATGGTTGGTGAGTCTGAGCCCCGCATCCGGCTGTGCTAGCATTCGCAGAGCCTGCTTGGGATTCTCTCTCTCTTTCCCTGTCTCCCTGCCCCGCCTTTGCTCGTACATGCTCTCTCTTTCTCTCTGAAAATAAATATAAACATTTAAAAAAGTAAAAAAAAAAAAAAAAAAAAAAAAGAAGGAAAGAAACCAAAGAAGTACAATATGAGCCAGATATATAAATTAAAATTTTCTAGTAGCCACATAAAAAACTGTGAAAAGGGCTGAAATTAATTTTAATAACATTGTGATTTAACCCACTGTGTCCAAAATATCCTTTTGACATATAATCAATATGAAAATGGTGGAGATACTTTATATTCTTGTCTCATACTAAGTCTAAGTACTCAGTCCAGTATATATTTTAGATTTATAGCACATTTCAATTGGAATGAGCCACATTTCAAGTGCTTGGTAGCTACATAGGGCTGGTGGCTACTAGACACACGGATTCTGAAGGAGATGCACCAGTTACTGGGGGGCTGAAATTAGAGGGAAGAGGGGATTTCTGCTGGATACACTTCTCTCACGTTCCGCTGTACAATGAGCAGGTGTTACTTTTGTCTTTGTTAAAGAAACAATAGGCCCCAAATGGAGTCGCTAAATGCAGTTTCACCTTCTCCCAGAAATGTACCTTTAACCAGTCAGTCTGGAATTACCCGGTCAGCACTAGTGAGAATACTTGCCTGATGGACCCCCACTTTGCCCTAAAAGAAAGTGACCTTGCTCGAAGCAGTCCAGTCTTTGTTAGAAACTGCCTTTTCCTCCCACCTCTTCTGACTAGAACAGCATTTCGACAGCCCCCTCAGAGCTCCTTTGTATCTGCCGAGATGAGATGCCGCCCGATTCATGAATTGTTACGTCAAGCCGATTAAGACCTTCACATTTACTGCACTGAATTTTGTTTAACAGATTTGCTGGCGGTGACGGGAACAAGGGAGACTTCTGGGGCCCCTGGGGACAGCGAGGAACACAGGCGTGGTGCCTCGAACCCTTTGTATTCTCTTTGTCGCTGTTTCTAAGGGTTATGGTCCTCCTGGTTCTGAGCTCACATACTTTGCATCAGCCTCCTGATCCAATTGGCTTTCCAGTCTGGGGCTGGTCAGCCTGAGCTAACAGGCAGTTCCACCCAGAACCCAAGCCCCTAGTCCTTGGTTTAGTGTGAATTACCCCCATTTTCTTGGAAACCCCAGACCTTTTGTTCTGTCCCCAGATTCCACTTTGGGAACTGCCGGTGGCAGCTCCAGTCCCCATTTGTTTGGACTCAGTTCTCTGGGGTCTGTGACTCAGCCCTCCACGCCCCCCCCCCGGCCCCACTTCCACCCTGGGAGTTGCTGGGGGGAGCACACAGGCCCTTTGTTGGCCAGCCCACAGGTTACTGATGGTGTCCACAGTCCCATTTCTTTGGCCGCTGTTGGTCTCTGTTATGTCCATCAGGTAAAGGCTATTGCCAATGGGAATCTCAAAAGCTGCCCAAATTGGTGGGCGTGGGTCAAACATTTAAAAACTGTTAGAACACTCGCCACTCAACCCAAAATTTCCTGTCAGGTGAGGCGAAGAGTCGCAGTAGGTCACCTGCCAACCTCAAGAAAATCTCCAGGCAACGAGGTACGCCGTAAAGCGTCACACAATTCCCAACCCAGCAGCACATCTCTTTTAAGTATTAGCTTGGTTCTGAGACACCCAAAGGCTTGGCTCAAAAAGAATAACTACTACTACTAATGGGATTCTTAAATTACAAGAGCTGAGGGGCGCCTGGGTGGCTCAGTCAGTTAAGCGTCCGACTTCCACTCAGGTCCCGATCGCGCGGTTTGTTGAGTTCAAGGCCCTCTGTGCCAACGGCGACAGCTCGGAGCCTGGAGCCTGCTTCGGATTCTGTATCTCCCTCTTTCTCTGCCCCTCCCCCACAACGTTCGTGCTCTCTTGCTCTCTCTCTCAAAAATAAATAAATAAATGTTCACGAAATTTTTTTTTAAAATTTTTTTTTCAACGTTTTTATTTATTTTTGGGACAGAGACAGACAGAGCATGAACGGGGGAGGGGCAGAGAGAGAGGGAGACACAGAATCGGAAACAGGCTCCAGGCTCCGAGCCATCAGCCCAGAGCCTGACGCGGGGCTCGAACTCACGGACCGCGAGATCGTGACCTGGCTGAAGCTGGACGCTTAACCGACTGCGCCACCCAGGCGCCCCAGATTCTTTTTTTTTTTTAAATTACAAGAGTTGAGCACACCATCTTCCAGTCTGCTGACTTGTTCTGTGTCTAAGAACTGCAGTGCTGAAAGCTACAGATACCTACAAAATGGCAAAAATCTTACTCAAGCAACCTAGAACTACAACTGCCATTATGGAGAACATTCCACTTATTTATTTGTTTATTTTTTAAATTTTCTTTATTTTTAGAAAGGGCACATATGAGCAGGGGGGAGAGGGGCAGAGGGAGAGAGAGAACCTCAAGCACAGGGCTTGATCCCACGACCCTGGGATGGATCATGATCTGAGCTAAAATCAAAAGTTGGGACACTCAACCGAGCCACCCAGGTGCCCCAGAGAACATTCCATTTAGAGGAGATCACTTATTTAAGACTGCAGCTCAGGTCCTGATCTCCCAGTCCATGGGTTTGAACCCCGTGTCGGGCTCTGTGTTGACAGCTCAGAGGCTGGAGCCTGCTTCAGATTCTGTGTTCCTCTTTCTCTGCCCCTTCCCTACTCATGTTCTCTCTCTCACTTTCTCAAAAGTAAACAAACATGAAAAATATTAAAAAATAAAATTAAAACTAATTTTGGTAGATATTGGTAGATATTTTGGTAGATAGTGGAGCTACAATCGCTATCTTTTTAAAGTTTATTTCTTTTGAGAGAGAGAGAGAGAGAGAGAGAGAGAGAGAGAGAGAGAATCCCAAGGAGGCTCCACACTGTCAGCAAGGAGCCTGATGTGGGGCTTGAACTGGGAGATCACGACCTGAGCCAAAGTTGGATGCTTAACCTACTGAGCCACCCGGGTGCCCCTACAATCTCTACTTTAAACCTCGCTCAGGGCTTGCAAGTGGGATCCTGGGAAAGACTGGAAGAAGCCACCTGAAGCTGAGAATATTCTTACCAGAGTCAGCTCTCCTGGATCTCTTTAGTATTTGGTAGAAAGAAAAAAAAAAGTAAGTTTGCACGTTGTCCCTCCCTTTCCAAATCTAGGCCATTGTTCTTGATCTTTGGGAAGGGCTCTAGATCTTGTGAAGATAATATCTTTTGCACCTTCTTTGGGGGTGCCTCTTGGGTTTGCAGGATCGTTTTCTACTGCCAGAAATATGTACTGTTTGTCCCAACTGAAACCTGACAAGATATTTGAGAGGAGTTAATAACACTCTGGTCATAAACTTGGCCAAACTGGGAGCTGATATTTCGAGCCAGATAGGAATTCTTTTAGACCTTCTCCTTTAAGCTGAAGGTACTCAGAGGGAAAGAAAAACGTTCCAACGTAGGTGCATGGGTGTGTCACATGCAACACAATTCTCAGAGGAGTTAGAGGCAACTGTTCTTATCCCACAAATCTTTGCAAGACCAGAAATGCAGCTCTCGAGACCATTCAAAGTCCACTCATTCTTTGTAACAATTAACCTGACCCTTATTCATTGTAAAAAGCGTGTAGGTACTGTAAAAATTCTGACCTTGGGGAACAAGCGTCCCTGGAGGGTTTTGCATTCTTTCCCTGAGCCTTTGAGGTGTAAATGTTCTATCTGGTCTTCTCTAGGGACTCTCCTCTTCCGGTGTGGGCTATCTCCTTGAAATGTAAACTCCAGCAAAGTACATACAATGGACTCCCAAACAATGTGGGGATTAGGGGCGCTGACCCTCACTTGCAGTAAAAATCTGGATATCATTGGGTTGCCTGGGTGGCTCAGTGGGTTAAGCCTCCGACTTCCGCTCAGGTCATGATCTCAGTTTGTGAGTTCAAGCCCCAGGTTGGGCTCTGTGCTGACAGCTCAGAGCCTGGAGCCTGCTTCAGATTCTGTGTTTCCCTCTCTGTCCTTCCCCTGCTCACACTGTCTCTCAAAAAAGGAATAAATGTTAAAAAAAAATCTGCATATAATTTTTGACACCCCCTCAAACTTAACTACTAATAGCCTACTGTTGACAGGAAGCCTTACTGAGGTTAACACATATTTTGTAGGTTATATGTATCATATATTGTGTTCTTAAAGGAAGCTAGAGGAAAAAATTGTTATTTAAAAAATCATAAGGATGAGAAAATATTTACAATACTGTACTGTATTGAGAAAAAATCCATTATAAATGGACCCATGTAGTTCAAAGCCATGTTGTTTGAGGGTCAATTGTAATTTTTTTAATGTTTATTTTTGAGAGAGAGAGAGACAGAGAGAGAGAGCAAAAGTGTGAGGGAGGGGCAGTGAGAGAGGGAGAGAGAGAATCCTAAGCAGAGTCCACACTTAGCGCAGAGCCCAACGTGGGGCTCGAACTCAAACTGTGAGATCATGACCTGAGCCAAAATCAAGAATCAGAAATTTGGGGCTCCAGGGTGGCTCAGTTGGTTAAGCATCTGACTCTTGATTTCAGCTCAGGTCATGATCTCCTCATTTGTGAGTTTAAAGCCCTGCATTGGGCTCCGTGTAGACAGCTTGAAGTCTGCTTGGGATTCTCTCTGTCCATCCCCTGCTCTCTCACTCTCTCTCTCTCAAAATAAATAAAAAACTTAAAAAAAAAAAAAGAGTCGGACACTTAACTGACTAGGCCACCCAGGCACCCGTGGTCAACTCTAATTCTTAACAGAAGGAAAATAAAACTACTAGAAATTAATAAAGAAAGTTCTCTGTATGAAAGGAAAGTAGGATGCACATTTTCGGTAAGAGAAGATATGAGGAATGGAAACTGCATTTTTGTTGAGGGAAAAGAAAGTTAGTTTGTCCTAAAAGTAAGGCTGGTTGTTCAGAATGGGAAAGAGGAAAAACAGGATAAAATCTGGTAAAAAAGAAGGTTGCAGATGGTCTGTTGAAAAGGATTCTTGGGAAAAGGATTTTATGTGTGGCCAAGATGGCTAAGATTGGAGTGGACAGAAGTTTAAAAAATCGGGGGCACCTGGGTGGCTCAGTCGCTTAAGTGTCTGACTCTCGATTTTGGCTCAGGTCATGATCTCTGGGTTCAAGCCCTGCGTTGGGCTCCATGCTGTCATCACAGAGCCTGCTTGGGATTCTTTCTCTCCTTCTCTCTCTGCCCCTCCCCTGCTCATGCTCTCTCTCTTTAAAAAAAAAAAAAAAAAAAATGGAGACAAAATTAAAATTGGTTTCCTCTCTGTTAAAAGGACAGTTTTCTTAGACTGTTGGTCCAAGAAAGATATTAGAAAAAAAAGAAAGATAAGATATTGCTAAGAGGTTGCAGAGCTTTCTCTTTACCTTTAAGTAATCTGCCTAGAAAACAAAGATTTTTGTGGCCTGTCAAAATAATTTCTTGTGTTTCCTATCAGATCTTTGATTGCTTAAGAGAACCAAGCCTTCCCTATTAGAAGGGCAAAGAGCTCTTTTTTGTTTTACAACTTAACTCTCTGTATTTGTTTACAGAGTCTCTGATTGTCATGGTTAAATAGATAACCAAGTTAATGCTCCCCAATAACCTGTGATCTTATTTGCTCAAGTATTTTTAAGACCTTTTACCAACTTTTTCCTCCTCCCCCTACAATATAATGCTGAAGGAAGTTTTTTTGACCTGGAAGGAACTTTGAGATTTTCCACAGGATCTGTGGAAAACTATAAAAGAATTGTTCTCTCTCCTTATAAAAAGAGAGAGGCCAAACTGATGTAGCTTATTTGACATGTTAAATTACATGGGGAGCATTGTCAAAAAAGTAATATGAAGCCTTCCTTGTGTTGTATTTGCGCAGGTATGCAAGTGTTCCAGAAATTATGTGAAACTCCTGGAAATCTGATATGTCCTGGTGTCATGCTATCAGCCACAATCCCGGCTATTATCTTAAAATGTTGTATGTTACAGAAATAATCAAATTCCCTTCTCAATGCTATTTAGCAATGGCCATTTTTGAGCCTTTTGTCATTCCCAGATGGTATGTTTCACTCTGATGCTTTTGCAAAAGTGCTGCGGCTTTAAGGAGATTCAGTACAGGTTTCTTATAACTTTAAGACCATAAAACTGAAATGGGTAAAAATCTCCAGAACTAATAGGAAAACTGATTCAAGCAGAACAAGTATTGATTCCACGGGACAGAACGAGCAAGAAGGATGCTTGTAACTTATTCTGACTTTTTGTCTGAAGTGTTTCTGGTTCCTTAATGTTTTGTTTTTCTGTATTTAAGGAAACCTTTTATCTTACAAGGCTACATGACTTACAGCAATTCAGTAAAGTGTGTACCTTTGTAAACAAAGATGAAACATTTACTTTTTCTCCGACCTGATCCCTCCAGAATTTAGAAACTATTGTTTTGGGTTTTTTTTTTTCATGGCAATATAGCTAGTTATTTGCATACGTTCTCTGTGAATCTGGTTCTCCTTGTAATAAGACACCTTGGGAAGCACTAGTTATATTACCGAGGTTTTGATGGATACGAATTCACCCAAACTGTAGGTATTTTAGGTAAAATCTACTGTGGAGCCCTTGGCTTGGCTCCCTATCTCAAAGACTTAAAAGTTCAGTCTGAAATTCCTTATGAAAAGTTCCAACAAAGCAGTCTTAAGGACTTGTATGGTCAATCAGCCACTGTTCTTAACGCACTTATATAATCAAGTTGGTTTAATGCAAACAAATTAGTTTTACTGTGATTATATTTGGTAAGTGGAGGTAATTGTAGAGAGAAAAATTATGTTTGTCCCTTTGTAGATACTAGATTCTAATCCTGTGTATTGTCTTTGACGTTTTGTTAAGTGCCTGTAAACTGGACTAGACCTGGAATTCTTCTAGTTTCCTGAAATATCTGGCTCTGACTCTCCAAACAGATGCTTCCAAGTTTCTCCCACCCTTCTGACGGGGAGTCACAAGGACAGAGAATGCCCTGAATCTCCTTGGAAGGGTCTATACCAGGTCCACCTCGCTACCCAGATGGCAGCCACCTTTAGGGACTTGAACCTTGGGTACACGTTGCACAGCTAAAGAAGGCTCCACCTGACATCTGGTCCTGTGCAGAGGCTGGAGACTTCCAGATCAAATTGACGAGGAAGAGAAGTAGCTGGCTGACAGCCAGGCAGACCGCGTCCACCCAAGGTGCCAGATGGAGACCCCCTACTTTAACGTAAAACCCTTTGTTCTTTTCTTTCCTTTATGCTGGCATTGGCCTGGAAAGAGAGCACCAGCATCTGTATCTCCAGCCCATTGCTAAAGGGAGGTAACCTTTCAGACTGCTAGCTTTCAAAAACTGATCTGTCCATGGTGGTAGACTCCATTCACAGAGCCACCCTAGCGGGAGCAGTACTCCCACAGGGTCTATGTCTGGGGCGGTTTCCATCTTCCTTTGGGCCTATGAATGCCTACATGGTTGGTGCATAACCAGGCGATGACTCTTACCTAACGGGTTAGCTGTGCCCCTAACTGTTCACCAACAAACTAAGGCACCCTGTGGGTCAACTCCCCTAAATTTACACCAAGTTAGAAAGGACCTACCAGGAGGCTTTTGTGATTCAGGATTTGCTTCCTTAGGTGTCTACCTCCCTGGCTGGGAGTGAATACAAATGAGGCTGTGATCAGCACACTCTTCTTAACTTTCAAAGTATGGCTTTGTGCTAGAGCAATGGCGGCCCAATGAAAGTCCTTAGACTCTCTGGCCAAGGTGGTTTTTGACAATAGGACAGCCCTTGATTAACTTTGGGCTGAGCAAGGAGGTATCTGTGCTGTGGTCAACACGGCCTCCCGCACCTGGATTAACACTTCTGGGAAGTTGAAACAAGGTTGCATAAGATTGCTGAGCAGGCCACTTGGCTTAAAAAGAGGACTCCTTCAGTGGGGTCTTTGTTTGACTTATTTGATTTTGATTGATTTGGGTCTTGGGGACCATGGCTCTTTGGTGCACTCTAGATATGGAGAGGTATCCTGCTTATGATAATCATAGGAGCAACCCTGGGCACTGTACTCTCTCAAAAACTTTAAATGCATGTTCAAAGCCCCTAACCACCAAGCAAATGATCTCCTGAGACTGGAACATCAAAAAGGGGAATGAAGAGAATGATCAACTTCAAATGTAATCCTGAGGTCATGACCTGTGAATATCACACAGGAGCAGCGAAAACCGGGAGAACTTGGAGTGACAGCTGGGAGAGAGGCACTTGACACTTTGGACATGTCTCTCAACTCAACTGAGAGTCTGATCAAAAGGGGGTGGAAGTGTTAAAAAAGAAACAACAGGGCCCCAAATGGAGGCACTCACACGAAGCCCCCTGTCAGCAAGCCAAGACTTGGCACCAAAGGGGATTGCAGTCTTCACCTTCTCCCAGGAATGTAACTTTTAACCAGTCCGTCTAGAATTACCTGGTAAGCACTAGTGAGATTATCTGCCTGATAGACCCCCCACGTTCCCCCAAAGGAAAGTGACCTTACCTGAAACAGCCCACTTTTTTTAAAATTTATTTTGAGAGACACAGAGAGAGAGAGAGAGAGAGAGAGAGAGAGAGAGAGAATGAGTGCGCACAAGCAAGAGAGGGGCAGAGAGTGAATCCCAAGCAGGCTCCCCGCTGTCAGCGCAGAGCCTCACATGGGGCTCAAACTCACAAACCATGAGACCACGACCTGAGCCGAAATCAAGAGTTGGATGTTCAACTGGCTGAGCCATCCAGGTACCCTGAAACGGTCCACTTTTAGCTAGAAGCCTCCTTTCCTCCATCCCCTTCTGCGTACAAAAGACTTCCATTTTGTACGGCCCCTCGGAGCTCCTTTCTATCTGCTGAGATGATGCCTGGTTCATGAATCAGTAAATAAACCCAATTAGATCTTCAGATTTACTCAGATGAATTTTGTTTTTTAATGTTATCTAAGGGAGGAAAATGTCTTTCTTTATACTCCTCTCTTGTCCAGCTTCCCCTTACGTTCTAGTCACCCTCTGGGGTGTTTTCCAACACCAACAACCAAGTCATTTCTCCAGCCTCAAGTGAGTGTCCAACAATTCGATTCATTTCTATACTATTTACCTGGAGTTAGTGCCAGATCCCACAGGTCAAGGGCGCAGTCCCGTGAGACGGCTCCCTCTTCAGAAGCCAGTTGCAAATCCTGGGCCACCCCTACTTCTGGCTGATTGACCATAACTCAGGGGTTCCCACAAGCCCCTCCTCATGTTCCATAAGTTGCTCACAGAACCGCTCACATAACTCAGGGAGGCACTTTACTTATCTTTACTGGTTTATTTATAAAGGGTATGCATGAACACCCAGAGGAAGTGCTACATAGAGTGAGGTCAGGAGCTTCTGGCCCCGCGGAGTTGGAATGGGCCACCCTCCCAGCATATGAATGCATTCACCAACCCGGGAAGTTTCTAAATGTTGCTGTTCAGGAGTTTTTATAGCCAGTCTCCAGCTCTGCCTTCCCTCCCTGGAGGTCGGGGGTGGGGCTGAAAGTTCCAAGTCTACAGTCAACTTGGCCATTCAGGTGGTTAGTCCCATCCTGAGACAATTGAGGGGCCTACCCTAAGTCACCATGTGACTCCTCGTGAATAACAACAACAACTCCTATCACTCAGGAAATTGCAAGGTTTTTAGGAGTTCTATGCCTGGAGCACAGGAAAAAGACCAAAAGTCTTATTATACTGTGTGGTGTAGTTCGTCAAGTTCCATCCTGGAACTGGGGTGGGGCCGAACCACTGCCCGGATTCTCTGGTGGGACTGTTCTGGGCATCATGGGTACAGTGACAGAGGACCCCCGGGGGCACTGGTGCCACCTGGGCTCTCTACTTGGATGTCTCCTAAGTGCCTCAAACTTAAGTCAAAAAGGAACTCTCGATTTTCCTCAGAAACCTGCTCCCCACTGAGGTCTCCTCCATCCTGGTAAATGCAATCATAATGTCCACGTGTTCTCTCTGATGGGTCCCAAGTTACCCAAGTGGGACCACTTCCTCGCTCCTCGGAGCCCTTCGTCACCAAATTCTCTTGCTTCCGCCTCCCCACCAGAGCCCCAGGCTCCTTCTTCCCCACCTCTGCTTCTCATCTGGATTCCTGTAACTGTCTACTAACTTGCCCCGTCTCTTTCCGTGAAGTTCCTTAAACTTGCCATGACTTAGTGTCTTCCCCACCTCTGTATCTTTGCCCACATTGCTGTTTTGCTATCAACCATCACCAAGCTCCAGAAAATTCTTCTACACCCAGCCTCCTCCTCGTGATGCCTTCCTCGACCTCCCCCTCCAACACCTGCTGCCATATGCTCTTCCGCACCTGTGCAAACCTCTACTCAAGCACTTGCCAAACTCTGTACTTCTGCCCCGCCAGGCGGCAGGGCCGTTTTATTACCCTTTGTTTTCTTGGGGCCAAACTTGAGAGCCTGCCTCATGGTTGGCGCTATTAATATTTGTTCAGTAAACTAAATGAAGCAATGAATAGGTTCCTTGTCTTCATTCTTTCCCAAACTGTGACTCCTTTCTCAAGACTCTGTTTGCTTCAGCGTTAAGTCTGCACTCTACAAATATCTTCAGACATTTACTGAGGCACTCTGCCTGCTGGGTGTTTTATGTCCGTATCGCATTGAGGTCTGATCACTTGAAGGAGATGCCATGATTATCTCCACCTTATAAATGAAGAAACTGAGGCTCAGAAACATTAAATCACTTGCTCAAGGTCACACGGCTGGTTAAGCGGTGGAGCTGAGTTTGAACTTAGGTCTGTCTGATTCCCAAGCCAGAACGTGGCATTTGGGGCACCTTTTGACCTGGCCCCAGCTCAACCTTAACGCTCCTCTCCCAACGGTCTCTGGCTGGGTTAATATTCCCCCAAGGCACCTCACATCCCCCCTGCCTCCCCTCCCCTGGTCAGTGTCTCTCCTGCAGGAAGCTTTCTCTCCCCTCGCACACACCAGCCCCACCAAGCTCCGGGAGGGCGGGCTGCAGCTGGTTCCCGCAAGCAATGCTACCCCAGAGGTACACTCTGGGAAACACCACCTGTCCGCGCTGCAGGGGCGAGAAAAGGCTAGAGTGGACCGCTCTCAGCCTTCACCACCTTGACTCATTTAGCCGGCACCCACCCCAACCCCCAACCTCGGTAGGGCAAGCTGATGCATATCTTGGGCACTGGACCTCAGCCAAGGCAGCCAGGCAGAGCGGGCCCCAAGTGGCCCCGGGTGAGGGCCGGGTGGGCACCTGCCAGCTCCTGCCGCCCCCTCCCATGCCCCAGCTGGGAACCCTAGTCCACAGGGGCCCCTGCCTGACCTATTCTTCCACATGGCTTGCTCAGATATTTTCAAAGGCACCCCCTCCGCCCCACCTCCACCTGCAGAAAGTGGTCCCTCAAGCCCACCCCAAGCTCTAACCTCTCCGACCTCCTCGCTTTCAAGAAGGGGTTAAAGAACAAGCATTAGTTCTGAAGTGGGAACAAATTTCAACTCCAGACGGTCAGTCCCAGTGGGACTAGAGAGAGGTCTTGGCTATGGCAGGGGACGCAGCACTGGGCCTTTCTCTCGCTCACCAAGGGGGCTCAGAGTTCAGGGAAGCCAGGGGAGTAACCCCACTCTCCCCCAGGAGCCACAAGGTCTCCCAGGACGCAGTCTGCCCCCACCCAGCTCTGCCCCATGGACCATCTCTATCCCTTGAGTGATGTCCCCTGTCAGAGTCTCCTTTGCCCAGGATCTCCATGGCTCAGCCTTTGTGCCTCCTCCTTGCCTTGTTCTGGCCACCAGGCTGGATTTCTGCCGGTTCCGCTGTCCTGCCCCATCTTCCCCCACATGCTGGCAGTGTCCCCAACTCACCTGAGTCTCTCCTTGAGAGCCATGTCGAGAAGCTGTGGGGACAGCCTGCCAGGAAGAACCCTCTAGCTTGGAGCCAGGGGAGAAATAACCAGTTCCTGGTGACTGGGACAAAGCAGCTGCAGGCCATCTGTCAGAAACCACACCCACAGAAGCCAGCAGGGATGAACTGCCCTGAGGGGGACTCCCTTGGGGGCGGTGCCTGCTGGAGGAAACTGGCCCCAGGATGGGGTGGGGGCTGGGAACCCCCTTGGGGCCAATCACCTGGGAGAAGGTGAATCTGAGGAGAGCCAGCTCTGGTTGGCCAGAGGCTCTGAGCTATTTCGTACTGACTTCTCTTACCTGCCTTGGGGGGTCCCTGCGCCTCTCTTCAGCATCTTGGAGCCCTGGGAGAGGACTATGGTCTGTGAGTCCCGCTAAGGTGTTTGCTGCCCAGGGAAAAATCCTGTTCTGCCAGATCTCAAGGGCACTGGTCACCTGGTTGTGACCTTGGACAACTCACAATAAAATGGGGTACATACACCGGTCACCCAGCACAGTGTAAGAGCCACACAAGATAGGGATCGGGAAGGGTTTTGGAAAGTTTACACTGGGCAGGGTTTTCTAAAAGTGCAGTTTGCAAGTTCTCAGAAATCAGTTTTGTGGACCAGGGATCAAGACCAAGATTTAAACGTATGAACAGGAAGAGAATTGAAAAGAAAATATTAGAATGTATTGCACATAAAGGTAGGTATTGTTTTATGAAATTTTTGTTTCAGAGATCTATATTTAGGTATGTATATGAGAGCGGGAGACCTTTTTTTTTTTAAACCGTGTCTCATGATCAAAAAAGTCTTCAAAATTCTGAGTAAAGCATAAACAAGAACGAATACAGGTTTTCCTGCTATCTGAAAGAAGAGAGTTCTTTATGAAAACTGCCCTCAGTAGAAAAGGCATAAAAGCGAAGTTTTAATTGAATCATTACTTTATATGGAAAGTTTTTTTCAGCGTTCCCGGATCCAAAGGGTAACCCATGGTGGGCTTTTCTGCTCCCTTAGGACACTGTCGCCTTGCTAACGGATACACAAAATAAATGGAGACAAAGCACAGATGCTCCCAGAGCTGTGGGGACGGAGATGCCACACGTCCCAGGTCCCCGGAAGGAGCACGGTCTCCGGAAGGAGCTCGGTCCCTGGGTCCCCGGTCCCCGGAAGGGCCTAGCACTGCATGAGCTTCTATGGCAGCTTGCTGCAAAGCAAAGGCTATTTTCACTTTTTGCCTTTTTTCATAAAACAAAAACCCTCTTGGCATTTGTTTTCCTTAGTGGAAACGGGTATTGCTGTAGGGTTTTGGTAAAAGTGGCCTACCGTGAGCTTTCGCAAGCAGGGGCTCTCCCTATGGATTTAAAGAAGCAAGCTTCGGGTTGCCTGGGTGGCTCTGTTAAGCTTCCTACTTCAGCTCAGGTCAGGTCACACTCGCACTGTTTGTGGGTTCGAGCCCCGCGTCAGGCTCTGTGCTGTGCTGACATGACATCTCGGAGCCTGGAGCCTGCTTCCGATTCTGTGTCTCCCTCTCTCTCACCCTCCCCGGCTCGGGCTCTGTCTCTGTCTCCCAAAAATTAATACATGTTTAAAAAAAATTTAAAGAAGCACCCTTCCAACTTACCACAGGTGGGGCCTGTCACCCGAACAAAACCACCAGTATTTGCTTGTGTCAGTGCCCTCGAATTCACCATGGCCCCTTTTAGGAGTTTCGGTGTCTTTCTCCTTCACCACACATGAAGAACAAATTCAGGAGAGGCCTGGCTTTCACTTTCCCCAGAAGGGAAAATGGGGGTCTGGGGTGAAGGGGCTTGTCTGGATCCGCACGGGGCCCTAGTGCACCTGCCCGCTGGGCCTGCATTCCTCCACCGGGTGGTTCCCCGCACCTTCCCGCTTTCCCCTGGGTTCCGCCCCGCCTGGCCCTGGCAGAGCCGCCCCTCCAGTCCGGGCTCCGGCCTCTGGGTAATCAAACTCATAAGTCGGCTTCTCCTTCTCCTCCTCCAGGTAGTAGTTACAATTTAACTGGCTTTCCAAAGAGGCGGTATCAAACTAGAAGTTATTATGCCATATCTTCCCGGGCTCCACCCTTGGAGACTGATTCAGTGTGCTGGGGCCCAGGCCTCAAACCCACATTTTAAACAAGCAGAAACACTGCCTTACGGAAAAACCCAGAGGCTGGAAGGAGCAGGAGGTCAGGCGCAGGAGTTTCATAAGGGAGTTTTAGCTCCATTTGGGCAGGGCAGGGGCTGCTTTGCGCTCCACGAGGCCTGGTTCAGGGAGGCACAGGGCCACACAAGCCGCTGTTGGCCGCACACACCGGGGCTACTCCGGCCAGCTCAGCTCGAGTCCCACCATCCACACCCCACCCCCCATGCCTTTGCAGAGCCACCTGCGTCGAGAATGCCCTTTCTTCTTCATTCAAGACTTAGGTGTCACTTGCGCGAGGACAAAGCCTCTAATAATTAGCTATTCCAACATCCCACAACTGCTCAGAAACTGCCGAGTGAACCAAAGCCATCCCAAGGGCTCTCGGACACGGAGCCACTGCGCAGCAACAACCGAGGGTGTGTGCCTGGGGATGGAAGAGTCTGGGCTCTGCCCCAGGTGTTCCAGGTTATTCCTGGCCCAAGAGCACTGCGTCTCCCCTGCGGGAAGTGAGAGGGGAACTCAGAGCTAAGGGGCTCTGGACCCTCCCACTCCAAGGGACACGGGTGAAAGAGAGGCCGTGTCAGCTTCCTCCTGTGAAATGGGGCGAAGGGCGCCCTCAGACCACGGACTGGGCCCCAGCAAAGCGTGGAGGGCGTGCTGTCCAGTTAAGGCCGTCCCTCCCCCAACCCAGGAAACCACCCCTCTTCTTGTGGACGAAAAGGAGCCAGTGGAGAAAGGCACAGAAGAAACAGATTTTACAGATTTATTTTTAAAAAACGAAAACAAAAGGTTAAAAAAGTCCTTCATTTCCAACCCTGCCTGGGGGTGTGTGTGGGGAATAGAACAAGCTGAGAAAGGTGCCCACCCTGTTCCCAGGGAGAGCCCCGCTCCTCCCCCAGGAGCCTCCGAGGACAGGGCAAGTCAGAGGCAGGCCCTCGCCCTTCCTGCCCCGCCTCCTCCGCAGGTAGCTCAAATTGCTAGCAAGTTCGAGAGGCAAACAAGTGTGGGAGCTGGAGGCCCAAGGCTGCCTTCTTCGCGGCAACGCCACCCTGGCTCTTCTCTGCCCTCAGGCGTTCTCTGGGCCCCCACTCAGGGGCTCCTGGGGCGGGCGGGCGGGCAGGCCAGGAGGCCCCGCCCGGCCTACAGCAGCTCCCTTAATGCTGTTCGTGGCACAGCAGGGCAGTCGGGGGGACTTCACAGTGTGGGAAGGGCTTCGGAGACAGCATGCCCACTCTGGAAAGGAAAACCGCCTGATCTCGCCTCTCTGCACAGAGGCTGCCCTCCTTTTCTATTCCCCATCCTGAGGCTGAGTGGAGTCCAGGACAAAGCACTAAGTGGCTGTTTGCTACAGAACACCTGGAGGTGCCAGAGGGTGGCTCTGGGCCCATCTGTCAGTCCAGGCTCCTACACAGTCATCCAGTCACACACACAGCGTTAAGGCGTCTGTGCCAGTGGGCGTGGCCGAACCGGGCCCAGCTTCTCTCGCTCCACCTGCAGAGGGTGAAGGGGGAGAGCCCCTGGCTGCTTCAGAAACGGGCTGAAGGGGGAGAAGCTGGCAACGGAAGAGTTAGCCAGGCCTGGAGAAAGAAGCGGGAGGAAGGCAGGCAAGGGCTCGCGAGGCCTCTATCCAGGCCTGACGGCTGCCCTTGGAAGTAGCCCAACTCAGGTTGGGGAGCCCTGACCATATGCCCCCTGGAAAATGGGGGACAGAAAGAGAGGAAGAGAGCGGGGCTAGAGTATTGGGACTTTGGAGGAAGCCAGTGCTATCAATATTTACAAGCATAAAGCCCCATCTTCTGCGCCACCTACCTCTCTGCCCCTCCCACAGAAAGAAAGGCCCCTGAGAGCCATTGAGGAGGTGCCAAGCCCTCCTCACCAGCCACGCCCCACAGGGAGAGCCCTTCCCTCCGACTGGCCCCGTTTCTGGGCCCCTCAGGAACGTCCGCCTGGCTCTGCTCAGTCGGGAGGAGGAGCCCGGGCCAGACCCCTGGCTCTCCGGCCGGCCCTACGAGTCCTTGAGCATGCTGATGCGTGCGTAGATCTTCAGGGCCGGCCCCAGCTTGATGTTCATGGCGCTCATCAGATGGTCCTCCTTGAGCAGGAGCAGGGCTTGCCCGTCGATCTCCTGGGCGCGGAACTCCTCTGCGATCTCCTGGCAGCCTGAGGGGACACCACCAAGGACCGCATCACCCTGAGCTCCCGCGTTCGCGCTTGGCGGTCACTGCGCGGGAGACGTGTGATCTCGTCTAACCCTCCCGGCCGCCCCGCACCTCGAGGAAGGCCATCCTGCCGTCAGAGGCCAAGCGACTCCCCCAGTGGTCCCACCTCCTCATTCACGCGTGTGTCCTCACTGGACCCTCCCCTCAATGGACTGGGCGGACCCAGCAGAGCAACACGGTGCTGCAGGAGTGACTGCGTGTGATTTCCAGGCCTAGGTCACCAAGGGTACAGCAGCTGCCACCTTGCTTTATTTTGGAGGAAGCTGGCGACCGTATCGTGAGGACCCTGGAGCAGCACTCCGAAGAGGCCCAGGTGGACAGGAACTGAGGCCGCCTGGGTGGGGCACCTTGGAACCGGTCCTTCGGCTCCAGACCAGACAACTGCACTCTGGCTGCCATCCCGATGGAGGCCTCGTAAGAGCCCAGGCCAGTGCTGCGCAGCTAAGCCGCATCCCCGACCCGCAGAACCCGGGGTAGCAGCCACTACGCTCTGGGGTAACGAATGAAGTTTGGTTCCCGGAAGAGGGGTGCTTCCATGGCCAGGAGGCGGCAGCTGGAAGGACCGTGAGGAGTCAGTGAGGCGTCTCAGACACTCAGAGAGGCTTGAGGCTCGGCGGGAGTCTGACGGCCTGTGAGGAAACTGGGTGAGGCTTCGAGGAAAGTGAGGAAACTGTTCCTGGAAATCGGAAAAAACGGAGCAAATGTGGCCGCCCTGCCACGGGGGTCACGCGGTGAGTTTAACGTGCCTCACGAACTGAGCAATCTGAGGACGTTTCCAGCAGAATGCCAGAGGCTTCGCCTGGCGTCTGATGCTGCTCACAGGAAACGGAGGAGAGGCAAGGAAAAGGCAGAACAGTTCCACATCAAGGAGCTAGGACTGGCTGGTTTGAAAATCACTAGCCTCTCTGACAGCAAATGAGGCTGAAACTACGAAGTAGTCTCTAGGTAGAGGTCAAAGCCAGGACGTGGGACACGGGCTAGAGACGGAACTGAGGGTGTGATCAATCTTTCACTAAGACCTTGGAAGCATGAAGGTGCTGCCTCAGAGGGCTCTCTAAGGATGTCATGGGCGTGCCTCACGGATCCTCGCCATTCAACAGCGGAACTTCTGAGAGGTTAGGGGCACTGTCCCCCAGCTTCAGAAGAAGCCGACAGAGAGGAAGGCTTACCTTGGAGCATTTTTGGGTATGGGTTTTGTCTAATGGAATGAACCCCAACAACTCGCATAGGAAGCCCACAAAGATTTTAAGAGAATCATACTCGCACAGACACTGCTCCAACCGAAAGGGTCAGAAGTCATAGAAAATGAGGAGCAGTACAAACAGGCTGAGAAAACGCCCCTGCTGAAAGCCCAGGCTGCCTTTCATGGGAAAGAAAGGATGACTCAGAGGGTGGAACCAAGAAAGGGAAAGAAAGTCACTCCTAGGCTCTGAGTCCTAATTCGGGAAATGCCAACATGTGTCCGTGCTAGGTTTCGGAACTAGTGCCATGGCTCCTGTATCCCCCGTTTTCCCCTTGTTGAACAAGCATGCCCACTGCGGTGACCCTGTGCCTGTCCCGCCAGATCTGGGGTTTGTGGAAGGAGACGGGTCACATGTCTCTAGCTCTCAGGTGTTCAGATCGAGAGGAACTGGCCACAGGAGCTCCTCCACGCCTGGACCTGAGTTCGCTGGTTGAGATCCTGGGCTTCGAGCCCCTGCTGTCATGGAATGAGGCCTATGGGGTCAGGGTGGGGGTGGGGGTGGTCTACTTGAGGGAGGGACATGAATCACTGGGGCCAGTGACTGGGGAACTATGGTAACCGGCCCTGAGACAGCTCCAAATCAACCTGGCTTCCCTTTTATGTCCCCGCAGGCACGACCTGTGTGACAGTGTGAAAGTGACACCACGTGGTTTTGGAATCTAGATCAAAAGGGGCACAGTGGCTTCCACCTGATGTCCCAGACCACCAGCTGTAGGGCAAGTGCTTGCCACGTCCTGGGAACACCCAAGCATGAGTGGCCCATACTGAGAGGAACTGACACCGCTGTGGGCAGCCATACCCTCCTCGAGAATCAGGGCAGTGCAGCACCTCAGAACAGGATTCCGCAGCCCCAGGGAAGCCACATCTTCATCGCAACCTTGTGAGAGGCCCTGGGGCAGAACTGCCCAGCCGAGCCACTCCCAGATTCCTTCCCGACAGTGACCGTGTGGGGATATATTCTGGGGGCGCAGCAACAGATGACTAACACACTGAGCTAAGAGGCAGAGCCAGGATGCGAGCCCAGTCCTGACACACAAGGCTGTGCTCTCAACCGCTATTTCCACTCCAGGCTTGGAGTCCCAGGCCTGTGGCGGCCCCTCTGTACCTGGTGTGGCCAGCGGCCGGGTGAGACTGGGCAGAAACAACAGTAGAGAGGTTGTGTGATCCCACGGAGAGCATCTGTGAGTAACATGAGGTTTGCCTTCCAGGGTTCATTTCTAAACTGTAGCCCTCAAAACCACGTGCACTCCCCGCCAGGGTTGTGTGCAGTCCTGGGTACGCGGCAGACTTGCACGTCTGTGTGCCTCTGCTCACACGCCCCCCCCCCCCCCCCCACCACGTGCCATCTCTCCAGCTGGCCGAGGCCTGCCCGCCTGCGGTTTCCAGCTCCCACTGTCCTCTGCTGGCTTTCTCCTTGACAGGTTGCCTACATTCCACTTGGCTCCTCTCATACTCTGTCCCAGGAGAGACACAGGGTCGACTCATCGTCCCCTCTGCGTTTCACACAGCCGGCTCACCATGGCAGCAAATACACCTCATTACAGGCACAGGATTTAACTTACAGTTGTGTTCTGAACTAGAAAGTACACTCTTCCAGGCGGGAACCTCACTGACTCATCTCTGCACTCCCGTTCGTGAGCCTGAGTCATCAACTGAGTCATTTCCTGGTCGGGGGAGGGGAGGTCTCTCCCTCTCTCCCGTGCGATGCTATCCCGGGCAGGTGTGGGACTGTCAGGGGTCTTACCTGGCAGGGAGCGGATGAACTCGTAGACATCTTCTACATTCCATTTGGTGGGCTCGCTTGGTAGGAAGTGGTGCCCCATGCCCACCAGGTCCCGCATGTGCATGTCAGGGAGCTCCAGGTCCCGCTGGCCTTGTCGCCGGCGGGAGGTGGACGAACTGGCTGAGATGGGTGACAGGGGCTCCTCATAGCTTGAGTTATCCGAGCAACGGCTGGAGTCTTCCTGGCTGTGTGTCAGCTGCAACGCGGCCGTGACCGAGAGGGGCACGGTGCCTGTTGGCTGGGGGGCAGAGAGAATGGTTGGCTTCCTGATGGGAGAACCACCCACGTCTAGCAGAGTGACAGGCAAAGCAAGTGGTGTCCTCCTTCTCCTTGGTCCATGACTACATACCTTTGAATTCCTAGATCAAAGCATCTTCCGGGCTGTCCCCTCTCTGGTCCTCCCAGTACTGGCACGTGCACCGCACTGCACGGCAATGACCTGACTCTATGTCTGTTGTTTCTTCTAGATGTGGGGTTTTAAACCAGGGCTCTATGGGTTTCAGGGGTGGTCTACGAAACAGCATGGAGAATTTCCTGGGCATGTGCATGTTGGATGGCAGCTTTCCTCACAGTCTTAAAGAGGTTTATGACCCAAGTGACAACAAGCAGCAAAAATACATCAGGTTCTGAAATGTCCCACTAGGCCGTGGGCTCCCGCAGGGTGACTTAGAGCCTTAGCGCCTCACAGCGCTACAGCGCCTCTCAGCATACGGCTGGGGCTACAAAATAGTTAACGAATGAATACCCATAGTCCTGGTAGAGGCTTCAAGAACTCAGTGCTCTGTGTTTGAGGAGGCAATGACGGGGCGCCTGGGTGGCTCGGTTGGTTAAACGGCCATCTTCGGCTCAGGTCATGGTCTCACGGTTCGTGAGTTCGAGCCCCGTGTCGGGCTCTGTGCTGACAGCTCAGAGCCTGGAGCCTGCTTCGGATTCTGTGTCTCCCTCTCTCTCTGTCCCTCCCCCGCTCATGCTCTTTCTCTCTTACTCAAAAATAAACATTAAGAAAAAAAACAAAAAGAGCCAATGAGATGTGGGGGAAAGGGTATAGGCTGCCTCCCCACCCAGCCCTCCATTGTGAGACATGAGATAAACGGGACGGTTTGTCTCTTTACAGGGCCAGGCAGAGGAGACCCCACTTCCATGCTCCCAGAAGGATGGAAGCAAACTGGAAGGGGAGAGGTGAGGAAGGGGCAAGGGAAACCACCCCTAAGCATCCATGGGTCCAAATGCAAGGGCCCCTTAAGGGACCTGAGAAGGTTGTGAGAAATGAGGACATAACAGAGTATACTTAGTCAGCAGTGGGAAAGGCATGCGGGTGTCCCAGGCCTCTTAAGAAGGGAAGTTGGTGGGGACTTGTGTCAAGCCGGCATCTCACCTGCTTCTTGGTATCCTTGGTAAGTGGTGGCAGACTGGCTTTGCTGGCCCGGCGGCGGTTGTGGGTCGTGGCTCCTGCCTTCTGAAGCTTGCTCCGGTCCGAGTGGAAAAGCCCCACTCGTTTGGTGCACCCCACGTTGTACCTGTCGGAGTCGGGGAAGGACGGAAGTCAGAACACAGTCATGGGGAGTACGGGCCTCGGGCAGCATGACAGCAGCCAGGCTCTCCAGCAACATCTGAGTCTGTCTATTTGCGCCGATCCTGGGTCTACCACTGACTGCTAGCTGTGTGACTCTGGGTAAGCCACTGGATCTCTGAGCCTCAGTTTCCTCATCTGGAGCTGGGGATGAGATGGCTCACTTCCCGAACTCGGTCCAACAGTGACATGAGCTAACATGTGGCAAGTGCTCAACATGACAACTCAGGTCATGCGAAGAACTCGTGGCCGACATGGTCTACACTGAACGTCACTGGTGCCAGAAGACAGCTGCCTGCAGTCCTGCTGGGAGGTACAGGCGCACCTCACAGACACTGCGGGGTTGGTTCCAGAGAGGACTCGCAATAAAGAGAGTCAGATGACTTCTGTTTGTTCCCTGATGCATATAAAAGTAAGGTTTACGTTACACTGGAGTTTATTAAGCATGCAATAGCATTATGTCTAAAAAAACCAATGTACATGCCTTAATTTAAAAACACCTTATTGCTGGGGCGCCTGGGTGGCTCAGTTGGTTAAGCATCCGACTTCGGTTCAGGTCATGACCTCACAGTTTGTGAGTTCAAGCTGTGCTGACAGCTCAGAGCCCGGAGCCTGCTTTGGATTCTGTGTCTCCCTCTCTCTCTGCCCCTTCCCTGCTTGTGCTCTGTCTCTCTCTCTCTCAAAAATAAACATTAAAGAAATTTTATAAAATAAAAAAATACCTTATTGCTAAAAATCGCTAACCATCATCTGAGCTTTCAGTGAGTCATAAATAACCTTTTTGCTGATGGAGGGTTTCGCCTCGATGCCAACAGCTGCTCGCTGATCAGGGTGGTGGGTGCTGAAGGCTGGGGCAAGTTCCTAAAATAAGACAACGATGAAGTCTGCCATGGTGATGGACTCTCCCTTTCATGGACGATTTCTTTGTCACGTGCAATGCTGTTTGATAGCATTTTCCCCACAGAACTGCTTTCAAAATTGGGACTCCTCTCAAACCCTGCCACTGCTTTATCAACTCAGTTTATGTAATCCTTTGTTGTCATTTCAACAATCTTCACAAGCATCTTCACCAGGAGATTCCACCCACCACGTTCTTACTTTCTTTGCTCCTCTATAAGAAGCCGCTCCTCATCCATTCAAGTTGCATCACGAGATGGTAGCAACCCCGCCCCATCTTCAGGCTCCACTCCTCATTCTGGTTCTCTTGCTATTTCCACCACATCTGCAAGGACTTCCTCCACTGAAGTCTTGAACCCCTCGGTCATCCATGAGGGTGGGAATCAACTTCTTCCAAACTCCATTAATGTTGCTATTTTGAGCACGTCCCATGCATCTTGAATATTCTTAAAGGCATCTAGAATGACAAATCCTTTCCAGAAAGTTTTTAATGGACTCTTCCCAGATCCACCATCCCGATCTATGGCAGCTAGAGTCTTACAAAATGCACTTTTAAAAAAGACCTGAAAGTCAAAATGACCCCTTGATCCATGGGCTACAGAATGGATGATATATTTGTTAGCAGGCACATGGAAACAACATGAAATCTCATTGCCATCTCCATCAGAGCTTGTGGGTGACCAGGTGCACTCTCAGTGAGTGGTGACATTCTGTATTTTTTTTTTTTTAATGTTTATTTTTGAGGGGGGGGGAGGGGAGAGAGAGAGAGGGAGACACAGAATCCAAAGCAGGCTCCAGGCTCTGAGCTGTCAGCACAGAGCCCGACATGGGGCTTGAACTCATAGACTATGAGATCATGACTTGAGCTGAAGTCAGACACTTAACCGACTGAGCCACCCAGGCTCCTTGAGCAGTGATATTCTGAAAGAAATCTTTTTTCCTGAGCAGTAAGTCTCAACAGTGGACTTAAAATATTTACTAAACCATGCCATAAACAGATGTGCTGTCATCCGGGCTTTGTTGTTCCACTGACAGAGCACAGGCAGAGTAGATGTAGCATAATTCTTAAGGGATGTTCAGAATGGTCCATGGGCATAGACTTCAACTTCCAACAACTCACCAGCTGCATTAGCCCCTAACACGACAGTCAGCCTGTCCTCTGAAGCTATGACGCCAAGCACAGACTTCTCACTAGCTACGCAAGTCCTAGACGGTGCCTTCTTCCAATAACAGGCTGTTTTGTCTGCATTGAAAATCTGTTGTTTAGCACGGCCACCTTCCTGAATTACTGTAGCCGGATCTTCTGGGTAACTGGCTGCAGCTTCTACATCAGCACCTGCTGCCTCACTATGCATTTTTATAAAACGAGATGGCTTCTTCCCTTAAATCTCATGAACCAACCTCAGCCAGCTTCAGATTTTTCTTCTGCAGCTTCCTCTCCTCTCTCAGCTTCACAGAATTGAAGAGAGTCGGGGCCTTGCTCTGGATTAGACTGTGGCTTAAGGGAATGTTGGGGCTGGTTTGATCTTCTACGTAGACCACTCAAAGTTTGTCCATATCCGCAATAAGGCTGTTTTGCTTTCTTATCATTTGCATGTTCACTGGAGTAGCACTTGTAATTTCCTTCAAGAACTTTTCCTTTGCATTCACAACTTGGCTAACTGTTTGGAACCAGAGGCCTATCTTCTGGCCATCTTGGCTTTCCACATGCCTTCCTCACTAAGCTTAATCATTTCTAGCTTTTGATTGGAAGTGAGAGACCTGTGCCTCTTCCTTTCACTTGATCACTTAGAGGCCACAGTAGGGTTATTAATGGGCCTAATCTCAACACTGTTGTGTCTCAAGGAATAGGGAGGCCTGAGGAGAGGGAGAGGCAGGGGAACGGTCGGTTGGTGGAGCACTCAGAACACACATGACGTTTCCTAAGTTCACCATCTTATGTGGCAGTAGTTCACAGAACCCAGGACAATCATAGTAACATCAAAGATCACTGATCGCTGCGATGTGACAATAACGAAAAGGGAAATATTGCAAGAATTACCAAAATGTGACACAGAGACAAGAAGTGAGCGAATGCTGTTGGAAAAACGGTGCCGATGGGACTTGCCTGACACAGAGTTGCCGCACACCTTCAATGTGTAAAAAGCACAGTATCTGGGAAGCATGATAAAATGAGATATGCCTGTAGCTTGGCAGAGCTTCACAGAGGTACCCTGATTACCTCCAGCACAGGGCTGAGGACAGCCTTATTCCAGCCGGCATGCGGAGCCCCTCTCTGCCTGGGGATTGAGAGAGTTCTATTCCTTTGAGGGTCCAGGGCTCTGGGATTGGTGCCTCTTCTGCCTTGGTATGAAGACCACATAGGGCTCTGGAGTCAGATGGGTCTAACTCCCCAACTATGCCGCTCGGCACAACTACTTATCCTCTATGCCTCAGTTTCCTAGCGCGTGTGAAGGGCACAGTTATGCCTGCCTCACAGTTATTTTGAAGACCAGATGACCCAGGGCGTATCAACTGCCTAGAGCAGCGCCTAGCACGTGGCAGGCACGCAGTAAACGACGCTGTGTCTGACTAGGATCATCGGTCTATGCTGGGTGAAGCACACAAAGAGAACATCTACAATGAGCACAGCGGCTAGGCGCGAAGCCTCTGGTGGAGGGCTTGCCCAATGGGGACAGTAGCTGCCAAGGGCAGGGAAAGAGGACGGGTTCAATGGGGCCCAGGAGGGACAGCCGAGCTGAAGCACTGCCTCCTCTCCTCGAACTTGGGGCTGCTCACTCGAGCTCTGGGTTCCAGGACCTGGCGGATTAGCGACACGGTGCCACTTCCAGGCTGGTGGAGGAAGACGGAACGCAGATAAGCTACACCTAGGGTCTCCCAGGATGGACGATCGATCGCTGAAGGGAGGTAGGACACGACACGAGGTGCGATCCTGAGGAGACGGAAGGGCTGGCACAGCGACAGGGCTGAGGCCACTCACCTCTTTGCACACGCCATGGAACAGAAGCGCTTGGAACGCTTGAACTTGTAGGCAAAGTCCACCCGGCCACAGAGTTCACACTTGAGTTTGAGGGGAGTACCCTCCTCTTTGGATTCTGGAAAGTATGGAAACTAGAGTAAGTGTAAAGACGAGCAACCCCCACAGGACTCCACGAGGCCTCCCTTCTCTGCTCTGCCTCTTCCTCATGTCCTCACAGCTGTGGCATGCAGTGGTGGTCTGGCTTGGAAAATGCCCATCTGCTTTTGCTGCTGGTTTGGGAAGAGACGTTTCTTCCACCCTGGCCAGTAGCAGTGGTGTTTGGTGACGGACCCCCGGACACCTAACAGGTTTTCTGTCCGAGTGCTACGAGCCTGAGGCAAACACAGGTGGTGAAGAATCAGCACCCCTCTGGAAGAGAGGAGGCTCGTGGCGAATACTCTGGATGCTGTCACAACCGATCTGGAATTATCCTACCCTACCGTGACCCGTCTGGTCAGCTGTTGCCCTGGATCACAGAATCCAGGAGTTCTGTATCCTACGTAGCCCCCGCTCAGTCAGTGGCTCCTGCTGCAAGTGCAGTCGTCGTCGCCTGGCCACTGTGGCGCCAGAGGGCCGGCTCCCGAGGCAGCGAAGGAGGGGCACTCCTGCCTGCCCACTCCCACCTCCTGCCAGCGACTCCCACAGGAAAAGCAACTCTTGGAATCCTGTGCGTGGCCGGAGTGGGGCTGGGGGAGGGGCGAGGGACAAACAGTTCCCCGAGGGCAGGGACTTTCCCTCTTCTGTTTTCTAGGGGGCAGGGCCCGGGGGGAAATGGTTGATAGACCGATATGTTAACCCACTCTCTGGCCAGGGTTCCTCCATGGATACGGCTAGAGGAAGTGTGCGAGGCCTGCCTTTGTGGCCCTGTCTACTTCCCGGTCAGCTCAGCCAAATCGGAAGGCATTTGGGGTGTGAGAGGCCTACCTTGCAGATAGGGCTCCTCCATCTCAGAGTCAGTGGTGGTGGTGTGATCCTGCTGTGGAAGTTTCTCAGGCAAGAACCCCTGTGCATACTTCTTCTTGAGATTCCCCACCAGCAGGGACGAGCGTCCCACCTAGAGGACAAGGTGACATGGAGGCCATGAGGGTTAGGTGGGAGACACTGCCTTGTTATCCAGCCTCATCAAAATTACAAATATAAAGCATCTAGGTGCAGATGCCAGCCTCCACATCATCATCCAAGTGTGCCTTGCTCAAGGCCCTATTCTGCTGAGCAGCTCAGGAGGCAAGATGCCAACTGTCCCCCAAGTACAGGGATGGCTTCAATCCAGGACCAAAGGATGGCTTAGGAGGTTAGGAAAATACCTACTCTTCCAAGTGAGTGAGGGGCAGAGATGGAGACAGAAATCACCACCAGCGAAGCTGCCGGGACCCAGGGTTCACAGGTCACCGGGCAGGAATACAGCCGAGGCCGTGTGTGTGAGTATATGTATGACACTAGAGGGACTTGGCAACCATTTTTTCGTTTCCTACTTTTCCCCACCTTATGGCTGCTCTACCCAAGCCAGAGACACAGGCAGCCATGGAGGAGAGCAGAAGGAAATGGACTCTGGGCCACAGAGCAAATGCCCTGTGTGGCTGCCAGGATCTAGACGGGCTTATTCACTCTTGGTCCTTCCTTCGTTGCCTCTGTGCAGGCAACCTGGTGGCTAGATCTCTGGGGCGATGCCGTGGGGGAGCCATTCAATCTGCATCCGCCCTGTCAGATCGGTTGGTTTCTGGTGTTTCTCTAGGAGACCAAGGCCAAGACCTAGTCTAATGAGGGAGGGGACGTGACAGGGCTGGAGCTACTTATAGCTAAGGTGCTCCAGGTAGATTTCTTTGCCACAGGCCTTGAACAACCTTCAGAGGGAAAGAAGACAAGAACCTATTTGTCTTCTGGCATTTTAGAAGGGCAGTTCAGCCAGTTCAGTCAATCAAGCTTAGAGTCTTCTGCTGACTGTTCCAACCACTCAGGGACCCGAAGAATGAGCAGAAGGCAGATGGCATCCCATGAAGATGGTATTCTCTAACAGCCAGATAATCTCATCACAGGAGAGGCCGGTGTGCACCTGGCTCTGGGCTCCTCCCACCTGTATAAGAGCATCACCTGTCTTCACCAATTCACACTGCACAGAATCAGCTGTGGGTGTTTTGTTCTAACAAGCCATTTTCTTGATTCTTTTATATTTCCCTTTGGTCTTATGCTCTCATTGGACACATCTGATTGTGGCCTTTCTAAAGTACCCCTCACTCTCATTCATTCTCTTTTCAAGGCTCTGTCACCAGAAAAGAAGCTTCAGGCTACAACCCTGTTCTCTTCTCTTCATCTCAGACACATCCTGAAAATTTTGTTCTACGGTTTCCTTTTGTTCTCTAATTGGCTAAAGTTTTGCCATTCAGAGGTTCTGGCATTCAAAACTGAGCGAGGTCTCATTTCCCCAAACCCATCATCTTTCCCCCAACATCCCAATGTGAATTCCCTTCTAACTAAGGGGGTCACACATCACCAGGCAGGAACATGGCTGAGTCTGTGTGTGGAAAACTTCTAACCAAGGGACCCTGCCAATTATTCCTAATCACGGATCCCTTCTGGACCTTAGGAAGACACTCAATCCTAGAAAGAAAATGGCTCTGACATTCTTTTGCGGGGGGGGGGAAATTAGCAAGGAAAGAGCAAACTGTTTACATTTTTGGACATTTTACATGGAAATGTAAAAATATTCTAATACACATCCAAAATATACTTCAAAAAAAAAAAAAACAAAAAAAAAAAAAAGAGGGGAAAAGAAGTAGTCCGTACCGGGAAAGGCTCCGCCCCCTCCTGGATCACAAACCCTTCGATAACATGCGTCAGGATTTGGGGTTTCACAATGGCCTGTGGTGGTTTATTCTCACCATTCTGGGGGGCAGTGCCGGTGATGCTGGAGGCAGAATTTCCGTTCCCTGAGGTCATGCCGGGGCTGCTGAGGTCGGTCAGTGCATGAACAATGCCCTGCCCTGTCTCTGTACAAGGGGAGAGTAGGAAAACACAAGCAGGGGAGGTCAGAACTGGGTCCAGACCAGCAGAAGGAAGGGCAGGGACTCAGCATGTGCCTGGCTTTTTCCATGGAGCCACACGACAATGTGAAGCAAGCAGTCCCCTCTGTCAATGACCCACTTAAAAGTGGCAGGTTTGATGGACACACCACCAAGTGGGACTATAATCGGTCCTACAACCAGGCAGCTAATCAGCTAGCAGTATTTTTTAATTTCCCAACTGTGCTAAGAATAGTTAACCAAGTCAAACAGATAATAATTCTCTTTTGGGAGTTAAGACCTCGGTCAATATTGATCTGGACAAACAAGGCAATCTTCAGTTCAAGGGAGAGAATGTATTTAAGGTGATAACTACAACCAGGATGAAAAGCTGCACTAGGTACAGGGCTTGGGGTGTGATGGGGTCTGGGGGAGAGAGGTTAAACCTTCTATAAAGTTTTCCATGGAAAAGGATTAGATTTTAAGCAGCCTGTGAAAGGTCAAAGTACAAACCCCAGATATGAACACAAAGGGAACACGAGGGTTGAGCCCCAAGTGAACACGGTGTTATCCATAGGAGGCTGGTTATTGGGGGTCACGCATTAAGATACACCTGCATTCAATTTCTCCCCCAAGGTGGGGGGCTCTATGCTGCTTCTGTTGGCCCTGTGCTCTTGATCAAGCCCCTTGCCCTGTTCTCAGCTCCACATCCAGTCCAGTCCTTAGCCAACCAGAGTCCTCCCCTCCTGAGGTCTCTTCCCCTGCGGGCCTGCTGGCCTTCTTCTGAAGGACCTGATAGCGTGCTGTAAAAAGCGTGTCAAGGTGCCTACACAGAACACACCACAGGGGACCCTCCTCTTCTCCACTTCGTCGGCCCCTCTCCTGAGCTGCTCCATGATTTAGAGGTACAGACCCTCATTACCTCACTTTTGCAGCCCCCTCCCCGCCCCCTTCCCAGGCCCATTCCACACCAACTGTGTGAGGTGAAGTTGCCTGTAACCTGGAACTTCCTAAAAAAGAAAAAAAGAGAAAGAAAAAGCCATTTCTTTATTACAACAAGCCTATTGATATTAAGCGTAACCCTGCC
Organism: Acinonyx jubatus; assembly: GCF_027475565.1. Taxonomy (NCBI): domain Eukaryota; kingdom Metazoa; phylum Chordata; class Mammalia; order Carnivora; family Felidae; genus Acinonyx; species Acinonyx jubatus. Next base: position 24,942,643 of record NC_069381.1, read on the forward strand.
TGTGTGTGTTACATTCTTGAAAAACGATTTCAGTACATTAGTTTAGTAATTTTTGCATAAAACTCTGTATGTCGATGCTCTTATTTCATGTTAAACACTGAAAATCTCAACATGGAACAGGAATTCAGAGTCTGATATGTAGCATAAGAAATAAAAATAAACACATTTTAGAAAAGGTTTATAGCTGGTTCATTTTATTACTAGCAGTCCTAATGCTCAATAAACCAGGATAAATCTTTTTTGATAGAAAAGAATCGACTATGACACATGCCTTCACTAATCAGACCTCAGTAATTCAACTATAATAAATTTCAGAGCTGAGCACGAGCCATCCAAGAGATATGAATGATGAGATTTTTAAAAATTAATTTTTGTTTGAGACACATTCACACCAGAAAGTTGGAAAAATTCCTTTAAGTGTTTATAGTCATTTGAAAAAAAAGTTTTTGACAGCTTTGACTTTACTGTAGAGATGAAAATTTTCCCCTTTGGAATTCGCCTCTCTAAACTATAAAGGTGTTTGGGAACTACATCAAAAAATCTTTTCTTAACAGTCCATGAATAACTAGGAGGACCAGGTCAATCAAATCAAATCAATCAAATTAAATTTCTCTGCTTTTAAATGTTAAATATTTAAGCCTGCATTTACAGAATTACATTTTCTCTTTTATTTAATATTTTAAATAGGCAAGAAAACATGTGTTTTACTTAAACTGATGAATAAATGCTGTTAAAATATAGAGCTGACTATAGAAGTTAACATTTTATTTTTAGATGGTGGCAATTTACATCTAATTAGAGCCTAGTAAAATATTTCCTGACTTCTCTAATGAACTACAGATTACAGAATCACAAGATTAGAAAGTCTGGTTCATTCCCTTACCCATGCTTGAACCTTCTCTGTAATACTCCCACCACCCAGTGGTTTTGGGGCATCTGTCTGAACAGCTCTGATGGCAAAGGAACGGACTACCTCTGGAGTGGTTTGTTCCCAGTGCGGGCAGTTTGGTTAAAAAGTTCTTCCTTCCTGTGAGCCAAAAATCTATCTCCTGTTAATTTCTGCCCACCTTTCTGCTCCTTAAGACCATACAGAAGAAGGCCAATTGCATTTGTATAATGGGCAAAACACAGGCTTAGACCTGGCTTAGAGACTGGTCTTTATCACTCAAACGAATTAGGGGCAAGTCGTGGTCTCTCTGAGACTAGCTCTCTCACTAGCTGTAAACTAAGGACAGTAACACCAGCTACCCTACAGTGTCGGGTGGCTATGAGGACCGCAGGAGATAATCCCCCGACAGAGCAGCACACTAGAAGTGCTCACGAAATGCTCTTGGTGTCAGAAAGCGTATCACTCACGACCACACTCTATCTTCTCTCCTTCAGGCCAAACGCCCTCTGCTTCTTCTATTCCTTCCACGGAAGGCTGCAAGTTCATCATCATCCTAGGTGTTCTCTGTTTACATCCTTTAAAGTCAGGGACCCAGTCAACACCAACAGAAAACTCAAGCGCACTGATCTAGGAGATGGGGTTGGTTAAGATTTTTGTTTTGTTTCTTTGAAACATGGTCACATTCCTGACTGAGAGCACAGGAGGAGGGAGACACAGGACTCCCTTGTTTTGGTTTATAATTCCTCTATGGAAGTACTCCTTTCTCCTTGAAATCTGGGGTCACTCCCACCTCTGGCTCTTTAGATATTCATCACCAAACTGCTTCTGATACCTTGTCTCCTTCTATGGGATCTCTCCATCCTTGCCTGATTCTTCTCCCTCCCCCACCACTACTCCCTCCCCTCTTGTGTCTCAGAGCAGTGTCTATTAATGTGCACTGGAGCACTGCAAGACAGGGCGGTGCAGGCAGAACTCCTGAGGTCAGGTTCTTCCCTCACGCCAAATACAGTAGTGAACAGATACATTTCAGTAGCTCCGAGTCTACAGAGCCAATGCTTAACTCTGGGAAGCAAAGACTTCTTGGAATCTCAGTTTTAAAAGAAGGATCTTATTAAGCAGGAGAATAAACAAATAAACCCTTTCACCCTAACGTTAGAAGCTATCACTGCCCATTATAACGGGCAGGTTGCAGAAGAGACAGAAGCCAAGGGACAGAGGGAGGGCAATTTACGAATATACAAAGGTTTGCGACTATTTGCTTGGCAGTCCTCTTGTGGGCCAAGGCCTCCTCATCTGCTTTAGGAACAAAGGAGTCTGGGCTATTTCTGGAATGACCAAACACAATCTCACCCCCTGCCAAGCTCAGCACTCTGAGATTAATTTAATCTGCTTCCCGCTCTCCCAGACTGCTCTGCAGCCTGCTGGAGGGAAAGCAGCTTAATAGTGAAACTTGCAGAAACCTGTCCTGCCGGCCCTGCGGCCAGATAAAAGATAGAGAGAAAGACTCTATTTCGGGAATTCTTGCTTTCTCAATTCTCTTGACCAGTCCTGAGGCTGGTGGTGCTGCTGAAGATTTCCACAGGTCTCAAAAGCCATTATACACAACTAGGCACCCAAATCTGAAAGGTGGAGGCCAGGATGCCATGAGCACGACAGGCTGCGGGTGGTGGGGGTGGGGGTGGGGGGGTTGGGGGCGGGAGGCAGGCCAGGGAGGGAGAATATAGTCTTTTAATGAAGCTGCCCACAAAGGGCCAAGTATGCAGATAGGAATGAACAGTACATATGTTCTGGGGCAGTTGTTAACATTATGTAGGTCTCAACTTCTAGGTTGCCTCTCAATTCTGGTCTCATTCATAGGTTCTGGCAGAAATGTGGACCACCCAGCAGCCTGTTTGTGAGATTATCTGCATTGGGGTTCGTCCTTTGTGCTAGGCAGAGCAAGTTTCTTTAGGCAGGGGCTATGTTTTGTTACCTCTGTATCTTCAGGAACTAACCCCATGCCCACTATAGGACAGCTACTTAATGTCTGTTAAACTGAATCATCTGGAACCCATGGTCTCAGTCTTCGCCAGTCTCCTCAGTCTCAGACAGGGAACTTGACACCATCTGAGATTTGCAAATTACTTTCCGAGGCTATAATGATTTGAGAGTAGCTAGGCCAGTGCCTCCTACAGGAGCGGCATTTCTGGGTACCTGGTCACGAAGAACAAGAGTTATTCCTTAGCCCATTTCATCCCGTTAGGGTGGGGATTTCTTCAGCAAGAAGGGGCATTAAGTTGCCCTGAAGGCTGGAGTGCTGGATTCCTTGGCCCCTTCGAAACATGGGTGTGGGCTCTAGGCATCTGGAAAGCATGATGACCTCTAGAGGCAGAGCCTGGGAGGCTCCTATAAAAATGGCCCCAGCCTCAGGGCCAGTCACTAGGTGTCTAGAGAGGCTGAGCTCTCCTGCCCACTGAAGACAGAGGTCTGGATGGCCACAGCTATGCGAAATCTGGGTCATTTTAGAACTAAGTCTGATGTTCTCCACGTGTGCAGATAAAACAAAAATCAGTTATGCTGGAACATGGCTTAGTACTAACAGTTATTATGGGCATATCAGGTGGTCTCGCTATTCATTCTGTGTGCCCCTTGAAGACCTGCTTCAGAGGACATGGAAGGCAAGCGGAGCGTCTCCTGCCCCCTCAGCGTGGTCCGTGGCTTTCATTTCTATCTTCTCCAGACAGGAGGAGTATTTTAATTTACAAGACTTCTAACTACCCTTGCTTGACTGCAGCAGGAGTAAGACAGAGCTAATGAAGTTAATAAAGAATTTAAGGAAGCAAAGTGATAACATGGGTCATTTGCCTGCAGCAAATTCTGCTCGACAAATGGCAAAACAAGGTTGCTTATACAACAGAGAGCATTCTCTCCATGCCCCTGGCTCTGAATTCATGCTCACTGTGCCTCAGCTTAGCAGGCCCAATCATGCGGCCAGGATGGGGGACAGCAGGATTCCTGGAGAACCGCTTGCTCTAGAGAGAGCCCGAGTGGAGCGCCTGTGAAGTGAACGCCCAGGGAAACCATATCCAGGAGGCAGAGAGCAGCTGATCTGGTGGGTAGTAACAAAGCACAGTAAGCTGAGGGCAGCAGAAAACCCCACCAGCCACTCTTACAGTCTCTTTAGTTATTCAGAAAGAAAGAAGTAAAGAAACTGGTGCCATTCTGAAAGTGAGGAAGGTCAGATATTTCATAAACACGTTTTTTGGCATCCCCACCACCGCCCCACGGGGCGGGGGGGCGGGGGGGGGAGTAGGAAACTGAAGTGGCGGGGAGGGGGGTGGTGATGAGGGAGAAAGGGGTGGGCAGACACAGGTAGATGGGGGGAAAAAGGGCAAGGGGGCAAGAGAAGGAGGACGATGGCTCCATCCTGGGACCTCACGAGTCGAGGACGATGGCTCCATCCTGGGACCTCACGAGTCCATCAATTAAAGAGAATCATTTGGTTAACAACCTTTAAAATGTAAATAGACACCTGTGGTCATTCACACCTTGCTGTGAGCCACTCAGATAAGCAGACAGTTTTCCTCCCAATTTCGGGACAGCAGGCTTGGTGGGAAGGGTGGGAGTGGACAGTGATCCTTCTGGATCATGGGCACTAGATCACACAGGACTGGAGTCTAGCATCTGAATTTTCCAGAAGGGGAAAAGTGTGCATTTCAGAACCAAGGCAAGGGTGGCTGCCTTGTATGTGGAAGACAGTAGCTTCTAAAACATGCACAAAAGGAGCTCTTAGTCACGGGGAAACCGCAGGCCCCTTCCTACCCCGGGGGTCTTCTGAGTATCACAAGGCAGGAGGCACCAATGCCCCATGTTCGTAACTTTTTCAGGGGAAGAGTCACAGGGGGCTCCTGTCACAGGGGGCTCCGGGGCCCCTGGCCAAGCAGTCGCAGGAGGGCGAGGCTCTGGGTCCACGCCTGGACTCCTGCGGGGGAGCCGGCCGGCGGAACGCAAGGGGAGGCTGAGCCGGGTAGCCCCACACCCGCTCTCAGTGACACGGCCGAACGACCTTGCTGAGTCCGGGTTAAGAGGACCGGAGGGCAGACGTGCTCCTCAGACCTGAAGCATCCGGGCTGAGCAGCTCCGGCCCAGGCATCTGCTAGGGAGGGCTCCTCCTCCTCCTCCTCCTCCTCCCTGGCAGCCATTACCATACAGCTGACTTTCACGCTGTCTCTCAGGACACAGGCCGAGAGAGCGGCCCTTCTGACTCACCCACAATCCCCAGCCACAGTGTACATAAGCTGAATTGTAAACAGCTGAATGTTTTCCAAGCTGCCACCCCCGGCGATGAAGGCAGGAATCAATGGAGCGGACAGCCACCCTCCCCCATACAGGTCAGGACAGCGGGAGCAACGGGGGTTTCCGAACAGCTGCAGGGCCGGCTTCCCGGCCCACGGACCCAGCAGACTTGGCAGCAGCACCTGCAGGGCCACAGGGTGACCTCCCACAGGACAGGTCGGCGCACCTGGGAATCGCAGCTACCTCTCGCGGGATCCAAGGCGGAGGCCGAGGGCTCCCAGATACTCTCCCATCACGGCTCCCTGGCGGATGCTAGGACTTCAAAAGACCAAATGTCTGGAACCAGTGGGAGAGGCTGTGCACGCGAGACCTCAAGATCACAGGAGGTGGACGTCAGCATGGCAGAGGAAGACTCTGGCTCTGGGTTCATCCCCTGGCTCCACCTTTGACTACCCGTGAGCTGCGAGCACTTGGTACCTGCTCTGAGCCTCAGTCTCTCCGTCTATAAAAAAGAGGATCACACTGCCTATCTTACAAGGTTACAGTGAATAGAATTTTTATATGTAAGATATGTGGCGCTGATCACATTTAGAAGCTGTGCTACAAGGCAGCTAAGTCTTTAGGATCAGAAAGCCCTTAGGCTTAAATCCTAGTTTGTAATCCTGGACAAATTACTCTAGGCCTTAGTTTCCTTATCCGTAAAATGGGTACTTAGACCTGTCTCACATGGCTACAGTAAAGATTCAATAAGATAATGCAGGGACAACACACGGATCAGGCAGGACTTGACCATAGGAGGGCTAACATCACTGAAACCTGAGAGATTAGGAAACCGGCCTTAATCTCTTAATCTCGCTCTCATAGAGCCTGGCTTCGTGTAGCCTCGGGGCAGAGTTATTCTCCCACTGGCCCAAACTCAGGTACCTTTCATTTTCCTCAGACACCCTGGGCTACTCAGGGTGTCAAGTCCTTGTCCTTTTGAGGTCAGGCTTCAGGGAAAAAAGTTACTTCCACTTTGACAATGACTACAACATAACAGAAATGCACTTGCCTTCGGGGCAAACCAAAGGTCTCAATTCACCTTCAACAGTGATTAATCCAAAGGACGAGACAACCACTATGTTCCCTTTGTACACAGTTCTTTCACTACATTCCCTTTGTACACAGTTCTTTCGTAAGGAGTCCCAGGGTATCACAGAGAAGTGCAGAACCCCAGAAACCAGAAAAGATAACTTTGGAGCAACTAAGCTACAAAGGCAGTTTAGCCTGTGGAAAGAAGTTAAAGGCTGAAGGTAAAATTATGGAAGATGGATTTCTTGTTAAATCCAGTTGTTAAAAAAAGACACACCAGCGACTAGAGATATTTAGTGAATTCTCTAATTATTTTCAGGTTGGTAAAAGTAAAGGACATTATGTTGCCTGATATGCTTATTTATTTACCAAGTGCAGGAGCACTAATATTCTTAGATAAATGGGAGAGGGAAGAGGAGGAAGAGGAGGAGGGGAAGAGGAGGAGGGGAAGAGGAGGAGGAGGAGGAGGAGGAGGAGGAGGAGGAGGAGGGAGACAGAGAGAGGGGGAAAAAGCTAAGCCTCAGCTGTCTTATCTATATAATGGGATGATGATATTAACTTGCAAACCAATCCTCCCGATCATTTCTGCTCTTGGAAAACATCACTCCGTTCCTAAAACCATTGTCCAAGTCTGCAATCACCTTCCTATCCTACCAATCAGCTGACAGAACAGATTAATACTAACCACTGGAGACCTGAAAATATAGACTTAATCGATTTTTTTAAAAAACAGTATTTGACTGGTATTAACTTTGTTTCCATCTGAAATGTCATTTACTTTGACTGTTTTAAACATGTTTTAGTATAGACTGGATTAATATAGATTTGGATTGTATGGATTTAGGTCACATACGGATGGTTTCAAATACGCTCAAGATATCAGTAACTACGGATAATTATATAGTATTTGAGACATAACAGCCATGCAGCTAGGGCCTTAACAATAACCCCCAGTGGTCATGAGCTCTCATTTTTTTGCCAATAGTCTCGATCTTCAGTGTCAAGCCCGGTCCTCCTAATCTACTGGGGAAGAGCTGGTTAGGACACTCCATCTGATAGTCATCTCTTTTTAAGAGAAGCTATAATAAATTTCTCTGCTGAGGAGAAAATCATCCAGAAAACAGATATTTGCTTTAAAGGCTGTCCTAATAGTAAATGGCAATACTCTTCAACATCTGAACTTATGTCAGAACTGGAAATCCCTGTTTAATAACAATCCTTTCTCTGGCAATGCAGAAAGAATGTGCTCTTCTTCTAGACTTATCTAAACTAAAAAAAAAAAAAAAAAAAATTATCTGGAAATTGAAAGAAAAGCACATCCTTTTTCACGAACTATAAATAATTTGGAAGGGGAAAGAAAAAAAAAACCTGTTAAGTTTACCATGCTGGCTGAGATGATCTTAGGATGAATCACACAACAATGTATTAAATTATGCGTTATGGTTCTTACTACACCTTCTATCTTCAAAAACTAACATTGGTGGGCGCCCGGGTGGTTCAGTCAGTTAAGCACCCGACTTTGGCTCAGGTCATGATCTCACAGTCCGTGAGTTCAAGCCTTGCGTCGGGCTCTGTGCTGTCTGCACAGAGTCTGCCTCCACCTCAGATCATCCATCTTCCTCTCACTCTCTCTCTCTGCCCCTCTCCTGCTCACACACTCTCTCTCTCAAATATGAATAAACATTAAAAAAAAATTTTAAAAACCCCTAACATTCGTAACTGTATAACTCTTGCTTAACTATAAAACAGCCCATTGCTTGGCTGCGTCTATCATTCTCTACTTTTGTTACTGATGGGACAAAATCCAGAATCTTTAATGTTTTTGTCTTGGATAAACAAATGGTTGATTAGTTTCCTAACCACTCCTCAAGTGTCATGAAGTTGAATTCAAGGTGGTCTGCCTCTGAGTTTCTCAAATCAGTGGTCTGATGTAGCTAGTAATTCCAAATGAAATTCTGAAAGAAGTTAGTGCTCAAAATGAAACCTGCATCTATTCGAGAGATGAATAAGTAATCTTAAATAGGCACACTTCTTAGTTTTTTAACATAAAACACAGCAGAATCTTTAAATGGTGACTCACATTATAGTCTGAACCATGCCACAGAAGCTCTTAAAACCTAAAGCTACACACGTTCATACATCCACTTTGAGGGGTAGTCCAGCCATGTTTTCCAACAAACAAGGTGCCAAGTCACTGCAGAGAGAGTCATTTCTGTTACTGGCACAAAGGCCTCAGGAGGGCAGATTGCATAAGGCAGCAGTCCCCAGCCTGCTTTTCCACGGGGGTGGAAAACACAATAGCATCCTCTCTCCAGCCACTTTGGTGACATTCCTCCTGACCACAGAAAGTCATCATCTTCATCTTCCAGTTGCCAAATGGCTCAAAAAAAAAGGGAATAAAAGAGAAAATATCATTCATGGAGACTCCTTATTTTCATTTCCCGACTCTCCTCTCTAGTAGATGTATCTTTTCAGAAGAGAATCTTTTTGAGGGCGGGACCAAGTCTGTCTGGAGATCAAATGACATTGAATAGCTGGGAGAAACTTTAATATAAACTTGGAATGACTCAAAGAAGAGGGGGGGAAATAAAACCCTTGGTAAAAAGCCTACTAGCGTGGGGCAGCACTATCAGAACTCGAACCACCACTGCACTCCCTAGTTTTGTAAATTTAAATTTTATTTTGGCTTACTGATCCAGCAAGGGACTCTGATAGGATGTGGGTGAACTTTATTTGGCAAATGGTTACCAAATGGCTAGCCTGAGGCCCACAGCCCAAAGGAGGGCAGAAACTTAAGAGGATGAGTCTGAGGATAAGTTCTTGTCTTTCCACATTCACAACAGTAGAAAAAAAAAAAAAAAGACAAAAAGACATGAACTCACACGTGGGGGTTCTTAATTCTGAGACAGTCATCATTTCTTTTTTTCTTAAACAAGAAAACCTAGGGAGGGGACAGCCTACGTGAGAGTGTGTAAGACCAGAGAAAGAACAGCTCAAGTTTATAAGACCATCTATCCGTGTATTCCTCTTCTCTTAGTTTATTCTCTTTCCCTTGGAAAGATCAGAACTAAAGGATCCCAAGTATCTGAGGCAGGAAATGAGTAAGGCAGGAAGAAGGATGTGGTCTGAAAAAGAGTGGATTCTGGGGCTGAGCCAGAGTGAGTAACAGGCACAGGGTCATAGATGGGGGAGGGGGTCTTGGTGGCAGGAACAGAAGTCTCAGGTTCAATCAGCTTAGACTAGAAAGTCAGTGACAGAGGACTTATGTCCGGAGAAGCAGAACAACAGCTTCCTAAAAGGTTATCCTCTACTGACAGGCAGAGAAGCAATAGCTGACGAGGCCTACAGCCAGGAGAATCATTACAGGGACAGGAGGAAGAAGAGCTGGAGTTTCCTCCTTTCTTTGAGGGAAGTGGAAATAATAGACGTTGAGTGTGCTTGACAAAGGTAAATTAGAAATTATGTCAGGACCTGGAAGAGAACTGGAAAAAGCTGGGCAGTGAGTACATGATGAAATACCAATGTTCCTGAAGCATCTATGTGCCACATCTCAGTAAAACAACAGCTTTAAAAAAGGAAAGAAAAAAAAAAAAGGAGTGACAACAGGAGAGACGGCTCAAGCAAAACACAGTTGGGTAACTGAGAAACCAACTCAAGAACAACAGAAATACAGAGCAAGAAACCACTTACTTTCTCAAGATTAAGGTTGGAGGGGAAAAGGCATCTATCCTTCCCAGTGTGTGTAGACAAGCCTAGAAACAGATCTTGGGTGGGCAGGGCTCCCATGATGAAGAGTGCCTGGAAAGGGCAGGTGCCAAAAGAGCACCATTACCCATCTGCTGGACCCTCTGTGAAACAAGCCAGCCCCTGGGAATGAGCCAAACCAGAAACTTTGGTTCCTGCCTTGCAGGGACTGGAATTTAGGGACAGAAACAGTGAGAAACAGTTTATCAGCTGATTCAAAAAGGGTGGATATTTCCAAATACAGATCCAGATGTTGGGGGCTACGTGGGAAAATCACTTTTATATTCTCCACGGTGCCTAGGGCAAGGCTTTACATGAAGCAGGAGCCTAATAAAAGTGTGTTAATCTGGGTGAAACCAAAACTACTTAGCTGTGCAGGCATCTTAAGATTCCCGACAGAACCTTCTGCCCTATAATCAACACACTTAGTTACTTTCTTCCTATTTTACAATGGAATGATATGAAACCCTACATCCCCGTGACCTAAACCTAAGCCCTAATCCACAGACACTGCCACAGGTCTGCTGCCCTGTACTGGAATAAAAGATGGGGAGGGCAGGGAGGCAGAAATATAGGTGCAACAAGGAATTTCTTTCCTTCATTAGCCTGTCATTTTCAGACTCACCTAGGAATCCTGGCAGTTCCAACATTTGGGTTGACTCAGGAGGAGAAGAAAAATCCCAGGCGAATGGTAATTGGATTACCCAGTTATGCCCCAGAGCCAAATGGCTGGAAAAGGCCAGGACAGCAGGGTCTGATACAGTTAAAGTGACATTATTTTCTAAACCAAAAATCAAGACACTTGGGCTGATGGACAATGGAATGGAAGATTCTAAATTGGGGCTGTCCTAGAAAAATCGGGGACATATGGTGGATTTAGGTCGGTTGCTTATTTCACAACAAGGGATCCTCTGGGCCCAATATGCTAATGGAGGGGATTAGAGCCCTAGGATGGGAGACATCTAAGGGGAAAGCTGTCACTGATTTGTAAAGCAGGAAAAAGAATAAAAGAGTGTGTCTGCAGACCGCACTGGAAGAAGGGGAACATTCTGGCTATGGAGTAGGCAGGAAAGGAAAGTTGATCAGAACTGAAAGTATGTCACTGAAATCTGTTTAGGTATCGAAGGCAGGAGTGGGGAAGGGACAAAGAGGTGGGATCACCGGCACTGACTGGTGGCATCCAACGATATAGAAGTCAGGGGCCAGGAGTTCAGATGGCAGCTTCATCATTAAACTAATGGCAACCTAGCCTTGGGCAAATTATTCCCCTCTCTGCGGACTTCAATTTAAACAGAATCTCGCAAATCCCGATTTTTATGTAAAGAATCCACAATTCAGTATACCTTCATTTGGCACAGAAAGGGAGAAAACGCTCTTCTAAAAATGGAAGACAGGACAGACACAGAACAGCTTGTCCCTTTCCATCCAATTAAAAACCTCGTGAGACTGAACTAGATTAAAAACAAAACTCTCCAGCGAAGCGGCAGGCCCTCCAAGCGAAGCAGTCCCCTACCAACAGAGCGCGGCGGAGGGCAGCAGCCTTGGCCCTAAACGGCCGGTCCATCCCCCGGTGGATGGCCGTCCCCGGAGGACGGGGGTGGGGGTGGGGTGCGCGGGGACCGGGGGCAGGGGCGCGGACACACGGAAGCGTTCGGCACGCCCAGGTTGACACAGCGGCTTCCGGGAGAGTGCGGGGCAGGCAGGGTCCCCGGCGACGGGGGAGGCAGAGGGCACCTCCCAGGCGCCGAGAGGGCGAGAGTCGCGGGCTGGCACGGCCTGGCAGCCGAGCAGGCCCGGGCCGGGAGTGGCACCGGAGGGCGGTGCCCGGCTTCCAGTGCGACGAGCGCGGGCCGCGGGCCCCCTCCTGGCGTGAACCCCTCCCCCGCCACGGACACTGACCTGTCCAGGGCCCGGCTGGGCCTGGCCGGGCGGGGCCTACGCAGCCCCTCGGCCGGGCGCCGCCTCGCACGGGGTCCCGGGCCCGGGCGGGCCGCCTCCTCTCCGCCGGGAGCCTCCGAGCCGGGGCCCGGGGCTGCCGCGGCGCATCCGACCGCACCGGCCCGGCCGGCGTCAACAAAGGGCGGCGGGGGCGCGAGGCCGGGACGGGGGCGCGGGCGGCGGCCGGATTGCGCGCGCGCGGCGGGCGCTCGAGGGCTGCAGCCGCCGCGGAGACAATGCGGCGCGTCCCGGCAGGGCTCCCGCGGCCGCCTCCGCCGGGGGCGGGGCGCGGCGCGGGGCGGGGCCTGGGTCATGCGGGGCGGGGCCTCCGGGAGGCGGGGCGCCGGCGCGGAAGCCGGGCCGCGCGTTTCCTTTGTGCAGCCGCGCCGGCCCCGCCCCGCGCCCTCCGGAAGGCGCCTCGAGCCCGGCGGCGGGTTAGGGACTTGGGCTTTCGATTTAGGGAGGCGAGCGCCGCGCGGCCCGTCGGAAGTCCCCAGTGCGGTGGTGGACTGTGGAGTCCCGCCCCGCCAATTCGGAGCAATAATAATAAGGACTAGCAGTAGTGTGTCAAGCCCTACGCGCACGCATTCCCACTTAGGGTTCACAATAACCCTGCAAGTAGTCATTATTCTCCCCACTGGGAACTGAGGATCACAGATGTTAAGTAATGACCAAAGTGACCCAGTTACACCTCCATAAACGGGGACAATGCTTACTCTTTAGGCTTACTGTGAAGGTTAAGTGAGGACATTTACTCAATTTGCCTGCAGTGCTTGGCACACAGTTGGAGCCCAATAAATGTTACTTCTCTTCCTAAACCACACTGAGTTAAACTGAATTGTCGTGGCAAGCACATTCCTAGTCAGTAGATAACGCTAGGAGCTGCAGGGGATACCAAAGATGTACAAGGGTGACTCAACACTTCTCACCACCCCGCCCCCCAGCTTTATCAGGAATAGATGACACGAACTTCTTTCTCCATGCTTGACTTCTTTCTATTCCCAACATTTTCCCATTTTCTTGCCTTTCTTGGCATTCGTATTCTCCCTTCCCACTGCCTTTTTCCTTCAGGCCTCATCCCTCTTTCTTTGTTCCTGCGTCTTACATTTATTTTATATGCTCTGTTTACTTCACTCCCTCTTTTCCTTATTCCTTTTTTTCCTCGAATTTTCAAACCTCCTTTCTCACACTTATAAACAAAGGTAACATAGGATAGAATACTCGACTTCTATTTTCCTGCCTCCCTGACTTTACTTGCTCTAGTCCCTCCTAGATTGCCCTTTCCCCAACTCTGCATGTCTAGGTCTCACTTATCCTTCAAACTCTGGATTCAAGAACAAATGGTCAGCAAACTTTTTCCGTAAGGAACCAGATGGCAAATATTTTAGATTTTGCAGGATATACTTTTTCTGTTGCAACTCTTCAGCTCTGCTGTTGTAGCAGGACATAGCCATAGACACATGACCACATGAATAAGTGTGGCTGTGTTCCAATAAAACTTTATGGACACTGAAATTTAGATTTCATATAATTTTCACATATCATGAAGTATTCTTTTGATTCTTAAAAAAAACTTTTTAAATGTAAAAACCATTGTTCAATGGTTTACAAAAACTTGTGTTGTGATGGATTTGGCCCTTGGGATGTAGTTTGCCAACCCTTGCTCTAGAACAACGCCACTTCCTCCCAGTGATCTACCCTGATAATCTCTACGTGGTAGTAACTTTTCCCTCTTAACTTTTAAAGCACTTACATATAATCCTTCTATGGCATTTATCACATTTTGGTTTTTATTGTATGTTTCCTTCCTGTGCATTTCTCATCTTTCCCAGCAGAACTTAAGCTCTTTGAACATAGGTTACAGACCTTATTTCTCTATATATTACTTCCCATCCCACAGTGCTTTGCATGGAGCAGGCATGCAAACATATACAGAATTGATAAATATTTAAGACTTGGGTGGTTGACAATAGTTTCCACGGAGTGCAAAGCTTACTTCTCTCAAGAGACAGTACCTTAGGAACAGGATGCTTGTTATATGTATAGATTTCAGAAAGAGATTTTTGAGAGCTTTATAGAGAAGATAGAGAAAGCTAGGCAAATGTCAGTTCATTTAGGAGTTGTGGGATAAGATGTACTTGAACAAAGAATGTATGTTATCACCAACCTGCAGACAGAGCATGCGTCCTCAGTCGGGTCTTAGTCAATATTTCTATCAGCAAATTGGTTAAAGACAAAGAGAACATGCTATATAATTTACAGGTGGCAAAGTTAAGCAGAGGAGTTAATATAATGAATAACAAAATTCAGATATAAAACATTCCTGCCCCTTCCCTTATCCTCTCTGTGCCTCTGTTTTCTTATCTTTAAAATGGAGATGATAAAAGTTCCTGTCTCAGAGGGTTACTGTCAGGATTAAATGAGGAAATACACAAAAAGGCCGGCAGAGAAGGCTCAGTAAATATTAGCTATTAACTGTTACTATTTTCTGGCTAGGCAGGAGCTATGGGCTGAGTTCACAAAATAACATTTAACAGATATAATTAACTACATTTTGGCTCAAAATATAAATTGTACAAGTTTGAGAGTGAGGAGACCTGGAATGATAGCAGCCCATGTAACAAGAAACCTCAAAAACAAACTAAAAAATAAACCCCAAACCCAACCCTCTGGAATTCAGGTGATTCAGTGCTCGGTGAACCAAGGGTGTCATTCCCCTGCATCCCAGGAGCTAATGTGGGGCTCTGGGTGTATCATGCTAATGAAGGAAGGTGAGGGAGTTATACTTGGAGCCAGAGTCAGGGCACTGCACTTTAATAGCAGTGGGACCTTGACCCTCTGCAGGCTTTTACTCCATCCTCTGAATTATGGGAACAATAATATTGACCTCCCAGGGGTATCATGAGTTGAGTTCAGAAAAATCTTGGAACAGTCCTTGGCACACAATAGGTGTTCAAACAAATGTCAGTTCCCCCCTACCATACCATGCAGATACAGGAAACAGTCCTGCCCCTTGAAAGGCTTATAAAGCTAGGTCCAGGTGCCAACTTATGGTGGCTGGTGGCTTTTTACGTTTGGAATTACTGTGCTTAATTTTGGGGCTCACACTTTGGGAGAATTAATGAAAAGGTAGAATGTGGCTAAACAAGAATGACCAGATGGTGGGAATGGGAGGTCTTGACACCGGATGGGTAACAAAAAAAAAAAAAAAAAAAGGCAAAAGATCTCAGCTATGCAAGCCTAGAGATTTTCCTTTTTTCAATGGGAGGGAGGGGAAAGAGACATGGTAACTGTCTCCAGACACTGCCAGAGAGGGACTCTGTTACAATTCACGAGACAGTCACAGCCAGTAGTAGAAGTTCCAGGAGAACTAGTTCGGGCTCAATTTGAAGAGCAACTTTTTGATCATTAGAGCGATTCCACAGTGAAATGGGCTGCTTTTCAAATTGGTGAACCCCTTACTCTTGCAAGTGTGCCAAGAGAACGGATAACCTCCTTCCTGTCTTTTAATTTTCCTGATGTTCTTTCTCCACATTCTTTTCGCTTTTCCTTTCCTTGATCCCATCCTCTATTCCTTCTAGGACATTCATAGCCCTTTCCCCTACTCTGTCCCCAAGTGCTTTTCTTCTCATTTCTCCCTCCTGACTTCCCATGCTCTTTGTCTCTTGGCTCTCCCCACCCCGGCTCCCAGCGCACACCTAGTCTGATGACTGGAACTGCCTCCTTGACTTGCTCAGAATGTCACAGATCCGGGCCAAGACTGCTGTGCACACCAGCAGGGAGGGGAAGGAAGGCAAAGGGACCGCTGTGAAGGCAGAGATCATGCTGGGACTTTCTCATCAGGGTAGAGGGATCCTCCGACTGAAACCCAGTCGTGGAGAAGGGCCACTTGTCACTGGGCACTCACAGACTCTTGGGGATCCCAGAGCTGGGCAGTTCTTTCAAAGATGCTTTCCACGAGCTGAACTCATTCTGAATCCCCTTCTAGCTCCTCCTAGGCATTTGTCGTATCTTTGATCTACGGCAGCCATTTGTCATATTTCCAATTTCAAGAACTCCCTCTCCTACCAAATGAAGCAGAGAACTGAGACAACTGGAGACCTGCCTGAACCCTCAGCTTGGCATATGGATATGCAAACATATCTGACAGCAGTGACATGTAGGTCTCAGAGTCTGGGTCTAGAACTTTCAACTTTCCTTTCTCTATCCTTTTATATCTTCTGTGTCCCCTTTCTTTAGCTTTGGTTCATCTTCCCATTTCCTCCTCTCTGTTTTCACCTACCCAGCTCCCTTGTTGCCTCGTGGGCTTGCAATGGCTTACCCGCCCATGCCAGATGCCCAACTGAAATGTGCCAGGGAGTGGCAAGGAAAGCCAACTCTCTCCCCTCCCTCGAGGGCCCCACCCCACTTCATACCGTGAGCTGGGGACTGCTGGACACTAGGGCTCTTGGGGGCAGGCAGGCCTGCAGGCATGGCCGTGATGATCGCCTGGGGATGTGGTGATGGGCCAGCGCGAGTCTCAGGCACACTCTTCTCCCCAGGTACCGCCTCCTTCCAGTCATCCATGGTGCACTGCTGGGGCTGTTAAGGGACAAGACAGAGATCATCCCATAAATTGCCTCTACATCGTTGGATACGCCCCGTCTTCTGAGGATTTGGGGTAGCAGGTGAGGACTTTAAGATTCAGCCAGCCCCAAATTAGGGAGGGGCCCCTTTACTTTCTTGGAACACCCAGAGAGGACTTTGACAAAAACACATCCGAAAGGGGGCTGTGGGATTGCCCGAGCTGTCCTCCCCCTTTGCTCCTCGGACCCTGGTGTTGGCTTACTCACCACTGGTGAAGTGGGCTGCAGTTGTAAGATGACAGCTGAAGCATGCTGGAGCCTGCGAGGGGTGTGGGCCAGGCCTTCAGGGTATCCATTGTGAGGCCCAGCTTCTGGCGTGGGAGGGTGACACTGCTGAGCGCTGCCAGGCTTGTGCAGATTGGCCGTGGGGCACTGCAGCGGCAGGGCGGGTGTGACTGGGCCTAGTGGCATGGCATGGGCTTCGGGGCTGGACTGCGGGGCCAGGCTGGGGGGGACCGAGGTGAGCTGGGGCTGGGGCTGGGCTTGGAGCCGTGACTGCTGCTGCTGTGGCACTGGTTGCTGTGGCTGCTGCTGGAGCACAAACTGGGGCTGCAGGTGCTTGGAGGACGGCTGCGAGAGAAGCTGGTGGGGCTGCAGCTGAGCGTAGGCTGAAGGGGGGAAAGAGCAGGTCAGGGGGCACGGCTTGACCTCATCTTCTGCTGTGTCCCCAACTGTGCCCCTCCCACCTCCATATCACAATGGCTTCCCAAACTCAAGGTCTCCTGCTTTGATCTCTTTCAGCTTTCACCTAGAGCCTTGCCTGGCCACTGGCATGGCGCAGCTGTCTCTGTTTCCTCGCCTTCTTCCTGTGCTGCAACATTGTTCCCTCTGGCTGCCCCTCAAAGCCCAAAGCAAAGCTCACCTCATCTGTGAAGCCTTCTTGGACCATGCCTGCTGGTCAGAGGAACACTGGATTCTACAGGGTGCCGTGTGCTCTCTCTCCTCTGTGCCCTTGGCTCACTTGCCTCCCAGCCTATGGTCTGTGTGGCCCCCCCATCGCCCAGCCCAGCTCTGTCTGTTCATTCACACCCTCTGGCTCTGCTCAGGCTGGGCCTCCTCCAGGAAGAGCCAATTCACATAGATGGGGGCTGGGCTTCTGGTTCCTTCTGTTATATACAGAGGGACCTCGGGCTAGCTGCTTAACCTCTCTAGGCCTCGGCTTCCTTCTCTATAAGTCAGAAATAAAAATAGTTCCTGCCCAGAAAGTTGTTGTAAGGATGAAATGAGAAAAAAACTGTGTGAATATAATGAGAAAAACAAGTGACATACTGTTCATAGCACAGTGCCTGGCATACGGTCGTGCTCAATCATTTCTAGCTATAATTAAAATGATGATTTCAATCTTGGTCTCGGTTCTCAAAGCATCCTGGACTTATACATCTACCATAAGAACGTGTATCACAGCGCATTGTAAGTTCTTCTTAGCTCCCTTCCCTTCAAGATCATGAACTCCTTGTGGTCAGAAACTATTCTGTATCTCTTTAGCCAGAGCCTGGAATAATGCCTGACATCAGATGGGTGCTAAGGAAATAAACTTCTTGTCCTGAACTGCAGTTCATGTGTTGTCATGTGCTACTAGCCTTTTCTTCTCCCATTTTAACCAGGCCCTCTCTTGGAGGTGAGGATTCTTATACTTTTTTAGTAATCTGTTCAGCGTCTAGCTCATGCCTTGTATACACTAGGGATTCAGAAATTCAGCTCAGAGATTGATTGTCCTTCCTCCTCACTCTGTCTAGCAGCATCCAGGCGAGCCTAGCATGAGGGCAGCTAGCTCAGCTGAATGTGTCTTGCCTCACGGTGGCCCTGCAGCTGGAGGGGAGCCACCAGGGAGGGGCTGTGTCTTACAAATACACAGGGTCACAGGTGGAAGCTCACAAATGCATTTTTACAACCAAAGGTTCCCATCGAACAAGGATAAAGGCAAATTTGGGATCCTAAGCTAACATTTTAAAAGGATCCTATGATCCTTACAGGTGCAAAGCAAACAGATTTCAGAGCATGTGTGTGTGTGTGTGGGGGGGTGCTTCTTTCTTAAAGTTTGTCGATTTACACACACTATCTCATCACAGCCCAACACAGAGTTCCAAGGAGAATGCCATTCAGAATGGAAGGAAATGGAACAGAACGGAAGGGGAGGGAAGGGAAGGGAGAGAAAGGAAAGGGAAGGGAAGGGAGGGAAACAAGAGGTGTTAAAGGAAAACAAGGCGGCCCATGGTGGCTGACTGCTGTAGGCCGAGAGAGGGAAAAGGGACAGCCCACAGGCTATGGTCTGGATGACAGTGAATACAGAAGAGGGAAACTCTGGAAGGCAATGTGGCTTTTAGAGAAACTTCCTGGGTTTGGGTGGTGGTGGAACATCCAGATGGAAATTGCCAGTAGGCATTTATTTGGTGATTATAAATTGCCCCTGCCTCCAACTTTAGCCTTGTCTCCCAATTCCACATTGAATGGCACAAAACTTAACAATCAGAATTGTTAATCAGGCAAACTAAACAATCAGGACTTTTTAAGATGACTGTCAACAAGTCACTGGAGAGGTACCAAAGAGGCCACGTGGTGCCCTGTTAGGCTCGAGGGGCCAAAAAGACCTGTAGAAGGATGGGCATTATCACTGAAAAAGCAAGCAAACCTCTCTGTCTCTCAGTACAAAGTCACAAATTCCTGCCCTGGGAACAGCCGCTCCACGGGTTGCCCCTGTGAGGTGAGAGCTGGCGCAGGTGCAGGGCAGGGAGCCGAGCATCAGTAGCGTGTCCCGCTACTCCCTGGCTGTGTGGCCCACGGCGGGTCCTGCTCCTTCTCAGGGATTCAGAGTTTTATCTGAAACAGGAGGTTTGGGCAAGGTGAGCGCATGAGTCTCTCCCAGCTCTAATCTGATGAGGGTGGCTCTCGTAGGAAAGTAGTTGAAAATTCGGGATTTATAAGGTGGTGAGAAGATTCGAGAGGAAAAGGGTTCTAGATCTCTAGCGCACAGAGTACAGTTAGGGAAAATACGCATTTGCTTGACAAGACTGGAAAAGAGACCGCCGGCCTGCGGCCCTCTATCCCAGGGCCTCCCCGTCCGGCCCACTCTCTCCCCTCTACGCTGCTCCTGGAAAACTGGATGCATTGTTTTAGAACAGATGATGCTAGCGTATGCTAGGGATGGAAACAAGGCTCATGAAGGCGTAGATGAGTTCACAGATCAAAGACCGAAGGTATTTTGGGGGAGTGTACACCCGTAACCTTTTGAGGTTAATAAAAAGCAAAGACCATGATTTAGCTCTGGCATTATCCTGGCTCAAAAGTCCTTTTATGTAAAGTATTGCAATGACTTCCTAATTGGTCTTTCTGATTCCTGTTTCTTCTCTCTATAATCCATCTTATGGATTGCCAAGTAATCTTTCTTTTGCAAGTTAATCTTCCTAGTGCACAGATCTGACCCCCGATTAAAAGCCATCGGGGATCCTCCTTTGTCTGTTGTCTAAAGCCCTTGGCATTCAAGATCTCATTACAACCTTTGAATTTTTATTATTTCTTTGATCAGAGCAATCTACTACTCACTGTCCCCTGTACAGAACTTGTGCTTTGTCTCATCCCGCTTAGAGTGTCACACAAATCAAACCCTCGTCATCCTTTCCCTGCCGTTACAGCCAAGGGACTCTTCCCTTTCTCTGAGCTACACCAAGATCTCTCTGCTTTGCACGGCCCTCAGAGATGCAGCGTGTCCAGCGGTCAAGGATAAGCTCTAGAGTCAAAGTGCTCGGATTTGAATCTTAGCTCTGCCACTTACCAGCAGTACACTGCTGGGCAAGTTACTTGACCTCTCTGAACCTCTGTGTCACCATCTTTAAAAGGGGTAATGATGATACCTATTTCATAGTTATTTCAGTAAATGACTTATCTCCTTTCAGAGGCAGAATTTATGGGATTCATTTGTTTCATCCAAAGAACCTTGGATTTAGTGGATGCTCAATCAGTATTGGGGAATGAATGAATGAATGAATGAATGAATGAATGACAACATGGTGGGACTCTGTTTGTTCCACAAAACTTTTCCTCTTCAGAACCAGAGCATGGATGAGAGGGATACAAACCCACAGATCATTTTAGTTTAAGCAGCACCCTGGTTTATTGAAGACCCTCTTCCTGTCCAACCCCCGCTCACTACCTTCCTGCACTGACTCACAACCCACCCAAACTGCTCTACTTGCTGTCCATAAAATGTCATATCCTAGCGTGCCTGCTTGGCTTTGATTTCAGTGCTTCCATTTTCTGGAATGCCCTCCTTCTGCTTCAGTGATCCAAGGCTTAAGCTTCTTTGGCTCAGGCTCAGCTCCTGTTGTCTCCCTCTTTGCCTTAACCCTCAATTATGGGTTTTCCCTCAGAATTCCTGAAAGTTTTTATTGTTTGTTTGGATTCGTTTGTGATTTAACATGTACTATCTTGTATACATATTTCCTTGATTCTTAAAAATTGATTCTTATTCCCCTTCTCATTTTAACATAACATCCCTTAAATTGGCATGCATATCGCGGTTGCTGTTGGTTCAATGGCAGTGCTTTTCCTCCTTAGAGTTTAGTAAAATAATGCCACACCTCACAATCAGTGGTGTCCTAGATTAAATGAAACGGCAATACTTTTACTCTTTTGTGTGTGTACTTCCTATCTATCCAACTATCCTTTTCAGTCAAAGGCATGTTCTCTGTTTCTTTTTCTTTTCTTTTTTTTTTAATTTAAGAGATGTGCTTTTGGGGCACCTGGGTGGCTCAGTCGGTTAAGCATCTGACTTCAGCTCAGGCCATGATTGCACGGTCCGAGTGTTTGAGCCCCCGCGTCGGGCTCTGTGTTGACAGCTCAGAGCCTGGATCCTGCTTCGGATTCTATGTCTCTCTCTCTCTCTCTTCCTCTCTGCCCTTTCCCCACTCATGCTCTGTCTCTCAAAAATAGATAAATGTTTTGTTTTTTTTTTTTAAAGATATGTGCTTTAATTTAGCTGGATGATTTTTATGTGTCTTTCACCTTCTACATTGTCTGACATGATACTCCAGATGTTTGGAGATGCTTAGCGAACGTCTGCTGGTGATCACGGTAAGATCAATGAATGCTTCTCCCTCTGCCATGCCCTCCCACTCAGTGTGGGGTGGCAAGGGTAATATCTGATTGCAGCCATGATACTGGAGCAGGCCATGCCCCTCTTCCCTACAGCTAGGATGGGGCATATTAGTTTATGAAATGTTAATGCACAGAAGTCTCTTTTCTCTTTTCTTAATTTTTCCTAATGCCCAGTAACTTCATTTCTCCCTTGCACCCATTGTGGCTCCCCCATCCCCTCCTGCTGTGAAGTCCACTGCTCCTAAGGAGCAAAGGGTTGCTTCCAAAGGACCTCAACCATCACTTTGGAAGGCCTCATCAGTTTGGAAGGCCCCATCAGCCCTTTCTGTTATGGAGCATGGGAGAGGCAGGCCCAGGGCCTCCACAAATTAGAGCCCAGAAAGAGAGAGGACTTACAGCCAGGGGGACTCTTCCCTTTCTCTGAGCTACACCAAGGTCTCTCTGCTTTGCACTGCCATGTCCTATGGTCAAATGTAAGCTAGAAGGAGAGACTCTAGGCCATGCTCATCTTCCCGTCTGGTGCTCCAACCTTGAACACTGCTTAGAATCTCAAGAGACCAATTCACTGCTCCCAAACCAGTTGGTTGTTAGCAACAAGAGGATTAAGGTCCCCCAGGCAGGAGGGATTACTGGCAGGTCCCCTTCATTGCATCCACTGTCAGAATTCATCAATAATTAATCTCTATTGATCTCAAGGCTTCAACTATGCAAGAAACAGCTCACTGCCCCAGAAATGCTGAGACTCTTGTCCCAAAATATATGGAAGCTTGTCCCTAAATATATTGAACATCTCCTCATGGGTTGCAGGCTTTCTTGTATACTTATTTTTCTAGGACTCTGCTATAATGGACTAGAGTTACTGGAGTTACCTGGTCTCTGGGTGAGGGAGGGATGCCTGTGAGAGAAGATGACATAATTCTTTGCTGCCCACTACTCTTCACGGTTTAGAAAATGAAGAGATGCTTTTAACCATTCATTGACTCGGCAAACATTAGTAAGCACCTTCTACAAAGCAAGTACTATGTTTGGTGCTGGCTGAAACATGGTCCCTAGGATACATTATAATCTAGTAAAAGAGATGTTTACTCGGCGTATCTTGGTAAATGTGACGATAGGAGAGAAGCATGGGATATCAAGAACACAGAAATGGGGATTCAGCTTGAGGAGGGCAGAGAAGCCTTCCCAGAAGCAACGTTTAAGATGACTCAGAATTAAGGGATGCCTGGGTGGTTCAGTCGGTTACGTGTCTGACTCTTGGTTTTGGCTCAGATCGTGATCTCGCGGATCTCGCGGCTCGTGGGTTCGAGCCCCGTGTCAGGCTCTGCGCTGACAGTAAGGAGCCTGCCTGGGATTCACTCCCTCTCTCTCCCTGCCCCTAACCCAACTGGTGCGCATGCTCTCTCTCAAAATAAATAAATAAACTTCAAAAAAATTAAAAAACAAAGATGACTCAGAGTTAAGAAGATGACAAAAGGAATAGCATGTGGGGGACCCGGAGCCTTAAGATACCCTGGTGCATTCAGGCACCTGTAGGGCATCCCGTACAGCTGAACTCAGGGCCTCTATAGAAGAGGGGCCAGAAGAGGAGGCAGTTTTAGGATGCTTCTAGATTATGCTAGCACCCGCCAGAGGCTGCTCCTCTCTGAAGAGATCTCATGGGATCAGGCCTCGAGGGTAACTGAGATTGAGGCTGACGTTAGAGTCAGAGCTCCACGCACACACAGATAGACACGGAGGCTCCTTTTGGAGAAACCTAAAGCAGCAGCCACACGAAGTTTCTCTGATGTGGTTCCTTGGTGCTGAGGACCACGAGTCTGAGGGGGAAAGTGGAGACTAAGGGCAGTTTCCCTGTAAGAAGAAACTAGGTTATAAAAACAGGACTGCCAACTGCTGGGGCACTCTCTGGTGGCCTGCCTGTGCCTTGATGTCTTTCGGCCCGCTCTGCAGCGCCTGGCAAAACTACCAAATATCCTCTGTGAGCAGAATTCCTAATAAGGCCGCTTGGAACATTAATAAAGAAACTGGTTGCTGCATCTCTGCCCTGACCCGACCCTTGGCAGAGGGATGGCAGTACAGGGTACGTGGCTAACGGCGTGGATTTTAGAGTCAGATCTGGGTTTGCATCTTGGTTCTGCCACCTGGAGACTGTGCAACCTTAGACAGATTGCTTAACCTCCCTGCATCTTGATTTCCTGTTCTGTAAGTGGTAATATATACCACATAGAGTAGATGTTAGCATCACATGGAATCTTAAGTTTCTTTTTAAAGTTTATTTATTTTGAGAGAGTGAGAGGGAGCACAAGCAAGGGAGAGGCAGAGAGAGAGGGAGAGAATGAGTGAGCAGGGAAGGCGCAGAGAGAGAGAGATACAGAGAGAGAATCCCAAGCCGGCTCTGCACTGTCAACGAAGGCACCCAATATGGTGCCCGAACTCACGCACCGTGAAATCATGACCTGAGCCTAAACCAAGAGCCGGACGCTCAACCGACTAAGTCACCCATGTGCCCTGGAATATTATGTTTGAATTACAAAAAGGTCTACTGCTTTTGCTCAGACCTAGTAGATGCTTATCAGATGGAAGCTATTCTTCAAATACGATCTGCTATTTGCATGTCGCTTTGAACCTCTCCAGGCATTTTTGTAATCTGAATCTCATGTCTTCATAACAATGAGGCTATGAAGCAAACGGGCAGTGTTCCCATTTTACAAGCAAGAACTGAGACTGGTTTCCACTTGGCTTCTGCAATGCAGTGCGTTAAGGGAAAACTGACTTTACTTGACAAATGAGGCACGGCGCCTTACACACAACAAACACTCAAAAATGCTGATGGGCAAGTGAATAATTCAAGTCAGTAGGCACCAAGGAAAATGGCAAGCCTTGGCCTTGGAATAGTGGTTGGAGGCTGCTCAGACCTTTGGAGGTAATCTTGGAGGGAAGGCCAATGACGAGGGAGTGTTATACCAGAAGGCAGGGAGGTAAAAGGTACGTGACAGGTCAAGTGAGTCACAAAAGGGTAGGAGTGGGGGCGAGGAGGCAGGAGATCCATGTAGGGAAGCCATGAGCGATTAGAGTGGTTCATCAGGCAATGTGGGGAGGGTCTTGCCGGCCCCCATGGAGTCAGAGTCAGTCTTATCAGAAGTCATTAACATGCTATTTATCGAGTCCCTCCTACAGGCTAGGCATTGCAATGGATAAAGTAGGAAACAAAGACACAGTGAAGGTTTCTGAACTAGAAAGAAATAACGGTCTCTGAGGAAGACGATTCTAGCAGCTGTGGGTAGGGATTCCTGACCATCAGTTAAGCCTTTTACAAGTAGCAGGCCTGGAGGGAAGCAGGGAGCCAATAAAGAGGAAGGATCATCAACGCCTGGTGGTGAGCTGGGTGGTGATGGAAGGTGGGACCGAGGGGGAAAGGGAGCTCCTACCTGTCGCGAGCCTACTCTGTGCTGGTCACCTCTGCAGCCCACTGCACTCATCTTTACAGCCTGTGGGAAGTGCAGTCATCTTTGTTTTATAGGTGAGGAAATTGAGGTTTACAGAGATTAAGTAACTTGATGATGGTCATAAAACTAGCAAGTGGGGAAGCTGGGGTCTGAAACCAGATCTAACTCTGAAGCCCATGCTTTTCCCATTATAACACTCTGCCTCTGCGGCAGAAGAAAATGAAGTCACTATAACCCTGAGACCGTGAGCCTGGGGTATAAGAGTAGCTCACGGCTATGGGTGGTGGCCGGGAAACTGGGAAAGGGGATCCTCCTGACGAGGAAGACATCCAGGTTTTTGCTGTTGTTTTGTTTATGAATTCTGTCAATTTTAAAGATGTGTATGCAGGTGGGGTGATATCCAAGGGGGAATATCCTGTAGACAGGAACTCTACAGGGAGGGGGAAGAAAGACAGGGATGGACCGTACTGAGAAGTCACCTGCAGACAGGTGGTAGGTGTCTGAAATGTAAGAACAGACAAGCTCCTTGAGGGGGTAAGTGTTGGAGTAAAACACCAGGAGGACAGGGCTGAGTCTTTTGGGAGTCCCACAGCTAATGGCAGTGGGGCAAGGGAAAAGGAGGGAGGGGCAGGCCCCACCTACACGCACAGATGGTCACAAGCACACGCGGCCATTCTGGGCTTAGGTGCCTGCCAGTGCCAGCTGAGATCATCCTCCTTCTGTTCCGTTCTTGAAACTTACCCATTTTTCAGGCACAACTCAGATTTCCACAACCCCAATTAGAATGTAAACTCTTGTTCATCTCTGCAACTCCCATATGGTTAGCATTATGTTTGGCACATAATAGGTGCTAAATGAGTATTTATTGAGCTGAACTCAACAATTAAAGAGACAGAGAGAAACTATTTGGGGACGACAGTTAATTAGTCTTTCTGAGCCATATCTTCTTCATCTGGGGAATGGAATAATCACCGTTAGGATTAAATGAGGTATGTAGGTGAGGTATTTCGTACAGTGCCTGGGACACCGTTGTTCATTAGCTGGTAAGTATTACTATTTGCTGGCAACAATCCATCCATGGAAGTAATCAAACGGGAGCCTAGGGGTGAAGGATTTCAGGAAAGAAGGAAGGCTCAACAGTTCCAAGGCCCTTTGTGTATCACAGCTGGTACTCTCTTCCTCTGTCTCTGTCTCTCTGTCTCTGTCTCTTACCACACACACACGTGAGCGTGCACACCCACGATGAGGTATGTTAAGCAAACTATAAAACTCCTCCACTGATACCCTCTAGATTTTTTCTCCTGACATAAGAGGAACTTCTTGGTAATCTAAAGTTGGTCCTACAGTGGATAGTAGAAATGACCTTCATGGCCGATAGCACGGTATTTAACATCAAATTGTTGCAAATTTTGACTCCAGCTAGATAATGAGCCCACTTGTATATTTTGTTTTTTATTGGATTCTCTAAGTAAAAGTGTCTACCTCACAGTTTGGCAGCTGCTGTGGGAGAGAAATGGGGTCCCCAAGAGTCCTAGAATCAGCAAGCATCACATTGTCAGGCCTATCGCAGACAGAAATCACTATTCCCTGACACAAACCCCTCTCTGTGATGAAACAAAGCCGCTATGTGGCAGGCCTTCCCAGCAGAGAATTTTCTCTCCTCTGATGAGACCTGAGGAGAGATGAGGAGACAGAACAAAGACCTGGCATCTGGAGCACAATTGTGGGAAAAGGGTCTAGAATTTTCCATGATCTGTCAGTTCTCTTTTTTTCACAGCATCTATCTCCTGGTCCGCAACTTTCTCCTCACCTTTGGGCCTGAGTGTGCACCCAAGGTCCTGGGTTTATCCCCTAGAATGAGGACTCCAAGAACCAAGCCTACTGTGAGTTGCTGTGGCCCAGCTCCCTCAGGACTCGGTTTCCCTGGAGGCCAGGCCTACTGGACCTTGCCGCCTGCCCTACTTCTGCCCTCCCTGGTTCCATCCTCGAATTTCCGAGAAAGCCCAACCTCTTAGGCTCTGCTCTCCACCCCTTACTCCCCTCCCCCCACCTACCAACCCACCCCTTTTCAGGGCATAAGGGACCTTTTCTATTTGCAGATCCTAAAGAAGCTGGTTGCCAAGGTGACAGGAGCAGGAACAGCAGGGAGCCATGGGGGAGGGGCTCTGCCCCCAAACAGCTGTCAGTGGGAGCAGTCCCAGCTGGGACTACAGCATTTGCCTGTTCTGGGAGGACACAGCTCCCAGGGGGACACATTCCTCTCCGCTATGATCCCCCACTGCCCCTCACCATAGGTCTCCACTGGTTATTCTCCCTGGGGGCAACCAGCCAGCCAGCTCGAAAATGCTCCAATAACCAACAAAACCTACCACCCCCCTTTCTCTCTCTCTCTCTCTCTCTCTCTCATACACACACATACACACACACACACACACACACACACACACACACACACACGCATGCGCACATGCTCTGATCCCTCTGTTCCTTTGCAGTGGGTTGGCTGGGCAGGAGGCCAGAAGTTACCTCTGCCTGGGGACCCAGGACCCAGGGCAGGTGCTGCTTCAGGCTGCCCCCACCAGGTCATAGGGATTATTTCCATCTTGTTTTTTGTTCCAGAGGCCCTGAGAGGATCCAGGGCATCCTAACCCTCCCCACTGCCTTCCATTTAGGAGGTGGGGGTGGGGCAGTGGAACCAAGGGCTTACAGAGAGGAAGGGGTAGAAGGAGAAAAAAAGAATGGGAGGGGCCGGTAGGAGGCAGGAACCATGCAAAGCCCACCGATTTGTGCGGTCTAGATACGGCTCACAGCTGCTCCATAGGAAAGTTCTGTGGAACCACTGCTCTCTGTATTGCGTATACACACATAACCCTAATCCCAGGCCATGCCTGAGGCCCTGGACCTCAGCCTGTAATTCACTGGTGTTCACCTTTACAAGGTTCAAGAGAAGAAAGCCTCCCACTAGACTCTGTAAATTGCAGAATTTAGAACCATCAGACTCTTTGAGCTTGGGATCAGGTACAGGAAAGGCCTAGGAAAGGCCCAAATTACTATAAGAAATGAAAGAGGCAAATATGGCTTAATGATTAAGAATACAGAATCTGGGAGTGCCCACGTGGCTCAGTGGTTAGGTGGCCAACTTTGGCTCAGGTCATGATCTCACAGTTTGTGGGGTAGAGCCCCACGTCGGGTTCTGTGCTGACAGCTCGGAGTCTGGAGCCTTCGGATTCTGTGTCTCCCTCTCTCTCTGCCCCTCCTTTGCTCATTTTCTGTCTCTCTCAAAGATAAACATTTTTAAAAAAATGCAGAATCTGGCTAAGCCAGCCACGGAATTGGTTCCCGGTTCTGCCACTTACTACTTATGTGACCTTGAGTGACTTATGTAGTAAGTTCTTGGGCAACTTCTCTGGGTTAGTCTTCTTATCCGAAATGGATAAACATGGCTACCTTACTGGGTTCTTTCGAAGGTTAAAAGGGGTGGTGTGCATAAAAATGCCTAGGGTATGGGGGTGCCTGGATGGCTCAGTTGATTAAGCATCTGACTCTTGGTTTTGGCTCACATCACGATCTCATGGTTCATGAGATCGAACAGCCTGCTTGGGATCCTCTCTCTCCCACTCTCTGCCCCTCCCCCACTCACGCTGTCTTCCTCTCTCTCAAAATAAATAAATGAACTTAAAAAAATGCTTAGTGTATAATCTAGTATACAGTAGATGTTTTATCAGTGCTGGTCCCCTTTCTTCCCGGTTTTCTTGAGATTCCAGGGTTGCCTAGCACCTTTAGGAAGAACTCAAGAACTGGCCTTTCTTTTGAAGGGTCCTTAGAATCTAGGGGGCTGGCTTAGATCTGGGGAGAGGCTACATTTTGGCTTGGGTGGGAATGGGGTTCTCAGGAAGTAGAGTTTGTAGTTTGAATGGGAAGGGTGAAGTGGTGATTTGGGGTCCTTGCCCTAGTCCAAGCTGCTGTCAACTCATTATAAGATCTCCAGCCTTTACCCTTTGAGCCTAGTTTGTTTCTCTGTAAGAACAGGCTGGACTAACCTCTGAAGAAAGCAATGCCAGCCGGTGAGAAACATCTGGAATCACAGGGCAGTGAGGCCTCGGTAGGGGGCTGCCTTCCTCAGCTTAGCAGTGACTGTCAGAAGGCAGAGATTAACCAACCATTTGTCCTTGAAACCTCAAAAAGGTAAATAAAGGACTTTAGCTCAGATTCTGCCTTGCTCACTATCATGACATTGGACTTGTGCTTTCCTCTGTCTTAAATACCTCCCCCGACTTTGTCTGTAGGGTGAACTACTCATGCTTCAAGACTCATGTGCCATTTTCTCCGAGGGACAGGATCTCTGGCCCATCCTCCCGGCAGTGAGCTGGCCATGTGTGCCCATACCTACCTTGGACTTACTCTATAATAGAATTTATGAAATTGAACGGATTTGCTTATGTATCTGGCTCCCTCCTTTTGACTGCACACTCGCTTAGGTAAGGATGTGCATTTTGACCATCTTGGTTAATCCAGTAACCAGCATACATAGGTTCTCAAGAAAGAAAAAATGCAGGTGAGATTGGACGGTAAAGTGGTCTGGATGAGGACAAAGGGTCACTGGTTACCTCAGGGGTGTGACCACGGTGATTCTCTTTTTAATGCAAAGCCACGTGGTCTCTCACCATATGTATTTCCATGGTCTAACAGCTTGGTCTGATTCCCTAGACTGGTAAGTCTAGGCTCTCTGCAGCTTTTCTTTTCTTTTTTTTTTTTTTAATTAAAAAAAATTTTTTTTCATGTTTATTTATTTATTAAAATTTTTAATAAATCTTTATTTATTTTTGAGAGAGAAAGAGACAGAGTGCAAGCAGGGGAGGGGCAGAGAGAGAGGGAGGGGCAGAGAGAGAGGGAGACACAGAATCGAAAGGAGGCTCCAGGCTCTGAGCCGTCAGCACAGAACCTGACATGGGGCTCGAACCCACAACCACAAGATCATGTTCTGAGCTGAAGTCTAACACTCAACCGACTGAGCCCCCCAGGTGCCCCTCTCTGCAGCTTTTCTAAAGAAAGACTGCCTACAGTAGGCAAGGCTGGGAGAATGTTAGCAGGCAGGGAGAGATGTCTAGCCTCAGGGAATGCTGAGTCATCCCCCAACCCCCCACAGATTCTGCCTCACAAGTAATCTGGTTTTTGTTTTTTTTTAATCTTCTAGATTTTTTTTTTCTCAAGTGTCGCCCTCATTGGCAAGCCTTTTGGGATCCCCTCCCCAGAGCTAGATAGCTCCCCTGTGCTCCCGCGTATCCAGAGCTCACGGATATGACGGCGCTTACCACACTGTACTTCACAGCACTCGTCTACCACCCAGACAGCGCCCTCCCTGGAGGGCAGGGCCTGAGTCTCATTTATCTCTGCACGTCCAGAACTGGCAACGTAACTGGCAGAGATTACTCAACAAATGTCTGTTGAATGATGAGAAAATCAACTTCCCACACTTCCTCATCTCCCTGAGTGGTTCTTACGTGCATCTGGCTGGCCCCTGTCCTTTTTGCTGACACTTAGAGAATTTCAAAATAGTCCGGCTGCCAACCTCCGCTCTCTCACGGCTGAGAGCTATGATTGTGTGCTCTGAGATTCACCACCTTCAAGCCCATCGCGAAGGACTCATTTATTCCAAATGATGTGGCTTCCTTCTCTCAAGCTAGAAGGAGGCCTGGTACAGAACCAGGAACCGGTGAACTTCTCAAGATTGGAAGAGGCAAGAGAGACATGGGGCTGGTATCTTAGCACGTCCATGGGAAAAAGGAACGTTTGGAAGTTTTCCCCTACCCCATAGTGCTCCTGAGTTTTCAGGGATAGGATCCTTGTTCCTGGAGCCCTTACCTGGTGCGACGAGGGGGTGGGTAGCCACAGCGGGCACCATCCGACTGAGCCCAGCCCGGCCCTCCATGCTCCCTGGCACACCGTTGTTACCATCTCCTTTCTTGAGTGGCTCCATCACACTGTCACTTATGCCAGGCTTGGCACCTGCGGGGGAACCCTGAGCGGTGTTTCTGCCTTGTGACGGGGTAGGCAGAGGCTGGCTACCACCTGGCGTGGGTTTCAGGGCCAAGCTGGGCAGGACAGGCTGAGTGGGGGTAGGGCCCGAGGCTGCTGCAGCTGGTGTCTGCTGTGTTCGGAGGGTCAAGTTCTGTACCTGGAAAAGAGGGGTCTATAGGAGTCCAGAGAAGGTGGGCAGGAGCAACGGCAATACACAGTTAAGATAGGGAAGGAGTTAGGGATGGACCTAGGAATGGCTATACAGGATAGTGGGTTGTAAAATCGGAGAGAAAGAGAGAAAATGAGTTAGGGGCTGAAAAAGGAACCAGGAGCAGGTAGAGTTTCTAAAGGGGACAAGAAAGAGTGCTAGTGATTGCATCCACCGGCAGAAGAAATTGAATTCTGAGAAGGGATGACTGTCTAGGCTGGGGCGGGCTCTCTCTCCCTTGTTACCTCCTCTCCTCCCCCAAACTATCAGGATGGGATGCATTGCATTTAGAAAGAATTCCCAGCTACAGCGGGGCATGGGGCTTCCCATACTCAAAAAGGCCAGGGCAGAAGTGAAAGTTAATTGACCAGCACAGCCACCAGGCAAAGGATTATCTTGTCCTCAGAATAAATAAGGTTTAGGCCAGGATTCGTGCTCTTACTCAACCTGGCCCCTGGTGCCCTCTGCTGGACGCACGGAGGCTGTGCCAGACTTGCTCTGACAAATCTGATGATCTCGGCTACCAAGTGCTCTCCAATTCTGTAGCTGGGGTGGGGGTGGGGGGTTCTGCCCCACTGCCCATAGAATCTTTACAGCCACAGCAGTATCTGTGTGCTCCCAGCAGAAGGTGGGGACCCAGGACTTATCTTTGCTCCCTCTTCCATGCCATCTTCCCCCAAACTAGAGGTGCTAGCGTGTATAACCAGAGTGGGATTTTCCACTTGAAAAGCAACGCAGAAGATATACTGGGGAGGGTGTCAGGTAAAAAGCTAGCAATGACCACCCATTACTGGCAGCCATGTTTGCCTCAGTATGCTGTGCTCTGACTCCTGATCTATGTTTGTGAGGGAATAGAACAGAGCCAAGGGTGGTTGAGGCCTTCTCAACAGGGAATTCATTAAGGAGTAGAGTAAGTCTGGGAGCATTGGGATGTCCTGTCTCCCCCCAGCTTTCCTAGAAGATCCCAACCTTTCCAGAGTCCAAGCTCCTCCAGGCCTTGTGCCCATACCCAGTCTCAATACCCCTCTACGGAGGTGCCCACCCCCCTGCCCTCCCACCAGCATGGAATCCTCACCTGGGCGGGGGTGGGGGGCCGGGCGGGGGAGCCAGTGCCGAGCTCAGGCTGCACAGTAGCGACGGTGGCCGTGGGCGTGAAGATGAGCTGAGGGGACAAAGGAACAGTGCCGCCTAGGCTCCTAGCTACCTGCACCAGGTTACCTGGCTGGGCCTGGAATCACAGGAAACGAGGCGCCTTTTACCTGCCCAATGTGGGCTCAGCCACAGGACAGGACGGTTCAGCCAGGGAGCAGATATGGGGAAACAGGGAGGCAGGAGAGGGAAAGAGTCCAAAGGGGGCCACCTGAAAGTCTCAAGAGGCTTGTAGAGTCCTGATCCAGGCTGGGCAGTGAAGGGGAGGGTGGAGGAGAGCCAGTCTGGGGATGCAGGTCGGGTTTACTCCAGAAGCCTCTGGAGTGGCTCATGAGGAGCTCATCCTAGAGGGGCCGACATTCCTGGGACACCCTGAAGTCATTCTCTCCCCAGCATCCTGGGGAGCAGGGACCTAGGGCGCACACAGATGCCCTAGGACCTCTTTCCAGGTCTAACCCACTCCTGACTCCATGTCTGGGCCAGAACAGGACTCCCCTGCACGAGGGATCAAATTAGATGTGTTCTTTTCTCAGTCTGTAGCCAAATTTAGATTCTGGTAGGGGGTGTGTAGGGATAACAGTGGTAGAGGAACCAGGGCGCCCAGAGCCATACTCATGTCTGCCTCTCCTTCCGTGGGGTACAGGCTACGTGGTGCTCTCTGCATGACACTTCCACCCCGCGAGCCTAGCTTGGTGCCCATGTGGACGTGCTGGTGTCCCACAGGCTGCTTTCCCCAGACCTCCGAGAGGCATGTCGATGTCTACTCCTCTGTGCCTGTGTGCCCTGCTTTGGGGACGGAGGCAGACGGGCTTCAGGACTCCAGCTGGGGCAGGTGAGGAGGACAAGGGAATGAGTAAACTGAAGACAAGGGCAGGTTTGGGCAGTGTCACACTGCGGCCGTCCCGTTACCTAGGAATTAGAAGGTTGTTCCGTATACTGTGTGTCTATGAAGCTATTCCCTGGGAATGGAACGTCCACAAACAATGAACTCAGAGTCAAGAAAGGAAGTGCTGGGTCAGGACCCGTAAAGCTCCAAGCGTCAAGTTCTGGTCACAGAAGCAAAGTGGTAGTGGTGGTGGAGGGCGGGGTGGGGGGGGGGGGGCGCGCAGGTAGGACTGTATTGTCTTCAGGAGGGCATGTCAAGGAGCTGAAGGGAGAAATCTTCAGGATGGGAGACACGAGATCAGAGTCTGTGATCTGAGCCCAACACAGAGCTGGAAGTTATCGCCTCCTGGGGAGCATGCTGCTGTTTTCCCTGGAAATTCTTCTAAATGTTAGGAACCCATAAGGTTCCTAAGGACCTTTGCATCCCTTAGGGACAGGTATAAAGGACAGATTCTAGGTATGCACGTCCAGGGCTGATACTGTCCTGAGCACATTCTACACATTCAAACAAGCTGAATTAATGAGTGATAGAGTGACCTGATGGGCATGGGGTCCCAGGTGGGAGAGCAGTGGAGGCAGCAGCATGTCCTGGAGCTGAATGCCACTTTCATGACTTGGGCTGGAATACACCTTTGGCTCTTGAGCTAGCGGTGGCCAGTCCCTACAAGGATGGCCACAGGGGCCAAGACCCCATTTCTGTACAGTACCTGGATGTCTGTGCGTTTGCTTATCTTAAGTGACCAAGTGTACTGGCCATCTGGGCATGAGCCCCTGCATTTTCTACCCTAATTAATTTGGGGGAGCAGTTTCTGAGAAGAAGAAGACAATTAGGGAAGGAAAGGAGGCATCATGGGCAACCTTCTCTATTTCAGCCGGGAACCCCACCTGTCTTTGGGTCACTGAGCCTGTACCAAAGCTCCCACTCAGCCTTCCAGGTGCCCTCTTATTTATTCCACCCCTTACCTCTTGCTGCCTGTCCCTTGGTGCTCCTTCCCACCCACCTCTCTAGCCTCCTAGTTCCCAACTTGTCTGCCTTTGTCCTTCCAGCCCACCTGAGCCGTGGCCCAGGCTGGGTACTCACCATCTGTGCCCTTAGATACATCTGCGCTTGGCTTGCAGTCAGGGCCGGAGAAGATGTGTTACCCAAGAGCACGGCCTGCTGGGCGATGCCTGAAGCTGTCGCTGAATTGACACTCTGTGCCCGGTTGATGAGCTGGGCCGCTGCTGGGGAGGCTGCCAGATTGATCTGATGGGAGAGACACACACAGTGGGAAACAGGAAGTTCTGTTGGTAACCTCTGTGCCTCCCTTATCCATTTCTTTCCCCCTCTTCTGTTCCTTGGTGGATTCGGCCTTCTCTAGGACCATCTCTGGTCCCTGGGCCCCTCAGCACTGCACCATCTCTGGCCTTCATGTGGAGCTGCAGGGAGGGTCCAATGGGGGAGAGACTGAACTGTAAACACAGAGCCTGGACACCGGCATGAAAGAGGACAGAGACTTACTGAAGGGTTAGAAAGAGGCAAATGCTTCTTTTTCTGGCAAGAGTAATAGATTCCAGCCATGACTGCACACGGCTAGGGATTCACCACCTGGGGCTGGGAGCCTGCAAGCATCTGGGGCAAGGAGGAAGGAGCTGGTCCCAGAGCTATGGGCTCTACCTGCGGCTCCTCAACCTACTCACCGAGGATGACTGGGCTGGGGCCTGTGCAGACACATTGCTGCCTGAAGTGCTCCCTTGTCTGTTGGCCACCAGGCTTGCCTAGAAAAGAACAGTTTGTATCGCTAGAGTCCCAGATCTCCCCCAATCAGTCCCCGAGCTCTCAAAGGAAGGACTTTAGGAAGTACTATAGGACAGCGGTCAGTTGTCAAACACCTAGGGTCAAACCCCCATTCTACCTCATCTGCGTGTGACCTTAAGCACGGGCCTCAGTTTCCTCTTTATAAAGTGGGGATAATAACAGAATCTACCTTGTGGCATTGCGGAAAGGATTAAACGAGGCAAAGCATTTAACATAAGCACTCAAATCGTTAGCTATCACTGTTACCCATCTTCCTAGGTCTCTGAAGCCCTCTGCTTCACCGGCTCTATCAGATCGGGCTCCCGGACTCCGCCAGAGAGTCGTGCACGTGCTGACTGGCACATCCAACCTGCCCCCCTCCCTGTGGCTGGCTTCTCACTCTTTCAGGGTCAGCTTCCCATCACCCAGCAGACGGGCCCTTCCCTGGCCACCCAATCCAGGGCACCTCCTTGTTCTTCAGTCAGAGTGAGCTGCTCCTCTTTCGGAGTGCTTATCACAACTCGGAGACTTAGGTATTCTGTTTCCTGGTCTCTCTGGGGTTCTGTTTACTTGCTGTCACCCTGCTTTAAGCTCTGAGAAGACGGGGTGCACAGTATTCAGTGTCTGACATGGACTGTGGTAGGTGCATAAAACTTTTGTTGAATGAATGAAGGAATGAATGAATGAATGAGTTCCTCTCAGCCACCAAGGACAGACAGGAAGCTGGGTGGGCCACGGCCTTCTCTTGGGGACACCCCCGTGGACCCTCGCCCCTCCCGGTGGTGTGGGGAGGAGGGGTCTCCCCAGCCCTTCTTCCTGCGGCCAGAGAGTTCTACCCCTGCACTCACGGGCCCGAGTGAACTTGGGGAAGCTGCCGGACCCTCTGTTGGGTAAAGGACCATGACCATCCTGCCCACTCGCCAGGGGAAGAGAAGGCCCGGGGAAGTGCGCACGGCACCTGCTCCCCCTCCCTCTCGCTTCTGCCACCCGCCAGGCCCGCTCTCACCTGCTGCACGGCCGCCAGGCTCTGGAGCTGGGCGCTGCTGAGGTGCTGCTGCTGGAGCGCTGCCGTCTGCAGCATGAGGTGCTGCTGCTGGGCCGCGTACATCTGCTGCAGGTACTGAGCCGCCGTGCTGGGCTGCCTGTGCAGCGCCTGCTGGATCACCTGGGAGGGGAGAGCCGCGGGGACGCTGTCAACCTGCTCGCTGCGGACCCGCCCCTTCCATGACGAGGCCTTGTCAGAGGACATCCCTGGGGCCTAGCCCCTCGCCCTAGGGTGGTGGGAAGGCAACTGCCTTTTGGACTTTACACTCCTCTGCCTCGTCTGTCTGTCCTGCACATCTTGGGCTCCTGTGCTCCTCTCCAATCCACCTGCTCCTGCGTCAGCCCCCTTGGGGAAAGTCAGAGCAGCACAGTGATGCTCTGACCAGCTCTGGGCAGTGGGGGGGGGGGGGAGTGCGGCACAGGGAGATAGGGGGTCCTGTAAGCCTCCGGTGACACTGTGTCCCGTGCCCAGCTTGTTCGGCAGCCCCCCTTCCAGTCATTCCCCACCCTCAGATCTGGGTGACTGGGACACTGGATGGTGACAGCAGGGGAACCGAAGCCCAATAAAGCAGAGAGAAGGGAAGTGGGTAGGGGAGAGAGAGGCAGGTCCGAAGGGGGGCCTATTCCAGCATTAGCAACATGGCTAGCCAAATGAAAACAAGGGCAACAGCCTCCCGGCTGGGGCTGCCTCCCAGGGTCTGCCCCTAGCTGCCTGGAAAGTCCTATCCGTCCCTCAGAAGGTCCCCTTGG
This sequence comes from Acinonyx jubatus, assembly GCF_027475565.1. NCBI lineage: Eukaryota > Metazoa > Chordata > Mammalia > Carnivora > Felidae > Acinonyx > Acinonyx jubatus. The sequence continues at coordinate 24,979,550 of NC_069381.1, forward strand.
TCTTGGAGAGCAGACCAGAGCCACAGGGATGACGCATTTCTCTTGTATTCTTTCCCCCTCCCCGTCGGTCCCTCTTTCTGACCACCATCACCATCACCTGGCTTTACTGCTGCTCCTCTTTCCTGCCACCGTCTCTAGGAAATGACAAAGGCTGCCTTTGATCCCGCTCCCTGCTCTTCACTCCCAGCCCCCCAAAGCCTCCCCTCGCCCCCAGGAACAGAGAAAAGGGAATGCCTTTCCTCCAGCCCTGAGATCTTCTGTCTTCTTCTCCTAAGCCCCAAGGACATTTCTCCTCCTTCCTCCTTACCTGGTCACCCTCCTGCCATCTCTTGCTGCCTGATGCTCCACGAGGGTCCTGGCCAGGCTTCGGCCCTCTTGCTACCCTTAACTCTGCTAACTCCCTGGCCATGGGGCTTCCCCCAACCCTGGCTCCTGCCCCCAACTGGCAAGCATCCAGTCTGGCTCTTTCTGGCTCAGCGTGGATTTTAGGGTCGGTGGCTCTAGGACAAAGCCATTCGTGGGCTCAGATTTGGGGTACTGTAAAACCAGGCTGATAATCGCAGATTCTTCATGGGCTCTGGGGTCACCTGATTTCCCCCACCCCATCTCAACTCTTCAGGTCCCACTCCCCTTCAGCATTCTCTCCCCTCAGCTCTGTTTATTCCTTGTCCTCTCCCAGAATTCCTTCCTCTTCTCCCTTTCACCTATGCCTCTCTATTTTCCTTGGACTCCTGATCTCCTGGACCCCCCGCAGTCCAGGCAGCAGCAGCAGTGGAGAGATACTGTGGCTCTTCCTCACCAGAGGGTTGGTGTCAGGGAGTGGAAACAGCAGGGACCCTGAACGGTTCGGCTTGGGTACGCAACACGACCGCGGGTGATTCCATCTGCCGGAGCAGAAACCCCATATTCCTTGTACCCATCCCGGGGATGGGATGAGGGCTGGGAGGATGGCACGTCCCGACGTGGGATGCTGGGAACTGTTCTCAAACACTCGTGATCGGAGGGGCCGGGAGGAGGCTAGTGTGGGGGGCGGCAAGGATGGGTGCGGGAAACATGCTTTTATTCCGTGGGAGGCAGAGGTAACTGGGAGAGGAGAGATTCCAGAGTCTCTGATGGTGTCTTCAGACGCTCTCACAGTCTGCTGCGGCCCCTTCTCCACTCTCTAATCTGCGCCCAGGGCCGAGGCAGGATGAGGTCACTGGTCTGGTACATCCATGCTGGATGAGCAAAGTTACTTGGAGTAAACACTTCTCAGCTGCACACGCTCTTTTCCGTCTGTGTTATCTGGGAACCTCAAACACTGTGCTGTTTTTCATCTTGACCCGGACGAGTTACTGCCTTCTCTGAGCCTCAGTCTTCTCAACCATGGAAGTGTGCTTGATAACCATTTTCAGCTGGAGGAGAAGATAGGCCTGCCGTGATCCTCGCAGCGCGAGTACCAAAGCCGATGGCAATGCGTGGGCACGACTGCGTTTGGAGCCATGTGTCATCACCCGGGAGGCCTTGTGGCACACATCACCCGGGAGACACTTTGCAAACCGCTGCTTTAGGGAGATTGCCTTGGGGTTCCTTTTTGTCCTCGCAGACACTTAAGTTTTGTTACGGGGCAATGGTCCTTCAGATAGTGGGTCGAGGTTGTGGCTGAGCAGCTCCCAATCATTTCTCCTGCTTGTTATTTTTACTTGTCCCCACCCCCACAACCCTTTTACACTTTCACCTGCCTATCATCCCAAATAGCACTCTGGGATCTGAATCACCAGGTGAGACAGGGATTTTCCAGGTCTGCGAAGTTCTCCCACTCTCCCCAAAGCTCCTTGATCGGACCCATCTCATGTCACATCTCCTCCAACTGTGCCTCAACATATATCCCTGAACACACTCCCCGATGCCCACTCTACCTCCCATGCCCATTTATTCCCCAGAGCATGCCAACACGTCCTCCCAGCTAACCCCAACATGATCGAGGAATACAATCTCTAGATCAGCCGGAATCTTACCTGCACGGTCTGCCGGTCAGGAATGCCGCTGTACACAGAAATCTGGGGCCCGGTAGGGCGGCCACTCCCACCACTGCTGCCACTGCTGCAGCCGCTGCTGGCACTGCTGGCGACACTGGCACTGCTGGACGTATGGGGGACTGGCAGCTCATTCTCCATGGCCTGCGGGCTGGCACGGTCAGCGAGCTCCGAGGGCAGAAGAGCAGGCGGATGCTGGGAGCAAAGAGGCAGAAGTGAAATGTCAACCAGATGCTTCCTATAGGTCACACACATACTCATCGGCTTTCCGTCAGCCCAGGGTGATGAGGCCTGAGACACGCCTGCCCGCGGAAGGACACGGCCAGGTGTGGTTCGCCAGGTGAGATTTGAAATCGGATCTGCCTGATTCTGAAGTGTATGACCTGGCGCTCCCTCCTTCTGCTGGAGGGGCTGAAACCTGCACAGAGGTAGATTTCCTACAATGGCCTTCCTGGCGGTCATCTTAAGGGTCATCTCTCACCCCATCCCCCCCCCCCCCCCCCCATCTACCTCTTCACCTTTAGGATGGAGAAACTGAGCAGCACAGCACTTATTATTTGTCTGTATGTGTATAGCTGATCAGTGGAAGAAATGGGATTAAAGGTCTGGAGAGAACAGAGGGAGAAAGAGACAGATCAGGAGGCAATAAAATAAGCTGAAGTATTTATTTGGTTTTGTCTTTCAAGGCCAGAAGAGCTGCCAGTGTGTTTGGAGTCTCTGTTTTCTTGATGAGGTATTTAGTGAGTGCTCTCTGATCTAATCCTCAGCATGGCACTACATTAGGCAGTGTGATTAAAACTGCAGGCCTTGGGACCGGAAAGACTTGGGTTTGAGTCCTGGCTCTGCCGCTTACTCGAAGGGAAACGCTGGCAAATCACACTTCTCCAACCTTCTGTCTCAATCTGTCAGATGTAAGAATACACGAATTGGTTAGGAGGACAAAGTAAAATAATGACACAAAGTGCTTAGTAGAGTGTCAGGCAAATACTCCATGCTCCACAACATTGGCTGTTGTTGTGGTTATTAAAACTGTCCCCAGTCCGGTTCCAACAGAGCAATCCCCTTCCAAGGTGGAACTGGCACAGCCTCCTGGAACCTTCTATCCCGGTCACTAAAGAGTGCCAGAAATTCCCTCAGGGACCACCCTGTGATCTGGATTCAGAACGGGAAATCTACACATCCCCTTGAACCATGTGTTGGGGGATGGGGGCCTCGGAGGGAAGGAGGGGTGGTGGGGAAGGCAGACCCAGATCTGCGGTCGAGTTCCCCTCTTTCTTCTTTCATGCTATTCCTAAAATTCTCATTTCTATATATGAACTTTTCCTTCTGCCTATTCTTTCCTGTATCTAAAAACAACACTCATCATCCCATCACAAACACTGAATTCTCTGCTTGCAGCATATGCCAGTTTCATAAATGGAAGAAATAATATGATTTTTCACACTAACAAGAGCATTGACTAGTACAAAAAACTAAAATTGTCATTAATGTCCTGTTGTCTTCTTCCCAGGGCTGCTCAGTTTGGAGGCTGTCAACTTCTGACTGGGTGGGTTTCATAGTGAGCTGAACAAAGTGGGGGTGAAGGCTAAAAGGCAGGGATGTGGGGGTAAGGAAATCCAGGCCACTCCCAGGTGGCAGTCAGCAAGTTGAAGTTCGGAGGCCTGTGGCTTCCAAGGCAGGATAGCAACCTGCAAACAGCACTCAGGACCTGGGTCCTTGAGCAGTGATTTTCCCTAATGTTTGTATGTCTTGTCTTTTCTTTTCTTTTCTTTTCTTTTCTTTTCTTTTCTTTTCTTTTCTTTTCTTTTCTTTTCTTTTCTTTTTTTAAGTTTATTTATTTATTAGAGAAACAGAGACAGCGTGAACGGGGTAGGAGCAGAGAGAGAGGGAGAAAGATAATCCCAAGCAGGCTCCACATTGTCAGTACAGAGCCCGACATGGGGCTCAAACTCACAAAACTGTGAGATCATGACCTGAGCCGAAACCAAGAGTTGGATGCTTAACTGACTAAGCCACCCCGGTGCCCCTGCATGTCTGTATTTAGTGCCACAGGGCAGGGCCCTTGTCCATGAGTTCCCTTTGTCCAGAGCTACACTCAGTTCTGGGCCTCATTATGGCCATCACTTATCAAGGATTCTTATAATGAAAACAACAATGCGGGAATCACTGAAACCGCAGAGTCAACAAGTATTTCCAGTGCTCTGCTCAGCTACCCCCCCCCCCCCATATCTTATGTTCTAAGGAGGGACATACGGTAGGCTGCATAGAAAGGAGTAGAAGGCATAATTCTGATCTTGCAAAAACTGACAAACTAGTTGTAGAGATGAGACTCACTTGAAATTTCAAGGATCACCACCCACAAATCAGAGTTCTGTTCAAACATGGAAGATCCCATAGAATCCCAAAGTCTTCTTTTAGTTAGATGCCTCACCTCCCTTTCCCAAAGCGTTGACCAGAATTGGGTTTCAGTTCCTACTTTCATTCCGCTCTAGGAGGTCTCAGTGGAAGTACTCATAACCATAAAACATAAACTGAGAAGATGGCAGCAGCCACAGCAAATTAAAGATAGGGTAATCTACACATCCCAAATGATCAAGCCTCAGCTCTATTTTGTCTTCCTTTTGCAGCAGCTAGGGCAGATCTCGTGCACAGAGTGTACTCGATCCTTGTTGAGAAATAAAACAGGACAAAATTCTAAAGACCCTCCTGTATGGAAACACTGCACAGGCGAGGACAGCAACTGCTCCCCATGCTGGGGAGGGAGACTTAGCAACATGGGACACAGACACAACGCGCTTCCTGAACTCTCTTGTTTGCCTGTTTCCTTCCTTCTGCTGCTAAACAAGCCTTTCCCTTCTCTCTTCATTCTTGCATTCTTGGCTTCTGCCCCCATCGCCTCCACCTGGCCTTTTCTGTCTCATTAATTTTTGTCCCCAACCCCTGGCTTTTTGGTTTTCCCATTCTTGTTCCTGCTCCCCTATCCCTATCCTCTGTCATATCTGTGCTTCCTGGTGCTGGCCCCATCCTCCTCCCTGGGGAGGATCACACTCACCTGGATTGTGCTTTGGCTCTTGACTCTTTCTCTCTGAAAATCTGGAATGTGTGCATGCGTCTCCCCCTCCCCCTCCTCTCTCACTTACCCAGGTCCCATCGATCCTGAGTGGTTGCTCTGCTTTACTGTAATGAGCTCTCTCTCCCTGTTCCTGACCTCTGCTCTCTCCCAACAGTGTCCTGACCCCACTCACCTGTCCTGCCCATGACTGCCCTCAGTCTGCCGCTGCCTGTCTTGCCTCCAGTGCTCTAGTTCTCTCTCTTCTTTCTCATGGTCTTCCCGTCTGAGGATCTACAGCCTCCCCTCCCCCACCCCACCCCGTCCTGATCCAGCAAATTCTCTTGCCTTCATTCAAGGCGCGCTCTAGATAGTACGTGTACCCGCCCTCTCCCTCCATGTCTCTGGCTGGCACTCCCTGTTCTAGCTCAGGCTTTTGATAACTACTGCTATCTCTCAAGTGTATGCTCCCTCTTTGGCTCTCTCTCACTCACTCACGCAAAGCAGAGGAGGGAAGGACAGACTGCCTAGGAGATGAGGGAACACTTAAAAGGAGAAGTGACAGTTGAGCTGCCAGAACCCACACTTTCTCGCTTTCACAGCATAAAGCTGCCCTATCCCCCCTTCTACTCAGTCACTTCTAGAACCTTCTGCGATCAACAAATTCCTAATTCCCCCCAAATCTGAACACTTACTGAACATCTACCACATTCAGGGTGCTCTTGCTAAGGACTGGGGATAGAAAAGAGGTAGAAGATGTGGATCCTCACTTTAAGGTTTTCACTTTTGTAGGCATATCAGAAATGGTGAACCCTAAGGCCTTTTGCCCCAGAAACAAAAAAATGCACAAACACAAAAATGTGCTTACAATTGCAGAGGTTAACGAATCTTTTGAAGCCTGTCCACTAACTCTGGACTAGGCAGCTCTGCTAGGTAGAGCTATGGCAGGAGATACATATTCAAAGATAAAAATATTATTAGCTACCGTATGCCGAGTTCCAAATGAGTGATGGGGACAACATTTGCTAGTGTTCAGAAGAGTGAGGCGCAAGGTATGTGTGCAGTGGGATAGATGGACAGCGGAGGAGGGTTTACTTCAGGCTTTATGAAGCCCAGACCTACGCTGCTGCTGGATAAACAGTCATGACTGTGAGATGGACAGTGCCCAGCCCATCCCTCTGGACTTTCTCCAGTGGCTCGGTTTTCCTAGGAGAGGCAATGTACTAAAGGAGACAGAGCATAGAATTAGAAGTTGGTTACTGCCAGCTTTGGGAACCTGCCCACTGTTGCCACTGTATGGTGTTGGGCAAGGCAGTCTTTCTCTCTTAGTTTCCTAACCTGCAAAATTGGGCACCCTGGTGGGGTGGTGGTGGTGTATGTGTGTGAGTTAATCTCTCGGCCCCATTTCACTTTCTAACCTTATACAGGCATGCCTCAGAGACATGGTGGGTTTGGTTCCAGGCTACCACAATGCAAAGAATAGCACAATAAAGGGAGTGGGATGAACTTTTTTGTTTTCCCAGTGCACATAAAAGTTATATTTATGCCCTACAGGTGTCTATTAAGTATGCAATAGCAGTACGTCTAAAAACATAATGTATATACCTTACTTAAAAAATACTTTATTGCTGAGCGCCTGGGTGGCTCAGTCAGTTAAAAGTCTGACTTTTGATTTCGGCTCAGGTCATGATCTCATGGTTTATGTCAGCACGGAGCCTGCTTGGGATCTCTTTCTCCCTCTCTCTCTGTCCCTCCCCTGCTCACACTCGCTCATGTGTGCTCTTTCTGTGTCTCAAAATAAATAAATAAACTTAAAAAAAACTGAGGGGTGTCTGGGTGGCTTAGTCAGTGAAGCGTCCAACTTCAGCTCGAGTCATGATCTCACAGTTTGTGGATTCAGGCCCTGCATCGGGCTCTCTGCTGTCAATGCTGAGCCTGCTTCGGATCCTCTGTCTCCTTCTCCCTCTGCCCCTTCCTGGCTTGCTCTCGCTCTCAAAAATAAACATAAAAAAATTTTTTTTAAATGTGGGGCGCCTGGGTGGCTCAGTCGGTTAAGCATCCGACTTTGGCTCAGGTCATGATCTCATGGTTCATGAGTTCGACCCTGAGTCAGGCTCTGCATTGACAGCTCAGAGCCTGGAGCCTGCTTCAGATTCTGTCTTCCTCTCTCTCTGCCCCTCCCCGCTCACACTGTCTCTCTCTCTCTCAAACATAAACATTAAAAAAAATTTTTTTAATAAAAAAATAAAACTTAAAAAAAAACCCTTTTTAGTTTTCAATACTTTATTGCTAAAAAATGCTAATCATCATCTGAGCTTTCAATGAGCTGTAATCTTTTTTGCTGATGGCAGGTCCCGCCTCGATGTCGATGGCTGCTGCCTGGTCAGGATGGTGGTTGCTGAAGGCTGGAGTGGCTGGGGCAATTTCTTAAGATAAGACTACGATGAAATTTGCTGCATCGATTGGCTCTTCCTTTCACAAGCCATTTCTCTGTAGCATGTGATGCTGTTTGATGGCATTTTACCCACAGTAGAACTGCTTTCAAAATTGGAGTTCAGGACTCTTAAACCCTGCTGCTGCTTTATCAACTCCGTTTATGTACCATTCTAAAGCCTTTGTTGTCATTTCAACAATCTTCACGGCATCTTTACCAGGAGGAGATTCCATTTCAAGAAACCGCGTTCTTTGCTCATCCACAAGAATCAATTCTTCATCTGTTAAAGTTTTATTGTGAGATTGCAGTCGTTCAAATATAATAATGAAAACATTTGGAATACCACAAGAATTATTGAAATGTGACAGAGAGACACAAGGTGAGCAAATGCTGTTGGAAAAATGGCACCAATACACCTCCTTGACACAGGGTTTCCACAAACCTTTGATTTGTAAAAAAAAACAAAAAAAAAAACACGGTACCTGTGAAGAAGAAAAGAGCTATGCCTGTATTCCATGATGCGAGTCTACTGCTCTTGTCTGGGGGCTCTGCTCTCTTTCACCAAATACAACGTGCTCAGGATTTCTTCTGTAATTTTGATGAAGTTCCATTTATTTATTTATTTATTTATTTATTTATTTATTTATTTATTTATTTATTTATTTATTTCTTGGTGGCTGCCATATCTAAGAAACCACGGCCTAATCCAAAGTTATGGAGATTTACGCCTAAATTTTCTTCAAAGGGTTTTATAGTTGTAGTTCTTAATGTAGTCCTTCGATCCATTTTGAGTTGACTTTTGTATATAGCATGAGGTAAGGGCACAACATTATTTCATTTTCATTTTTTAAGCCGTGGTAAAAAACACATAACATCAAATTTGCCATTCACCATGTTGTGAAGCCATTGGCACCATCTACCACGAGAACTTCTTACCACCCCAAACAGAAACTCTGTCAGTATTTTAGCAGGAACTCCTCATTCTCCTCTTCCCCCTGCCCAGCTCCTGGTAACCTCTAATCTACTTTCTGTGTCTATGAATGGGTCTAGTCTAGATATCTCATGTAAGTGGAATCATACAACGTTTGTCCTTTTGTGTCTGGCTTATTTCATGTAGCACAACATTTTCAAGATTCATCCCTGTTGTAGTGTGTGTCCTTTTCTGGCTGAATTCCGTTATATGTATACACATTTTATCCATTCATCTGTTCATGGACACTTGGGTGGTTTCCACATTTTGGCTACTGTGAATAACACTGCTATGAACACTGATGTTTGAATCCCTGCTTTCAACGCTTTTGGGAATTATGTAGGAATGGAATTGCTGGACCATATGGCAATTCTATGTGTAGCTTTTTGACAAACCACCAAACTGGTTTTCCCAACCTCATTCTTTTGCATGTGGACATTCCTGTTGTCCCTGCACCATTTGTTGAGTTACTTCTGTTCTTGGGCCCACACAACTTCCCCAGCAAGCTTCTGAGTATGGCAGATCAACCCTCCACGAATTGACCCTGCCTGCCTCCCTGGCCTCATTTCCCACCCTTTTTCCACACTACACTCTCACCCAGGATATGCCAAACAACTTGAAGGTTTGGATGCCTTGTTCCCTGTTTACTAATGTAGTTTTACTCATGCTATTCCCTTCCCCCGAAATGCCTCTCTTCCATTTTGCAATTAACCAACTTGATCTTCAAAACAACTTGAGTCTCCTCTGTGAAACACTCACTCAATGCAACCTCAAAGCAACACTTCTCTTGCTTCCTTCGATCTAGGTCCTGACATCTTCCATTAAGCCATCCAGTTGGATGGCTTCCCCACAACTCTTTGTGTGCTTACCTCTTTCCTAGCACTTATAACGTAGTATTGCAAGAAAGTGATTTGCTTTTGTGTCTGTCTTCCCCACTGCACTCTGAACTCCTGGAGAACAGGGGTCATATCATATTTTCCCATATAGACCTGGTGTTTCAGTCAATAAATGTTTGTTAAACAGAACTCTTTGAAAGGCACCACACTTGGTCCTACTTCTCATTTGAAAGCTCAGCTTAATTTCTACTGCATTCAAAGGATTCTCCAAAACTAGTTTAAAACATACACCACTGGTGATTTAATTTCTGCACCTGCCACCAAGAGTGTCCATACTACTACGGTTATTTATTGAGCACCTACCACATGTCAGCAATATAAGAAATGCTTTATATCTTTTAAGTTTATTTTTTATTTTCTGAGAGAGAGAGAGAGAGACAGAGAGAGACAGAGAGACAGAGAGAGACAGAGACAGAGAGGAACATGGGCATGAGAGGGGGAGGGACAGAGAGAGAGGGAGAGAGAATCCCAAGCAGGCTTTGCACTGACAGCGTGGAGCCCGATGTTGGGCTCAATCTCATGAACTGTGACATCATGACCTGAGCCGAGATCAAGAATCGGATGTTTAACTGACTGAGCTACCCAGGCGCCCCAAGCGATGCTTTACATATACTCATGACCTCCCTTATGGTGTAGGTTTTATTCTCCCAATTTTGTCAGTGAGGAACGTATCTAAGTAACTTATCTAAGGTCATCACTGAACTAGGATTCAAAACTGGGCCTGAGCTCTTCCCATTACACCTCTGAGACTCTGCCTATAGTCTCACCTTGGGCCATTATTCAGTGGCATTGGGCAAAGCCCCTCTCAGAGCATACTAGACTTTCAGAAGTAGAAAGGAACTGAGATCACTGAATTTAAACTCTTGATTATTTATGTCTATTGCATGTTTTATATTTACAAAATAATCCGTCCCTCTCTAATACATACATAAAAGATAATATGCACATGTACCCACCAACCAGTTTAAATCAGACACGACCATAATCTCCCTTGTTTTTGCTATGTAAAAACTGAAGCCTAGTTTTCAGGGAAGTGGCTCACTCAAGGAGTTATGGCTCCTTTGACTCTCCTCCAGTAGCATGGACAAGGAAGGAACCCCCCAGAAACCTACTAGACTCGTGGTGGTGGGGATTTACTCAATCAGAGGGTTGGAGTTTGACCCTGAGGAGAAGTCAGAAGCTAGGGTCTTGTCATATGTCACTTTCTCAATGGTCTCCTGGTAGAAGGCAACTCGTGTCGGAGAGAAACAGTGGAATTAGAAAGCGTGGACCGCTATGTTAGCATTCCCACTTTTTCTAATAGAGTTCCTCGTTTTGAACCCAAGCTTTCAGTGTTTACCCACTCCTGACTTCTCTCTGCCTCAAAGCTCTGGTCTGTGGGATGCAAACGAGGCATCCGGAGTCGCAATATGGGATCTGTGGACTCTCATTATATGCCCCCAACCCTGAGGCCTCATATTAGAAAATCTGAACCTTTAAACTTTCATAGCATCTAAGCTTTCAGCACCTTCTACACCCCTATTCAATTTCCTTTTAATTCCTACTCTAATTTCCTCCCTTCTCCTCCTTCTAACTAGTTCCTTATTTCTTCCCCAAGGCCACCATCCTTGTGGACACCCACTGTGAACCACAGCCAAGTCTGATTGATGACCAATATCCAGAACTGGAAGTCTGTTTTGCTTTGGGTTCCAGCTCACTGTGTGGTTTTAGGTGAGCCCAAGCTCTGAAGGCTGTGATTCCTACTTTAGTCAGTTCTCTTCTCCCGACCGCAAGGGGCCGCTTTGAATGACATGCCAAACGGACTAGGCTTGGATAGTGATCTTATTACAGGTCTCTGCCGCCCACAGGGCCTGAGACCAGCAGCTGGAGAAATACTGATGGTTCTGCCCTGCCAGGAGCCACCAAGTCTAGGGAACACTAGGCCTTTGTCCCCAGGGTCAGGGAAATCCATTTGCTGCGGATTACAGCTGTGGCAGAGTTTCGAGGGAAGTGCAGGAGAGAGATACTAAAAACAGAGCTCTCCAAATCCTGACCCTAAAGCCCTTGGGGTAAAGTGGGGTGGGAGCTTTTCCTAATGGAATCGGAGACTGACAGGAAATGAGAGGTCTAGTCTGCCCCACAAAGGCTGCTGGTATTATTATTCCTATAGTGGCTTGTGTACAGAGAGTCTGAAAGGCCGGCTGAGGGGGTGATGGTGTTCCTTTGCTCTGGCTCTGCCTCTCTATAGTTGCTTCTCTGACCGAGGTCTAAGTCAATAATAGCAAAGTGTTCAGGCTCTCTAGACTTAGGGGACCTGGGGGAGACCGCCTTCTACCTCTGAGCTGCTGCATTAACATAAGTATCCTGATTTACACCAGTCTCATTATGCCTCTGGCAGCTGTCGGAGGCTACTGATACATTGGAAGCAGTCCAAATGGATTCAGCTCAAATCTCCTCAAAAAGTTCCCTCTCTCTCCCCAATCCTCTGCATGTGGCCTCCTTCAGTGAGAACCACAGTAAATAAATGACTGCTAGAAACCAAAGTAAATAAATGACTGCTAACAAAGACAGAAATGAAGGATGAGAAATTAAAATGGATCACATAGCCCAAGCAATCAAAATAGAATGATTTCATTGTGAAACAGAGCCACATAAATTTAAATAGACTTTTTTTGAAACCTCATTGTTTTCTGCATAACTTATAGAAAGCAGACTGTATCAGGAGTTTCGGGGGGTGCCTGGGTGGTTTAGTTGGTTAAGCTTCTGACTTCGGCTCGCGTCAGGATCTCGTGGGTCGTGAGTTCGAGCCCTCCATCAGGCTCTCTGCTGTCAGCGCAGAGCCTGCTTCAGATCCTCTGTCCCCCACCTCTCTGCCCCTACCCCACGCGTGTGCGCGCGTTCTCTCTCTTGAAATAAATAAACATTAAAAAAAAAAAGAGTTTCTGTAACAAGCTGATGCTCCTTGGTTGAAGCATGTGAAGAGGAAAGAGAAGGATTTGATTTCTCTTGGAAGGAACGTATGGGTAAGCCATGTTATGCAGGTGCAGATGGGACTGAGGCACAAGCATGAGTGTGTCTAGACCCAGGCAGCTTTAGTCCCATTGTTCTAAGACGGGGCATCTTCATGCCTGCATCTCCTATGGCAGGGATCAGTCCTTCCTGAAAAGGACCAGATAGCAAGTATTTTAGGCTTTGCAGGCATACGGTTTCCGCCACGACTACTCAGTTCTGCTCCCGCAAAAACAGCCGCAGACAAGTCATAAGTGGTGTGTGGCCGTGTGCCAATAAAACACTAGTTACCAAACACGGTGGTGGGCTGGGTTTAGTCCACAGGCTGTAGTTTACAGGATCCCCGTTCGGTGGCAAGGTCATTTTTACACATCAGCCACATGGCTGACAAGGTACCTATAACATATTGGTTAACAGCATAGGACCTTTTTTTGTTAGGAAGACGTGGGTTCGAGTTCCAACCAGGCCACACACTAGCTGTGTATTCTGGGGCAAATTGTGTCATCTTTTGGGCCTGAATTTCCTTACCAGTAAAATGAGATCATATATCCCTACGGGGTGGTTATATGGATTCAATCGAGTGTCCGTACAGCACTGAGGGCAATATTTAGCAAACAGTAAGCATGTGATAACCGGCAAGGTTGCGAAGCCAATTTGGGATTTGGAGAACAATTCCTTTCACCTCAAATTGTGAGGATCCCCTAAGTTATTTCTCATCATTGGTCACAGATCATAGTTACACTTAAAAATCCTTTTTTAAAAGAACCATGGTCCATTTTACCTGTCTAAATTTTTGTCTCTTTTTAGAAAAAATGGTTTCTAATGTTTATTCATTTTTGAGAGAGACAGAGAGAGAGAGAGAGAGAGAGAGCAAGCATGAGTGGGGCGTGGGGGGACGGAGAGTGAGGGAGACACAGAATCTGAAGCAGGCTCCAGGCTCCAAGCTGTCAGCACAGAGCCCAAAGCAGGCTCTTTCCAGCCTGGGCTCGAACTCACGGACAGTGAGATCATGACCTGAGCTGAAGTCGGTCACCTTACCAACTATGAACCAACCATGAGCCACCCAGGCACCCCATGTCTCTCTTTTTTTTTAAGGGTAGCTTTTCTAGAAGGCTCCTTATGAACATAAGATGGAAAGAAAGTCAGCCTCTATACTGTGATGCCCAAGAACTTCAGCTTCCTAGTTGTGTGACTGAGCAAATTACAGGACCTCAGGCTTCAAGCTCAATTATAAACTGGAACAATAATGCCATCTTGCAGGTTGCTGTATTGGATGAGTTAATCCATGTAAACAGTTGGAGCCATGCCTTGTACTTAACAAACAATAAATGGTAGCTGCCATCATCATCATCACCATCGACATTTTCATTATTATTGACACTGTTAAGGGTTCTTCAGTAAGAACTTTGATTCCAGGGCTTAAATAGAAATGCTATTCTACTGGTTGCTCAAAAGACAAATACATACACAAAGTTGGATCCAATGATTCTGTTCAGGTGGTGCCTAGCCTTAAGGCCTCCATTGCTTTAACTTCCTAGCTAGCCATCACACATGATGTCCACGTCCTTTCCCCCCACCTCAAATGCTGCCTGTTACTGGCTAAACTGTGCCTCCTTAAAAAGCTTAGTGAGGGTTCCAGCCTCCAGTATGTCAGAATGTGAGCTCATTTGCAAATGGGGTCACTGCAGATGTAAGTCGTTATGATGAGGTCATATAGGAATAGGGTGGGCCCCTAATCCGATATGACTGGTGTCCTTAGAAAAGAATGTCATATGAAGAGACAGACATATGCAAGAGAAAACAGCCATGTGAAGGTGGGGGCAGAGATTGGAGTTAGGCTTTCCCAAGCCAAGGAACCCGTGGGGCCACTAGAAGCTAGGCAGGGGCAAGGAAGGCTTTTGGAGGGAGCATGGCCCTGCAGACCCTCTGATACCAGAACAATCTCAATACATTTCTATTATTTTAAGCCACGTGGTTTGTGGCACAGGCTGGAAAGAGCATAAGTTGGGGTAGAATTGAAGAAGACTATTTCCAGAGGAAAGATACTTTTATTTCCATCAGTAATCTCACAGTTTGAAAAAGATTTTTTTATTTTTTTGGTATCTGGTGACATAGTAAATTCTTCCTTCAGGCAATTCTTCCTGTTTTTCCTTAGTAAAGCTATGCATTCCTGGGATTTGTACATAGAAATCTCAGAAGCCAAGGCCATAAAAAAGACCTCTGTAAAAATCCCTCCAAAGTTATAAACTTCCAGTTACAAAATGAAGAAGTCCAGGGGAGGCTCTGTACAGCACAGTGACTGTAGTTTACAAATACTATGCTGTATATTTGAAAGTTGCTAAGAGAATAGATCTTAAAATTCCTCATGACAGGAGAAAAAATTCTGTAATTATGTATGCTGATGGATGTTAAGGAGACTTATGGTGATCATCTCGCAATATATACAAATATCACATCACTATGTTATATACCTGAAACTAATACAATGTTCTATCTTTAAAAAAAATTGTTTTTATTCTTTATTTTTGAGAGAGAGAGAGAGAGAGAGACAGTGTGAGCAGGGGAGGGACAGAGAGAGCGGGAGACACAGAATCCAAAGCAGGCTCCAGGCTCCAGGCTCCAAGCCACCAGCACAGAGCCTGATGTGGGCTCGAACCCACGAACTGCGAGATCATGACCTGAGCCAAAGTCGGATGCTTAACCGACTGAGCCACCCAGGCACCCCCAATGTTCTGTCTTAATTATACCTCAGTGAAAACAAAATCTGTCCATACTAAGTCTCTCTACAAAGCAGGCCTGCGTGCGCGCACACACACACACACACACACACACACACACACACACACTCTTTTACTTTCCAGGACTTGCCATTTTCTAAGTTCCACCTCAGCCTTGAACTGGCCTGATGTTAGGCCAGTCTTTAGTTAGGCACATAGGATGGTCTTTGTGCCTCTGCTGCTTCCTAACAAGCATAACTAAGTCAGCACAGGATCATGGACAACGGCCAGGCTTTCAAAATAATTGTTCAAGGTCATGGAGATTTGTTTGTAAGTCCCTCACTAGCCTTCTTTCCTCTTTTTCTTCTTTTTCTGCTCCTCCAAACGGGGACATGGCTCAGATCTATTGGGGCCAGGTTGGTATCACTTAACCCAGTGTTGTGTGGCATTTGGGGGTAGGGGTTTGCTTACTTCTAGGAACACTAGTTGAGAGTGCCTTGGAAAAGTGGAGACTATACTGGGTGTCCTGGTTTCCTGCTCTCACCTGGGCATGTTCCCCCCAGAATGTATTCCAAGAGTGTAGCCTCCCTCCTTAGAGTTTCTCTTTATAGCCCCTAGAGGGGTTTTGGGAATGGGGCTTTATGGACTTTGATAGATTATGAAGAGATAGACTGCCTGTTAGTCTGTTACGAAGGCTTTTGTTCTGTACGTAAGTGATCTTTTACCCATTAGGAGGCTAGTGGTCTTAGGACTGGTCCTGGGAAATGAGAATTCTTGCCATTTATTGCTCAGAGACAGGGCTTTGTCTCATGTATTCCTCACAGCGACCCTATAACACAGGGATTATTTCCTCACTTTTCCCACAAGAAAATCGAGGTTCAGAGAGGTCCAGCAGCTTATCTGAGGCCGAGGCATTGGCAAATGGCAGGTGTAGGATCTGAAGCCAGGGCTGCAAGTCCCCGCCCAAGAGGCAGAATTACTTGTGTTGACTCCAGTCTAGGCCAGTCTGGGCCAGTGGGTTCTTATGAAGTGCCTTGGCTCCTATTTCCTTCTGTCTGACAGACCATCTTGCAAGCACCATCGCAAGCCGGGAGGTCACTCCATGGCAAACCTGTCAACTCTGACTCTCCGGGAGTCTGCCTTGTAGCCCGGAAATCGCGTGTGGAGTAGTCACTGGGGCGTGTCTAATATTTGTAGGCCTTTCCCATTCAAAAGTATTCTCGGGTTATCCTACCTTCATGTACAGCTGGTCCTGCTAGCAGTGTTTACAAAATTGTCTTTAACTATTTAATTGAAAAGTGAGACCAAACAAAAATAACCGCCCCAAGGTCCTTTGGAGAGAAGGGACGAAGGACACCTCCCTTTCCTGATTGCCCACCAGGAGCCAGGAGGGGTGCCCGGGAGGCAGCAAGATTCAGAAGAAAGAGGAGGAGCTTTGTATTCAGAGAATACTGTTTTGATTCCTGACTCTGCCCTTGTTGGGAATTCTTAGGTTACTTCGCCTCCCTGGGCCTCTGTTTCCTCATCTGCAAGTAGTGGGGAAAGTAAATAAGAAATTGCAAGCGAAGCAGCCAGCACAGTGTGCAGCATGGAATAGGCATTTAATAATTATCAGCCTGTCTTTGCCTGGTCCTTGCACCTTGTTTTAGAGTGGTGGGTCCCGATGAGGAAGCAGGCTCTGAGCGATAACTCACCTGAGACCATAAAGCTATTAAGTGGGTCCCAGTAAAAGGTGAATGCCGTGTAAAAGTGGAGCAGGAAGACTAAAAATTTGGGGTTTTTAATCCTTTGCAATTACTGCACATATTTTTAGTCCAGGCTTGATCATCAGCTTGTCACCAGGGTCCGTAAAGCCCTGTTTTCAAATCTTAGGAATTTTCTTCTTAAGAAAAGAAAAACAAGAAAAACAGCCCACCTACAGGGGAAGTAAGTGATAAGCAGGGTAGACTTAACCACAGTGTGTAAGTGCATGTGGGAGACGGGCGTTCACGCACATGCGCTCATGTACAGATGTGGGCTGGGAAGGGAGGGGGAAGCAAGAGACTGGAAGCTAGTTAGTGACTGTTATCGCCACATTAGTAAGTTCCCCACAAGACACCAAGTTCTGTGCAGTAAAAGTGCTTTAGAAATCCAGAAAGTAAGTGATCAGTAAACATTCTTCTTAGAGCTATGTTTCATGCAATGATTGATTTATCAGTTCGTAAGGTGTTGGGGTTAATATTGACTACATTATATTGTCCACAGGCATACAATTGGAGATTTAAGCTTCCTTTCTCGGCTCCTCCTCCTGTCCTCGTCCTCCCTGGGACAGTCCCCTCCCTGGGCCCTCACTGCTGTGGCCCAGCCCACCATTTAGAAGCCTCAGCCATTCCTAAGAGGCTTTCTCTTGCTCTGCTTCTGCCCTAGCAACTTGTCCTGGCAGCTGTTTCAGAGCTTTGGAATCACAAAGCAATCCCGGAGTCCCCAGGGCCCAGCTCTGGGGCCTTCTTTCCCTCATTTGTCCCAAATAATGGCCTCTAATTGCTATTAACATTCCTCTCCAGCAGAAACATACTGCAGTCTGTGGTCAGACTATGATCTCCTGTGACCACCAGCCTTTTGCTTCCTATTGTATTTGGAATGTTATGCTCGCTTCCATTTTCTACCCATACATTTGCTTTTCCTCCCTTAGCATACCTGTTGGCTTTCAGCTTCTTCTATTTCCAACCTGTTTTGTTCCTGTTTGTAGGGGAAAATGATCTAAATGTGGTAGATCCCCCTTGATCTTCCACTCTTTCCAGCCAAATATAACTTTACACTACTTCGCCTCGCAGATTTATGAAACGTAGGTAGCTAATTCTGATAGCTAGAACAGGCAGAAGTAGGACTACAGAGGGGACATTGTCAGGAGGGAGATTTCAACTCAACAGAGAAAATACATGCTAACAACCGGAGTTGTGAGAAGGCACCGTGTGGGCGGCTTTGTGAAGCGAGTTTCCAGTGGGTGGAGCCGCACAGGCAGAGGCGGAGCAAACACACGGCAGGTGTGATGCGCGAAGCCTTGCCTCCAGGATCTCTTTTAACACTGCCGGCACATGATTCCATGAAAATCTTTTACTGGATGCCAGAAATACAACAGAAATTTTAAGCTTTTTACTTATTTTTAAACTCTTCCATTTATGAATGTTATTTATGAATGTTCTAAATGTGAACCTTGTTTGTCAAGCTGCAGGACGGCTTCTAAATGGTTTTCATCATTCTGGTTACTAATGAAAGGAATAAATTCCATTAGTATGAACTTCTGGATTCTCCTCATCTACTCAAGATGGTGGAAACCATTGTTCTTCCTTTATGGATGGGGAAGCCACAGAGTGGCTAAGCAGGAAAGTTGATCTCTTTTGGATTTCCAGAGCGCTAATTAACCACCCAAATAGCTCACCCAACCACAGTCCATCTATCCGTTCTTCCCATGTTTTTTGAACAACCATTATGTGCTTGGTACTGAATGGAATACAAAGAGGATTCAGATATTGACTCTTCTTAAAGAGTTAACAGTTTCAGAGGAGAGATAAGAAAATCACATAAATAAATAACATAACTGGAGTAGGCAAACTTTTTCTGTACAAGGCCACATAGTAAATAGTTCAGGCTTTGCAGATCACATATAGGCTCTGTTGCATATTCTTATTTGATCCTCAACCATCACCCTACCCACCCCCACCCCCCACCATTTAAAAATGTAAAAGCCATTCTTATCTCTGGGACCTTACATAAACAGGTTGTGGGTTGGATTTAGCCTGTGGGCCCTAGTTTGCCAATCCCAAAACATGTAATAAGGTGTGAGGTGATCACCTTTGGTGGAATCAGTTAGAAGTTTCATTTGGGATAAGTTTTAAGGATGGGTTTGATTGAGACTGTGACAATAGGGAGGGGACTAGTGAGGTGGAAGGAAGGACAATTATACATTACCCCGGTTTCTATTTTTATAGCAGAGGTTTTCAAAGAATGGTCAGTATCACCTGGGAACTTATGAAAAGTACAAGTTTTCAGGTCCATAGTGATTCTCAAACTTTGGCATACGTGAGAATCACCTGGAGGGTTTGGAAAACAGATTGCTGGGCCCCACCCGAGGTTTCGGGGGCTGCTGGTCCAGGGACCACACTCTGAAAACAACCGTCTTGAAGAATATCTGTTATATCTGCATACGGGGCGTGGCTGCTCTGCAGAGCACCGGCCTCATTCCATCTAGTGCATGTACTCAGAGAGGAGCTTCAAGCCGCTGTAAATTGGGTTAAGAGCTTTTTTCTGCCAGAGCAGGAGCCTGGAGTCTCATTAGGCTCGCCCACTGGAGGCAGCAAGTCATTGTGGGGCCCGTGTGGTTGGGAGTATATTCCCTTGTGAATCTTAGTTATCGGCATACATTCTGTCTTGCTCCTGATAACTTTGTGTATTTTTACCACTGCTACAAAATGGTCCTGTCTGCATTATTCCGGGGACTACCTCCTTTGATCAGGCCAAAAAAAAAAAAAAAAAGACAGTGCTTCTGTTTTAGCATTTAGATTCAATGACTTCTAAAAAGTCAGATGTGGAGCCCAGAGAGGCTGGGCTGAGGAGGGGATAGAAGGGAAAGACAGGTCAGAGAGTACGCAGAGGAATCTCAGAGGAGGCTATGGGCAACCAGACACAGGAGGAGTCATTAATCTGGGAGACAATGAATGGCAAAAGGCAATTAGTTTGCCCGGGTTGTAGCAAGCCAACGAAGTACGCAGTATGGCAACTGGGGGTCTAGTGTAAGGGCAGGGTCATTGCTAGGGAACTCAAAAGCCATCTGGGGTTAGCAGGGAGGGAAAGGAAAGCCCTCATGGTCTCCACATATATTTATTACCCAGGGGAAGTGTCCAGGTGTAGCCGTATACTTGTCAGGGGGCCACATGCTGTTATGCTAGGATACAACCTTGAAAATGAACTAGGTGCTTCAGTGCACGTGCACACACACAAATGTACACACACACACACCTGCGTGTACACACGTGCGCGCGCACACACACACACACACATTTGCTCTCCGTATATTATTCTTCATCCACTTGCCAAGTTTAACCAGGCGGAAAGGTAGGCTGAGGACTGCCCGGCTGAATAACAGAAGGACCACATGCGTAAACACTGGTAGAGTTTTAGCAGACACAATTCTGAACTTCAGTTTAGGGGCCTTCCTTCCACATTGTAAAGCATGCTTGTTTTTTCTGTCACACGCCTCATTCACATGCGCATTCTCACGCTCTGTTCCTCGCAGGCACTCTATAGCCATGCTAATGGATTCTTATCTGCCTACACACGTCCTGTAGACACATTCATTTATTCATCCTCACTTGGAGTCCTTCTCATATATTAAGCACTACATCCTGCTTCTAAAAATCACTTCAAATGTCAAAGTTGCTTCCATAGCTTCTGTTCCTGCTGTCTGCAGAACCTGCTACCTTTGTCATTCTTATAAAAAAAGAAAAGGTACCAATATTGGCTTGACTGAGTAAAGAGCCCAACCCAAAGCAGATTGTCCTACCGTGGGATGCAGGTTTGTGGCTGTGGTGTCCCCGCCTTCAAGACCATCCCATTTATCTCTCTTTGTTTCACTCCCTCTCTCTTCCTGCACAACGCTGCAATCACACACATACTCTGGGTTGGGGGAAAAAAAAAAGGACAGCCTAATTTCCTGATGATTATGTTGTTACCTAGCAACAGCCAATCAGGGGCTGGGCTTTTTGCCTGCAGTATTTCATGCAAATAGTTTGGAGAAATTGCAGGGTAACCCAGGCTGCTTAGTCTGTCTTCTCAGGGGACGCATTACAGAATAAAACCAACCCAAAAGGGTACTATTGAAGACAGGCACATGCCTCGGATAGCAGGCCATCTGATCTCTTTCCCTCGTTGCCTCTGCCTTGTACCCCCTAACAAAAGCATGCAGGTTCCACAGATAGACACACAGGGAGGCCGAAAAGTTGAAAAGAGGTTCATTAGCCACCATCCTTCACCCTGGATTTCTGTACTGATAAGTGCAGCCCAGAGCAACCTCTGCAAACCCTATCTTCCCGGGAAGGCAAGGAACACCGACCACATTCTTAGTAGTTGTCTGGGGAGGACATGAAGGAGAATCCTCCACAGCCTTCTTGTTCAAAAAGGAGCTAAAATGTGGCACTTCTAGCCTGATTTAAGAGTCTTATCTATGCCCATGCTGGCCTATCTTATATGAGAAAATCCATTGTTTACCACTGCATTCTTCCTGATGCCAACCAGCAAATCCTCATTCAAATGGTTGAACAATGAGAGAAGCCACACCACTCATAAGACCCCTTAAAGAGATATTTCTGTCGTTCTTGTTTTCCCAGCAAGCACTGAGCATTTGATATAAAACACTGCCTGGAGCCACGCATACCGACTTTCTGTAAGGTCCAGGTGCTAGCTCACTCAGATCTGGATTGGAACAATGAAAAGTGGATTCAGAAGACGGAGTGTCCAGGCCTGTCTCCTCTGAGAGAATGGCCCAGGCTTCAGATGGTAGGAATCAGATTTCAGTAGTTTGTTTTGTTGTTGTTGACTCCAATGCTCAGTAATCCAGCATGAAGGCAAGAAAAGACTGTGACCTCAGCTGCTGGATAGCTCCTCACTGTTCTCTGAATACGAACTCTAGCCAGCAGTCTTGGGAAGGTGTTGTTGGCTACACAGGGACAGTGCATAGAAGGATCAGCCTAAGTTACCATCAGGATAGAAAACCAGTTCAAAACCCCTATTTCATTGACTTGTGGCTTTTACATGTTTGTAAGACAGAGATGATTATATTCTGATCATTACAGGAAAGTAGTGACAGCTCTCCAACGTCTGACATTCACAGCCTTACCATCCAGAGCCATATTTATTATAGAACCAAAAAACAACAAAAAACAAAAAATAAAAACCCAAAAAACCAAAACCAAAACCAAACCCCAAAACGAAACAAAAACAAAACCACAAAATTGTCAAACCTGCCTTTGTTCTGAAAGGCAGAGTTAAGAAATCTTAACTCATCTGGAGTGTTGGAAAACGCTCTTCCCACTCTGGTCTATAGTGAATTTCAGAAAATTCTTTGAGTCTGACACCTTTATGATTACCTTGGAATACATATGATAAACCCCATTTTGCAGAAGAGGAAACTGATGACTGACTTGCTCAAGCTCTACAGTTACAAAGTGGCAAAGCTAGGGTTAAAAAGCAGATATTTTTACTCTGAAGTCTGCACTGCAATGTCTAGATCATCCTATATCATGCCCACGTCTTTATAGCAATAAAAATAAAGGGAGGGGTGCCTGGGGGGCTCAGTCAGTTGGGTGTCCGACTTCGGCTCAGGTCATGATCTCATGGTTCATGGTTCGTGGTTCAAGCCCCGGGTCGGGCTCTGTGCTGATGGCTCGGAGCCTGGAGCCTGCTTCCGATTCTGTGTCTCCCTCTCTCTGGCCCTCCCCCGCTCACGCTCTGTCTCACTCTCTGTCAAAAATAAATAAACATTAAAACATTTTTTTTAGGGGCGCCTGGGTGGCTCAGTCGGTTAAGCGGCCGACTTCAGCTCAGGTCATGATCTCGCGGCCTGTGAGTTCGAGCCCCGCGTCGGGCTCTGTGCTGACTGCTCAGAGTCTAGAGCCTGTTTCAGATTCTGTGTCTCCCTCTCTCTCTGACCCTCCACCATTCATGCTCTGTCTCTCTCTGTTTCAAAAATAAACGTTAAAAAAAAAATAAAAAAAAATTTTTTTAAATAAAGGAAAAAAAGAGGTCAGCAACAGGAAGCCACCTTTCAAAATAAAAATAAGAAATTGATTTTTTTTGCATTTATTATAGGTACCCAAAGGTACCTATCATCTGGCATTAACTGCTAAGCCTTCAGTGGCTTGTACCTTGTGCTGTACATTTGAACCACCAGAGAAGCATGTCAGAGATACGCATGCCTGCGTCCCACTCCAGACCAATTAATTAATTAAGAATTTCGGGGGGTTAGGGTGGAGGCAGTGTTTTTAAAGAGTTTCCCAGGAATAGCACAGCACTTTGGAAAATGGTCTGGGAGTTTCTTATAACTAAATATACATCTACCTCCATTGGTAGGAATTTGTTCAAGCAAAATAAAAACATATGTACACGGAGTGCCTGGCTGGCTCAGTTGGTTGAGTGTCGGACTCTTGATTATGGCTCCTGTCATGACCTCCCAGTTGTGAGACTGAACCCCATATCCAGCTCCAAACTGGGCATGGAGCCTGCTTAAAATTCTCTCTCTCTCTCTCTCTCTGTCTCTCCCTCTGAAGCTCCCTCACTTGACCATGTGTGTGTACTCTCTCTCTCTCAAAAAAAAAAAAAAGTCTGAAAAGACTTGTACAAACATGTTGCTAGCAGCTTGATACTAGCTAAAAAATTGTGGTATATCCATACTGTGGAATACTACTCAGCAATAAAATGGAACAAACAATTGATATTGGCAACAAAATGGATGAATCTCAAAAATGCTATGCTAGATGACAAAAAAACCCTTACACAAGAGTATGGTCTGAGTGGTTCCATTTATATGAAGTTCTAGGAACAGGAAAAATTAATCTATTTTTTAATGTTTATTTATTTATTTTGAGAGACAGAGAGAGCATGCACCTGCACATGTGAAAAGGGCAGAGAGAGAAGGAGAGAGAGTCTCAAGCAGGCTCCTCACTGTCAGCGTAGAGCCTGACATGGGGTATGAACCCATGAACCGTGAGGTCATGACCTGAGCTGAAACCAAGAGTTGGATGCTTAACCAACTGAGCCATGCAGGGGCCCTAGGAAAAGTTAATCTATAGTGGAAAAAATCAGAGGGATGTTGCTTCTGTAAGTGGGGGGTGGGAGGAGGGGTAGGGAGCTAGTGCAGAGGCAGCATGAGAGAACACATGGGGTGACAGCAATGTTCTAAATGTTGAGAGGGGGTCGTTTTACATCGGTGTGCTTGTCTGTCAAACCTTATAGAATGTGTACTTGAGCTTTGTGTTTTTCACTGTATGTAGATTTCACCTCGGAAGAAAGAAAGAAACCGATATTGAACTCTAGTTAATGACGTGCCTGCCAGAAGTGTTTAGGGGTGAAGTATACTGATGCTTGCAACTTACTGTGAAATGTGGAACAAAGAAATAAGATGGGCTGATGAATGGATAGATGAATGGATAATTGGGACAGATATGTGATAAGGCAAATCTGGAAAAATGTTAATTGCACAACCTAAACACATGTACTATATTCACTGTATAATTTTTTTAACTTTTTGTTATGTTTAAAATTTTTCATAATAAAATTTGGGGGGAAGCTCCCCAGGTGATTCTAATGGGCAGACATTGGGATAAAAGACAAATTTCAATTATCTTGGTTGAAAAGTATGAAATGAGTAATGCTGTGCCTCTCATCTCCAGAGATGATTGTAATCATACCCCCTTCACCCCCAACACAGACACGAAAGAAAAGAAAAACAATCAGAAACCCTGGAATAAATGTCCAGGTTGAGGCAAGACTTCCTAGGGTCAGGCTAACTCTTGTAGAGACACCATGGTCCACTTCGCACTGGATCCATCACTAGATGTATGGTCTGATGGGACAAAATACTTGAAATCAGGACAGTTCTGGAAAATCTGGGCCATATTAAATATTTATGCTCTAGAACTAAAAAGCTGTAAACCAACCCCAGCCAGTATGGGAGTAAAGTGCTATTCATGACTCTCTACGTGGCTTAAAAACTCCTATTTAGCATCTGATTTTCCTCCAGGGCTTATACCTCTAGCCTTTTCAGACTGTAATTTCCCCAGCTCCCCTTCCCCTGGTGGACCACAAATCCACAGAGATAACGTGGGGTCGGGTATTCGGGGAGGAAGAAGCTGGTGTGTGTAACCCCAGAGGATCTGAGTGGACAGTTGATTCCAGTGGGGTGGGGAAAGAGTGAGAGGAGGGGCGGAAGGGAAATAATGCGGTCAAGTGCAATATGGAGCCCCTATTCCCTGAGCTGCCCCATTTATTCTGCGTAATTGCTTCATTTCCACTGGCAGTGTATCTCAAAATGAATTTCATTACGGGTGCCTTGGATATCATATTGATTACCAGTTTCATCGATTCTTATCTTGCTAATTAGCATATAAATTAGCCATTTGGGGGAGGCATTAGGCAAAATTGAATTTTCTCCTTAATCTTCTTTCAGAAGGTAAATGAAAATGGATGTGGCCTGTTAAGGCCCATGGCCTTCCTATAACACAATCTGAGTGTTTTCCCAGCCAAGGAACTCTCTTGTTGAGGGACAGAGAAGTCTTGTGGAAGAAGCCTTCCTACCCCATGACTGCTATTACTGCAGTCAGAACCGCTTAAGAGTTATCAAGAAAATCCGATGCTGAGGATAGGTCTGCGAGTGGAGACGTGTTTGCTTGGGGGAGACGCTCTGAGCTGACAGCCAGCAGCGTCTGCCTCCCACAGGCACACAAGAGGAGGCACCACGCCGCAGCAATCCTACGGTGTTCTCCTCTAAGGCTGGAACCGAGAGCACCCTTCTGCTCTTTCCTTTCAAGCGGCAAGATGAGGGGGCTGGAGCCAGATGCCCTGGGTCTGGCTGGGAATGCCTGCTCTGCCTCTTACCAGCTGTGTAACCTTGAGCACCTTAACCTAAGGCTTCATGCCCTCATCTGTGAAATGGGCATGATCACAGTGCTGACTTCACTGGGTAGCTGTGAGGAGTGAGACAGAGGCTTAGCCTGGTGCCTGGCACACCGTAGAGCTCTCAGGATGTCAGTCTTCTCCAGCAGAGAAGAATCTTAGGAAACTGGATGCCACGGTTCTCCAGGAGCTGCTCGGCTTCAGAGTAATCCTTACTCCAAACTCCCAGGTGCTTGGTCCCTAGAACAGTCTCTAGTCCCTCAGTCACAGGCCATTAGGCCAGCTCGGTCCTTGCTATGCAAGTCAAGTCAAAGTCTTCAGGATCGCCCCAGGATCACATCACCTGGGAGCAGGTTGAAGATGAAGAATCCTGGCCCCTACCCCAGACCTGCTGAATCAGAATCTGCACTGTAACAAGATTCCCGGCTGATTCATAGGCATATGAAAACTTGAAAAGCACTGTTTCAAGTTATCCCCAGTTATGGGCTGACTGAGGAGGTGGGGCCTATAGAATGTGATTAGGATTTGATGAGGTCATGAGGGGTCAGCCCTCCTAAGGGGGCAGAGTGCCCTTATAAGAGCTGGCAAGCACTTTCTTCCTCTGCTCGGCTCTCTGCCCTGTGAGGATACAAGAAGCAGCTGGCCTCTGCAACTCAGAGTGAGCTCTCAGCAGAACTTGATGACCTTGGCACCCTGATGTCAGATTTCCAGCCTCTAAAACTGTAAGAAATGAATTTTGGTTCTTTCTGAGCCACCAGTTTATGGTATTATGTTACAGCAATCCAGGCTAAGGCGTCCCCAGGTTCGTGGGTTCGAGCCCTGCATCGGGCTCCACGCTGACGGTGCAGTGCAGAGCCTGCTGGAGATTCTCTTCCCCCACTCACTCTCTGCCCCTCCCCCACTCACGCTTTTTTTCTCTCTCAAAATAAATAAACTTAAAAAAAAAAAATCTTGCATGGTCAGAGAAGGAAGGGCCTCGGGGATTACCTGGTCAAACACTGCAGCCCAGAAAGCTAAGGTAAAGCTAAGGCCCATGGGAGAGCCCAGATGAGCCTTTTGGTCCCCAGATGCTGAGACTAGTCCAGGTTCGGCTGGGCCTTCCCGAGGCTGTTACTCCAGTGGCAGAAGAGGTTCTGCTCCCTTCCCTTGCAGTGGCTTCCATGGTGGTGGTTTCACCCTGACTTGACATTATCCATAGTGGCCTTTGGAAGGAGGAACTTTGGTTCCATTTGGACTATGTTGGAGGTTTTGAGTCCTGGTTACTCAGATGACCTCAGTGGAGGATATTGATGTGATGAAGGAAAATACTGAAGAGCATTCTTCTCACCCTTGATAACCTCTGTGAACTCCTGTCCTTCGAACTCCGAGTGCTTTAGATAAGGACACACAAGAACTGCTAACGGTGATGCCCCACAGTGGGCAACTAGGTGGTCGAGGGCCTTGGCAGCTGGGAGACAGGGCGGGAGGGGGCTGTTTTTCACTGTACACCCTTTTGTTTCTTTACAGTTTTGTTCCCTATGCATGTAAAACATATTCAGAAGTTAGTTAATAATTTTTGAAAAGAATGCCTCAGATAGAAAAGCAATTAAAAACAATACCCCATCTGGCCCTGCCATTACATCATCTAGCTCTACTTATAATCGTCCTGCTTTCTCTCTCTCTCTCCTGAAACCTGAAAGTTTGCAGCATGGTGGACAGCTGGAACACACAGTGGTGGAAAGATTCTGAGGCTGGCGTGCAGACATAGACTCTGATCTCGCCTCGGCGCTATGAGCAGACTACGTTTTTTTCCTCATTAGGATGTGAAGTGCTTTACAGACTGTTAAATGGTATTAAGTAAGTGTAATTATGCTTTAACCCCACCTCCATCCTGCTAAGTCTTGGCAAGAGGAAGATGAGGACTTTCTTCTAACAAAGCTTTCACTAGATTCCTGTTAACCAGTCAAAATGAAGGGGGCTAAGCATGTTACGAATGTAACATGCATGATATAATCCCATTTTTGTGAATTACATGTTACTGGATGGAGAGCTAGATGGGAAGAAACATACCAAATGTTAATAATGGTTGCCTATGGTGGTATGGTCACAGCTGATTTTTATTTTTTTGTTTCTGCTTTTCTTTATTTTCCAAATCGTCTGTATTTTTTTAAAGTATCGGGGCTGAAACATCACAATATTCTTAGCATAAAACAGAGGTGGAAAATGAAAACCTCAGGGAAAGGGTGCTCCTTCTCCATCTGAACAAGTCCTGGTCATTCAGAAGCTGGTGGTGCAGGTTTGTCCACATTGGCCCACAGCATCCAGACACCTGCTGACCCAGGGCTGGAGGCATTCCTTGTTTCCTAAATACCTGTTCCAATGGTTCTGGGAACTATTTGGTATTTTGCAGAGCTAGAAAGCACACCAAGATGGGAGACACCGGATGCCTGGGTCAGTTCCCGCAGAGCCCGCGACTCCTGACTCAGATACTGACCACGAAGTGTTCTTGGGGCAAGTTGCCCCGTCTAGTTCACCTCCCCTAGTGCTGCTTGAAGGGAGGCGAGAAAGACCGTTTCTGCCTTCGAAGGTTTTGACGGTATTGTAAGGATGACAGACATAGATTTAAGGAGCTATAACGCAAAGCCAAATATGAAAAATTCTGCCAGAGATGTACAAAGTGAACAGGGGAGCAAAGCAGTGTGGTGCAGTGGCTTTGGGGCTACCCAGGCCTGGGATGGACCCTCCTCAGCCATCCACTTCCAGTGTGACCTAGGACAAGGCGCCGTACCTCAGTGAGTCACTGTTTCTACATCTCTAAAATGGAGACAGCAACCCTTGAAGGGATGCTGTGAGGAACAGGCAGGATGCCCAGGAGGTGCACTCACAAAAGGTACTGCAATCATTCCTATTTTGGACCCTGAGCTGACAAGGGCCATGAGGGGCTACACTGTAGTCACATTATCATCCTCACTCTCCCCATTTAGAAAAGTTCCACAGAGCCCTACAATTACAGTTACTGGTTCCAAGTTTTCCTGGCCAATGCCTCACAAACAGGCCAATCTTTCCATTTGCTATAATGGACTTGAACATGGCTGCCTTTAGAGATATGTAGGGAGCCTGCTTAGCCTCTGGATCCCTTTTCTTGTTTTCTAAGGCTTACAAGGCCCAATGGGTGGCTTATGTCTTAGGATTGTGACTCAGTCCACTCGTTTGAAATTTCTATAGCAAGACCCCTCTACCAGTCATTGAGTTTGGCAAAGAAGCAGATGCTGCTGGGGACTAGGGGAGATGAGAGAACACAGGAAGAGAAGTCACAGCACTGACCCCAAGAAATTTTAGGTGGGAATGTTCAGGATATATGTGGGGCAGTGATGTGGAAGAGGAAGCTTTAAAATATTTTTAATAGTAAATGAATGTAACTAACTCAGTAATACCCTATTTTCCCCAGTAACTATGTTTCTGAAAATTGATTGCCGACATTTTTATTTATAAAGACTTGGGGGCTCATAGAAATCAGTAAGAAAAACAAAATTAACTTTGTTTATTTTCCTACTAAGGATATGAATAAACAGTTCACCGTCACTTGCAAAAAAATTATGAGAGAAACCTCTAATAGGATGTTTAACCTGACTAATATTTAAAGAGCTGCAAAAATATTGATTTATAGCTCTTTATTTAACACCTATAAGACTGGCAAACATTCAGAAATTTGATAATCCCCAGGCTGATATAACGTGAGTAAATACATTTCTTATACTGCTGGTGGGAATGATATTTGGAATATCCTTTTTGGAGGGCAATCTGGCAAGAGATATCAACATTTTAAAGCACATGCCATTTGACCCAACAATTCTGCTTATAGGAATTTACCCTCGGATATACATTCCCAAGGTATTTTAAGATATATATGCTAGAATGTTCACTACAGCACTGTTGGTCACAGCCAAAACCTGGAAACAAACCAAGTATTCATCAGCAGTGCTGCAGAAGAAATGGTAAAAACACCAGAAATAATAACAGTGAAAATAGTAACCGCTAATATTTATTGAGCACTTACTATGTGGTGGGCAGTTTCTCATGCTTTACACGCACGATCTCATTTAATCTTCGGGACAGCTCTGAGATAGGTATTGCTACTTACCCATTTTATAAATGAGGAAGAGGAGGCTCACAGAGGTTAAGAGGCTTGTCTAAAGTCTCACAGTAGGTGGCAGAGCAGACAGTCTGGTTCCAGAGTTCGTGTGCTCACTCGCGCATGAACACGCAGGCTCTCTCACTAGCATGCTTTCTCTCTCTCTCTCTCTCTCACACACACACACACACACACACACACACACACACACACACACACGCCAGAACACTCTGTACCAGTTAGGAGTTCATCAGAATTGTACACGTTGATATGGAAAGATCGAGAAGACAAATTACCAACTGAAAAGATCCAGGCTAGAGTAACATCAGATGCTGCCCCTGCTTTGTGTGAATAAAAAAGATTCAGCAGTGGATCATTACGTTATTTTTCTTTATATTTTAAAAAATAATGACAGCACTGGGGAAATTGTCTGGAAATGAAAGGCCTCCAGTCCGTATATAAATTCTTCCCTAACGTGAAAAAGACCACCCTAGTGTTTAGGAAGAGGGCTGGTCAATGTAAATTAAATGTCAATAGGTGTTCCTACACTAACCCATTTCCTCAGGATAGGAGGGGAAAGAAGGTGGGAAGGGTAGTTAAGAGAAACTTGAAGGCCAAACTAACATCTGGCCTTCAAGTGAGGCACAGAGCCTTTGCAGATTTGTTCATAAAGAGAAGTGATCGCTATGATTCAAGTTTTTCGAGGGAGACTGTTCGCATGGCCTTGTGTGGGGTAGAACAAGCTGCAGAAACAGAGGAACAACATGTGCGGGTGTTATAATAGCAACGTGAATGGGAGGCTCGGAAAGGCTGGACCGGCGTGCGGGGTGTGGGTTTCGTTAGGAAATGCGGCACAGCTGGCACGTGTCCCGGTGAAACCTAAGTTACGGCAGGGCGCTCTGCGTCTGGCAGCTACCTGTCGGGTCTCTCCTCTCTCTGTTCTTTTGTGTTCTGATTGCTCCCTCATCATAATGTGGCTGAACTGCTGTTCTGTTCTCACAGGTTTTCCCTCTAGAAGCTAATGTCACTTCTCTAATTCACCGTGCCCAGCCCCACTGGTTTAGGATGCTGTTTACATCTATAGCTTCCACTGACTTTTCCTTCAGTCCCTTAATAGTTAAACTTCAGGAAAGAATTCATGCAGTTTAATGTGAGAGTTGCTGTCCTCCAGTGGGCGCTGGCCCCGCCTACCCCAATATCGCCGTTCATTCATTCAACAGACTACTGAACATCAACCATGCACCTGGGATTATTCTCAGCACTGGGGATACAGCAGTGAACAAAACACAGCCCCTTCCTTGTGGAGTGTATATTCCAGCTGGGGGAGACAGAAAACAAATATCTGGTAGTGTTAAGTGCTTTAGAGAAACGTGAAGTGGGATCCAGGGGACAGGGGTCCTGGGGTGGGAGGGAATGTTGTTATTATACAGGGTAGTCACAGAAGGACCCTCCTTTTTAGGGACATTTGAGCAGAAACCCGATACAAATGAGGGAGGAAGTGAGCCATGTAGTTATCTGGAGGAAGAGTGTCCCAGGCAAAGAGAAGAATTGCCACAAAGGCCCTAAGGTCAGGTCATGCTTCATGTAGGTTTGAGGAAGAGTCAAGTTAAAAAAAAAAAAAAAAGAGGGAAGCCCCAGTGTGGCCAAGGTAGGATCAAAGAAGCTGAGTGGAGTACACTGAACCATGCGGGCCAGTGGTTCTCAACCGAGGGCAATATTACCCCCCAAGGGACATTGGGCAATGTCCGGAGATATCTTGGTTGTCACAACCATGGGCTGGGATACTACTGGTATCCAGTGGATAGAGGCCTGGGATGCTGCTGAACATCTATCATGCACAGGACTGCCCCTACATAAAGAATTACCTGGTCCAAATGGCGGTAGTGTCAAGGTTGAAGAGCACTGATCTAGGGCCCTGGAGGCCATTGCAGGGACTTTGGATTTTACTCCAAAAAAACTGGGAAGCAATTAGCGGCTGGCAGTAAAGGAGTGACATGGTCTAAGCTACATTTTCCAAGTATCTCTCTGGTTGCTGCATGGAGAACAGACGGTAGAGGGGCAAGGGCTGAAGTGGAGAGCTGCCAGGAGGCTTTTGCAGAGATCTGGCAGGAGATAACGGTACTTGGCAATAGGCTGTCTCGATACAAGTAGTAAGAAGGGGTCTGATTCTGAATATATCGTAAAGGGTAAGCCGAGAGGATTTGCTGATTTCATCAAAAGGAACTATAATCACTTAGCCTCCTATTCTGCCACCTGTATTCCAAGCTCATTCCTACCTTTGTTCTTGCTCTTCTCCTCCTCTTGTCCCGGCATGCCTTTCTTATTTGGGCAAAGTCTTTTCAGTCCGGATATCAGGATGTCCATCAAGAACCTTCCTGAAACAACAAAGCCCTTGCTTCTTCAAAGCAGCTATAGCTTTTCTAGTCCACACCTCTCAGTTTAATCCTCAATATGCTTTTAACTGCACAGGTATGCACTGAGATACCATGCTTTATGGTGAAAAGCTGACTGGATGCCTGCTATCACTTTATTAATGTTGTACTGGCTGTCCCAGCCACCCTGTTCTGGCAGAAAAAGAATTCAAATGTATGAGTAAAAATACTCATACAAAGAAGAAACAAAACTGCCATCATTTGTAGATTGCATGATTGTGCATATGGAAGATCCAACCGAATCTACAGTTAAATAGAATGAATAAGAGTTTGCAAAAATTTTTGGACTGTAAAGTTAATATATAAAAATAAATTACATTTCTATATACTAGCAACAAAGAGTTATAAATGAAATTTGAAAAGATAAACAGTTTATGTCAGCACCAAAACATATAAAGCACTCAGGAATAGACCTAACAAAAGGTATACAAGACACTTACGGGAGAAAATTATAAAAATTCACTGAAAGACACTTAAAAAGACCTAAACAAATGGAGACGTATACTGTGTTCATGACTTGGAAATCTCTGTATTATATGAATTTCATTTATTCCCAAATCAGCCCATAGATTAAGTGTAATTCCAATATAAATCCTAGTAAGTTAAAAAAAAAATAAACTTGACAAGCTGATTTCAAAATTTCCATGAAAAGTGCAAAAGACCAAGAATAGGCACATCACGCTTGAAGGGAAGGACAATCTGGGGAGGACTGCCTCATCAGATATCAAGGTACAGTAATTTAAAAAGTATGAGGGGCGTCTGGTTGGCTCAGTCAGTTAAGCATCCAACTCTTGGTTTTAGCTCAGGTCATGATCTTGCCATTTGTGAGACAAGCCCCACATCGGGCTCTGCGCTCACAGCACAGAGCTTGCTTGGGATTCTCTCTCCCTCTCTCTCTCTCTGCCCCTCCTCTGCTCTCTCTCTCTCTCTCAAAAATAAACATTTAAAAATTTCTTTAAAAAGTATATTAGCCCTGGGATAAATTGTTCTTGGGAACCAATTGCTAGCATCTCTTCCCAACTTTTGCATTCTGTGACATTATGTTGGTTCTCCCACTATGACCAGTGGGAGTATTTAGACCACAAAAATCAAGAAATGCTACAAATCAGGGCTTTTTGTATGTATCGGGGAGGAGAGAGCAGAGCTGGTTGTGAAACATTTACCAGCATACCACTGAATGAAACCAAATAGAGATCCCCCAAACAGATCCATACATTTGTGCACACTTATTATATGACAGATGAGTATATCAAGTCCATACAGAAGGGGTGGACAGGTCATTAAATAGTGCTGGTGTCTATATGAAAAAAAAAAAACACCCCAAACTGATTCCCCACCTCATACCAACCCCCGAGATTACTTTTAGTTAATTAAATATTTAAGTGGAAAAGGCAAAAATATAAGACTTGTAGAAGAAAATGTGGGAGAAAACCATAATGACTTCAGAGTAGGAAATGATTTTTAAACAAGACTGATAAATTTGACTACGTTAAAATTAAATACTTCTATTAATTAAAGACATCATAAAGAAAGCCTTCTACTGAAGATAATATTTTCAACAGACATAACCAAAAAAGAATTTGTATCCAAAGTATTAAAAATTATCTATGAATTAATAAGAAAAAGATACAACAGCGAAAAATGGACAACAGTCTTGAATTGGATTTCCTCTTTTGTGAAATAGTTCATGGCCCAGAACCATCCAAATTTTCCCACCTTATTAATGGTCAGGAAAAATGCAGATTAGAACCATCATGAGATAAAGTTTCATACCCATAATACTGAGTGATCTTAGAGTTTGCCAATATCAAACACTAGGAAGGATCTGGAGCAATGGTAACTCTCCCAAGAGAGGGCAGGAGTGTAACTTCATACAACCACTTCAGAGAACAGTTTGTACTTCACAACAAAGTTGAGCAGACCTATAACCCATGCCTCAGAAATTCTATTCGTATGTATACACCCATCCAAGAAAAGCTCTTACATATACGTTCATAAGGTGGCATGGATTATGATGTTCATGGCCATATTTGCTTGGTATTGCAAAAAACTGGAAATTTCCATCAAAAGCAGCATGTAAAAATAAATTGTGGTGTAGTCAATAGAATAGTATACATCTGTAAAAATGAATGATGTACAGTCTCATGCATCACTACAGACAAATCTGTAAAGCATAATGTTGAACAACAGAAGTGAGACCCAGAAGAATGGATACAGTAGGATTCCATTTACACAGAATTCAAAAGCCGTCAAAACTAAAATGACATTGTAAAAATAACAGTATATTGTTTAGGAAATCATTCATCCGTGGTAAAGCCATTAGAGAAAAGCATGGGATACTTATTACAATGGTTGGTCGAATGATACTTCTGGATGGAGGAAGAAGGTAGATGCAACCAGAGAAGGGTCTTCTAAAGCTCTATTGGACAATCAGTAAATGTTGTTCACGCTATAGTCTTTAAATTCTACACATATATATTATGCATTGTTTTGTACAACTAAACACTTCACACTAAAACAAATTAAAAAATGTATCAAGTGTCTACTGTATGCAAGGGCACTGTAATTGCATAACTAAGACTGATTCAGATTCTACTACCACTCTGCTGACATTACTTTCACTGAGGTCAAAGGCTTTACTGTCACTAATCAAAAAACCAACTTCATTCCTTATTTTCCTTGACACCTCAGCAGCATTCACCACTGTGGACTATCCTCTTTCTTTGATAAGGTGTCCCATGTTGGCTTTCATGAAACTATGGTCTCCTGGCCATTCCTTCTCAATCTCTTTCAATGGTTTGTCTCCCAACACCTGACCATTCAATGTTGGAGCTTCTCAAGGTTCATCCCTAGAACTTCATTTTTTCATACTCTATTCTCTCTGTCTAGACATGCACATCCATGCCCATGGCTTCAATTACCACCTGTACATCAAAGATTTAGACCTCCAGCTCAGACCTCTCCTCTGAGTTCTAGGCTGATGTATCCCATTATCTAGTCAACATCTCTACTTGATGTTTAAAAGCCTCTAACTCTTAACCTGTTAGAAACAAAACTCTAGGGTGCCTGGGTGGCTCAGTTCATTAAAGTGTCTGATTCTTGGTTTCAGCTCAGGTCATGATTTCATAATTCATGAGTTTGAGGCTTGCGTCAGGCTCCGTGCTGGCAGTGCAGAGCCTGCTTGGGAATTCTCTCTCTCTCTCTCTCTCTCTCTCTCTCTCTCTCTCTCTCTCTCTTCCTCTCACTCCCCCTCCCTCCCTCTCTGCCCCTCCCTCACTTGCACTGTCTCTCTCTCTCAAAATAAATAAATAAACTTAAAAAAAAAACCCTGAATCTCATGATTTCCCTCCAGAATGAGTTTTTCCAGTAATCTGTCTCACTGAACGGCAGTACCAGGAGTCCTAGGCAAGTATTATTCCACAAAAACAAAAACTTGCTCCCTTTTCTTCCTAGAAAGTGGTTGAAAACAAGGAAAATTACTTTGGTCGTAGCTCTAAGTAGGACTGAAACCTTTCAAGAAACATCATCTGGAAATTAGGCCTCCTCCAAAGAAGGAGCTCAATAAAGTTAGTTCCTTTCTCCAATTAAGAATTTTTTGAAACACAACAGTACTATATAAAGTATTTTCTTCTCTTTCAATCCATTGTGCGCATTTTTGTCTCTTCTTTCCTTTTTTATGCTATATTTTTGCATACAATAGGTTTTTAGTTTGAGTTTTTCTTCATTTTGTTTCTATTTTTTACCTTATTTCTCCAGTCTACCTTTCCATAACTGAATCAGGAGATGGTATTTCAATCAACAAATATTTACTGAGCACCTACTGTGTGCACTCTGGGACAGAGTGGTGAGCAAGATAAATTCCTACTTTCATGTGTTTTATATTTGGGCAAAAAGCAAACAATTAAAAGGTCAGGTAGTGTTATGTGCTGTTTAGGGAATTAAAATTGGGAAATGTGACAGCGAATGACTGGTGGTTACTTTAGACTGATGATCAGGAAAGGTCTTTCTGAGGATGTTATAATTAAAATTGAGCTCAAATTACAAGAAGACAGTCATTGGATCCTAGAAAAAGTGACTGGTTAAGTCTCTAAGATAGAAACAAACTTGGCCGTGTTTGACAACTGCATAGTAGACAAGAGAGCAATTGGCATAAAATGAGAGGAATGCAGGGATTAGATAACATAGGACTGTACACACACAAAATAACAAATTGGAGTTCATTCTTTTATAAATGTATTTTTTAAATGCTTATTTCGAGAAAGAGAGGAGAGAGAAAGCACATGTGAGCAAGGGAGGAGCAGAGAGGGAGAGAATCCCAAGCAGGCTCCATGCTATCAGTGCAGAGTCCAATTTGGGGCTCGAACCCATGAACCATGAGGTCATGACCTGAGCCGGAATGAAGAGTCAGACGCTTAATTGACTGAGCTATCCAGGGGCCCCTAAATGTATGCTTTTTAATGTCTGTAGGATCTACAGAAGTGTCTTCTGTTTCATTCTTGGTTTTGGTTATTTGTGTATTTTTTTCTTGATCAGTCTTTATAAGGATTTATAATCTTACTAGTCTTCATAAAGAGTCAACTTTGGCTTTGCCAATTCTCTGTGAATATCTTCTATTTCATTCATTTCTATTCTTGTCTTTCTGATTTCCTTCCTTCTATTTTCTTCAGGTTTAGTTTGTTGTTTTTCCTCTAACCTCTTGAGATGGATGAGTTTAAAGCTATAAAATTCTAATTCAGCTTTAGTTATACCCCAGGAGTTCTTATGTATAATATTTTTCATTATTCAGTTAACATTTTCTGATGTCTACTATGATTTGTTCTTTGACCCATGATTTACATAGAAGTATACTGCTTGATTTCTAAATGTTTATGGCACAGTGTATGTTTCCAGTCACTTTTATCTTATTAGTATAATTATACTGTCGTCAGAGAGCATAATTATGTATGATTTTAATCCTGTAGAATTTGTTGAGACTAGCTCTATGGTCTGGTACAAGGTCAATTTTTATAAATTTTCCATGTGTGTTTGAAAAGATTATGTATTCTGCTGTTGTTAGGTTTAGTGTTCTATATTATGTCCATCAGTGAAATTTGTTGTTATTCAAATCTTATGTATTATTTTTTTCCTGCTTGTTATAGCATATACAAGAGAAAGTAAACAAGATATCTTGACTATAAAATTATCTTTGTCCTCAGAGTTCTGCAAATTTTTTGCTTTATGCATTTTGAGACCATTTTATTGGGTGCATATAATTTTAAAATTCTTATATCTTTCTGATAAATGAAAATGTTTATTCTTTTGAAGTAACACCTTTTATCTCTAGAAATCCTATCTCAAGATAGGATAAGAGACATGAAGGACAGAATAAGAAGACCTAACATGCTTTTAATGAGAGCCTCAGAAAGTGTGAAGAAGCAATTTAGAACTCAGCAGTTTGGTACTCTCAGCCATTACCTCTTCAAATATCCTATCTTGTATATGTTCTATCATTTTATCTTCTCTGCTGCATTCTGGATAATTTCCTCAGATCATTCAGTTCTCTCCTCAGCTGTGTATAATCTGCTAATAAATATGTTCACTGAGTTCTTAATTTGGGCTATTGTAGTTTTCAGTTTTAGAAGCTCTATTTAGTTCTTTTTCAAATCTGTTAAAATGCTTTTTATAGATTTCTGTTCCTGCAGATATTTTCAAGCTTATTAAAAAAATCTCTTTAGTGGCGCCTGGGTGGCTCAGTTGGGTAAACATCTGACTCTTGATTCTGGCTCAGGTCATGATCTCATGGTTTGTGGGGTCGAGCCCCATGTTGGGCTCTATGCTGACAGCATGGAGCCTGCTTGGGATTCTCTCTCTCCTTCTCTCTGCCCCTCCCCTCCTCACACACAAAATAAATATTAAAAAAATTAACAATGTCTTTAAGTATAGTCAGCAAAACTGTTTTATAGTTGGTCTCATAATTGCAATATCTGAAGTTTTGTGGGATCTTGTGTTGTCTGTTATTTCTGTTGGCTATTACTCAGGGTATCTTGTTATTTTTTATTACCTTTGATTGCTGGTTATTATACTTGAAAAAATTATTTTAAAGTTAACTTGAGTCCTAGGATAATGGCACCATCCTTTAGAAAGGATTTTCCTTTGTTTCTGTCAGGCACCCCAAGACACTACTAGTATGGAACCATTCTGGGCTAAGTTAAAAGTCTGCAGTTCCATGGACCACCTAAGTGACACAAATTTGAACTTCTCCAGGGATGGTTTACTTCCAGGTTACTGTCATTCTGAAGGTGTAACTCTTTACATTCCCAGCTTAAGAGAAGGGGAGGGTTTATTAGATTTCTTACCTAGGTTAAATGTTAGGTTTTGATTCCTGCTTCCCTTGCTCTAGAAGGCTACCAAAAACTCAGTTTTATTTCACAAGTATTTCTTCCAGGCTAGCAAATGCCTTCAGAGAAAAAGGGGCTTCGAGTGGTGACCTTGCCTTCTAGGTTCTTGCTTTACCTTAGATTACAGTGCAGTACTATCTTACTATT
Organism: Acinonyx jubatus; assembly: GCF_027475565.1. Taxonomy (NCBI): domain Eukaryota; kingdom Metazoa; phylum Chordata; class Mammalia; order Carnivora; family Felidae; genus Acinonyx; species Acinonyx jubatus. The sequence goes on from NC_069381.1 coordinate 25,018,330, forward strand.
TTGTTAGCTCTTTGATACATTTAAGAAAAAATAACAAGAATATTTCTCTCAACTTTTCTAATTCTCCTCATTGGTCCTAATTATCTAAGCTACCACTACCAGCAATGAAAGTTCCTGGATTAAGCATGATGGGAAGCCAACATATGACTTTTATTTTTATTTATCAATTTTTTAAAATGTTTGTTTATTTTTGAGAGAAAAAGAGAGAGATGGGAGGGGCAGAGAGAGGAGACACAGAATCCAAAGCAGGCTCCAGGCTCTGAGCTGTCAGCACAGAGCCTGAGGTGGAGCTCGAACTCACAAACCTGAGATCATGACCTGAGCTGAAGCTGGATGCTTAACTAACTGTGCCACCCAGGTGCCCCAACAACAGATGACTTTTAAAGAGGGGAGGGAGGGAATCAAGTTGGTCACATTCTGTCAGATTCTGTTTGTAAGCAAAAGGGATAACATATTTAAAATGTTAACCAAAAAGAAAATAACCATTTGAATTATGTGAATTTGTTATTTGCATGATGTTTGTACACATAGGTCCTCTCTCCTAACAAGATAGTAAGCTCTTGAGATTAGAGATCCTTCTCTCTCTCTCTCTTTTTTTTACCTTCTCTCTTTTTTAAGATTTTTATTTTTAAGTAATCTCTACACCCAACATGGGGCTCCAATTTACAACCCCAAGATCAAGAGTCACATTCACTACCAATTGAGCCAGCAAGGCACCCTTAAGATTAGAGATCCTTCTTGTTTTTAAGGAGTACCCCCTTTTATCGAGGACCTAGGACAAAAAAGGTAAAATTCCAGTCTTCTTTATTACCATCCTCGGGCTTAAAGGCACCTGAGAACAACTAGATTTTCAGGAATTCATCTCTTTCCTTGTCTCCCACCTACTGTGGTAGGACATTAGCTGAATACTTAAAGCAATGAAAACTACTTAATTTTTTTTTAATGAAAACTATATCAACTTTGATGATTTCTTCAGAGTGCAAGTATATACAAATAGGTAAATACAAATAGTTTGATACTGTTCAATTATGTGCAACTTAAAGGTCAGACTTTTCTCACACACTCACTGTTGACAGATGCATAAATTGGGGGAAATTTTTAAAATATGCATCAAGAACCATTGTATTTTATACAACTTTTGACCCATTAATTAGATGTTTATGAATTTCTCTTGAAAATATTCATGGATGTTGGGGCACTTGGGTGGCTCAGTTGGTTAAGCATCTGACTCTTGGTTTTGGCTCAGGTCACGATCTCACGGTTTGTGGGATCGAGCCCCACATTGGTCTCTGTGCTGACAATACAGAACCTGCTTGGGATTCTCCTCCCTCTCTCTCTGCCCCTCTCCTGCTTGTGCTCTCTCAAAATAAATAAATAAACTTAAAAAACATATTCATGGGTGTTCACAAAGATTTAGCTACCTGGATGATCATCATGAGAGGAAAGATAAAACACTTAAAATCTCATCAGAAGGGGATTAGTAACTGTACCTTCATATAATAGAATACTCTAATGAAACAAAAATGTTCACAATAAGATGGTAAAAGTAATTTATGAAAGAACATATATGGTAAGATTTTTTTGGTAAAAAATATATGTGTATTCATAAAAACTAGAAGGATCTAAAACAAAATGTTAACAGCATTACTTTGGGGTGGTAGGATAGCAATGGTTTTTTTCTTGTCTTTGTGCACTTTTTTCCTGCTGAGTATTCTATAATGAAAACATATTACTTTTTTCATATTACTTTTATAGTAAGAAAAACTTGATTATTATGAAATAAACTAGAGTTCCTTTCCCTATAGATAAATGTAATTGGCCACCTCAGACCAGTCATTTCTAGATCCAACCCATCTATCACTGATTAGCACAGAAGTCTGTACTCTCCTAATTCTATCCTCTCTCCATGCTTGGTTCATATACAGCTTTTCTCAGCTTTTTGGCCACCCAGAATGGAGTAACGTTCACCCATCACCAGTGGGTAGATGACTCATAATATGCATTTCTTGAACGGAACTGATCACTAATAGTCAGAAATTTACCCACATAAATGAGTAACAGAATTCTGTTAACAGAATGTCATATACTTACAGTACGATTGGTTTCTACCACATAATCTCCATAGTAAACTATCCTTATGACTTTATATTATCTCTCACATGCAAACTAAATAAAAATATTTTGAGAGAATACCCAAAGGGAAAGTCATTAGTATAACAGCCTCATGTATTTCCCCTGGAAGGTCTGTCTGTTGCATATTTAGTAGCTCTGTATGGTGCCGGTCAATAAGGCTCTTAATTGCTTCTGCTGTTTAATTGTTTCTGTGGTTTGGAGAGAATCAAACCTGTCCCAGTCCTTTAAATAGAAAAAATGAATGCCAGGAATCAACTGGAATTTCCAGGAAAAACATACCAGCTCAAGTCAAGACCCTGTGAGATTACTGCACTGATACAATTCTTAACATGCCTCACTCATCCCCTCTGGTTGGTGCAACCCATCATCTCTTTCCTCACTGGCTCACTGCTTCCCCTTAGAGAGGAGACGGGCTCTGTGAATGACTCTCTTAGGGAGCATGTGCAGGACAAGCCCAGAGCCTCGCTCCACAGGAACATAAGAGAAGAAGCTAAAGAATGGGCTTGAGAGCAGCTGAATGGAACAGGTCATGCTGCTTCTCGAAGCTGAAGAGGCCCATCCTGTAAAAGAGATGATGAGAGCACCTGATTGGGTTTGACCCCACGCACGGTGTGTGTGCAGAGAGGCCTGGGAAATGCAGCTATGCACATGAGAAGGGCAGTGAGATTGCAGGCCCATGTTCCAGACACACCGATTCACTTGTCTGCTCGATTCAATTTCATTTGTATAAAAGGTCTGTTGAGGTAGCGGGCAGACTGAGCCTTTAGCAATTGTGGGCTCTGCAAATAGAACCTCAATGGAAGACTAAATCAGCTGATGTCCCCTTCAGTCCTGTTTCCATTTGTAGAACTGAAGTGGCAGTGGGGGGGATGAATCACTCTTACTATATTTAAATGCCTTCTTTACCAAAATAGCAGTCGCTATAACAAAACAGGCCCAGTAATACCTAGTAACAAACAATAAAAATGCCTTCCTGTAAAGAGAATGAACATTATATTATGGTCATAGTTGAACAGCAAGCATGATAAATCAAGGCACCAAGTCTGGGGGTCTTCCTTTTCTTTATCACTAGATGAACAACCAAGCCTTTCTTCACCTGGAAACTCTGCTTATTACGATTTTCACTCCAAAATAACTTCTAAATATACAGCGAATTAATTCTCAACAATTACATATTACCTGTTAGTTTCATTACCTAGTATATTCATTTATTTAAAAAGGAAGAGCTCAAAAGAATCAAGATTATTTTTCTGTGAACTAAGGGAGAAGTAAATGGTCAGAAAGCCAGTGTAAATACTATATTCTCCTTGCACTAGTTCAGATTTCACTAAAATATATTTAAATCACAAATTGGGAAGACTTCAAATAATCACTGTTCTCCCCAAAAAGGTGTATTATTGTTGATTATTATGTCTTTAACACATAGCTTTGTAATTGAGGGACGACTAGGGAATAAGCCCAGAGATTTTAAACTACCTTACAATTTGCCAGAAATCCAACAAATGCACAGGATATGTACTAGACTATCTCCACTTCTTTGTTATATTATGAAAAAATTTAACATTTGAAAATCAGTCAATGCAAATCACTGTATTAACAGAATAAAGAAATAAAGTCACTTGATCTTCACTATAGATGAAGTAAAAAACGCTTGACAAAATTCAATACCCAATCTTAGAGGCTCTCAGCAAACTAGGAATAGAAAAACTTCCTCAATGTGTCAAAGGACATGTAACACAAACCTATAGCAAACAGCATATGTATTTAGTGAAAGACCAAATGCTTCCTCTCTAAAATTGGGAATGACAATTCAATATTATTCTGGGGGTTCTAGATAAGGCAGGGCAAAACTGGCATAAGGCTTGGAAAGGAAGAAGTAAAACTGTCTTTATTTGCAGATGACATAATTGTGTTTGTAGAAAATCCTAAGGAATATATCAAAAACCTATTAGAACTAATGTGCATTTATTACAGTCAGAAGATACAATACCAGAAAGGGTCCTCCTCATAACTATTACTTATATGGCCACTTAATAGTCAAGGTGTTACTATATACATACACACAAACACTAACATCATCTCTATTCTATTGAATGACTACTAGCTTCACCCTAAATTTTGGTGAAGAGAAAGAAAAAAACAAGATGTGAATCCTGACTCTTCATTTTTTATATAAAAAGCACGATGTTGATTGCCGGATAGAGTTATACCTTTAATCTTTTAAGAGGTAAGCACATTTCACACTGGATAAAACCTCACTAACACTACTCAGATATAGGTACCCTGCCTAGACCCTACCTAGATAAATGGCAAATGCTCTGGTTCCGAACAACTTATCTCTAATAGTAGAAGCCAAAACTTGAGGAGCATTTGGGTAGCTTAGTTGGTTAAGCATCCAACTCTTGGTTTTGGCTCAGGTCATGGTCTCGTGGTTTGTGAGTTTGAGCCCTGCATCAGGCTCTATGCTGACAGTGCAGAGTCTGCTTAGGGTAATCTCTCTCTCTCTCTCCCTCTCTCTCTCTCTCTGCCCCCACCCCTCTCTCAAAATGAATAAACTAAAAAAAAAAAAAAAAAAAAAAGCAAAAAAAAGCAAAAGAGTACTCATGATGCACCAGAACCTTGTATATGAAGGATAGCATGTTCATTGACAAATTCAAAAACAGAATTTTAAAAACTGCTGTAGACTTCGAAAGTAAGGCACTAATATCCAATTAGCCACAAGCCAAAGTATAGGCTTTTATGTCTTTATGGAAGAAACCTGGGGTTATCATCAGGGACTTTACATATGGATTTTTAAGTAGTTATAATCAAGGTTTTACCAGAAATAGAATGAATAATAGATTAACTAGCATTGCTAAATTAACAAGTATTTATTGAGCCTACTGTTGAATAGCAAAGTCTTGAAATATAGCCAGTCTACCAACACTAGACAGGGCATAGGTAGAAAAAACAATTAGAGCAGGAACTTGAGGTAGCTTCATTGTGATGAACTATGTCAAGGAAATTGCTAGCAAAGTAGATAAAATTATGACTTTGATGTAGAATTTTATACAACATGGCACAGCTGGAAAGCAACCACAGAAAAAACATTCCATGGTAGCAATCTCAAATGTGAAGGTTCTTTATGATGATCATAAGTTTAAAAGACAAAATTGCAAACACTGTTGGGCTTTGCTAATAACAGTAACTACAACCTCAAACTAAAATATTGGTCTTTGAGGTATTGGAGGTATACCAGTCTTTTTCAGTTAAATTGGCCTATATAGATAATAATGTACTGTCCTTGGGGGCGCCTGGGTGGTTCAGTTGCTTAAGTGTCTGGCTCTTGATTTTGGCTCAGGTCATGAACTATTAAGATCAAGCCCTGCTGTTGGATTTGGCTGATAGCGCAGGAGCCTGCTTAGGATTCTTTCTCTCCCTCTCTCTCTGCCCCTCCCCTGCTTTGTGCTCTCTCTCTCTCCCTCTCTCTCTCTCTCTCTCTGTCTCTCTCTCAAAATAAATAAATCTTAAAAAAAAAATCATGTACTGCCCTCACTGCCTTATTGTTTTGATCCACTGTGTGTAAATTATGAACTTTGAATTGTTTTTCTAATGAAAGTCACTGTGATTATCTATCCAATTCTGTCTTATAATACCTCTCGTGGCCCAGAGTACAGACTTGCAAGATGAATGGTCCCAGGTTGTGTTTATGGTCTACTGACAACAGAATTATGGTGCCACTGAGGGTAATGCAGTATGGCATCGTGAACTTGCACAAGTCATTTGGTATCTCTGAATCTCAGCCTTTTCACTGAATACCTAATATGTAATACCTAAAAGCCAAATCCATAGGGTTATTATGAAGATTAAATGAGCTGCCTGGCACAAATCAAATGCTAAATATGTGCACATGCATATTTGTACATATTCTCTCTCTGTCTCTGTCTCTCTCACACAAACAGTTAACAGTTGAGGTTGATTTTTGCCCTTAGCCTAAGGATATACTGTTGTCATTGGCCTCACTTTAATGTGGCCCGCAAGGATGGACAGAAATATCAATTCTGAGGTCAGAAAGTCGGTAGTGGGTGGAGATTCCACAGTTCAAACACTTAGCATTTGCTTCAATTGTCTCACTATGGTTTTGATCTTTATCTCAGTGGTTCTGAGTGTTTCTTTCTTGTTTGAATATTGGGGTGAGGCATAAACTAAACATTAGCAAAGAAAGAATTTAAATAGATGGTAGGGTAGTTAAAACCCTTGTAAGCCAAGACTCAGTAACTGGATATAGCCCTGAACAACCATGGCACCTCAGTAAATCACCATCTGGGTAGAGTTAGCCCTATTTTGAAATTCCTTTTTGATCTCCTGCCATCCTAATAACAATGAATCAGTCTTTAGATTTCCTAAACCCTATTTTTGATTTATCTAGATGTATGACTATTGATTGATTGATTGATCGATTGATTTTAGTGTTTTATTATTTTTGAGAGAGAGAGAGACAGAGAGCAAGCAGGGAAAGGGCAGAGAGAGGGAGACACAGAATCGGAAGCAGGCTCCAGGCTCTGAGCTGTCAGCACAGAGCCTGATGTGGGGCTCAAACTCACAGACTGCGAGATCATGACCTGAGCTGTAGTTGGCTGCCCAACTGACTGAGCCACCCAGGTGCCCTGACTATTACTTTAAATATAAATCTACTTTTCAACTATTCAAAAGCCATGTCTGAAGTGACCCAAGTTTCCTTAAAAAAAAAAAACCAAAAAACAAAAAAAACCCCTACTATCAACATGTAAGGTCCCTCGAAAAGATGTTAGAGACTTTCACTAAAAATTGGATAAAACAGGGATCAGATTTACCTTCCTGCCTTAAACAACTAAACAACTGGGCAAAATACATAAAGCAATGTTTTTCAGACACTGATCAATAAACAATGTAGGCCTATGCTCTCTGAAAAAAGAGAAACAAAATGAGCCCTTTGATTGTACCAGCTTACTGCCTGAAGGTGGTTTCCAGGAAGTAGTATACAGATGGGGAGCCCAAACAGAGCTCACTGAGTTGAGGAGACTGAGATCAGAGATCCAGGGGGCCAAGTGGGTAGAACTTGTGGCATAGAGCGCCAGGGAGAATGGTGCTATACAGAGAGAGAGAAGAGGAGGGACAGGACATATTCCACAGATCTATCTATAGACAGGCCTCCCTGGAGTCTTTGGCTGAGCAGAGATTTGTACATGCGTGAGAGGAAACTATTCAGGACTACTGTAAAAGAGCAAGCAGAATAATTCCCAGAGTTCACACAGGACTGGAAATAATTTGTGTTCACATCAGTCAGAGTAGAAAGCCATTGTAATACATAAGGAATTAGATCCTCAAAGGGTATTGCGATAGTAGTGGGAGCTAAATTTGTCCTAGAATAAAGGCTGCTCTAGACCCTCATAACAAGGCATAAAAGCAGTCCCTAAGAGAATCAAAATGATTCCAGGTAATTTAAGTACATTTCACAGCAAAATATAGCAGCTAAGAATATAAAATTAACAATGTCCAGTATGCAATAAAAAAAATCTCCAGGCATGTAAAGAAACTTGTTAACCAGGAGAAAACAACTTAAATAAAAACATACCCAGAAATAATAGAGACAAAAGAGCCTGCAGAAAAGGATATTAAAATACCTTTAACAAATACATTCCACATCTTTAAGAAGTAGAGGAAAATGAGGAGAAGAGAAAGAAGATTTTTTAAAAAGACCTTAAACATCTAGAGCCTAAAATATAACACCTGAAAGTAAAAATATGCTGAATTAGATTAACAATAGATTGGGAACTTCAGAAGAAAAGATCAGTGAACTTGAAGACACTGCCTTAGAAACTATCCAACATGAAGCACAGAGAGAAAGAAGACAGAATAAAATGAACAGAGCATCATTGAATGGTGGAACAATAGCAAGCAATTTAACATTCATGAATATGGAGTTCTAGAAGGAAAAGAGATCTGGGGAGGAAGGGGATGGGAAAAAATGAAGAAATGAGGGCTAAAAATTTTCCAAAATTGATGAAAACTATAAATCCACAGATCCAAGGAGCACAAATCCACACAGAATTAATAGAAAGAAAATGATTCCAAGAAATATAATCAAGTTGCTGAAGTGACAAAAAGAGAATCTTAACAGTAGCCAGACAGGGGGCGCCTGGTGGCTCAGTTGGTTAAGCATCCAACTTCAGCTCAGGTCATGATCTAGCGGGTTCATGAGTTCAGGCCCCGCACCAGGCTCTGTGCTGACAGCTCAGAGCCTAGAGCCTGCTTCAGATTCTGTATCTCCCTTTCTCTCTGCCCTCCCCCTTCTCATGCTTTGTCTCTCTCTCTCTCTCTCTCTCAAAATAAACAAACATTAAAATAAATAAATAAAAGTAGCCAGAGGGGGAAAAAAAGACACATTACAGAGGACCAAATAATATATATATATCAATAACAACAGAATACATGTTCTGGATCATAAAATAAGTCTTAATAAACTTAAAAGAATTAAAATCATACAAACTATATTTTCTGAACATAACAAAATTATACTTGAATCTGTAACAGAAAGCTATTGGGAAAATCCTAAATATGTGGAAACAAAACAACATACTTCAAAATAGTTCCTGGGTCAAAGAAGAAATCACATGGGAAATTAGAAGATATTCTGAACTAAATGAAAACAAAAATGTTACATGCCAAAATCTATGGGATATAGCTAAAGCCATACTTAGAGGAAGATTTATAGAATTAAACCACCTATATTAGAAAACAAGAAAGATCTCAAATCATTCATCTTTGCTTCCACTTTAAGAAGCTAGAAACAGAAGAGCAAATGAAATGTAACATAAGGAAGGAAATAATAAAGATGAGAATGGAAATCAATGAAATAGAATGCAGAAAAAGTATAGAGAAAAATCAATGAAATGAAAAGCTGGTTCTTTGAAAAAATTCAATAACCTTGATAAATATCTAATCAGACTGACTAGGGGAAAAAAGAGATTAAAAACACAAATTGCCATATATAATAAGAATGAAAGATCCCACAGACATTAAAAGGATCCTATAGCCAATACAGTAATCAACTTAGATGAAACAGACAAATTCCTAGAAAGATACAAGCTATTAGAGCTCACTCAAGAAGAAATAACTTGAATAGCTCTTTATCTATTAACACAAATTCTTGGTTTAAAAGCTTTCCATAGAGAAAATGCCAGGCCCAGATGATTTTACTGGTGAATTCAAATTTCAAAAAAGAAATAAAACCAATGCTGTATAAACTCTTCCAGAAAACAGAAAAGGGAAATTCTTATCCATTTTATGAGGCCAGGATTACTCTGATACCAAAACCACACAAGGCTATTATAAAAAGAAAAAAAAAAAAAACAACAGAGACAAGACATTAAAGATAAGGAAGAACAAATGGAGGAAGACAAATGCAGCGAACATGGCAGAAAACGTGGAGAGAGGAAGTGGCCAGAGGACTGACACAGAGGACTGTCACAGTGTCCTTTGTTGAACGCCTCCCACGTGCAAACTACTGTGTGGTGCGGTGGTGTTTCACAGCATGAACTTTTGGAGCCAGACTGCCTGCGTTCAGGTCCTAGCCCTACTACTTACTAGTTACCTAAGTTTGGCCAAGTTACCCAACTTCTCTGTACTTCAATGTTCCCACTTAAAGTGGAGACAGTAATAGAACTCCCCTCATAGGGCTGTTATGAAAACTGAATGAGTAGGGGCCCCTGGGTGGCTCAGTTGGTTAAGTGTCCAACTTTGGCTCATGTTGCGATCTCACAGTTCATGAGATTGAGTCCTGTCTCGGGCTCTGTCCCGACAGCTTGAAGACTGGAGCCTGCTTCAGATTCTGTGTTTCTCTCCCTCTCTGCCCCTCCCCTGCTCGCACTCCGTCTCTCTCTCTCTCTCTCTCTCTCTCTCTCAAAAATGAGTAAACATTAAAGAAAATTAAAAAAAGAAAGAAAATTGAATGAGTAAATACATCTCAAATGTGTATAATAGTACCTGGCACATAGTGAGCATTACACAATTGTCTGCTGAAACTATTGTTATTATTATTCATGTTACAGTAGTTGGTTGTTACCTTTACTAAGACATGGTATACGCCCTCTAAATGAACTAAGCAGTACAAAAAGTGACCATTTTCATTGCACTAGTTCCCTGTGGCTAGCGTAACAAATTACCACAAAATCCCTGACTTAAAACAACAGAAGTTTATTCTCTCCCAGTCCTGGCGGCCAGAATTTCAGTATCAGTCTCACTGGGCTGAGACCAAGGGGTTGACAAGGCTGCACTCCCCCTAGAGATTCTCATGGAGAATCCACTCCTGGACTCTTCTGAGTCCTGGCAGCTGTCCACATTCCTTGGCTTGTGGCTGCACCCTTGTAATCTCTCCCTCTGTGTTTACATTGCCTCCTCATCTCTGTTGTCAAATCTCCCTCTGCCTCTCCCTTAGGATGACATTTATGGCTGGAGGTAGGGTCTGCCCAGATTCCCAGGATAATCTCCCCATATCAAGATTCTTAACATAATCATGTCTGCAAAGACCCCTTTTCCTTATAAGGTAACATTTATAGGTTCCAGGGGTTAGGACCTAATTATCTTTGGATAGCTATTATTCAGCCTACTACACCCATCCCTGGGGGTAGACTGAGGTTGTGTGGAAACTACAACATATATAACATTGAAAAAAAATGTTTATTTATTTTGAGAGAGAGAGAGACAGAGAGAGCCAGAATGCGAGTGGGGGAGGAGAAGAGGGGGAGAGAGAGAATCCCAAGCAAGCTCCACACTCAGCTCAGAGCCTGACTTGGGGCTCAGTCTCATGACCGTGAGATCATGACCTGAGCCGAAACCAAGAGTCAGATGCTTAACTGACTGAGCCACCCAGGTGCCCCCATATATAACATTTTTAAAAGGACATTTAGGTGTCTCTACAACAAACCTGTTAGAATATGCAGCCATATGCCAAGGCACTGTCTGTTCACCTGAAGTAGGTCCCAGAACTATGAGCATAGCATCTGTCATGAACTATAACATCTCTGTAGGGCCAACATACAAAGTCAAATCTATAAAATTATGACAAACATCACAACTTTGGAGGGAGGGGCTGCTGCTAGAAAATTACTGTGCCATTATGATCCAAATAAAATAGCTTATTAAAATGATTAGTAAGAAACAAGAGGGGCGCCTGGGGGGCTCAGTCTTCTGTGACCAACTCTTGATTTTTGGCTCAGGTCATGATCCCAGGGTTGTGGGATCGAGCCCCATGTCAGGCTCCATGTTGATTGTGGAGACTGCTTAAGATTCTCTCTCTCCCCCTTTCTCTCTCTCTCTCCCACCCTCAGCCCCTCTCCTGCTGATTGAGTATGCTCTCTCTCTCCAAAATAAAATAAAATTACAAAAGAAAAAAAGAACCAAGAACTAGATTTGATGATTGCAGTTATGGCTAAACATTGAAGACAACTGGCTCACTCTTGCTGGCCACAGGTACCTCCACTCAGACCCTGCACCTTTACTCTGTGCTCCACAGTAGTGAAGAAATGCACTTCTAGAATCAGGCCTAAGTTCGGGATCTGATGCTATTATGTGTTAACGATGTGACCTTGGACAAATCATTGCACCTCTTTGAGCCTGTTTCTTCATCTGTAAAATAGGCGTCATAAGAGTTCTTACCCTGCAGAGTTGCTTTGAGGTTTAAATAAGAATTCATGTAAAGTTCTAGCATGGCAATTAACATATGTAATAAGTGCTCAATAAACCATAATCACAATGTATTATTATGGACTAAATACTACTATTTCTAACAAAATTCTGTTATTCTATTGCAGTGGAAATATCCTCTCATCTTCAATTTCCTGATTTTCAGAGTGGGAGGAGTTTTTCCTTTGGGGACTGTGATCTCATGGGTGAAAGGCATTAACGCCACATAGAAAAAGCACGGGGTAGTGAGGGGTGGGGGGTGGACATCTGGGTGGCTCAGTCAGTTGAGTGTCCAACTCTTGCTTTCGCCCAGGTCATGATCCCAGGGTCATGGGATTGAGCCCCGCATTGGGCTCTGTGCTGGGTGTGAAGCCTGCTTAAGATTGTTTCAAAGAGGGGGCGCCTGGGTGGCTCAGTCGGTTGGGTGTCCGACCTCAGCTCAAGTCATGATCTCATGGTTCGTGAGTTCGGGTCCTACATAGGGCTCTGTGCTGACAGCTCAGAGCCTGGAGCCTGCTTCAGATTCTGTGTCTTCTTCTCTCTCTGCCCCTCCCCTGCTCACACTCTGTCTCTGTCTCAAAAATAAGTAAACATTGAAAAAAAAAGTGAAAAAAAAGATTCTTTCAAAGAGAGAGAATCTTTCTCCCTCTGCCCCTTCCCTGGTCACAAACACACCCTGCCTCTCAAATAAAATAAGAAGAAAAAGAAAAAACATGGAAAATAATGCAGTCTGCAATTCTGGTATCTGTGTCCTTGGGGTAAGAAAAAAAGAATGAAGAGAGTAAGGACTTCGTAAGCTAGTAAAGGATAGGAAGTAGGGCCTGAAATGTTTAATATGTGACTAAGAGCACTAACGTAGAGTGCCTGACGTTTGGGGAAATGAGAGTAAATTAAGAATTTAAATAGCAGAAGTCTAAAAAGGGGATGTAATCGATTCATTCTCCATAGGAATTCATTAAGTGATGAGAGCTTTGTGCTTAGGAGAGATGAAGGTTGAGAGGAGTTATAATGGCGACAGGGACATCATGATGAGCATAGACAAGGCCAGCACAATACAGCTCACCTTCATATACAGAACACCAGCCCTGGGACCAAGGTGAGGCATAAGGTAGACAAGGAGGACTAAAAACACAAGCAAGCTTTTGTTTAGGACAAGTAAGACCCTGTAAGTAACTCCAAGGCAGGGTTGTGTGTGGTTTCTTCTAGAATTTCCAGCAGTTAGCCCTGTACCTGGCATGCCATTGATAAATCTGGGCTGAAGGAACAAGTACATATATTCGACAGTAAAAATACTGGCAGGAGATGAGAAGTGGAACTAGAGACACTCTTCTAACCCTGTGATTCTGTCTCTGGTCTCACTTCAGTCCAAACCACCCTCCACACTGCCGCTCTGATCTTCCCAAAAGGCAGGCCCGACCCCATCACTGCTCCTGTGCTCCAATAGCTCTTCAGGGCCTTGCACAGTAAGTCCAAATTCCTTAGCTTGGCCAGCCAAGCCTTTGTATTTGCTGCTGACCTACTTTTCAGCCTTGTTTCTGCCACTACCCTACTCGTACGCTTTGTTCTGAACATGTCAGAATGTTTGGAACTCTCCAAGTATACTTGCTCTCCCATACACAAACACCCCACCTTGGTACATAATGTTCCTGTCTGAGCCACACTGTCCACCTGAGGACTCCTTATGCTCCTGTCGTCATTTAAAATGTCACTTTCTCTAGAAGGTGACATTTCTAAGCAGAATTAAGTGATCCTTCCTCTAAGCTCGCAAAACACCTTGCCCATACTCCTATTAATGGCATTAAGTACAATACCATAATCAACATTTCCACATCTGTCTTCCTTTATAAACCTCTGGGGTGCCAGGATTGGGTTCTAGTCATTTTTGCATCCCTAGCTACTAGCATGGGGGTACAGAGTTTTAAAAATGTTGAATAAATGAACAGATTTTAAAGACCCAAAATAGAAATAGAGCTTAAATCCTTGAGTGAACTAGCCTTAGTGTCCTTAGGCAGGACCCTAAGACAGTTAGGGATGGGCGGGTCCATCCCTATAACCAGAAGATCCCATCATGGATGGCAGCTACAGTACCCCCTCCAACTGTCCCTTGTTATCATGATCAGAGACAGAATTTGGGGCTCAACATACGACAGGCCTGCCCCTGTATGACATCCCCTGTCTTATATGATTCCCAACCATTTCTTACACTCTTTTGCCTTTGAGAAGACAATTTCATTTTCGTATGCTGTAGTGCCAGCATCTTTTGTGAAATAATCCCTATTTCAAAATGCTCCCAAAGCCAAGTTCGTCTCTCCTACTCCAATTCTCATTTTCTGTCTCTCTTACTAAGTAGAATGGAAAGCTTCAGGGCTAAATTAAGAATGAAAATAATCTGAGCCCACAGTACACAATGTCAGCATTCTTTCCTTTGTAGACAAGGATCTGCTGGAGCCAGGCTGCTCAGTCCTGCTCAACCCCAAGGTGCATGCCATCATAGGCATGCTCATGGATGACATGGATCCCTTGGTCACAGTGATGAAGGTAGAAAAGGACCCCAAGGAAACCTATGCTGATATTGGGGGGTTGGACAAACAAATCCAGGAAATTAAGGAACCTGTGGAGCTTCCTCTTACTCATCCTGAATATTATGAAGAGATGGGTATAAAGCCCCCAAAGGGGGTCATTCTCTATGGTCCACCTGGCACAGGTAAAACCTTATTAGCCAAAGCAGTAGCAAACTAAGCCTCAGACACTTCCTTAAGAGTGGTGGCTCTGAACTGATTCAGAAGTACCTAGGTGAGAAGCCCAAACTCATTCGGGAATTGTTTCCAGCTGTGGAAGAACATGCACCATCCATCATGTTTATTGATGAAATTGAAGCCACTGGAACAAAAAGATATGCCTCAAATTGTGGCGGTGAGACAGAAATTCAATGAACAATGTTGGAACTGTTGAACCAGTTGGATGGATTTCACTTGTGAAAGTCATGGCCACAAACTGAATAGAAACTTTGGATCCAGCACTTGTCAGACCAGGCCACATAGACAGGAAAATTGAGTTCCCCGGCCTGATGAAAAGACTAAGAAGCACATCTTTCAGACCCACACAAGCAGGATGATGCTGGCCGATGATGTGGCCCTGGATGACTTGATCATGGCTAAAGATGGCCTTTCTGGGACCAACATCAAGGCAATCTGTACAGAAGCTGGTCTGATGGCCTTGAGAGAATGTAGAATGAAAGCAACAAATGAAGATTTCAAAAAATCTAAAGAAAATGTTCTTCATAAAAAAAAAAATCTAAAGAAAATGTTCTTTATAAAAAACAAGAATGCACCCCTGAGGGGCTCTATCTGTAATGACCACATTTGCCTTCAAGGAAATGGTCAGGAGTGTCCCAGCTCCTGGGGGGGATGAGTTTGGGGAAGTTACCCAGAGGAACCCATGTTCCAGTTGATCTTTCTTAGCAAAACCTCCTGTGTACCTTTTTGAGTGTGATGTGCAGGATGCCCACTGGGCTGCCTTCATCTGTTGATCATGTACAGTGCTTTCCCCCCAGTAAAGCAAACTCCTTCTCAAAAAAAAAAAAAAAGGAAGAAAGAAAGAGAATAATTTGAGCCCAAACTTACTGTGCAACTTTAGGGAAATTTTACCTCTATACATCTCAACTGGCTCTTCCTTCAAATGGAATCAACCCTACTCTCTAGGAGGACACAGGAAGTAATAAGAGGTACAACTTACATGGTACTTATTATGCACCTCACACGTATTAACCTGTTTAATTCTATACTTCTTCCAGCTAGGTACTATTATTATCCTCACTGTGCACAAAGAGACTGGAGCAGAGGGGGGAAGGACTTGAAGAAAGCTGTGAAGCTCCAGTGAACGAGTGGTAGAGGCAGAGCTGGGACCCAAGCGGTCTGGCTCTCGTGTCCATGCTGTTAACCATTACCCTCTACTTCCCTCTCTGCGGGCCACTGAAAGGCACCATACACAGTACAAAACTCCAGCATATTAAAGTACATGGGGAGACGCTGAAGGGTAGGCCTCAGATATGTGACAGTGTTACACATTTCAACCCAAATGCATTTTACAGCCAAGATTTTAGACCTCAAATCACCCATCATTTGTAGCTAAAATATTAGGGTCTCTTTGGATTGTAGCTCTCTAGGAGATGGATTTGTCCTTAACTGGTACTACACCTACAATTCAGATGACACTGTCACTAGATGAATATCCACCTTGAGGTGTGGCTTTATGGATCAATTTTCACGTTAGGTTTTTCTCAAGAGCAATGACCTGAGAATACAAAAATAGAAAATTCACTTGTGCTCATGCTTTTACTACAAATAGAATTTTACTTTTTCTAAGTTTATTTATTTATTTTGAGAGAGACAGAGAGACGGGGGGGCAGACAGAGAGAGGGAGAAAGAGAATCCCAAGCAGGCTCCACACTGTCAGCACAGAACCCTATGAGGAGCTCGATCTCACGAACCATGAGATCATCACCTGAGTAGAAATCAAGAGTCGGACACTCAACCGACTAACATGACATAACATAAAAGAATTAAAAAAAAAAAAAAAAAAAAGCATTGGGGCACTTGGGTGGCCCAGTCAGTCAAGTGTCTGACTTTGGCTCAGGTGGTGATCTCACGTTCATGAGTTCGAGCCCCACGTTGGGCTCTGTGCTGACAGTTCAGAGCCTGGAGCCTGCTTCAGATTCTGTGTCTCCCTCTCTCTCTCCACCTCCTCAACTCACACTCTGTCTCTCTCTCTCAAAAAATGAATAAACATTTAAAAAATTTAAAAAGCATTAAATATTTAGGTCCATATATTACCTTCTATTTCAAAAAATTTATTTAGACAAAAATTTAAGACCATCCACTAGATATGATACAGTACCTTCAAACTATTATCAATCCTTATAACCATATTCCCATCTGGGCAATGGGCCATTTAGAAAGTACTTAATAAACATGTGTTGAATGAATGAATGCTATTTCAGAGATGGATTCAGTGCTCTACATTTCCAGAAGTTTCCTCGGAAGGAATAGGTGCCTTGTAATAGTCATTTTGCTCTGGAAAACTCTACTACTCAGCCCTGTTTCAAGAAGGAGAACTTACTCCTCCAGTCTCTAGAAGAGCCTAAAGCCACCCTTATCTGTACCCATGGTTTCCACATTGTTTTCTTCCCCCATCAAAAAGAGAACAGAGAAAGATCAGGTTACATTGCTTTCTTGGGCCTGTATACATTCCTGTGAGGTTCTCTCTTCTGTCAGGAAAGGTCTCCCTGGCAACCATATTTACACACTCACTTAATTCCCTCCCCTCCTTGGATTTGCTGGTTGGTATAAAAATTAATTTGCATTGAATTGCTTAAGTTTACAAGTTAATCAGTTTAACAGACTCACAAAATTTTACAATTTGGTTTCTGGCCAAAATTCACTTCTTAAGGGGCCTGTCTCCTCTCTTTTGAAATCTGAATGGAATTCTCTTCAGTTCAATACTTTTCAACACATACAGTTTCTGGTTATAGGTAGAGAAAAGAATAGTCTCCTAAGGGCATCTGGCCAATATTATTAGAAAGATCAAGACAGGAAGAGGAACCTTAATTCAGAATAAGCAAGGGGTCAAATTCACAAAGATCAGCTATGATGAGGAGCTGGAAAAGACGAGTCAAGGAGCAAGACAAAATGGGCCATATGAAATGAAGAACTCAGGCCTAAGATTCTGGGTGATCAGAGTTCGGGACCTGGATAACAGGAATGGAACATGCGACTCAAGAATGGAGTGTCACTAATTCATCACCCATGTATTTATTAAGCATCAAATAGTACTTGGTGCTGGGAATACAGCAGTGAATAAGCCAGACCCAGGTCCTGCCTTCATAAAGTTTATAGTCAAATATTTAAATAGTGAACCAATGCTGGCTTTGTTATTGAGCCAAGTATCTTTGGGCTAGGGGCTTGTTATACAATTTCCTACAAAGGTCAGAACTGGTTTCAGAGTATGGATGGAACAGGGACTTAACCCAGACAAGTTCAACAAGTCCTCCCTGGAATAGGTGAGTTGGTGTGTCAACAAGTCTTTGACATATACAATGGTTTCTTTACATCTTCAACAACGTGACACTTGAGCCTTTAGACAGGGAGATGAAGAAGGGTATATTTATCATAGGGCATAAGGCTAAATACTTTGTAGTATATATAAGTTTTCTAGAGTAGAAAGTATATAAAGGTATAAGATATTTTTAAGCATATTCAACAACTATTTATTGAGCATCAGCTATGTTCAAGGAATGGTTTGAGGAATTGCAGCTACAGATATGAAAAAGACCTGGTGCCTAGCAATTACAACACTGTGGTAAGTGCTATAAGGACATGTTAAAAGTACAAAGGAAGACCAGAGAGTAAGGATACTAATTCGTTAGAAGCAAGTTGGGAAATGCTTCTGAGATACAATGCTTGAACTGACTCTTAAAAGATAGAGATGTTTGTTGCTTTCAGCTGATAAATTTGGTGGTAATTTGTTACACAGCAGCAGATGACTACTACAGGACCTTATGGAGACTATACCACCAGCACAAGTAGGAGACCATGGAGAACACCTGGCCATTGAAACTTTGTTTCATGACATATGCCATAGGGTTATACTCTAAATCTCTTTAAAACTATAAAGAGTTTTTCTTAGGCTCACCTGGTCCATGTTGGGAGTAGAAAGTGAGAACAGGAGTACAGCCACTCTGGGAAACAGTATGGAGATTCCTCAAAAAATTAAAAATAGAACTATCCTACAACCCACCAATTGCACTACTAGGCATTTATCCAAGGGATAAAGGTGTGCTGTTTCGAAGGGACACATGCACCCCCATGTTTATAGTAGCACTATCAACAATAGCCAAAGTATGGAAAGAGCCCAAATGTCCATCGATGGATGAATGGATAAAGAAGATGTGGTGTACATATACAACGGAGTATTACTCGGCAATCAAAAAGAATGAAATCTTGCCATTTTCAACTATGTGCATGGAACTGGAGGGTATTATGTTAAGTGAAATTAGTCAGAGAAAGACAAAAATCATATGACTTCACTCATATGAGGACTTTAAGAGACAAAACAGATGAACATAAGGGAAGGGAAACAAAAATAATCTAAAAACAGGGAGGGGGACCAAACAGAAGAGACTCATAAATATGGAGAAAAAACTGAGGGTTACTGGAGGGGTTGTGGGAGGGGGGATGGGCTAAATAAATAAAGGGAACTAAGGAATCTACTCCTGAAATCATTGTTGCACTATATGCTAACTAATTTGGATGTAAAATTTAAAAAATAAAAAATAAAATTAAAAAACAAAAAAGAAAGTGAGAACAGGCACTCTGAATGGGAATGACACAGGTAATGGGAGGAAGCAACACAATCACAGTCTTGTCTGATATCCTCCACAGAAGGATCTAAGCTGGCTGGTGCTGGGACCTGGTCAGGTAGTCAGCTAGCATCAAGTGCTATAAGCACTTGGTCAGTACTGGTCAAATGATTACACAGAGGGACCGGGAGTGGGAGGAGCAAGAGGGTAAGGAAAAGTTGTTTTTTGAGAGAGCAATAATCGTGAGGACCAGAAAAACTTCATTTGGTGTCAGTGCCAAGTAATGACTGTAAAGCCAAAAATAAGAGATAATATCCAAGATTAAGTTTTCCTGGCTTCCATGATTCATGTGGGTAGATAAAGGAATAGAGCAGGCGACGAAGATTAGGGTGAACATGGACATTCAAGACACATGAGGTAAATGGGGCTGCATGGTTCACAGCTTCTGGGTAGTCCCCGGTATGGGGGTGCAGGGGAGGCATCAGCCTGGCTAAAAAGACATCAGATCAGGGCAGACAAGTTGTATTATACCTGTCCAACCCCAATTTCTGTTTCAGTAGGTTAAAAAAGGTCGCCATAGCTTCCTACAAGCAAATGGGACTATTTGACTACAAAAGGAATAGAAATGAACTCATTTCTTATTTAAATTGGGAGTAAAGACAGCAGCAGGACTATAACTCTACCTAATAATACTCTCAAGACTCGATGGATGAGTTTCCAGGAGCCATTCCGGGTAAATAGTTCCTTGCCTCTTTATTCTCTATTTTCCTACTGGCTATCTACTTGAACTTCAAAATATCCCCCCTTTGCCTTTTCCATCAGGAGTCCAAAGTGAGAAGCCCACAGGAAAATGTGACCGTGCACCATGACACAACAAGGACTTAGATACACTACACAATCAAAACAAGGGACCCAGCACAACATGCTTTTCCTGCTTTAGGCAAAGTATCAATACCTGCAGGCAGAACTCGCTGCCTGATTTGTGGGGCCCAGTGCAAAATGAAAAAGCAGGGCTTTCATTAAAAATTATTAAGGGGCACCTGGGTAGCTCAGTTGATTAAGCGTCCAACTCTTGATTTTGGCTCAGGTCATGATCTCATGGTTCACGAGTTTGAGCCCCATATTGAGCTCTGTGCTGACAGGGCAGAGCCTGCTTGGGATCCTCTCTCTTCCTCTCTCTCCGTCCCTCCCTCTTCCTCTCTCTCTCAAATATAAATAAACTTAAAAAAAAATATTAAGAATTTCAAGGTAACAACAACAGAGCATTAAACCAAATGAGGAGATGCAGGGAGAAGAATGCCCTTCTAAATGCAGGGCCCCGAGAGGTTGCATAGGCTGCACACTCATGAAGCTGGCCCTGCCTTCAGGGACTATTACAGCATGGTCCTTTAGAAGAGCTTTAGAGTCTGAGTTGGGTCCAAATCCCAGATCCCCTATGTGATCTTAGGCAATTTATTTAGCCTCTCCATGCTTCCGAGATATTGTATGGTTGTAATCCAGTATTGTGAAGATTAAGTGGGATAATGAATAGAACGTATACAAAGTGTTTAGCACATAGTACGCACTCAATAAGTGGTAGCTGATCTATTATTGTTCAATGAAATATGCAGGTAACTGTCAGAGCAGTAAGTTTAGGAAATGAATTACTGAACTGCTATAAAGGACATGAAAGCATGAGACTGAGGTTCCAAGAAAACTAAAATAATGAAGCAGACAAGGAAGATCAAATCTTTTGCTTGGCTCTTCTGCCTTCTCTGACCACTTTCCTACTTCTCTTTTGCCATTTTTTATAAAGTATACAAAGGGTGATCTGCACGCGGTCCCCATTTCCTAACCACATCTCATGGCACATCTTTTTTCACTCTGGTGTTTAATATCCCCGTGGCCACCCCCATGGGTGAACACCCGCCATCGGCGAGAACTAAAGCTATTGTTCTCAAAAAGTTACTAATGACCCTATGTTTACTAAATGAAATGGGCATTTCCCACTTCTCTGTACAATTTCATACTGGTGACCAGTTCCTCCAGCTTGAAACCCTCTCTTCTGACTTTGGTGATATGCGCTCTCATGGCCAACAGAATGACTACTCAGTCTCGCATCTCTCAGGTACACAAAGGGAACGCATTTGTTGGATGAATAAATAAGATGGTTCCTTGGCTTCTCTGATATTCCTTTTTTTCCTACCATACTGACTACATTTCTTCTTCCTACCTACCTAAATGTGGGCAATCTTCAAGCTTTAGCCGCTGGTCCTCCATACTTCTGTTTCTATGCTGCTACCACTGGTGGGCAAGCTAATCACATGGCTTCAGTTATCATCATCTATACACAATACTCCTTGACTTCTCTGTTTTGAGCATAAGTCTCTCACTTCCAAATACTTATGGGACATGTCCACTTGTAAGTTCCAGTATCACCTCAAGATATTTTGCACCTAGTGGACTCCCTGGGTGGCTCAGTCAGTTAAGCATCTGACTCTTGATTTGGGCTCAGGTCATGATCTCATGGTTTGTGAGATCAAGCCCCAAGTTGGCTCTGCACTGACAGCGTGGAGCCTGCTTGGGATTCTCTCTCTCCCTCTCTCTCTCTGCTCCTCCCCACTCTACCCCTCCCTGCTCTCTCTCTCTCTCTCTCTCAATAAATAAATAAATAAACATTTTTTAAAAAGGTATCTAGCACCTAGCATTTCCTCTTCTCCCCAAACTGGTTTTCCTTTTTGTCTTATCTCTGTTAATCTTGTCAACCATCTTCAAGGCTAGATCTGATTTTTCCTTGTTTCTTGACCTCTGTATCCAGTCAGTCATAGAGTCCTGTTCATGTTTCCTTTATGATACTTATTGAACCCATCTTTTTATTTTCACTCCATCACCCTAATTCTTTACCCCCTCACACCTAGGCTACTTAAATAATGTACTAGCTGGTTGTACAGTTCTCTATCCCTACTAAAGTTAAAAAAACACTTTTTTTAGCGTTTATTTATTGAGAGACAGAGCATGAGCGGGACAGGGGCAGAGAGAGAAGAAGACAGAGAATCCAAAGCAGGCTCCAGGCTCTGAGCTGTCAGCATGGAGCCCAACGCGGGGCTTGAACTCACGAACCATGAGATCACGAACTGAGTCGAAGTCGGACGCTTAACCGATTGAGCCACCCAGGCACCCCATCCCTACTAAAGTTTATTCTCCACACTGTTGTTGAGACTCTTCTTAAAAAGACTCTCATAACCCCACATTTCCCTAACCAAACATCTTCAGACTTTCCATCATACAGGATAAAGTTCTAACTCCTTAGTTCAGTATTCAATGCCTGTTAAAATCTGGCTGCAGCCAACACTTCTAGTCTTAGAACTTCTCCACTTAAACCTTTTGATCCTGCCAGATTGGTCCCTGAAAACTTTCTTCCATACTCCAGTCCTGTGTTTTATAAACATGATTTCTCCCATCTGGAAATTCCTTCCACCCTCCTTCTCTCTATAGAACAAAATTCACGATGCCTCTAAAAAACGCCTTCCTTGGGAATCACAGTCCATAATGATCTTTCTCTTGCTTCAACTTCTATAATACCGCATGTTTCATCACTTTGAAAACTTACTGAATGGCTGCTTGACATTTAATCCTCACAACTCCATGAGGTGGGTGACATTATTACAGATGAAGAAACAAAGTCAACTAACTTGTCCAAGTCACATAGCAAGTAACTGCTGGAACTGGGATCCAAATCCTTGTTTAGCAGAGAATAATTCCCAGACGACACCACCTCTCTCATTTTCCTGTGTTTTCCAAACCACAAATACAGCACAGAATTTGCACACAAGCAGGTGCTCAGTAAACATGGTGATCGAGAAAATTGCTTAAATAGCACCCGTGACTCTCTAGCACTTACAGAATTGTCCATCTTAGCAGTCCACATTAAGCACATCACCTCTTTACATCGCTTCCTCTGTAATATAGTTCAAGACCGGGGATTTGCCAAAAATTCACCACTATCCATTCTAAAAATAAATGTTGGTTTAAACAAAGCTAAAAGGCCTTTATCTGATTCGAACATTAGGTGAGCTTTGGGGATGCCCACTGTAACACCGCTAGGCCCATCATCACTATTTCCAAATGATTAGGAAGTAAAAATAGGCTGGCTAGTTGATGGCTTATGAGGTAAAATGGACTATTTATAGTTCTGGAGGTGGATGCTAAGGCAGCAGAACAGGATTTCTCTGCTTTGGTAGCTAAGCCCTCAGTAAAAGAGGCCCAATAAAAGTGCATCATGGATGGAAAATGGGATCAAAAGAGGGTAATAGGGAGAGAACAGAAAGAAGGAAATGCTGGAAATATTCTATTGAGGAGACAGCGCTGTCCTTTTCTGAATAGTTGCTTGAAGCTGTCAGATCTAACCCTGTCCTCTGCAGCTGGCACCGTGTAACAGAGGACTCTGTCACTCCTGCATGATTCATGGTCTCAGTCCTGAACTGCCTGTCCTGACCCATATCACAGGCCAGATCCTCTCTTGCTCCAGATCCTCCCAGCTTGTGACCTTATTACTCACTTCCTCAGGTCTCAGAAATCTGACCTCACAGATTTGACATTCAGCATTGCTTCCCTGGTTATGACCTGTATTTTCCTCTTGCTGTATGGAATGAGGCTCAGAAAAACTGATGAGGGGAAAAAGTGGGGAGGAAGAACAATACGAAGGAAAATAAGAGGAAGAACAATAAGAAGGAAAATTATAGTGGCAATTAGAAATTCTAGATTACTTTTGGGAAGTTACTTCATTGAGAAAGGGAAAAGGCCATGGCTGCAATATGAAGCAATTACCTAGAGATACCACACTCTTCAGCTGTATTTACTGTTTCCTCTTTTTTGGCTGCCCTTCCTGTCCTTCTCAATCTTCTCTGCAAGGCAAACTCCTATTCATCCTTCAAGATCTTGCTTAAACATGTTCTTTTCTGGAAAGCCTTCTCTGACCCTCTCAGACAGCTAATTGTTTTCTCCTTTGTGTTTCCACAGCTCTTTATATACACATCTATTATGCGATCACTTTTACTGGCAATTTTATTTGTCTCTCCCACTACTTCTTTGAGGACAAGGACTAATTATCTTATTCATCTCTGCATCCCCAAGACATAGCACAAGGCACAGCAGAGTGCCTGGCATATAGCAAGTGTTTGTTGTTCTGTGATGAAAGACATCAAGAACAATATGAAAGTACAATTTGCACTTCCCTTGCAAAAATCAAATTGGTTCCTAGTACTTTTCATGTGTAGCCCCGTTTTTTTCCCTGATTTGGAAGAAACGACTTTAGACTCATAAAGGAAATTCTATTGATATATCTGGCACATTAGCCAGTTTTTCATCCCCATTGATGATAGCAGCATCCCCCCTCCCCCCCCCAACCACCACCACACCACATACACCCACACCCACACACTTCCATGAAGCTCCCAGGGCAAGCTTAACATTAGTGGCACATGGTCCATCCTACCATTTCTGTTGTAGTGCAAGCTAAATGACACCGTGAGCCTAAAGCTGCCACAGATCTTAGCGAACTGGTGGTGGTTGGGGGGGGGGGGGGGGGAGGGTGGATAATTAAAAGAACACACTTCTGTAGCAGACCTAGAAGGGTGAGGAAGAAAGATGAATTTAAACCTTGCCTTATAAGAAATTTGTTAGAAACTCACGCAAAACAGCCGCTTCCTCTGGACATGACAGACCCGATCCAGGTGTCCGGCAGTGACCTTTGCCCATGAGTGTCAGGTCATCACCCAGCACAGAAAACAAGGGGCCAGTGCCTTTCCTGGGCATCCCTCCTTCTCAAACCTGGCAAATCTTGGGGCCTGCTTTTTCTTTAGGGGATTGTCCTCTCCTCCCAGCACCGACAGTCCCCAGTTCCCTCCGCCAGTGCCCCCTAAGCACCAATCTCGCCTTCGTCCCACAAGGGGCCCCAGCGTGACTCCGGGTCAAAAGTGCCGGCGGCTGGGCTGTCAGGCCCGGCTGTGTGGGGGACGCCGAGGTCAGGCCGGACCCCAGGGTCTCCTCACACTCTGTGGGACGAGCTCAGGGGACGCAGGCCGCGCCAGGCCACGGGCTGCCTCTGCGCGGGCCTCTGCGCGGAAGGGGCTCAGCCCCGGAGAAGCCGCGCGCGCGCGCGCCGGTGCTCCAGCCGGTCCCCCCGCAGCCTGCCGCAAGTGCCGGCCCCGCAGCTGCTCCGCAGCCCTGGTCGCCGCTGGGTCCCCGCACCCCGCGCGCCGCGGCCGGTCGCTCCGCCGGCCGGACTGCTGGGTGCCCACGCGGGCCCCGCGCCGCGGATCCCGGGTCAGGCCGCCCGCCCGCCCGCCGCCTGCCTGCGGTGCCCACGGCAGTGCCCCGCCCCGCGCGGCCCGACCCGGCCGCCGCGCCCCGGCCCGGCCGTGACAGCTGGGTGCCCAAAGGGTTAAGCCGGCAGCGCGGCGGCTCGAGTGCCCCGCGCGCTGCCCGTCCGCCGCGAGCCGGCCCCAGCGCGCACGCGCCCGCCCGTTACCTGCGGTCGCGTTCGCGCTCCTCCTCCACCTGGCCGATCTCTCCCGGGGGCCGCCCCTCAGCCCGCCCCCTCGGCTCGGCGCCGCGCACCCTGCTGGCTACTCGGACACAGCCCGGGGAGGAGGGGCGTGGGGGCGATTACCATATATTAGCATACCAGCGCGCGTCACGTGCCCGTTCCAGCCAATGGTCACTCTGGAAGGCGGGGATTGGGGCGAACACGCCTAGGTGCTGCTCCGGGCCTGAACCGGTGGTCATGGCAACGGCTGGGAGGGCGGGGGAGCGGGGAGGCACCGGAGCCCAGTGGCCCCGCGGGAGCATCTCCACTACCTGAATTCTGTGTGGAGACACCGTGCACTTTTCCCACCCTGCGGAGGGAGAGGGTCTGAATTTGGCTCCTCTCAGAAGGATTCAGACTCAGCAAATAGTTACCGAGCGCTTACCACGTGCCTAATACTTTTCTGCTGGACATGATTCTCGGGGTAACCTTGAGA
Organism: Acinonyx jubatus; assembly: GCF_027475565.1. Taxonomy (NCBI): domain Eukaryota; kingdom Metazoa; phylum Chordata; class Mammalia; order Carnivora; family Felidae; genus Acinonyx; species Acinonyx jubatus. The sequence continues at coordinate 25,044,523 of NC_069381.1, forward strand.
TGTCAGTACTGTTAACCCCACTTGATAGAAGGGAAAGTGGAGGCTCAGAGAGGCTAGGTCACTCACCCAAAGTCACACAGCCACACCAAATGTTAAAAGTGGAGGTCTGAGCCCATTTCTGACTTCAGGCCAGGACTCTCTTGAGTTGTTTTCTCCAGCAGGGGTCTCCCAGCACCTCCTCACAATTTCAGGTATACTAAACGTCTGGAAGATACTCATACAACCCTTGTACAGTGCTTTAGTGTTTCTTTACAAAGACCTTTGAGGTTAGTAGGCAGAGCAGTTATATCTCTATTGCAGATGAGGAGAAATGAGGCTTAGAAAGGTAACATGACCTGTCTCAGGTCAAATAGCTATTAAGAGCTAGTACTTAATTTCTATGATTTATACTCAAACTCACTACTTTATAAACTTTTAAATTCAATCTTCTCAATGCAGTGGTGTTGCTATGACCATTTTACAGATTAAGAAACTGAGGCTTTAGGAAGCTAAGCAAATTACCCAAGGCTACACAGCTAGTTAATAGCAGATTTAGGTTCAAAGCTAGGTTTATCTGGCTCCAAACTAGTCTCATGAAATCTTGTTGCACCAGGTTCATTTCATTTAGGCTTGGACTTGGACTTGCAGAACAGAACTTTCCCACCTCTCCTCTTAAAATGTGACTACGTTCTCTCTTGCACCAGCAAAATATCAAGTGACAAATGATATGCGTTAAGGTCACAGGCTAAATATTAAAAGAGAACAGAGTCACCCCTGCAAGGTAGGAAGTACACTGTATAATTCCCTGCCTCTTGATTTTTACCCCTAGAGATTTGATAGTTTGCCTAAAGGCAGAGTAGTTTAAAAATATTAGCATCTGCATTTGGACTTTCCTTCTGCTCCTCCCTTTAGGTTAGCTCAGTGGCTTTCTGATTACTGGACAAGGCCATTTGCCTCAAATCAAATATGCTAAACTTTATAGGCATTTTAAGGGATTATTAAAGGTAACTTTGAATATATGTACATTTCATCTTATTGGGCTGATTTAAAACCCAATTTCCTCCTAAGCTGTGACTGTTTGGTGTTCAAAAGCACAACCATGGAGGCAGACTTATGTGGAATAAAATCCTGACTTGGCTACTCACTAATGTGTGACCTTGGCTAAGTTACTTAACCCCTCTGTGCCTCAATTTCCTCATTTGTAAAATAGGACAGGAATGGCGTGAGAATTAAATGGGTTAACATATAAAAAGCATTTAGCACAAGTAAATGGCTCACAGTAAAACTTCCATAATTGTTAGCTGTTATTGCCCCAGGAGCTTTCATAGGAACTGACAACCCCCATGTACAGAATCTCTCCAGGTTTCCTGGCTAGCTTTGAAATGTTGAAGCTGCCCCCCCCCCCCCAATCCCTCGTAGCATATTAAACAGTCTGTTGTGCTGGTGAAGGCTTGTTATCTCTCCAATGACATTCCCTCTTCTTAGGATCATAAATAATTCCTGGACTCAAAGGAGCTGGTTTCTCCTGCACATCTCCTAGCACCAAATTACCAGAGTGGCTCCTTGCAGAAGGGGATCTTGACAAACAGCGGAGCCATAAGTCAGGCTCCTTGAAACACTTTTATGAGCGCCTTAATGAGGGAGATGAGCTGTCATCAGGCACTCGTCCGTCCTTCCTGGCCACAGGAAATGAGCTCTTTGTGCTCAAAGGATTTCCAAAGCTGAGGAGCAAAGAGTTTTCAGGAAGTGGGGCAGGGATGAAAAGCTGTTGACTCAGAGAATCCCAGGGCTAAACAGCCCCCATCCTGCCATTCACCTTATAGGGTCAAATTACTCATGGTCTTATTGCAGCAATAGCACCAAAGGGTGGCTTGTGTGGGGGGTGTTAATTCTCTCGCCCCTCTTCCCCCCGGCATATACACTTGGGCAGCCAACCCACCACCACCCCAAAAGATAATGCTGTATAGAACAATGGTTAAGAGCATAGTCCCTTGGAGCTAAAGAAGCAAGTGTGAGCCCTGCCTCCCCTACCTTGGAAAAGTTGCTTAACCTCTTTGTGTCTCAATTTCCACATCTGTAATATGGGAATAATACAGTACCCACCTTTGAGTCTCCTGTGAGGATAAATGAGTTACTGACATAAAGTGCTTGGAATGCCCTATATTTGCTAATGAAATGTATTGCTAATGTATTTGCTAATGAAACAAAATAAACATGTAAGTCCAGTACAAACAATGTACTTTTGAGGCAACCACAGCCTTAAGCAAAGTGCCCTAGGCCCTCTCTCTGTCCCTCAACTATATGCTGTAGGCTGCCCTCCCCATTCTGACTTGTAAATAAAGATTGCCCAGGAATAAGAATGTGTGCTTAAGGACTCTAGTTTGAGCCTTGACTCTGCCACTTGTCCTCGTTCTGTGAGCTTGGCCAAGTTTTTACATTCCTAAGCCACAGTTATGTTATTTGTAAACTGAGACTAACTTCCTCCCAGAGTTGCTCTGAGCGTTTGATCAGATAGTGTCTGGCAAGAAGTGATGGGGTCCTGCTTGATCATAATCACCTTGCTCGTTTACTGAACTGTTTCTGGTGAATATCTTTGCTCTCCTACAATGAAAATAACATTTATTGAGCACTTACTCTGGCCTTGTGTTATATACATCATCTTATTTAATACTTAAAATAAGACAAAGGCCCAGAGGGATGAAGTAACTTGTCCAAGGTCACAGTGGAAAGCGGTGGCGGGACCAGGATTCAAGCTGGACCGATCTTCGAGTCCATGCCAGTCACCCACCATACCGCAAGCCCACCCGTTCTAGCATGGCTCATACAATTCACGGCATGTGTGTTCTATTTCTTTAGGATTCCTCCCCCATCCACAGGCACATGCTCTCCCCCAGTGCCCAGCAACACCCAGCACCATAAGTGTTCCACATACTCTTACTGAAGGACTGAAAGTGAATGGCGGTGACATTTAATAGGGATGATAGTCCCCTTTTGGGGGCTGTCCCCAGTGGGGAAGGAAAGCAGCTGGGAACCCTCCTCTCCACCCCCAGCATCCTCTTCCTGCTAACTAACAGTATGGAAGGCCTTCTTCCTTCCCCCACGGGGGTGTCAGGCTTCTTGGTTTCAGAGATCCACAATAGGCACAACGATGACTCATCTGCAGTGAACATTTGGAGAGCTGTCAGGGCCGCTGGTGCTTTTTAGGGCTCTGTTAACATGCATCAGTGGCGTGATTTCCAAATAACGGCCTTGGAGACCTATATTAGTTTCCTAGGGCTGCCATAAACCACAAACTAGGTGGCTTAAGACAACACAGATGGATTCTCTCATAATTCAGGAGCCAGAAGTCCAAAATCAAGGTCTCAGCGGGGTCAGTTTCTTTCTGGGGGCTCGAAGAGAGAATCTATTCAATGCCTTTCTCCTGGCTTCTGGTGGCTGCTGGCAATCCTTGGCATGCCTTAGCTTGTAATGCATTACTCCAATCTCTGCCTCCACTCTCACATGACACTCTCCCTGTGTGTCTATGTCCCAGTTTCCCTCTTCTTGTAAGGACACCAGTTCTCTTGGAGAAGGGCCCACCCTCATTCAGTATAACCTCATCTTACTTTGATTACCTCTACAGACCCCAGTTGCAAATAAGGTCACATTCACCAGTACGAGGGGGTTAGGACTTGAACATATCTTTTCTGAGGGACACAATTCAACCCACAAGAATATGTGCAGAGGAGATGAAAAATGAAGGAAGGGGATGAAGAGAAAGGGGAGGTTGTCCATAAGGGGCAGATCATATTTGAATAATAGAGGGTGACTATGGGTCCCATAGGAATGAGACTAAAGTTTTTCTTTTTGGCCAATCTCGTTCTTTCCCAAAGATGTCTCCAGCTCATAGACTCACCATACCAGAGCTAGAAGAGACTTTAGAGATTCATTCATTCATTCAACAGACATTTATCAAATACTCTTTGGGCAGCTGGGCATTCAGAGAGGACAGAAATGGTCAGAGGGAACTGAGGTGCAGAGAGGGAAGATGAGTTGTCAAGGATTCCACATCAAACTAGAGGACAGCCAAGAACATAATGGGGTAGCCCAAGCCCCAATCCTGAGCCTCTCTGATGCCTACCAAGAAGGCTACCCACCCCCTGGGTCTAAACATCTGGTGCACAGACAGATCTAGGTTTCTAAAAGGTGTTTGTGTCTGAGGCTCATTACTGGCTTCCCTAAACTTCCATAGGCAGATCCCGTCATTGAGAGACTTCGGAACCTTGGACAAAGCTAGAGCCATCCCTTATCTGAAAGTGCAATCTTGCAGCCTTTTTTTCTTTTGGACCAATTGTTGGTTAACCTCTGACGCCTCACCTTCTCTGGATGCCGCAGCAGAATCAGGCATACAGAAACTCCACCTTTTTTGTCCCCAGTGCTGACAGGGAAACTGTCATGGAATTGGCTCTCAGTAGCCATTTACTCAATGAGTGAAAGAACATTGTTTCAGTTGGGATGAAGGCCTGTTTATTTCTATTTCAACATTCCACGTTCAGTGATGGTCACAGAGTTGGTTTGAGATTACCTGAATTCCACCCTGAAAGTCACAGTTCTTTTAACATGAATATTCCATTTGTCATTACATCATTAGAAGAGGTGGCATCCTGCTCCCATTATTGGTGGCCGATGCAAATACTGTCTTGCCTCAGGCTGTCATCCTGTGAGACTTCAGCCTGGAGCAGTGAGACTGAAAACCCAGGCGGGCTGGGGTCAGAGATGGGGTCAACCCAGCAGGAGTTGTCAGATCAGAGCAGGGGTGAGAAGGAGGTCAGATGGGAGATCAAAGTCCAGGAACTAGGCAGGTACACAGAGTTCCAAGGATGGTGGCCAGTGGCTGGAGCCCCTTCAGAAAATGTCTCATGGGCAGGTCTCCTGAGTTGGCCTTCTGCTCACAGGTTCTTTGTGATTGACCTGGGTTTGGGTTCCCCCCTCACAAAGAGGACACAATCCATCAACATTATTCAGCAGGCCTCATGTTCACATGATCAGACAAACTTGAAAATCCCGGAAGCAGACTTATTTGTTCTAGTCACGCAGCCCCAGGCTTGCTGCTACTTTTTAGATCCGCAGTCTGACTCTGGCTGTGCATCAGAACCACCTATTTGAAACTTGTTCAAATGCAGATTCCCATGTCCCTCCTCAGAGGATCTGATTCTTTAGGTCTGGGGTGGGCTGCTGACATCTTGAGAGGCTGTATGATGCGGAGGTTGCACTCGGAGGCTCCGGAGCCAGGCTGCTTAGATCTGTAATGGTTCTGCCACTAACCGGTGACCCTGTTGGTACTTCTTCATCTTTCTGTGCCTCAGTAGCTTATCTATAAAAGGTAATAATAATATTCAGCTTATTGATTTGATGGCAGATTATTTAATATATGCCAAATCTCAAAATACAATAAATGTTATTTACTATTGTAATCTTTATTTTTACCCAAGTACAAGTGATTTAGAAACACAGTCCTTCCTCCCTCCCTCCCTTCCTCTCCCTTCCTCTCCCTTCCTTTCTTCCTCACTCCTTTCCTCCCTTCTTTCCTTCCTTCCTTCCTTCCTTCCTTCCTTCCTTCCTTCCTTCCTCCCTTCCTTCCTCCCTTCCTTCCTCCCTTCCTTCCTTCATTAATTACTGAGTGCGCCTACCTGCCAGGACCCATGCTAGACATCCACAGTCCTCCCCAGTTTACAGTCTAACAGGGAAGCCAGGATTGGGAAACACTGCTCTACTCACTGCCTTCCAAACTCTCATTGGAGTCTGAAGCTCTGGGCTTCCCGTCTGGTGTTCCTCCAGCCTAATTACCTTCATTTGCTCCTTGAAACGGAACATAATGGAAAGAACAAAGGAATCATTTGGATTTCGTTCGCTATTTTCTAGTTAAGTGACATCAGACAAATCACATGTAGAAGGTACCTTTGTCTACTGCTTCCTGTGTATCCATGTTCTAGAAATGGCTCTGCCTCTCCCCTAACCACAGAGCCAGGAAGAGAACAGCTAAACACACCTGTGATTCTGCCCCTCGCTCCAGGCCGCAGATTATTGGTCGGGGCAGGCAACTGACCCAAGCTGAGCCAATCACATCCCACCTTCAAGACCCTGGAGTGGAGCTAAAGCCTTGCTGCCTGCCTCTGGCTGCTTTCTTGAATGGAGGTGATGTTAGGAGCTGTTGGCAATGGACATCTTCTATCATACGTATTAGGAAAAAGAGCGAATCAGTCTGCAGCAAGAAAGAAAAGCAAAGCTCATGGTTGAATTTTCCAGGATGCTGAGGGTCCTAATTGCCTCCTTATGCTGTCCCTAACCTTAGATTCTGTGACACATCTTCTATCCTGATAATAAATTTCTCTTTGTGTTGAAGTCAGATGTAAGGCGTCTCTTGTTTTCCCCGCTGCCTGGAAGACAGGCTGTACCTCCAGCAACGTGTCTTCCATGTTCAAGAGATCAGTTTTTCAAGGGCAGCTCAAGGGAGAAGCAAATTCAGGTCTGGAGTCTTGGGGCCAAATTGCTTCTGTTCCTACTTTGAGCTTTTGGGTCAAAGAACTTGAGGAGCACAGAGGTCAGGGTCTTGAACACTAGAGGGGACCTGGCCAGGCCTTTCATGGGAGGGACCCCTATTTCTAACTCTCCTTAATTAAGGAAGAATCTTCCAGAGAGCCACAGTCTCTCCTGCCACGTGGTCCTGCTCTGTTCTTTTATATTCACAATTCCTCAGACATGGACACCCCTTTCCAAATTGAGCTGCATTTCTGCCACACACTTGGAGCTGGTTATTAGGATATGTCTCTGTGTCTTGGGGATAGGGGTTTGGATGGGAACAGGAAGGTGGAGTACAGCCATTCCTGTTCTAGTATGTTCTGAACTTCTGGTGTTTTTGGTTTTTGTTTTTTGTTTTTTTTTTTTACCTCAGGCCTGCCTCTCCTAGCATGTCACAGGGATGATTGATGTTCCTTTCCCCAGCACCCCTTTTGATCAACTAGGTATCAATTCCTCCAGTTTATAGACAGGGATGACATTTAGCTGGTTTACACCAGTACAGCCTCAAATGCTTGTTAACTTAGTAAAAAAAAAAAAAAAAATTTATTGATTGTCGCTCCAGTTCTCCTAAGTGCCACTCCAGTTGCTTTTCACCCTGGTTTCTTCCCTGGGATCCCCTAGACCTCTATACCATCCAGCAACTAAAAGGTTAATACCAAGCACATCAGGAACTTCCAGCATACTCACCACTCTAGAACTTTGGCTTAAACACTTGGGCATGTTTTCTGATGTGTTCCTGCCTCTGCCTCACTAGTTAGACTTTTATTTTATTTTATTTTATTTTATTTTGTTTTATTTTATATTATTTTACTTTATTTTATTTTATTTTATTTTATTTTATTTTATTTTATTTTATTTTACTAGTTAGATATTTTAAATACCTTCCTGTTTACAGGTGAAGTTTAAAGAAGTTAACTAATTTAATTTGTTTACTCATTCATTCATTCCATTTTTAAAGTTTATTTATTTATTTTCGAGAGAGGGCATGAGCCGTCCTGTCTATACCACAAATTACTGACCTTGTGATATAGGGCACAGCTGTCCCTCAGCCAGAGGCCCTCTGCTACCTCAGCAAGTACATCTTTCACCAAACTGGGCCATCTAGTCACAAGAGGTACAAAAAGGAATATCAGAGATACGGAGATGGATGGTGGTAATGCTGCCCAACACCACAAATGTATTTGATGTAACTGCATGGTACAATTAAAAATGGCTAAGATAGTAAATTTTATGTTAAGCGTGTTTTACCACAATAAAGAGGAATATTTGACAAACTGGATAAGGATGGTCTCCTACAACCTAAACTCTGTGGTAGGGTCAGAGAAAGAACTTTCGCTCCTCAGCCACGCACAGTGTCTGCCTCTGGGGTCATTTCTACCTACAGCCCCTCTGAAGGCAGCTTTGGGTGTGATCCCCATCCAGCCCCTCCACCCATGGACATAGCTGAGGAGCCCAGGCATAGGCATCTTGCCCAGGACAGGCAATCTAGAGCTAGGAAGAGGCAAGAAAGATAGGCTGTACTCCCAAATTTGAACCAAGGAGGACTTCTTGTAGAGCAGAAGGTGAGGAAGCTGCTTGGGAGTGGGAGAAGCCAGCAGAGACACCAAGAAAAAGTGGCCCAGGGGCACCTGGGTGGCTCAGTCGGTTGAGCATCCAACTTGAGCTCAGCTCATGATCTCACAGTTTGTGAGTTTGAGCCCTGCATCAGGTTCTCTGCTGTCAGCACAGAGTCTGCTTCAGATACTCTGTTTCCCTCTCTCTCTCTGCTCCTCCCCTGCTCTCTCTCTCTCAAAAATAAATAAAACATTAAGAAAGAAAGAAAGAAAGAAAGAAAGAAAGAAAGAAAGAAAGAAAGAAAGAAAGAAAAAGTGACCCAACTCTAGCAAGAGAGTGTAATTGCCTGCCAGTATCTGTTACCCTCCATGCTGGCAAAATGTCTAATAACAGGTTCTCTGGCCGGTTGGGAGTGCTGGAGGGAAGTCCACATTGGTAGTATTTGCCAATTTCTTTGGTGTAAATACTCCCACCAAGGCTGATTTCAAGAAGTCATATCAATGAATAAGGAATTGGAAGGGGGGCAATGCATGTGATTGGCTCTCATGAGCCTACATAAGCCCGCTCCAAACACCACCAAATTGTCCCCTTCTTTCTTCTACTAACAGAAAGTCCCCTTTGTGTTTCATCAGGGCTCATGGTCACTTGGCTGGAAACTGGCTGTGATATACACCTGTGCCCTGTATCACATGTGCCCTATGGCCACATAAAGAAGATCTGGTCAGGGGCCTGTGAACAGAAGTGATGTGGGCAGATTCTCTGTACCTCCTTACAACCAGGAGCACTGGTCATTCCGGCTCTCTCTGTCCTCCTTCCTGCAGGCTGGAATGTGGACATGGTAGAGATGAGGAGAACATCTTGGATGGTAGCGGGGGATGCAGGTTGGAGAGAAACTGGATGTTTGGGTGACCTCACCCAGCAGAGCTTCCTAACCACCCTGGACCAGTCACTTACGTCTTCTGTTTTAGGAAAGAAGTCAATGTGTACCTTGTTTAAGACTTTTATTTTGAAACCTCTTATTATGGCAGCTTATCCGACTACTGCCTAATACTTAGCTCTAGGACCCCCAAGGATTTGATGCATTTTTATGGATATCATTGCGACAAACTCTACCCTCTGTTTTAAGATGTCCCAAACGAGTCGGTCTAGATTATAAGCAAAAGATTACTAGTCAGCATTTGCTAGGCTATGCAGCAGAAACCACCCCACAGTCTCAACAGCTGACAACAACAAGGTTTATTTCTTATTTACACCACATGACAGCAGGTCATTTGAGGTCCTGTTCTATATGTGTTCACATTCTGGGTCTCAGACTGAAGGAGTGGCCGCTATATCATTCCAGAGACAGAAGCGAAAATGCCGTGGCTGAGTCTTACAATGACTCTTAAAGTGTCTGCTGGGATGTGGCACATGTAGCTTCTATTCATGTTCCATTGGCCAAAGGAAGCGAATGGCCTAGGCAGACACCAAGGGGGCAGTGAGGTATAGCCCTCCCCACAGAGAAGCACTGTGAGTCTCATTGCTATGGTCAGAGATGGATAACCCTTTTACTGAGAGTTCAACAAATAGTTGGGAATAATAATACAACCTATCACGAGAGCCTAAAGTGAAAAACATTCATTATGCTGGGACAGATCCTATTCTTATTCCCATTTTGCAGGCGAGGAAACTGAGGCTCAGAGAAGATAAGGGCCATGTAGTCATATAGTCCTATGCTACTCTTAGAACTGCAAATTCTGAGCAGCTCATCTCAATTTCTCTGCCATGGATCACCTTGTTGGTAATAAAACCCTGTAGATAGTCCAGAAGACCCACTGCTTTCTATTTCTGGAAGCCAAGCTCTGGAGTTCATGAAGAGCTCACTAAAGGTCAGCATGTAGAAAGAGAGGAAGAGGCTGCAGACAGTGGAGACAGGAAGTTTGGGGCTCATCCGGGGGTTCTGCCACTAAATCACTGTTCACCTTCAGGAAGTCATTTAAACTCTCTGGGTCTCTGTCATCTGAATATGGAAGAGGTCCTAGTATAGCTCAGAGTATGCAATTTTAAGGTTAATCTGGCTGTAGGATGCTGATATCTAATCACACTATTCCCAGGGGAACTTGGGAGTCCCTCCTCAGAAGCCCTGTTCTTTATTTGAAAACTACCTCGAAAGATACACATCTATGCTCATTATTCAGCCATCTATCCATCTATTTATCCATCCATTCACTCATTCATTCATCAAAGGTTCATGGCAGGTCCTCTGTGCCAGGCTCTACACTAGGCCCTGGGGGTGCAGAAATGAATCAAATGTGGTCTCTTGCCTGTAGGACTTTACAGTCTATTGGAGGAGACAGAGATACAGATAATGGCGAAAGCTGCAATAAGTTGTTCTAACCACAAAATGGTGTGGTCAGAGCTATCAAGGAGTCTGTGCAAAGAAGCTGCACCAGGCCAGGGAGGAAGCGACTTCTTTGGCCCAGGTGTCGGCTCCTGGGGCCGACAGATGAGGGAGGAAGAACCAGCAGAGAGGCGAACACCATGAGTTCAGACGAGGCCTTTGGTATGTGCAGGAGGAGGTGTCCAGCAGGTCACTGAGACTGGGTCTGAGGCCGGGGTGGGTGTGGGGGAGCTGGAGGTTCAGGATGTGGATTGGGTGTCTTTCACTGAGGATGGTCACGGAAGCCATGAAAACATACAAGATTGTGATTTCCCTTCTGTACACCGTCCCTGAACTTCCGGTGGCCCGGCCGCACAGAGCGGCCACACACACCAGCCTTTCCTGGGGAGGGCCCTGCAGGGGACTGACCTAAGCTGGGTGCACCAGTGTACAAGTCGGCCCCGATAGGAACAAATGTGCAACACCAATTCTGTTTTATGGCCTTGTCTGATGCTAGGACACGTAGAGAGGTCACCAGGTCATCCTCGGTGCAGCAGGGACATAAATCAGGCAGCACCCTGCTTCCTGAGGCCCCAGCCGAGGAGGACAGGGGCTGTCCACCTCTAACTGGGATCAATTACAGGCCATTCCTGCACGGGCCCAAGCTTCCTTCCACAGAGTTGTGCAGGCCTGGCCCCAGGAGGCCTGGCAGAGAAGCAGCTCTTAGGCCGTGTCTGTGACAAGATGCAGGGCTCTAACCTGGACAGGGAGAAAGAAAGAGCTACTCGCCTAAGTGGAGAAGGTAATAACGGTGATAAGGAAATGGTATCTACCAAGTGCACTGGTCTAGGGCATGCCTTAACGTGCATGCTTTCATTTTAACGCCACTGTGACCTTCTCAGGTAGGTTCTCTTGCTGACCTCATTTGTAAAATGAGGAAACTGAGGCTCAGGGAGATTGGGTAACTTGCTCAAGGCTACCCACTCAGAAAGTGGTAGAGTCCTGAATTCCAACCCAAGCCTGTCCGCCTCCAGCAGCTCAACTCGAAAGAGTGGTAGAGAGATGACAGCTGGCCCAGACAGCCTGTCCTTTGGAGTCAAATAGGCTTGGCTTCCAATGTTGGCTTTGCCACCACTTAAGCGTGTGGTCTCAAACTGGTTACTGAACTCCTGAAGCCTCAGCTTCCTCGTCTGTAAGACGGGGAACACAGAACCTACCTTGTGACATTGTTATGCAGACTAAGAAGAATACATGCAAAGTACAAGTAAGTGCTCAGGTGGTAGTATTATTGTTATCCTCATCACCATCCTGATCCTTGCCTCATACCTTTGCTTACCACACTCGAGTAAATGGAAGAGTAAGTACAACAGCTTCAAGCATGAGAGAAGCTTGCATACCAGGGGGCCTGAAAGTGATCTGATCTGGTGTAAGTAGAAAGAGGGGTAAAGTAACAAGATAGAGGTTCAAACGACAGACAGAGGCTGTATCACGCAAGGTTGGCTGTAAACCGTAAGGATTTAGGGCTTTGTTCTGAGGTCAACTAGAAGCCATTGAAGAATTCTAAGCAGGTAGAGGAGTGTAGTTGACTTTGCTTCTCAGAGAGATGCTCTAGGTGACCCATCTGTTCTCCCTAGTACCCCTAGTGAGTACAGCAGTGCCTAGGACATGGTGGGTGTTCAAAGACCTTTGTTAAATAAATTTGCCCAAAGTTACCGCTTTATCCAGGCCTGCTCAGTTATGAGAAACAAGTGAGCACTCTTGTTAGCCCAGGGAAAGATGGTGTATTTTAGGGATCATTTTAGAGGCTGTCAAGATCAAGAGCAGAGACTAGAATGGGGACATGATCTTGAATCCAGGTGGCTGCAGATCCTCAGCAGACATGATGCACAGGTCATCAAGGGCGCAATCTGCCTGCTTCGTTACTCCCTGCCGCTCCCTCTCGCTATTATTATTTGTTTCTTACTTCAAAATCTCAGAGAGACAATCTGATGGGCTTACTCTCATCTTTTCATGCAGCATGAGTCTGAAGGAGGAAGCCATGAATACCTGAATGACATTGGGATTCCATGAGATAAAAAGGAGGGAGGGGAGATAGCTGTTGGGAAGGCAATCGATAGCGAACACTACATTACCCAAATAATTATTTAATTGCAAGTTGTGATACGTGCTTTGAAGGAGAAGTACAGGGTGCCATAAAAGGGTGTAAGAGGATCTAAATTAGATTGGACACCTACAGATTGACTGTTCTTGAGTCAATACTCTATTACTTAGGATACAGGCTAACTTAAATGGGATGCAAGTTTATTTTTCTCACATGAAAAGTCTAGATATGAGTAGTTCACAGCTGGCAGGGCCAGCTCTGTCCCAAAGAGTCATCTGGGACTCAGGTTGGTGGTTTGATGCTACTATTCTCAAAATGAGGCTCCCATTTCTGAGTCCACAGCCCCAGGGGTAAGCCAAGGAAGCTGCCACATCGCTTCTGCTCACCTCCTATTGACAACAAACCACAGCTACATAGCCATACTTATCTGTGGGAAGTCTGGGGGATGTAGAATCCGGCAGGGCAGCTGTGTGTTCTCTGTTACAACTCGGGGTTGGGGGAGAAGAAAGAGGGAAAGGAACCCATGGAGGCAAGAGGTAGTGTGCGGGGCACACACACTGACCAGCAGTCCGACAGACTATTGAGAGACGTTCAGGGGCAAGCCCTGCCACGGGAACATCTGCCCCACTGATGTCCAGGGCAGAGCAGAGGAGGCAGCAAAAGCAACAGATCTGACCGCTGCAGAAGCATGCATGGGGCAACGCTGGGACTCCCCCAGATGCCAAGGGCACAGCGAGCTTGTGACGATTCTGAGCCTTGCAGTTTACCTCGGTTAGGATGACGCAGTATTGAATTAGGAACATATGTGTCCAAACGATATCGTGGTCTCTTTCGTTCCCGCAGGCTGACGAGGTCTGTGAGCATCCAGGTTATCCCTGTCACACAGAGGGAGGCTCCTGGATCAGAGTGCTGCCGGGCCTGGGTGTGGGAGGGGGAGGCATGGAAGGAAGGTCCAGGCACCAGATCAAAATAGGGGAAGACGTTGACAAAGCATGCTTGTGGTGTTCAGGTATTCCCCCAAGAAGCAATAGCCTCCTGTGCATGCTGTGGCCTGCAATCAAGCAGGGGCAGTGGCATTGCCCAGGACCCCGGAGGCATGGCTGCAGGTGTGGCCAACAACAGCTGTGCCTGGCGGGAGCGGCGGTGGCAATCAGGCCCTGAAGGATGAGTCAGCTCAGCAGGAGTGTGGAGAGGGTTGAGGGTCAGCAGAACAGCCTGGCTGTGGTGGGAAAGGACTTCTCCTTGAACGGAAGTGAGGTATGTTTGGGAATCAATACAAGTTGGTGCAGACACTTAACAGGGAGCTGGAGACCATCTGATCACTCAAAAATCACTGTCCCAAACTCACGCAGATTGTTCCAGCTCCTCCCCTCTCTTCCCTTTCCGTTGGCAGGTGATGGTGGCTCCCTTCCACCTTGCTCCCCCATCCACTGGGACTGTATTGCTGAGAGGCACCGGGTCCTGCATATTTTAGCAAGTGGCCCTCAGATCTCAATAGAGATGTGAGAAGAGGCTCTTTCCCACAGGAAGGTTTTGGGTCCTCCCTTGGATAAGATTGGTGAAGTAAGTCCTTGGAGCCTAAGGAGGAAGATGTTACTTAGTCAGAAGAAAGGTATGAGATGGGGCACCTGGGTGGCTCAGTCAGTTAAGTGCCCAACTCTTGACCTTGCGGTTCATGAGATCGAGCCCCACTTCGGGCTCCGTGCTGACATTGTGGGGCCTGCTTGGGATTCGCTCTCTCTCTCTCTCTCTCTCTCTCTCCACCTTCCCTGCTCCTCTCTCTCTCTCAAAATAAATAAATAAACTTAAAAAAAAGAAGAAAAGAATGAGAAAAAGCATGGAGACATAGCTGGATATAGTGTGTTGAGGGGGTTCTATGGGGGTGGTAGCAAAGGGGGCAGCTGATGTTAGGGGGAACTTGAGAGGAGGCCTGGGGCCAGATTATGGCTGAGATGTCACGTGTAATGCTACCCGCTGCAGGAAGGAATCAGAGCCTGGCCCGAGATGACACCCAGCTCAGAAGGACTTGTAGCTGAGGTCATGAGATGAGGAGCTCAGGATGTCCACTGACTAATGATCCATTTCTGTAGATGGCTTTCTGGTGTACAAAATGCTTTCACAACTCTCACTGGTTTAGCCGTCTATCACTGTGGAACACTGCAACCCAAAACAACCATATTCATTTTGCTCACAGACCTGCAATTTGGGCAGGGCTTGGCAGGAACAACTCGTCTCTGTTCCACTTGGCATCAGCAAGGACAGTTGGAACCATCAGGAAGCCCTGTCACTCACACGTCTGGCACTGGATGCTGGGGCATGAGCTGAGGCTGTGATTTGGAACACCTATGTGGCCTCTACGTGAGGCCTGGGCTTTCTCACAACAGAGTGGCTCAGTTCCAAGGGTGAGTGTCGCCAGACTGAGATCGAGGTGGAAGCTTTTCTAACTTAGGCTTGGAAGTCACGTTACATCAATTGTGTATTTGGCTTGTTAGCAGTTGGTCACTAAGGTCTTCCCATATGCAAAGGGAGAGGAATTACACTTTGCCTGTGGTTAGGAATAGTGTCAAAAAATTATAGACATGTTTTAAAAACACCACGCCCTGAGAAGTTGGCCTGATGGGGTCTACGTTCCAGAAAATCTGGGTGATTTGCCAAGATCACACAGCCACCAAAAGACAGAACCAGGTCTAAGTATGATATACTTGCGCGTGTGTGTGCGTGTGTGCACGTGCACTCACACACACACACACACACACACACACACACCCCTAACCTAGCTAGTACTTTACATAATTTGCCATCACTACTAAGCTATCTAATAGTCATTTTATTTTTAAAGTTTATTTATTTATTTTGAGAGAGAGAGAGAGAGAGTTTGCAGAGGGAGGGAGAGAGAGAGAGAGAGAGAGAGAGTGAGAATCCCAGGCAGGGCTCAATTCCATGACTCTAGGATCATGACCTGAGCTGAAATCAAGAGTTGGATGCTTAACTGACTGAACCACCCAGATGCCCCTAGAATACTCGTTTTATTTATTTAAAATTTTTTTTTAATGTTTATTTATTTTTGAGAGAGAGGGCAGAGAGAGAGACACACACAATCCAAAGCAGGCTCCAGGCTCCGAGCTGTCAGCACAGAGACTGATGCGGGCCTGAACCCACAAACTGTGAGATCATGACCTGAGCTGAAGTCGGATGCTTAACCAACGGAGCCACCCAGGAGCCCCAAGAGAATAATCATTTTAAACTCAATGTTTCAAAAGTCGAACTCTTATTTTCCCTAAACCTGTTCTTCCATGGTCTTGGTGCCATCCTTGACTTCTTTTTCTCTCATATCCCCCCTCAAACCCATCAGTCAAGGCTGCAAGTTCTGCCTTCAAAATGCAGCCAAAATCTCACCACGTTTTCCTTCTTCTCTGGTTGGCCATCATGGTACAAGCTGACATCATCTCATACCTGCATTTTTGCAATAGCTCCTTGCTTGTCCCTATACTTCTGTTCTCACTTTCCCACTGCTACCCTCACCCATTCTGCTCTCATCATAGCAGCCTGAATGATTCTTTTACAGTAGAAATCAGATTGTGTCACACCTCTTCTGAAAGCCCTGTGATGACCCCCTGTCTCACTCAGAGTTGCCAAAATTCTTTATGACCTTCCTGGCCTCGTCTCCGACAACTCTTATAACACCCTGTTATTCGCCTCTTTCCCCAGAACTGTAGCAAAGGCCATTCATCCCCAAGCAGAGCATCCTGGCAAGGTCACACCACAGACAGGGAACCATATGGAAAGGGATTTCTCATAGTCCCTGAGGAAGGAAGATGCTGGGTTCTCTTCCCTCAGGGCTCCCACAGTAGATCTTGGATGTGGAGTGGGGTGGGTGAGGTGGGGGGGAAACATGGAGCAGATGTGGTGGGTGGTGGGAATGGATGGGAGGGGGAAACGTGACTAGGGCAAGGAGGGGGTGGGGCTCCTGCACCCTCCAAAATGGACTTTGGTTTAGCTCAGCCTGGTATTCCCATTGGATGGAGTGACCATTGTCAGCCATGAAAATGTGGAAGCAAAGATGGCTGTTCAGGAGAGAATCAAAAGTTGAAGCAGAGATGACAGAGAAAGAGAAACTACCAGAAGGTCTCTGACTGCCCCCCCCCCCCCCCCCCCCCCCCCCCCCCCGGCTTCAGTCCTCCCCCAGGCCTGGCTGATTCAGGATTCCATGAGATACCCCTGCATCTTCCCAACAAAATATTCCCCGGGGTAGTCTGTGTTGATTTCTGTTCCTGAACACAAAAGGACCTCAGCTAAGACAATGGAGTAGCCCAGCTGCCTCGGCTGGGTTCCCATTTGTTCTGTGTATCAGTATCTCCATCCTCATTCTATAGCCCTTGTTTGGACTCCTCTGCCCTTGTGATGTCTGAAATAACAGGAAACAGGGCATCCTTACCCAGGGCTGCTGGGAATTACACCTGAAAACAGCAAAGCCACAAAGGCCATAACAACAAAGGAACTCACAGTCAAACCCCAATGGTCCCTGAAAACCCGAATGGGGAGTGGTAACTAGGACATTCTCACCTTTTACAGAGGAAGAAACTAACTGCCTCAGGGATGCCCTTGCATAGGCCATTTGAAGTTCCTTGGGCCACATTTTTGCATCTGAAGAACGTGAGGGAAAAGCGTACAGAAACTGGGTCATGAGGATGGAAAGAGAGCATAGTGTCTGGCACAGTATGTTCTCAACAAATGTTAGTTATTTTTATTATTAAAAAGGATTTTAGATAGCCCCCAAAAGGGGGATTCTGGGACGTAAAACATCTCTGGGCTGATATTGTTTAATGTGCTTCTCAGGATGCCTGGCCTATAGGAAGGTATGAGAAATGGTAGTTCCGAGGAAAGTATTTAAAGTTGGGACAAGAATTGAAGTGAACTCAGGCAAGCAAAAGCCATTTGATTTGGTGGTGGTGGAGCTGTCTAGCGAACATCTCTTCATTTTATTTAGAATTCCAGTGACGTTACTTGAATTGCTTATGCGGTGAAATCACTAAGAACTGGTTATGAGTAGAAATTATATTTGCTGACCAGTTAACAACTCATAGAGAAGGTGGTCACTTGGGCTCATCAGAAGTCTGTCCTCCAGGAGGACAGGAGTGCCTAGGCAGTGTTGGGGTGTGGGGGCAGAAAGAGGAAGTAGGAGATAGGGGATGGAGAGAAAGTAGGGGAGAAAGGATGTGCAGAACGTGGAGGCAAGAAAGATGGGTGAATGGAGAGAGAAAGAAGGCACCCCCAGAAAGTGGCCCCTGACCAAAGCAAAGGCATCTATTTCATTTTATTTTATTTTATTTTATATTATATTTTATTTTATTATTTCACTTCACCCCAACTCACCTTACCTCACTTCACCTCACTTCACTTCACTTCTTTGCAAAGCTGTTTTCTCCATTCTCCTTCTTCCCAGAGCTACCACATGAGAATCAGTCTGACCTCAGCTTCCTTCTATAAACTCCTCACATCACATCCCAAGGAAGTGATGGTGAGACCCCGGCCTTCTGAATGTGTGTGGGGTGCAGTGGGCCAAGGGTAGTGGGAGGGGTCTTTTGGGCTCTAAGAGCTTCACTTACTTCCCAATGGTCAGGAGTGGAGGCTGCTTGTTGCCACCAACACTCCATCCATCCCATCACCCTCCCCTGGCCTGCCCACGCCTCTGGGTTCTAATCCCAGCTCTGCCACCTGCCCTCTGCTCGGCCCTGGAAAATCCCTTTCCCCACTTTGCGTCTCAGTTTCCCCATCTGAAAAGGAAGGTGTTGGCCTAGATGAACTCAGAGGACCTTTCCAGCTCAGGCAGTCTTAAATCTTAGATTCCTGACCAAATGAGGCAGGAAAGGATCCCAGAGTTTCCCATCAATGTTGGCCTTCTCAACTCCTACGTGAGGAATTGGGATAAAGCAAATCAGACTCCTGGTTACCATAAGAAAGGGAAACTTAAGGCAGAATCCCTTTTTGGTAATAGGGTAGAAGGAGCAGCAGCTCCAGCATCTAATTTCTGGGGGATCGGCAGTGCAAGCTAAGGCCAGCAGCAGCAGAACTGGGACCAAGGGCAGTGAAAACCCAGCTTTAAGTCAGAGCACTCTGACAGATCAGACGTACAATGGTGAAGGAGTCAATTTATGAAAATCCCAGTCATCTGGAATGAAGTGCTCATCGAAAGCAAGGCTCTAGAGGCTGAGTGGCCGTGCGATGGAGCAGCATGAGGGGCACGGAGCCTTCAAGCTCATATCCTAACTACTCAGCTTGATTGTCCACCCAAAAGCTAAGGATGTTTTATGACTGTGATGGAAGAATCTCAAATTTCTTGCAGAGGCAGGAACAAGGGGAAGAGGTAGTAATTACTGGAACCAGGGCCCAGAGTCAACCAGAGGAAGCGGGACCTGTGGCAGGCCTGCCTTGCAGGAGTTGGCACCATGGAAGAATTGCAGCTGGTGTTGAAGATGCCACCAACAGAGAAGGAGGGGGAACATCCCGGCACTCTCTCTTGCCCTCCCACCTCCACCTCTTCTCACTCACGGGAAAGTCAGAGAATATAACTTGCAGGTATTGGCTTGCCAGTGATGTGGAGCAGAGGTGTGGATTCAAGAAGCAGGCCCAGAACTGGTACAGATGGAAAACCATCCTCTTCACAGTTTAGAGATGTATAACTAGCATCAGATTCCAGTATACCTAGAAGGCAATTACAAAGTAAATCCAAGGGAAGAGGCAAATAAAGAGGTTCTGCTCATTTATATTGTCCAAATCTAAAGAATACACGTGGAAGCAGGCCCTGAGGGTGTGGGACCAAGGAGGAAGCAACATAATTTTAGATTGTGCTGAACGTATCGATATGGATGCATTGACCAGAGATTTTTATTGCATTAGACTAGTTTGAGTGGCCAGGAATGTTCTAATTTGTTTGCTTTGTTGGTTGATTAGATCTTGGACTAACCAGTGGTCTACTAAACAAAGCTAAGATGCCATAAATTCCTTGGTATAAGATAGAAGGGGGGAGGTTGAGAGTACATTTCCATATGTACTGTGTTTCTCACTGTATTCCTAGAATGGGCCCAGAAGACAATCTCTTTCTGAAAGCATTGAGAAATGTGTTAGTGAGGGGAACACTGTCATCTTTGGAAAACTCTATTATGACTGTTCTCTGTGAGACTGGGGGTAGTCATCGGAAGCTGCAGTTGATATGGGCTCCCTAATTTCAGTAGTGCTCCCAGGACCCTAGAGCAGCAGATCCCAAGCAGTAGCACTTAACCACTACAGGCAAGGTGGGCATGGTTACTTATAGGCATAGAAGGGGGCTTCAGATGCTAAATGAATGACAAATGCCTACTACCATCTACTCCTTGGCTTGTCTATTGACATAACCCCTTTCCCCAGTACTTATGCTTCAAAGTAAAGCTTCCATCAAGTATAATACAACCGCTAATATATTCACTCCTCCCCAAAGGAGTCAACCTAAATCTCATGAATAATTATATCCAGCTGCCAATCCATGATCTGTGGGATATGGTACCTCCTGTGATGACTATCTTATCTCGAAATTCTATAATCTGAGCAATAAATTGTAAAATTAGCCACCACCAACACACTATTTAATAATAATTAGGGAAAGGAAAGAAGAGAAAAATGAGTTTAAGATAGTTAAATTGCTGCATTTGATTGAGTCTAAGAATCAGTTGCAAGACAGGGCGCCTGGGTGGCTCAGTTGGTTAAATGTCCAACTTCAGCTCCGGTCACGATCTCGCAGTCCATGAGTTCCAGCTCCGTTGGGCTCTGTGCTGACAGCTCAGAGCCTGGAGCCTCCCTCAGATTCTGTGTCTCCCACTCTCTCTCCCCTCCCCCACTCACACTCTGCCTCCCTCACCCTCAGAAATGAATAAATGCCAAAAAAAAAAAAAATTAAAAAAAAAGAACAGTTGCAAGACAAACCATTATTTTATGTAGGAAAATGATCCAGTTGAATGACAACATAATGCTTTCTCACCACTTATAACTTGGAGCGATTTTATACATATTTAGACAGATTTTTATCTTATATAACTTTGTACACACAAAAAATTAAAATGTAAGAAAAATTGATTGATTGTGGCATTCCTCAAATTCCTTCATATTCATAGTGCTCCTCTGAGCTCTTCCCACGTTATTTCCCCAACACAGAATATGCACCCCCGCTGCTTTCTTTCCATGCTCTTCTTGAACGTACGATAACTTTTTACTTCAATGTGGAATTATAGTGTCATATTTCAGTAGATGTCGTAAAGGAGGACCAAACTAAAATAGGTGGGATCAAGAATATCTGTATCTCAGTTGATGTGCTGATAATGTGAACAGCTACGACCCAACTATGCATATGCATGGGCAACAGTCACCGCATCCTGAATGTTGCCTGGTTACCAGCAATAGCCAGGTGTTATTAATCGTAGGACACAGCCCTACAATTGTTCAAAGGTGTTAAAAATGTGAAAAAATGAACATCTTCAAACTGATGAAGTACAGTTCCTTATAATTCGAGGAGTGGAGACAGACAGCTGCAGACCCAGTTCCCGCACTACCCCTGGTGGTACCATGAAGCCCTGCTAACAGGTTTGTGATTAGTCTCTTTACCCACAAACCTCTTTGACAACTTGTAGTTTGAATGTGCTGTTTCCTGTTGGGGCTCTCAGTAATGCACTGGTGTATTAGCAAGTTTGTTTATTGTTTTTTTTTTTTTTTAATATATCTAGAATCCAGCATCCTTGTTCAACATTAGTTTTAATAGTCTGTGTCTAGAAATTCTTGGAATTCCTGTGTGGGCAATCACAGCATCTTATAAATGGCGACCCTCTTGTTTCTTCAAACACTTTCAATTTTATAATTTTAATTTTTGTTCTGTTTCTTTCTTATTCTCCTGGCTAAGGCCTCCATTATAATGTTGGATGTAATTGTAGTTTCCTCGTTCCTGGCTTTAAATTGAATGCAACAGGCTGTTTATCATCAAGAATTAAATGCATTGCAGATCCGGGTAAATACTCTTTTATAAGTTCAAGGCATTTTTCTTCTCTCTGAGTTTATTATTATTATTTTTTAAATAATGATCAGATTGAATACTATTGAATCGTTTACTGCACCTTTGAGATAATCATAAAGTTCTATTTCCTCTTTCTGCTCTCCCCTGGAGTCCTGACTCAATCCTGGTGGTGCACAAGGTCAAGGCCCCGAAGACCATTCTTCCTAGCCCCGGCCAGGAAGGACAGGAATGGACCCCTATGGTCTTCTTGGAAAACTCTTGGGCTTTTTGGACTCTTCCACATGGAGCATTACAAGATGTTTAAAAAGGCATCATTCTGATGTATTATTTTGCTTAATAAAACAGCTGCATTTAAAAAAATCCTGATTGACTCAAGATTTCCTTTCTACTAGGGGGAGGAAAGCAAGTAGTATAAGGGGGTGTTGCCATACTGCCACCATATGTCATTTGTAGCAATGTTATCAAGCCAGTATTAGTACACTTGACGTGCAGAGGAGGAAACTGAGGCTCAGAGAGGTGAAACGTACTCAGTGGAGGACGATGGCCGAGTGGGATCCTGGACCTCTAGGCCCAGATCCTGTGCTCAGAAACACTGCCTGCTTGCTCACTCACAGCAGAAAAGTGAGATGGGTCTCTCCCACTAGTATACTTCTGCCTTTCTCTGGCCCTTGGACCCTGGGCTCCAAGCATCTTCAGGCTGGTATCACCCTCCAGAAGCTGTGCGGTTTGGAAGCATTGTGGCCTTCTGCCCCTGCTTCCAGAGCCTCCCGGGTACCCTGGGGGCTGTATACCTGTCAGCGCTGTGACTGTGTGTGTGTGTGTGTGTGTGTGTGTGTGTAAGCGGAAGATAGGGTCTGGGCTCCCCTCTGGAAAAGGGAAGGGAGGAGAGAGTGGGGTTCTGATTCTGCTTCTCTGCAGACCAGGCTTGGTGCCAAGATGGGCGAGCACTCTTATCCCTTCCTCTGACTGCAGGCTGGACTGCTTCCAGCTGCCCGGTGATCGAAAGCTCCTGGCCACCTCTGAGCTCCCACTTCTTCCTGATTTGCCCCCTGGACTCCAGTCCACCCTTCCTTGCAGCAGTCTTCTCGGTGACCAACCTGACACAGGCCTTGGCAGCTGTGCCATAGAGCGTGGAGGAAGTCTGTTTCACTGGTTCCACTTCTGTCTTGCCCCCGGATGCCCTCTTCCACTTTCCTGAGCTCAGGTCCTGGGGCTGATTTGCATCTCCCCAGCTCCTGCCAGGAAGTCCCGGGGGCTTGGGGCAGCTATAGCAGCTTTTTCATTGGACCCTGAACTGATTACTTCTTTCTGCCCCTGACATCTCGGGCAACCTGAGCTTCCTCTAGTACCTTGCTTTCTTGGGGCCCTGCCTAGATGGGAACTTGGGTATTCAGTTGCCTTCCGGTCTACACAGCTGGCTGTCAAGTATAGTTGGTATCAGAATGTGAGGGAGCTGGCCGGCATCTTCGCAGACCTGGTGCTTGGCCCCTCCTCTGGTGACGCCTGGACACGTTGGACCTGCCATTCACCACCTAGCTGAAAATGGCCAGTCTTTGGGCCCTCCAGGGCCTCCGGCTGGAGGCTCTGTGTCTGGGCCACACCAAGATGGAGGCAGCTGCAGTGGTAGGACTGGGGCTGCAGAGACTGGACTTGAGCTGCCTGCCGGGGCAGCTGCCCCTTTTGAGCTGCACGAGCTGAACTTGGGAACTACTCTAATGGGGCGCGTAGCTCTGGAGGCTCTGGCTTCCTGCCACAGCCTGTAGATCTTGGGTCTTAACAGCGGTTTGACCAGGTTTAACAGGATGTAACCAGGCTTCCTGGCTGCCGTGCCCAGGCTTCAGGGACTGAAGCTGAACAGCAATCGGCTGCAGAGCGCCACACTGTGCACGTATGAAACAGGGGCCCTGGGTCTGTCCAACAATGGGGTGCATACCCTGTCCCTAGCCACTTCCTCCTGGGGAGCTGCCACATCAGGGAAACCATGTGACTCATCTGGAGGGCCAAGTATTCCAGGGCCTGAGGCTGGGGATGGTGGGCTTGGCAGGAATCCACTAGTAGCCCCTCTGCTCACAGTAGATCAGCCTAAACCTGCTGGATACCCACATGGTGCTGAGCCTGGCCTTGGACTTCCAGGGCCCAGAGAGTCCACACAGCTTGAGCCTGTAGTTCCCCTCTGGCCTTTCTGGGGTAGAGTTGTCCATGCCCAAGAGGCTGGCCAGCTTAGAGCTTTGTGCAGCCTTAGAGAGGAAGTTTTGGAAGCTGGCTCCGCATGTTTTTCCAGTCTTGCAAACCCTGACTCTGAAAGGCTAGGCACTGCAGCTGGGGACCCGGAATGTCGCCAAGATCTTCCCTGCCTTTTGCCAACTCCTCCTGCTTGGCAATAGCGTGGAGGCCCTGTGCTCCCGGGTGCCTCTAGCTTCTTCTTTTGGCAGCTTGCCAGACTCCAGTATCTGCGGGTATGGTGGATGGGCATAGCCCTGGGCCTGAGGCATCATGGGGCTGCCCAGCCTACGGGAGCTAAAGCTGCAAGCGCTGTGGTCCCCAGCCTGACCCTGCCCAGGGTGGCTTGAGGAGCTGGCCAAAGCGGGTTTGGAGATACAGTCTGCTGCTGCTTTCCGGAGCCCTGGAGGTCTCCGGGTTGTAGTGCTAGACTGGAAGGCAGGCTTTGTTCTGGATGGCAGTGCTAGACTAGTGGAAGGCAGGCTTTGTTCTGGATGGCAGGCCCCAGGAGCACAGTCCCCAGATACCCCAGTATCTGTATATTCTGGGTGCTTCCTTAGCCTGCCAGTGTGCCAGTGCCTGGGTGGAGCCCTGGCTTGAGTGGTTCCCCCAGTACATACATGAACAAGGTATCACACTAGCCGTGCTGGCCAAAAGCTGGGGGCCACCCCCAAGAATCCCCTTTTCTCTTTTCTCTGGAGCCACTGCCTCAAAACTTTGGGAGCCGGAACTCTCTTGGGGCCACTCTGCCTGCTGCTTCTGCTGATATCCTAGCTCCTCCTACATGAAGCCAGAAACTCCTGGATCTTCTATCTCTAGCCTTGTTCAGGGCTGGTCTTCAGGATCTCAGGGGTTGGAAGGGGGAGAGTAAGAGGTTCCTCTATGATGTGTTTGTGTCCCACTGCGGGCAAGACCAGGGTTGGGTGGTGCGGGAGCTGCTGTCTACTCTGGAGAGCAGCCTTCCTACCGGCTAGGAGCTGTGCCTCTGCCTCCCCAAGCGCGATCACGAGGCAGGCAAGGATGTGGCTGACAATGTGGCAGACGGCACGGCAAGCAGCCGGCTCACACTGTGTGCTGAGTCACCAGGTCCTGCACACCTCACACAGTTGCTTGGAGCGTCACCTGGCCACTTTCCTGCCGGCTGCTCCCCCATCCTCTGGTGCTGCTGCTGGTCTTCCTGAAGCCTGTCTCCCACCACCACCTCCCTTGGCTACCATCGACTGGCTTGGCTGCTCCGCTGAGAGGACTTTCATGTGTGGCCCAAAGAAGACGAAAGAGAGGACGGCTTCTGGGCGTGGCTGGGGGGCAGGCTAGGGCAGCCTGGGTTGGGTTAGAGTGGGTGTGTGCATGTTGGAGGTAGGGATAAGACAAGCAAGCCAGCCTGACAGGGAGAGAGTGGGTATGTGTGGGTGCATGGGACTGAACACAGCTTCTGGTGGGAGGTGGGGGTGCTGCACGTGTAGGGAGGATCAGCTGGTGATTTGGGGAACACAGGCTTTGGGAAGGCTCTGGAAGCTGAATGAGAAAATTTGGGAGATGGCAGGTGGCTGTGCGGTATGTGATGTGATCTCAAGATCTCCAAATCCTGAGTAAATTTACTAAATCCGTGAAATGCTTGGCTTAATTGGACTTTCTGTTTTCGATGGAAACCCACATGAGGCAGAAGGCGAAGGGGCTGGGGTCACGGAAACTGTAGCCCAGAGGAAGTGAAGTTGGAAATTCATGGAGGGTGAGGGAGAGGAGGCAGTGCCGGGAGCAGTCCTCAACTGTGAAATGGGGGTCTGTGCCAAGTTCAATCAGATCTTCAAGGGGCAGAGGGGCCCCTCTTGCCATCTGGGTTATAGAGGAATTGGCAGCTGAGGACCAAAAAGCTGGGATGCTGCCCAGGAGGCAGCAGACTGATCGCCTGTTCCCTCAGTAAAAACACGAAGGCGTGGTCATACCTATGGTCTTATTTGAGCCTCATAACAACACTGGGAGGAAGAACCCACCCCCTTGGCACTCCATGTCTAGCCATGCCAAACTATTTGGAGCTTTTGCTCCAATTTGGAGCTCCCGGAACACCACGTGCTCTTGCCTCTGGGCCTTTGCATGCACTGCTCCTTCACCCAGAAACACACTTTCCCCCAATTTCTCTCCTCTGGGGAGCTACTACAGATCTTTTAAGATCCAGCTTAGCCACCAACTTTCTCCAGAAGCCTTTCCTGACCTCCCAGCCTAGGTAAGCTGCTGCCTGTGGGTTCCCATCAGCCCCTGCACTTCCCTTTCCGAAAGTACTGGTTACACTGTACTGGCCCACACAGGCCTGGGGGCCCCTCGAGCATTGGTCTCCAAAGAGGGGTGCCCGAGATGATTCATGGAGGTTTAGAACAAAACGTTAAAACTCATACGTATTTCTATTCTTTGATCTCATTTTATTCTGAAGCTCGACTGCCTGCTTTATATGGCTTTATGTTACTTAACCTCTGTACCTCAGTTTCCTCTTTTGTAATATGGGATAGTATTAGACTCTTGCTCAGAAGATTTTGTGACTGTTAAGTGAATATGTATAAAGCATTGAGAGCAGGACCTAGTAATGCATTATAAACGTTCAATAAAAGTTAGCTTTTTGTGAAATTATATATGTACTACATTCATATCCTTATACGTAAATAACACGTTGAGAGTGTGTATTAAAAAATATCTTACTAATAGGAAGCATCACCAATTTGCTAATAGGAAATTGGATCTGGAAAGTTTGGAGATCAGGTCCTGGAGATGGACCAGTTTGATTTATCTCTGCATCCTTAGAGCCTAGGGCTGGGCTGGCCTAGAGGGGGTCTTGTAGACAACTGTGGACAGAAAAAAATCTTGGTGGATGGGGAAGCAGAGAACTGGGGTCTGGTTCAGTCTCTGTTGATTATTTCTATATGACACTATGCAGGGCACTTGGCCTCTTAGGGTCTTAGTTTTCCTCTTCTGTAAAATCCCAGGCTTTAATTAAAAAAAAAAAAAAAAAAAAAAAAGCGAAGGGAAACCATCAAAGAATTCCAGGCTGGATTTAGGGTGAGGGGCGCCCTCTTGTGTCCGAACGGTGTTTTTCTCTCTCTCTACATCCTCACCACAGGCTTCTCCCAGACAGATGATCCTGAAGTGGCCATCCTTCACCCCGCAAATCTGACTTTCCCAGTTCAGATCCGGACACTCTCTCAAATGTCTGACACACTGTCTCCCCACTCAACCTCCACCCTACTCCACCTGTGATCTTTTCCCTATGCAGCGTGGGACCCAGAAGAGACCTCTGGGGTCAGCCCAGTGATTCAAATTCTGGCCTGACACTTACTATGTGATCTTGAGCAGGTCACTTCATCTGGGTGAGCCACCATTTCCTCCTTGTAAATTGAAAGTAATACTACCAGCCTCATGGGGCTGTTGTAAGACTTCAATAGCAAGGAGTGGTGACTGTTATGTTCACTGAGCACAATCACATGAGTTATTAACTATGAATAAGTTGGAACATGTTTCATGAACGTGAGAAACTACGCCTTTAAAACTAAAATCTAGAGTTCCCCTAATTTTAGCAGAAGCCAGCATGTACTGAGCACGTGCCAAATTCCACGTACTGTCACTTTCCCTAAAGTCTCATACCCATTAGTAAAGAATAAGAATGATTATTAAACTCCTCCTGCCAGAAATGTGCCAAGTCCTTTACAAACTTTTCTCCATTTATTCCTCTCACAAACCCTATTAAGTAGATGCCATTATGATAATTCCCACTTTACAGATTAGGAAACGGAGGTACAAAGAGGTTAAGTAATTTGCCCAAGGTTTTACAACTAGTGAGGGGCAAAGCCAACATCCTGCATTTGAAAGAAGTTTCAGACACAAGCAGTGTGATTCCAGAGACCATGCTTTACCTGCGTTATCTTGTTTAATCTATACAACACTCTACAATGTAGATTCTGTTATATCACTCACATTTTACAGATGCAAAAACCAAACACAAAAGTGATAAAGTGATGCAGTAATTCATTCAAGGCCACGCAGCTAGGAAGTAGGGATTTGGATCCATGCCTGACTACAAAACCCTACATGTTCAACCCCCCTATTAGACTGCTCATATCCCGACCTATTCATAATGGTAAAAAGCGACTGCATTTATATTGAAATCATTCTGATTATTATTATTCAAATAATGATTAACATTTTTCCAACACCCAGAAGTGCCAAGCTCTGTACTAACTGATTTACATAATAATGGCTAACATTTCACTGTGTATTATTAGGACCCAGGCCCTGATTTAATCGTCTTAGGTGTATTATCTCATTGAAGCCTCACAAAAACCCAGCCAACGAGTGCTATTATTATCCTCACTTTACAGGAGAAGAACCAGAGGTTCACCATCCATCCCAAGTTATGTAGCTCCTTTTTTTTTTTTTTTAACTTTTTTTAATTAAAAAAATTTTTTTTATTTTAAGAGAGAGAGAGAGCACGAACAGAGTAGAGGCAGAGAAAGAGGGGGGAGAGAGAATCCCAAGCAGGCTCTGCACTCTGCGCAGAGCCCAGATGCCGGCTAGAACTCACCAATCGGTGAGATCATGACCTGAGCCAAAACCAAGAGTGGGTGGCTTAACCTACTGAGTCACCCAGGCGCCCCCCCGTCATCTAAGTTTTACTGTGAACTGGAGATGGAACCTACAATTGTCCAACTCTCTCCTGCCTACCAGTCTGGTCACCTCCGTTTACCCTCTTTGTCCCTAATTCTGCTCTCACCTCTCCGGTGCCCACAGGCTCTGGCCTCTTTCCGGCAGCAGACCCCCTCGCTTTCAGCTTGAGGGCCCGCCCACTGGGCGGTGCCATGATCTCGGAACCTGCGGAAAGGACCAGGGTTGCGGCAGGCTCCGCCCCCACGAATAGACCCTGTTCCGATTTGTTCTGGTGCCCGGGACCGGGAGCAGATGACACATTTATTGGCTGAGGATATCGGGAAGGCAGCCAACGGAGGCTCGCGCTCGCGCGGTGCCTTCTGGGAGTTGCAGTCTTAGACGCTCCCTTCCCGGGTGGCACCGATCGGACTCCGCGTCCCAGCATTCCCTGCGCGAACCCCGGAGCACTTCCGCCCTGTTGTGAAGTGGGTGTCTCGGTGGGTGAGTCCGGGTGGTGGGGCGGGGGCAGCTGAGACTCAGGCTCTGGGCTGGAAGCTTAGGAGGTGGTGGTGTCCTAGAGGGCCAGGGAAGGTGAGAGGGGAGAAAGCAGCTTTTCTTGGCGGGCGGGGGGTGAGGGTGAGGGGCGGCTAGAGGATGGAGCGTCCGGAGATGGGAAGGGTCATAGAGGGGTCGCGGATGAGGAGGGAGATAGAAGGCCCTGGGAGCGAAGACGGTTCTAGAAAGGTATGTAGGTGAGGAGACAGAGAGAGGTTCTGGAGGTAGCAGAGTCCTAGAAGGGTCTGGAAACCACAGAGGGAAGGATAGACGGTTCTTGGGCCCTGGCAAGATGAAGAGAAAAAGGCCGGAGCTTGAAGCCTGACCTTAAAAATGGTGTTCCAGCCTCTACTCGCCCGCCTCGACAGACGTAGCAAATCTGATATCCCCTTACACTTCCTCTAATGGTTGTGACCTCTGGAACCCAGTAGGTGGGACTGGCTATCGTGTTCTGCCCCAAATCAGCACCCGCTTCCCTTCTGCCCGATGGAAGTGAATGGCACCTTCGTTCACTTTAGCGCTCTGGTTCCTCTTGGATTCTTCCACGTCCAGGGATCTTCAGACCTTTCAGTTTCTGTTATGTGTCCTGAATCTGCCCCTTTTCTGGTCAGGGTTTTGCACAAGGCTTTCATCTTTTCACCTCCCCAGCCTGGAAAAACACATTGTAGTCAGCGTCACCTATTTAACCCACAAATCTGATTGTGCCTTCTGCTTAAAAACCTTCTTTCTCATCACCTGTAGAATTAAGTCCAAACACCTTAGCCGGATAGTCCAGACTTTTCATAAACTCCCTCTGCAGCCGAATCTTGTGCACCCCATGCTATTTGTTTTTTTCGGTTTCTTGGGGAGGCTGTTTGGTTTTCCACCGTTTTGTATGCCCTTCTCTCTGCTTCGAGTACACTTTTTCCGACCGTTCTCTGCCAAGAGAACTATTCTTCGGAGAACCAGCTAACCAACTTGAGTGTTACTTTGTTCAGTTTACCTTAAGCTGATTAAGTCACCCCCCCCCCCCCAACCCCAGTTCTCACAGACCTCTTTTACCACTTTTGATCATAATTATCTGTGACTTTTTTTTTTTTTTTTGGTCTCTTCCACTAGACTGTAAGCTTATCCAGGACAGGAACAGTTTCTGAGTCACCGCCATTTCTTCATTGCCCAGCCCAGGATAGTAAATACTTGATGTAAATCATGTAAATCGGTAAATACTTACTGAATGTGTGAACAGTGACCATCCAGGGTGAGCTTTGCTGTACCAGTTTTTTTTTTTAATTTTTTAATGTTTGTTTATTTTGAAAAAAAATTTTTTTTAACGTTTATTTATTTTTGAGACAGAGAGAGACAGAGCATGAACGGGGGGAGGGACAGAGAGAGAGGGAGACACAGAATTGGAAGCAGGCTCCAGGCTCTGAGCCATCAGCTGAGAGCCCGACGCGGGGCTCGAACTCATGGACCGCGAGATCGTGACCTGAGCTGAAGTCGGACGCTTAACCGACTGAGCCACCCAGGCGCCCCTTATGTTTGTTTATTTTAAGAGAGAGAGAGCGAGCGAGCCAGAGCGTGAGCAGGGGAGGGGCAGAGAGAGAAGGAGACATAGAATCTGAAGCAGGCTCCAGGCTCTGAGCTGTTGGCACAGAGCCTGATGTGGAGCTCAAACTGACAGGCTGTGAGATCATGACCTGAGCCGAAGTTGGACGCTCAACCGGCTGAGCCACCCAGGCGCCCCTTTTATGCCAGTCTTAAAGACTGCTTCTTCCAGTGGATTTCCAAGGACATGAGGCTTTAGTCTTTTTGTGCCTGTCAGGGCTGTCTTTGCTGGATGCTGATTCAATACCAATGGGAGTTTAAGCCGGGGATGGCAAATACATAGAATGTGTGATACCACTTTTTCTTCCTGTGTCTGGTGGTCATAGCTAATTGGTGGCAACACATGTTGACATGGGATTCAGATATTGACATGGACAATGCTAAGGACTCTGTCCTTAGCACAGTGACTGAAGTTGGTGCTTTACATGAAGCCTGTTTGCTCTCCCTGGTTTAAACCCTTAAATGTTTAAGCAGTAGCCTGGACCATCAGCCAAATACACTGGCTAGCGTTTGGGGGCTCCTAGTTTCTTCTTCGGAAGTCACAGACCAGTCTTGGCCTTTCCCATGGGACTGGGGCAGCTCTCTTACCATCCCACTGTTCAGTGGGTGGGCTTTTAAGTCCACATCCATACTCAATACCCCAGGAGCCAGGAGGCCCCTTAGCTTCTCCCCTGTATTTGTAAAGGGATCTTGACCCAGTCAATACCTATCCCTCATTGCTTAGGGGAGTCAGTACGCTTTCTAGGTCTTCCTAGATGGTGGAAGAGCTCTTTCAGAGTATTTAGCTTGAAAGGTGGTAAAGTGACGACAGCCCATGATGACAGAAGCCTATCATCATCCACTATTTAGTCCTGGTATTTGAAACGATTTTTGAGTTGGTTGCCAATATTTAAAAAGCCAGAGTTCTAGCTTCTCTTGGAAAAAAGTAGGTGGCCTGGGAACTTGGCCAGTGTTCTCTCTGGTGCTATGTAGTTCGTCACAGCCCCTACTCCACTCATTTACCGATTTACATTGCCTGGCCCCTGTAGCCATTTAAATTTGTAGCCACTGACTTGAGTCTTCCTGCCCCTTTGCTCTATTCTCATCATACTAATTGGGGAATCTGGGGCAAATGCTGAGTACGGTCAAGCTGTAAGCTGCAGTCTTTTATTTATTTATTTTATTGACATTTTTTTTAACATTTATTTATTTTTGAGAGACAGAGAGAGCCAGAGCACGAGTGAGGAAGGGCCAGAGAGAGGAGACACAGAATCCAAAGCTCCAGGCTCTGAGCTTGTCAGCACAGAGCCTGAAGTGGGGCTTGAACCCACGAACCGTGGGATCATGACCTGAGCTGAAGTCAGACGCTCAACCAACTGAGCCATCACAGGTACTCCTGTAAGCTTCAGTCTTGATTGGCAGCTGCAGAGTCCACATGACCTGCCCAGGGTCACACAGCTAATAATGGCAGGAGTGGAACTAGAACCCTGATTAGCTCCCTCCTGCCTTAACGTTCTTTCCACTCTCCTCCCATCTTCACAGGGGTTTGGGTGATTGGCAGACCTAGAGGAATCTATGTGGTGCAGTTAAGAAAAATGACTGGAAAGAACATATCTTGGCTTAGTCCCAACTCTGCTGCTTCCTAGTTGTGTGACCTTAAGTGAGTCCCTTCACAGAAGCTCAATTCCCTATATGTAAATTGAGGATATAGTGGACTCAACTTTATAGGAGAATTCTATTCTAAAGTTAGCACTCTGACTTTGGGAAATCTCATTTAGCCCAAAATCACAGTCAGCTTGAAAATCCTTTGGCAAGGAGCCATTTAGAAACCAACATGCTGTCTTTCAATAAGCTAACCAGCGCAGCTGGGTTTTCTTGTTTGAATGTCAGATGAAAGAGTTGGCTTGTGTTTAGGGACGCTGCTGTATGAAGCATTCTCTGTTCATACTCTGGAGAGAGAGGCTTGAGGGAATTCAGACCAACCTGGGGACCAAGAAAATCCTGCTTATTCTGGAATAGACACATAGCGAACAGAACTGGCTGCACCATTTAAATTATGTGCTTTTTTTTTTTTTTCTCTTGTGTTTGCATGCAGTTTAATACACGTAAGTTAGAGATCAGTGTAGTGCAACTCCACACTAATGACGCTTGACTTGCTTGCCAGGAGGATTCAGTGAGATTGTGAATGTAGAGCACGTAGCACCAGACCTGGCACCTCATGGGCACTCAGGAGATGGGTACTCTTTGAGATTGTTGATCCTGGTGTGGCCCTGACATTCTTGGTCATCTTAGGACTGAGGGATGCCCTTGTCCTTTCTTTCTCCCAGCTCTGTGTAAAGTCACCCTGCCATTTGCTGACTGTATTGATCTCCCTCTGTGGATAGGCTGCAATTCCTATTTAAGAGAGTAGCAGGAAAAGCTTTCAGATTTGTATTTTTTTTATATATATATGTATGTATGTGTGTATGTCCAAGTTAACATATAGCGTAGTAATGATTTCAGAGATAGAATTCAGTGATTTATTACTTACATATAACACTCAGTGCTCATCTCAGTAAGTGCCCACCTTAATGCCCATCACCCATTTAGCCCATACTCCCTATCCAACACCCCACCAGCAACCCTCAGTTTGTTCTCTGTATTTAAGAGTCTCTTATGGTTTGTCTACCTCTCTGCTTTTGTCTTATTTTTGCTTCCCTTCCCCTATGTTCATCTGTTTTGTTTCTTAATTCCACATACGAGTGAAATCATGATATTTGCCTTTCTCTGACTGACTTATTTCACTTAGCATAATCCACTCTAGTTCTATCCTTGTTGTTGCAAATGGTAAGATTTCATTCTTTTTGATCATGGAGTAATATTCCTTTGTGTATGTATACTACATCTTCTTTATCCATTCATCAGTCGATGGACATTTGGGCACTTTGGCTATTGTTGATAGTCCTGCTATAAACATTGGGGTGCATGTGCCCCTTTGAATCAGCATTTTTGTATCCTTTGGATAAATACCTAGTATTGCAATTGTTGGATCATAGGGTAGTTCTGTGTTTAATTTTTTGAGGAACTTCCATACTGTTTTCTAGAGTGGCTGCACCAGTTTACATTCCCACCGGCAATACAAAAGAGTTCCTCTTTCTCCACATCCTTGCCAACATCTGTTGTTGCCTGAGTTGTTAATGTTAGCCATTCTGACAGGTGTGAGGTGGTATCTCATTGTGGTTTTGATTTGTATTTCCCTGATGATGATTGATGCTGAGCATCTTTTCATGTGTTCTTTAGCCATCTGGATGTCTTCTTTGGAAAAGTGTCTGTTCATGTCTTTTGCCCATTTCTTCACTGGATTATTTGTTTTTTGGGTATTGAATTTGATAAGTTCTTAATAGATTTTGGATACTAGCCCTTTATCTGATATGTCATTTGCAAATGTCAGATTTGTATTTGAAACTAACCCTTGAACTTTCAAGTCTTCCCAGAAGAAAATACCTATTATCTGTGGCTCTTGGCTTTGGGACTGGTGGGACTACTAATTGCCTATTTTGTTGTAGTGTTAGTCTCTCTGTGCAGGAGCACAAACTTCTTTGCTTGCTCATTGACGGTCTCGCTCATTAGAAAGTAACTTTCATGAAGGTACAAACCGTCTTTCCCAGTTACTGTTGGCTGTGTAGATACCAGTGCAGGTACATAGTGGGACTCTGTAAATGACTGGTGAATTAGTCCTTGTGTGAGAGAGTGACACAAATACTTTTGGACTAGTGCGTGATTAAGGCTGTGACTAAAAAAGAAATTTCATGAAAAGTTAATTCTTTAGCTTAATATAAATGATGGACTTTCCATAGCCCAATAGGCTTTCGAGATACTGGATTTACCATTTTAATTAAAGGCAACAACACTTCCAATGGCCCTGCTATTTATCAGGCATTATGGATACAGAAATGAGTAAGATAGAGTCCTGGCCCTAATAATACAATTTAATGGTCAGAGGTAAGGACAGGTAACTACAACAGTGTAGGATGCCACTTTATAGTAAAGGCATGTGCCAATTGCTTTGGGAATACAGGACTGGAGAAGCGATTCTGGGAAAGCAGGGATGGGGCAGGGCATGACAAAGTCATGTTAAGGAATTCTTAACAGATGAGGTGACATTGACCTGGTAGCTGAGGGACAAGCAGGAAGCTGTCAGATGGTCATGAGTTGTGTTCGTAGTTCCTCCCTGAGTATGTAGAGGTCTTTAGGACAAGTCTTTATTTTTCATCACCCTTGCCTTGTTCCTGGAGAGTCCAGTCAGATGGCCTAAAATCTAAATACCAGCCCCTCTCCACTCTCAATTTGGCTGTGTCATTCCCATTTGGAAGGAGCTGATAGTTTCCTTTGAGTGGGTGCTTTTATGTCATCTAGATTTGTTGGGAATGACACAAAGAGCTCATTTTTCCAGATCACCCAGCACAAGTGTTGTCAGAGTCTTCCTTGTGTCAAAGAAGCAATCCCAGTTGTCCACTCAATAAGTGTTTTCGGAGAGCCTTCTGTGTGTAGCATCATGCTTGTTGTGGGGGTGGAGGAGGGAAGGGGTAAACTATGTTCCTCATCCTCAGTGAGGCCGTAATCTCTCTGGGGCCACACACATACACTCCCCTCTAATACAACATAGAAGGTGGCAAGTGTGACAGAGATAGAAATAGAAAGGAGGAAAGAATTCCTTCTGACATGAGCTAGAAGGTCATTTAAAAATCTAGTGTGTGCAGAAGGGGATTAGTTATAACCCTTGCTTCATGACACATCACCATCATGAGCTGACTGTTGTCTGACTGAGCGGATTGTTTACCGAGCGCTGCCTCTGTGTGCTGAGCACTGTACTAGTCAGCTTATGATCTAGTGGGTAAGATAATTATAATCGAGCATGATCAGGTTTGTGGTAGAGAAACGTAGGTGGCATGGAAGCTTGTGGCATAGGAAGGATTGAATCTTGTTTCAGGGCACAGGGAGGGCCTCTTGGAAAGAGTACAATTGAAGTTGAGACCTAGCTAGGTGAAGAAAGGGAGGACACTTCCTAAAGGAGATGGTCCACAGCATGTGGGAGGGTTCCAAGGGCAGCAAGCTGTGTGGCTGGAGTGCCCTGACCAGTGGAACATGGTAAAGAGATGAGGTATAGACTTGGGTAAGGTTCACACTTGATTGTGAAGGATGTGGGAGGTCACCCAAGGGTGTTCAGCAGGAAGTGACCTGGTCAGATTTTGAGCTAGTCTGGTTGTTGTGTGAAGAATTCTGGGTTGGGGTGAGAGGAGAGAAGGCAGGGACATGAGTTAGGAGGCTGATCCAATGAAAAGCATGGTGACTCTCTGGCCTGAGGTGGAAGCATTGGGGGTCTAGATGCTTAGGAGGCCAGGAGGCACAGCTTGGTGATGAATTGGATGTGGGGGATGTTGAAGGAAGGTAATCCCTGGGTTTCTGGCATGGGTAAATTTTTTTTTTTTTAATATTTTAAAATGTTTATTTATTTTTGAGACAGAGAGACAGACAGAGAGAGAGACAGAGACAGAGAGAGAGTATGAGCAGGGGAAGGGCAGAGAGAGAGACACACACACACCGAATCCGAAGCAGGCTCCAGGCTCTGAGCTGTCCGCACAGAGCCCGACATGGGGCTTGAACTCACAGACCATGAAATCATGACCTGAGCCAAAGTCGGATGCTTAACTGACTGAGCCACCCAGGTGCCCCTGGCATGGGTAACTTGATAGAAGGTGGTGCCTTGGCTGGATGGAGAGCTCCAGAAGAGGGACGGGTCTGTAGGAGAAAATGATGAATTCAATTTGGGGCCCACTGAGTTTGAGGTGCCTAATAGACAGTCAAGTGGGAAATGTCCTGTAGATGATTGGATTTGGGGTCTGGAAGCAGGTCCTGGCTGGAGCTTTGGGAGTCATCAGTTTCAAGATGGTGAAAAATGCCAAATGGATGGGTTGGCCAAGAGGGAATGTAGAGTCAGAGGGGTTTTGCAAGGGGAGCACCCTTAAAGGAAAGCTGAAGGTCCGGAGAGAAAGGCCCTGTGGAGGGGGGTGGCATTTGGAACCCAACTTGAGGAAGGGTTAGACTGGGCATGTGTAGAGGAAGGAAGGCATGCTGGGGCCAGATTGTGATGGCCTCGATGCCAGAACACGGCGTTCAGCACATCACAGAGGATTTCGTGCTGTACTGTCCTCCTCCAGCGTGTGCTGGCTGCCAGCTTGGGGGCCAGGTTGTGGTCTGTCTTCCTGCTTGTGCCTATTCCTGTCTGAGCAGCCCTGCTCTGTGCAAAGGCAGTGGAAGGTTCGGGGTCCTCTTACTCACATTGTCTGTTGTCCCTTGTCCCTCTGCCTTCAGAGCCTTGGGGAGCATCACCTCTCCCAGGAATCCCTGGAAGTACACACCTTAAATGCAGGAAGACATTGAACGAGGACGGCCCAGCTGAAGCAAGGTGTCCGGAACAGGCCATGGCCATGGCCCTGGAAGCCCGGGCCCAGGCCTCTCCCCGACCGGAACCCGAAGAACTCCTTATTGTAAAGCTGGAAGGGGACTCATGGAGACCAGAGAGCAAACCTGGGGAGGAGGGCTTCGACCCTGGCCCTGAGGCTTCCCGCCGGCGCTTCAGGCAGTTCCGGTACAGGGATGCAGCTGGACCCCACGAGGCCTTCAGCCAGCTCTGGGCGCTCTGCTGTCACTGGCTGCGGCCAGAGATCCGCCTCAAAGAGCAGATCCTGGAGCTGCTGGTGCTGGAGCAGTTCCTGACTATCCTACCCAGGGAGGTCCAGGCTTGGGTGCAGGCGCGCCACCCTGAGAGTGGTGAGGAGGCGGTGGCCCTGGTGGAGGACTGGCACCGAGAGGTCCAGGCTGCGGGACAGAGGGTGAGGCGGCGGGGCTATGACTAGATTAATCATTGCCAAAACCACAGTAATAGTAATAATTGTTGTTATCATCGACCAACTGACATATTTATTGAGCACTGCTGTGTAACAGACACTGTCTTCTGTGCTTTCCACCTAATCCTGTTTAATGAGATGGATACCGTTATCC
The DNA here is from genome assembly GCF_027475565.1 of Acinonyx jubatus. Classification (NCBI taxonomy): domain Eukaryota; kingdom Metazoa; phylum Chordata; class Mammalia; order Carnivora; family Felidae; genus Acinonyx; species Acinonyx jubatus. The sequence goes on from NC_069381.1 coordinate 25,082,113, forward strand.
TGATTTTACCAATGAGGAAACTGAGGCAGAGAAAAACAGGTAGTTGGCTCAAGGTCACACGGCATTAGACGGTAGAGCCAGGACGTGAATTCAGGCAGGCTGACACTGAAGGCTGACACATTCAGAACCACTGCCTAAACTGCCTTTCAGGACCATATTCACGGTGCAGTTGATTTGTATTGTGTTTCACATGTGACAAAGCCTTTTTACATACGTGATCTCTTTGGGTGCTTAAGGCAGTAAGGTAGGTAGGTAGACAGAAGTAGCATTATCCTCCTCATTGTATACACTAAACTAAGGCCCAAAAAGTCAGGTGGCTCACAAAGCGCAGTCAGTCCGAACCAGAGCCTAAATCCAGATACTGAGGTTCCAAATTCATTGTTCTTTCTGTACACGACAGATGCCTCATGTGCAAGCCATGGGAATTAAAATACCTCTGAGGCATGAGGCTCAAATGAGATAGTAACTGACATTTCTTGAGCACTCACTGTGTGTCAGACACCGTTCTAACCTTTCTGTATGTATTGCTCATCTAATCAGCACAGCTGCCCGATGAGGTAGGTACTGTTATGTCACTGGTTTTCAAGTGGGTAAACAGAGACTCAGAGGTAAGTGACATGTATAGATTTATATAACTTAAGTGGTAGAGCCAAGATAAGGGAAGTGAAAGCATCGTGGATTTAACACTCATAGTTTCAACAATTTGCAAGAGACTGAAGGCCCATGATACCATTTATAGTTTTTCTAGGGCACGACTTTTGAATCCTGCTTTTGGAGCTGGCATATGTAGAGCAAGTACTTGAACTGGCTGCGGGCTGAGCCAGCCACCCAGAACCTCCATCTCAACATACCCCTGTTCCTTCCCCTTGTTACACGGTCAGTAATTTTTGTGATGTTATATTTAATGATATATTGTTGGGGAAAATTATAGATTGAGAAGATCCCTTGCAAATGGCAGGGGTTTTCTGTACATCATAAAAGGTGAAGCTCTGTACAGATGTGAGATTGGGGGAAGAAAGGTTTATTGTCTGTGGGTTTGCTTTTTGGATTCTTTTTAATTTTTTAATGTTTATTTATTTTTGAGAGAGAGAGAGAGAGAGAGAGAGAGAGAGAGAGAGAGAGAGAGAATGGATGGGGGAGGGGCAGAAAGAGAGGGAGACCCAGAATTGGAAGCAGGCTCCAGGCTCTAAACTGTCAGCACAGAGCCAGACGTGGGGCTTGAACTCACGAACCGTGAGATCATGACCTGATCTAAAGTCAGATGCTTAATCGACTGAGCCACACACGTGCCCCTGCTTTTTGGATTCTTTTACAAACTGATCGAAGACACAGAAAACATAGGATTTAAAGTTAGTTCGAACTAAGTATGAGAGAGTGTACCTTATTCTAATATACCATCCCACCCTCCCGTATTATTTCTTTTAAAGAAACCATCTGTCTTAAGTGGCAGTAAAAAAACAAATGAACTTGAGACCCAGAATTGAGTTAATTGAGAACTGATTTAAATCAAGGTCTTAATGACTCTTTATCTGTAAAATGAGAGGGTTGGACTAGACCAAAAGTTCTCAAACTATACCCTTGTGAGCTGAGCAGAGGTTGAATTGCTTCTAAAATTGAAAAAAATAAATAAATAAATAAGGTAATGGAATGTGCTCTATTATGTATTATTTTCCTGTGACTTTTATTTTTATTTTTTAACTTTCTACCTGCTCCTGAGTGCTCACAGATGTCAAAACAAATGGATAAGTAGCAAAGGAGCTCCCATGCCCCCACATATATGCTTGTGATTTTACATTGCAAGGTACCTGACTCAGTTACATTTTTTGCAAGGAAGACTTTTCCAAGTCTTACTAATGGAATGAAGTATGCTAACTCCATTCCTCAGAGAGAACCGCCTGGAAAAGGCAGCGCTGCTGGGCTAAATGACCTCCAAGATATTTTCCTTAAAGAGACCTCTCAGCTGTGCTCTTGGGTGGGTTTTGGCTTGCTGACTCTGTCGTCACCCTATTGCAGCAACCCTCTCCCCATTAGGTGCATAGGCATTTTTTTAAAATATATTTTTTAAGTTTATTTGTTTATTTTGAGAGAGAGAGAAAGCATGAGTTGGGGAGGGGCAGAGAGAAAATCTTGAGCAGGCTCCACACTGTCGGTGCAGAACCTGATGCAGGGCTCGAAGCTATGAACTGTGAGATCATGACCTGAGCCACAGTTGGATGCTTAACCAGCTGAGCCACCCAGGTGCCCCTGCAGAGGCACTTTTTAAAAAAACAGACTTTATTTTTTAGAGCAGTTTTAGGTTAACAGCAAAACTGAGTAGAAAGTGCAGAGGTTGCTCCTGTACCTCCAGTCCCCATGCATGCACATCATTCCCCACCAGAGTGGCACGTTGATCATGATCGATGAACTTACCTCGACATGTCCTTATCACCCAAAGTCCATAGTTTACATTAGGTGTCACTCTTGGTGTTGTACGTGCTGTGGATTTTGACAAATGTATAACAACATGTATTCACCATTATAGTTCATACGAGATAGTTTCACTGCCCTAAAATCCTTTGTGCTCCGCATATTTATCCTTCCCTTCCCCCAACCCCTAGCAACCATTGATTTTTTTGCTGTCTTCATACTTTCACCTTTTCCAAAGTGTCATATAGTCGGAATCATACAGTATGTATGTAGCCTTTTCAGAATGACTTCTTTCACTTAGGAGTATGCATTTAAAGTCCCTCCATATGTCTGCATGGTTTGATAGCACATTTCTTTTCAGTGTTGAGTAACATTCCATTGTCTAGATGTACTGCAGTTTATTACCTACTGAAGGATATCTTGGATGCTTCCAAGTTTTGGCAATTATGGGTAGAACTGCTATAAACATCCATGTGCAGGCTTTGTGTGGTGCACAGGCATTTTTGATGAATTCTTTACTCATCCCGACTCTAGCCAATATTCTACCAGTTTTTTCCTTCTCCTTGTCACTTGAATCTCCTTCTTTCTGTCTACAGTTGCCATCTACGGGATCAAAACCTTTGCATAGGCGTGGCAGTAGTTAGAGGAGCTAGAGCGGGGAGTGAGGATTGTTGCGGAGTCTAGTCCTGCAATTGCTCTGTAGATTGTAAGATTGTAACTATAACAAAGAGATTTATTTGTTTTTTTCCTTAAATAACCACAGTAGAATGTGGATAAGCACATGTTTGCTCCCTATGAGCCACACAAGACATTGGTGGATGGCCTCACTTGGAATGGATTTTTATGCTCTGGGCCCATACCTGTATATCTTAAGGATAAACATCCCTCTCTTTGAGTGAGGATTGGAGTTTTCCCACCAGCCAAGGGTTTTTTGGAGTTCTGGAAGTTTGGCAAACTCATTAAGTTGCTGAAGGTGGATGTTAATATTTTGAGTCCAAAAATAAGACTCAGAGCAATGTATATAATTGCTACCTTTTGTAAAATAGGGAAGAAGTAAGAGTCTATATTCATAGATGCTTGTGTATAAAGAACCGAAAGGATGTGGAACAGTAGTCACCTGTGGGGAAGAGTAGGGAGAAGGAAGACCCTGGGCAGATGGGACAGGGACAGGGTAGGGATGGGGTATTTTCACTAAATGTACCTTTATATTTTCTGTTTTTGAACCAGGTGAGCATTGAAAATTACCTTTTGAAAAAATTGAAACACGTTTTTTTAAGTTTCTATAATGCAGTGAGGTTGTTACATTGTTGGGGTTTTAGGGCCAGGAAATAACATCTCTTCCATCTCTCAATTTGGAACCAAATGACAGATAAGAAATGAGCTTTATGATTGGTAATGCTGAGTGGGTACTGTCCTCTCTTAATTGGTTATTCCCTTTTATTATATACATGCCCTGTATCTCTGAGTACTCGTTCGCCTGAACTTCTACCTTGAATTTAAGTAGCCACTTCTACTTTCCTTTCGAGTTATAGTGCCTTCTCTTTGCTTCTCCTTCTGTTTGAAGAGTAGATAAGACTTTCTAAAGCAGCACATACTTTTATTGCATTTTAAAATTCCATTTGTAGTTGTCTCTCCTTTTTCTTATATTTACTTTTGAATGTTCCTTGCCTTTCAGCAGGAATATTTAGAGCAATTATATTCAGTTACTGGTGTATCTGTTTTTATGTTTCCTTTTGTCATTTAATGTATACCTGGTTAACTTTTATCTTTATTTGATAACTTAAAAATTAATCGACTTTTGATGTTTAGAGATTAGTTTTTAATGTCATGAAAACTTTACATGATTTATCTCTTTATGATTCAAAAATGTTTGGAACAGTAGCAGCCTCATTGAGATGCTTGTATAGCTTCCCTATGTTGAACAAAACATTAGTCATTTGGTGGTATAAGCGCTGGTCTGTTGACTAATGTCAGTCTCATGGCTTTCCTGTCATACTTTGAGTCATCTTTGGATCTTAAAAAGAGTCTGTTAACCTCTGGACCACAGCTGTACTCCACAGAACATTCCCTGCCCTACCATAATTGGTCTTACTGAACTGACCATTGGGAATTTTGACTGTCTGTGTAGGAATTGGCCTTGTGTGCAGAAGAGACTGGGTCCTTAAAGGCAATGCAGGAATCTCAGCACTGTCCACTGCAGCCAGTGAATCACTGGCCTGAGGGACAGTCCCAGAAGCAATGGGTGAAGAACTCATGCCCTGACCTTCCCGAGCATCTAGACACCAAGATAGTGCCACACCCCTTGAAAGAAAGTGGTGAGTACCAAGAATCAGGGAATGTCCGGGAGGAGAGGTGAGGGGTAGAGGGGGTAAGGAAGGGTGCACAGGGAGTAGGGATGTGCAGAATTCAAGACGGGGTGGATTGGTGTCTGGTGGACACACTGGGAAGTAAGGCAGGTAAGCACTGTGCAAGGAGAGGAAGCGCCCAGCGCTGTTGGCGCCCCACTGAGTCATGCAGCCAGTTCAGGCCAGGGCCGGGGTCACGTGGTGATCATAGGAGTGTGAGGTGGCATCTTACACATGGCCCATCTCTCGAGGCAGCTTAGGAGCCAGACGCTCTAGGATGGAAGTAAAAGGGGACATCTGCCCGGGATACCAGGACAGTCCCAGCTTGATGCAAGCATGGCATCTGGAAAGCTGGAGCCGGGAGGGGTGGTTTCTTGGGAACCAGAGCTTGGGTTTAGGAGACTTCTTCTTCTCCTCAGCTGTCCTCACTCCCCGAGTCCCTACTCTCCCAAAGACGGGGAGTGTTGGAGATTGGGAGGTGACTGCTGAGTCCCAGGTAAGCTGCTGTTTGTCCCTTCCTTCCTGTCCTTACTCCTCCTGTGCCCTTCTCCTCACTCTGTGGCCTGCCCTCAGCAGAAGGACATATGTCCTGGGGTATTAGCCTCTGCCCTTGGCCCCCAGTCTGCTGGCCTCTCCATGGTCATGCTGCTCCTTACGACACTGGCCTCACACATGGTATCCCTGCGTCCGTTATCTTTCCTGGGGCCTGGTCGCGTTGCCAGGCCATTTCCAACTGAGGTCCTTGTCTTGTACATCTCACAGGAAGCCCTGGGCCCCAGCAAACACGCTGAGAAGGAGTTCTGCGAGGACCCCCCAGGAGACAGCTGTGGAAACGGCGTGTCCCTGGGTAAGGAAACCGTGCCCTCTCAAGAAGATGTTGTCGGGTTTCTGGTACACTCAGTTCCCAGAGGCTGTTTCATCACTCCCTTAAGACTTGGGGCTCTGCGAAGTCTGGAGCTTCAGACACAGGAAGAACACATGCGCTCTGTGGCCACAGCACTGGTGGCAGGGGTGGAGCATGGGGCGTGGGGTCTGCCCGGATAGAGGCTGGCGGCTGGCTTCCGAGGGCCTGCCCTCTGGGGGTCGTTTCCTCATTTCCTCAGTACACTCAGCATGCTCCTGGGGCTGTCTCAGAAATCCAGTCTTGGCAGCATCAAACAGGGTCCATCTCTCAGGGGCAGTCCCCAGTGAGCTGAGCCCATGAGACTGATGTACTAAACCACAGTGAGAAGTAAACATCACGGGGCTCAAAACCCACACGGCCAGCACCGACTCCTGTTTTCGTAAGTGCGTCTCCACGGGAGCCAAACAAACACGAACCGTTTCCCTGCGGAGCTTGGGTCAGAATGATGGGTTAGACGTGAGAGAGGGATAAAGTGGAAGAGACAGTGATAGGCCTGCCTCCTGTTGGTGAGGGGAGACATGGGAAGCTTGTGGGTGCCTTGCCTGACAGCATAACTCCTTTTTTACATAAACCATGATATCTTGGGAAGATAGTGTTCAGCAGAACAAACTTTGGGAAGTGTTGAACTGGGTAATCCTGAAGTTTCTTTTAGCTCTCAACTCTTTTTCATCTAGTTTTCCTCGAATATTTATTTATTACAAATTTTTTAAATGTTTATTTTTGAAAGAGAGAGAGAGAGAGACAGAGCACAAGCAGGGGAGGGACAGAGAGAGAGGGAGACACAGAATCTGAAGCAGGCTCTGGGCTGTGAGCTATCAGCATGGAGCCTGATGTGGGGCTCGAATTCACAAACCGTGAGGTCATGACCTGAGCCGAAGTCAGATACTTAACTGACTGAGCCACCCAGGCACCTGACCTTGAATATTTATTTTAATGAAAGGCTTCCTGTTTTTTTTTTTAATATGAAATTTATTGTCAAATTGGTTTCCATACAACACCCAGTGCCCATCCCAACAGGTGTCCTCCTCAATACCCATCACCCACTTTCTCCTCCCTCCCGCCCCCCATCAACCTTCAGTTTATTTTCAGTTTTTAAAAAAAAAATTTTTAATGTTTGTTTATTTTTGAGAGAGACAGAGACAGAGCTTGAGCGGGGGAGGGGCAGAGAGAGAGGGAGACACAGAATCTGAAGCAGGCTCCAGGCTCTGAGCTGTCAGCACAGAGCCCGTCACGGGGCTCGAACCCATGGACCGTGAGATCATGACCTGAGCCAAAGTCAGACGCCCAACTGACTGAGCCACCCAGGTGCCCCAGTTTATTTTCAGTTTTTAAGAGTCTCTTATGGTTTGGCTCCCTCCCTCTCTTTTATTTTTTCTTTCCCCTCCCCCATAGTCTTCTGTTAAGTTTCTCAGGATCCACATAAGAGTGAAAACATATGGTATCTGTCTTTCTCTGTATGCCTTATTTCACTTAGCATAACACCCTCCAGTTCCATCCATGTTGCTACAAATGGCCAAATTTCATTCTTTCTCATTGGCAAGTAGTATTCCATTGTGTATATAAACCACACTTTCTTTATCCATTCATCAGTTGATGGACATTTAGGCTCTTTCCATAGTTTAGCCATTGCTGAAAGTGCTGCTGTAAACATTGGGGTATAAGTGCCCCTAAGCATCAGCACTCCTATATCCCTTGGGTAAATTCCTAGTAGTGCTATTGCTGGGTCAGAGGGTAGATCTATTTTTAATTTTTTGAGGAACCTCTACACTGTTTTCCAGAGCGGCTGCATCAGTTTGCATTCCCACCAACAGTGTAAGAGGTTTCCCGTTTCTACACATCCTCTCCAGCATCTATAGTATCCTGATTCGTTTATTTTAGCCACTCTGACTGGCGTGAGGTGATATCTCAGTGGGTTTTGATTTGTATTTCCCTGATGAGGAGTGACGTTGAGCATCTTTTCATGTGCCTGTTGCCATCTGGATGTCTTCTTTAGAGAAGTGTCTATTCATGTTTTCTGCCCATTTCTTCACTGGGTTATTTGTTTTTCGGGTGTGGAGTTTGGTGAGTTCTTTATAGATTTTGGATACTAACCCTTTGTCTGATACGTCATTTGCAAATATCTTTTCCCATTCTGTCGGTTGCCTTTTAGTTTTGTTGATTGTTTCCTTTGCAGTGCAGAAGCTTTTTATCTTCATGAGGTCCCAATAGTTCATTTTTGCTTTTAATTCCCTTGCCTTTGGAGATGTGTCAAGTAAGAAATTGCTGTGGCTGAGGTCAGAAAGGTTTTTCCCTGCTTTCTCCTCCCTGCTTTCTTGTCTCACATTCAGGTCCTTTATTTTTGTGAATGGTGTAAGAAAGTGGTCTAGTTTCATTCTTCTGCATGTTGCTGTCCAGTTCCCCCGACACCATTTGTTAAAAAGACTTTTTTCCATTGGATATTCTTTACTGCTTTGTCAAAGATTAGTTGGCCATACTTTTGTGGGTCCAGTTCTGGAGTCTCTATTCTATTCCATTGGTCTATGTGTCTGTTTTTGTGCCAATACCATGCTGTCTTGATGATTTTAGCTTTGTAGTAGAGGCTAAAGTCTGGGATTGTGATGAGGCTGTTTTGTTGGGACAGCAGTCCTTTCTTTAGACATTGCAAAGTGTTTTAAAAAATAAGAAAATATATTTTCTCATGTTTTTGGACGTTGAGAGGAGGACATGCTCCAGTCACAGTACAAAGTGGTTCCGCAGTGTCACGGCAGACCCTAGGTTCTTTTTCTCTCCTCTGCCGTCCTCAGTGTCAGCTTTGCACTAAAGTTATCATGTGTCATAATCAAAAGATACATGCCAATGGCAGTTGGGCTCACAAGTTTCCTAGTGAGAGAGACTCTCTCTGTCTCTCTCCCTGTCTCTTACACACACACACACACACACACACACACACACACACACACACTGAATGAGTGAGAGAGAGGGAAACCTTTCCTCCAGCCATTAAATTCATTCTGCTTGGGCTAGTTTAGGCCACGTGCCCATCTGTGGACAGGACCACTCACTCTTTGTGTGATATGTTTCGTAGCAACAACAAAGAAAGCAAATGAACAGAGCAAACTGGTCAATTAATGTTGGGAATTGGCATGGGAATGTCTGAATAGCTGCGTGCAGGGCAGTGCTCCGTTCCAGGGGCAGTTTGGACGAGCACTCTGCTCAGTGTGTCATTTGTACTTAATCTTTTTTTTCTTTCTTTCTATTAGGGGCTCCAGTTTCCAAACCAGGTATCAACTGCCAGCGAGAGCAAGGACCAGGATTTTGGCGTCCGAGCTTTATCAATTCTGGAAAGAGGAACACTGCAGATTGCACCTTGGATAATGAGCAAACAAAACCAGCCCAGGCATCAGCCTGGACAGATTCCAGGGCCTGGGAGGAACAACACCAATGGGACACGGAGGACATGAAGGTGTCAGGTGTGCACTGGGGCTATGAGGAGACCAAGACTTTTCTGGCAATTTTGAGTGAGTCTCCTTTCTCTGAAAAGCTCCGGACTTGTCACCAGAACCGCCAGGTTTACCGGGCCATTGCAGAGCGGCTGAGGGCAAGGGGCTTCCTGCGGACACTGGAGCAGTGTCGCTACAGAGTCAAAAACCTCCTGCGGAACTACCGGAAAGCCAAGAGCAGCCACCCACCAGGGACCTGCCCCTTCTATGAGGAGCTGGAGGCCCTGGTGAGGGCGCGGACAGCCATCAGAGCCACCGATGGCCCAGGAGAGGCTGTGGTGCTCCCCAGGCTGGGGGACAGTGATGCAGAGATGGATGAACAGGAGGAAGGGGGCTGGGAGCCTGAAGAGACAGCAGAAGATTGTAATGGTGATGACCTGGCCACTGATGAGTCTGTCCAGGAGCCCAGGATTCCAGGGGGCCCAGCTCTGTTCCAGAGTCGTATTGGTAAGCACAAGGGGGTTTAGTGGATCCTGACTCCAACTCTCCTACCAGCCAAACCTCTGCTCCCTGAGTTCAGGGCACAGACTGGATCGCAAGTCCAGATTGATGCCACTGGTGTTAAGTTCCTTAGATTGTCCTCAAACTCCTACTCTTTCCTTCTATGATCAATTTCCTAGAATGAGTTTTCTTAGTTATAGAAGCAAACTTTTAAAAACTTAAGGGACCTTAAAGAGCTAATTCAGTATTAGTTGACCCTTGAACAATGCAGGGCTAGAGTACTGATCTCTGCTCGTTTGATCGATGCACATTCAACTTTTGACTCCCGACAAACTTGACCATTGGTAGCATACTATGGACCAGAAGCCTTACTGATAGTATAAATAACATGTATTTATATGTTATATGTATTATATGTATATTCTTACAGTAAAGCAAGCTAGAGAAAAGGTGTTGTTAAAATCATAAGAAAATACATTTACACTACTGTATTATATATATAAAAAAATCTGTTGTATAAATGAATCTGTGCAGTTCAGACCCATCAACTATATTTGCCAAAGTGTGTCACTAGGAGTATGGATGGTCATAGTGTTACACGAGTGTTCCTTTTTTTTTTAAGTTTTTAATGTTTATTTTTTTGAGAGGGACAGAGACAGTGTGACTGGGGTAGGGGCAGAGAGAGTGAGAGAGAGAGAATCCCAAGCAGGCTCCACGCCACCAGCACAGAGCCTGATGTGGGGCTCAAACCCACGAAACCATGAGATTATGACCTGAGCCAAAACCAAGTGTTGGACGCCTAACCGACCGAGCCACCCAGGTGCTCCACACGAGTGTACTTTTAAGTTTAATGTGCATGAGAACATCAACTTGTGATTTTACGGTAAATTTAGGTAAGGAAAGATACTGAGTGAAGTTTTTAATATATAACAGAAATCACAACAGTATATAGTTGAACAAGTGATGTTTGAGAAACACCCAGTCATTGTAAAAGTGGAAAAACACTGAAGCCCAAGAGATGGAATGTCTTATGTAAAGTTACACAGTGAGGTAGGGGCAGAGTCAGGATCAGAGCCCAGAGTTCCTGCCTCCATCTTTATGTAGTTTTCCTCTCCACGATGCTGCCTCCCCAGGCTGCATCATTTACCTGCTGAGGAACTGAGAACAGAACACTTCCTGTTCATTCCTCCAAAAAGAGGAAAGGGCATCCTTAGTTGGATGCTCTTGTAACATTATTTGAGTTACGTTTCTGTCTAGGGACTCTCAGTTCCCTTGTTTGTTCAGAAGAAAGTTCATAAAATAAAACTAGAGGAATGTATTGAATAGATATAGAGAAAGTCTCTTAGATCCCAATTACAGGCCTTTCCCCACACCAGTCAACTGAAGCCAGAAGTGGGGTCACCTGGTATAATATGGCCACCTATATCTTTTTCAGCTAAGGCTCAAGAGTTAATGGAAAGTCTTAGAATTGGGTGGGGGTGGGAGGCTCTGGCGCACCCCTCAGAAGCAAGGGAATATTCTTTGCTGGTGCCCCAGGTGCCTGGGAAATTTCTCCGTTGCCTGTGTTCTAGGCATGTATTGGAACGGGGGCCCCTGATCCCTGATGACCTGGGCTAGTCTCATTATGCCTCACAGTTCTGAACTCTTCACTCCCGACAGCAGGTGTGCACTGGGGCTACGAGGAGACCAAGGCCTTCCTGACCATTCTCAGTGAGTCCCCATTCTCTGAAAAGCTTCGCACGTGCCACCAGAACAGCCAGGTTTACCGGGCCATTGCAGAGCGGCTGTGTGCACAGGGCTTCCTGCGGACACTGGAGCAATGTCGGTACAGATTCAAAAACCTCCTTCGAAGCTACCGGAAAGCCAAGAGCAGCCACCCACCAGGGACCTGCCCCTTCTATGAGGAGCTGGACTCACTGATGAGGGCACGGACTGCGGTCAGAGCCATGGGAACCCTCAGGGAGGCAGCGAGTCTCTCTAGGTCTGGGCAGAGCAGTACTGAGGCTGACGACCAGGAGGCCTGGGATGAGATGGCAGATGAAGTTGGCCTCAAATCTCCCACCCTGTGTCCAGACATCCCAGACACTGGTAAGCCTGGAGTAATTCGATGTCCACCAAATCCACAGGCATGAGAGATTAAGGGGGCCGGATCATTATCATTTGCCTCTGAACTACAAGAGTGGGTGGAATTGACCAGGAAAAGCATTTGTGATTTGCTTAGTGTAATTGCCCAAATGAGAGAAGTAGTCAGGTCTTGATTTTACGGGGATTTTTTGGTAAATTATAGAGTTTATTCAATTTCACAAGATAAGAGGCTATATGGAATGTACTAGGAGAGGGAGGTGTTCCTTATTGAGTAGAGGGATGGGGAAGTTGGCCAGAGAGACTGACTAGCTGATTGTGTGTGTGGCCTGGGCCTCATGGCTCCCTTGGCAGGGTCACCATGTTCCAGGCTCTGTTCTCTGCTTTGCAGGTCACACATTTATATATGCACTGGAACTTGAGCAGTTTCACATTAGTCACATCATAAGATGTGAGATAGAAAATATAAGATACATGGGGCGCCTGGGGGCTCTGTCGGTTAAGCGTCCGACTTCAGCTCAGGTCATGATCTCATAGTCTGTGAGTTCGAGCCCCACATTGGGCTCTGTGCTGACAGCTCAGAGCCTGGAGCCTGCTTCAGATTCTGTGTCTCTCTCTCTCTGCCCCTCTCCCTGCTCACACAGTCTCTTTCTCTCAAAAATAAACATTAAAAAAAAAAAAAGAAAATATAGGATATCATTGTAGCTAAATTTGTAAGACACAAAATAAGATATATAAGTAGATATTAACTAATGAAAGAAGAAAACTACATTTCTGTGTATTTTCAGGTTTTGAGATGAGGCATAAGGACGAAGACCAGATTTCAGAGCAAGATATTTTTGAGGATTTGCCTGGAGCCTTATCAAAATGTACTGGAGAGGATGTTTGCCACCCTCATGACTGGGGGCAAGACAGTGAAAATGAAGGTGGAGGTGAAGGGCAGTGGGGAAATCCCCCCCAGGAGCAGTGGGAAGAATGTTCTTCTGAAGAGGACTTAGAAAAACTTATCGACCACCAAGGCCTGTACCTGGAAGAGAAACCCTACAAGTGTGACACGTGTGTGAAAAGCTTCAGTCGGAGCTCGCACTTCATTGCCCACCAGCGGATCCACACAGGCGAGAAGCCTTACAAATGCCCTGAATGTGGGAAAGGCTTTAGCGATCGCTCCAACCTCAATACCCATCAGAGAATCCACACAGGAGAGAAGCCCTACAGGTGCCTTGAGTGTGGGAAAAGCTTTAGCGATCACTCCAATCTTGTCACCCACCAGAGAATCCACACAGGGGAAAAGCCCTATAAATGTGGGCAATGCTGGAAAAGCTTCAACCAGAGCTCCAACCTCCTGAAACATCAGAGAATCCACGTGGGAGGCAATCCTGATCATTGCTGCGAGGCAGGGGAAACCTTTGGCCAAAGCCCATCCTTCAGTGTTCCCTGGAGGAACTCTACGGAAGAGACATCTCTTGAACAACCTCAGAGTGCCAGCAAGAACTTGAATTCTGGCCCACATGGCACCAGCTCAGGGGAAAAGCTGTATCCGTGTCCTGAATGTGGAAGAGCCTTCTCTAAGAGCTCTGCCCTCATTAGTCACCAAAGGATCCATACGGGAGAGAAGCCGTATGAATGTGCTGAATGTGGGAAGAACTTCAGTAAGAGCTCCACGCTGGCTAACCACCAGCGAACCCACACGGGGGAGAAGCCATACACGTGTGTGGACTGTGGGAAGGGCTTCAGTGAGCGCTCCAAGCTCATCACGCACCAGAGAGTGCACACGGGAGAGAAACCCTACAAATGCCTTGAGTGTGGCAAGTTCTTTCGTGACCGTTCCAACCTCATTACTCACCAGCGGATTCACACGGGAGAGAAGCCTTACAAGTGCAGAGAGTGTGGGAAATGTTTTAACCAGAGCTCCAGTCTCATTATTCACCAGAGAATCCACACTGGGGAGAAGCCCTACAAGTGCACAGAGTGTGGCAAAGACTTCAACAATAGCTCCCATTTCAGCGCCCACCGGAGAACCCACGCAGGAGGAAAAGCATCGTAGGAGGCCCCCCGCCCCCCGTCATGGCAAAGAGATAAACGCATATTGAAATCTCCCCAGAGCGTAAGATGTGTGCTAGGAGCTTTCCGAATTCTTAAGCTTGGTGTATACCCAGGCAAGTTATCTTGGCCTAATCCAGGTTATTTGGAAGTGAATTACAGATGCTAAGGGTCTGGATTTGAAGGCACTTTTCTTAAGTGTAATTTGTTTTTCTCCTGTTAAAAAACCCTGTGCAACCCTCAGGCCCTCCTTATATTTGCTGTCACGTGAGGACTTGATCAGTGTTTGAGCCAAACTGGTCATGTAGGAGTTTAGAGGTACATTAGGGGTCCTGAGTAGTGAGTCCAAACCTCGCTGTGCCTTCACACTGTCCACAGGTACACGTGTTCTGTTGGCACACATCAAATTCTCACGTGGCGGATTTCGGTTGGGGTGTATCCGTACAGGAGAGCTTTAAGACTGGCGAGAGAGGGCATAATTGGGAATCAGTGGCTTAAAGCAGACCGCCATGACCTCAGCAAAGAGGAGGAACCTCAGTGATGTCCTTGATAAATTATTAACAATAGCAAAAGTAGCTGTTATTTATCGAGCATTTACTCTGGCAGGCTCCGTGCTAAGCACTTTGTGCACATCATCTCATCTCCTCCTCACAGCGGTGCCGGGAGATAGGTACTAATAGTGTCCCCATTTCCCAGAGGAGAGAGCCGAGGCTTGGGAAAGCCAAGTAACTTGCCTGGTGGCGCATCTGAAAATGGCAGAGGCAGGCTTTAACCAGATCTGTCTCTGGAGCCTAAGGTGTTCCTGACCATTCTCCTGAATCCACTTCTGCATTAGGGCAGGTAACTCAGGTGTGAGGATCCCAAAGCACTTTGTGGACCACATTTCCTACTAAAATTCCTTTATGAATTCTCCTTTTAGCAAATAGGGAAACCGAGAATCCCTAAAGAGCAGAGGGCCTGGGATGGTCTGAACCGGCAATGCTTTGAGCAAGACTGAGCTATTATTAAAGCACTTGCTGTGGATTTCTATCTTTGCAACAATATGGGTGAGCGATACAGGGGGTTGAGACAGGGAAGACCTGTAACCACAGTGATGTTTCTCCCCATGAGATACTGCTTTGGGGAAGGAAATGGGGTTTAAGAATTTCCCTTTCCTCAGGGAGTCAGTCCTGCTCAAGTTAGACTTGGCTGAACTGAACGTTAAGCCTTACAGGAACTTGGGCCTCTAGTTTTGCCTCCCCGGGCCTTTCCCTGTTGGCAGAAGCTGTGTTTCTGATGGCCATGCCATGGCTGATCAGGGGGGAGGTGGGAGGAGTTGGTGTGCTCCCATTGAGAGGGCACTGAATGCTGTCCTGCAGCCCAGCTGCATGGCACAATTTCATCCTGTGAGAAGGAGCGTGAGGCAGTCGGGTCCTCACATGCTGAAGAATGCAGTGGTCAGGACCTATGGGTGCCCTGGGTTCTCCCTGCTTTATCCCGTTCCTGCACCCCCGGTCGGGGATAGCTCCCTGCCTCCAGGCTGCAAAAAGAAGTTTGTGTTTAGTCACTTTGTGGAGAAGGGTAACCCCCTTTGGGGACGGGGGTGCAGAGCTTTGAAGTACTGAGTGGGTGCGGGTGTGGTGCGAAGCCACAGGCTGCTGTCTGAACTTCCGTCCTGGGGCTGCTGCGGATGGCATTGGCTCCCCAGTGTGTACGTACCCGGGACTTCCAGATCTGTCTCCTGCCCTGGGCTCTCCTCTTAGGAGCCCGGTCTCCGCCCTGCCAGTCCAACCTGAGTGACTCCGGGGCCTCTCCAGCCACCTGTGCCCCCCCTCCTCCCCCCCCCCCCCAACGCACTGTGACCCCCTGCAGCCATCTTCAGCCTGGGCCCATCCATTTGGCATGCACGTTACGTACACACTGGCCCACAAAGCAGCCTCCTTCATACAACGCCGGTGAGGCACACACAGTCAGACTCCTACAGACTCAGGGCCCCAGACACGCTCTCCCTCCTAAGGGCATTTTCCAGTGGGCCGTGGTTCCCCAGCACCATGGTAGGTTCCCAGTGGAGCCTACGGTCAGAATGAATGTGGTGAAGCATCCCCTTCTCTCAGTCTTGATGCCACCTCTCCTTCCGATGCTCCTTAGTGTCCTCTCTGAGCAGCAGACACCAGTGTCGAGCCCCTGCCCAGGCTGCGACTGGAGGCTCGTGCTACATGTAGCGTGAGGTCAGGGAAGGCCTGGCAAGAGAGGGGTTCAAGTTGTGCCGGAGTCCAGGGGGGCAGCCGCTGCTTCCCACGGCTCCTGGCTGCTGTCTCTCCCGACATCACCATTACCACTACCGTGTCTTTAGCGCCATCTTTTCCGTCACTCTGACTAGAGGCAAATCTGGAACTATCTCCACCTCCCTCTACTTCCCCGCCCCATGCTGGGGACCTCACTGCCCTCTGGTGCACTTCCCACCCGGTCCCTGTCAGAACACTGGGAGGAGCCTGCGCCCGGTGACCCTGCCCTGTGCTGCCCGGAGGAAGAGGCCCCTCTTCTCAGTGTGGCTCAGGCTCCCCGCTTCTCAAGGCTGAGAGCTGCTTTGTTCTAAGAGCCACTTAGCTGAGTCAAGAGCGTCAGAACGGGCAAGGGCAGGATCCAGTTGAACAATTTTACCTACACACAGTGAACAGGTAGAAAAAGGGTCCACACAGACATCACGTTTCTAATGAGGGTGCGGTGAGGGATTCCCTTGATATGGGAACCATTCTGATCCTGTCTGCTATTACGTAATACTTTCTGAAGTCACATTTATTTTTCACATTTTCATTGTTGGAAAAGACTCCATAACTGTGGCGCCTAGAGGGTGAGGAAGGGAGAAAAAGGAAACACAATGTGCCTCTAAGGCTGGTTCTGGATCAGCCTTACAGATTCATGTGAGCCCAAGCAGGAGAGGAGCCTCGGGCAGCAGTGACTGAGCCACTGGCACTGGAATCTCTTGGGAGTCACCAGGGCTCAGGGAGCCCTACTGTGGTGCCAAGTGACAAATATAACACCTGGGGGAAAGGACTCCCCTTCTTTCTTCAATGTAGAACATGGCCTGGCCTCAGTTCTTTGGGGCGTCCACAGACCACAGAGAAGCTTCTGCAAAGTTAGAGGCAATGGAGATGAGCATGAGGGTCAAGGGCATGTCCTGGTGATGGTGAGGAGCTGCTTTGAGACCCTCCAACTTCACCGGGTAGGGGGGTGGGCAGGGCAGAAGAATACCCCTATAGACAGCAGCCGACAAGGAAAAGCTTGTTCACGATCATATATGCAGCCCCTGACCCAACCCCAGTCCTGAAGTTTCCCAGAAACAGAGGAGGTGAGGCAAGCCAGGCTGGAGGTCACGCTAAGCCCTTCCGGCACATCCTGGGCATTTTCTCCAGGGACTTTCCTTGAGCAACTAATTTCTTATGAAAACTAGACATTGGTGATTGATCTTAGTGACTGTGAAATGAAAATGGGATAAATTTTGGCCACCAGGAGGCTCAGAGGTTCAAGATCCAGTTCCAAAAACTGAGCAGGCCCTTTTGGTTAGCAATTTGTGCATCGATCCCTGACTTCATTTAGTCTGGCTTTGTTTTCACTTCCTTATCTTTTACTATTTTCTGTTTTTTTTGGTGGTATGTACATCTCTTAAAGCTGGTCAAATCCTATTTTGGGATGCAGTGGCCTGATGAATTAATAAATTATTCTGATTAAACAAAGAAAAAATAAGGCTGTTTTGGATTCTTCTGGCATTTTCCTTGTTGAACTCAAAGCATGGAGGAAAGGGGGTGTAAATCAGGGGTACACATTGAGGCTGTGGGGGAGGATTGGGGCGCATGATCTCATACCCTTTGTGCTGGACTGGTATCTTCCTTTCACTGTTCTCCGTGGTTCTTCATACATGAGTGGATGTACGAGCTCATGAGGCGTTGCCTTTTGTCCATAACAGGTGGCTCCTCGGTCTGCTGGCCATCTCCACATGTCTGCTTTGATATTTCCCCTGGGGTCTCTGTGCTAGGAAATCTGAGGTATCTGGGACCCAAATGATGCAAAGATTATGGATGAAAAGAAAGAAAGCCTTGCCAAAGGGGCCGAATTTTACCTGACTCTTCTGATTTGCCCCCCCCTCCCCCGCCCCCCAGTTCAGGAACAGAGCTGACACACTTTGTACTTGAGGAGGGCCCAGGTGGAGGGTCTCTATGGGGGTTCTTTCCCCTCCTTTCTTCACCTACCCCTTCTGGTAATGTCCAGAAGACGTTGTGGCTGAAGACACTTAAGTTTCCTAATCAAATTTCAGTCTGTATTTTTGTGAAGTGGGTTATAGGCAACTCTTTGCCTTTTAAATTCTGCTGTCCTTGAATTCTGGTTGTGAACTGGTAGAGGGTGGGGAGAGAGTGATATTTCAGATTTGGACTTGGCCTTGATCAGAATCCACTGGAAATTGTTTCTTCCTGTAGGAGTCAGAATCTCCAATGTAGATTATAGTAGTGGTTGGGATGGGCTAATGGTCTGCACATCTGGGGACAAAGATGAGATCTGGGAGAAAATTAGTCATTGTCACCCTGGAAGAGAAGTTCCAGGTTGTGTTGACATGTTTTCATGTAACCTCTTTCTAGCAGTTACTCTGAGAGTGACCAGATCCACAGGGTTTGCCTTCCTGGAAGACAGGACAGAGGGCACAGGCAACTCATTGCCATGTTCTTGCCATTAGCAGGGAGGGCCCAGAGGTCAGTTACAAATGTCAGGGGCCATGAAAGTTGACCAGCCAACCCAGGCAGGAACAAGAACTTTTTTATCAATCTAGATAGCTAGAGCTGGCTATGACTAATACGACCGAGAAAGCAGTACTAGGAAAAAACCCAGAGAGATGCTCCTGGGCCGGGGCTGGCTTTCTGTTGGCTTTCGTGTCAATAGGCTGCTGGGTGCCTGTGTTGTCACAAGTTCTGGGTTGCGCCAGGAACCTGACTAGGCACCTAATTCCCAGATTGGCAGTGGGAATCACCAGGTGAGATTGGGGCATCCCTGGGCTTGAGGTCTGAAGAGAAGGTGTGAGGGACTCCATAGTTACAGGGCTCAGGCAGCTTGTAGAAGGAGGTGGGTCAGGGGCAAAGGAAGGATTGAGAGAAGAGGGGGGACAAGTCAGAAAAGATGGTGGTGTGTGGATGGGGAGAGCAAGAAACAGACAAGGGAAGAGAAAGAACAAAGGGACAGTCAGGGGAGAAGGCAGTTGACATTGGGAGATAGGAAGGGTAACAGGTAGAAACAGGTGTCAGCTGTCCTGGGTGTCCAGGGAGTGAGGTAGACAGACAGCCAGGAGAGGTGGGGGTGGGGCAGGCAGAGCTGAATCGGGGAGAGCAAGAACTGGAGCACGTGGAGGGGGAAGTGAAGCAGGGAGACAGGAGGCAGCTTCTTCACAGTTCCCGAATTAGTAACAGAGGGCTGGACTGTTTGGGTCACCAGTCTATATCCTTCCCCTGTTCCACTCTCCTGTGACCCAGACTCCTGTCACAACAAAGATCAAGACTGATGTCCAAGATCAAGACTGATGTCCAAGAGCTTACTGCCTGTGTTTTCTTCTAGGAGTTTTATGGCTAAGGAGGATTAAAAGGAAGACCACTGACCACAATTGGGCATCTTTCCCACTCTCCTGGCAAAGGAAAAGCAAGAACGTTAGGTACTTCTGGTCAGGACTTTCCAAGGTTGATTTACTGTTGGTCTCTGTGGGACTCTAGGGCGTCGAAGGTGGATCTCATGGCCTGCCCTGGACACACAGGCAGTAACTTCCGTCTTGTCTGATCTGTATGCCAAGTCAGGGCTAAAGTCCACCCAACACTGCCCATCCCAGAGCGCTGAGTGGCCCGATTCGGTTCTCTTACCCCTTGCACATTGCTGTGTGTGCTTCTGCAGGGGACTACCGCTCTACGTCCTCTCTGGGCCTTCTCTTGCCGTCCAAAAGCAATGCGCTCAGCTGAACTCTTTCTCTGAGGCTGACGTGTCAGCACAACCTCACATGCCGAAGTTACTGACCATCCCTCGGTGCCCTGGGCCGCCATCTCCTTGAGCCCGCCTCTTCAGACCCTTACCTTCTCCTCTAGGCCTGTGCATCCCCCTTGAGAAGTCCTACTCCACACTCATCAGCCCCTAACACCCCCCTCTCTTCACCTAACCTGTGTGGCACCACTGGGTCCTGCCTTTCTCTGGATGCCCCTGTGCACCCCCACCCCCCCCCCCCCCCGGCCGGAAGAAGCAGGGAACCCTCCTCCTGGTGGGGAGGCGGGGTTGCTGTCTTCCTCGCGCCTGGCTGCTGCCTCCAGATCCGTGCTTCTTTTCCTCCTATTTATGTGACCGAGAGCTGAGAGCTAATAGCTGTAAAGGCTCACGTGTATTAAGTACCTGAGGGCCAGGCACTCTGCCAAGGGCCAGCGATGACAGCATTTCCGCCTCACCACTACCTCCGTGAAGTGGTGTCATTATTATCCCCGTTTGGGGGCCACAGAGGCTCAGGTTCGTCACTCGCCTCAGGCCACACAGCTAGTTCCGTGGGAAAGCCCGGATTCCAGTCCGGTAGTTTGGCTCCAGGGCCTGCACTCTTGGCCACGTGCCACCATTGGGTCCTTTGAAAGTCTGCTCCTGTGGTGCCCCTGCAGTTCACCTGTATTGTCCCGTAGCCCTCCCTGCCTGTGTCAGCCCCCCACCCCCTGGATGTGCCCCTGCAAGCACCGAAGACCTCCTCCCCTGGCTGGCAGTCTTCCTTGTCATCCCCTTGGGGGGCTCAGACAACCACAGGAGGGCCATGCAGGCTTTGACCACTCCAGCTTAGCAGCTCAGCCACCTTTGTCCTGGAACCCACCATCTGTGGTATCATTAACGCAACTAGTTCGGCCACTAATCTCTCTCCTGAGCTCAGATTCGCATAACTAGTTCGTGGCGTCTCCTCTGCGACTCAGCAGGTCCACACCGATTTCCCCCAAGCTTGCTCCTAGCCCTCCAACCTCTTTCTCTTTCATCCCAGTAAAGCGTAGCATCATCCATCCAGTTGCTCAAGAGTCACCTCTGACTCTTCTTCCTCCCTTGCCTCTATATCCAATCACCGAATCATGGGGACTAAATCTCCAAAAGACATCTTGACTCTACCCCTTGCTCTCCATTCCTATGGCTACTGCCTTCGTACCATCACCCACCTGGTCAGCTGCAGCCACCTCCTAACTCGCATTCCTACTTCTGCTTTTTGGTCTTCTTCAACCCAAGCTCCAAAAGTTGCATGTTATTTTCTTACAACATAAATCAGGTCAGGTCACTGGGCTTTCCACCCCGGGTGCATGATTTTGCATTTGCTCTCTGTCACACACTGTTCCCCTCCTTTAATACACTTTAGCCACAGTGGCCTCCCTTCTGTTCCTCCAACAGGTGAGCTCTTCCCAATGTTCGCACATGCAGTTCCCACTTCATGGATTCCTCTTCCCTGCATTCATCACCTGGCTAGTGCCCACTCATCTTTCAAGTCACAATTTATTTGAGATTTTTCTTGCTTCTTGAGGTGGCCCTGCATTGCTATAAACCTTAGGACTGCTTTTTTTGTATCCCAAAGATTTTGGACTGTTGTATTTTCATTTTTCTCTATGTATTTTTAAAATTTTTATTTATTTTTGAGAGATACAGAGAGAGAGAGAGAGAGAGAGAGAGAGAGAGAGAGAGAAGGAACAGGGGCAGAGAGAGAGGGAGACACAGAATCTGAAGCAGGCTCCAGGCTCTGAGCTGTCAGCACAGAGCCCAGTGCAGGGCTTGGACCCATGAACCATGAGATCATGACCTGAGCCGAAGTTGGGTCCTTAACTGACTGAGCCACCCAAGAGCCCCCTCCATGTAATTTTTTATTTCTTCTTTGAGTTCTTGGTTGACCCATTCATTATTTTGTAGCGTGTTAGATAGTCTCCATGTTTTTGTGTTCTTTCCAGATATTTCCTTGTGGTCAATTTCTAGTTTCATAGCATTGTGGTTGGAAACAATGCATGGTATGACTTCAATTACTTTAAATTTGTTGAGACTTGTTTTGTGACCTAATATGTGATCTATTTGCATGTTATTTAACCTCCATGCATTTGTGTTCTTTCCAGATGTTTCCTTGTGGTCGATTTCTAGTTTCATAACATTGTCTTTGGAAAATATGCATGGTATGACTTCAATCTTTTTGAATTTGTTGAGACTTGTATGTGATCTATTCTGGAGAATGTTCCGTGTACACTTGAAAAGAATGTTTATTCTGCTGTTTTAGGATGGAATGTTCTGATTATATCTGTTAGATCCACCTGGCCCAACGTATCATTCAAAGCCACTGTTTCCTTGTTGATTTTCTGTTTGCATGATCTATCCATTGATGTAACTGAGGTATTAACAAGTCCCCTACTATTATTATATTACTCTTGACTATTGCCTTTATGTTTGTTATTAACTGCTTTATATATGCGGGTGCTTTCATATTGGGTGCGTACATATTTAGAATTGTTATATCTTCTTGTTGGATTGTCTCCTTCATGATTATATAGTGTCCTTCTTTGTCTCTTGTTGCAGTTTTTGTTTTAAAGTGTATTTTGTCAGATATAAGTATTGCTATCCTGGCTGTCTTTTCACTTCCATTTGTGTGATAAATAGTTTTCCATCCCTTCACTTTCCATATGCATGTGTCTTTAGGTCTGTAATGAGTCTCTTGTAGGCAGCATATCGATGGGTCTTGCTTTTTATCCAATCTGTCACCCTATGTCTTTTAATTGGAGTGTTTAGTTCATTTACATTCAAAGTAATTATTTATGGGTATGCGCTTATCGCCATTTTGTTTCTTGTTTTCTGGTTGTTTTTATAGTTCTTTTCTGTTTCTTCTCTTGCTCTCTTCTCTCACGGTTTGCTGGCTTTCTTTAGTGATATCGTTGGATTTCTTTCTCTTTATTTTTTTGCATATCTATTACTGGTTTTTGATTTGTGGCCACCATCAGGTTTGTATATAACACCTTATGCATACGGTAGTCTACAGTATATTGATGGTCGCTTCAGTTTGAGCCCATTCTTTACTCTTCTCCCCCGTTTAGGTATGTGGTGTCATGCTTTACATCCTTTTATTTTGTGCATCCCCCTTGACTGATTTTTATAGACATACTCAATTTTACTGCTTTTGTGCTTCCTACTTTTCTTATTCCCACTTAGGGTCTTTCCTGCAGGAGGGTACCTGCAACCACTTAGACTGAGGCAGGCTGGATTGTGGGGGGCGAAGGGGGATCTGCAGCCGGGGTGGGACACATGGGGTTAGCAAGGTTTGTACGTGTCTGTTGGGTGAGGGGACCTGGAGCGGAGGCCCGGCTGGAGGGGGCGGGCCTGCAGGGAAATGTGGCAGGCAGGGTGTGCTGTTAGCAAGACAGGCAGGGAGTCTGGTGACCTGCCGGTTCCCACAGGTGGCTGTGGTGTATGTTGAGGTGCCAGATGCCCACCAGCTCCTTTGTTCCTGGAGGAGTCTCCCCGTGATCACTGTCCCTCTGTGACACGCTCTGAGATGAGTAAACAGATCTCCCTCTTGTAGGTCTCAGGAGTGTTTCCCAACTGCTGCTTCTATGCTGTATGTCTGTGGGCTGTTTGTTGTACTATCTCTTTAAGGGAAGGGACTCAGTTTCCCAGAGCCAAGCCCACTCACTGACTTTTAAAGTTCCAGGTGTTGAGTCCCGCTGATGATAAGAACTCGTGAAGTTTGGCCCCCCTGGGTTTCAAAGCCAAATGTTAGGGGGATTCGTCTTCCTTGTGTGGTCTCTCCAGGGTCCTCTCCCCTCCATGCTCACAGGTCCCTCCTTCCCCTGGACAGTCTCTGGGGTCCATTTAGCTCCTGACTGCATCTCCACCCTTCCTACCCTCTTCGATGAGGCCTCTTCTCTGCCTTGACTTGTGGAGAGTCTGTTCTGCCAGACTCTGGGTCATTTTCTGGGTTATTTACACTGATGTGAGTGTTTTCTAGTTGTATCCATGGGATGAGGTGAGCCCAGGATCCTCCTACTCAGCCACTTCCCTGGAAGCCCTCTCTCAGGGCTCAATTTGAAAGCCACAGACTCCTACCTGACTCTCTTTGCATTATCACAGTCTGTTTTTACATGTTTATTTCTTAGTGTCTGTGGTGGACACTGCTGGGCGCTTCCCCCCTTCTCTCTTTTTTTTTTTTTTAATGTTTATTTATTTTTAAGAGATGGAGAGACAGAGTGTGAGTGGGGAAGGGGCAGAGAGAGAGAGGGAGACATAGAATCCGAAGCAGGCTCCAGGCTCTGAGCTGTCAGTACAGAGACCAGTGCAGGGCTCGGACCCACCAGCTGTGAGATCATGACCTGAACCGAAGTCGGACGCTTAACCGACTGAGCCACCCAGGCGCCCCACTTCCCCCCTTCTTAAGAGTACTGTAGTTTTTGTTTAGGTAACTTTTCCTTCCAGGAAGCCCATGTGTCTCAGGGCTTCCCCTCCTTGGGTTCCAGACAGGGCCTGCTTTGTCTGGGGATAATCCCATTCTCCTTGGCCTGTTTTCCAACTAGGAACACAAGTAGCTATGCAATGATGACATTCTCATGATGACAGGGATTGGATGATCAGGAATGGGTGACCCGATTTGCGTCAATGAAATAACTGCTGGGGGATGGGAATAGAAGATGAGTTTCTGAACATTACTGCCTTGAGAAAGCCTGCCTGGAGCTACGGCCACACAGCCGAGGGAATCCCAGAGAAATGGAGCTGGAGATACTGGCTAAGTCACAGCCCACTCAGTTACTGGACTTTGTCACGGGAGCCAACGCATTTTGTTGTGAAGTTAGTTTGAGTTGGGTTTCTTCTTTCTGCAGTGGGGAGGAAATACACCTAAGGACCTTCGGTCCCTAACCGCTCCCCACCCCTTACCCCGTCTCCTCTATTATCACCTCCTTCCTGTCTTCATATCCCTTCCTGATAGGGAAAAATCTGTTAAAAGATGGCTGACAGGACTGACAGGGAAATTCCAGTCCCCGACCTAAGAACCCCCTTCCGGGTTCTTCTTCCCACCCCGCTTGCTCAAATACCAAATTACTCCTAACGCAGAATGCGGAAGTAACAGACTGTAAATTGTTCCCTCTGCTTACGCTCGGGGCTCAGACCTCTGGAGAGTGATCTCCCCTGAGCCCGCTGGTGTGAAATCAACCTCCTGCCTTTCAACATCGCTGGGTGCTGCTTGGTTCTTCCACTGGGTGATCAGACCAGGTTCTGTAACATTTGGTTCTCTGACCGGGAAACCCAACTGTGGTGGCCGGTTGTTGCCATCGGTTTGGGAAAATGGCGAGGCGGTGATGGAGTGAGGAATTGCAATGGAGAAGGCGCGCCCTGCCTGATTTTCGGCAGTCTCCTGCTCGATGGCTTCAGGCTGGCCCTGCTCCGCTGTTCCCGCTGGACTGGAGGAGACTTGGCAGGTGACGACCCGGACCCGACGTCAGATACCGGTAAGGCCTGGGACCGAATTCTGTCCTGTCCAGCCCACCCACAGGGGTGGAAGCGGGACCTGATCACTCCCCGGAGACCTCAAGTGGTCTCACCTGTCGGAATTCTGTGGGAGGGAATGTCCTAACCTCTGGTGTGTATGTGAGCGTGAGTGTGCGACTCGGTCTGGCTTGCCTGCCGAGTTCAGTTCTGTGGCTCCATGCGCGGGCACCCTTACGGTCCCCAAAAGTCCATGGAGTCTGAGTGGGCCCATCTGCGATTCCGTGGTGAACGGCACGCAGCCCATGGCGGCATCGGAATAGTTTCCAGTCGTGTCACAAAGCTGAGACCGCTATGGCTAAGTGTCACCTAAGTTCCTTTGGGATACGGTCAGATAGGCATCTGACTGGCCTCCTCATTAAAGGGGGCACCCCTACTCCTCTGTCTTTGCGATTCCTTCTCACGGGAACACTATGGGGTGTGACAGAGCAAAAAAGGGGTTTTTGGGAGACTACGGAATTAAGACGACCCCCAGCAAGTTAAGGACCCTATGTAACTTGGAATGGCCCACTTTTGGTGTAGGATAGCTCTCGGAGGGAACCTTAGATGTCCTAACGGTTCGCTGTGTCTGGCGTGTTTTCATCTGGGACCCAGGTCACCCTGATCAGTTCTCGTATATTGACTCCTGGTTAGGGATTGCCCAAACCCTTCCCCCTTGGGTAAGATTTACCTGCAACAAACAGGGACAGGCTAGGGTCTTAGATGCCTCGACAAAGCAGCCCAAGGAAGGTCAACAGAAGTCCCGACCTCCACAAATTCTTGCCAGTGAGCTAGAGGAAGAACCAATCTTGCCCCCAAACCCCCCGGTTCCCAATACTCCACCACCTTCAGTCTCCCCACCACCTCTGGACTCAGCAGGTCCTCTCTCCCCCGGACCAGCTGCCAGATTGCGCCCTTGGCCAGGTGCAGGAACTCTCCAGACGCCGGTCCACATCTGCCAGTACCAAGAGGCTCTCCTCTGGGGGATCTGAGCAGGGGCTAAGAGGCCCATGAGTATGCCCAGAAGCTAGGGGAATCCCCTGGGGATTATTATGGGAGGCTCTTAAGGCTTACGACGTTTACACCCCATTTGATCCTGAGGCACAAGAGAGCTGCCAAAAGGGGGGAGGCCCAGAACCTCCTTAGCAAGGGATCAGTGCGCCTTACTGCAAGGAGAAAGGATGTTGAAAGAATAAATATCCCAACTGAGGAAAGTCCCAGAAACCCAGCTGATACGCAGAAGAATGCTGCAGGAAAGACCTCATAGGCCTAATAGGAGTAGATTCAGATTGAGGGGGACTGAGCTCACTTCCTGGCCCCCATGGGCCCATGGTCAAAATGAAAGTAGGGGGCCAAACTATGACTTTTATGTGAATTCGGGGGCCACATGGTGCAGCATGAATTCCTCTATCTACCTGAGTGCCCTATCCCTCTCCTCGGCTGGGATGTATTCTCAAAGCTGGGGGCCCAAATAACCTTTGAGCCAATGGGACGCACCAGCCTCCGACTGGATCCAAATGAAGGCTATTCTGCGCCTAGGCCCAACCAAGTGGCCCGTCCGAATTCAGGACTGCATTCCCCACTGTATGGGCCGAGGACAGCCCCCCCAGACTTGCCCACAACTGGGCCCTCGTCATTGTAGAGTTAATCCCAGGGGCTCAACCGCAGAGACAGTGGCAATACCTCCGCCACAAGAGACAAGGGCGGGCATCCAAGAACACCTGACCAGACTCAAAGAAGCAGGCATGCTGGTTGAATGCCAGTCACCCTGGAACACCCCACTCTTGCCAGTCAAGAAGCCGGGAGGAGTGTACTGACCAATCCAAGACCTACGAGTTATCAACAAAGTGACTGTCTCCTTGCACTTGGTGTTCCTGAACCTGTACACCCTCCTCAGCCAGATCCCAGGCTCTATCAGATGATTTACTTGCCTAGACTTATAGGATGCCTTCTGCCTCCACTTGGCCCCCAGAGCCAACCCTTGTTTGCCTTCAAATGGACCGAACCAGACACAGGGCGTCAGGTGCAACTGATTTGGATGCGCCTCCCACAGGGGTTTAAAAACTCGCCTGCCTTCTTTGGGGAGGCACTGACCGGAGACCTCGCCAGCTTTCCAAGGGAGGACACACGTTGCACCCTTCTCCAGTATGTGGATGACCTCCTCCTTGCCAGCAATACCCGAGAGAAATGTACAGAGGGCATAAGGGCCCTCCTCCAACTGTTGGACTCAGGGTATCGGGTGTCATGAAAAAAGGCACAGATCTGCCAACAGCAAGTCCAATACTTAGGCTTGCTCCTCACCCATGGACAAAGAGCTCTAGGGCCGGAGAGAAAAAGATCATTACTTCCCTACCCCAGCCCCAAACTAACAGGGGGTTACAAGAATTCCTGGGGGCTGCAGCATTCTGCCGGATCTGGATTTCTGGAATCTCGGCAATAACAAGACCCCTCTTATAATCTCTTTGGTAGGGCCGGATCGAGAGCCCCTGTCTGGACAGAGGAGGCCTAAGCCGCCTTCCTAGAGACAAAGGCCGCCTTGGGGTAGGCACCAGCCCTTGGCCTGCCAGACATAGAAAAGCCTTCTAATCTCTTTGTGCATGAGGTGGAAAAGGTCTCCCTTGGGGTTCTCACACACACCATTGGCCCTTGGCAACGACCAATAGCATACCTGTTGAAGAGGCTGGACCCAGTGGTGGCAGGATGGCCACCGTACCTTAAGGCGCTATCGGCTACAGTTCTGCTCATTAAGGAGGCAGATAAACTCACCCTGGAACAACTAGACGTCAAGGTCCCTCATGCTATTGTGTCTCTCATGAACACTCACAGACACTGCTTCCTTCCCAACTCTTGGCTAACACAATACCAGGGCCTCCTCTGCGAGAATCGACGGGTCACTCTTGAAACAGTGTGGACGCTGAACCCTGAAACTTTCCTACCTTCTGAGGAAGGGACACCAGATCATGACTGTTCTGAGATGACCGATGAAGTATTTGCAAGCCACCCACATCTGCGTGACCAGGCCCTACAGAACCCAGGCCTCACCTTGTTCAGTGATGGTAGCAGTTTCATCACAGAGGGCATTTGAAAGGCAGGGTACACAATGACAACCACAGATGAAGTCCTAGAGGCCAATGCCCTACCTGTGGGATGGTCAGCACAACGGGCTGAATTCTGTGCCTTAATCCGAGCCTTCACCATTAGGATATGCCTATTCCTTTGGTTTTGGCTGTTTTGATTTACTTTATTTTAGGTATGCCTCTTATTATAGCACAGAGTTGAGTTTTACTTTGTGAACACATCTGAAACCTTTTAACAAGTGAATTAAACCTAATTACATGCTGTGATACAATGGCTGTGTTTATTTTCAGATCTGTCATAATATTTTATGTTGTATTTCCTTTGTGTATTTGTCCTGCTTACTGGTTCTTTCAGAATGTGATATTTTGGGTCCTTTTAAAATGTGCATTAATATTTAGTAAAATTTATATTTTTATTCTAATGATTTCCTTTATACTAATACACCTATGTACTGCCCTTCATCCTCCTTTTCACTACTTAGGTTCTTATTATTTTTTAACCTTTATAATAGTGGTTCTCAATGCAGGGGAGGGAAGGGGTGTGTGTGTGTGTGTGTGTGTGTGTGTGTATCAGTTTTGCTTCCCAGAAGACATCTGGCAATATCTGAAAACATTTTTTGGTTGTCACTGCCAGAGGAGGGTGCTACTGGCATCTAGTGGGTAGAAGCCAGGGATGCTTCTAAACGTTCTATAATTCACAGCACAGCCAAGCACTACAGAGAAAAGTATCCACCCCAAACGTCAATGGTGCCAAGTTTGAGAAACCTTTCTTTACGTGATCTTTTGACTCCAACCTCTTCTCTCTGTGGCCATCAGTGGGTTCATTTTACTTCCCCCCTTTCCTCTCCCTTCCCTTCCCATTAAAAAACGATTTCCACTTTGACAGACACATGGCATTTACATACTGTTCTTCTGTCTCTGTCGCCATCTTCATTTTAGATTTCAATATAATCACTTCTCAATACCAGCCTTTTTGCTGAAGTTCCTAGTTGGCACTTGGTTGGATGAAGCCTGTCCTCTCATTAGGAGACTTTTCAGGAAAGGCTCCTGAGTAAAATATTCCTGAGTTCTGGAATATTTAATACTGTTTCATAGTCTTAACAGTTACTGCCTGGATAATACTTGGCTCACATTTTCCCTTCAGCTGGGAAACACTGCTCCTCTCTTGTTTTGCTTACTGTGTGCTGCTATTAGGAAGTCTGATGACGACCTGATTTTCTTTTCTTGCCACAGACTTATTTTTTAACCTGGAGGCCCAGAGAATGTTTTTTTCCCCCTTTAAAATATGGTCTTACTGGGGTATGTCCCAGATCTGGCCATTCTAGGATAATTTTCCCAGGAGCATGGTGGGCCTTTCAACATATAAGTTAATTATACGTATACAGTAATTTCTTTTTAAAAAAAAAAAATTTTTTTTTAACGTTTATTTTTGAGACAGAGAGAGAGAGCATGAACAGGCGAGGGTCAGAGAGAGGGAGACACAGAATCCGAAACAGGCTCCAGGCTCCGAGCTGTCAGCACAGAGCCTGACACGGGGCTCAAACTCATGGACCGCAAGATCGTGACCTGAGCCGAAGTCGGCCGCTCAACCGACTGAACCACCCAGGCGCCCCTACGGTAATTTCTTTTAATTCTAGAAAGTTTTCTGAGAGCATAATTAAATTTTTTTTAACGTTTATTTATTTTAGAGGGGGGGAGGGGCAGAGAGCGAGGAGACACAGAATCTGAAGCAGGCTTCAGCACAGAGCCTGACTCGGGGCTTGAACTCACGAACCGTGAGATCAGAGCTGAAGCACGTGACCCTGAGAGCATAATTTTAAATATTAATTCTGGTCTATTTATTTATGTTTCCTTCTTCAGGGATTTCTACTGCACGTAAATCAGTTTATCTTTGTCTTCTGTATCTCACTTTCTTACCTTTTACTCCTTTGATTTTTGTTTTCTTACACATTTTAATTTTCTTCCCATATGCCCTTGATTATACTTTTTTTCCTGAATCTGTTGTCCCTTGGATACTTTGCAGTTTGGTCTTAATTTCTAAGATGTGTTTGTCCTTTTTTTTTTTTTGGTGAAAACTCTTATTTCGTATCTTCCTCTTGTATGCCTGTTTGCATTCCCCTGATGTGTGTTGTACTTAATATTTGCAATTGCTTGTTTAATTGTATTCAGCTAGTGTTGGAATGCTTTTTTAAACAAGTTTTTTATTTATGTCATCTCTACACCGTGGCAGCCACCATTCTACTTTCTGTTTCTATGGACTCATGCAGGATTTGTCTTGTTGATTTCACTGCTTCATTCCACTCAGCGCAGCGTTCTCAAGGTTCATCTATGTTGTAGCATGTGTCACAATCTCCTTCCTTTTTCAGGCTACTACACTGTGTATGCACCACATCTTGTGTCTCCATTCATCTGTCAGTCGACATTTGGGCTGCTACCACCCCTAAGCTGCGGCAGATAATGCTATGAGCCTGGGTGTGCGTACATCTCTTTGTGACCCTGCTTTTAGTTCTTTTGGATACATGCTCAGAAGAGGAAGTGCTGGATCATGTAGTGGTCCGTTTCTCGAGGAACCTCCATACTGTTTTCCACAGCGGCTGTACTACCTTACGTTCCCCCCAACACTCCACTGTGGCTCCACTTTCTCCACATGTTCACCAATGCTTGGTATATTCTGGCTTTTTTTTTTTTTTTTATGTTTATATATTTTTGAGAGAGAGACAGAGAGGGAGAGAGAGGGAGAGAGGACACAAGTGGGGGAGGGGCAGAGAGAGAGAGAGAGAGAGGGAGACACAGAATCCGAAGCAGGCTCCAGGCTCTGAACTGTCCGCACAGAGCCCGATGCAGGGCGTGAACCCACAAACTGTGAGATCATGACCTGAGCTGAAGTCAGATGCTTAACCTATTGAGCTACCAAGGTCCCCTTTTTCTGTGTTTCTCACAGTCCTAATGGATGTGAGGTGGCATCTCACTGTGGTTTTGACTGCATTTCCCTAATGATGAACGATGTTTTGCAACTTTTCATGCGCTTGTTGTTTATTTGTATATATTCTTTGGAAAAATGTCTGTTCAAGCCCTTTGCCCATTTTAACATCAGGTCTGTTTTTGTTGTTGAATTGTGGGAATTCTTTACATTTTGGGCGATATCAATCCCTTATCAGATGAGTTGCAAATATTTCTTCTGTAGGTTACCTTTTCACTCTGTTGATTGCGTGCTTTGAAGCAGTTTTTAGATTTGATGAAGTCCAATTATCTATTTTTTCTCTTGTTGCCTGTGCTTTTGGCGTCCTATCCAAGAAAGCATCGCCAAATTGGATGTCATGAAGCATTCCCCCATGCTTTCTTATAGGGCTTTTATATCTTAGGTCTTATATTTAGGTATGTGATCCATTTTGTGTTAATTTTTGTATATGGTAGGTTTCCACATTTCCACTCTTGGCTTCTGGCCCCAAATGTGTCTTTCCTTCCCTTCCCCAAGAAACATTTGCCCCCTAGCCATGAAAAAGGCCATTAGGATGTAAGAAACCAATGCAAAAATTTATATTTTATTTGAATTCAAAAAATTTAAAATTGCCTTCAAATTCAGGAAAGTACCATAATGCAGGACCCCAGGGGAAGCCTCATATACAGAGACAGATAAATTAAATGTATATACTGCAGACAAGCCAAGAAGGTGTGTAGATTACATATTTACAGTCCTTGATGTTTTCTGAAAACCATATTTATACATTTTATTACATTTACAAAAAAGGCTTCCACTACCGTTTACCTACAATAATGAAAAAAAAATGTACACCTTTTTTTCTTTTTTTGGTACTGTACAAACTTTGTATAATAAAAATATATCTCTGTACAAAAGATTTTTTTGTTTGTTTTTGTTTTACTTTTTTTTTTTTTTTTTTTCCTCCTCATGGGATGGTGGTGGGTGTATGGTGTGGATGGCGAGTGAAGGCCTAGACTGCCCCGGTTCCTTCCGACCCTCTGGAGGTGGTGCAGGAATGCCGGAGGTGGGAAACGGTAATGCACAGCAGAGTGCTGGGCGCCCCCCCTGGCATGTGCTCCTTGGGCATCTGCGGGGACACAGGGGAGGGGGTGGAGGCAGGGCTGGTGGAGGAGTCCACTGGTTGGTCTGGGAGGAAGGGAGCAGCCAAAGCACTTCCTGCATTTGTTTCCGGGAAAGAGAGATATGAGTGCGTGAGTGTGTGTGGCTGAGTTGGCCCTCTCCCGCCAAGCCCAGGGACACTGTGACCCAGAGCGGGTGTGGGTGACACGGGGCTCCCGCCATTGTCAGCCTCAGTCCCATCTGCTGGGAACTGACGCCTCTCGCTGTACTCGGCCCCTCTTACTGTGAGGCAGATCGTCTCATCTGTTGAAGAACAGGTGTCCCTGCCACTCCGCTCCCTTCCATTTCGATTTATTTCAGTATATGTGATATGAACATCTCAGGCCAGCATGTCACACGTGCACAGGTGCTTAAGCCCATAGGGACCTTCCCGAGGACAGAGAAAATGGCTCTAAATGCCACAGTTTGATTCCTAAACTTGCTAGTGTCCCAACAATACTTGTATGGAATTCAATAAGGACCCAAGCACAGTGGAACTCAGAATTAATCAAATCTTCTCGCAAGGAGCTGGAGAGGTTGTGACTTTCCTTCACTCCGTTCTTTCCGTTCAGGAGCTCCCAGGTCTTGTGTCTGCTGTAGCCAGGGGCTGCTGGGGGCCAAGGGGGCAGCACCAGCTCTAGGAGGTCCCTTTCCCTGAGGCTGCCCAGACGGAGGGAGAAGAGCCCAGACAGGACACACAAGTCCTCTGCCTGGCCCACCAGCCCCGGCCATAGTCCTACTATACAGATTCACCTGCTCCTCCCTGTATTTGGTGCCCCTTTAGACCTGGGTTTCTGGCAGCTGGTGTAGTGGACTTTGGGGTCAGACCCACCTGGGTTAGCATCCTGACTCCACACTTACGGTGTGGCTTACGTCTCTTCAACCTTTCTGGGCTTCTGTTTTCTCATTTATAAAACAGGAATAACGATTCCTACATTTTGGGTTGTTGTAAGGTCTAGAAATGATACACCTAAAGTGTCAGGCACAGAGAAGAAACTCAACACAAGGCAGCCATGAGTTTTTGGACACTGGGATAGGCCTGCTCTGCTGTATCAGCACCTTCCCAATGCTGCCGACTCGGCATCTCCGTCTGGGCTACAGCCTCGCTTCTCTTCTCTTTGTCACTTGACAGCCAGACCTGACCTTAGACTCGAGGCCAGATTCCTGCTCTACCTCCCCCAAACCACCCTTCCTTCCCCAGTGCTGCCCAGGACCCAGAATGACTTTTTAACTCACTGGGTTTAGAACTCAATAAAATTCTGTTGGAAAAAATAAACTGATTTCCAAAGTACTTCTTAAGATGTTTTCCTGCCCTTGGGGTAATCCTTGCTGTCACTTTTGCAGGAGAACAGCCAGTTGCGGACGGCTGGTTTCTACACACTGACCACCTAACACACTCGCCACCTCCTCACACAGGGCCGGCGGGGCGTGCAGCCTCCTCTTCACCTCTTCTCTGTGTTTGTGGGGAGCAGGGCGGGGGGGCGTCTTTCACACACATTTCTCTTTTTTTAACTTCCACGGTCTCTTCGCAGGACTCAAATGAAGGAGAGGCATGTGTGTCTGTGTGTGCTCGGCACCCCCCCACCCCCACAGCCACAAGATGCTTTGCTGTTTTAAATCCATAAGCTTCCTGTGTCCGTCTGCAGCCCCTCTTCTGTACTGCCCCGAAGTCGGGGCCCAGCGGGAGTCTTCTCTGGGGTGGCGGGTGCAGGTGGTGGCGGGGTGAGGACCCAAGTCCCAGCAGTAGCAGACACGGGCAGAGAGACAGACGAAGATGGGCACCGGGCACTGTGCTCAGGGGGCTGACGGCCTGTCCCCTGGACAACTGGGGACAAACGGATCGCGCGGGGATTGTAAATGAGAGGGGCGGGCAGGGTGAGGTGGGGAGCAGAAGCAGGCGAGAGAAAAGAGGCAAAGCAAAGAGGAATAAAGGGGAAAGAAGGAAATTAGTTACCTTGACCTTTGATCTTGCCGAACCCGAGAGCGGGTATAGGTGGGGAACACCCACAGCAGGACATGCATTTTCCCAATACTGTCTTCTTTCCCTGGCGGTTCGACTTACCCATTAGGCACAGGAGACCCAATGCCTAGGGGCCACCACAGTGGGCTCACGTAGGGGCCCAGGAAAATGTTTTTCAAGATCCAGTTCTTTCAAAATCGGAATAATAATGGACCTGTAATAATCAGTCCGGACTGAGTTCCATTCAGCTTTGTAACAACACTGTTGTAAGGTACCATGTTTAATATACATTTTTTAATGGAAGAAAAGGGCCCATGAAAGCCCATAGCACAGCCCTGCACCCTGCCCCCTCACTCACTGACCCCACAGGCCTCCATGAATTGCCTTTTTGGGTTCTTATTTTAATTTCAGCTGTTCTTTTAGGCATTATTTGAATTTATCACCTAATTACTCGTTCTAAAGATGGGTGTGTGTGTTCACATGGTTTTTCGTACATCGCCTCCATGAACCAAGAGCAGCTTTCTCTGTGTTTTCGCTGTGCTCCTGCTCTGGGCAGGACAAGGTGGGCCCCTCGCCAGAAGAGCCCGCTGTGGAGAGCTGTGGGCTGGGCGGAATATTCAGAGGCCCTGAATGCTCATGATGAGTGATGCTGAGGGCTGCTGAACTGCACATGACCCAGAGGTGACACACTGTGCACACAGGCAGGCATGGGGACCCAGTGGAGCCTGAGGTAGGGAGCAGGGGTTGGGGTGGGGGGGGGATATGCAGGTCAGAGGGCATTCTGGTTTCTTCCTTATATTGTTCAGTAATTCAGCAACTCGAAATTCAGAGTCATTACTGATCACTGGTGAGGCCTGATTTATGTCATCGGAAGGGATTTTACCTTTTCTTTTTTGCTTCTATTTGTATGAGTTCTGAGTAGGAAAAAGTACACAGGGATCATAGACATGAAACCTCAGAACTAATTCTGGAATTCTGGAATAATTTCTCTTCCTTTAAATGTTTGTTTCAGATGGATGTAAAAGGATGCAGAAAAGCTCAATAATTTAATTATTTGCACTCAATAGTTGCCTTTATGTATTCTGAAAATAATTTTCATCTCATGTATAAATTATCTCAATACCTACAATTTTAAGCTTAGACCTAAGCAAGAGAAATACTCTAGAGGAGAAAGTGGACTCAAAGAAGGAAGGGGAGAATTGGAGGCGGGCAGGGATCGTGTCAGCCCATCTATCATGCTCTAGGTGATGGCTAATTTGATATGTCAACCTGCCAAGGCTCTGGTTAAACACTAATTGTTTGGTCAAACACCAGTCTAAATGTTGCTGTGAAGGAATTTTTTGGGTGTGTTAACATTTAAATCAGTAGACTGAGTAAAGCAGATTACCCACCCCACGGAGGTGGGCCTCATCCAATCAGTTGAATGCCCGAGAAGAAAAGATTGAAGTCCCTGAAGAGAAAGGAATTCTGTCTCCGTATGGCCATTGGATCAAGATTAAATCAACTCCTGATGGAATTTCCAGCCTGCAGGCCTGCCCTGCGGATTTCAGACTTGCCAGGCCCACAATCATGTGAACCAGTTCCTTAAACTAAATCTCTCTCTCTCTCCCTGTATATATACAATATACATGCGTCTCTATATGGATATCTCTATATATCTAGATATACGTATACATACATCTTTCTATGTGGATATAGATATTTAGATGTTTATAGCGAGATAAGCATATATGTGTATATACATATACACACATAGATAGGTATGTATATCTTAGGTATGTGTTATGTGTGTATACATCTCTCTCTCTCTCTCTCTGGAGACCCCTCACTAATACATTCCGCTTAGATATTTTGCCAAGCCCAAAGGGCTAAGAGCACAGTCTCTGGAGTCCGCCTGCCTGGGGTTGGATGGATTGGATTGTGACCCTGCTACTTACTAGGCGTGTGATCTTGGCCAAATGAATTCCTTTCTCTACCTTGTTTTCCCATCTAATGGGGATAATGACAGGGCACAGGGAAGCGCCCCGCTCAGGGTCTGGCGCCCCGCGGCACTCAGGGCATAGGCTCCTCCCACTGGACGCGGCTGTGGGAGCGCGTGTCTCGGCGCAAGCCCACTACGTGACTGCCTCCCACGCCCCCTCTCACCGGCTGCCGGAGGCGGGGCTCTCGGTGGCGGCGGCGGTGGCAGCCAGGCCTGGTGGCTATACGGCTGTGCACACTGTACTGACTGTGAACTCCGCCTCGGTGGCCATGATGTCTGTGGGCTGGATGTTGCGGTCGTACATTGGGTTCTCAAATGTGGCCCGAACGTTTGTGTTCTCGTGGCCGGCGTAGCCATTGAACGGAACTTTGGGTCTTCTCCTGGGAATGAGAGAGAGAGAGTGATCAAAACGTCAAAAGAGGGAGAGGCTCAGGGGTGTGAACGGGGAGAGGGAGGGAGTAGGAAGTTCTACTTCCTTTCCCAAGATGACAGCTCTCCTGGGCCGGGGAGGCTGTGGGCGGGCTGGGGTGGGTGATGGGCCTGCATGCCCCCCTCCCCCCATGCCGCCTTCTTCCCCTGTACCTGTGCTTGTAGAGATACAGCACGAAGCCTGCAATGATGAGGGCGACGAAAGGCACCAGGATTGCGGCTGCCACCGAGCTGCTGTTGGAAGCAAAGTGGCGGCCGATGGACTCGGGGTCGGACTCCAGCAGCCTGAGGTCTGCAAAGTCCCAGAGCATAAACCTCAGCTCACGGACACACGATCTGAGGGGACGGCCCCAGCGGGAGGTGTGGCCGTGGCTAGGGATGTCACCTTCTGCAGCTGCCTCCCCCCACACTCAGACATTCCCTGGGGAGAAGACTCCCCACACCAGTCCCTCAGGTCATATGCAAACGACAGCCATCAGTCCTGGGGGAGCCCATCTGCCAGAGAACCTAAAGCCGTGTGGCAGGATAAAATCTTACCAGGGTGTTGCCCTTCAGAAGTTTTGAAACTTCTTTTGTCTACCAGAGCCTTTTATCAGATAGAAGCTTACAAGGAAGCCACAACACAAAACAGGTGAGGGTGAGCTGCTCTGGTGTTGGTGTTGGTGGGGGGGGTGGGGACAGGAGATGCTGAGCAGCCTGGGGACCGTCTCCCCTCCTCTGTTCTGGCCCTCCTAGCACAAGGCTGGGAGGACTCTGGAGACCATGGGGAGGCAACACTGCCTGCTTAGTGGCTCCAAGAGGGCACAGGTCTGCCTCGGGAGACAGGGAGTCAGCGGTGAAGGCCAACTCTGGTGTGTGGCGCTGAGGGGCCAGGGGACCGAGGGACTGCGTGCATCGGGAGGAGACAGAGGTCTTACTCCACACTGCTCACAAGGGGGAGCTAAGAATACCTCTGGGGCAGGAACAGTGTGGAGTGGGAACCAGGGAAACAGATTTCTGCTTAAGACAAGGAGAAGCTTCCTGAAGGTCAGAGCAGCGAGAAAGGCAGGCAGAGCCCCTGGGAATGGTGGGTGTCAGTACCCAGATGTGTGGAGCTGACCCTTGAGCACCCATGACTGCCTCCTGCCTCCCTTCCACCACTTCTGAGAAGCCAGGTGCCCTCCTCCAACTAGAGTCTGAGGCTCTGACCGGGAGGCTCTGGGTCAAGGCCAGCGAGGAAGTGAGGACACTGGATGCCAATGATGTGTAGCAGTCAGGTGTAGCAGCAAGATGCTAGGGGAGAACCATCTTCCGGGACTGCTCGGGGTTGGAAAGGGCACTGTGAGTAAAGGCACTCCTGATAACCCCACGTCTGCTTGTTCGGGGTGTCTGTGTGATGCCCGAGGGCTGGCTGGGTGGTGTTGCTGGCAGCTGTATCTGAGACCCAATGTCCTTTAAGCTGGGGGTCTCAACTTGAGGCTGGGCCTTGACACTGTTTGGCAAAGATTGAGCGTATTATGTCTATGCGCTTGTTTCTGGGGACATATTCCATAGCCTTTATCAGAATCTCAAAGGTGGCCTTGGCCCCCAAATGGTTAAGGACCCCTGGATCTGGCTGTTGAACGTCAATCCCTTGCCCCAGCACTCAAGTGTCTCCCCTGCGCCACGAGTACACCCTTCCAGGGGACCAATGCTAGTTACCAAGTCTTTGAAAGCCGAACTGTCCAAAGCCTTGGCCCTTGACGGAGCCTTGGTAGATGAAGGTACCTCCGGGGGACTCTGAGGAGACCTGTGAGGGTGAGGGCAGAGGCAGTGAGATGGGGGCATTGGACACAAAGCCCGTGTGCTGCTCAGCTGAGGGCATGCTTTAGGATGTTTGGCTACTGCACGCCTCCCAGCTCCTACTCCATCCCCAAGGTGGGGTCCTCCGTCCACTGTGCTCTAGGCGGACTGCGCCATCTGTGCCCCAAACCACGCACGGGTGGCCACAGAAGTAGGCCTGATGGTTGGCTGTTGTCCTAAGCTGCTCCAGCGGCTTGGCCCTCCAGAGCTCTATTTGCTTCTAGCCCATGGCCTGTACTCCTAGCCCCATCCATCTCCTAACTTTGACCCCTGTTCTCTATGGCGACCCTCCCAGCATGGTAGGGTCTGTTGTTCTTGCACGGCTTTTGGACTACTGCTATTGAAGCAGCCGGGTCTTCGCTACCCAATGGGGTATCCAAGGGGGGTCCACAGGATACTCTCAAGAATACCAAGGAACTAACCGGATGTGCCAGCCCTTGGGGGAAGCCACTTGCTTCTCCTTACATGTTTAAGTAAGCTCTATGCCCAGCGTGGGGCTTGAACTCATGACCCTGAGATCAAGAGTCTCATGCTGTACTGACTGAGCCAGCCAGGTGCCCCTCTCCTTATGTATTTGAAAAGCGAAGTCACAAATCCACAGTCGTCCACCTGCTGTCTTGTCCCTGAGGATGCACCCTGACTCCTCAACTCTCTGCTACTCTGGCCTCTGTGACCTCTCCCTCCTTCCCGGCCTTCCATTTCTAGCATCAAAGGTCCAAGACAGGGAAGCCAAGGGTGTGATACGTGACATGATGCTCAGCTCCCCTCCTGTGAAATTGGAAGAGGAGCATCACTGTGGACCTGCCTTCTGCCTTCAGAATGCCCTAGAATGCGCTAAGTCTTCCCCCACAAGAGAAGGCAAGGAAGCTGTGTCTCCTCCCCTATGTCTTGGTCTTCTAGCTGTGCTAAATCATCTGTAATCCACATCCTCAAATGTGAGTGGATATTTGAGGTAGTCACCCGGGACCCACCACCTTTTCCCATGTCCCGGCACCATGTCATTACCTCCAGCTTGCTTGAATTCACTCTTACACCGCTGACCTCTAGTTCCTTGCTTTCTGCTCTAACATCAGAACCTACTCCCTATCACTCAGATGTGCTGGCCCTCTGGACACTCAGCCTCCTGGTCCCTTTATCTTTTCCTTTACCCACTTCACGAGCAGGCGAGGGCTCCCTTGCTCCCTGTCCTTGTCCCAAAGAACCACCCCCCCCAAGTTTCCATGTTGATCCTACGAGTTTCCACTCTCTTCTCCCCCATTCCCTGCCAGTGATCTGGGAATCAGGGGTGGGGATAGGGCACAGGGAGGTCAAGGGCAGATTTTGCTGAACTTACATGCCCATCTAAAGCCCAGTGGTCATCTTTGAACTTATTCACAAAGATCTCCGCAGGTCCTGTGATCTGGTAAACCTGGAGCAGGAGATGGAAATCTTCTTTCTTGTAAATTCCTGGGAAAAGAAAGTTCAGAGAGTAGACTAAAGATCTGGAAAAAATCCCCAAACCCATATTTGTGGGGATGTGGGTGTGACTGTCCTGGTGAAATTTCACATGTAGATGTTGATATAAACATTCCATGCATAACCATAAGTAGGTAAGTATAGTGTTGCCCATGAGTTTGTGTGGGCTGAATGAGAGGATGTGCACGAATGTGCAAATGTGTGTTACTGACCACTAAATCACTGGCCTGTGATTGTGACCCTTTTAAAACATGAACATGGCGGAATAAAGTGAATAGGACTTTGGATACATTAATGTGTCAGTTAACACACGAGTATGTTTTACAATTCGGTGGGTGTGGGAATGCAGGAGGCATGTACACGGGGTTATGTGCACATCTTTATGACTATGTCTTACAGCAGATGAGTGAAACTGACTGCTCAGCTGTGCTGGTGTGTGCATGCATGAATGGGCGGATATGAGTGCACGTGGGTTGTGTATTAACATGTGCCTTCATTTGCTCAGGCATGCCTTTATCTTTGCATTTGTTTTCTGAGAGATTTAGTTTTCTGATTATAGGAAGATTGAAAATTGGGGAAATTTTGGAAAATGCAGAGATGCAGGAAGAAAATCACAATCATTCCTGATATCACTAAGAAATTGCCCCTGTTCACGTTTTGGTGTAATTACTTCCAGCTTTCTTTCTTATGAATATAATTTTTCCTTTAAAAACTGGAGTCACATTTAACGTGCACTACGATAGGTCCATTTTCCCCCAAACTGGGAAGCTATTTTATCTATCAGATCTCTTATAATTAATACATCCATTTCATTAATTTTGGACAATTTTCTCCTTCCAGTTTTGATATGATACAAATGGCCCTGTTATGTGAACATCCTTTACTCATAAATGTTTGACTCCCTCCATAGCTACTTTTTAAGAAAAAAATTCCTAGAAATATAATTAATGGGTTCACTCATTTTCAAAGATCTTGACACAAGTTTCCAAACTGTTTTCTAGAATTGCACTGTTTCATACTTTGGCCCTCACCGCATCAGTGTCTTCACTTGACCTTGACCAGCACTAAAGTTTGTCACTTAAAAAAAAAATCTTAGTGGGATAAGTAGAAAATGGCATTTTGTGTTTACTTTCAGTTTTTTGATTACTGCTGAAACGTGTACTTTCTTTTGTTTATTGTCTGTCTGTATTTTGGCTTCTGGGAGTTCTCTGTCCCGATTTTTGGTTCAGTTTTAGAGATATTGGTCTCTTTCCTCTTTAGTTAGGAGTGCTTTTATGTTCCAGTTATTGTTTGTTATCTAACCACTTCATTTTAGTCCCAGTGGTTTTATCATGCAAGCAAAAATGAATAGACACATTATTTGCCCACTCCCCACCAGACAAGGACAGGAGGACGCAATGAGAGTAGACACATTCTTGCAGAGGGCGTGGGCCCACCCACACCTGCCACACCCAGGCTTTCCAGG
This sequence comes from Acinonyx jubatus, assembly GCF_027475565.1. Taxonomy (NCBI): domain Eukaryota; kingdom Metazoa; phylum Chordata; class Mammalia; order Carnivora; family Felidae; genus Acinonyx; species Acinonyx jubatus. Next base: position 25,123,590 of record NC_069381.1, read on the forward strand.
GGGTGGCCTGCTCCTTACCAGCCAAGTGCACTTCCACTCCACTGTGGTCGATCATGGTGGCGTTGACCTTGCTGTTGACAACCTGGAAGCCAGTCACTCTGAGCATGGCTGGCTGCTTCTTTCCCTGGTACTCATAGGCCCCTTTCCATAGGGAATTCTTGGCAAAAACATCACCAGGAACTAGAGGAATTGGGGAGCAGATATGAGAGGGACTTACATATGTGTTGATAGGATTGCGGCCACCTGATGGCTGATCCCAGTTCACTCACTGAGATTGTTTTCCCCCAACACCTAACACAGGGGAGGATGGTGGAGTGCTCGAGTCCTCTTGTGATCCAGAATGGAATTAGAGCTGAATATGATGCCAAATCTAGTTTCCTTCTTGTATAACACACTAATGTGGTACATAAAAGAATAAAGTTTGAAAAAGGATATGATAGTCTATAATAGTCTTGCACTGGTCGGGCCACACTTGTAGTTATGTGCCCAGTTATGGACATCACACTTTGAAAGATACAATACCTGTATTAAAAATGTAACCATTTCCAGGAAGCTCCCTAGGCAGGACTTGGGTCTTTGTGTCTGTATGACCACATACTGGGTTGGGGGGTGGGGGCTGGGCTTGTGGTAATCAATGGCTCCAGAGCTCCAAGTTCTGGATGTGTTTCTGGAAAGCTTGGGCTCTCTCTTCTGGATGAGGTTTTTGTTTCCTTTCCTTCCTTCACTTCCTCCTGAAGTCTGTTTGGGGTGGGGAAACCTGTTTTGCTCTGTAGACAGTTTTCACATCCTTTCACTGAGTACTTAGAAAGTCATGTGTAACTAGGTGAAGGAAGCAACACCAGTTTCTTGAGCCAGAGATCTGAACCATACCTACCGGAGGCCTGGGTGAGTGGTGGTTCCCGGGCAGTGTTGATGGGTCTCCCACTAGGCCGCACCTCTGCTGGGGAAAGAGAAAGGAGGGAAATAGGTTCAGCCTCTGGTCTACACTCTACTGGAGAAATAATGACCACCTCTCTGACATTAGGTCAATGGTTTCTTTGAGATCTTGTTTTGCACTTGTCCTCTTTAGACTGGGAGTGGATACTTTGATGGTCTGGTGATGCTATGGGCCCCTCTCAGAATAATCAAACGTAAAGAGTTAAAGGGAAATCCATTCTATCGATTATAGTCATTGAAATACTAAACAAAGAACTAGGATGCAGGGAGATATGTGATTCTTTACTACTGCATTAAGTAACAGGATCTGGCAGCAGGTCTAGTCACTACCCTAATGTTTCATTAGGAACATTAGTCAGGAACATACGCAATATTTCACGATATCAGCGAGAATGATAATATGAAAATCTCTGCAATTTTTACTGGTTACAGAGTTATAGGTGTTGTAAACACTGTTTTGGGTTTTTGTCTACATTCCAAATGAAAGGAAATGCTAATTTCAGTAAAGGGTAAAGGAAAATAAAGTTATTTTCTCACCCTGGTACAGAGATCTGCCGAACGTCCCTACGGATGACCCTAGTTTGAACAGCCCTGTCCCGGACTGTTTCTACTTTGCTCCCAGATGCCTGGCACCAAGGAGGACCTTCCACCAATCAAAAGCGAACTCCTTGAGCATTTGTGGGGGTTTCAGTGGAGTGCTTCCCTCCTTTGGAGTGAGGATATGAAGACTAAGAAGCCCCCAACAGCTGCTCCGTCTGGCACTATGAACTGCAATTCTCAGCCCTACTTTCCCGGCATCCACACCACATCCCCCCCAACCTATGAGATGCTCAAGGAGAAGCACGAGGTGGCTGTACTTGGGGTGACCCAGGGCTTGGATCCCATGGCAACCACCACGATCGGCATTCACAGCAAAACCTCTGTGCGTGATCACATCATCTGGTCCCTGTTCAACATAGTCTTTGTGAACTTGTGCTGCCTGGGCTACTCTGTGAAGCCCAGGGACTGGAAGAGGGTGGGTGATGTGACAGAGGCCCAGGCCTATGACTCTGCCACCGAGTGCCTGCACATCCAGCACCTGGTCTTGGGCCTCCTTCTGATTGTTATATTCACCATTATTTTTGTCACTGGCTCACTGATGATTCTCTAAGCAACTTCAGAGATCTAAAAGGTTATGGAGCTTCCTAGTAGCTGCCCATGGCCTGAGGCTGTCACCCCTTTCACAGCAGTTTATATACACATCAGTCTACAACTGAATTCAATGAAGCACTTATGTGTGTGGGCAATAAAAGACTGAGAAGCCCTCACAGGCGAAAGCACGTGCAAAAGCACAAGTTTTGGGCTTGAGCCATACAGTCTAGGTTCAGGTCCCAGTAGTGCTACTTAATGCTGTGTGACCTTGACTAGTTACTTTACCACTCAGAGTCTCTGTCTCCTCATTGGAAACATGGGCAAATACTGAAACATACCTTATAGGTCTGTGATAAATAAATGAGGTGACAGTCAGCCAATGTTAATGTCTTTCCTTATTTGACACAGAAACAACAGAAATATCTGTCTTGTCACCAAGGAAGGGCTGACTCTCCCTATTGTCTCTTTTAGGAGGCCAGGGTTTTAGCATAATCCTTCTGACTCTGGAGGTTAGCTTATGTTTGTGTTTGCAAAAGGCTGTGGAGAAACTTTCCACAATGACTCAGTAAAAGCAAATTTATGAACAAAATGCCTTTAATTGTCTTAGGTTTTATAAGATGAGGGAGTGAGAGGGAGAAAGCATTTTATGGGCCAGGATCTATGCTAGGCCATGTATTTCATGTTATTTCACTTACCCCTGCTCTCAAAACTGTGAGGTAGAGGGGTACCTGCGTGGCTCAGTTGGCTAAGTGTCCAACTCTTGATTTTGGTTCAGATCATGATCTCACAGTTTGTGAGATCGAGCTCTATGTCAGGCTCTGTGCTGACAGTGCAGAACCTGCTTGGGATTCTCTCTCTTCCTCTCTATCTGCCCCTCCCCTGCTCATGCTTTCTCTCAAAATAAGTAAATAACATGAAACATTTTAATGAAAAAAACCTGTGAGGTAGAGATTATTGTCTCCATTTTATAGAAGAGAAACCCACTAAGGGGCAGAGAGGTGAAGAGCCTTGCCCAAGGTCACACAGGAAGGGACAGGTAAAATTCAACTGCATCTAAAGCATTTTGTGTTTTTATATATAAGTACACAGTAACATCAAAAACAATGAAGTACTTAAGAATAAATGTAACCAAGGAAGTGCAAGACTTATATGCTGAAAATGGCAAACCATCATTAGAAGGAATTAAAGATTTATCAACGTTTATTTATTTTTGGGACAGAGAGAGACAGAGCATGAACGGGGGAGGGGCAGAGAGAGAGGGAGACACAGAATCGGAAACAGGCTCCAGGCTCTGAGCCATCAGCCCAGAGCCCGATGCGGGGCTCGAACTCACGGACCGCGAGATCGTGACCTGGCTGAAGTCGGACGCTTAACCGACTGCGCCACCCAGGCGCCCCTGAAGGAATTAAAGATTTAAATGAATGGGAAGACATTCCATGTTCATGGACTGGAAGACTTAATATAGCTCAGACGGCAACACTCCCCCAACTGACCTACAGATTTGCCACAATCCCTGTCAAAATCCCAGCTGTCTGCTTTGCAGAATTTCAAAATCCAAACCTAAAATTCATCTAGAAATAAAAGGGGCCCAGAAGAGCCAAAACAATCCTGAAAAAGAAGCACAAAAAGGAAGATGTACATTCCCAACTTCAAAATTTATTACAAAGCTATTGTATCAGACCTGTGGTAATGTCATAGAGGCATCAATGACATCGGCTCAATGGATAAAATGGAGGATCCAGATATAAGCTCACATATTTATGGTCAAGTGATCTTTGATAAGGGTGCCAAGACAGTTCAATGAAGAATAGTGAAGAATAGTTTTTCCAATAAATGGTGCTGGGATAACTGGATGGCCACATGCAAAAGAATGAATTTGGATCCCAAACAACCACCCGCACCAAAAAAACCCCACAAAAGAAACCTAAATGTAAGAGCTAAACTATAAAGCTCTTAGAAGAAAACACAGGCATAAGTTTTCATGACCTTGGATTAGGCAGTGGTTTCTTAGATATGATATGAAAGCACAAACAAGCAAAGAAAATATAGATAAATTGGAGTTCACTAAAATTAAAAACTTTTGTGTTCAAAAGGACATCAAAAGAAGGTAAAAAGAAGGACCTTCTTTTGAAGGACCTTCAAAAGAAGGTAAAAAAAGTCCAAACTAATTGCATTGTATTCATTACATATGTGCAGTTTAATGTACCAATTATATCTCAATAAGGCTGTAAAAAATACCTCCCACATTTGAAAAAACAATGTAACACAGGACTAAAGTGGAGCTTAAAATTGACAGTCTAATTTCATTTTAGGTGAGGAGTGAAATAAAGGATAGAGTACTGTAAACTTAACAAAAAATAAAGCGAAAGACCACCCGTAAAATTGGAGAAAATATGTGCAAATCTTGTATCTGATAAGGGTCTTATATTCTAGATATATAAAGAACTCTTGAAGAGACTCCAGAGCAAGATGGTGACATAGAAGGCTCCTGAATTCCCTCCCGCCACCCCCCACGCCATGGACACACTGGATGTACAGCTACACAAGGTTCAACAGTAAGAGTTCAAGTAAAAGAAAAGATCTAAACATAAAAGCATATAAATGTATAAAGCTCACTGATAAAGATAGATGGTTACATTCAGAATACTCTAATACTGTAATTGTGGTGGGTAAATCAGTCATAACGCTAGTGTAAAGGTTAAAAGACAAAAGTGTTAAAAGTAACTATAACTACAATAATTTGTTAATGAATACACAATATAAAAAGATGTCAATTGTGATCTCAAAAACAAAATGTAGGGAGTGTAAAAACGTAGAGCTTTTGTATGCACTCAAAGTTAAGTTGTTATTTGCTCTAAAAGACTGCTATAATTATAAGATGTTTTATGTAAGCCTCACAGTAAACACAAAACAAAAACCTATAGTTGATACACAAAAAGAGGAAGGAATCAAAACGTACCACTACAGAAACTCATCAAATTCCAAAGGAAGAGAGTGAGAAAAGAAGAAAGCAACTACAAAGCAGCCAGAAAAAAATTAAGAAAATGGCAACAGGAAGTTCATACTTATAAAAAATTACTTATTTTTTATAATTAAAATTTTTTTATTATTTATTTTTGAGAGAGAGAGACAGAGTGTGAGTGGGGGCAGGGGCAGAGAGAGAGGGAGACACAGAATCAGAAGCAGGCTCCAGACTCTGAGCTGTCAGCACAGAGCTGGATGTGGGGCTTGAACTCATGAACTATGAGATCATGACCTGAGCTGAAGTTGGATGCTTAACCAACTAAGTCACCCAGGCGCCCCTGTAATTTTTTTAAATGTTTATTTATTTTTGAGAGAGACAGAGAGTGTGTGAGCAGGGGAGGGGTAAAAAGAAAGGGAGACAGAATCAGAAGCAGGCTCTGAGCTATCAGCACAGAGTCCCATGTGGGGCTCAAACTCATGAACCGTGAGATCATGACCCGAGCCAAAGTTGAACCCTTAACCGACTGAGACACCCAGGGGTCCCTCAAAAATTACTTTAAATGTAAATGGACTAAATTCTCCAATCCAAACACAGAAAGCGGTTGAGTGGACAAAACAAAAACCAAACAAAAACTCCAGACCCAACTATATGCTGCCTACAAGAGACTGACTTTTAAGGACATGTAGCTGAAAACGAAGTGAAGGAAAAAGATGTTCCATGCAAATGGAAACCAACAGCGGAGCAAACTATATTTATATAGATAGAATAGACTTCAAGCCAAAAACTGTAACAAGAGAGAAAGAAGTTCATTAGATAATGATAAAGGGTTAAATTCATCACGAGGATATAACAGTTATAAATATTTATGCACCCAACATCAAGACACCTAAATATATAAAGCAAATATTAACAAATCTGTGGGGAGAAGCAGACAGCAATACAATAACAGTAGAGGAGTTCAATACCTCACTTTCGACAACAGATAGATCATCCAGACAGTAAATCAGTAAGAAAACACTGGACCTAAACTAAACATGAGATCAGATGGACTTAACGGACATTTACAGAACGTTCCACCCAACGGCAGCCGAATATACATTCTCCTCAAGTGCACAGGGAACATTCTCCAGGACAGAGCATATGTTGGCCTACAAAACAATTCTTAATAAATCTAAGAAGATAGAGATCATATCAAGCATCTCTTCTGGCCACAATGATATAAAACTAGAAATCAATTATAAGAAAAAAAGTGGAAAATTCACAAATATGTGGAGATTATATACCATGTTCCTGAGCAACCAATGGACTGAAGAAGAAATCAAAAGGGAAATCAAAAACTATCTTGAGACAAATGATAATGGGGACAGAATTTCTGTTGGGGAAGATGAAAGTGTCCTGGAGAAGGTGGTGATGGTTGCACACAGTATGGTAAATGCACTTAAAGCCACTGAGCTGTGCACTTAAAAATGGTTCATTTGGTAAATTTTATATTATGACTATATTATCACAATAAGAACTTAAATGTACTCTAGAAGAGTTCACTACCACATATGGAGAACAAATACTACTTTTCATAAGTAAAATAAACGTACAACACTTCATGCAGTGAAAATACAAGAATAGTATTACATTTTGGCCCTGATAAAGGCTCTGACTCTGACACTTTCTCTCCCTGAGGGGCAGAACTGCAAAGTACTTAGGAACAGGGATTCTGAAGTTAGATCTTCAGGATCTGAATCTCAGCACTTTTCCTTTACCAGCTGGTGACCCTGGGCATGTTGCTTAACTTCTCTGTGTCTCAGTTTCCTCATATGTTAAATCTGAATAGCCCCTGCCTCTTAGGATGATTGTTAAGGATTAAATGAGTTAGCGCACACAAAGTGCTTACACTACTTAGCACCTGAAATATGGTGAGATCAGCATCTGTAAGAGAGTTTAATGCTGTTCCAGCACCAAACTGATCCTTTATCCTTGCTTGACCCTTCTGTTAAGCCTGGACTCAGATCACCTTCTCCAGGAAGCCTTCCCTGGTTTCTCTCCTCCCCTACTTAGGCTGAATTGGTCCTCTTCCTCCTCATCCCCACGGCATTCAGTGCATTGCCATGTTCCTGAAGGTTCGGTTACATTTGATAATGTGTCTTCTGCAGCTGAACGTGAGCTATTTTAGGACAGGGTCTGTGTCTTTCACCTTCCAATTCCCTATCCCTAGCACAGACATGTGTGGTGATAATGCTCAATAAACAGAATGAATGAATGAAGACGAGGGGAAGGGAGGTCTGGGGCATTTTGGTAATGCTAAGGGATCTGTGGGTGGGTGCTGTTTTATCAAGGTTATACTATGTGTAACGAGTTATTCTGGTTTGGTGGAAATGATTACACATAATCCTGGGAGAAGGTAGCAAAATAAAATTTGGGATGGCTTTACCCTGTGCCTCTCAAGACTGACATCTCCTAGAGGCTCAATACCTCAGAAAATCAGAAGCAGGATCCAGCTCCTGGAAATCACATCTCTTCCTTCCTTTTTAAGAAATATTTATTTATTTTGAGAGGCAGAGAGAGAAAAAATGAGAGCGGGGGGAGGGGCAGAGAGAGAGAAAGGGAGAGAATCCCAAGCAGGCTCTGCACTGTCGGCAGAGAGCCTGACGTGGGGCTTGAACCCACAGACCGTGAGATCATGACCTGAGCTGAAATCGAGAAGTGGAGGCTTAACCAACTGAGCCACCCAGGCGCCCCTCTTCCTTCTCTGTTGCCGTCTTCCCCCCAAGCTCAGCTGTCACCTTTGGCCTCCCCTGCTGGAGAAGTTCGCCGAGCAGGCACACTCACCCAGGCAGATGGGTGGTTTGCCTGTCCAGCTGCCATCTGCTTTGCAGGTGCGGTGCTCGGAGCCACCCTTGAGGGAGAAGCCCTCCTGGCAGGAATAGATGAGGGTGTAGCCCATGGAGGGCAAGTCCAGGGCCCCAACGTTGGCATGGGTTGGCGTCTCTGGCTGCTTGCAGTGGTGGGCTGGATGAGAGGAAAGATGGTGTTGGGCCTGGGGGATTAGGGTCCTCAGAAGGCCTTCTGTCCATTCCTGTTCCTAGATGGAACATCCCCTTCCTTTGCTTTCTAGGCCCCTTTCATGTCCAGCATGCCCTCCCCAAATCTCCCCTCCATCCCAGCCTTGATGTCTATACAGATGGCTACGATGGAGGTGATGTGGATACTGGCTTAGTCAGTCTGGAGGTACTGCAGCACTCTTCCTGAGGGAAGAGGAATAATCATGGTCAAAAGCCTGCAATCTTTCATCCTGAGGGCTGACCTTGTAGCAGTTCGTTTTTGCTGCCACTGGAAAGTTCTTTCTTTTTTGCTAAGGCATAGGAATTGCCTTCCAGTATCAGAAAGGCTTTTGTGTGGCAGTGTCTTCCGTGAGGCCCCAAGGGATAAGGACTACAAAGAACGCAGTATTGGTACCAATGAGAAGTCATGAGCTCCCCGTCATCCAGAACGTCTGAGCATGGCCCGAGTGCCCAGCTGGGGGAGATAACGTGTTGCCAAGAGGCACCATCGTGGGATGCAGGTGAAGTCTGCACTCACGGACACAGTCGGGCGGGGTTCCGCTCCAGGTCAGGTTGGGAAGGCAGGTCCTGGTGGTGGAGCCCTGAAGCAGGTAACCTTTTTGACAGCGGAAGAGCACTGTGCTTCCGACCTGTGGGGAGGAGGGAAGGTTCCTTGATCACTTTCTGCCCAGCGATGCTTCACACCCTGTCGCTTGACTACTTACTTTCGCGTGACCGAGCTCCTACCCACACCTCTGTCTCCACCTGCAACATCCTACTTCCACTTCTCTGCCCGGTTAAATATTATTTACCCCCTTTGAGGCAGCTTCCACTCTGCCTTTTCCGCAAGCCCTCACCCAGGCCCCGGAGCCAGATCAATGCTGTTACTGGAAGCATCACTCTCCGCTGTGGCGGACAGAGTGCCTGACTCAGAATCAGAAGATCTTGATCAGAGTTGCGGCTTCCACGTCTACTCACTGAGTGACAGGCTGTAGGGGACTCTATGCCTTAGTCTTCTGGTGGGGAGCGTGGGGTGACCAGCCCTGCCACGTCTACAGCACAGTGTCCTGACACTCAAATGCAGTGGTGGATTTGAAAGCATTTTATACACTGCACGAAACAGAATCACTGCTTGTGCGTGTCTCTTTCTTCTACGAGTCGATACATTCCGTAAGGAAGGGAGACTTGTCTTCTCTCCAGATAGCTGCATCTGGCACTTGCTTTGTAAGTATCTGTCGGACGGAATTGCCACCTTCCTGCCATCTAAGTCTCTGCTCAGTTGTTTTCCCCATCCTCACCCTCCACCAGCCCTCACTGTCCAACTCTACACCCCTGCAGCCACCGACTCCATCTCTCCCTCTGCCCTCTGCGTGGCATGGCGGGGTCAGATCAGCTTCCTAAGTTGCAACTCGGATTTCACTATTTCCCAGCTAAGAACACTCACGTGTCCCTATTATGTACAGGAGCAAATTCAATCGCAAAGTGAAACTCTTGACTCGTACTCCCTTCCTCCAGGCCTCACTGCTGTGTCTTGAATTTCATCATCTCATTCGGCAACGGCACCTCTGTCCATCCAGTTGTGCAAATCAAAACCCTCAAGACAGCCTTGATTCCTCCCTTTGCTTCAGCCTCTCCCTCCAATCCACCAAGTCCTCTGGTTCTGTCTACAAAGCCCACCCTGACCCCTTCACTTCTCCCCGTGTCACTGTCACTCCTCCTTCCTCCTGAGCCACTGCAACAGCATCCTACTTGTCTGGTGCCTCCCTCCTTAACCCCCATCATTCACTCTCTCCACAGCGTGCAAATGCTGGATCAGAATCACCTTCAAATGGTTTCCTGTGACATTTAGAATAAAACCAAAAATGTTCACTGTGGCCTTGAGGGCCCTAGGTGACCTGGCCCATGGCTTTCTCTTCTCAAAAATTATCACGTGAGGGGCTCAGTCGGTTAAGCGTCCGACTTCAGCTCAAGTCATGATCTCACAGTTTGTGGGTTTGAGCCCCATGTCAGGCTCTGTGCTGACAGCTCAGAGCCTGGAGCCTGCTTTGGATTGTGTCTCCCTCTCTCTCCCTGCCCCTCCCCTGCTTGCTCTCTGTCTCGCTCTCAAAAATAAATAAACATTAAAAAAATTATCATGTGATATTTGATGCACGCAAAAGTCTATGTGGAACATATACAGAAATGACCTGTCATAAGGAACTGTACATCTTAAGTGGAGTGCACCCCTCCACGTAAGGGCTAGAAGGCTAGTGACACAGTTGTCACTATCTGTGTGCTCCTTCCCTGCCCTGTTCCTCTGCTCCCCCTCAGTGGTAACTACTACCTTGAATTTTGTTTTTAATTTCCTTGCTTTGTTAAAAAAGAATTCTATCACACATAGGCACATATCTCTCTCAACGATGTTGTTCCTAGTTTTAATCTTTTTGAAATAGCATCATACCACCTTTGTCATTCCATACTAGGTTTCTTTTCTTTTTTTTTTAAGGTTTTTTTTTTTTTTAATGTTTTTAATTTATTTTTGAGACAGAGAGAGACAGAGCATGAGCAGGGGAGGGGCAGAGAGAGAGGGAGACACAGAATCCAAAGCAGGCTCCAGGCTCCAAGCTGTCAGCACAGAGCCCGACGCAGGGTTCAAACTCATGAACCGCGAGATCATGACCCGAGTGGAAGTTGGACGCTTAACCGACTGAGCCACCCAGGCGCCCCATACTATGTTTCTTTTTTAAAAAAAGTTTTCTAAATTTATTTTGAGACATGGACAGAGAGAGAGAGAGAGAGAGGGAGAGGGAGAGTGGGGAGGGGCAGGAAGAGAGGGAGAGAGAATCCTGAGCAGGCTCCACACTGTCAGTGCAGAGCCTGACACAGGGCTTGAACTCATGAACAGTGAGATCGTGACTTGGGCTGATATTATGGGCTGATATTCAGAGTCGGGTGCTTAACCGACTGAGCCACCGGGGCTCCCCGCTGACTGCATCGTGTAGAGCTGTAGTGCATTCATCTGCCCTGCTAATACACCACTGTGTGACTTTACCACAATTTTTCTCATGTTTTGGTAACATGTGCAAGAGTGTCTTTGGGGTTAGTTTCCAGGAATGGAGCTCTTGGGTCACAGCATGTGTGAATATTTAACTTTATAAGACAATGCCCCATTTCCAAACCTCACCCAGCTCTCTGGCCTCTTCTCCTCTGTTCGCAATGCTCCGGACTTGCTGGCTCGCCCACCTACCAGTCCTCCAACCTGCTAAGCACTCCCCTGCCTTGACACCCCTCTGCACTGGCCGCTCCCTCTGCCAGAAATACCCACCCAGCTCTGCCCAGGGCTGGCCCTTCTCATCACAGAGGCCACAGTTCAAGTTCAGGAGGCCTCTTCCCTCACCCCGCTTCCTAAAATAGCAACCCACCCCATCACACCCCTTTATATTATATGGTACGTAATGCTTATTGTTGTCAGAAATTATCCTGTTTATTGTCACCAAATGGAGAGCTTCCTAGAGCGGGCACCTGGCCTGTCCTGTTCCCACTGTATTCCTAGCACCTGGAGAGGTTATGCCGCTAAATATTGTTAAATGAATGCAGATTGAGTGAATGAGTCACATTCCTTGGCTGGATCCCAATGTGCCATTTCTTCTGGGCACATCTTGGGCTCCAGTTAATCGTCCCGCCTTGAACGCACCCGTACTTTCCTGCTTCCTGTTCTCTATTCTGTGCGTCCCATCCATGGCTGTCCAAATCCCTTCCTTCTCCTTGAAGCTCATTCTGAGATGTGTCCATGAAGCCTGTATCCTCCTGGAAGGTGTCCATGGAGCCTGCCTCCCGTGTGGCATCTGCTCGCTCCTGCCACTCTGTCTAAGCCCTGTGTCTGTGAGTAGGGGATATGTGCCGTGAGGACAGAAGGTTATCTGTCTCACTCATCTCTGTCTTTCCATAACCACCCGCCCCAACTACATGGGCCTGCTGGGAAGTGGTGCTGTCAGTATGTGAGAATCTGCTCTCCCACATCAGGTTTTTGGATTGGTGTAAGTGCCTTCTGTTTCTGAATGGGCTCCTGTGTGGCACGGTTCAAAGAGGCAGAGCGCTTCCTGTCTCCAGCTTCCAAGGTTTTGTGTCCCACTGGTGCTGCCCCAGGGAAGATCCCTGAGTCTTTCGAGGCTGACAGCGATGTGAAGGGACAGGAGGCAGGAAGGCCCGATCTTGGCTGACCTCATTACCTGGTATCCCTGGGAATTGTTCTGTATCCCAAACTGCGGCACACCGGGGTCTGCGCACATGGTCAACGTTGGGTCTGGATTGCAAAACAGAGAAACAGACCACACAGGCGCTGAAGCTTTCATCGCCTCTGCTTACTCTGAGAAATAGGGGTAGGAGGGGAAAATGGAGCCAGATCCTGCCTCCCCCACCTGTAGGTATCTCCACCCGAGTCATACCCCCGGGCTATGTGATCCCCGGCAGCAAGTTCACTCTGGCTATTTCAATATCACACCCTGCTTTAAGAAGCTCAGAGGAGGACTTGTTCCCTTTTGCAAATGAGAGCACTGAAGACAGGGAAGGAAAGGCATCATCTTGGGCCTGAGAGAAGGATGCTCACCAGCTGGGACACTCTGCCCCAGACCACCTCTTACCTATGCAGCTGGGCTGGGTGCCACTCCACGTCCCGTCTGACTGGCAAAACCTCCGTGGTGAGCCCACCAGCACCAGAGGGGGCTGGCAGGAGAAGGAGACAGACGACCTGTAGGAGAAGCCTCGGTCCTCTCTCCTCCCACGGGCTGGGACGCCAGGATCTCCGCAGAACACGGCTGGAAAGACAAAGGGAGAAAGGCAGGTCTGAGTTGCTTTCTAGAACCCAGTCTGCCACCCCAGGCTGGCTTTCCTCCTGGTTCTACTTGAACTCTGCACACGGGGGCAGCCCCGGGGAAAAGATCACACTTGCCTCTCACACCTGCTGCCGTGTGCTTCCTCTCCTTTCCATATTCAAACTGCTTGTTAATAATCCCCCAAGTAATGAAGTAATGTTCTAGGAAGTGTAGAACGTTGAGAAAAAATAAGCTAAAACTCACTACCGAAACTTTTTTTCCACTTTGATGTTCATTCTCTCCTAGCCTACGCTCGGCTGTATGTAACCTTGTGCATGGCTGTGAACCCGATGTCCAAGTGTTGTAAACCCTGCTTTGTTTGCTTATTAGCGTGTAAACACTCTCCACGTTAATGACACCGTTATCACAACTGGCCACATATGCAATGAAAGGTTGTGCCGTAACTGTAGTTTATCATAGCTAATCATTTGTATTAGGTATTTTCTATTATTATAACCTTAGATGTTATAGGGCTATTCTTTCCCTGATAGTGTTTTCTTAGGGGGATTCTCTAGGACTTCGTATGTTTAAAGGTTTAAACGTGTTTACAGGTCTTGACGTGGACTGGAAATGGCTTTCCAAAAAGTGTGCATTTACGCTGCAGCGAGTAGTGTATGAATGTGCCCATTTCATTGAGGTCATCAGGGAGATTCACTAGAGAATGATTACCAAATTCAAATTGTGTGACAGCAAATAGAATAAAGGCAGGCCCCTCTTCTGTCCCTTCAGCTCACTGTCTTAAGCGTTTGCATACATAGTTTACTAAAAATTCTTATTTCCTTAGGACGTTGCAGAAACAGACCTGTGTTTTAAAGGGGGTTGCCTGCAATAGTGATTTTGATGCCTTTTAAAATAAGCACAGAGGGATTCTACCTGTAGTTTTGTTCTTAGAACCAATATACTTTTATTTATTAAAAAATTTTTTTTAAATGTTTGTTTTTTTTGAGGGAGAGAGCTCTTGAGCAGGGGAGAGGCAGAGAGAGAGAGGGAGACACGGAATCCAAAGCAAGCTCCAGGCTCCAAGCTTGTAAACACAGAGGCTGATGCGGGGCTTGAACCCACAAACTGGGAGATCGTGACCTGAGCCGAAGTCGGAGGCTTAGCCAGCGGAGCCACCCAGGCACCCTGAATGAATATACTTTGAAACAGCTATCAGGCCCAAAGATAATAAACAACCAGTGGTGTGTGGTGTGGTGTGAGTAGGCCCAGGGGACCGCCAGCACTCTTGTGTCGTGTTGGTCGGAAAGCACGCTCAACTTGCACTTCTTTTCTGTAAACACTTGCTGTGGCAGTTCTACGAATCGCCAAGCCCCGAACAAACCAGCTGCCGTGGGGAGCAGCTGGATGGGTCTTCACACTGTTAATGTGCTCCGCTTAAAAGAAAGGGCCTCATGTCGATCATATGTGGCTCTGAAGTTCCATTTATTGAAGCAGTCTAAAATGAAAAATTAAATTTTATGTCTATTCTTTTCTCCTGTCTTCAAAGTTCTAGTGGTGATAGCATGAGCTATAAATTTGAGTGAGAGTTTCAGAGAAAATTGGATCGATGATTGTTTTCAGACTAGACTTTGTCACTCACTCACTATGTCAGGTCCTTTTTCTGAGCCTCATCTTCCCCATCAGCCACCGGAGAAGGGACTTCTGCCCACCTCCCAGGATATGTCCTTGTGAGCATCAGATGTGACCATGTGTGCAAACGTCCCTTGAGGAGGCAACACAAAGCACTGCGAAATGTAAAATGTTGTCTGTATGGATGTACTGATGTGCTGTGACCTCTCAGTGGATGAGTTCACATGTGGGTAATCAGAGCAGAGCTAAAGGCCCAGGGTGACTCTTCTTCCTCATTCCTATTTTGCTTTGAATTAGATTCACTTCCTTCTCTATTAACTTTCAAAGACCATTTATTAAACACCTTTCAGCTCCTAATTTTCTGCTGTTTCTGGAGCCAAATAAGTCTGCAGGCATGAGCCCTGCCTTCTGAGATCTTGGAATCTAAGTCAGATAACACAGGAGGGTGTAAAAGATGAAAGGTACCAATTTTCAGGAACATGGCTTGAACATCAACAAAATTGACTGAAAGTACACAAGTGCATTAGATACTCAGGAGAAGAAGTGGAAGTTGCACATTTGGAAATGGTGCAATCAGGGGTGGCAGGGCGGCGGGGAGAAGTCAAGTTGAGCAGCTCTTTCTTAAAAACAGGGGTGCGGCCCAGCCAAATGAGAAGGTAGCATGGAAAGAGCTGAGTGGATCTGGGGAACATGTAGAAAGTGGGTGAGGCTGAAAATGAGTTGATCCTGATCTGCTACAGTATGGGGACAAAATCCTTGACCATGTTTAGGGAGTTCTATGAGGAAGAATGGTGTTACGAGGATACATTTGCAATAATACAGCAAGAGAATGACCAGGTTTGAGAAGCAGGCCTACGGAGGAAGAGACACAATCTGGAGGAGGGAAGAGGAAGCACCAAGAACTGCGGGAGGCCCAGATGCAAAGTATGAACCAGTGATAAGAATTCCACGGTTTACTGCACACCTCAGTGGTCAGCCACTTGGCCATGGTAAATATGTTGTGGAGCACAGTGGGTGAGAAATAAAGATATCTGACTTCTTACCAGCAATCTACAAGAAAATGGGCTACCAAAGGCAAAGCTCCCAAAGATACCACTTCAAACATGAAGAACGCCCTTGATGCTATGATATGAACGTGTGTATATGCATGGAGTCAGGAGGTTCATAAACATAACCAAAATAAAATGGAAGCAGGACCAGCAGGCTATGCTGGCAGAATCCTCTATGGAAGCTGGGGAGTCTGGTCTAACCAATCAGAAGTCAGTTACAGGCCGAGTTGACCAGATGTCGCCAAATCCAGAAGAGGCAGCTCAATGAGCAAGTACAAATGGATGACAAAGAAAGAACGGCTCCATCTTGCTGATAAGGAAGGTGAGGCCAAAGAAAACAATGAGATACCTTTTGAAACTTCTTGGGCTAGTAAATATTAAAAGATATTGGCAAAATCCATTGTTAATGAGGATGTGAGTCAAGACATATTCTCATAAACTGCTGGCGGGAGTGTGAGTGTGCTTTCTAGAAGACAGTTTGGCAACAGGTGTCAGGACGTAGAGAGTGCACACCTGTTGGCTCAGCATTTTCCCTCTCTTAGGACTTTACCACAAGAGTGAGGAGATGTATCCTCAAGAACATTTATTGCAGGACTGCTTCTAACAAGATTAAAACTGGAGAAACCTAAATTCATCACCAGTAGGAGAAGATTAAACCAGTTGTGGTATGTACAACAAAGAAATGCTTTATGCTATTACACATGATGATGTGTAGATCCGTATCGAGTGATGGAGAAAGGTGGTGATGGCCCATCAGGGAAGACAAGTCATGAACTAGTAAGCACAGCATGATTGCAAACCGTTTACAGAAAACTGCACACCTCCTGCTATCTATGTAAGAAAGCGTTGCGTTCGGTGTGGAAGCACAGCCAAGAACTTAACCTTGGTTATCTTTGGGAAGTGAGAGTTCAGATGACTATTACATTCTTCCTTGTATTTTCAGATATGGTACTTTTTTTTTTTTATGATGACCATAATTCATTGTTCATAAGCAATTTGGCTATTTCTTAGGAAGAAAAGCAAGGTTTCTGAGTCTACACGCAACCCTGAACTTGTTACCTTCCTAATGTTTTTCTGAAGGTGTGCAAAGGCCTGAGGGGTTAACCGTGCATTAAATGGATGCCCTTCTTGCATCCACTTTTTGAGCTGCTGGTTCTAGTTCCTGCTGAAATTTCCCAAATGGAAGTGAATTTTCAGAGGCACCCAAACAATGTCATGGGTATGTTGGTAGTTTTCTACAGAATTAGATAAATGCCAAGTAGAAAAAAATAGGTCCTAGTATTTGTCTAAAGCATGGACACCAGCAAAACCTTCTAGGGCCCAATTATGTGCTATGACAAGAATAAGGGAATAAAAATAAATGGGATAAATATAATGGATATATATTTATTCATTATATATAATGAATATATATAATGGATAAAAATAAAAATAAAATGGGATGGAATTGGGCTCCTGGGGACAAAATTAGGCCAGGTGGATAAGAAATAAACTCTTTCACCAAAAAGTCATGAATGCTCCAGGAATCTTTTCTGCACAGGCTATTTTCCATAAAGACACGTACGTTTCCAGCATGGGTCCCTTCCAGATCTTTGGGAACTATCCTATCCAGTGAACAACCTTTCATGTTAAGAAACACTTCCCTTATCTCCAGCTTCATTTCCTTCCAATGTCACTCCACAGTGTCCACAGCCAGAGCTCAGTTAGGATATTCTCCTTATTTTCCTTTAAATCCCCTCTAATAGCGTCTCTGACAAAGCTCGCCCCTGATTTTGGGGAGGGCACTACCTATTCTAGGCCTTCCAGTAGCAAAGCTCTGAGGCGGGAACAGGCAGGAGCCAGCAGATAAGATGCACAAAGGCCCTGGTGAGCAACTTACGGAAACACTGAGGCAACTCTCCAGTCCAGGATCCATTCCCTTCACAGGTGAGCACCGCAGGCAGGGACAGCTGGTACCCCTCCAGGCAGGCATACGTCACGCTTGAGCCCCACATGAAGTCAGACCCCACCACTTTCCCATTGGGGATGAGCTGAGGCGGTTTGCATATGATAGCTGGGGGAGGGGAAGACCAAAGCATGCTGAGTTCTGGTGCCATCCTAGGAAACCAGGCCCCACTCACCCAGTTCCGATGTCACCGGCTACCCTGAACCCTCTGGGACTCTGGGTTAAGCAGGGAGAATCAGGAATGCCCCCTCTTACTTTGGGAGCCAGGGTCCTTTTGCATTTTACAATGCCCTCAAGTGTGACGACCCACTCCTCTCTTTGCATGGCCCTCCCTTTGATGTTCAAAGCCCAGGCCTTACCTTGGTACCTCTGACTCTCTCCTTGCAGATGTTCAGGGACCAGTTCTCACCTCACACCCCCCATGATAGGATGTTATTAGGGCTCTGACTTGTCACCTCCCTCCCTTCTACATGTTCAAGGCCCATGTCTCACTTTTGTATCTTCTTTGGCCCTCTGTCCACATGTGCAGCCCTCAGACACACCTTTGCAGACTGGCTTGGTACCATTCCATGTCCGGTCCTTGGTGCAGCTCAGCACAGACACCCTATGTGACTCCATCATGTAGCCAGGGACGCACTGATATGTCACAGTTTTGTTGTACCTGAAGTCATTGCCCAGCCGGAGGCCATTGGCTGGAATCCCAGGGTCACCACAGTTTATGACTGGGATAAGGGGAATAAAGCATTGTTCACTTTCAGTACAGACCCCGTTTCTCCCCAGCATTCCAGTACTATCCCTGGTGTTCCCTGCATATGTCCAGGAGGGAAGAGGGTCAGATCAGGGATGCCCTGTCTTCTCACAGACTCCTGGTTCAGTATTGCCCGTTCTAAAGTCACTTTGATCAAGTCTGCAAAGGCCCTCCTGCATCCCCACTGTCTTCACCCACACCATTCTTATGCATCCCAGCAACCTGGGCTATGAAGACCATCCTTATTTAAAGCCCACCCCTTCTAAGAGGAAGTACCCAGAGGCCTTAGCTCCTAAATGAGGCTGGCGCCCAGAGAGGGAAGTTTTCAGGTCGACAAGCCTAACTGTGTTATTGGGCCTCACAGGACAATTTGTCTGCTGAGGGGTGCATGTCACTACTTGTTGCTCTGCTTAGGAGGCCCCTGTAGGGCCAGCGGCTTAGAAGCAGGGCCTTGTGACCTTGCAATGGCTGTATTTTTGTTACAGTATCAAGTGAGGGTGGGGTTTGGTGAGCTCTGGCCTCCCAACAGAAGTGAATTTGACGTGGGGATTTAGTCAGAGCTTGAAGTCATAAGCTAGGGCTTGGAAAGGGGCCGTGTTTTCAGATTCCTTTATCTCATCCCTTCCCTCCATCTGGGTCCCACAGTGACAGTGACATCCTTCCCGAGGAGAAAGGTCTGGGCCTGCCCAGGAGGGGAGCAGGAAAGGGGAGCAGTGGAGCTATCCCAGGCTTGGGAGCCAGGCTCGGGGTGGGTGGGGAATGGGTCCAAGGCTGAGAGGAACCCACAAAGATGGCAGACGGTGGCAGCTTTAAAGTGGGAAGAGAATCAGGCTGAGCCTGGGGAGTTTGTTTTAAAAGAGAACAAGAATGGCCAAGGAACAGGCTAGAGCCTGAGAAATAGCAAACGTATATATTCTTAACCTCCCCGAGCCTTGGTCACGTCATATGTAAGTGGGGCTCACAGTAGCTACTGGTCAAATGGCACAATGTATATAAAACAAGGCCCTCAGCTCAGTGGTGGTCACACAGTCTGTGCTGAATAATTAGACACCATCATTCAGAGGTGGGTCCCCCAATGTAGCCAGCCTCCCAATCTCCCACACACAGCCTTCTTTGGCATGGAGGAGACCAGTTGCCTTGGCTACCACTTGCCATGGAGACCAGAGGGCCTGGGATCTTACCTATGCACTCTGGGTCACTGCCTGTCCAGGTGCCATTGACCGAGCAGTGTCGGCTGAGCAGGCCCGTGGCGTAGTAGCCTTCCCGGCATTCATAGACGATGGAGCTGGAGAAGCCCAGGCCATCACTGAACATGACTCTGGCATTGCTTGGAGTACCAGGGTTCCCACAAGAGATCACTAGGAAGCCAGAGGAGCACATTATTCACCAGAACAAGGACAGGTGTCACCCGGGGGACTGAGAACGGCCCAGAGTGCAAACCACGTGCCCTATAAGGACCCTGTGATTGAAATGTCTCTCATGCTGCTTTCAAGATGAGATCTGAATGAATTTTTTTTTAATTTCTAAAAAGTAAAGACTATATCTATTTTATCATCCCACCTAAAATTTTAAATAATTCCTTAATATTACCAAATATCCAATCAGAGCTTAGTTTCCTTAATTTCCTCAATTGTCGCCCCCCCCCCCCTTTTTTTACAGTTGATTTCTTTGAATCATGATTCAAATATGACATCTGATGGGCATGTCTCTAAGACTCTTTGAATTCAGAGAATCCTGTTCCCTCTCCTATAATATATCTGTACAGAAACCAGGGCATTTCTCCAGTGGAGTTTCCTACTTTCCAGATGTTGCTAACTCCACCAGTGAGGTATCGTTTGACTTATTGCTCTGTCCCCTGCAGTTCCTGTAGTCAAGTTCTGCTTCCTGGCAAGGGTACTTCATAGGTGGTTCTGTCTTTCCTACTGTATTGCACCAAGGGGCACAGCATGTTTGGTTGTTTCCTGGTTCAGGATGGCGAGGCTGATCATTGGGTTCAGGCTTGTCCACCCAGTCTGGCATTACAAAGTTGCCATTGGGTTTCACTTACTGATTTAAGCAGAATTGCTGACTGTTGATTTATTATTTCATTAGGGGACAGAAAATGGTGATACTAGCTCTATCACTCTTTCTGCATTAGCTAGAGTTCTTTAATCAAGAACTTGCCCATCATCAAATATTTGCTTACCCTAAGATATAATTCATAAAGGAAGGCTGGATAATGCTTGATTTTTTTTTTAAATCAGATGTCAGATAATGATTTGGTTTCCTAGCAAGATCCAGTGGTGACCAATAGTCATTTGGCTGTATGGATTTAAAACTTGTATGTTGCCTCCCATTGCCACTATTATTGATGCTTACGTTATCCCGTCTTTGGCTAGGAGAGCCTCTCCAAGTTGGCTCCTACATTCCTTTGACATGATCTCACTTGTCTGTGGTAGATTCCTCCCTGGAGTGACAAGATGTGTCATGTTCATGTTATATATTCTGCCCTAGTCCTAGAATCAGCCATTTGTCTAGAGAGCTCTGGTTCCTCTTAACAGAGAATGGATTCAAAAACCATAATCTGAAAGTTAAGGGTACTCATTGCTACTGAGATCATTGTTGATACTAGACTTTTAGAATGGGTAGAGCTGGGATAATACACTTGTAAATTGAAAATTCATTATGAGTTTATGCTGGTATTACTAATCCAAATTTAGGATTAAGAGTTTTCCCCTAACTTCTTTATTTTTATATTATATCTCTTTAATGCTGAAAATCTTGGCAAATTTTAATTTGTTTTCAAGTAGTTTCAGAATATTAATATCAATATTATTACTAACGATCTGATTGCTAGAAACAATTTAAGATTTCATTGCCATTCTCCATCCTTAGGATATATATGCCATAGTCAAATGCCAATTTTTCCAGTCAGTTAAAATGATTCTCTGGGTTATTACATCACCAACTTAGTATGTAGTTAGGTTAATTTGTTTTCATCTTGATTTTGATATTTAGACATTGCTGTTTTCTACGTTTTGCCTTAATTTTACTTTACTAAGTACATACAACATTCATGTGGTCTGAAAGTCAAATCTACAGATGATTCCTTTTTAACGAGCACAACAGATAGGCCTTAACACCCATGGGTTCACCAAGTATTTGTGCTTCCTAGGTGCTGGGAACACAGTAGTAGTCATATCCCCTGCCCTTGAGGAGCTCAGTCCATCTTAAGAACCTACCTACAGACAGTTGAATTAAAATATGATGTAATAAGTGTTATATTTGAAGGAAAAAAAACACACTAAGAAGGGAGGAGATAATTGGGGCTGGAGATAGGAATCTGAGTAGTACCTTGAAAGGTAAGTGGGAGCTTGTTAAGGAAAGTCATGAAGAATCATATACATATCATACACACACACACTTATTCCAAAAGCATTCACTTCCAGGTCCAGACTCTCAGCCACCCACTTTTTGTTCCCTGAACACTCCTGACATGGTGCGTGAGTCCATGCTAGGATCTGAGTGGCATGAAAGGAGACCTGGGTCACAGTGGATATTTAACAATGCACAAAATTCTCCCCCTGTTGATACACTTTACAAACCTCTTACTATGCCTGCAAACTCCTATGGAAACTAACTTTGCAAAAGCACCCTCAAAGGCAGGATTTCCAGGGATGCCTGGGTGGCTCAGCTGGTTAAGCGTCTGACTCTTGGTCTTGGCTCAGGTCCTGATCTCATGGTTTGTGAGTTTGAGCCCCACACTGGGCTCTGTGCTGACAGTGTGGAGCCTGCTTGAGATTCTGTCTTTGTCCCTCTCTCTCTCTCTGCCCCTCCTGTGTTCTCTCTTTCTCTCTCTCTCTCTCAAAATAAATAAATAAATTTAAAAAAAACTATAAAAAAAGGACTTCAGGCAGACAAGTGGGAGGGGGCATTAGCTCCATCTGTATCCTTTGCTGGGAAGGGGTCCCCTGATCAGGGGCCAGAATGTCTTCCCTGGCTCTATAAAACTACTCCACAACCTCAATGTCAAGAGCCATTCTCTGACCAGCTCATGCCTTCTGGGATTCATTCTCTGGAGATATTTTGGTTCTAATGGGACCTATCATCCACTGATCCTACCACTTTTTCACTGCCCCTTCTTCCACTCATAATCCTGCTCCCTTCTTATCCAGCACAGGAGCCAAGATCCATCATAATCCCCACCTTGCATATACCCGCACCTCTCCGGCCACTTGCTGCCAGCGTCTTAGCTGCCTGATAAAACCCTGACTGTATACCTAACACTTCACCTACCCTGTGCCTGCACCTATGGAGCAAAATGTGGCTGAACAAAAACACAGGCCAATGCCAACTACTCTCACTTTAAATCAATGGCCTCATACAGAGAAAGACAGATACCATATGTTTTCACTCTTATGTGGATCCTGAGAAACTTAACAGAAACCCATGGAGGAGGGGAAAGAAAAAAAAAAAAAGAGGTTAGAGTGGGAGACAGCCAAAGCATAAGAGACTCTTAAAAACTGAGAACAAACTGAGGGTTGATGGGGGGTGGGAGGGAGGGGAGGGTGGGTGATGGGTATTGAGGAGGGCACCTTTTGGGATGAGCACTAGGTGTTGTATGGAAACCAATTTGACAATAAATTTCATATATTGAAAAAAAAATAAAGAAGTGATGAATAGATAAAGAAGATGTGGTTTATATGTACAATGGAATACTACTTGGCAATGAGAAAGAATGAAATATGGCCTTTTGTAGCAACATGGATGGAACTGGAGAGTGTTATGCTAAGTGAAATAAGTCATACAGAGAAAGACAGATACCATATGTTTTCACTCTTATGTGGATCCTGAGAAACTTAACAGAAGACCATGGGGGAGGGTAAGGGGAATAAAAGTTACAGAGGTGGAAGGAGGCAAACCATAGGAGACTCTTGAAAACTGAGTATAAACTGAGGGTTGATGGGGGACGGGAGGGAGGGGAAAGTGGGTGACAGGCATTGAGGAGGGCACCTGTTGGGATGAGCACTGGGTGTTGTATAGAAACCAACTTGACAATAAATTTCATATAAAAATGTAAAAAAAAAAATAAATCAATGGCCTCTTTCCTTAAGTGAGCCCTTGGTGCTGCCTGGCAATGATCTACGTCCCTATTCTATTCCCTGCCCCCCACCCCCCCTTGCTAGGTGACTATTTCATATGGTCTCCTTCCTCTTCCAGCACTTTGTCATATACCCTTACACTCAGCTTCCCAACTAGGAGAGTGCTATGCAGGCTGTATTTTAAAGAGAGACAGAGAGAGATCCAGGGAACAGCTACAAAAAGTCAGACTCTGGGGAGAGAGGTTTTAAAATAAAGCTATTTTCAGAAATTTAGGAGTGTGTGGAGAAATATATTTTCCCCACTGGACCCACCCCAGGGAACATCAGGAGGGGCTTCTATTACCTTTAAAGGGTCTTTCAAAAATTAGATTTGTATTTCTTTTGGCACTTTGGGTGCTCGTTAAACAATCTCTTCCCTTAAACTAAACTCCAAGAGGGCGAGGTGTGTCTGTCTTGGCACTGTCGTGTCCCAAGCACTTACTACAGTATTTGGCACGTGATTGTTGAAGGTAAATGGGAAATAAATGAATAAACAGGCTAAACTTAGTTCCTTCTGGTTTCTTCCCTCCTTAGGTGAGCTCAGGGAATCTTTTCATCTTTGGATCACTAATGGGCAGGACTGAGAACTACCTATTGATGACCATTATCCTCCAGGCCAAGGGTTCAAATGGGGCCATGTATTTTGTCTGGGAGTGTGAGGGCAGGTGCTTGGGAATAGGAAGACGGGGGAGGAGCAGCCGGGGTTGGGCAAAGGGGAAAAGCAGAATGGTCACATACATTACCTCCACACTCAGGCTGTGTGCCGCTCCATGAGCCGTTGGCTTGACAGGTCCGCTCAGACGACCCCCGGAGGGCATGGCCAGCTTCACAGCTGAAGCGCATCAGACTGCCTGGGGCAAAGCTATCCCCCAAACGGATGCCGTGTGCTGGGATCCCTGGGTCACCACAGATTCCCATGCTGGTTCCTGTGGACCAGAACCAAACAAAGCCCATTGTTTCAGCATTGAAGAGGTGGCAGTGGGGAACCGGGAGAGAAAGATATTGGACCCCAGGAATAAGGAGGGTGAAGATGGACTGTGTGCCTTGCCCCAGTTACTTGGACATTACTTACTACCTTACTACCTATCTCACTATGCGGAAGTCAGACACTACAAAGGTCTGAGGTCATGGGTGAGTCCCTGGGGACCACACAGCAAGGGAAGAAAGTAGATGGAAGGCTCTGTGGTGGAGATCAGGTCTTTGACCTCTGGCCCATGCCCATGTGGAATGTCAGTGGTCCAAGATGGCCGCATCTCCTTCTTCCTTTTACCTCTTTTCTGTAATATCTGCAGATTCTGTGCCCTCTCTGTTTCCAGTTCCAGCATCTTAGCTCAGATGCCCAGTGTCCTTTTGCCCAAACTACTGTGAGAGCCTCCCAACTAATGTCCTTATCTCCTAAACTCTCCCTGTAACCTATCTTCCACTTTATCCTCAAACCAAGACAATGAACAACCACCAAACACCTGATCTTTTTTTTTCTTCCTGCTGAAATATCTCCACTGGCTTCCTGTTGCCCTCAGGTTAAAGTCTAAACTCCTTAGTGTAGGTTTGTCTTCTCAACAGCCTGGCTTGAATCTGGATCCTGGGAGGATTCCCTATTCACAAATTATGCAACACTGGTGAATTCTAGTTGAAATGTTTTAGACCTTCTCATTCCATTCTTTCTTTGCTCCTTGTCTCCTGCTACATTTCTGCATTTATCTGGGTCCTGATATTGTACAGATCCACCCGAGAGAGTGCTAAGGATCCAAGAGGTGGAGGATGGTACAGAACAAGAGACAAAGCCACAAGATCTAGGCTTGTGGGAGCCAGGACCCCTCATAATATGAAGATGTATAGGAGACATCATTAGATCAGACTAGGCCATGCTAAGTGTGAGGAAGGAAGAGGAAAATTAAGGAATAAATGGCAACTTTATGAGAAGATGATGTGGAATGTATCTCCTCATGAACCCACATGTGTGGGCATCAAATGGTAATGTCTAAATGAGCATTTAGTTTCTTGAAGTAAATAAATATTTAAGTCATGTATACCCCACTATTTACTATTTATGTCTTTTCTCAATCTTGGAATTATTTCCTTTTCTAGTTTAGTTTCAGACTGTGAGAATACTACACAATCCCATGTTGCTCTCTACCAAAAAAGGGAGATTCATTCAACCTTCAACTCAAACATTTGGAAAAAGAAGGCCCACCACATTTGGCTAGATTTTCTTCTCTTTTGAATTTTTCCAGGGTGTAGCTCATGCAACAGGCAGTACTGGGCCCTCTTGAAAGCAGTTCTGATGGTGAGTACACTAATTCTCACACCAGCCAGCTGACCTCAGCTGGAGCTGCACTGCTGAACAATAGGCCTGAGAACGGAACTCTCCAGTCCTAGGAGCTGATTCTTTTTCTTTTCTTTTCTTTTCTTTTCTTTTTTTTTTTTTTTGGAGAGAGAGCACATGCACGTGAATGGGAGAGGGCCAGAGGGAGAGGGAAAGAGAGAATCTATCTTAAGCAGACTCCATGCCCAGCATGGAACCCAATGTGGGGCTTGATCTAATGACCATGAGATCATAACCCGAGGCAAAATCAAGAGTTGGACACTTAACCAACTGAGGCACCCAGGCGTCCCAAAAGCATTCACTCTTTTTTTTTTTTTTTTTAAATGTAGGCCCCACACCCAGTTTGGAGCCCAAAACGGATCTTGAACTTACGACTCTGAGATCAAGACCTGATCTGAGATCAAGAATTGGATGCTTAACCAACTGAGCCACCCAGGTGCCCCCCAGGAGCCTATTCTGACAGAATGGTCCTCACTGTGGTGTTTAGGGCTCTGTTTCAGTGATAGAAAGGAATCTAGGATAGACTATTGTACCATGAGGGCAGATGGTAACTGTTGGCCCTCTACGAGGTATATCAGGAAGATGATGACATTGCAGAGGTGGGCAATGAACAACCTGATGTATTTCTCAAATGCTAGAAATCTCTGCATGTCCTGATGGCCCAGGGACTTATAACCTGTTATGCATCACCTGGGTGTATGGTCACACAGAATGAGGCTCAGAAGTTTGACCCTGAACTTCTGAATGCATATTTCTTAGGACTGGCAGGAGATGTTATTGCTAAAGATGATATCTATAAATTTCAGGAAGGGAGGAATTATATTATACTCACCAATGTATATCTAACATTGCTTCCTAATCACTTACTCTTCTCATCTCTCATTTTCTTATCGAAAGCATTTAAGATTTATTCATTCCTCAGCTTTAGCACTACTATAATCCCTTCTAATCCTGTCCTCAGAGATCTCCAGCAAAACTCTGCCCATGATTCTCATCTCCAAAGTGTTTGTCATCCTTGATGGATACACAGGAGAAGTGACTGTGAACTATTCTTCAGAATATTCAGGTCAGGGATCAAACAACTGAATGCAACACATCCCCTAAAGAGGGGGGTGGGCCATGTCCTCTAATGGTTCCTTTCTTGCTTCTTACTTTTTCATGTTCCCAGGGAGTCAGCTTGTTTCTAGTCTCCCTTGACTTTTGATGTGGCCAAGGAAGAGCCCTTTCTTTCATATGTAGGACTAATGCTTAGGAAGTCACAAAATTTTGAAATTGGGGTTGAAATGGTTTGGAGGTTTTCTAGACAAGAACTGTTTCACTACTGTTTCAAGTAGGTCATTTTCCAGCATCTGCTAACACAACTCCAGAGAAGGAAAATTACATTGAGGAGAAAAGATTCTGGATTCCATGCCTTGGGCCAGGAGAATGGCTGTATGTTTGGGTTACCCCTGCTAACAGACAGTAGAGGCTCAAGGCTTTCTTTCTGGCTTCTTTCTCCTGTACTCTGTACTTCCCTTTCCCATGGAGAAAAAATATCCCCAAGATAGATAAAATTGGCTTTAAGAACACCATTGGCCCAATATCCTAGAGAAGTGTCTAGAGGGAGGAACTTTATGCAAAGGGTGGATTCACAGAACGGACTGGTGCAAATGCATGCTTGGGCAGGCATATGGATGGGAAATGCCTGTCTTTCCTCTTTGGAATTCCTTTTCCTCCTGGAACTTGCTCTATGGATAACTCAGGAGGATTCAATTTACATGACTCTGTCTTTTCCATGCTATCTTCCCCAAGTCACTTCCACCAGAAGTACAAACAGAATGGGTTAACAGGCTTTCCACTAGTCTGGGCTAAAGGAGTCTCTGTGGCTGATACATAGTCCTTCCCAGTTCATGAAGTGGATGATTAATGAGATTAATAAAAGTGAGGGGCCAAAGTCCTGCGTGGTAATATAAGTGATAGGTCTGAGATTGTCCTGGGCAGCCAGCAGCCTTTGAAACAGTAGGCAGTATTCAGGAAGTTCTTCTTTCTGGGAAGACCTAACCAATATCTGGTTCAATATTCTGGCAGTGCCCTAAATTTTGGGAGACGGGATCATCTAGGAGCTCAAAATGCAAGAATAGCTACATGTCTTGTGGATGAGGTCCCAAATCAAGGAGAAGGCGTCAACAACAGAAGGTTGGGATTCTTACCACTAGAGGGGGTCTGGCATGGGAAGGGATAGGGGCTTCAAGGAGGGCTTCCTAGGGGAACAAAAAGCTATATGAGGAACTACCTTCTTGGGGGTGACATTCTTTATGAGATCCCTTTGAGGGCCAGGAAGGCTCATCTGAAAGGAGACCAAGATCAGGGGTGCTACTTTTTTGCTTGGTAATTTCTGTCATTGGTGAGACAATTCAATTTCAAATATTTTGTTCTGGTAAGACATTACAGATAAACTTCTGGTTTGGATAATATGGATATAAGAGCTATGGCAGTTTCTTACATTTGCTCTTCGGAAAACATGTCAGTGTCCCCATAGAGATTAATAGTAAAACAAATTTATTAATAGAAAAAGTCTGAGATTAGTGTGTGAGGGCAGTAGTGGAGACCTGTATCCCACTAGGCAGCCTTGACATAAGACATGTTGGAGAGGCAGTGGTAAGAAAGTAAGGGAAGCAGGCTGGGGCTGTGGAGTCCTAAACAGGGAAAGAAAGAACACAGGAGTGGGTTTGGACCTGGGCCCAGCAACAGGGAGGCTTGAACTCTTCCCAGAAACCTATGGAAACAAATGTCTGGATAGGACTCTGGTCACAGGGGGACCTCACAAGCTTGCATCCTCCCTAGTTTTGTAATCTCTTGGCTGTATGGGTTTGGCCAGAGTAGACCAAGGGGATGAAGCTGGGCTCAGACCACCAAAGGCTGAAGTCTGGTTGGGACCTCTCATAGCTGTGCTCTCTGCCTATGAAGGTTAAGATGGGGGTCCAAAAGGTTGGCTTCCCTCCTGTCCATCTGTCACACTCACACCTTGGGAACTCATCCATCTCCCACCAGCCAAGTGTTCCATGGGACCCTCCTCCCTCATGCCAGGCTCCTTACCTGAGCAGTGGGGGAGGGAGCCAGTCCAGTGTCCATCCAGCCCACACATACGGGTGGCATTTCCGAGCAGAGTCCTCTTGCCGGTGCAACTGTAACGCACGACTGCTCCGACAGTATAGCTGTCCCCAGACATCTGGGCATGGGGTGGGGAGCCTGGATGGCCGCAGGACACCACTATGGGGAAGAGCAAATATGTCAGCAACTCTGCACAGGGATGGATCATCATCATAGGAAACATGTTAGGCTTTCTGTAGCGACAGGCAGAGAAGAAGAGAAACCTTGGGTATCTATTGAAGTTTGCTTCCTGCTGGCACACCTACCTGGCATCAGCAGACAATGCCTACTCAATTTGCCATACATTTTCCATATCTGTGAAATGAAGAGTAATACTGTTTTTTTATGAATTGAATAAGATAATAGGTGGGAGACTGCTCAGCATGTAGCAGGTATGCCATAATATATTTCCTTTCTTCTTTGCCTCTTGTGCTCACCACTCTCTATTTCCTCACTGCCGTAGGACATACCCAAGGTGTCTCTGGCAGCAGGGTGGCACACATAGTAAACATAAGACAGAACAGATGATCTGTCACCCTACAACTGTCTGCATTGGCTATAGTTTCCAGAATAAGGGCCAGTTCTAGTCCTTTTCCAACTGCATCTTACAGATGCCCACATCAATTGTCTCCAATTTGTCCCCTTTGGTCTGCAAGCTCCCTCTCCTGAGACACCAAATTGTAACTGAACACCAGTGATAAGATTAGAATACCAGATTATCTGAAGAAAATGAAAACACTAGCCTGAAAAGATACATGCACCCCATGTTCACTGCAGCATTATTTACAAGAGCCAAAATATGGAAGCAACCTGTCTACTGACAAATGAATGGATAAAGATGTCGTGTATAGATACAACAGAATATTACATAGCCATAAAAAGAATGAAACTTGTCATTTGTGGCAACATTAATGGACTGCAAGGGCATTATACTAAGTGAAATAAGTCAGCCAGGGAAAGACAATTACCATATGATCTCACTTATATGTGGAATCTAAAAAAAACCCCAAACAATGGAGCTTTTAGATACAGAGGATAGATTGGTGGTTGCCAAAGGAAGCGGGTAGGAGGCGGGCCAAATGGGTGAAGGAGGTCAAAAGGTACAAACTTCCAGTTATAACATAAATAAGTCATGGGATGTAATGTCCAGCATAGTGACTATGGTTAATAATACTGTATTGCATATTTGAAAGTTGCTAAGGAACTAGACCTTAAAAGTTCTCACAAGAAACAAAATTCTATAGCTATGTATGGTGAGGGATGTTTATTAGACCTACTGTGGTGATCACTTCACAAATGTATACAAGTATCAAATCATTATGTTGTATACCCAAAACTAATATTATGTTGTATGTCAATTATACCTCAATTAAAAAAGAAAGATTAGAATACCAGAATTGAGATGTACAGGACAGGGCAGGGCAATGCTGTCAATGTCACTGGGTTTGCTTCCCATTGGTCTTGCCATAAGTTGATACTAGGTTCTTTCATTTACTCAACACATTTATTGAGTGCCTATTATGCGTTAGGCTCTATTTTATGTGTTTGGGAGAAGAATTTCTATGCTCTCATGGAAATTATATTCTAGTGGAAAAAAGAGACTACAAATAATTAAATATGTAATTCTAGGGGTGTTATGAAGAGAAACAAAGCTCCATCAGGAAAAAGATATTCAGGGGTAGACTGAGTGCTATTTTTGAGTAAGGTGATCAAGGAAGATCTCTCTGAGGAAGTGTCATTTGAACAGTGATTTGAATGATCTAAAGAGGTCTGTCATGCAAGATATGTGGGAAGAGTATTCTGAGGGAAGGAACATCAGGAGTAAAGGCCCAGTGGCACAATGAGCTTAGTGTTTTTGAGGAATAGCAAGAAAGCCAGAGATGCAGAATGAACTGAGCAAAGAAAGAATGGAGGACATGTTTGGAGAGGTTGCTAGGAACCAGATCATCGCATAGAATTCAGATTTTATTATAAGCATGATGGGACACCACTGGAGTGATGTGATTTGACTTTAACAAGATCATTCCGGCTATAATGTAGGAAACATTCCAGTGTGTGGCAAGAAAGAGGGAGCTGCTACAGTAGTTCAAGAAGAGATGACAATGACTCGGATGGACTAAACTTCGTGGTAGGGTAGGAGATCCTTGTAGTCATTGCTTGTACCCAAAAAGGGCATAGGTCACAGCATATATGATGAACCAGACAGGTGACCAAAGGGATAAAATGTGAGTTGGGCCAGTGACGTCCCTGATGATGGAATTTTGGCCATACACAGGGATGGCATGAATAGGTCATGGGTATCTTTATTTCTCTCTGTGGTCTTGGTGTGTTTCAAGTCCTATTCTAAGTGCCTATGATCTATTTATCTACATTATCTATCTATCTATCTAGTGTTTACTTTTGAGAGAGAGAGAGAGAGAGAGAGAGAGAGAGAGAGAGAGAGAGAGAGAATATGAGCAGGGGATGGGCAAAGAGAGAGGGAGACACAGAATACAAAGCAGGCTCCAGGGTCTGAGCTATCAGCATAGAGCCCAACATGGGGTTTGAACCCAGAAACTGTGGGATCATGACCTGAGCTGAGGTTGGATGCTTAACCGACTGAGTCACCCAGGTGCCCCAGTCTATAGATTATCTGCCGAGACTACTGCTTAAAATTCCTTCCATCAGGCATGGAGTCCATTTCCCCTCCCCTTGAATCTGGGCTGGCCTGTGACTTGCTTTGGCCACTGGAATGTGGTAGAAATGATATTGTGGATTAGGAGGACTGGCAGCTTCTGCCTTCATTTTCTTGGAATAGAGCTGCCATGATGTAAGGAAGTCTGGCTTACACTACTGAATGATAAAAAATTACATGGAGACAGGGGCCATGTGGAGAACAACCACAATGCCCCAGGTGACAGCTGGGACCATGTTTCCTGACAAGTTTCCATCTTGGATCTTTAGGTCTAGTTGAGCCTCAGTAGCTAGATGTGCTGTCTCCAGTAAACTCTGCTTGAATTGCCAACCAGAAGCGATACAATGGTTGTTGTGTTAAGCTGCTACACTTTGGGGTGATTTGTTACACAATATATAATTGTGGATTATATATTAAATTATAATTAAATGGATATGACTTTGGAAGTCTTGAGGGTAGGGGCTGTATATTGCATGTGGGAAGAATATGAATCGTGGTGGCCAAAGGCTGGCTGTGGCACACTGTCTGCAAAGATGGCCACCAACAATTTTTTTCCTTCCGTGTGCATGCATCCTACTCCTCCCACTTATACCTATTATTTCCTCTGCCCTTGAATCAAAATCTTATAGCTTCCTCTTTTGCTCTAAAAACTCAGCCTCCAAGCAAAGAAGACTAAACCATCCTGCTAGAGAGAGTAGCCACAGGGACAGAGGCCACAGGGAGGAGAAGAGTCGGCACAAAGCCCCAAAGATGTAGGTGAGGCCATCTTGGACTCTCTAGTCCTAATTGAGCCAGTGGGGCACAGATGAGCCAACCCTGCTGTGATGGTTCATTTTATGTCATTGTGTGAAATTGACTGGGCCACATGATGCTCAGATATTTTGCCAAACATTATTCTGAGAGGGGGTTTGAATGAGATTAACATTTGAATAGGCACACTGAGTAAAGCAGACAGCCCTCCCCATTTGTGAGTGGGCCTCATCCAATCTCTTTTTTTATTTTTCAAGTTTTTATTTAAATTCTAGTTAGTTAACATACAGTGTAATATTAGTTTCAGGAGGTAGAATTTAGTGGTTCATCACTTACATATACACCCAGTACTTAATCACAAGTGCCCTCTTTGATACCAAGCTCTTGAAGGCCTGAATAGAACAAAAAGGCAGAGTAAGAGAGAATTCTCTTTTTCTGTCTGTCTTTGAGCTGGGACATCAGTCTTTGCCTATCTTTGGACTCAGACTTGGACTAAAATTTATACTATTGGCTCTCCTGCTTCTTGGGCTTTAAAACTCTGACTACTGTCTGCTCTCCTGGGTCTCTAGTTTGCCAAATGCAGATCTTGAGACTTCTTAGCTTCCATAATTGTGTGAAACAATAGATAAAAACATAGATCTATCTACACCCCCTTAAACCTGTATCTGTATCTGTATAATCTCCCATTGCTTACTGGTTCTATTTCTCTGGAGAACTCTGACTAATCCACCTGCTAAGCCTTGAATTCTAGACTTATATCACTGTAAGAAAATATAAACATTTGATATTTGAAGGCACTAAGTTTTGAGATGTTTGTTACACAGCAATACATAACTGATATATCTATTTATCCTTAAGATAGCCCTATAAGGTAGGCACTATTTTAATCTCAATCTCACTGATGAGGAAAATGAGGCATGGGGAAGAAAAATAACTTACCCAAAGTCACAGACCTATTCAATGGTAGAATTAGTTCTTAAAACCAGGCAAATTGACTCCAGAGGTCACATTCTTAAGTACTATAATTAACTCTCTTCTGCAATACTATTTTTATTTTATTTTATTTTATTTTGTTTTATTTTTTATCTTTTAAATATGAAATTTATTGTCAAATTGGTTTCCATACAACACCCAGTGCTCATTCCAACAGGTGTCCTCCTCAGTACCCATTACCCACCCTCCCCGCCCTCCCACCCCCCATCAACCCTCAGTTTGTTCTCAGTTTTTAAGAGTCTCTTATGTTTTGTCTCCCTTCCTCTCTAACCTTTTTTCTTTTCCTTCCCCTCCCCCATGGTCTTCTGGTAAGTTTCTCAGGATCCACATAAGAGTGAAAACATATGGTATCTGTCTTTCTTTGCATGGCTTATTTCACTTAGCATAACACTCTGCAGTTCCATCCTTGTTGCTACAAAAGGCCATATTTCTGCAATACTATTTTAATACTATGAATGCATTCTGTCCTTCTGCAAGGAATGGAGTCTCTAGTTATAATTTAAATGATTTTATGACAGTTTATTAGAAATTTCTGGATTTCTAGAAATTGTCCAATTTAAACTCTCTAATGATTTTTCAAATAAACCCATTTTAAATGGAAATAAAACATACATACATAAAAGAAAAACACAGTAAGCATAAGCATATAGGTTAGTGAATTGTCACAAAGCAAATACACCCAGGTAACCACCATTCATATCAGGAAATGGAATTATCACCAGCACCTCAGAAGCTCCTTCATGCCTTCTATCTACCTCCTCCTCCCCAAA
Organism: Acinonyx jubatus; assembly: GCF_027475565.1. Lineage (NCBI taxonomy): Eukaryota > Metazoa > Chordata > Mammalia > Carnivora > Felidae > Acinonyx > Acinonyx jubatus. The sequence continues at coordinate 25,157,580 of NC_069381.1, forward strand.
GTAAGCCACCATCTTGACTTCATACACCATTATTTAGCTTGTCTATTTTTGAATTTATAAGTGGAATTCATAAGTGGAATCATATGGTATATATTCTTTTGTATTTGGCTTCTTTTACTAAACATTATGTCTATGATATTCATCGATGCTATGCTTAGCAGTACGTCTTTCATTATCACTGCAATATACCAGGAGTTAGCAAACTTTTTCTGTAAGAGGCCGGAGAGAAATATCTTAGGCTTTGAGGACTACACATAGTCTCTGTTGCATACTCTTCTTTGTTTCTTGTTTTTTTCCACATTGCTCTAAAAAAAAAAAAATTCTTATGTCTTAGCCACAGGTTGGATTCGGTCCATGAGCCAAGTTTGCTAATCCCTGCTATATACCATTTGTATTATTTGCTGTGTAACAAATTGCTCCAATAAACATTTACTATCGCTCATGGTTTCTGTGGGTCAGGAATTTAGGAGTGGCTTAGCTGGATGGTTCTGGCTCAAGATTCTCCATGAGTTTGTAGATAAGATGTTGGCTGTGGCTGCAGTCATCTAAAGGCTTGACTGGCTTCCCCAGAGAGTGACTGATCCAAGAGAGCAAGTTGGAGATAGAAATGTCTTTTATGATATAGCTTTGTGAGTCACACACCACCAGTTGACACAGACTAACCCTGGTACAGTGTAGGAGGATATTATGCAAAGGCAAGAAGGGGGGGGTCATTGGGACCATCTTCAAGGTTGACTGCTCTATCACTGCGTGAATATACTGTATTTTTTCATCCATTTCTTGTTGGTAGACATTTGGGTTGTTTCCCATTTGGGGCTTTTATGAATAACACTGATAAGAACATTTTTGTTCATGGTTATTGATGAACACATATATGTTGGCTATTCCTAATGATTTCTGTGATTGCAGTTGGCTGGCTGTTTTTCTGATGTTCTTACTTGGCTTTAAAATATTTCTTTGGCTAATTTGAGGACAGTGCTAAATTATGGTAATATCTAATATAATCTCTGAAACAGTATATGCAATGCCTGATATTATTTTTTCGTCATTGGCTTGATCTAGGCTACTTGGGTATCTGTAAAATTAGTAACCAGAATATACTCTATTGTTTTATTCCTTTACTGTGGTTTATTCTTTTAAAGGAGGAAAAAGTCAACCATAAAAATGTGACAAAAAATAAAGCACTGTCAATACCATTCAGCTGCTGTGGGTAAGGAAAATCAAGAAAGGATGTAAGATAATAAAGAGGAACAACTTATATTCACTGTATATTTGCATTCAAATCGGGGAGGTGAAGAACAAAAGAGAAGGTGAATAACAGCTGTTGTATTTCTCAGTTTGTCAAATATAAAAGCATTTAAAAATGTTTTCAATGTTCATGCCCGTGTCCAAATGGAATACACTGCAGTGGCTGTTTAGTTTCTAACTGCAAATAAGTTTATTTTTATTTTTTTCCCTAGCTGCAAGTAAGTTTAAATGTGTACATAAAAATTGGTAAGACAGATATTTAGCACTGCTAATAGTAGCAAATTTTCTTGCATTACACAGAATACATTATAGCAGGGGATTGAGAAAAAAGCATAAATTGTAATTCAGCAAAGACAATAATACAAATCAGCAATTAATAGACTACGCTAGGTCCTACAGCAGAAGGACACCATGTGGGTTGAAAGTTGTATGAAAGTTGTAGAAATGGCTGGCCAGCCTCTGGCACTTCCACTGTTTTCTAAAGCACTTTATCAGGGAAGTAGCAATATGCTATAGACCCGGGTCATGCATTTTCCTTGGTCCCTGCACATCCATGCCAATTAAAACAGTTTGCCTTAACCTGGAAGGAACCGCTGATTTTCATTGACTGGGTTGATTAGGGGATATATAAGGTACTCTACAATTTTCCACAAGCCTATTCACAGGTAACTTGGTCTTCCAGAAGTAAAAATTTAGTTAGCCCACTAATATAATGTCACGATAATCATGCAATATCAATGAAAATGGTTTCACTTGAAGTCACTTGGGATCTTATAGGTAGTGAAGTTTCCTTAGATTTATAGGTAGACGGGGAAAGCCCACCAAGTCCAGTGATAGTTGATTATCCAGAACAGAATTTTAGCTCAACTTTAAATTAGTTCAACCTAAAAAAATGATAATATTAGTGTAAATTACTAACGTGGAGAGACCTGGGGAAATCTATCAGAGATCAACAATATGAATGCGCATTTCAGACACACAGAGAATCACACAAGAGGTCTAATTTGGAGACCCAGAAGTAGTGAAAGAAGAGAATGAGGGGTGACAATATAGAACTGATAGCTGAGAATTCCCCAGATGTCAAAAAATATCTAGGAAGCCTAATGAATCCTAAGAAGGATAAATAAAATATCTAAACACAGTGTAAAAAAATTCAGAATGCCAACAAGAAAGAAAGGATCATAAAGTCAGTTAGGTAAAAAAATAATAAGGCTACCTAAAAAGTACAATGATTAGATTGAAAGCAGACTTCTCATTAATAATAAATGCCAGCAGAGTGCACCAAGGGAAATGTGTCAATGTGGACTTTGATCCAGCTAAATTATCATTTAATAAGTAGGGAAAATGCAGGACACCAAAGACAGAGACAGACTTTTCAAAGGAGGGAAAGACTGATAGCTGACTTCTCTGTAGCAATAAAAGAGGTCAGAAGGTATTAGAGAAATTTCTTTAATGGGCTGAAAGAAAATAGCTACAGCTTGGATTTCTAAAACGACCGGAAATATCTTTCAAAAATGAGGGACAAATAAATGTATTATAGACAAACAAAAACTGACAGTGTTTGCCACCAGCATATTTTCATTAAGTAAGATTCTAATGAACGTTCTTCACATAGCAGGAAAATGATCCCATGAGGAAGGACAAGGTATAAGAAGAAATGAAAAGCAAAGAAGGTGGCAAATATGTGGCTAAATCTGAGTAAACAATAATTGCACAGGACAACAACAATAATACATTGTGGGTTTTAAAAAACAAGGCACAAAAAATAAATAAAAAACAAGGCATAATTAAGATATAAGAAAACAATAATGTAAAAGTCAGAAAAACATATGGAGTTAAAGAGTCCTAATGTTCTTGTATGATATAGGAAGAAGAGAGAAAGATTAACTTTAGACTTTGGTAAGTGAAGTTGTTCCTGTTATAATTTCTAACATAGCCATTAAAATGTAGAGTGTATAACTTACTTATTAGTAAAGAAGAAAAAATGGAGTTATAAAACTTGTTAATCCGATAAAAAAAGAGAAAAAAGAAACTGAGTAGGACAAACAAAAAACACAAAATAAGATGTTAGATTTAAGCCTAAATATATCAGTAATATGACATGTTTAAAGTGATAAAAAAATACTTTCAACCAAGAATTCTATAGCTAGCAAAACTATCCTTCAAACACGAAGTGGAATTAACAAATTTCTGGATGAACAAACACTGAGTATGAGAATGCATCACTAGCAAACCTAGAAAGAAATTCTAAATTATAAAGAAATTCTACAGGAAGTCTTTCAGACTGAAATGAAAGGACTGAAGTCACAGGAAGAACTAAAAAATCCTAAAACAGGTAAAAGTAACTACATAGGTAAATATAAACTGCAGAATAAGTGTTTTTTTGTTTGTCTGTAATCTTTCTTCTTCTGAGAAATGGCATGAAGCAATAATTGGAAATATGTATTGATAAGCATACAATGTCTAAAGGTGTAATTTGTATAACAATAACAACACAAAGGAGAGGGAGGTAAGGGAGCTTTGTAGGAGCAAATCTTCTGCATACAACTGAAATTAAGTTAGTGTTATTACAAACTATGTTGTTATAAGTTAAGATGTTAATTGTAATTTCCAGAATAACCACTAAGAAAATGACTTAAGAAACGCACAGTGAGTAACAAAGAAATTAAAATGTTAAATTAGAAAAGATCTATTTAATGCAAAATAAAACAGCAATAGAACAAAGAACCAAAAAACCTCTCCAAACTCAAAAGCCAAAAAACACAAAACCATAAGATACATAGGAAACAAGTAGCAAAATGGGTGATATAAAGCCTACCTTATCAATAATTACACTAAATGTTGATTAAATACATAAAAGGCAGATATTAGCAAATGAATAAAAAACACGATCCAACTACATGCTGTCTAAAAGAGACATCCTTTAGACTCAAAGGTGCAAATGGACTGAGAGTAAGAGATGGGAAAAGATATACTGTACATACAGAGACTAAACAGAAGCTGGTATGGCTATCCAGACCAGCTATCTGATATTATCAGATAGGATAGACTCTGAGGCAAAAATTGTTGTTAAACACAGGAAGGACACAGAAAATTTTATATTGATAAAAGGATCAATCCATCAATAAGATAAAATTATAAACATATATGCACCTAACAGAGATCCCAAATACATGAAACAAAAAATAACAGAATTGAAAGGAGAAATAGATAAGTCAACAATAATAGTATGAGATTTCACCACCCCATAGAATAAGACAAAGATCTACAAGGAAATATGGTGACCAACATTATAAACCAACTAGACCTCACAATCATCTGGAGAACACTCCCTGTAGTAACAGCAGAATAAATGCTCTTTTCAAGTGCACATGAAATGTTCTCTAGGTTAGACCATGTGTGAAGCTATAAAATAAGTCTCCATAAATTTAAAAAGATTGAAATCATACAAAGTATGTTCTCCAACTACAATGTGATGAAATTAAAGATCAGGAATGGAAGGAAATTTGAAAAATTTACAAACATATGGAAATTAAAAAACCACTCCTAAATAACCAATAAGTCAAAGAAGAAATCAGAAGAATAATTAGAAAATACTTTGAGGTGAACAAAAATGAAAACAGAACATACCAAAACTCATGAGACATAGTGATAGCAGTGTTCAGAGAGAAATTTATAACTGCAAATGCCTACATTAAAAAGAAGAGATCTCAAACCAACAAACCAACCTTTCCCCTTAATAAAGTAGAAAAAGACAAGCAAATTAAACTGAGAGCAAACAGAAGAAAGGAAATAATAAAGACAGTAGCAGAGATAAATGAAATAGAAAATAGAGGAAAAAAACGAAAGCTATGAACATGAACAATCGTATGCAAACAAATCAGATAATTCAGATGAAATGGACAAATTCTTTTTTTAAAATTTATTTTATTTTTTTGAGAGACAGACAGAGTTTGAGCAGGGTAAGAACAGAGAGAGAAAGAGGAAAGAGGAAAGAATCCTAAGCAGGCTCCAGGCTGTGAGCTGTCAGCACAGAGCCTGACGCAGGGCTTGAAGCCACAGACCATGAGATCGTGACCCGAGCCAAAGTCAGATGTTTAACTGACTAAGCCACCCAGGCGCTCCAGAAATGGACAAATTCTTAAATGTTCACAAACTACCAAAACTTACTGAAGAAGAAATGGAATATCTGAATAGAGTTATAGCAAATAAATGGAATCAAACAATAATCAAAAAACTTTCAAAGAAAAGCCCAGGACTAGATGATTTCACTGCTGAATTATATCAAATTTTTAAAGAAGAAATAGCACTAATCTTTCTATTTCTGAAAACATAAGGAGAAGGACGTTTCCTGACTCACTTTATGAAGCCAACATCACCCTGATCCTAGAACCAAAGACATCGCAAAGAAAGGAAACTATAGACAAATATCCCTTATGAACATAGCTGCAAAAATCCTAAACAAAATACTAGTAAACCAAATCCAGCAGCATATTAAAAGTATTATACTATGGCCAAGTGTGATTTGTTTTTGGAACACAAGAGTAGTTCAACATCTGAAAATCAATCAGTGTCATATACCATATTAATACAATGAAGAGGGGAAATCTCAATAGATGCAGGAAAACCATTTGACAAAATCCAACACTGTTTCACGCTAAAAATTTTCAATAAACTAGGAGTAGAAGGGAAATTCCTCACCCCTAAAGGGAATTTACATAAACTTTACAGCTAACATTATACTTAATGGTGAAAAACTGAAAGCTTTTCTCCAAAGACTAGGAACAAGGGAAGGATGCCTGTTTTGCCACTTCTGTTCAACATTGTCTTGGAAATTCTTGCTAGGGCAATTAAGTAAGAAAAAGAAATAAAAGGCATCCAGATTGGAAAGGAAGAAATAAAACTATATCTATTCACAGATGATATGATCTTGGACTATTATATTACATTGGATTAAGCAATGGTTTCTTAAATATACCACCAAAAGCACAAGCAACAAAAGAAAAAAAATACATAAGTTGGATTTCATTAAAACTAAAAATTTTCATGCACTGGAGGACATTATCTAGAAGTAAGAAGATAATCCACAGAAAGGGAGAAGTTTGCAAATGATACATCTGATAGGGGTATAGTATCTAGAATATATATAGAACTGCTAAAACTCAGTAATACAAAGACAATCTGATTTAAAAGTGGGTAAAGAACTTAAGTAGAAGTTTCTCTAACGAAGAGATACAAATGGCCAAGAAGCACATAAAAAGATGCTCAACATCATTAGTCATTAGGGAGACACAAATCAAAACCACAATGAGATTCCACTTTAATACCCACTAGCATGGCTATAATGAAAAAGATGGACATAACAAGTGGAGGTGAGGGTGTAGAGAAATTGGAACCTTCCTACCCTGCTGGTGGGGATGTAAGATGGTGCAGTCACTTTGCAAAACAGTTAACCTCAAAAAGTTAAACATGGAGTTACTATATAATTGGCCCAGCAATTCCACTCTTAGGTATATGCCCCCAAGAACTGACAACATATGTTCACACAAAGACCCAGGCATAAATGTGTGCAGCAATATTATTCATAATAGTTCAAAAGTGGAAAGAATTCCAATGTCCATCAACGGATGAATGGATAAATAACTGTAGTATACCCATAAACTAGAATGGTATTTGGCCATAAAAAAGAATGAAGCACTGATACGTGCTACAATATGGACGAACTTTGAAAACCTTAAGGTAAGCGGAAGGAGCCACACACACAAGGCCACATGTATATTTACATGGAATGCCCGGAATAGGCAAATATTTAGATAGAAGGTAGATTAATGGTTCCCAGGGATATAGAGGTAGTGGAGATTCACCTGCAGGAACAAGAGGAGAGAGCAGGAGGTCAAGGGACAGTTTCCTCATGTGGATGTGTGAGGTTAGTAACCGAGTATCAGGGTTCTGAGCACCTCCCCTCTCTCTCCCACCATTTTTAGCATGTTGTTCCCATATATTTTTTTCTAATAATAATTATGCAGTCATTGTTGATGGAGATGTAACAGATACTATACTAGGCACTTTTTTTGGCTTTTCTATTTTTTTTTTTTTTTTAGAGAGAGTGAAAGCATGAGTGGGGGGAGGGGCAGAGACAGAGAGAGAGAGAGAGAGAGAGAGAGAGAGAGACAGAATCCTAAGCAGGCTCCATGCCCAGTGTGGAGCCTGATGTTGAGCTCAATCCCACAACCATGAGATCATGATCTAGGCTGAAATCAAGAGTCTGATGCTCAACTGACTGGGCCACCCAGGTGCCCCGTGCTTTTCTAATTTAACCCTTTAATAACTCTATGGAATAAGTATTAGGGTCATTTTTATAGATGAAGAAATGGAGGCTTGAAAGCTTAATAGACTTTTGTCAAACCAAACAGCTTGTTTAGGGGCAAAGCCAGAATTCACATCTCAGTCAATCTGCCTCCAGAGTCTGTAGCATTTCTGCTTCAGTCCTTCAAAAGAAAGGGGTTCATGTGTTATTTTTCTGGAAAAGCAAGGAAGGGGTAAGGTTTGAGACAGTGTCATGCCAGACAGTCTGTTGTGGAGGCAGAGCGCCCTGAGGGCTAAAGAGGATAGCAGTGCAGCAAAGAGGAAAGAGAAAGAGGAAAGTCCTCTAGCTAGGAAGAGAGAGAGTGCATAAGTTGGTGTGAAACTAACCCAACAGGGCCTAAGATGCAGACAGAGTGACTGTCATTATGATGTAACACACACACACACACGCACGAGGAGGACATGTACTTGGACATGGGCCATCCCGTCAGTCTGCACGGGTGATCACTCTGAGTTGATGACATCTACTTACAGAGACACTGGGGGCGGGGACGGTCCCATGTGCCATCTCCCTGGCAGCTGAGCACCGGGGTGCCCAGGAGGTAGAAGCCGTGGTTGCATTGGTAAGACACAGTGGTGCCATAGCTGAACCTGTGTGGGCCGCTGGCATGGACTTGACGCAGGCTGTTTTCTTGGTGCCCAGGATCGGTGCAGTTGATGACTGTAATGAAAGGGGACAATTAGACACAGAAACCAGGATGCAAAGATTGTCTTATGCTTCTAAACGGGAATTCACATGTCCAAACAGGCATGCATTCCCAGTATGGCAAAATGTCCAGACAAATTGGTAGCACGAAGCCGATCCTGCCTGGGAGGGTGAGCTCGTCCTCAGGCTGCTGTACTTCCTGATCACTGACTTTGATAGCCTGGTTAAGGGATTCATTCTTCCACGTCTTGCTAAACTCACCTCTCTGGAGAAGCCTTCCCACCTCCTCCCAGACTGGTTAACTTCTGCCCTGGCAGTGTTCCCTTGCATGAACCTCTACTGCTGACCTTATCAGCCTAGATGGTGAGTTGTTTGAATACACGAGTCCCCTGAAGGCATGACTCCCTTGTCTCTGGGTGCCCTAACCCTGGTGTAGCAAGGCTGCTGATCGTTGTAGAACAGATACAGCTGAGCTGACTCCAACAGGGGTTGGTCTTTTTTGGAAAGTGTTTTAACCACTTTTTAAATATTTATTTATTTATTTATTTATTTATTTATTTATTTATTTATTTAAAGTTTATTTATTTTGAGAGAGAGAGAGACCACGCAGGAGCCGGGGAAGGGCAGGGACAGAATGAGAGAGAGAGAGAGAGGATCCCAAACAGGCTCCGTGCTGTCAGTGCAGAGCCCTACATGGGGCTTGATCTCAAGAACTGTAAGATCATGACCTGAACTGAAATCAAGAGTTGGACACTTAACCCACTGAGCCACCCAGGCATCCCAGGATAGGTATTTTTAAAAAATCTTTGATAAGTTTTTAAAATGTAAGATATTTCTACCTTTGACGAACTTCTCTGAGGCTCAGAGAGGCTGGCGTCACAAAATAAATACATAACATGCATTGATTCTCACTATTTATTGCCATATATCGAATGCCAAGCAGTGTGCTGGGCAGTAAAGATACCACAGAATTTTCAATTGAGAGTAGAATTTCTCCACCTTGGCACTGTGGACATTTTGGCTGCTAATTCTTTGTTGTGGGGGCAGAACTATGTATTGTAGGATGTTCAATAGCATCCTTGGCCTCTACCCACTCGATGCGAATAGAAACCCTCCAGGTGTGACAATGAAAAATATCTCTAGATATCTGTCCCCTGTTGGGGCAGAGGATGGATAAAATCATCCCCAGGTTGGGAACTGTTGGTCTAGAGAGAAAAGGACAAACAAGCAATTATTTTGTTTGATAAGTGCTCTGATAGGGGTAGCAGAGAATGTTCTAGAAGCACAAAGCAGTGCATCTAGCCCAGTGTAGGAGGTGGAGCAGGAAAGGCTTCCAAGAAAAGGTGACATTTAAGCTGGTTCTTTTTTTTTAAATTTTTTAAAACATTTATTCATTTTTTGATAGAGAGAGAGTGTGAGTGGGGAAGGGGCATAGACAGAGGAAGACACAGAATCTGAAGCAAGCTCCAGGCTCTGAACTGACGGCACAGAGCCCGATGCAGGGCTTGAACTCACGTACCGTGAGATCATGACCTGAGCTGAAGTCGGACGCTTAACCGACTGAACCACCTAGGCACCCCTAAGCTGGTTCTTGATGGTTGGGTAAAAGTCATCCACACAAAGCGGGACAGAGAAGAACGCATTTGAGGAGACTGTGTGGGAGTGCCCTGGGGACAAGTGAGCACAGGGCACGTGTAAGGAAGAAGTTCACTGTGGCCAGGGCCCAGTGCAGAGGTGAGGCTGAGGCAGAGGACAGTGCCATTGTAAGGGCATTGGGAAGTCTGGGAAGGCATTTCAAACAGGGAATGGCTTGATCAGATTTGCATTTTAGACTGGCCACTCTGTCAGGGTAGACAATGGGCTGGTGGGAGCAGGACTGGAGGCCATGACTTCTAAGATTTTACCTTAGCCCTCTGATTCCGAGACCGGTCCTGAGTTTGTTACTCTGGGCAGGGGCCTGTGGGGGCAGGAGCTGCAGTTACAGGAGAATTTGTATCTCATGTTGGGGAGATGGAGCACAGCTCTTGATAGGGGATGTGGGATAACAATACCCCAAAGCAACCAAGTTCTAAACTCTTTCCTGCCTGAACAGATGATCGAAGGAAGGCCCAACACCAGCTTATGGAAGTTTTCCCTGTGTTTTCTGAGACCTTCTCTCACTCAAAATGGAATCTTAAAATGTTATGAGAGGGATGTTATTTTTAGAGGTAGTTGTGATGCATCTTCATTTATTTGAAAATGTTGGTCCTTTAATATCAAATGATATTACATGTTACAAATGACTTGTGACACACTGCACAGCCAATCACCGTGCACCCCCACATACTGCAATGAGGAGCCATCCTCCTAGAGACTGTGTCCTCATGACTATAGCAATTCGATCAAGCTCCATGTCAGGGCTGGGGTCGTTCACGTTCTGTCTGCTTTGACACTCCACTCAGATGTCACTGAGTCTGCCAGGCTATTCCTGGTATGAGGCAGCTCCATTTGCCCCTACTATTGTGACCAGCCATGAAATGCTTTAGAAACTATTTCTTAAGTAGCCCAGTTGAGGCCAGAACATCCTCTGCTCAGTCTCTGTTTCTTGGGTTCTTTTCTTCCTCCCTGCTTCATTCCAACCCCTATGCTCTTTGCTTTTTATTTTTCATTCTAAGTTTTCTGATTTTTTCTTTTGTCAAGAATGGGGCTTTATATGATAAGGATGAGTTATTTGTTCTATGAAATGTAAGCAAGAAGACTGCTTTCCATTTCTGTTTTGGAAGGTGCAACTTGTTTGTTTTGCTTATATAACCAATGGTGAAATCTTACATGGCTGTATCTGGGGGATGAGAAAGTCCTCATTTATGACCCTTCATTGCCCTCAGTTTTCCCTATCCGAATCTAAATAACACCAGGACTGAATCCACTGGCCTGTGCTGCGGGGTCACCCCCACAGATGGTAGCGGTACGGGGGGTGAGGTGGGAGAAGAATGGTGACTCACTTCTGCAGGTGGGCAGTGTGTCGCTCCACTGCCCGCTGGCCAGGCACTGGGACCTAGCAGCCCCCTCAGCCATATACCCAGGGTTGCAAACAAACTTAACCACGTCGTTGAGGTTAAACTGGTTGCCCTGAGTGAGGCCGTTGATTGGGTTGCCTGGGTGTCCACAGGTAATTGCTGCAACCAAAACAGAAAATAGGTAAGCCCTCCTATTATTCCATACCCCTAAAGTGCATCCTTTTTCTCACCTGGTGTTTCTCATGCCCATGAGTGAAGTTCAGGCCTAAGTCTAACTATAGTCTCTTAGCTGTAAAACCTCTATTTCCTGAAATCAGCATGGGGACATACCTTCTTCCTTGAAGGCACATCTGTAGCTTGGACAACTTGAGAGAAATCACTCTGTGACTCCCCATGAGGCATTAGGCCTGGACTGTAGTTCTGTTGTCCGGGTTGTCAGTCCTGCTCATTTTCTCTGCCTCTATCCCTGTCGTACCCCATGCCCACTCTCCATCACTGGATGCGATGACTACCCCTCAGCGGATTCAGGCCCAACCTACTTCCTGGCTGAGCTTGACAGAGCCAGAGTCAATGCTAACTACACCCGAATGGAGGGATTGCTCCCCATGCCAGACCAGTGGCTCAGCCAAAGCTGTTGTTGAGAGCACAGTCCTTTCCCTCTACTCCTTCCAGATGAAGGGAGTTCAATCCGTGTAATTTCTGGCCCTTCTCTGTGCAATTTGGGAAGAATGAGCAGTCATGCTTGGCCCAGTTCTGCCCTCTTCCTCTTGGGACCCGGCGCCTGTGAGTGGCAGTGCTCTCTGCTGCTCCCCTGGAGACAGGCTCTCCCCAACAATAGGGCGGGGGAGGTGTTGTCCTTGCAGCCTTGCCTCTGATGGTGTGAATCCACCCCATTCTGGGTTTGCTTTTTTTTTTTTTTTTTTTTTTAGCAGACCCCATATGGCTTTTACTTTAAACTATGGCTTCCAACATAGGCTTTATTAGTAATAAAGGTGATATTCTGGAATCCTTGCAGGCCATTTTATTTTGTGATTTGTTCAATTATAGGCAGGGCAGTGGGGGAGAACCCAGTGCTCAAAGGCCTGGCCCCAGAGTGCGAGGGTCACCACTTTGTCCCAGCTTCGTCCTTCCTCCTGGAGCTGGAGTTGATCCCTCCATGCAGTGGCACTGGTCTCTCTGAGGTCTCCTGAAAATAAGTGCCTGCCTCAGAGCCTTGGCACTTGCTTTCCCCTCTGCCAGAACATCCGTTGGCTCCTGCCCTCACACCTTCAGGTCTCCCCTCAAATGTCACCGTTTCAGCGAGGCCATCCCTTATGACCCAATAAACAACCTCCCCAGCACTGCCCGGGCCCCTTGCCTTCTCCACTTTTCTCCACAGTAACGGACATGCTCTACATGCAGCTCTTTGTTTGTTCATTGTTATCTCCCTCCACCTCAAGGTCAGCTCCATGGGGGCAGGTTCTTTGATTTGTTTCTTGCGACATCCTTGGGGTCGGGACCAGTGCCTGACATACAGGAGGAGCTTGATAAATACTTGCTGACTGGAAGACCGGTGAGCACATGGATGCATGGGTACCAGGGTTTCTGCTTTGCTCCTTAGCCCTTAGTTCTCTGTAGCACCTGCCTGATACCCCACCTAGTCTCTTCAGACTGAAGTCTCAGTTGATGCTTTTGCCAGCTCTTTCTCTTGGTTCTGGATTTTGAGGCTGAGAAACCATGAGGAATGTTTTCTTACCCCAACAACTGGATCCACGAAGAGCCCACCCCAAACCATGATGGTGTGAATGGAGATGGGGGAGCAAGAGCAGGCAGGAGGCGGGGCCCAGTTTTTGCCGTGGCCAACTCTGGCATTATTCTGGGTCAGTTCTCTTATGTAAATCTCAACAGTAGTATCCCTGACTCTAGCAGAGAGGGCCGAGCAGAGCAGGACACATGTGTTAGTGGATTGCAGGGGTTTGAGACTGCCTGGTGTGCTAGGATGAGGGTGGGCTGTGGAGGCCAGCAGACCAGGATTTACTACTCAGCTCTGCCCTTTCCTTACTTTGGACAATTCACTCCAAGCTCACTTTCTGTATCTCTAAAGTAAGGATTTTGAATTGCATTAATAGGTTTGCTTTGAAAATAGATTCAGACATTTACTTTTCATTCAACATTACTGAGTTCCTTCTATGTGCTAGGTACCTTGCTCTGCTCTGATGATATACAAGGAGGAATATGATATGGTCTCCAACCTCAGGGAGCCACTTCCCAGTCCAGGGAAGCAGACTGTTAGAACACAGTGTGCTGGTGCTGGGATAGAGGCCCACAAAGAAGAGGGGCATCTACCCTCCACAGGGGAGAGAGTGGGTTAAGGAGGGTTCCCAGAGGAAACAGCATGCCATCTACACTGGATCTCATGGATGAACAGGACCCTGCCAGATCAGCAAGGTGGGGGGAGAGGGGAGACAATCTTCACAGGGTCTTTGAACTCACGGAAATGATATGCAAAATATTGGGTGGGTGCAGTGTGCTTGGGAGAGGATTCACCCCTCTTCCAGATTCACAAAAGGTCATGAGGCCTCTTCTCAAAGGCTAAGGACCACTCATAAAAGTAAGAGAAGAGTGTTGAGTAGGAAACCTTTGGGGGTACCACCTCTTGAAGGACAGGTCATGAAAGCACCTGCAAAGGAACTGAGGGGTGGTCAGCAAAGTAGAAAAAATAAAGCCCAGCAGGGGGTGGGAGTGTCCCAGAAGCCACAGGGAGAGCCTCAAGAGGTGTCAGATACCCCAGATAGCTCTGTTTCTCTGGGGACCCTGATTGGTAGAGGCTGCAAAGAAGAGGTGGAGAACACCCCACTAGGAAGGAAAATAGAGGTCTCTGTGAAGCTTGAACACTTAACTGGGGCTTGAGGGAAATTAATAGAAAGGAAAGGTAAGCAGTACAGAGGAGACAGTTAAAAATAGATTAAGTTCGCTAAGGAGGCAGGAGGGAGGGGATCTGAGAATCAATGGAGGGCACAGCCTTGGGCCTGGAGAGAGAGAGACTCTTCTACAGAGGTAGGAGGGAAGGGAGAAGAATAGATGTGTGGGTGGGAAGCAGGAAGCAGAAGGAGTTATTGTTTGATGGCTTCTATCATCTCTGCAAAATAGAAAGTGAGGTTATCTAATCAGCTAATAATTATTGGGGTCTATCTGCATTATTTCATTTAGTCCCCACAACCCTGTGAGGTAGGCACCATTGTCATCCTCAGAGCAGTCGGGAGACTTGTTTGGGGGCACTGTTTCCAGGTGGCTCTTCTGAGCTCTGAAACCAGCTCCTCTGATTTCAGGCCAGGTTCATTATCTGCCTTCGCTATCTGCTGCGAATGTAGGCGGAGGAGGTGGAGGGTGGGTGTTCAGGGAAGAGGTAAATCGTGCAGTAGCTGTTTGGGGATGGATGAGAGAGCTAACCGAGGAGATAGGGGATTGCCAGAAGGTTTGGAGAGTAATATGGAAACCTTGGATTTACACATGGTGACAGCTAACACAGTGCCGACCTCAGGGTAATCACTTATAAATGCTTGTTCTTTTTCTCTTTTCTTCCTCCTCCAGGTACTCCCCACATCTCTGTACTCCAGAATAAAATGGGGGTTGGTCCCAGAGGTACTGGATTCTGGGTAGGATCCGGGCAATCTAGGTCCTGGGTCCAAGTGTCTAAATACCTTACTACACTGCTTTTCAGTGCATACCAGCTCTAAAATTAAACATCTTTGGGCAGACATTCTCCATTTATTTTCTGACTCCAACATTCCCTATTATTTATAACCTACATCTCTGCATGTACATTCTGTGCCAATTCCTTGAAGGCACTGGAATTTGCATCTTCTGGATGAAACCAAATGTTTAGTTTAGACCCCTCTGGAAGAGTGACTGAATAGAGATGAGTCTTGCTTTGTGTAATCCTAACACTTAAGCAGCTATTAAGACTAATTTTTCATGCATTGCTCATTCAATAAGTCTCATTATTGTATTGCTCCATCTCATATAGGAAGAGCCAAATGAAGAAGAATTACAAAATTAAACAACACAACCTGCACTTTACATAAAGGCTCACTTCAGGGAACTTTAAAAAGTGAAGAATTTTCCAAATTACTTCTAGGCAGCTGAGAAGAATGGTGGTCATCTACATCCAAAAAACGAGGAAAATGCAGATTAACAAGAAGAACGAATAAAACTGTAGAAAGCCCAGGCCTGCAGCATAACCAAAAGACAGAGAATGCTATAAACTTTAAAGTATGTGTAAGTGGAAAAACAAACATGCCACCCAGGCAAAATGTGTCTCATGCTTCTGTTGCAAGCCTTTGTGGAAAGCAAGACTGTTCGGAAAAGAGAAGAGAGGAGCAGGGAATGGCCTGATATTGATCTAGAGAAAGTCTATTGTAAATGTGAACAAACTGAAAAAGGATCCTGGTATGTCAGTGCACTGACTACAGGAAATGGGCATAAAAGCCTACAAACTTCCCTAAATACCAAAAGAAATGGGGGGGGGGTGGTGAGTAAGGAAAACATCATATAGAGAAAGAAATTCCTGAGTATATCTTACCCTCAATAGTTACATAAAACCCGACAGATATAAGACCAAGCATGTAAGTCACAGCAATATATGTGAATGAGTATAACTAACTTATTAAAGGAAATGGTTTTCAAATGGGCTCACAAGGTAAGGCCCAACTCTCTGCTGTGTACAAGATTCCGAAAGGCTAAAATACAGGGATGGCTCAAAGTGTACCAGGCAAATGGAAAAAGGATGAAAGAAGGGCTTGTAAGCCCTATATCAGGCCCAGTGCCAGTCAAACTACAAATTATTAAAAGTGACAGAAGACATTTTAAAGGCTAAAATCACAGTTTGCAATAGATATAATAGTTCTGAATGAGCATGTACCAAATAACATAGCAACTACCTTTATGTAGCAGAAACTACAGGAAATGCAAGAAAAGATGGAAGACCACTAAAAATAGAAAACTTTGAGACACACCTCTTGGAACAAAACAGGTCAAGTGGACAAAAGTCAGTAAGGTACAGACAACATAATCAAGGCACACCTTATGACTATATACAGAGCTTTGTATCCTAATTCCCTTTCTTCTTAAATGCACATGAAACATTCATAACAGTTGATCAAATATTAGGCCATAAAGAGAGCATCGATAAATTCAATGAAGTAGAAATACTACACACAGTGCAGTAATATTAGAAATGAATAACAAAATAAAAATAAAAAGTCCCTTCTGCCTGGAAATTAAAAGAAAACAACTATTAAAATTTTTTTCAGTGAAAGAAGAAATTAATTTATAACCCAAATTATAGAATTTCTAAACAGCAATCAAACATTAATTATTATAACTTATGGGATGTGATTAGAGCAGTTATTGGAAGAAATTTTATAACCTTAAGCACTTACATCAATAACAGTAAAAAACGGAAAGAATGACAATAAATGAATTGGATTTGCTACTCAAAAGCTAGAAAATGAACAAACAAGTTAACCAAAGGAAACCACAAGGAGGGTAATGGTGAAGACAAAAGCAATAATTAATGATACAGAAAACTGAAAACAAGAGATGTAATGATTGGGTCTTTGAAAAAAAGTAACCAAGTGTGCAAAACCTCCAGCTAACCTAATCAAGAGGACAAGGGAGAAAGTCCACGTTGAGTCTGAGCCCGTGACTAGGGAGAGTGGATAACATACTTACGCACACAGAAAGGGGTCTTGCCCGACCAGTGATGATCCTGCTGGCAGATGCGCACAGACATGCCGATCAGGCGGAAGCCGGCATTGCACTGGTACACCACGCTGCCCCGGTAGCTGTAGTTCTCCCCGTTGATATGTCCATTGACGATGGGCTCAGGGGTCCCACAGTGTCCGGCTTTGGTGGGAGATGAGGAAAGAGTGTAAATTGAAGAGGAGCTTATATAAGATGAGTAGGGATTTGGTCAGGGTTGGGGAGACATGGATGGTGAGGAAGAGGACCAAGGACCCAGCCACCCATTATTTTCTCCACCTCCTTCTGAGAGTAGCTATCCAGGAATAGCTTTAGGAATCCTAGCATGACAGAAATGGCATCCCCAGATCCCAAGGTTGAATCCCAGAAGGCCATCCATCTCTGACCTGTAGTTTCTGTATCTGTCTGTGGGTTAGAAATGATCACTGTTCCCTGCCTTTGGGGTCGTCTCCCTCTTTTTTTCATCAGGTAGCATTGACTGAACATCTACTGAATGGAGGGCACCTGGTCTACATTAAGGCGGTCAAAGCCCAGCTGAGTTGAGTTGGAAATGACTATGCACAAACAGGTGATTTGGCTAAACCCACCTTTCCTTCTCCTTGAGTGGCAAGAGACACAGACAACTTAACCTAGGTGGGTTACTTTTATTGAGTGGGGTTTGGGTAGAGTATATTCCTAGAATTTCCACTGGTATTCTTTGAATCTGTATGGAAATAATTCATGACTGTATCCCTAACAAGAAGCCTGAGACAGTGGGAGGGCAGCACTGTTCAGTCTGGAACAGACATTCAAATCTACGCTGTCAGGTCTGTGTAGCTGAGACTCTCCTTTGGACTTGAGGTTTCCAAGAAAGAATTGAGAGGAGAGAAAACCTTAGAATCTAAGGTTTGGTAGAGAAAGCATTAGCCGTGGGGGAAACCATAACTTTGTCCTTTGTAAACCAGGTTGTTTTTGTGGTTTTGTCATTTGCTTACTATATAACTTTGTCTAATCAGACTTGAAATTCTTCCCATTCTTTTGGGTGCCCCAAGAGAAGTAAGTTCAGGGTTTTAGTCATGGTGCATGCCCAACAGCTGGTGTTTGGATTACACATTTTATTCCATAGGTAGAATGATGCTGTTCAAAGACTACAATCAGCTTTAGAAAGCTCTAACCTGCCTTGAGGAGAGAAAAATGAGGTGGATAGATCTGGGGAGGTCACTCACCAAGGCAGCGAACTTCAGAGCCACTCCAGAGCCCATTTGCCATGCACTCCCGCACCCTGGAGCCCACCAGCGTGTATCCAGAATTGCAGGAGAAGATGGCCGTCGCCCCATAGACAGACAGTGTTCCAATGCGGTGCCCACTGGGCGGGATGGGAAGCTCTCCACAGGAGATGACTAAAAAAGAAATCACAAAGTACTCTGAAAAGCCAGCATGAACGGGAGGGACACGGGCTGCTTCTGAGTAGTAAGAATAATGACAACGATGAGACCTGTTTAACTTTATTGGGACTCATGAGCCGAATGTGAGACATGGCAGTGACTTGCGTGATGTTACAGTTGGAACAGTGATTCTCAACTGGAAGTGTGGCCAGAAACACCTGAGGAGATTTTAAAATGCCCAGGCTGTACTCTGGACCTACGTCTCACAATCTATAGAGATAAGGTCCAGGCGTGTGCATTTTTAAGAAAAACTCTTCAGGCAGTTCAGATATGTACCCTGGTTAGGAACCACTACACTAGAGGCAGAGATTCTGTGGTGTCCTTGGTGTCCAGGGCAGACACTACCAATCAATCCCTTGTCCTTTCTGCTGAGTGCAGCAGAAGCCTCCTATTCCTTCTCAATAGGGCACCGGAGATGGCCACTGGCTGGCATGTGAGATGAGGCCCCATGGCCAAGACTACACTGAATGTGAGATCCTTCATGGTGATAAAGCTGTTAAGACCCTTGTGACTTCTGCTCTGTCACACACATGGTTATAGTCCATGGTGGGGTCTAAACTTGGATACATAAAGACAACAGTGACTTGAATCATCAGTGTACGGAGGATATCACTCTTTCTCCCACCCAATCGCAAACTTTCTACTGCTCAATGACAAGCTATTTACTTTTACCCTGTTACAAACACCTACCTCCTCTATCACATCTGTATTGATTACGTAAATATTATGAGTCTATCCCTATTGTAGTGGGTGTTGTGGTGGGCCACTTAGACCCCCACTTAGGACCAAAGGACTTCTTTCCCCAGCTGCTGGTAAATGACCCTTAGCTGCTAGCCCTCTCCAGACAGCTTGGCTGCAGAGTCCTGCCATCTAGATCATGCCCTCTTCCTGGGGCATCCTGTACCCCAAGTCTGGTCACTGTGTAGGCATAAAGGCCTCTTGCTCCAACTTGTGGCAGTTCTGAAGGACCATCCCAGCTTCAGAGCTCCCTGTGGGGTCAGCTGAGGGCTTCACTGATAGTGCATCAGAGCTCAACTTCACCATCTTCCCAGGGCTTCTTCCTCCCCTTCCCTTACACAAGATGGCAGTAATCCTAAGAGTACTCCATAATAAACCTCTGTCTCAGAGTTGCTTCCCCAGGGACCCTGACCTTGGAAACTGTCTTGAAGACACCAACAAACACAACTAACAATGCAGAAGGAAAGGCAGACACACTTAGGTGCCTGCCCCTTGTGCTATCCCATTCCTCCTATACACATTCCTGTTACGGGTCTTTCACACCCCATAAGCATTGCTTCCTTACTTTGTCTGCCACTCCAGCAGACCTTAAGCTTCTTTTCGGTAGGTGTCACAACCTTTTATCTTCATACTTCTATAATACCTGGCGTGAATGTTGAATATGTGAATCAGTGGATGCTCTCCTGGACAAAGGCAGCTTTTTAATAAGATGCTGAGAAGTACTTCTTTAAAGGAGTAGGCAGCTCCCCAGCTCCTGACTCTAGATGAGAGTTCAAAAAGAGGTACACTGCAATCCCTTGTGATACCTCCTTTCTCCCCTTCCCCATGTATGGTATAGTTCAAGTAGGAGGCACTGGGCCAACTTGCCCACCATCCTGTCCTGGGCTTACTTTGGCAGGTGGGCATAGAGTTCCCAAGGCTCCATTTGCCATTGGCCTGACAGCGGATGACCCTTTGGCCAGTGTAGTAGTAGCCAGGGTCACAGATGAGCATCAGCTGGGCCTGGAACTGGTACTGTGTCTCAAAGATGAGCCTCCATCGGCCATGTTCCACGCTGATGCTGCTGACATCGGGACAGGTCACAGCTGGGGAGACAAGGGGCGGGGAGGAAGATTGATTGATTGATTAATTAATTAATTAATTATGGACGACACTGGCAAGACTCCAGAGTCTTTTTTTATTATGTTTTTTTTTTAAATGTTTATTTATTTATTTTGAGAGAGAGAGATGGAGAGTGAGCAAGAGAGGGGAAGAGAGAGACGGAGAAAGAGAATCCCAACCAGGCTCTGCACTGTCAGCGCAGATCCTACTGCAGGACTCGAACTCACGAACTGTGAGATCATGACCTGAGCTGAAATTGAGAGTTGGATGCTTAACTGACTGAGCCACCTAGGCGCTCCTCTCATTATGGGGTTTTTAGCTCACTCCTTGCAGGAATCTCTTCAGCTGCATACCCAGCCCCTCCTTATGCCCACCTCCACTGCCCAAGGACTCACGGACACACTGTGGGGGGACATTGTGGTTGCTCCAAAGGCCTGTCTCCAGACACTCTGTTGTGGCCTCAGCACCTGCCTGGAGGTGGTAGCCTTCGCTGCAGCTGTACACAGCCTTGGTCCCCACTGTGTACTCTTTGCCAAACACCATTCCATTCTTAGGGGCCTCAGGAAGCCCGCAGGAAAGAGCTAGCAAAGAGAAAAAAAATAACATGAGCATGTCTGGTTCAAGATGGTATTCTGAGAACATATTTTAATCTTTCCTCTCCCCCAAGGCCCTAATAAAATTACAGTAAAGACTGGTAAAGCAGAAGAGCCTATAACAAAAAGCAAAATGGGAGGGTCAGCAGCAGAGGAGACTTAAAAAAAAACTTCGGAAGATGGATTGTAGATAGAAGTGTGCTGAGAATGAAGTGGAGCTGAGAAGCTGCAGGTGAGACCAGTTCTCCTCCATCCTTTCCCACAAAACCAGTGAAGAGGCATTCAGGCATCTGTTCCCCACATAAAGGAGAGAGGGTTGTCTTTCCTCCTAGAGGAAAAAAATAGGAACTCCCTTGAAAGAATCAGGGCTGCTAAGGTGTGAGTTGGTATCCCAGAGTAAAGTTCTTTTAATTCGAGGATATAAGGGCTCTTAGCCTAAAATCTGCCCCTCTGCCTGCTCATCTCTACTACATACTCAATTTAACTTCTTATTCATGTGAGAGACCTAGTGGGTAACGATATCTGTATATAATTGCAACAAAGGTAGCCCACATCTGCTACCTGGAAAAATTAATCTAGACTTTCCTTTAAAATATGAATAATCAAGGATCACTATATATGTGAAGAAAACCAGTAGTATGAAAGACATAAAGATAAGATTAAAAATAGAAAAAAAGTGGGAATGCAAGCTGGTGCAGCCACTCTGGAAAACA
Source organism: Acinonyx jubatus (assembly GCF_027475565.1). Lineage (NCBI taxonomy): Eukaryota > Metazoa > Chordata > Mammalia > Carnivora > Felidae > Acinonyx > Acinonyx jubatus. The sequence goes on from NC_069381.1 coordinate 25,179,147, forward strand.
GTAAGGAGGTTCCTCAAAAAACTAAAAACAGAACTACCCTACAACCTAGCAGTTGCACTACCAGGCATTTATCCAAAGGATACAGGTGTGCTGTTTCGAAGGGGCACATGCACCCCCATGTTTATAGAAGCACTATCAACAATAGCCAAAGTATGGAAAGAACCCAAATGTCCATCGATGGATGAATGGATAAAGAAGATGTGGTATCTATATACAATGGAGTATTACTTGGCAATCAAAAAGAATGAAATCTTGCCATTTGCAACTATGTGGACAGAACTGGAGGGTATTATGCTAAGTGAAATTAGTCTAAGAAAGACAAAAATCATATGACTTCACTCATATGAGTACTTTAAGAGACAAAACAGATGAACATAAGGGAAGGGAAACAAAAATCATATAAAAACAGGGAGGGGGACCAAACAGAAGAGACTCATAAATATGGAGAACAAACTGAGGGTTACTGGAGGGGTTGTGGGAGGGGGGATGGGCTAAATGGGTAAGGGGCACTAAGGAATCTACTCCTGAAATCATTGTTGCACTATATGCTAACTAATTTGGATGTAAATAAAAAAAAAATAAAACAAGTTAAAAAAAATAGAAAAAAAAAGGAAATAGACTTCTCCTTTAGGAAACAGACACAGTTCAGGAAATAGACGATACATAATCTTTAAACTTTTGATTAGCAGTGTCTTGAGAAGTCAAGGTGGCATATTGTATTCATATAATGAGAACAGAGTGCTTTGAAAAAGGAACAACAACAACCAAAAAAAAAAAAAAAAACAAGGGAAAGCTCTCTTAAATTAAAAATGTGATTGTCGGGGTGCCTCGGTGGCTCAGATGGTTGAGTGTCTGACTCTTGATTTCAGCTCAAGTCATGATCTCAGAATCATGGGATTGGGCCCCACGCTGAGTGGAGCCTGCTTGAGATTCTCTCTCTCTCTCTCTCTCTCTCTCTCTCTCTCTCTCTCTCTCCCTCTGCCCCTCTCCCATTCACTTTCTCTCTCTCTCTCTCTAAAATAAAAAAATAAAAAATAATTAAAAAATATGATAAAATAAGTATTAAATAGAAAGGCTGGAGATTAAAAGTAAAGGAAATTTCCCAGAATATAGACCAAACAGACAGAACCTGAAAATGAGAAAAGGGGACTGAAAACACAGGAGGTCAATGTGCAGGAGGCCCAACATCCAACATCCAGAAAGAGAGATCAGAGAAAGTAGAGGGGTGGAACTGTCACAGATGAAAATTTCCCACAGCTGGATAGATGCAAGTCTTCAGATTGAAAGGGAGACAAAAGGATGCAAAGAGACCCATTCTTAGATACATCATCATGGAATTTCAGAAGACAAAAGACAAGTTCCTCCAAGTTCCCAGAGAGAGAAAAAAACAGGACATCCCTGAGAAGGAATGAGAATCAGAATCATCATACTTCCTATCAGCAGCAATGTATGTCCAAATGGAATGCTTTTCTGAAGGAAGTGATTTGGAACCGAGAATTTTGCCTGGTCAACCTACCATGCATATGTGAGGGCAAAAATAAAGATATTTTCAGACATTTAAAGACTCAGAGAATTTCCTTCTCAAGAACCCTTTACGAGGAATTTACTTAAGGCTACACTCTATCAGAAAGAGGGTGCAAACCAAGAAGGGGTAAGATATGGGATATAAAAATGATAGTGCTAACACAAGAGGACAAAGAAATGAATTTCAAGGAGATGGCTCAGGAGACAAAGGTGTGCAGCAACATGGCTGTGGTCATTGTTTTATAAGGAGTAGGGTCAACACTATGTTTGTTGGAGGAACACACAGTACTGAGGTAGGAGTAGCTTGTGTGGTCTTTGAAAGAAATCAATACTTACAAACTATGTTTGCCCTTTGATAGTTCAGGAGTTAGTACAGATGGAGGGGAGTTAATCAGAGTACCCACTGTTGTTCCTCATCCATCCCCACCTCTGTAACTAGTCTAGAGCTCAGACCTCCCTCATTCAGACCCAGAAAAAGTCAAGTAGAGGAAGGTCCCATCCACATTGGCCAACAGTGATACTCGGTGCTACTAGAAGCAATAAGAGGTACAGGGCCAGGGCTTCATTATGATATGGGGAAGGATGGATTGTCCAGAGAGAGGGGGATTGGGATATCAAGATGGAAGGCTTCAAAGACTGGAAAACAGAAGGAATGAGTAAATTAGGAGGAACTGAGGAGAACATGAGGAATGAAGAAATAAGGAGCACTTGAATATGAAGCTCTTTTTTTGTTTATTTACTTTGAGAGAGAGAGAGAGAGAGAGAGAGAGAGACCGTGCGCGTGCATGCACGCATGGGGGAGGGGCAGAGAGAGCATGCTGAGCAGGCCCCGCACTGTCAACACAGAGCCCAACGTGGGGCTCGAACTCACAAACCATGACATCATGACCTGAGCCAAAATTAAGAGTCGGACACTTAACCAGCTGAGCCACCCAGGTGCCCTGATGCTCTTTTAATGCCTAAACAGCAAGACTTTAAACTCCTTTGGTGGTACTAGGTTAGTCAAATTGTGATCAACTGCTCTGCTTCTTTGAACTTTTTGTGAAGAAATACTTGGATCCCCACTGATATTCTGCATGAGGAGTCAGGCAGTCTGGAGACAGCAGGTGAAGGAGGTAGATGGCGGCTGCTTCTCACGGCTTGTGGTCTGGCTCTTCCCTTGAGGATAACTAAGACGACAGAGGATAACTTCCTAGTCTGAGACCTGATCTCCATGCCAAAACACGGTCCACAAACTCTGAGGTAGGAGGAACACTTCCTATGGGTAGGAGAGGTGGGGACAGAATTGCCAAGCATTGGAAGCTGGTGGTGGAATGCGATCTCTCAGGGAGAGACTACGTAGGGAAAGAATGGCCTGGGGAAGGAGAGAGAAGGCTAATTAGAAGGCATAGGATTTCCAATGAGATATATTTGTTGGTGGAAAGTCATGGTTTGGAAGAATGCCAGGCCTTTCCTGGTCCTGGGTTATGTGGAGAATGGGGGATTAACACCTGTGCTTAAAAGGCCCCCAGAATCTGTGTTCTCAGAAGAGAGCTAGTCTCTGTGAGGGGAGAGCGAAGACGGCCCTCTGGGTAGTGGCCAAAGGTATATGCTGGTTGGCCATGAAACCAGGATTCCAGAGAGCTCAGGGGGAATGGCTGAGTGGAAAGCCTGGGGATGGGGCCAGGTACAAAGTAGTATGGGGATGAGTACACAGAAGCCTAGAGAGGTTTAGTTTGGGGAAGTGGCAAAAGAAAACAGATATGAGAGGCATGGTAGGTTCCAACCGCAGCTTCAGAAGAAAGGCTGGAGACATGGGGACCAAAGCCAAATGACATTTGCCATTTGTGGACAGTCCATTCTCTGGGAACACACTGTTTGAGAAAGCTCAGGCACAGGCAAGAGGGTCAGAGATGACAGATCCCTAAAAAGTACGCCACCACACTAGGAACCACAGCACGGGAAAAAATCAAACATCAGTGTGATTTCCTGTTTTTGTCAGTATGATGGGCAAAGTTTTTCTTTTCTTTTTTTTTTTTAAGGCATAATATTGAGACTATGGCAGAAAAGACAACTTTCCCATGCTGGTGGAAGCGAAGACAAACGTTCTGGAGAGCAGTAAATGTCAAAAGCTGCAGATTCTGCACAGGTTATGGTTCAACAATCTCATTTCTGGGAATTTATTTTAAGAAATAAATATGGATGCTCACAATGATGGGATTCTAAGGATTTTAACAGCAGCACTGTTCACAGTAGCAAACAATACAGGAATTCAAATGACCAACAAGAGGATGATACTTAATAAATGACGGTTTTTCCGTGATGCTACACGACCATGGGAAATAATGATGAGGAAGTGTATTTAATTATGTGACAGATGCTAAGAAAATATCAAGAGCTTTGTGCACTGAGGATGCCATTTTTGTAAACAACATATAAAAGATCAAAGGAAATGTGCTGAAATGTTACACAGTGATCTCAGCTGATGGGATTATAGGTCATTTTTTTTTTTGCTGCCAAGTTTTTATTTAAATTCCAGTGGGTTCACATATGTAATATAATATTAGTTACAGGTGTAGGATTTAGTAATTCATCGCTTACATGCAACACCCAGTGCTCATCACATGTGCCCTCCATCATCCCCATCACCCATTTAACCCGTCCCCCCACCCACCTCCCCTTCAGCAACGCTTTGCATTATCCATAGTTTTTTTTTCCCCCGATCTCTAGTCTGAATTATATTGCTTTAAGGGAAAACAAATCCCATCAATTATGAAAGGCAATGCAGGCCTTTCATATATGCCAGACTACCTGATACATATCATGGGCTTGACTGCTGACAATGAACATGGTGATGGTCGCTGTTCCACCCTGGTTCCCTCTGTCCCTCACCTCCTCCGACCTATTGCTTCAGGCAGCCCAAGTTGCTCTGCATAGCTTGTGATTGATCTCTCTCCAGGTTCCTGGTTTTGCAAATGCTCTTGCTGTTGCCTAGAATATTTTCCTTGCTAATGCCTGGCCCCAACCCCCACCGGCTCTATAAGCCCAAGCCCAAACATCCTCTCTTCTCGGAGTCCTCCCTAGCTGTCCAGAGGGAGGTAGGTCCCATCTGACCTCTGGGCTCCCACAATGCTGTTTGTACTACTGATACAGCACTTCCTTCCCCTGACATTTTGCATTTATGTGGCTACGTATCTTCTCCCTTATTGTTCTGAACACGCTGAGACTGTTTTATGCATATGTATATCCCCAGGGCTCGAGATATTATGGACCCTCAATATATGTTCGCTGAAAGAATGAATTATCAATGAGGAAACCCATATTTGGAAGTGATGGGTCTTGGGACAAACCCACGTGATGTGAGAAGGATCGGAGCCACTGGGCACCCCCTTTCCAAGGTACTCCTCACCTTGACAGAGAGGAATGGCTTCACTCCACAGGTAGTAGCCCTGGGGGTGCCGGGTACAAATGGCCATGCTGTGTCCCACCAAGCGGTAGCCGGCGTTGCAGCCAAAGTGGATGGAGCCTCCGGGCTGGGTGCTGGTCTGGCCCAGAAGGAAGCCATGGAGTGGAGCCCTGGGCAGGCTGCAGTAGGGAGCTGAACAACAAGAAGAGGCTCAGGGGACCACGTGCAAGCAGAAGATAGATGTGCTCTTTCCTGCACGTGCCACCCCTTTTGTTCCCCTTTCCTCTCCCTTACCAATCTCCTTGTCTCTGCCACTGCCAGGCCACTGCTATTTAGGAAGATCTGAGTGGTTGATATTGAGAAATGGCCAGTGTAGTAAAGCCAAAGAAAAGAAAAGAAGAGAAAAAACCATGAAGCCCTGGGTCCCGTTTGTGGCCCGGAGGCAGTACTGATCTTGCAGCTGAGCTCAGGCTCTCAAATCCTGTCAGCTCCCAAAGAGGCACAGGAGATAGACCCCAGTGGGGTTGGTTCCAGAAGAGTGTGACTGCAGGGGTGTGGACTCTGGAGTCCTGTATCTGACCTTTCTAGCTCTGTGACTTGAGACAAAGAGCTCACTGAAGCTCTTTGAGTTCCACTTTCCTCACCTATGTTTTGGGATTTGAGACGCCTACCTCATAGGTTTTTGGACAATTCAAACAGGTTTATGTTTGTAAAGTCCCCAGCCCAGTGCAGGGCACTTGGTGCTCAATAAATGGTCCTTCTCCTTCCTGTTGTAGGGGGTTGGGGGAGAGGGAGCCGTGGCAATCCAGGACATGAAATCCACGGTCCTGTTTCCCCTTCAGTGAAGCCCCTTCATGGCTTCAACTGGGATTTCATTCACTTATTTGACAAACAGATGTGGAGCACCTATTATGTGCCAGGTGATGTTCTAAGTACAGGGAAGACCACTGTGAAGAAAATAGTCAAAAATCCTGGCCTCAGGGTGCTGACCATAAAGACTCCTGCCAGCGATCCACAGAGGAAGTTCTGTGAGGCGGGGAATGAGGGTGGCCAGAGGAACGCTCGGAACGTGTACCTCTGTTTGCTCTAAGAGTCTCTGGCCAGGTCTCCCAGGCAGGCACGGGACGCAGGAGGATGAAGGTGCCAAGGCCCTTACTACAGCCACCCCATGGTGAGGTCCTCTGGTCTCATATTTGAGGTCCACATCCCTCTGCTGGTGAAAATGGTGTTTTAAATACCGCCCTTCTAGGCCAGACGTGCTTCCTTGCTCCTGCTTCGCCACCTGTGTCCTGCGTATATCGGACCTATGTGTTTACGTCAGTCAAGAACAGGAATCTCAGTTATAAAATACACTTGATCATAGTGTCGGATGTGTGTACAAAGTATACAAGCCTACTGTATTTTCATGAAGTACTAATTGTTTCACCATGTACTTAAGTCATTTTCTGTGAGTGAGTATTCTAATTACAACTGACTCAGTTGTGACCAAACATGTGATTGTTTGGTTTTTGTTTGGTTTGGTCTCTTTTTTGTTTGTTTGTTTGTTTTTTGCTTTTGTTTTGTTTTTGTGATTGGTCTTTAAGAACATCAAGGAAAGGGCAACTCCTTAATGGCTTTTAGTTCCTAGGTTAGCAACCATCACAGTGCATTGCTAACTACATGCTATATTTTCCTTTGTGTAAGCAGCTTCTGGGAACTGCCTGGAAGTGGCCTGAACCTCACCTGACAGGGACCTTAAGGTTCCTTTTTCATCATAAGGAAACTGAAGCCTGAAGAGGTTCAGTGACTTGTCTAGGAATCATTTGGCTGGTTTGTGGCAGAGCTGGTCACTGGCCTTGGGGGTCAGGAAGCGCCCCTTCCTCATGTGTGTGTGGCTGGAAAGGAATTTAGGGTTCAGTCTGCAGAGAAAATGGACTCTGAGACAGTAAAGAACCTTCTCCTTCTGGGTTCTCCTCAGCTTCATCTGGTTTGCTTTTTCCTGAAGCCACACCTGTGGAACTCCTCATGGTCTCAAGTAATTCTTTTCTGCCTCCAAGCTTGCAGAGCCCAGCCAGAAGTTCATGGACCCACTCCCCTTCGAAATGGGCGTCAGGCTGCTTATCAAGTTTTCTTTCCAACCAGAGACAGTAATCCCCATGATAAGAGTTCGGATAAATTCCATTTTCTCCATTCCATTACATTTCCAGGGATATTTCTGTGCTCCATTGTAGATTGTGGCCCTGGTCAACCGTCTGCCTGGCTTGGCCCCTGACCTGCCTCTGCCTATGATTCTGGCTGGCAGAGCAGAACAAAGCCTCCTGGACTTAAAATATAGGCCATCCTTTGCTGCCTAACATTTCCCACGTGGAGACCCACATCTTAGGGTTTCTCAGTTTTTAGGAACTTTTATTAATGTTTCAACAGTGTTAGGGATGGGATCACCTCATAGGCATTATCAGATGATATATAATAAACTTATCCAAAAGACACAATAGGCTGGAAGTACAAAAAGAAGAGAGGGAAGAGTTTAAAGTGGGGAAAAGGGCAAAAGAGGGGAGGTGGAGACCGCCAGGGACATTTGTGCAGCTGTAGTGAGAGAGGTTCAGAGGAGACAGGCTGCCAGTCCCTGGGTAGGATCTCTGCCATTGACCAGGATGTGGCCCATGGCTTACTTGGCTGTTTTGGGTGAGCAACTTCAAGGGCTCAGGGGTTGTAGCCCTTCTCATGAGTCCTTATATTTTACTCACCTGAATACCGAATCTTAAAGCCCTTCCGGTTGTAGGCGTGGTCAGATGACCAGCGCAGGTACACAGTGTTGCTTGAGCTAGTGACGATCAGGGGAGCCGAGTAATTCCCACTGAGGGCTTTCAGCAGAGGACTTTGTCCTGAGGGACCTGGGTGAGAGTACGGGACACAGAATTACAGACTAGCATGGGTGCTAGAGATTAGGTACCTTGATTCGATACCTGAAATGTAACCAGCTGCCATTTCCCTTCCTCAAGAGAAGACATTAGGCTCAGATGGTCAGGGCCGGTGCAATGGTCTACTTCTGCTCCTCTGTCTGCATCCCCAGCCACTGTGCTGGGTGCTCCTTCCTCCTGAGCCCTAAAGCAGTGCTCCAGGAAGTCAGTACCAATTTATAGGAGTTGGCAGGAGAGATGAAATCTATCTGCCATCTTAAGACTTGCCAAGGTCAAGCAGCTGGTTAATGCAAGAGCTGGTTTGCAAACTGGGAACCTCCACCTTGCCACCTACTTCTCATGTGCATACTAAAAATAGCCCAGTGCTTGCCATATAGAAAAAGTATGTACTAAATGAATAAATAGCAATAAAGCTACATGCAAACATCATGTTTCAATGTTACACACAACATTGTTCCCCAATAATCCTTTCCAAGGCTCTTCCAGAAAGCCCTCCCTCTTCTTTTTCCCCACCTTTAATGCCTGGGAGTGCATTAAAGGCAGTTGGTTCAGGGGAGGCAGAGTATAAAGCTCAATAATCCAGAACAGGATTTATTGCCCTGGAAATAGTCCTGAGTGATGGTTCTGATATGCTGCTGAGATGGCTCTTGGAAGCTTGGCAAAAGCAATGGACCACATTAAACAAAATAGAGCCATCAGAACTGCTGTGACAAACCATGAAGGAAGGGGTCAAAAGGCTCAGAGAAATGGCTTGCCAGAATAGGTCTACTGTATCAGACCAGAACACCCACTAGCTGACCATGTCTCTCAGGAAGCCCTGGAATATACTCCAGTTCCTAGAGCAAAGAGGAACACACTGGTGAGGGGGTGAACACCAGCATCATCGACAACCTGAGTAACACCTATCTACCCTCTGTTGGCCTAAACTGATGGAAGGAGATGCTGCCATAGAATAGGGCTTCCTGGTGTTGATGGAGATGAGAAGATTCTAGAAAACAGGGGCCAGGCAGAGGCTTGCATAATTACTAAAATGTGCAGCAAGGTTGGAATGGTAGCTGGGAGGGCCTACCCTGCATGATCTATGGTGATGTCTCACAAAACATGATATTCTTTTTTTTTTTTAATTTTAAGTTTATTTATTTATTTTGAGACAGGAGAAAGCATGAGCAGGGGAGGGGCTGAGAGAGAGAGAAAGATGGAATCCCAAGCAGGCTCCATGCTGTCAGCGCAGAGCACGACATAGGGCTCGAACTCCTGAACTGTGAGATCATGACCTGAGCTGAGATCAAGAGTTGGATGCTTAACCGACTGCACCACTCAGGCGCCCCCCCTTTTTTAAAAAAATTTTTAATATTTTATTTTATATTCGAGAGAGAGACAGAGCATGAGCAGGAGAGGGGCAGAGAGACGGATACAGAATCTGAAGCAGGCTCCAGGCTCCAAGCTGTCAGCACAGAGCCCAATGTGGGGCTCAAACTCACGAGCAGTGAGATCATGACCTGAGCTGAAGTCAGATGTCCAACTGACTGAGCCACCCAGGTGTCCCCAAAACATGATATTCTTAAGGGCAAGGTAGACAGGCAGCCTCCCAATATATGAATAGATGAACAAAACAGATCGTGGATATATAGTCAAAAAGGTGAGAAAAGCTGACCCCAATGGAAAGGTGCAATCCCTCACCCAGTTTGGAGACTTGAGCTAGGTTCCATTTCTTATTCCAGAACACTTTGCCTGAAGGAGAGATTGGGTCCCCATGAAAAAGGGCCCTACAAAATCTTACCAATTATAGATAGTAGTAATTCTGCCAGTCCTCCCCCCTAAAGACCTACTGCTATTTCCTCAGGCAACTGAATACTGGAAAAAAGGGAATGTCCCGGTATTCTAAAGATTTTGGATACAGAGCGTGAATTAATGCTGATACCAGGGGAACGGAAGCACTATCGCTGGCTCCTCTGATGGAATAGAGGTGTCTAGGGGTTGGAGTTGGTAATAAATGAAATCCTGGCCCAGATCCACCTCACAGCACCAACTTAACCAAGTAGTGGCCCTCGTTTGCAGTAGACGTACCAGATGTAGTATCTTCATTAGAGCAGATGATCACAGCCTTGGTTGCATGAAATGAAGTTATTGATCTAGCAATGCATTCTTTCCATACCCATCAGAAAGGAGGATCATACGCAATTTGCATTCACATGAGATAGATAACAGTATACATTCATGGCCTTGCCCCAGAGCATTGTTAATTCTACTGATCACTGTCATAATATAGTATGAAGAGACGTGGACCATCTGGACATTCTGCAGAATATAGCATATTGGTTCTCTATATGATGATGTTGTATTAATTGCCTCTGATGAGCCAGAAGGGACAATTAGTGTAGATGCTTTTGTAAGACACATGGCTCCAGAGGGTAAGAGATAAGTCCTACAAAGAGTTGGGTGAAATTTCCCCAGTGGTTTGAGGACATGCTGAAACTTTTTCTCCAAATTAAAGAGCAAGTTAGTACACCTTTTCCCTTCTACTACCAAGAAAGAAGCACAGTGTTTGGTGGCCCCTCCTTTGGGTTTCAGAGGCAGCGTATTCTTCATGTGGGAATACTGCTATGATCCATTTGTTGAATGACATTCAAGGTACTTGCTTTGAGGAGGTGCTAAAGTAGGAAAGGGTTCTGTAGCAGGATGAGCCTACAATACAAGCAGCTTTGCCCCATGTCCATACAATTCAGCAGCTACCAAAGCATTGGGATTTCTGTGGTACAGAAAGATGTTGCATGGAGCCTCTGGAAAGCTCTAATATGGAGGTAATGGCACAGATCCCTCAGGTTCTAAAGCAGGTCTGTGCTATCTGCAGCAGGGAACTATTCAACATTTGACTGACTTACCATCAAAGATCTCAAATTCATCATACTGCTTCTCACTGAGAAAGTACTCCACCGTGAGGGAGATGTTGTAGTCAGGTTCCACTCTCACCAGCCAAGAGCAGGTCTGGAACTGGGGATAGCTTCCTGGGTAGCTCTGACTCAGGATCACACCCGTGGAGTCTGTCAGAAGCTCATTCGTTGGGCAGTGCACTTGGAGAAAGAAAGAAAGAGAAATACCAGGTACATGGGATGGAGATGGATCTGGGGCCAACACATTTCTCTGTCACAAAAGACAACCACTGGAACAAGAGTATTTGAGCACATTCAAACAAGATCCCAACACCCATCATTATACTGCACCATGGCATGAGGGGACCTCAGATTCTGTGTCAAGGGTACTATATTCCTGGGATTCAGGTGAGGCCAGTTGTTGGGATCACATCCTAGCTCAGATATGGGCTTTGGAGTAACTGAGGATTATACATACAGAAACAACAGTAAGGCATCCTTAAATCCAAGAGTTAATCTAGTAAATGGGTTTGATTTGTACAAAGAAGAGTATAGGGAAGAGGTAAGTACATAGAATCTTGAGTCAAACACACCTGGATTTATACTGTCACTTACTAGCTATGTGGTCTTGAACAAATTATTTTCTCTCTGTGCAATAGCTTCTCCACCTCCAATGCAGAAAGATAACACCTGCCTTACAGGGTTATTGTATTATACAACATTATATAATTGTACATTAGTTAACATAATATATATAATATCATAGAAAATAACATACTTAAAGCATGCAACATAGTTCTTTCATAAATTGTAGAGATGATGATGGTAATTACACCAGGAACAGAAGAAACTAGCAGAGCTTGGCTATGGCTTGATTAGTAGTATTAAGATATCTAAAGACAAATATGTCACCCTAAGGAAGACAGTCAATGTAGAACTTAGAACAGGAGTTGCTGGAGGGGCTAGATTGGGTTTCTTGTGTCTGTCACCAGGGAGGCTAGAGAAGATTCTGGTTCAGAGGAGTCCTGCACATCCTGGAAACCAGGGAGTGCTCTCTCCTGGGGGTACAGGGAAGTGTCACTAAATCCTATTTGAAATAAATTTGAGGATGATCCACCTCTATTTGCTTGGGCTGAGGACTCCACAGTAAAGTTTTGAGGACTGAATCAAGTTCTTCAGTACCTCGAAAGAGACATGCCCTGGGCAGTAGCTGCAAGTATCCCAATCACTATCCCAATCACTGCAAACAGAGAAATTGGTATTTTGCTGTGTATGTGCCTTTAGACAGGCTTCCTGAATGTGCTGGATTCTAGGACACTGACAAAGGAGAGTTTCTGGAACTGCAAGGCCAAGGACTAATTCCTGGATTACAATTTGAGATGAGGCTGTCTGGGGAGGAGATTTAGCTACTCACTCTCCACCCATTTCCTCTGTTTCCTTCAAACCTTCTGCCTTCACAGAAATGAGGCTTTCTAATCAGCACTGGGTCTGGGCTAACAGACAAAATGCTTTCTATGGCCTAGAATTCACACAGCTCATCTGGGATTCCTTTGAGTAGCGTTGCAACACCCCCCCCCTTTTTTTTTAAGTAACCCCTACAACCAACATGGGGCTCCAACTCATGACCCGCAGATCAAGCGTCACATGCTATACCAACTGAGCCAGCTAGGCTACTGAAAGGGGGAGCTTTGGAAGGCACTAACTACCTTCTCCTGGGAGAACTTCCTTCTTATTTTGTAAATGGGAAAGGAAAGAAAATGGCATCTTGGACTAAAACGGCCTTGCTTTTGAAATGCTTCCAATTTCACTATCCTGATATTTACAGGTCACGGAAGTATGCTGATATTTAATTCCCCCTAGGCTTTGTGGTACAGTCCAGGTGGTACCAGATCTGCTCTTGAAGCTCTCACCTTTCCTTCTTTCTTTCTTTTTTTAATATGAAATTTATTGTCAAATTGGTTTCAATACAACACCCAGTGCTCATCCCAACAGGTGCCCTCCTCAATACCCATCACCCACCCTCCCCTCCCTCCCACCCCCCATCAACCCTCAGCTTGTTCTCAGTTTTTAAGAGTCTCTTATGTTTTGGCTCTCTCCCTCTGTAACCTTTTTTTTTTCCCTTCCCCTCCCCCATGGTCTTCTGTTAAGTTTCTCAGGATGCATAGGGGCACTTGTACCCCAATGTTTATAGCAGCACTTTCAACAATAGCCAAATTATGGAGAGCCTAAATGTCCATCAACTGATGAATGGATAAAGAAATTGTGGTTTATATACACAATGGAAGCTCTCACCTTTCTACTTGAAACTCCTCCATTGAGGGGAAACAGGCACGCCCTCTCAAATGAGATTGGTTCCACAGGTTTGCCTTTTTGTGTGCAATTATCAGATTTGGGCATTAGTGTTTATAAGTTTTTCTTTCTCCTTATGTTCAAGATGTCTGGCCTTTGAAGGTTTAGTAGTATTCTTCCACGAAACCATCTAGTCTTGATGTCTTTAATGGGGTTTCCTCTGATCTCTATTTCTTTTAAAGAATTAGGAAAGTATAAACTTTATATCTCTACTGGGGTCAATTTTATCAAATTATACCTTCCTAGAAAATCATTCATATCATTAATTTATCGGCACAGATTTGTACAAGATTTGTACAAGATCATAATTAAAAAATTTTCTTTTGCTTCAATGGTTATAGTCCATTTTCCCTTTCTTATTTTTCTATATTCCTCCTTTCTCTCTCTGTTTAATTTACCTAATGGTTTGATTATTTTGTGGCTCTTTGTTCCAGGCACTTCTTTTTATTTATCAGTAAGGCTGTTTTTGCATTTTATAACTCATTCATTTTTTAAAATTCAAAATTTTTGAAATATAATTTATGTACAATGAAATGCACAGATCTTAGATGCATGGTTTAATGAGCTTTAGCAAATGTATATGCCTGTGTAACCACTACCATAATCAGGATATAGATTTTTTCTGTCACTCAGAAACTTGCTCTCACGCCTCTCTGCAATTAATTAGTATGACCTGCCCCATGCTCCAGGAAATCACTGATATTATTTCTGTAACAACAGATTAGTTTTGATTATACTAGAATTTCATGCAATTGGAATCATACATGTTGTTATTTTTGTGCCTGGTTTCTTTTGCTAAACATTATGTTTCTAAGATTCAATCCATGATGTTTTGTGTATTACTACTTCATTTATTTTTATTGCTCTGTAGCAATCACAGAACAATTTTTTTGTTCATTCATTCTGTTTATTATTAATGAACATTTAGGTTGGTTCCAGTTTTGGATTATTATGGAATTCATATACAAGCCTTTTTGTGGATATGGGTTTTCATTTCTCTTAGGTAAATAACTAGGAGTATAATTGCTTGGCAATAGGGCAGGTATATGTTTAACTTTGAAAGAAATTACCCGTTTTCCAAAGTGACTGTATAATATTACATCCCAACCAGCAATGTATAAAAGTTCCACTTGCTCCACATTCTTGTCAACACTTGGTATTTTCAGTCTTAGGTTTTAGCTATTCTCGTGGGTGTGCAGTAATATTTCATTAGGGTTTTAATTTGCATTTTCCTGATGACTAATGATGTTTAGCATCTTTTCATATACTTATTGGCTATCCATTCCTCTTATTTTGTAAAGTGTCTAGTCAAGTCTCTTGTCCATATTTTTATTGGATTGTCTTATTATTGAGTTGCTGAAGTTCTTTACATAGTCTAGACAGAAGTCCTTTCAAAAATATATGTATCATTAATATCTTTTTTTATTCTGTACTTTGCCTTTACTTTTCACATTTAGTTCTGTCAGTTTTGCTTCATATTTTTTGAAGCTCTTTTATCATATTCATATAACATATATATCTTTTGTAATGGAATTAACTCTTTTGTCATTATACAATTTCTCTATTTCTGGTAATACTCCTTGCTGGCAGTATTATCTGAAATTATGTTTCTTATGTTTAACATTTGCATGTATATCGTTTCCTCTTCTTCAATCTATCTGGTATTTATATTGAAACTGCATCTTTTGCAGGAAATAAGTGGTTATTGTTTAAAAACTCTAAATGTTGGCATGGTTTTTATGCAGCAAAACTTACTGATATAACTATATCATTCAAATATTATATGTACCTACTTATTTTTGGTCTGTCATTCAAAGAGGTGTGTGAAAATCTACAACTGTAATTGTGAATTTGTCCTTTTTTCCCCATAATTCTGTCAATTTTTCCTTGATATATTTCAATATCATGTTGTTAGTTACACAGAAGTTTATGACTGCTATATATGTTTGATAGATTATGTTTATCAGCATGAAATTTCCTCTTTATTTATTTTAAAACTTTTTGCCTTAAATTATATTTTGTCTAATATTATCTTTACTACACAAGATTTTAGAGGTTAGTACTTGCTATTTTTTCAAAGTTTTGTTTCAAGCAGGGATGAGTGAAACCTTTCTAGCTATGTCTTTAGGGAGGCAGAGGAAGATATTCAAGTCTAAGTTTATGGAAAGCCTATAGTTAAACTTGTTTTTTACTTAATCTGGAAGTCTCTCTCTTTGGATTAGCAGTTTTATTCAGTTATATTTACTATAGTTACACGTATATTTGCACTTAGTTTTGCTACCTTATTTTGTGTTTTCTGTTTACCATAATTTTTTTCTCCTTTAATGCTTCTATTGGATTAATGGAGTTATCTTTATTATCTTTATTTTTGATTATGGATTTAGAATTTACAGATACCATGGTTATCCATAATTTAAAAAAAAATGACCTATAAATTTAAGCTTTCTTTTTAATACACGTATTTTAACTAATGTAGAGGGTTAATCAATATCTATGCTTCTCCTCAACAAGCAAGGGTCCTCAACTCACTTTTTCTTTCTTCTAAATAGGTTCTCCAATGTCATTTATCTGTCCAGTTGTGTTTGTATTTTTAAGTTTACTACAGTCAGTATTGTTTAGATTATTACCCTATTTTACTGATTTCTTAGCTCATTGTCACTTTTTGCATCTGAATCATTACCTGTATTCACTTTTTTCTTTTTTTTAATATTTATTTATTTTTGACAGAGAGAGAGAGAGAGAGACAGAGTGCAAGCAGGGGAGGGGCAGAAAGAGAGGGAGACACAGAATCTGAAGCAGGCCCCAGGCTCTCAGCTGTCAGCACAGAGCCTGACGCGTGGCTCGAATTCATGAACTGCAACGTCATGACCTGAGCTGAAGTTGGACTTTTAACCGACTGAACCACCCAGGCACCCCTGTATTCATTTTTTTTCTTAATGAATGTGGTAGATATTTCCAGTCTTTACAAATATTAGGTTTTATTTTTGTTTCCTGAGCATACAAAAAACTTCACTTTCCATCCATGTGCTTATTTCTGGTCAATGAGATGTGAGTAGAATAATGTGTGCCACTTTGGGCTGAGGACGTGAAAAGCCCTTAAGCAACTCTCATTCTCTCTTACTCTGTTGCACTGTAGGATCCAGGAGCAGGCCTAGTTTTCAGATGGCAGCACAAGATTCAAGAAGCCTGGATCATTGAGTCACCAGCATTATAGTCACTGCACTATAGCAAATTTTGCCTGAAGGAGAAATAAACTTTTGTTGTGTTAAGCCACTGAGATGTGGGGATTGCTTGTTAATGTAACATATGCCTGACCTATCCTGACTAATGCACCGAAGTATATCTGTTAATTATGCTTTTAGTAAGCTGTAACTTTACATAGTCCTTGTCTGTCTGAAGATTTCATTAATATATTCCCACTCTTAAATGATAACTTGGTTGGGTTTAGAATTTGAGTTTATAATTATTTTTTTTCTGCTGCATTTTATCTTTTGGTGATGCAAATAATGCTGAGTCTGATGTGTCTTTTCTTTGTGATGGCTTTAACTTCCTTGATGTTCTATAATTGCACTGTAATGTTTTAGATTTGAATTTCACCAAATTTTCTATATTGCCATGGTAAAGAGGCATGCTTTTGAAATAATAGAAAAGTGTCTGATTCTTGTCATAAGGGACTAGGATATCATTGGACAGGGAAATGGTTGAGGTATAAAGGAGTAGAACAAGCCAAAAGAAAAAAGGAAATTATATATTGAAGGGACTATGAATGGAAATACAACTTATGTGTATGGATTGGAAGATTTAATATTGTTAAGATGGCAATACTACCTAGACTGATGTATGGATTCAATTAAACCTCTACAAAAATCCCAGCTGGTTTCTTTACAGATCTTGATAAGCTGGTGCTAAAATTAATTTAGAAATTCAACAGATCTAGAATATGCAAAAGAAGAACACAGTTGAAGGACTCCCACTTCCTGATTTCAAACAGACTACAAAGCTACAGTAATCAGGATAGTATAGTGCTGGCATAAGATGATCAAGTCAGGAAGATGCCATCTATCTATCTATCTATCTATCTCACACTCATATTCCACATATGAGTGAAATCATACAGTGTTTGTCTTTCTCTGACTGACTTATTTCAGTCATAACACTCTCTAGCTACATATGGTGGAATAATACTCAGCCATAAAAAAGAATGAAACCTTGCAATTTGCAATGACATAGACGGAGCTAGAGAGTGTTATGCTAAGTGAAATAAGTAAGTTAGAGAAAGACAAACACTATATGATTTCACTCATATGTGGACTTTAAAAAACGAAACAAGTGAGCAAAAGGAAAGAGGGAGAGAGAGAGAGAGTGAGGGCAAACCAAGAAACAGACTCTTAACTACAGAGAACAAACTGATGGTTGCCAGAGGGGAGGTGAGTGAGGGGATAGGTTATGTAGGTGATGGGGATTAAGGAGTGCACTTGTGATGAGCACCAGGTGATGTATGGAAGTGTTCAATCATTAAATTCTATACTTGAAATTAATATTACACTGTATGTTAACTGGAATTTAAATTAAAAAAAAGAATAGACTTACAGAAAAAAAATAATAGAACTGAAGATCAAGAAATAAATCCCCAAATTTATGTAAGTCAACTAATTTTCAACAGAGTGCCAAGACAATTCAATGGGAGAAAGGATAGTCTTCCCAATAAATGGTGTCACAGCAACTGGATATCCATATGCAAAAGAATGAAGTTGGACCCCTACCTCATGTTATATATAAAAATTAACTCAAAACATATCAAAAACCTGAATTTAAGAGCTAAAACTATTAACTCTTAGAAGAAAATATAGATGTAAATCTTCCATGGATTAGGCAACGGTTCCTTAGATATGACATGAAAAGCACAAACAGCCAAAGGAAAAAATATATATATTGAACATCATCAAAATTAAAAACTTTTGTACTTGAGGGACACCTGGGTGGCTCAGTCAGTTAAGTGTCTGACTTAGTTTCAGCTCAAGTCATGATCTCACAGTTCACGAGTTCAAGCCTTGCATCGGGCTCCACACTGTGCAGAGTCTGCTTGGGATTTTCTCTCTCTTTCTCTCTCTCTCTGCCCCTCCCCCCCCCATGCACTTTCTCTCTCTCTGTCTCTCTCAAAATAAATAAAAATTAAAATAAAAAACCCACAAAAATCCTTTTGTACTTGAAAGAACATTATCAAGAAAGTGAAAAAACTGGGGTGCCTGGGCGGCTCAGTCGGTTAAGTGTCTGACTTTGGCTCAGGTTATGATCTCATGTCCTGTGAGTTTGGCACCACACCAGGCTCAGCTCAGAGCCTAGACTTCTTTGGATTCTGTGTCTCCCTCTCTCTCTGCCCTCCTCTGCTCTCTCTCTCTCTCTCTCTCTCTCTCTCTCTCAAAAAAATAAGCATTACATTTTTTTGAATAAATAAAAAGAAAGTGAAAAAAACACCAACAGAATGGGAAAAAATTTTCAAATCACGTATCTGATAAGGCACTTGTATCTAGAATATATAAAGAATTCCTACAACTCAATGATGAAAAGATAAATAACCTAATTAAAATAGGCAAAGGATCTGAATAGGCATTTTTGCAAAGAGAATATAGAAATGGAAAGTAAGCATATGAAAAAATGCTCAACATCATTGGTCATCAGGAAAATACAAATCAAAACCACAATGAGATAGACACCCTTTATACCACAAGGATGGCTGTAATTTAAAAGACAGATAATAATAACAGAGAAGATGTGGAATAGTTGGAAACCTTATATACTGATGGTGGGAAAAAGATTCAGCCGCTATGGAAAACAGTCTGGTCATTCCTCAAAAGGTTAAACACAGAGTCACCATATGACCCAGCAATTCCACTGGTAGCTATATACCTAAGAGAAATGACAACCCATGTTTACACAAAAACTTGTACATGAATGTTCACAGCAGCATTATTCATAACTGCCAGAAGTGGAAATAACCCAACTGTCCATCAACTGATGAATGGATAAACAAAATGTAGTACCTACACAACGGAACATCATTCGGCAATAAAGAGAAATGACGTACACTGACACATGCTACAACATGAATGAACCCTGAACACATTGTGCTGAGTGAAAGAAGTCAGTCACAAAGACTACCTATTGTAGTATTGTACTTATATGAAAGATCTAAAATAGTCAATTTCATAGAGACATAAACTAGATTGGTGGTTGTCCAGAACTGCAGGAAGGAGGGTCTGGAAAGAAATGGGAGTTGACTGCTGAGGGGTCCAGGGTTAATTTTGAGGTGATGAAAATCTTCTGAAATTGTGTGATGGTTACAAAGCTCTGAATATACTAAAAACCATCAAACTATTCACTTTAAATGGATGAATTACATGGTACATGAATTATATCCCAATAAAGCTGCTATTGTTAAAAAAAGAAAAAGCCAGTGAAGGGTCACATCTTGAGAAGCCAAGTACAACATCAAGTCCTAGAGGGAAGTATGAGTCTGAGAACAGGAGTAAAGCCAAGAAGGCTGGAGCCATGTAGACACAGAAACAGAGCCATAGATGAGAAACTAAGTCTGGAGCAAATCAGGGAGGTTCTGGAGCAAGATCAAAGCAACAGCCCACTTTTATTGGGGACTGGTTGTCTGGTGTGTGGGTAGGTCAGCTCAACTCATAGATAATGACTTTCTCTATGTATTGGCAGCCTAGTTCTAGGGCTGTGGCTTCTTTCTTTCTCACTAACAATCTATATTGCAGACTCTCTACTCTTGCCTTATGAGAAGTGGGGGAGAAGCTGTCCTGTTTCTTCATAGACTACTAAAATATTATTTGGTAGCAATAGTACCAGAAGCAGTAGTAAGAATTTAATAGCCCGCATTGGGCAGTTACTATGTGCCAGACATAGTTCTAAAGTGCTTTACATCATTAACCCATTGAATTCCTCACAATAAGTCCATGGCATAAGTAATATCATTATCCTTATTTTAGAGATGATAAAATTGAGGCATAGGATAGTTAAGTATCTTGTCCTAGGTCAGATGTCTGGTGAGTGGAGAGTATGGTTTTTGGTCTTAGTTGGGATATCTTGATGAAGCCATTCATCCTCTGTCAAGGCATCACACTAGAATGAAGACAACTCTTGGTTGCCTAGTTCAGCACACAGGACCTTGAGCATAACTGCACTCCAGTAGGGCCAGGTTGGTGTGCAAGCCCACCTCTTCCCAAGGTCCCAGAACTCTTCCTTCCAATGATCAGTATGCCGTTTCCAGAGAATACCAGTTAGAACAAAGGAAAACAGAAATAGAACTGATCAAGTGGTCACTATGGTAATTTGTAGCCCCAGACCTAAGAGTAGGACAGAGAATCTCTCTAGAGCAATCATTAATCCAAACAAACAGACATTCACCAAATGACCTCTTACTTTATGGCAGGGACTGGGAATATAGGGAAGAGTAAGACAAAGGCTATGTTTTGGAGGAACTCCAGATCCATAAAGGCGTGGTTCCGTGCAATTACCTTCACATATTGGGGGTGGTCCTTCAAACTGTAGGTAAGTTCCAAGTTTGCAGGTCAGGATTTCATTCCCTACCAAGGTGAAGCCAGGGAGGCACCTGTAGCGTACGATGTCACCTGCCAAAGAGAGACCAATATAGGGGTTCCCTGGAGAAGTCTGGACAGAGCATCCCTTAGTAGTTCAACCCACTTTTAGGCAAGGCAATCAGTGATGGGTTCCATTATGTTCAGATTTAAACAACCACTCAACTCCACTCAAATGACCCAGAAAACTGCTGCCTACTTCTCACAGCTCAGCCTTGCTAAGCCTAAGAATGTTTCCACATTCCAGGAACTTTTTATAGTGTCTTGTGTGGACTTATTTCTCAAAAACATACTGACTTGAATCACAGAAGAAAACTGCCTTCCTGTCTCCTCTGTCTAGCTATGGCTAAAAGGAAGTATTGGTATTTTTGGTGCAGACTCTGTTGACAGAACATTACCCATCTTGCACTGGGCCTACTGTTTCTCGTGGACTGGAGGGAGAGATGAGCCTTGCTGGCCAGCCCCACCCCAACCCAGTCCCTCCTCAACTGCACAGTCCTTGCTGGTTTGGGAGAGGGTACCTATGTTGAATTCTTCATTCTCTGTGACGACTTCAGCGTTGGGGAGGATGGTGGGAGGAGGGCATTTGGTGAGTGGATAAGCTGAAAAGACAGAAGCAGACAAGCCGGTGTAAGAACACCATTCTTGGGGCAGGTAGCCATTTACTCGTTCAATCCCTCACCTTCTCCTTCCTCATTCATTCACATAGATCCTAGCGACTATTGATCTGTACACAGGGTAAGTTTAGCCAGGTACTGTTTTGCTTATCTGCTGTCATCTTTTTTTTTTTTTTTTTTCTGATGCGAAACCTAGGAGCCATATGGTAACACCAACAAAAAGGAGAGAGCATCTAAGAAGTCAGTGATGGTCACTAGCACTGAACGAAGGGGAGAGAAGCATTTCCTGAGCACCTATTATAAGTCAGGCACCTTCACACACTGTCACCTTTAACTCTCATGATGGCTGGTCCCCCTGTGAGGCGTTCTTACTCTATTTATGAGGCAGCTGAGATTCAGAAAGGTTCAGTTACTTCTCCATGGTCATACAGGAAGTAAGTGGCACAGGGGGCTTGAATCCAGGTCTGGCTGCTCTCAAATCCCATATTCTTTCCACTGCTCAGCATCTAAGTACTGTGTGTGGCTCATGTGAGTGCCCATTAAAGCCAGCTGGTTTCCCTTCTGACCTTTGGCCAAACATCTCTGGCTTCGGTGGACTTTCCAAATGGAAAACCATCCCTCTGGGCAGAGACTGGACTGTGTGTGCATGGTGTTACTGAGGCAGAGCCCAATATGGGCTCATAACTTGGCTTCCGTTTACTACATGGCATACAATTTGGTGCTATGCAAGTGTGAGCTGCTGTTGCCAGTGTTGCTGCTGTTATGATGACTTCCAAAGTCACCCCAAACCCCGCTATGTTTTTTAAAAAAGAACATTCTCTTTAAAAAATTACAAATGTAATACATGATTGGTAGAGAAAATATGAGATTTTCTATGAAAATAGTAGGAAGAAAATTAAAGTCCTCCACTGGTCATTCAGATAACCACTGTTAATCTTTTACTGTATAGTATATACTTTCTGCACATATATTTTTCTCTTACAACACTTGCAGCGTGTTGTGTACTTTGCATTGATCCTTGTGCACTCACTCTTGTATCGCAAGAATTTCCCTATGTAATTAAATTTCTTTAAAAATTTTTTTTCTAGAGAGAGTGCGAACAAGGGAGAGGGGCAGAGGGAGAGAGAGACGGAATCTTTAGCAGGCTCCGCATTTAGCAAGGAGCCTGACATGGGGCTTGATCCCATGACCCATGCATGGATCATGACCTGAACTGAAATCAAGAGTTGGATGCTCAACTGACTGAGCTACCCAGGCACCCTTGTAATTAAATTTCTTAAAAAGTGCTTGAAATGAGTTCATAGGATTTAGTTGTATGATTGACTAGAATTTATTTAATAGATGCTCTATTATTAACCATTTAGGTTTCCAAGGTTTTGCAATTTAAAATAAAACTGTGATAAACATCCTTCTATATATGCATCTTTTATGAATTTTTTTCTTTTTCTTTTCTTTCTTTTTTTTTTTTTTTAACTAGGAATGATTTCTGGATCATAGGGTAGTTGTATTTTTAACTTTCTGAGAAACCTCCATACTGTTTTTCACAGTGGTTGCACCAGTTTGCATTCCCACCGACGGTGTAAGAGGGTTCCCCTTTCTCCACATCCTCGCCAACACCTGTTGAACAACACCTGTGTTGTTAATTTTAGCCATTCTGACTGGCGTGAGGTGATATCTCACTATAGTTTTGATTTCTGTTTCCCTTATGATAAGTGATGTTGAGGATCTTTTCATGTGTCTCTTGGCCACCTGTATGTCTTCTTTGGAAAGATGTCTGTTCATGTCTTCTGCCCATTTTGAAACTGGATTATTTGTTTTTTAGGTGTTGAGTTTTCCAAGTTGTTTATACGTTTTTGGATCCAACAATTACACTACTAGGTATTTACTCAAAGTATACAAAAATATTAATTCAAAGGGATACATGCACCCCGATGTTTATGGCAGCATTATCAACAATAGCCAAATTATGGAAAGAGCCCCAATGTCCATTGACTGATGAACAGATAAAGAAGATGTGGTGTATATATACGATGGCATATTGCCCAACCATAAAAAGAATGGAATCTTGCCACTTGGAACTATGTGGATGGAGCTAAAGGGTATTATGTTAAGCGAAAGAAGTCAGAGAAAGATAAATACCATATTTCACTCATATGTGGAATTTAAGAAAAAAGACAAACATAGGGAGCAAACTGAGAGGCAAACCAAGAAACAGACTCTTAGCTATAGAGAACCAACCCATGGTTACCAGAGGAGAGGTAGGTGGGGGGTGGGGGACATGGGTTGAATAGGTGATGAGGATTAAGGAAGGCACTTGTTGTGATGAGCACCATGAGATGTAAGGAATTGTTGAATCTCTAAATTCTATACCTTAAACTAATATTATACTGTATATTAACTAATCGGAATTTAAATAAAAATTTGAGAAAAAGGAAAAAAAACCAGGAATGATTAAAGCGTATGACCTTTTTAAAGTATGAGCATCTCCTACTGAACATCAATAATCTATTCTTGGAAATCAGACGTTCCATGTAAAGATGCTAAGTAGGTGCCTAACTTCCAGAAAAAAAATCAGTAACAAGAAATCCTCACTTAAACACAGCCTGAGTGTTTAATATATTGTGGTTACTAGTTTGATTGGGGTAGATTTCCCATTATGTTAAAAAGAATTACACATTTCTGCTCAATGCAGAAAGCTGGTGGAATACTGAAAAACAAAAAAATGAAAATTCCCCAAGTCCCACCACCACCAGGCATAACCACCGTTAGCCTTTTGGTGCATGACCTTCGGTCTTTTACAGACAACCCCTCCTCCTCCCAGAGCACACACTACATCTACCATGTTATTGTTAAAGAACTCAAGGGCAGGGAGGACATTTGGACTCCTCTGTTTCACTTTGTCCTTACTTCCCTTGCTCCTTGGGGGTGAAGCCCTGATACAGCTTAATCAGATTCCAGTATAGGTTAACATGTTAACAGGTGGGGAGGGCTCATTGCTTTACGACAAGTGGTAGCCAGCTCAGCAACAGCCATTGTGGGTCACTGCATATTGTACCCTCTTATGGATTCTTTCTGGACATACTCTTTTCCATTCTATTGGGTGTGCTGGGCTGGCCTTTCATATGAAGCTTTTAAAGCCAAGTTAGTATATGAAGAGACATGTGGGCAGAGAGAGAAAATCCCAAGCAGGTGCCATGCTGTGAGCGCGGAGCCTGATGTGGGGCTCTATCCCATGAACTGTGAGATCATGACCTAAGCTGAAATCAAGAGTCGACGCTCAACCGACTGAGCCACACAGGTGCCCTGGATTGTTTCTAATTTATCAGTTTTAAGTCACAGTTCAAGGAATATCTTTATATACGTATCTTTACACAATTCCCGGAAATAGGATTGGTGGGTCCTAGATCATTATTAATTAGAAATCTTGGCTGTAAGTAACACAAATCAACTCAGGGTAAGAATACGTGAAAAACAAAAAGCCTCTCAGAGAGGAGAGAATGCGAATGTGGATTTGTATACAGGCTTCATAAAGGTGGAGGACAAGGAACTGGGGTCCACCAGGAACCCAGGAAACCTTCCCCACATGTCTTGGTCACTTTCTTTCCACAAATCAGAACTTTCTATTTCTCAGTCTACAAGGACAGGAGAAGACAGGCAATCCAGGCCACTTGGATTTATATCGTCCCTCTTCTGCAGATGAATCTAGAATTAGAAGCTCTTTGGTTCAACTTCAAGTTCCCGAGAGAGGACACCTGATTCCCTCTGCTGGAGTCAGGTCAGGGCCCACCTATGGTTCAAGCCACTGTGGCTGGGGTTGGTGGTGGACACGGAGTGGGGTAGAATATACAAACATAGTTGACAATTGCCCATGTGTGAGAGGCAGCTAAGGAGATCATTACGGGCTCTGCAGACAACCAAAAATGTTTGACTGTGGTTGATCACACTGTGTATAGCTTTTTGATATGCATTTTCACACTGCCCACCACCAAGGGAGCATCTTCCTGCAATCTTCCCATCAGGATTATCATTTTAAACATTATTACAGGTTATTCTCTAATATTAAGAGCCTACTTTTTCCATTTAATGCTTTTTGCTTTGAAGGCTACTCTTTGATTGCTATTGTTGTTTGTATTTGCCAAATACATCACTACCCATCCTTTTATGTTCAAACTGTCACTGTACCTTAGTAGTGTTCCCGGATGGAAAATATAGCTAAATTTTATTTAACCTAATCTAAGAGTCTTTGTGTTTTTCATAGGGAATTGGGCTTTGATAAATTTGTATTTGTCATAGTAACTGAACGATTTTATTTTATTGTTTAATTCTGCACTGTCTGTATCTTTGTTCCTATAGTTTCCATTGCTTTCCACCTTTTGTATATGAGCTATGTTTTGCTTACTTTTTTCTTTCAGTGATTTAAAAGTACTATAACCTATTTTCAACTTCTTAGTGACTAAAATATATACTCAGAACCCTGATTTTTCTAATTATCAAAGTTAGTAATTGAATAATATCTACTGATTCTACCCCCATGAGAGAAAAGGATATTTCCTTTCTCCTATACCTCTTCTAACTACTTGGGTATTTGTTAATATGAAATGATCTCTTAAAAATTTTAAAGAATTATTTGTATTCTGTTTGGAATCTATGTTTTCAATTATTATTGCTTAAATCTGTGGTTAGCTAGTTAGTGCTTCCATTTTAATCTTTCATACAACTTCTCTGAATTGAGTTATTGGTTCATTCCTCAGTGGATGGCTACATCCTTGAGGAACAATTCAAATTGAGATGTGGGGGGCAATGATTTTAAGCTCTTGGATGTCTGCAGATGACTGTCTCTTGCCTTCACATGTGACGTTCCCAAGTGTCTTCTTCCTTAAACATCTATAAAAATGCCTCTTTTATTTTCTGGAATTGAATGCCAAGAATAATTAGGCACAGGATTGTTGATTTTGGCTCCTTGTAATTAACTTTCCCAGCCTGGATTCTGGTAGATTTCTTCTACCCTTCAGCCTTGAGATTTGAAAAACTTGCCAGGCTGGTTTTGATTTTTCCTGGTGTGTAGTGAGCTCTTTTGTTCTATACACACAGTTTTTCCCTCATCTCAGAAGAGTTTTATTTTATTATTTCTATTCCATCTGGCTCTTTTTGTCATAGATACTTTTTAATCAGTATGTTCTTTGTTTACTGGATCTATTTGCCATTCTCTCCTCTATAATTTTCAAATATTTGCTCACTTTCTTCTTTGTGTTGGGCTTTTATTCCACATCTCCGAACTGTTTTTCTGCACTGTTGATTCTGCTCTTTGTTGATTCTTATGCCAATTTAATTGTGCTGCTACATTTGTTTTAAAAATTTTTTTTTATTATCTAGCTCCCCTTGCAAATAAAAATTTTAATTTGAAACTATCACAAAGGTATAAGAAAAGTTGGCAGCATCGTACAAAAAACATTTTTCATGAACCAGAAGAAAATGACCGACATTATGCTCCATAACCACAGAATATTTTAGTGTGCATTTCCAACAAACAAGCACATTACCCTGAAAAACCACATACAAGCACTAAAAGCAGGAAATTACCTCTGATATGGTACTTCCAACTAGTCACCATGTCCACTAGTGTTTTACCACTTGCCCTAGTAAAATCCTTAATAGCAAAATGATCCAGTTCAGAATCATACACTGTATTTCGTTGTCATGTCCTTTTAGTCTGGAAGAGTCCCAAAGTCTTTCCTTGACCTTCATGGCTTTTACACTTTTGAAGATTCTATGGCAGTTAATTGCTAGTCTGTAATACTATTTTACATTACCCTCACTTTACGTTTGACACATTCCTCATAGCTGGATTCAAGTTGTGCATCTTTATGGGACTATCACAGAGGGGATGCTGGGTTCTTCTCTTTGTACCCAGTCTGGTGGGGTATGATTTCAGTTTGTCCTGTTATTCATGATGCTCACCTGGATCACTTAATTAAGGTGCTGTCCTCCAGGCTTCTCCACTCTAAAGCTGTTCTTTTTTCCCTTTGTGATTATCGCGTGAGGAGATAGTTTGAAGGTATGGAAATACTCTGTTCCTCATAATATTTAATTAACTGTTTAACTAACTTATACCTGTTTGGATATACATGGTGTCCTGGTTTATTCAATCAGCTACAGTTTGTTACCAATATTAATTCCTTGGATGCTCAAATTATCCCCATTATGGTCACTGGGAGCCCCTTCAAGCCCGTGTCTATGTCCCTCTGTCACGTCTGCATCATTCCTTGAGTAGTTCCTTGCTTTCTGCCATAAAATGTTCCAGGCTCATCTTGTACTTTCTCTGCCTCAGTCCTGGAGTCAGCATTTCTTTAAGGTGTTTTGGTCCATTCAAGTGAAAATGCTATTGGAAACCAGTAACTGGAGCTAGATGTGTTCATTGCTATTGGGGAGTCATTACTTCAAAGCTCTTTCAGTGGAAAGAGTTAAGGGATGTATGTACGTGTACACACCCACATTCACACCCTCATTTCCTTCTATATCTGTATGTACATATTGAAAACCATAGCTCACATTGATACCTCCAATTCCAACCCAATTCCCTGGGTATATTCCAGTTTTTGTTCTTTCCATATTTCTAACCCTCTTCTCTTTGAGTGAGACACCTGTTGTCCTTGATATATTCACTTATTTGATCAGTCACCTGTAGGGAACTGAGTTCCCATCTCTCCTGCCACAGCCCCCTTACGTGAATACCCTACTCACTGCATCCCCCACCCCAGACTCTGATGGGTCCTCAGTGTGGATACCCTCCTCATTCTGCTGGGGCTCCTACCCCACATGGATGTTCCTTCCATTTGCTCAGAGCCTGGACACCCAGCCCTGTCCCTGGGCAGCGTGGACTCCCTCTCCCCTCTGACACCCCAGCCTGGCTCACGCCCTGAAGGCATGGATGTCATTTTGCTTCGTCCCATTTAACAGCTTTAGGACTGAATTGTTCAGGAAGGGAAGACATTTAGCTCCCCTTTTATTTATCTCTTATTTGGAGATCTCTTATTTGGAGTCCATATTGTCTAGACTTCTATGC
The DNA here is from genome assembly GCF_027475565.1 of Acinonyx jubatus. NCBI lineage: Eukaryota > Metazoa > Chordata > Mammalia > Carnivora > Felidae > Acinonyx > Acinonyx jubatus. The sequence continues at coordinate 25,207,465 of NC_069381.1, forward strand.
TTTCCAAAATTTACTTCTATTTCCTAAACTATATGTTTTCAAGGGCATTTTTCTCTGCAATTCAAATCCTATTTTCTCATTAAAAAATACTGCAGAATCTCGTTCATAGGTCTCTTTAAAGTACTTGTCTTTTATACTTATTAGTCCTTATATGGGAAGGAATTTATTTAGAGCTAATATTTGCCTACAGAAAGGCAGACATTCTTTCCCCCACACCAGTCCTGCTCCCCAATCTCCATGTCTACCTCCCTCTTTTTCTTTAGTTCTTGTCTCAGATATCGCCTCTCAACAGGTTTTCCACAATTATTCTACATGAAGCAGAGTTCCCCACCTTTCATTTGCTATCTTATTTGTTTCCTTCATAGCAACTTATTACAAATTGCAAAGATTTTATTTGTCTGCTTATTGGTTTGTTATCTCTGTCTCCTTGGAGGAAGAAAGCTCTATGGGGAGCAGGCATTTCACAGAGCAGGAAGCATGAATAGTCAATGAAGATATGAAAGGATGCTCACCTCATCATTAACATAAGAGTGAAATGCTATTTCATGAATCCACCAGATTGGCAAAAATTTTTAAATCTGATAAAACCCAGTGTTTGCAAGATGGAGCCAGGAATAAAGTCAAGCTTTCCTGATTTCCAGTTCAAATATATGTAATGCTCTGCAAACTGTAACATGGAGGATTATTCTATAGATGGACATAAGCCCACAGAGAACTTTCTATAAGTTTTTCTCTGCTATATCCACTATAACAAAAATGAGGAAGTATCCGGGTCCGCAACTTGGGGCTCTCAGAAGAAAACTGGCTGCCAATAAGGACAAACCTACCCTGAATTGTTCATGCTCCTCCTGCTTGAATTCTCCATGACTTCACTTGTGCACAGCACTTCCTGTGAGGTCAACAGAAGCCCTGGATTCCAGCGGAGTGGGACAGCCCTCTAGAGGGTGCCAAGGGAAAAGCTGGGGCACAAGTAAGTGGAAAACCCAGCCAGTGAGTGGATGTGAACCAGCTGGGTGAGAAGCCTCATCCTGCTGCCTCTAAGCTTGGATTTGGCACCAAGGGTCAGCATCATGTGCCTCTCTGCCCTAGAGTGTGTGTGAAGGAGGAAAACTTACAAGTATGGAGCCCTGTGCTGGGAGATTTCACATAGGTGAATACATGGAAGTCTTATAACTCCAAGGACACTGAGGCTGAGAAGCTATGTAACTCATTCAGAATCACACAATTGTGAATAGTGGAGCCAGGGGTCAAGTGCAGCCCTGATTCAAGAGCGTAGTGCCCCTCTTTCACACCAGGCTTCCATACTGACCAGAGAAGGCTATGGCGAAGATCCCACCCATAGCTGCATCACGGTGGAACTTGAGCAGGACCTGGTTGGATGAGCTGTGCACTGTTTTCTTGGCCAGGCTTCGGCTGAAGACTCCAAGTTGTGGAGCTGTCTGCTGAGGCCCATCCCTGCACATAGGAAAGAAGGTGCTGGCATGTCATGAGTTACCACGGCTGCCTGCTCCACCCGGTTCCATCAGTGGCCCTCAAAGAGACCTGGAGTGGGAGGCTGTGACTCTTCTTGTGCTTGACACTGTCTTTCTCCAATGTCCTGTAGACCTCCCTCTAATCTCTCCCAACTCAGTCTGCTGACAAAGCTGATAGAGCCAGCTAGGCTCACACTGACTCCTCATTCACCTGATTCTTCACCAGCCCAGCCTCCATAATGGGCTTGGGGGCAACAGTCTCACCCAAGAAGCCACTGGAGCCACTGGGCAGGGATGCAGGTCTTATCACAGATTCTCTGAGACTGAACAGCAGTAGGATGGGGCTGAGGAAGAGCTGCAGGAAGCTCATGTTACTATCCATGCCAGCCCCACTTCCTTGTCCCCAAGCAGAGATATCCCCAGTTGTCCTTCTAGGCAAAGGATTCCTTCCCTGGAAATGTATCTAGTCCCTCCTATCTGTTCTTAGCCATAGCCTGGAAAGGAAACTGGAAATTAATCCAGGGCAGTCTGATTATGGTTATCCAGCCCTGGGAATTTGGGCAAGAGAATCCCATGATCCCCTGCTGATTCCCAGAATGGCAGTAACTCCCAAACAAAAGAATTTTTAAATTATATATTTGTCCAAAGATCCGGTGGTTTGGAAAGGACTGTCTAGGAGACTACACTTATTGATTAATAATTCATTTTCCCATTTTAATATTCATTCAAGATATTCTAACTCTCACTCAGTGTGGAATCGTCAATTTGGTAACCAGTAAGCCACACGTGGCTGTTTATATTTAATTAAAATTAAATAAAGTTTAAAAGTCAGTTCCTCAGTCACTCTAGTCACATTCAAGTACTCAGTGGTCACCTGTAGCTGGTGGCTATGGTACTGGACAGCACAGATACAGAATGTTTCCATTACTGCTGAATGTTGTGTTGGACAATACTGGCTCAGCAGGAGATGATCAGTGGGACTTCACAGAATTCTACCCCCAAACTGTCGCTAGTCTGGGTAGCTTATGTTAGGTAAATGTAGGATTTTGGTTTGGACTCTGGAAAAACTGAGAAAAGTTTGTGTAGCTATGACCATTCCTATTCACACACCCACCCACTTGTCCTCTGACCCCGAGGTGGGACTCCAGGTTGGAAATCACTGCCCTGCCATTCCTCTCCCTTCCAGGAGTCACAAAAGGTAATTTGAAGCTGAGCCCTCATTAACTACGTTTATTTGAAAGCCAGGAGGTGGACGACCACTTAAAACCATGCAGCTCTTGGTTTTCTAAACAAAGAAATGAGTAACCCCAGTTTAGAGCCCAATTAAAACCCCTTTCTAATTGGCTGTCGACATGGCAGCTGGCCCTACCAGACAGTGATGAAGTCTCCAGAGGGTTCTGTCTGCAGCAGGCTGAGGTTGAGGCGGACGCCATGACCAATGGGCACGGTGATCAGCCAGACACAGTCCTGGGAGCTGGAGTATGGACTGGGGAAGCCCGGGGAGTACACAGTGCCATTGGAAGAGGTGATGTTCCCACCACAGGGGACTGCCAGGGAAGGGACACAAACACAGATGAGTGTGGGAGATCACCCCCCACCTGAAAATTCAGATGACTTCCTTACAAAGTGTAGGCACCCAGCACAAATTATCCTGCTCAGGGAGGTCAGGAGTCATGGGGAGAGGTGATGGGGCTGCAGATGACCATGTGTGGTTTTCCCTATTGGTCCTAGCACACCACTCCTCATCTGGCCCCTGACCTTCAGAGCACATGCCTCTGGGGGCCAGCCTCAGCCCCTGGCCTCTCTCTTCTTCTTGTGGATGAGACCAGCCCAGAAGGAAGGACCCGCTGGAGCTCTCCCCTCTCCCTTCCTAGGAATGGAGAGGAGGAAAGAATTCAGAGTCAGGGCTGTAGTTCTTTTGCTGGGATGAACTAGGAAATTATGGGAGTATTCCTCTCTCTCTCTTTATTTGCTTCAAGATTCTTAGAGTGGTACATTTGGTCTTGACCTAAGAGATGAGGATTCTTGTAGTGAAGACCAAAGTTGGGTTCAAATCATGGCTAAACCATTTATTGGCTGGATGGCCCTAGACATTAGTCTAGACTCTTTCGTCACCTGTGAAATGGGAATAAGGGTATCCCCATGTAGGACTGTGGTGGTGGTTCCATAAACTGAGGCAAGTAAAATATCCAGCTTGGTACTCAGATCACAGAGAAGGCATTTGCTGCATAGATATGATCTTCTACCCCTATTTTCCTATCCCTTGAAAGTAACACCCAATTTTAGGTTCACTCCGATGTAGGCTTTGGGTAAGGGGATGAAGAGGCCATGAAGTCTCCATAATGTTCTGATTCAGTCACCAGGGAGGAGAAAAAAAGGCAAAAAACGAAACATACATACAAACACCCCCTGGTCCAGACTAATGAGTACATGTGGCTGGCATGAGGCAACAAGCAGACATCTGGATGGGGGCAGACCAAAGCGAAGAGAAAGAATCCCAATGCCTCTAGGCAGAAGATACGGTTCCTGTGAATGCACATGCATCCTGAAAGGGGTATGCATGGACACATGCCCTTTCCTACACATACTGGACATCCACTCAGTGTCAGTGTCAGGCGCAGCCTGGGGAAATGAAGGGGAGCAAGGATACCATGGCACCTGGTTTTGCTCTGTAGCACTCACAGCCCACTGGGATACAGCTAAGTAGATTGGTGTTTACAGCATAGGGTGGAACACGCTGTCAACACGGAATGCCACGGGAACAACTGGAGGACCCCTCCTCTGGTCTTGTGAGGGTGGGCAAGGATTCTTGGTATTATTTCCATTTAGACTCAGACCTGAGGGATGACAAGGCTAAGTAGACAAGGCAAGAGAGGAGAGTGATGTTCTATGAGGGAGGGACAGCATGTACTAAGAACCAGAGGCAAGAGAACAGGGCACACTGGGATGACTGCAAGTATTTCAGCTTCAGACATAAAATCTGCGAGTGTGGAGAATCCTGGGGGGTATGCAGGGACCAGGCCCTGAGGGACATGGTGCGCTACCTAAAAGAGTTTGGAATTTACCCCAAGAGAGATGAGGATGCCTTGCTGGCTTCTGAGCAGGGGAGTGTCTGGAGTATGTTGATGGTTTTGAAAATGCACACTGGCTACACTCGGAAAAATGGATTGAGGAGGGCAAGACTGAAGGCTGGGAGACCAGTGAGGAGCCTCATCAAAGTGGTGGCCTGGATTAAGGCAGAGGCAGTAGATAGAGAGAAGTGGATGCATTTGAAAGGTAATCAGGATGTAGAATTATCAAGACTTGATGAATAAGTCAGATGGGGGAGAGGGAGGGGCCCAAATAAGGGCCAAGTAACCAGGTGACTAAAGGTGCCCTTCATTAGATGGATTTCCATTGAATGACAGAAAAACGATGCCTTTAATTTCTAATATATTAGGATTTAGGTGCCTCTGGATAAGTGAAGCTCTTTAAAAAGTTTTTGGATATACAAGTGTAGATCTCAGGAAAGAGATAAAGATTACAGAGTCTTCTCTTCTGATGGGTTGGGTTTCCCAAGGGTTGAGTAGGTATTCCCTTGGCTGTGGCCCACATTTCCTCCAGGTCCTCCCAAGGTTGGCCCAGAGGTCTGTGCCTAGGACTCTTTGCCCAGACAGGCTGGGTCCTTTCCATATGAAAACAGGATGGACAAATTTTTCCTGGACTCCCCAGCATGGGTGCTTCCATGGGGCATGGGAGTACTCTGATCAGTCTCCTTAGGAGGAGTCACTAGGGATGAGGAGGGACATACCTTCACACCTGGGTAGGGGGTGGTCCCAATTCCGGTTGGTGCCATGTTGACATGTGAGGACGGGGTGGCCCATCAGTTGATATCCTGGCAGGCACTCGAAGGTCACTGATTGTCCAACATTGTAGCCAGCTCCCCTCACAATGCCATTGGCAAAGGGCTCTGGGTCTGGGCACTCTTGAAGTTCATAGGCTGGAAAAGATCAGGAGAGAAGGTTACTTTATTCTCTTTGGACATTTTCCCCTCAACCAGAATATAGGAGCAGCAGAAAGTAAGCATAATGGTGAAGCACCAAGACTTGGACTCCGATGGACCTTTGTCATTTACTAGTTGTTGGCTTTGGGTAAGACGTTTAATTTTTCTCTGCCTCTGTTTTCCTATTTAGAAAATGGTTATTGTGAGGATTAAGTGGGATATTATATGCATAGCTCTGTGTACAGTATGGCACATAGTAAGAGCTAAATAAATGTTATCTGTTATTACTGTCTCCATGGGAGAAAAAGGTTTAGGGAAGACAATGCTAGGTTGAACCCTTATTCATTGAGTACCTGCTTGGGGCCAGGCATTGACCTTGGTTCTTTCATGTGGATCATCTCATTTAATCCTGACAACCATGTTCTAGATCACAAACAAAGGAAGCAGTCAGGGGAGGACTTGAGTGGGGTCTTTCTGACTCTGAGAGACTAGAACCTTTCAAGATGGAGGGAACTTGGCAGGAGTAAGTCAATCTTGTGACTAGAAGAAAAGCTTGTCAGAGGGAATTGTTAGATAAAAAGGAATATGTGTGACTGTAATACAAAAAAGTCCCTCCAAAGAGCAAGAAAGCGACTTCCTTGAGAATAGGTGAGTCCAACTCAAAAGGAGATACCTTGATGGAAGTACTGGAGGCCTGTCCCAACAGGGAGGGGTTGCAGAGGGGTTTACTGAGCATGTGCACAGAGCATAGACTCTGATTAATTGGATCCACAGGAAAAAGAACAGCTGTTGTGTCCGGAATCAGGCCCACCCTACACAGGAAACTGGCAGTGGGGTAGACAGAGCTTTCCACAGTGGAAATTCTCAGTGGGAGTTGAGATCAAATGAATGCTCCATGGAAGTGGATGAATTCATTACATGTAATAACAACATAAATAACAATGATCACGAAGCTGACATTTTCAGAGCCCTCCTTCTGGGATGGTGACTATGTTGTGTATTTCCAGTCAACATCTTCCTGAGGGAGGCCTCGGTGGGAGGAACCGGGCAGGTTTCACTGGGAAATCATTGAGGTAATTGCCTGTGTCAAAAAATGGAGCGGCTGTGGTGGGAGGGGGTGGCTGGTCAGCCAAAGAAGACACGTGGCCCTGGCAGTAGCAAGGGGTACTGGGCAATTTGGCAAATGAAGGTTAGTAGAAGCAGGGAGCCTGTTGCCCAGTGAGGTGACTGAATGAATGGACTGGGTCTCTATAGAAAAGCCTCAGCGGGAACTTGTGGACCCAGCAATGGTGAGGAGCCAGAAGAGAGTGGCTTCACATCAGAAGCTAGGAGCAGCCAGAGGGAGAGTCTCTTATAGGAACTTTCTCACGTGGAAGGAGCTGGGCTTTTCAGAAAGAGAGACACTTACATGAGAGTACTTGGACTGCTTTCAAAAATCTCAGAGGCTGTTCTAGCAGAAGAAGCTTCAAAGAGAGAGGTTGGGCCTATAGGCAGAAATGAACCCAAAGAGTGATTAGCTCTCCTAAAGAAGCACTCCTCAGGGAGAGCAGCTGGGTTTTCCCCACAGGGAGACACTATGGTGGGAACAGATACAGTTTTTAAAACAACTTTTTAAAGTTTATTTATTTTGAGAGACAGGGAGGGAGCGCACATGGGAGGGGCAGAGAAAGAGGGAGACACAGAATCCGAAGCAGGCTCCAGGCTCTGAGCTGTCGGCACAGAGCCCGACATGGGGTTGGGGGGGGGGGAGGGAGGGGCTTGAACTCCTGAGCCATGAGATCATGACCTGAGCTGAAGTCGGACACTTAGCTGACTGAGCCACCCAGGCGCCCCAAGAAGTTTTAATGAAATAAGCTTAGCTTGTCACACTGAGAGACCCAGTAAGAGTGGCTTATGCTGTTAGTAAAAATTTTATGGGAATATTACCTGAGAGGAGAAAGGAAAACTCTAGCCTAGGAAGTTCAGAGTATCTAACAGAAGGAATTTTGAGAAAGAGTAAGGAGTTGGATTTCTTCAAAGAAAGTCGTGGGACCACAAAGACCGGGGCCTGCTTGACAGAATGCCTCTCAGTGGGGACAGATGGCTCTTTTAGAAACAGGTCTTTTCATAAAGGAAAAACCTGGGGTAAGTGGTCAGAGACTGTGTACAAGGTACAGCTCCATGGGGCTAAGGAGGGCGTAGGTGGAGAATGTGGGCCCTATTTGGGCCTGTCATAAATTAGGAGGCCTTGGTGGGAGGACCTGGGTCTCTGGCACTAGAGACAACCCAGTCTGAGTGGTTGGGGCCATCACAAACGAGAAGCCTAAAGAAAGTCGAGGTCAAATCTGAAGGGAAGCAGCTGCTCTGACACTAACAGTGGGCCTTGTTAAGTCTAGTCATAAGAGGAGGCATCGTTAGGTCTGTGGGGCTTAGGCAGGCACTGAGGGAGTAGCTGGGCCTGTGACCTGAGGGAAGCCTCAAGAGGAACATCCACCAAGTCATGAAGGTAAAATGGGAGGAGGTAGGCCCACCATCTTTGGGCCTCTCACACGGTTGGAGCCACTCCTGGTGGAGGTGTTGGGCCTCTGAATGCATACTTAGAACCCCCCTGCCCTATGCCTTGCTTCCCCCCAACAAGGGGAAATCCTCAGTGGACTGGGCTTCTGAACACACAAAGCTCCAGTGTGAGTGATGCATACACCACAAGAGGGCTGCTGGCCACGTGTTGGCCTGTGTCTCAGAAGCTCAGGTGGGAGTGAGAGGGACTGAGCTTGAGACCAGGGCTCTGTGGAAGTAGTAGGTCTCTTCTACGGGGAGACATCAATGAAGTCGGAGGGACTCAGGGGCACAACTTTTATAGGGGCAAGTGGGCTTATCACATGGGGAACTCAGTGAGTGTCTGGTGCCATCATGTGGACCCAGTGGGCAGGGCTATGTCTGTCACAGGGGTGAAGGCACAACGTGTGTGGCAGGCCCCAGGGGAGCCGTCCCTGTCACAATGGTAGTGTCATCAATACTTGCATTTATCCAACAGGAGAAGCCTCAGGGAGAGCACTTGGGCCTGTCAGAGGTGTTATGGGTTGAATTGTGCCCCCTGCCCAAATTCCTATGTTGAAGTCCTAACCTCTAACACCTCAGAACGCGACCTTATTTGGAGAGAGGGTCTTTGCCTATCTTTACCCAAATTAAAATGAGGTCATTAGGGTGGGCTCTAGTCCAATATAACTGATGTCCTTATACAACAGGGAAATTTGGAGACATATAGGGATGTGAAGCCAGAGATGGGGGTGATATTTTTACAAGCCAAGGAATTCCAGATTGCCAGCAAACCACCAGAGGCGAGGACAGAGGCCTGGAACAGATTCGCCCTCACAGCCCTCAGAAGGAATCAATCCTGCAGACACCTTGATCTCGGGACTTGTCAGTCTCCAGAGCTGTGAGGGAATAAGTGTCTGTTGTTGAAGTCCCCCACTCCTACCTCCCAGTCTGTGGTACTTTGTTACAGCAGCCCTGGCAAACGAAGACACAGGGGAAACCTGAGAGAGGCACGCGTGTGTCCCAGAGGGTAGCGCTGATCATGTGACAGAATGTGGCCGTCTGATGTGTCATGACCCATTTGACAGCTCACGCCCCCACTGAAGCCGTGTGCCCTTGACAGGTACATGTGCTCTTGGTTAGGGCCAGCCTCTGTGATGAGCTCACACACGGCTTCCTGGGGTGGGGCAGCTTTCCTCCTACCAAGGAGGCCAGCACTCTCTGGGTGAGAAACACAGCATCTCCCTGCCACTTCATGGGTGTGAGAAGCCCAGCTCCTCCTCCCGAGGTGTCCCAGGTGGTGGCAAGCCCAGCCACACTCCCTGGCGTTCCTTCTAAGGAGGCAGTGCCTGTGTAACCGGCCCAACTGTGCCCACCTTGTAGAATACCCCTTTCCCTAAATGACAAGCCTGAATCCATGGTCAGTATTCATCTCTGACAAGGGATGAAAAAGTCTAATATCAGAGTGTTATGTATATAGACCATTCTATATATTTATATAGGAAACACAACCAAAGAACTCACGAAACATTACATATTTTCACAGGTACATATAACATATGTTATACGTTTCCATGTCAACACATGGAAAAAGATCCAGAAAGATCATATTAAAACAACAGTGATTACTTCTGGGGAATGGGCCTGGAGTTGGAGGCTGTAGACAAGGAAGGCCTGGCCTTACCCATAAGGCTTTAATTTCCTCCTTCCTTCCTTTCATCCTTCCTCCCTCCCTCTCTTTCTTTTTAACAAGGTGAGTGTGTTTGTGAACTGCTTATATAATTAAAAAATCAACTTTAAAAAAGAAAACTGCAAAACAGCACTTATAGTATGATACAATTTTGGATATAATATAATGATATAGTTACATCAATATATGTACAGAAAAAAATGGGGCTTTCGTTGGTATCTCTGCATGGTGGGGTTGGAGATGCGATTATGGGAGAATTTTGTCCTTCAGTGATGTACTCACAAAAACATCTGTAATGTTTTAATTTTTTTATAAGCATGTATAAGATTGGAACAAAGTCCAAAATTATGAAAAAAAAGTCAAAAGAATCTGGAAAAAGAGGTTAGAACAAATCGTTCATCCAGTCGCACTAGGGCAGCATCTGAGGGACAAGTTGGGCCCATCTAGGGCTGCTGTGTATAGCTACACAGATTGAGCGCAGTCCGCACAGCCACAGGTAAGGGCCCCTCACTCAGGAAAGCCTGGGTTGGAGAGGAGGGGGCTTGTTCCAGGAAAAGCATACCAAGGAGGGGTGGGGCCTATAACAGGATTTCACCTCGGCAAGGTAGAGCCCCAGTGAGCATGGTCAGGAAACCCTCAGTGGGAGTCAACGGGCTTGTCTCATTGTGAAGGCTCGGTGGGCGCTCCAGGGTTGTTACCAGAATCCTCTGTCATGTGATAGGAGCTTTGCTGAGGCAATTGGGCTTGACACACAGGAGAGGACCCAGAGGGACTAAGTAAGCCTACCAAGGCTGAGGGGAAGTGGCTGGCTGGACGTTCAGGGATGCCCGATGGGAAAGCTCAGGGAAAACTGTCGGCCATTGGGCCTGTAGCCCTGGAAGAGGCTTGCCAAAGGAGATTAGATATCTTCATGGGGCCACAGAGACATGCCACCAAAAGGAAGCCTTCATAGATAGGCCTGCCCCCCCCCCCCCACCCCTTAGCCCTTCTTGTGTTCTTTTTTTCCCCTACGTGGAAGGCTGGGAAGATGGTGGCTATGGGTAAGAGAAGGGGTTGGACAGGAGCAAACGGGCACTCCCTGTCTTTACCTTGATACTCCAGCTTGAATCCTGGCCGGTTCTGGGAGTGGTCGCTGTGGAAATACACAGTGGTCTCGTGGGACGTGGAGAGCAGGGAGCCTGGAAGCTCGCTTCCACTGAATCTGCCCATCATGCGGCTGGTCTCGTAGGGGCCATTCCGGATTTCTATGAAGTCGTGGTTGGGCTCAGTGGAGAAGTTCAGGAACTGGATGTGAGCTCCTGGGAGCAAGACAGAGGCAGACAGTGTCCAAAGCAATAGAGTCCTGCTTCAAACATTCGGCCTCATGGAAGCTTGTCCTGCCAGACCTCATGCATCTCTACTACCGGCTTCCCACCCAACCAAGATTCCCAGAACACAACTCTGGGAGTTATTGTCCATTCCAGTCTTTTGTCTTGAGGCAGGATTCAACTTAAAAATATATTATTCACTCAGAATAAAGGGCACTGGTCATTCCAGAGCTCTATCCCTAGTCCATTTTATTGAAAACAAAGCTCAGGGCTAATATTGGACTTGTGGTTCATAAGCCTACTATTAGTATAAAGATAGCTTTGCTAAAATAAACTTTTTACTTAAAAATGCCACCACTTAAAAATAACTATATCCAATCAAAAGACATGAACTCCATCATACTGATATCTTCTCGAACACTTAGGATAATTCAGAAATTAGAAGAATACATTATCAGTGAAGTTTATACCCAGGGATCTTACTGGATTAATCAAGATCTCCTAACCACTTGACAGGTTGAATGGATCTAATTAAGCGCTTGACTTACATATTAATATACTCTGCAGAATGGAGGTGGGAAGATTGACATTTGTTTACTGGTGAGATTTCTCAAAATTAGATTACCATTAAAAATGATATTGAAGACATATATTTAGTAAGCAAATAGGAAAATGTCCACTATGTTAATTGTGAAAATCGGACTGCAAAGTAGCACGCATTATGTAATTCTAATTTTGGTATTAAAAAACTGGAAGAATGTTCACTGATTCACTAATAATATTTACTGAGCATCTGCCATACATCAGGGCTGCACTAGGCACTGCACAGGGATAAACAAGAACTACCAGGTCCTTGTCTTCACAGCGGTTACATTCTAATGGCGAGGAATAAGTTGTCAGCGATTATCTCTGCATGGTGGGGTTACAGATGGATTCTAATCCTTAAAATGTTCTTTTCTGTACTTTCTAAGTTTTGTAGAATGGACACACATACGTGATTTTTTTTTTTTGCGTCCAATTATTTAAATAGAATAAAGACTTGACTTATAACATTGAGGACCCTTCATGTCTCCTGCTCTCTCCCATTCTCTTTCTTCCCTTAATAGAAGGCCACTCTCATGAATTGGAAAGATATCTTTCAGTTCATGTTTTTAGATTCTTAAATATATGTCTGATTTATTTGTCTTGAACATTTACATAAGTGTTGTTATACTGTACATATAGTTTTGTAAACTTTTTTTGCTCAATATTGTGTTTTTCAAGGTCTATCCTTGTTGATATATAAAGTTCATTGGTTTTAACTACATATTAATTAATTCCACTTTATGAATTATCCAACTACATTATTCACTGCTCTAATAATGCACATGCAGATTGTTTTCAAAATATGGAGTTTGACAATGATCACTTTTGGACATGTCGTCTGCAGCCCATCCATCATCCCAACATTGTGGGCAGCATGTCCATTGAAGGGGCTCTTTAAGGATTCCAGGATTTCTGAATTGAATGGGCTTGGAAAGAACTGGGCATGACCACTGCCATCTAGTGGTAGAAGCTTGTAAATTCAGAGGCTCTTTACACAATGAAACCAGGTGCCATATTAGGGTGGGCGCTGGAGTCCAACTTTCACTTGAAAGCAAGGTCTTCTGTGATTGGACCCTGCAGGGGGCTTATAAGCAGAGGCCGAATAAGCACCCAGGCCTTTGAGATAGAGAGCTCTGGTGGCTGAACATCAGGACTTACAGAGAACAATGACGTACCTCTCATTTAAACTTCCATTTTCCTTTGGATGCTGCACTCCCTCCATCCTTCTATCATCTGAGATTCTCGTGGCCCATGTCTGGATGCAGAGCTATAAGGTCTCCTAGCTCCTCTTCCCCCATTGTCTAAAATCTGGAGTTTCCCAAGGCTGCTTAAGTCCTCACCGTTTTGTACCCTGATCACCCGTCCCCAGGTTCCTCCAGAAGATGGTTCTAAATACAAGACTCCATCCTCTGAAGGTTCACCAACCTCTTTCCTCCTCTGAGAACAGATTTGAAGTAGGTCAACTGGATCCCTTTCTCCTGAAAGCCCCTTCTCCATCATAAGACCTACTCTAGGCTGAATAGTAAAGGACGCAAAGAGGTGGCCTTGATTCCTGAGGTCACAGAGTGGGAGAGCGCAGGCCGATGCAGGAGCAATCCCCTCAGGACATTTTGTCCCCTAGGAGTAGGGCAGTGACTCAGGCAAGATGATCCATTAGTTCCACGTCAACACAAATCATTTACCTCTCCAACAGAGATGTTGGGGTTAAATTATATTCCCAGTCAGGAATGAATCATCAGCAATTAAATTTTGTACCCAGGACCGATGTCCTCCACACCCCGTCAACCCCCGTGCCTGGCATACTCCATCTCCACACACACACAAAATCTCCCAATCTTTAAGACCAGCCAGAATGTGCGTATAAAGAATGCAAACTCTATATCATATTGACCTTGGCTGTATAATTTAATTAGGATGAGAAATGGGATATTGAAGTTAAAAGCACAACTTGAGGTCCAGTCTCTGTAAAAGATTTTTTTCTTTGTCAACCATCCCTGAGTAATTTCTCATTCCACAGTCCTGAATTTCAGCTTACTACTCAAATAATAATGATAATGGCCATCCCTAAGATTATTTTCTCTATGTTTTATGTGCCCAAAGTGTTCATTTCTACCATTCTTAACTGATGTTCACAATCGTATGAGAGGTCAAACAGATGAGGAAATAGAGAGGCAGAGTGCTATACTGTCTTGGCCAAGGTTATGCTGAACGGTTGCAGGGAATGGTTACTTTACGCACTGGGGCCTGGGCATGGAGACTTACCAAAGCCCACAGGCAGCGCTATTTTCCAAGAGCAGTCCATGTTGCTGGGGTAGTTGCCTGGGAAGCCAGGGCTCAGGATCACCCCTTCCATCTCTTCCACTGCCCCCCCACACTGTGCTGTGACAATGAGACCAGATAGAAGGTTAGGACAGCATGGAGGAGAATATGGGGCCATGTCAGTGTTTGGATGTTCCCTTAGAGCAGCAGCTTTTTTAACCATTCCCAAGTCATAAATGCCTTTGAGAATCCAAAGGAATCTACGGGTTATCTCTTTACACAGTGCAGACTTGGGCAAAACTGAGAACATGTGTAAGTGCAGAAAGGGTGGCTCAGCATCCCGGCACCGCCCAATGGTCCACAAACCCAAATTATGACTTTTGACCTTGAGCATGCCCTTCGCAGGTCAGTTCCCTTAGTAAGGTCATGCAGCAAAAGCGGTCTGCTCCAAGAGCAGTGTGACCATTTCTTACACTATGCCTCAAATCTCCCTCTATCATTGTCCAATCAACTCTCCCAAGACTGAAGAGGAAGGAGGAAGGAAGGGGACTAGCATGCACTGAGTCCCCACTCTGTGCCAGGCACCATGCCAAACTCTTTACAAATATACATTCCATGGGGTTGGGTGGCCCTACTAGGTGCCCACCCTCAGACTCTGCCCTCTGCCCTCAACCAAAGTGATTGTGATTAGCATTCCATGGGGAACCAATCGTGAGGGGCTGGGGCACCTGACACTCTAAACAAGGCGACTTCACCTGCAGATGCAGGGCTGGAGCATAAATACAGCCTGGTCAGTTGACAACCATTCTCTTCTTTCACATCTTTCAGGAAACAGTCATGCAGCTTCAAGCGACTAGCTTGTTATGGGAGCCAGAGAAAGAGGTGGAGGGGAGGGATCTGCAGTGTCTAAGCAAAGGCATTTTGGGGAGAGGGTGACAAACAGGCCTGAATGCAACAGTGTCCGGGTTCAGAGTTGGGGGGCTCTGGCGCTGACTGCCTGGCTCACAATCCCAATGCTTTCCCTTCCTGTGTGACTCTGGGCACGTTCTAAACCCTTTCAAACCCCAGTTTCCCTCATCTGTAAAATGGAGCCAATTACAGCACTTATGTCACAGGATTGTCATTAAGTTACAACAGAAAGGACTTTGTGTCACTTGGAACAGTGGCTGGTGCACACAGTAAACTGGCGACAGCTACTCTATGGCCTGTAGCTGCTGTTACCATGAGTGGTTTCCTTGGCGAGAACTTTGTAATACGTAATGGGGAGAAGTACCTCTCCTGGGCCAGTCACATTTCTGACTGCTGAGCAGGTGACCAAACCCTGCACCCTGGTGATATCACAGAGGGGAAATGCCATCATGCCCAAATGATGCTCTCCCCACTCACTTTGCTTCTTATCCCAAGGTCAGCCTTGATTTGCACTTTACATTGGCTGGGCATCAGAGAAACGTAGGTTTCCATTCCTAATGGTGCCAGTCACTTTCTAATCCTAAAAGCCTTAGTTTTCTTTCTTTTTTTTCCTTAGTTTTCTTATTTGCAAAATGAGGGCAATGATACCTCCTCTGAAGAGCCGCTGTGAGGAAACTCGTAGCACAGTGACGTGCATGTAATAGATGCTCAATAAATGTCACGTTCCCTCTCCCTCACCCTGACTAGAAGCTTCAGAGACCTTGTCTTTTCTTGTATCCATGGATCTCTTCATCATTGCTTAGCACAGGGTAAGAAACCCAACCAAGCTAAGTTCTTGTTTCACATGTAACCCTCCACATTTTTTATTAGTGGATTTTATCTGTCTGTCCCATGAAAAGTCATAGGGGAAGGGCTCAATTGCCCAGGGGTTCCATTCAAGGCTTTGGTCAATTATCTGGAATCCGAATGGTCATCATCGTGTTTTCAAATGGGCAAGTCTCCTGTGATTTTTCCATTGGGTGGGTGAAGGTTTGCAGAAGTCATGACCCCCTTGAAGAGCTGCCCATCAGCCGAAAACTACTGTCTTTGCACAGACTCAGAATACCAAGCTGTCTTTTGATTTGAACTTGATCCCAACGATATGTCACTGAGCTCAAATCCCTGGTAGAAAATGGGTATGAATGAACGGAAAAGGTCAGGGCTCTCTTACCAATACAGAGTGGCGGAGGGTAGTTCCAGCGGCGCACGGTTCCAGGCATGCAGGAGATGTGGGCGTGGCCCTGGAGGAATCAGGAACAGGGATGGGCTGATTGCCCCCGTGGGCACAATTGTATGTACAACCCAGAAGAGGGGGTTTGTTCAGGGGCCTTGTGTTGAGGAACAAGATACACAAAGATACACAAACCATCTGTGGGGTGGGATGAGGCAGAGGGTGAGAGACTTTGGGGAAGGATGCTTATTAACAGCCATTACTAAAGAATTCTCATTACTAAAGGTTCCTTGTGAGACTCCTTTAATTACTAGATTCCCTCATGGCCTTCAAAGGAAGATTAAATTTTCCTGAAGTCTAATCAAACCAAAACTTTGCAGGAACACATTCTGAGGCTGGCTTGTGCTAAATCGCCAAAGTCAGCAAAGCTCATCTTTTGCATGAACAGCTCCGGGAAAGGACAATGGTCCCTGGGGACCTCAGGGTCTTTCCCCTGTTCTTTGGTGACTGCAGCTAGGCTGGCATGAAGCTGGTCCAACACATCTCAGGGGATACCTGTTTCCTGACCTGGGTGTTGAGGGGAGGTACCTGGAGGGCATATCCCGGCTCACACTGGAAAGAGACCACATCGTTCACCAAGTAGCGCTCGCCGGTCTTCACCCCATTACTGGGCACAGTGGGTTCTGGACAGCTGCTCAGGCCCACAGCTAGATGAGACAGAGGCAAACAGAAAGGAGAATGGACAAGCCTGGCAGGTCAGTGCACAGGTAGGCAGAGGGTGATGCTGGCAGCAGGGAGGAGAAAGGGCTCTAATCTGTGCTTTCTCTGCTCTTAGCCTCTAGGCCAGTGCTAACCCTCAGAGAGCACAGAGAAAGTCAGAATATTTATATGGCTCAGAGGCTGGACAGAGGCTCCTTGGGGCAGGCAGGCGTCCCGTGGGCCATGTGGCTGCCCCCTGGGATCAGCAGAAGTACTTTGGAGCAGGAGAGCTCGGGAGATGCCCACCTGGCTCCAAGCCCCCAGACCTCTTCACCAGGCTCCTCCCTCACTTCTCTCAGACCCCCAACTTCCCTCCATTTTCCTTGCTCTATGAAGACAATTCCTGTGGGCTATGAAACTGGGAGAGGGGAAAGAAAGGCAAGGAGGGAGGAGAGCAGTTATGAGAGAGAGAGATCCGTCAGTGTCGCTCCGGGGGCTCAGACAGTCCTGCTCTCTAGGACAGACTTCCTGGAAAAAAGTTTGCCAGCAGATGAGACCCTCGGCTGCCTTGTTTCTGCTGTTGTATTTTTAAGATGAGGCCAGCTCCTTTCTGGGAGGAGTACTGGGGTCTCCTCCTGCTTGGCCCTCACAGTCAGCTCCAGCCCTGTCTCACTGCCAGATCCCTCACAACCTCACTCTCCTTCCGTGCCCTAGGCCATCCTGCACTCACAGGCAACTGGCGTTTCTTAGGCTCTCTCCTTGAATCATGGACTTCCTTATTCAGCAATTCAAAATGGGTCCCCATTGAGTGTTATATGAAATCTCACCCTCTCATGGGACATTCTAGGACTGTCACGATTTTGGCTCCATCCCTTTCCAAGATCACCTCTAAGGGCTCTCAAACTCTCCTTCACTCTCCTTTCTCGAGTTTTCAACTTCATCTGCACTCATTCGGTCCTGATAATATACCCAGCACTGTACACAGCGCTTTGCTAGGACACCCATCCTAATCTTCCTCGTTGTGGTCCTCCTCCCCGCTGCCCACCCACCACCATCACTGGGGCAGCACTTGCTGAGACTTCCCACAAGCAGAACTGGGGCCAGTGTGTCACACACATCATCTCATCCCTTGAAGGAGTCTTTACATCCCTTTTCACGGGTGAGGATACAGGCCAAGAGGCCCAGAGATGTGCCTTTAGCAAGCCATAGAGCTGGGATTCAAACCAAGACCAGTGTGACTCCAGGTCTGTGCAAGCGGAGGCCAAACTCACAGGTGACATGAGCTCATGTGAGACCCAACCCTGCTCCCCTCCCGTCCCCTCCTGAAATCATCCTCGTCCTGCTTTGAATTCTCTCTCGGTGGAAACCCACAGCAAATGGGAGTAGAGCATCTCCTGACTGGTGGGCTTCATGCCTCTCCTGTGCCCTGCAGGGGCCCCCCTGCGGGTGCGGGCACTTAAGATGCAATAAATAAATACACAAATAAATAAGAGGTACTACGTAAATCCCCATGCATTGCTGCATGAGACTTGCAGTGTGGTTTTCCAGGGATGAGGGCTAACAGACTTCACGGTTGGGTCTGATTCCAGGCACTTGCATGGCCCAGAGAGTTTGGGAGGGGGCAGCCTCAGCCCTCCTGTTAGATTCCTGGTTAGATACCTTCTGATAGATAGCCCTCCTAGTAGATCCCAGATCCCTTGGAAGATACAAGCTCCATGGGGAAGCCATGTGTATGCAGAGCCTGCATGGAGCCATGCACTTGTGGAAAAGGAATGGGAAGGACTGGCCACCCTAGACCACCAAGCACTAGACTCATCTTCTTGGGTGGCAGCTGATGAATCCTCATCCTCTTTCCACTTTGAGAGCTGAGAGTCGATGTGTGCACGAGATAACTACACATGCTTTTTTCCCTCTGAGGAAAATTTACATATAACAAAATGTACAGATCTTACGTGTACATTTGCTGAGTTTTGACAAATGCATGCACCTGTATAACCCAAACCCCTATCAAAGCCACACAACACTGCTCACTCTTCTAGAAAGTTCCTTTGCGCCTTTCTGAGGCAATTCCTGTCCTACATATGCTTTTAAGAAGTAAATGTGATTCTTGGAAATGAAGGCTATTTGGGCCTCTGTCCACAAATGTCAGCAGCTGGGCTAAATACCCCAAAGACAGTATTAAAACAGTCATTAAGCTGAATTTGAAGTACTTCATCTTGTCTCTCTCTCCCCACTCCTCCCTGAACTTCAAGTATGATGCAACTCAGCATTTACTGGGGTGACTACCACTTAGTAACATGAGACTTACTTACCAGTAGAGAAGTAGGGGCAAAGAGAGAGAGAGAGAGAGAGAGAGAGAGAGAGAGAGAGAGAGAGAGAGAGGAGGCAAGAGCAAAAGAATATGGTAAGAGAAAAAAGTGAAATCCAAGAGAGAAAGAAAGAGGGAGACAGAGACAAGTCCATTCTAATTTCTCTTACACTGCACAGCTTGACTTCATTTAAGCCATGCTTACAACAAAGGAAGAATTATTTTATCATATGCAATCTATTGCTTTGGAAAGCATATTGTTATATTTCCATTTCAACTAAATCAACATTAAGTGAGTCATAGCAGTAGATATGACTTTTCAGTACCCTTCAAAACCATTTGCCTCCACAATAGCAGTTAATTCTTCCCTTCTGCATCCTCTTTGTAGATTATCAAAAATTAACAGAATAGTAGGTTAACAAAACAAAAACGGTTTTGGCTCCTAGGAATTCCAGTCACCAAATACTAATGGGGACCTCAATTTTCCCTCAGCCCTTCCCACCATCAGAGGACAGACAATGCATGATAAACATCAGCTACTAAGAAAACTACCAGTTCCCTTGAACAACAACAACAACAACCACCACAAATTGAGAAGAGGTGAATTTTTTTTTTCTGGTAATGAGGCAGCAGAATGACAAGAGAAAGTATATCTTTGGAAGAGGAAAGAAAAGAAAAGATTTTAGGGAACATTTAAGGACTCAAATTAAAATACTAAATAAAGAAACAAAATTGGACAGAACAGAGAAAAAAGGATAAAAGAAAAAATGTGAACTATTCAAGAAACTCAGAATACTTTAGTCCACAAGGAGAGTAAGCCTTTGAGGTCTGCAGGGAGGAAGGTCTCAGAGGTCCGTGTCCTATCCTCTGCTCCTTAGGGTCCTTGCTTCAAGCTGCCCGAGGTCTTTCCTATCAGGTGCACATTTCAGTTCTTTCAGGCCATGAGCATCCTGGGATCCAACTAATCCTCTCCCAACCATCTGGATAAAGCTCATTCATTCTGGAGATCAGCTGGACATTTGCATAACCTCCAGTGCTGACCTTACCAGGCCTCTGGCACCAACTGAGGCTTCCATCTGCATGGGCCCATGCTGTCAAAGATGGCCAAGCCAACTCTACCTTTCCACATTTCTTACTTTTCATTCCACACCTAACTCACGCATCCCCTTCTGTAAGGTCTCACCTGGCCAGGTTTAGCTCCCCTCTTCTGCACCTTCTTAGCATATTATGTTGCACTAAAATTATTGCTCCCTTGTCCATCTATCCTCCTAGATTCTGTGTTTGAGGGCAAAAGCCATGTCTTACTCACCTCTTATCTGTGAGCATCTAGCACAGGACTTGCCACATTGTAGACACTCAATGTTTCTTTATGACATTGACCTCTCCACCTGTCTCAGGTAGAAGTGACTGTTCTCTTCTTCGAACCACTGATCTCCCATTTGGGGACATTTGGGGACATAGAGGAGAGCACCTGTAATACTTTAATGTGCTTCTGTGTCCATACGTCTGCCTCTCTTTAATGGACTCTGAGAGGACTTAACCATCTTGATCTTTCCCAAACCTAGAAAAACCCAGCAGAGCACCTGGCACACTGTAATCACTCAATAACTATTTGCTGGATGAATGTAAAACAAGTACTTTTGTCTATCTATCCTCTCCTATACCCAGTGGGGAAGGGGAATGGCAGGCTGTCCCAGGATGACAACAGTCTCCCAGCAACCTCTGTCTTTGTTGTCCCAAAAGGCGCATCCACAAGCCTTTCTCTTTTATGAGTTTTTCGTTGTGACCACTTCGGGACACTGGAAACCAGGATGTAAGGTTCTGAGCTGAGGGGGAGAAATCTGGTGCAAGAGGTGTAAAGTTTCTAATGAGGACAGGAACTTCAAAGGCAGCTGAATCACAGAACCAGGGGTTGGAGAGGACAGAGTTTAGGACCAGGGGAGAGCACCTGCTATTTTATTACATCCCAAAGTATATACTGGACCGAGGCCAATGACTGTGCTCCCTTCCCAGTCCTGGTGTGGACAAAGGGGAAGCCCATAGGTGTCTGAGTAGCAGACACTGGGGTGAGAATCCTGGCTCCATCACTTACTGGCTGCGGAGTCTTGAGGATTTTCAGACCTTCCCTGAGCTTCAGCACCTTCCTCTAAGTCTGTGGTCAGGCTTACGTGGGGGTGGAGAATACACAGCCCCAGTGTGACCCCTGCTCACTGTGGGTCCTTGATACCTGTCAATCCCCACCCTAAGCCCTGTACGCAGCTGAAACTTTGGATCCTCACTTTTGTACTCCAAATGGAAGCCGGCTGCTGACACGCTGATATCTGAGTAGAAATGAAGGTAGAGCTGGTTGGAGGTGCTGTTCAGAAGGGCAGGCACGGTTGTTCCTAGGGCAAGGAAACAGGGACCATTCACCATTAGCCACCCCCGGCCCCCAAGCTCCTTCCCATATCTCTTGCTTTTGCTACCTGCTGACACTCTGCTCCAAGACCCTCACATCTCCCCAACTATCAAACTTGCTACATGACAAATTTGCTACATTAGCACCCTCTGAGAATGCTGGGTCTCCAGTGGCTGAGGGAGAGGAGGCCTCAAACAACTTTCTGCAGAATGAGCAGTGGCAGAGCCATGTGCCAACGGTAGAGGGAGTTGCACAGGCAGCCAAAGAGTTTGGTCCCTTTCCAGCCATCTTCAAATAACTCTGACACGTAGAATTCTCTAGGCAATCCAGGCAGTGTAGACAGTGTATACGGTGCACATGACTCCTTTTTCTATCTCGGCAACATGGAATTCTGAAGCCTGAAAGACCCAGATAATTGTCCTGGGCATTGGGCAAAAGCACACACCACACTCAGTGAGAAGTCTACTGTTGGTAACAGTGTAGCCACTTTGGAAAAACAGTTTATCAGTCCCCCCCCCCCAATTTAAATATAGAGTTATCATGACCCAGGAATTCCACCATTAGGTACATATACCCGAGAGAATTGAAATCATGTCCCACAGAAATATCTACATGAATGTTTATAGCAGCATTATTCATAATTAGCCAACAAGTGGAAACAACCAAATGTCCATCAACTGATGGATGCATAAGTGAAATCTGGTCGAGCCACATGGTGAAGTGTTGACGCATGTTACAACATGGGGGGGCCTTGAAAAATTATGCTGAGTGAAAAAAGCTAGACCCAGAAGGCTACATATTGTAGGATTCCATTTATATGAAATTTCCAGAACAAGCAAATCTATAAAGATGGGAAGTAGGTTGCCAAGTCGTGGTTGCCAAGGGATGGGGGAGGGGGAGCGATGGGGAGTGCATGCAAATGAGTACCTGGTTTCTTTCTGGGGTGATGAAAATGTTCTGGGATTAGATAGCAGTGATAGTTTTAGAATCTTGTGAATATACTAAAAACTACTGAATTGGACACTATCTTTTCACTGTGGCACTTTTATCATTTTATTATTGAGCTATAATTGATACATAACATTATATTAGTTTCAGGGGTGTGACATAATTCAGTAATTGTATATTTTGTAATACAATCACCAAAATGCATCCAGTTAACACCTGCGAATTGTACACTTTGAAATGGTGAATTTTATGGCATGTCAACTAGATCTCAGTGGTGATGATGATGATGATGATGATGAAGTCCACCACTGCCCCCTGAGTTGAGGTCCCTGAAAGTCCCACCTCACCTGAGAAACTCCCCAGCATGGTTACAGTGTTGTCTGCACCGTCAAATACCTCCAGGGAGTCCCAGTTCTGCTCTGTGACAAAGCTGATGACTTGAATCTGGGAAGGCAGAGGGATTGAATTGTCGGTTAGGCAGCCTATGTCTGTCTGTCTCTCTCTGCCTCCCTTCTTCTCCATTCATGTAGTTAATTCCATTATTGGAACTGTCAGTCTGCACCTGACATTGTGCTAGGTCTTGCCGCTAAGAGTAAGATGCAGTCCCTACCTTCGGGAACCTCATTGTCCAGATGGGGAAAAGAATGTAAAATGAAGGACTGCAAGACAGTGGGGGTGCTTTGTCAGGCAGAGAGTAGGGAAAGGAAATTTCAGGAAGTGGGAATACTTGACTTTGAATGGCCTCCTCCCCATCTCTGAAACATTGCTTGGGTTTTCCCACTTTCCTGTCTGGATTGCAGCAGATATCCTGCAGCCATAAGCCAGTAGCCCACTCCTGGCCAGACCCGCCCACCTTGAATCTCTACCTGCTGCCTCTCTGTTGCCCTTGCAGGCTCCAGACCCTCCTCTATGCTGCCATCCCAGTGCCGGGGCCTTCTTCACTTGGCTCTCGCCACTGGGTACCCGTTGTGGCCCCCATTCTGCTCCTACAGTTCAGACTGCGGGTGTGACGCCTAGGTGTGTGTCTGGGGCTCCTCCATGCTTCATCTGTTTGCTCCTTTCTCCTTCCTGCAATGTCCCCTCTTCTCTCCCCCATAATCTTGAGAAAAGAAGACTTCAAGCCATCTGAAAAACATCTATGAATCTTGCCCAATCTCTATATCCCAGTCCAGGCCCGTTTCCTCTTCTGGGCTTCCCTGATGGCATGAGCCTGTGCCACTCCTCTTTCCTGAAATTACCCAGCTCTCTCTTCACACCCCCTGAAGCTTCTGGGCCTTGAGCTGTTGCATTTTTCTGCTTGTGGGCCTCACCTCCTCATCTGGCCCGAGGGGCAGGGACGGGGTTGAAATGTCTCCTCCCAGCCACCCGCCTGACTGAGGCATCTCCTAGCCCCTACCTGGATGCCAGCGCCTTCAGGGACCATGATCTTCCACACGCAGTTGAGGCTGTTGAGGTAGGGCTCTGGGAAACCGGGGGACAGGATGGTGCCCCTGCGCTCTGTGAGGTTGCCTCCACATGGCACTGGGAAGGAGGCAGTTCTGGTCAGAGGTTTCTCTTGCTTGTCTTTGTGGGTACCCCATGGGAGCCTCCCCAAACACTCCTTCAGGGCCTCCCTTGCTGGCTATTGGCTTCTCCCGCAGGCCCCCATCCCTGCTTCTTCTGTGGCTCCTGTCCTTACAACCCTCCTTCACATGCATCCCTCCCCCAGCAACCCCAGCTCCTCCTCTTTGCTGTCGACACACCCAACCCACGGGACTAGTGATTTGGCCTGAATGGGACACCCTATTTAAGTTATTCTGGTGGGCAGGGGCTGCTGTTGGGTGTCACCGGCCACCCCCTCCCAGGAGTCCTGGTTGTCCAGGCACTCACCCACACAGGTAGGCGCTGATACATTCCACTGGGCCAAGGCCCCGGGAACGGGGAGGCACTCGATTTCTGGGGACCCCTGCAGGGCATAGCCGGAGTTGCAATCGAAGCGGACGATGGCCCCCACCGAGAAGTCACTGCCCAGCCTCTTGCCATAGCGGGGTTCCGGCACAGAGCTGCACTGCGTGGCGCTTGTTCGGGGTACCGCTGCGGGGGACAAGGGCACTGAGGGGCAGGCCTCACTCCTCTGGAAACTGGCTCAGGGATGGACACACAATGGGACTGGAGCTGAGACAGTCTGGATGGGACCCTGAGAGGCTCTGAGCACTTTCTCTCAGGGCAGGGATAGGGACTTTCCAGGACAAGGACGATTTTACTAAAACATAGTTGGACACACAAGGTGGCAGCACAGCTTCTGGAAACCATGGATGGCAGAGTTTAGGCCTAGTTGTGTTCTGTGGCTTCCCAATGGTGCCCTCCCATCCCCATGAAGTCCCACATCCCCTTACAGGAAGAATGGCCTTTATTCCTCCATTCACCCTACCTTGGCCTCTGCCCAGGGCTCTGCTCTCATGACCTGAATCTGAATCTCCCCTTACCCTGCCCACATGGTGGACAGGACCCTTTAACCCAGGCCCCAGTTATGCCATCCTTCTGTGGCAGGGGAATACAGC
Organism: Acinonyx jubatus; assembly: GCF_027475565.1. NCBI lineage: Eukaryota > Metazoa > Chordata > Mammalia > Carnivora > Felidae > Acinonyx > Acinonyx jubatus. The sequence goes on from NC_069381.1 coordinate 25,232,286, forward strand.
TCTTCCTGGGCAGTGGAATGAATGAGCCCTTGAAAAGTGGGCTTCCTTCTGGACAAGGAGAGGTAGGGGCCTAGAGGTGAAAGTCAGGATGCGCCACGACTCTGCCTTTCAAAGCCAGTAAGGAAGGAAGGGGACAGACATCCATCACCTGCTTGGTGTCAACTACTTTGTGAACTCTCTTAACTCCATCAGTGAGCTTACCCTCATTTTAGAGGTGAGCAAACTGGGGCTCTGAGGGGTGGAGTAGCTGGTGCCCAGTTAGAAACGGGCAGAGCTGGGATTCAAAGCCATGTCCATCTTAATCCCAAGTGTGTGTTTTTCCCACATCTTTACTATGTCTTGTAGAGAAGACCAAACTCCATGGGAGAGAGTCTAGGTACAAGGCCTGGGCTGGTCATCCCAATGCCATTGGGACCTTGCCAGGCAGTGGGGGTGGGGAGGGGCAGGAGTTAGCATCCCATGTCTGATTTTCCCCCTCATTTGACATGGAGTTTTGTCCAAGAATTGTCTGTTGGGTAAATGAGTGTCTAAATTCAACTGAATTTCCAGGAACTGCCCTACAAATCAGTAACTGCCTCCACACACCCTAAGACTGAGGCCTAGACTTAGGGGTCAAAAGTCCAAGTTCCTTTGGTCAGGGAGTCACTAGAGAACTGAGACGTCCTCACACCTTTCACATCCATGCCCTGCATACCTTGATAGACAAAGTGGAAGCCTCTGGCTGGTGCTGGGCCTTTGGCACTGAACTTAATGAGAACTTGATTGGAGGTGGCCAAGGGCAGCGATTCTCCTGCCAAGATAAGGGGCGAGGAGGAGAGGGAGACAGTGAGTCCAGCAGGCGGGCCCAGCAGAGAAAATCCTGGCCAGGAAGGAGGGGCCGCCCATACCACCCCTCCCCCCACCCCCCACAGCAATTCCTTCCATATCCCAGCTCTTCCGGAAATAAAACCTCACGTTTTTACTACACTTCACACTCTAAAGTTTGCAGAAGGTTTTAGCATCCATGGTTTTACCTTGACCTATGGTCTTTGGAGGCTGACATGACAAGAGTTCGGTGCCCTCATTTAATAGGTCAAGAAAGAGAGGATCAGAAAGATTAAATGACCTTCCTGGAAAGGAGAAAGCTTTCAGACATACATTGGCCCACAAGGATGAGGAGAATGGCCATTACCAAACTGACTGGTGGTTTACTTGGAAAACTGACACTAAAAAGAAAAATGGCATCAGCTTCTGGGAAGGAGGGTGATGTGAGTATCTGAGAGTAACTGGCCATTCCCAGATCCTATAAAATGACAGATAACCACAGCAATTGTATAATTTATTGCTCACACTAGGACACTTTTGAGAGTCAACGGGCATGTTATTAATAATTACGTTGGGACAACCAAAGCAAGACGAATTGTCACCCAACTGATAACACAGCTTAAGGAAGACCTGCATGGGCACAGGACGCCTTTATATCAGAAGATAAAGTTCTATCTTCTCCTTGACATGGTATAGATGGACAAGAGTGAAGACAACACCAGCTGGACCTACAGCTGTGAAGTGCAGTCCTGCTTGTGGTCAGTTTCTTGAGGCAGCTGAGGGACTGGACTATGGCTTAGCAGGTAGTGGCATGGCCACTCTGCATCGCTGAGTGTGCCCCTCCACAGTCTTAGGGAACCCTGAGATGCCTGCTGACCCCACCGTCAGAAGGGAAGCTGGGGGTGCAGACAGCCAGGCTAAGTCTCCACTGCAGTGAGGGCTGGAGATGGAACCAGCCATGGAACCACTGGGAGGCACATCTGAGGCCAACCAATGCTTCCAGAAAGCCCATGTAACACTACTGGCCACGGAGAATGGAGAGTTTTGCACAACATACTATTTACACATGACCCAGATGGCTGATCCTGGCTGGGAGTCATTGACCCAATAATTTCTGGCTGCCAAAGCAAAAAGAAACTCATGAAGAAAAAGCTTGTCTTTATTATCACCACTGTCTGGAGCTCTTTAACAGATGTGAGCAGAACAAAACTCTAGGTTTCCATCCTCCCATTGTCTGGCATGATACGTGGATTAGGACCCCTATAATCTCTCACAAACCCATTTCAACTTCCAAGCCTGGATGAACACAGACCTCCCTCTCCATGGACAAGCACATAGTAAAATCCCTGGACAAAAGACAAGCTCTCAAAGTTTTAAGGGTGAAAACCACTCAGAAATCAAACCAAACATTTTAATGTGAACTATCAGAAAGAGCAGGCAAATATCTCGAGAAGACTTTCAGTTGTGGTTGCCACAAGACTAAATCTAGCATTGCATCTGTGAAGTCAGAGAGGGTAGCCATGCCAAAGGAAAGTTCTGAGATCAATAAAGCCTTCAAAAATGAGAAGCACCAGTATGTGGCAGCTGGATTCTGTAGAAATTGAACAGGGAAGTAGAGATTAAGTTAGGGGAAATTCTTCCAGAATCCACAGGTAAAAGATAAAGAGATGAAAATAATGAGAGAAACCACAAGCAACATGGAAGATAGATCAGAGAAACTCCAGTGTGCATACATAAAGGATTCAAGACAGAGAGAGACAGAGAGAGAGAGAGAGAGAGAGAGAGAGAGAGAGAGAGAAGATAGGAGAAACTGAAGGAGAAGAAATAGTTTAAGAAAGAAGATAACTTTCCTAAGCTTAAGAAAGATCTGTGGTTCAGACTACAATTATTCTCGAAGTGCCAGATGTAATTAATGAAAAGAGATTTCCATTGCAACCTATCCTAGTGGGCTTTCAGATTTTAAAAATAAAATTAAAAAAAATATGAAAGCCATCCAGAGAGAAAAGAATGGGTTACCTATCAGGGTAAAGAATCAGGTTGGACTCCATTTGTCTGTAATATTAACTGTTGGAATGAAGTGGGACGGTGGCAGGAGTTTTGAAAGAAATTTGTGACCTGTAATTTGACTTACAATCAAGTTGTCATTCACATGATGTGTCAAAGGAAAGACACAGTCATACAGGCAAGGTGGCGGAAAGTACTGCAGTGATAAGCTTACTAAAAAAAATGAACAGAAGTAGGGAAATCAAAAACTCTCAGGGATAACGACACCCAGGAAAAGATAGTTAAACCCAAATAATTATTGTCAATGAGGTAGCAAAATTAAATGTAAAAGTAGACACTTGGGGGAAGAAGTCCATAATTTATAAATAATTTACTGATAGCATTCATTAGAAATTCTAAATGTATATATAAAAAAAGCCTTGGAAATTAGAGAGGGGTCAGACAGGAATGGAAAAGAAAGCAAAATCAAAACAAAAAAGCCCCCCAAACTCACAAAGAACAAAACCAGATGACAGATATCAGAACAAATGTAAAATAAGTAAGTAAACATCCTCTTAAGAAAAAGACTCCAAGGAAATGAAGAAAGATATAGCAGGCAAACACAGGTGCTAAAATAGTTGGAAACACAAGAAGATAACAAAATATCACAGTTGTAGTGGGATGTTTAAATGAGCAAAATCCACGACATTTGATATATCAAATAGAGAAACAAAATGAAGACTGCTGAGTAGTGGTCCTCAAGCTTTTTGCCCCTTCAACGCACCTCAGGACAGGGACACATTACTTCCATCAGCGTTAGTGGCTCATCAGTGTTTCTCCAAATGAGGAATAAGATGATCTGAGGATATTGATATTGACACCTATAGGTCTTTTATCTGCATCCATCCATCCGTCCATCCTTATTTCTTTCTAGCCATTGGTCCTTTACATCTATATGTGTTCTTGTATCTATACTACATTTACATATACAGGTCCTAAATGTATACCTCTCTCTCTCTCTCTCTCTCTCTCTCTCTTTCTCTGCCTGTACCAATGCTTCTATATTTATAGCTAAATTTATACCTCTATTTATCTATATTGAAAATCATGAGGCTTTGAAAAATCATCCTACCCCAAGGAATCCTGACTTACACTCCTGGCTGAGTGGGCATACATGGGGTGCTGATATCAAAACTCATTTCATTGAGAATCACTGATAGAATGGATGTGAATAATAAAATTGAGGAAGATTGACCTAATGGCTATTACTAAACTAATTTCACTCTAACAAATAGCTCTAGGAGGCACAGGTTTTCCTCTCTGCATTTTACAGCCGAGGGAACTGCAGCTCTGAGCAGTCAAGTACCACCGGGCCTACAGGCACCTCGCTGGCAGGCAGTGAGTGTTGGGCCTGAGCTGCCCGTCTCTCTGCAGCCTCTCAACTGTCCAGAGGACACACTCTCTTCTTAGATACTCAAGGAATTAAAAAAAAAAAAAAAACGTCTTTGGCTATGGAAGAGGACCTCATTTAACCCCGAAATGGAAGTGGTTCAGGCTATATTCTCTCCCCGTGTGGTAACAAAATTAGAAATTAACACAAATGTTTAAATGTAACAAGAACAAAATTCAGGTTCCTGGAGGAAAAGAGGAGGCAGCCTTAAAGGACTCTTGGGCAAGAAAGAAGAAAACATGGTGACAGATTATTTAGAAAGTAATGAGGAGGACAATAGGATGTGACAATTCTTACAGCACAGAGCCAAAACTATGCTTAGAAGTGAATGTGCTGCTGTAAACATGCTCTTCATTACACAGGGAAAAGAAGAAAGCTCTCAATTCAAGGGGTTAGCATAAGAAGCACAATGTAATCTGAAGAAAAACAGGAGGAGAGGCATGAAATAAATGCAGAAGTTAATTAATTAAAAAATAACAAAGGCCACAGAAGAACTGATAAGTAAAAGCAAAAACAAAACAAAACAAAACAAAAAATCCCCCCAAAACAAAAACGAAATGAAACAACACAAAACCTCTCATCCAGGTGGGAAAAAGAGGGGTCACTACTAATACAGTACTCAATCAGTAAAGGCAGGTGATATAACCTCTGACACCCAGGAGATTATATAGCATCATAGTATATATATAACCTGTGTTGCTGAATTTAAAATAATTATAAAATGGGTTTTTTACTAAAACATAAAATATCAGCATTGATCTTAGGGTCATATACCTGAATAAACCAATAGCCATGGAAAAAAATAAAAGAAAAAAAAACACTGATAAGGAAGAAATAAAGTATTGAGGCAAATTTATTTGCAGAAGATATGGCTTCTTGCCTAAAGGGCCCAGGAGAGATCAGTAGGCAGTGTTAGCATTATTACAGAGGGTTCATTGACTTTACAAAATGACTACACCAAAAATACCAGTCATCTAATATACTATCAAAGACCAGTTAGAAAATACAATGGAAGGAGGGGGGACCAGTTCACAGCAGCAACAAAAACAATGACAAAAATTGCCATCCAATATCTAGGAGTAAAGTTAATAAAAAAATCAATACTGCCAAAGTGAAAATTAAAGCCCCTTTCCCAAGGTTACAAAAGATACATAAATGGAGAGACATATCATGTTCCTGGATGGGAAGAAGGGTTACTGTTATAAAGATGTGAGTTCTCCCCCAATTAACCAATAACTTAATGGAAGTCCAATGAAAGTTCTGAAGCAAATTTTTTTATCTTGACAAAATATTTCTTGAAGTTACTTGGAAGCAAAAATAAACAAGAACAGGGGCACTTGGGTGGCTCAGTTGGTTACGTGTCTGGGGCGCCTGGGTGGCTCAGGTCATGATCTAGTGGTTCATGGGTTTGAGCTCCAAGTTGGGCTCCGCACTGGCAGTGCTTGAGATTCTCTCTCTCTCTCTCTCTCTCTCTCTCTCTCTCTCTCTCTCCCCTCATCTCTCTGTCCCTCCCCAGCTCTTTCTTTCTCTCTTTCTCTCTCTCTAAGTAAATAAATAAACTTGAAAAAAAAATAAAAAAGATAAAGAAGAGCAGTCAATAAAAAATTCAAAAGAAAGGAACAAGTTTGGGGGCTCACATTACCATATGTTTAAAATTATCCTAATATTAAACATTTTTATAACCTTACACTAAGTTTTTTGATACAGATAGAAAAATACACAGACACTTAAAGACGTGGATATAAAGTCTGGAAAAATCCTTAACTTCATAAAAACTTAATAGATGTAAATCTGGCATTTTGAAAATTTTGTTAGGACAACAGATTAACTCAATTTGAAAAAATATGGTTAGATTCCCTATAACAAGTAACAAATCAAGATAAATTCCAAAGGTATTAAAGCAGAACAATCACACTGAAAAGAAGCAAAAGAAAACACAGAAGAATATTTACTTCATCAGCAGAAAAGTAAAGGGGAAAACTATAAAAGAAAGCATTGATAGATTTGATGTCAGGAGAAATTTAAATTTTCTGACATTAAAATATACCCTGAAGAAAATTAAGTGGCAAATGACAAAGTGTAGGGGAAAGCATTTTATAGCATTTAATATAGACAAGAGGTTTTTACGGCATATGATACATACAGCTTGTAATAATATGGAGGTCTACTAAGTCAATAGAAGATAAATGGTAATAGAAAAATCAACAGCAATTCACAAGTAAATTCACAAATAAAAAATGCATGGGCCAATAATTACATTATAAAAAGTTTACCCTAACTTGTAATAAAAAAAGGCAAATTAAGAAATGAGATACAATTCTCACTTTTCAAACTGATGATGCTTTTGTTTCCTTAATTAGCTAGTTTTTGTGAGAATAAAACATGATCTCTTATTCACTTTTGGTGAACAGAGTGGCAAGGACTTTCTAGAGGGATGTTTGGCATTTTGGCATATTTCAAAATCAGGGATTTTGATAATTCTGTTAAAATAACTGATTAACTAAGTTTGAAAGAATATAGTTAGATTCCCACAAAAAGCCTTAAGTTAAGATTGCACATATCCTTTAACTTGGCAATTCTACTTCTAGATAGTCTAAGGTAATAGAGATGTGTATAGAGATGTATGCATAATACACTGGGTTACTATTCACGAGAGTGAAAAATTAGAAACAATCTCGATGTTCAATAATAGGGAATTCATTGCATAAATTTTTTAACATAAATGTTAAGTAACTATATGATGGACTGTTTTGCAGCGTTTAAAAATCCTATTATAGAAGGAAATAATGACAGAAATGCTCACAATGGACATTTCAATAAAAATATGTACATTGTTTTATTCAATAAAATATACAAAAGATTAAGTCTAAGTAGATATAAAGGCTGGGGGAAAATACACTCCATCTTTCAGTGGTTCTTTCTGGGTGGCTTTTATTTTAATTCTCCATACAGTTATTTTGTCTTGCCTCTTAGATTTCTACATTGAAAAAGCAGTATGTTTATAATCAGAAAAACATGTTGGGTCTAAGAATAAACCAACAGGGGAATACTACACCACTTGGGGCAGCAGTGTAGACACACCTTGGGGTGAGGGTAGTTTCCCAAGCCCCCTTCTACGTTTGGGCTACCAGGAGCTGACTGTTGTGTTGTAGAGAAAGCACCAGTGGACGACAGACACAAAGCTGTGTGGTGCCACCTGTGGCTGGGCTTACAGGGCCTCTTTCCTTTCAGCAGGCCCGAAATGCCCTCAGCCCGCCACCATCCCCAATGCCGGCCAAGCCCTGGGTACCTGTGTGGGAGCCCGAGAGGGAGCTGAGGAGCCGGGAGTGCTGGCTGTGGCCATCATGCACCTCCACCACGTCGTTGAGGGCCGTATGGAAGAAGGCGAACTGTCCAAACACCACTGCGAAGGAGACATGGTGTGGAGACCTCAGCATGGAAGACTGGCCACCATGTTGGGGGCAAGGACTGGAGGTGTGGGGGCTGCAGGCAAGGAGCAGGGAAGCCTCCGCGGAAGTTGTTGGTTCCTGGGGCTGACTGCTTGCTGAGGCTTCTACTGGCTGATCAGCACACTGGCCAGACCCCAGGCACAGGGTTGTGGGGAGGTGGAAAGGGCCAGCTGGCATTCTCCCTCATGGGTCAAGATAACATTGAAGACTGAACATAACAGTCAGGCCTGGTGGAACTGGAGCTGGGCCAACCCCATTCCTTTCCCAGATAGCAGTGGCAGCAGCTACTTAAGGACATGGAAGGGCTTTTGGCAACACCTCCCATTTTCCATGTGCTCTCAGGACCCTGTATTTTCTTTTGTTTTTTCTTCAGAAATCCTGCTGACCAGGACAGCCTTTGATACAAGATGCCCCACGGTTAAGAGGAATAAGGGTGGTGAAAAGCAGCTGCTCCTGGGGAAAGAGCGACTGTCTAAGGAATGGGCAAACATCTTGAGCTCATTTCCCTCTGGCAAAGCCAAGGGAAGAGGCAAAATGGTATTTACAAAGCACCTACTGTGTGCCAGGTACCATGTTTGCCAGATGTATCATCTTCAACTGTGCCTCTTTTAGATGTTCATATTTTAAAGACAAAGAAACTGAGGCTCAGAAGTTAAGAATGTTCCCCAAAGGGCACTCAGCTCACTCCAGGAAGGGGCTGAAAAGCTGGTGGTCCGTGGTCTTGATGAGCCCCTCTCGGATGAGGCCTAAGGGCCCTGCCATTTGATGGCTATTCATGCCACCAGCTACAAATCACACGGGATTTCTTCAGCTGCCCCTCTCTTCCAGGCACTGCTGGAGGGGCTGGCATCACTGACCCCACAGTGGGAACAGCTCTATCTCAGCTATCTGCCTGAGCTTGGTGTGGTCTGCCTGTGCTGGCTTACCAGTTTGCCAGGCATATCTGGGGGCAAGAAGCAGGGTAGGAGGGAGAGGAGCAGGGGCCAGAGGGGCTGGAGGGAGAGGCAGGAGGGAGAGCACATTGTGGAACCCTGAAAATGGGTACTGAGGTGGTGGCAGCGGTATCTCCGTCCTCCCTCCTGCAGAGGTGAACACGATGGGCAACATTCCTGCTTTCAGAGTGTGTATTCTAGTGGGAAGAGACAGTCAATAAAGGGGGGAAAAGCCCACTTAAGCAAAGAGATAGGGAAGATAATTTCAGATAGTTAAAATTAAGTCCTAGAGGTAATGGGAAAACATGATAGAATGAGGCAGGTCACTTTAGGTAGCAGATCAAAGGAAGATTAGAAGAGGAAGTCAGAGCTGAGACCTGAGCTTGGAGCCAGTGTTGCAGAGGCAAAAGTCTGCCCCGAATTCCGGGGCTCAGCATCCTTGGCAAAGACAAGATACTTGGGACAGACCACTGCCCTTCCTCGAACTGGCTCTCTGTGTGCCTGTTTCAGCCCAATGAAACTGACCAGCCTTGGGGTTGCTTCCTTTAAAGGCCGAGCTCTTTATTATGGGAGGATCCAGGCACAAACTGCACACCACTAATCAAGGATTCTGTTCTGAGTGGCAGATTGGACTGGACAACGTTTTAGGACTTTTCTAACTGTGAGCCCGCAGGTCCAAAGCTCCTGCCACATAAGTATGCTGGGGTGGCTGGCGTCACACACACACACACACACATGTATGTGTGCAGGGGCTGGGGTGGGAGTGCTGCGTGATGGCTGCAGTGGTAGGTTAAGGTGAGATGGGGAGTTCACAGAGGTCAGGGAGCACGTCTCGCTCACGTCTGCAACAGAGTGTGTGGTCCCTGAGAGATGCCTCATAAATGCTTGGTGGCATCAGGCCTTGCCCTATGCTCCCTCCACCCTATCTTGGGCATAAGTAGCCAGCTGCTGCCCCATCCCTCTCCTAGATGGTCAGGATTTATCAGTGCCCTTTACCCCACCCAACACCAATCCTGTTTAGAAATAGTTGTTACTCCTCCTACAAAGAGGAGATCCAGGGAGAAAGTATCCGGGTGGGTCACCTGATTGCTCAGGTACAACCAGTCTGGCTGCCCCTTAGAACTTCCTAAATCCTTCAGGGATGGCAGGACTCTTAAATGTCCCCACTGCCAACCAGGTGACAAGCCTGGCTTCTTTTTGTCTGAGTCTCTTGGAATCTGGAAGTTTTTCTGCTTTCTCAGGACACTGGCCTGCCGCCCACTTTTCTCTTGTTTGCCCTACCTATAGCTGCTGGGCTAGGCTCCCAGTCTCAGATGGGATGGTGGAACACTGGGGTTCCCAGCTCTGTCCCACTCCTTCCTTCTTCCTGCCCTTTGGTCACCCTCCCCTGGGTTCCCAGTCAGCCTGGATCTGCAGCACCTCCAGTCAGACGTGGGCTGTGCTGGCTAGTGTCCGGCATCCCTGCCTTCCCTCCGTCCTGGCTACTTCCTCCCCGGCTGCATCCCCTTGTGCTGCTGGCCTTGTTAGTGCTCCTCCCACACATACGTCAGGAGCGCACCCGACAGTGTATCTTATTTCCACTGCATGGCATCTGCACCCAGGAGTCCTGTACCGGAGATGGTCTACCCCTTCCCACAATGGGAGTGGATACAATTGAGAGTGGAGCCGGGGGCGTGAGTGGAAAGGGCCCGGGGGCCTGGAAGAGGTCGGGAAACATAAATAAACATACCGTAGTCCTTGGGCACGGTGACAAAATAGAGGCAGGTCTGTCCACTGGTGTAGTTCTGGGGGTAGTTGGGGGATAAGACCACTCCGTCTGAACCCACATACTGTCCCCCACAGGGGGCTGGAAGAGAAATCAGAGGGAGGGCCAGGTGATCTTGAGGCCTCTCATCAGCTGTCATGCTCACCCCAGCCTGAGCCACTGGTCCCGTGAGGCTGCCCTGAGGTGTGCAGCAGCTAGTGTGGAGGAGGGGAGTTCTGAGCACCTCCCTGGCCTGGCATGTGGCCTGAAACCTTCCTTGATGCTGTCAAGGGCCCTCCTGGGCACATGTCAGACCCTGCTCCCTAACTAGTAACACTAGCACCAGTCCCTGGAGGCACAGGGGCCTAGGACTGACCTTCTGTCCCATGGCTGATGTCTGCCCAGGCATGTGTCCACATGAGTTAGTGCCCCCAGGCTAGCCCCATTGGGAGCAGCTGTCCCATGCGGCCCAGCCACCTTCTGTTCCCATCCAAGGTGCCCAGTTCTATGAGGGGTGGCCCTGAGAGCCAGCCTCTCTCACCTGGGCAAAGGGGCCTCCTTGCTTTCCAACTTGGGGTGGCCACCACGCTCTTGAAGTTCTGACACTCCATCCCATCTCTCTTGTCAGGGCCCCAGAGCTAAGCCAGACCCTGCTGGAGTCAGCCCACCCCACTGGCCTTAGTTTTACACATATGATCTCTCAGTGACTTTCCCTAAGCCCAGGTTATCTTTAACCTCCAATCTCCCTCATACAACTTGCTGGCATGTCTGGGGGTCACTGATGATGGCCTCTGTCTGAGTGGGCACACTAGGTGGTCTGAGAGAGGACATGTCGACAGGGACTGTCTACCTGGTGAATTACCAGCCTCTCTCATTCACAGTGAACTCAAAGAGTCTGCTCTTAGGACCATGTCCCATGCCTCCCTTCCCCCAGCTGACAGCCCCTTCTGCCTCTGGCATGCCCTCACTCCCTCTGACTCCTTCCCGCCCCTGTCCCACCACCTGTGCACACTGGTCGGGGGTTGTTCCACGCAGGCTTCCCATCAGGCCCCAGAACGCAGCTGAGGGTAGAGGCGCCCTCAACCTCATAGCCCCCGTGGCAGTAATAGGTGATGGAGGAGCCCAGCTTCAGGTCGGACCCCACTCGCGTGCCGTTCTTGATGGAACCAGGGTCAAAACACGACTCCCGTGGGTTTTCTGGAAAAAAGAAACACACACACACACACACACACACACACACACACACACACACACAAACACAACTCATTAGTGGCCTAATTCCATGGTGCAACAGCCAAGAGGAGACCCTGACTCTAATTAGCCACAGGGCATATGGGGATTTGGGATTTCTGGTTCTTTTCCCTTCAGGTCTGAAAACGTCTCTAAATCTGGGGCTGGAGATCATCTTGGAGAATGAAATTTTCCCTCTCCTCCTCCACATTCTTGCCCTGATCCACAAAGGAGTGAGTTGCAGCTAAACCTTAGGGGCCCTCTGTCACTCCTTGACCCACTCTCTCCAGGGGAGACTGACTGCTGTCATATCCATACCTTGCAGATACTTCTGATTGCATGGGCACCAGTCCTTAGATTTAGGAAGGAAGTAGGAAACCCTACGTTATTTATTTATTTATTTATTTATTTATTTATTTATTTATTTAAATTCCAAGTAAAGAATTTTTATCATAAGGGAAACCCTACTTTAACCTCCGGACTTATCTAGGGTTAAACAGTTTTCCAGTTTTTGCATCAGGGTATTGGGTGCTTGCTAGTTTATTAAAACAGTAGTATTTTTTTCTACCTGATTTTTGTGGCATATATGTCTCTCCTATTAGGCATCCATGATGCACCTAACAGGCATCTACTCTGTCCCTCTATGAGAGTGAACTTGGTGCTGCCTGAGCGATTGAGAGCACAACTCGGGAACCCCCATCTCTGGAAAAGGGCACTGTGCAGCCTCCCTCACCATCAGCTGGGAATCTTGAGCAGCTCTTGGGAGCCAACTGTTCACTTGCACTTGCACTGCTTTTCCTCATCCTCCTTGGTCAAAGACCGCTGGTGGTCAAGAGGCCCGTCATCATGGCTGGGCAGTGTCAGGGAAATGCCACTGAGTATCAGGATTCCATTAGACTCCTGGAGGCTATGCTATAGGGAGGTCTAGGGATGGGGCTCACAAAAAGGTGCTGACAGCCCTCGCAGGTGGACTCACAAGTTCAGAAGTTCAAATAACAGATTTAAGGAGGAAAGAACCAGAACAGAAGGGCTCAGAGTTCAGGGATGAATAGCTGAGGAATTTTGCTGAGGCTGTCCTTGTCACCTGTCTTTTAGGCTGCCAATATGAAGCAGCCACTGCTCGAGGGGATGCTCAGCTGCCAGTCAGCCCACTGACTGATGGGATGGGGCTCTGAGCATCCACATCCTGCCAAGTCCAGCCACTCTTGCATTTGAGCCCTATGATGGCCCTGCTCTTTGTCTTTGCCTATGGCTAAGGGGGCAGCAGTCCTATATGCTACTACATTTAAACTCAAGTGGGACCCAGAAAATGGTCCCTTATCTAGCAGAGGACACCTCAGTGGTTTCCTCATGGGTCCTATGGTGTGTCACCTTCACCCCTCAATCAAACCTGTCCTTTCCCTAAGCTCACTGGCTCTGGCCAGAATAGAACTGGCCATTAGGTAACCCATCTGAGAATCACAGAGTTATAGGGAACTGTCACCATGTCTTATATTTCATCTGTCCTTTTTACAAATTAAAGTCGGTCAAACCTAATTTGAAGCTCAGAGAAATTCATAAGCTCAGAGAAGCTCATAAGGGGCAGAACTAGCTGGGGCCCCCCAGTATCCACTTCTCCCCTTCATCCTTAAATAATAGAAACCAGATTTTATCCAGACTACCAAGGCACCAGCTAAAATCTACATCTTCTAGCTTTCCAAGCAGCTACATCTGGCCAAAGAGATGTAAACACAGTCAAGTCAGACAGTCTCCTGTCTCACTCAGAGTAAAAGCCCAAATCCTTATGGGTCTAAAAGTCCTGGGTCTTCTGTCCCCAATCCCCACCGCTCTATGATCTCAACTCCTATCATCCCTTTGCTAACTTTGTTCCAACCACATTGGCTGCTGTTCACGGAATGTTTCTTCAACTGCATGGCTCTCTCTCTCAGCTCCTTCAGGATTTAACAGTGTCACCTTCTTAGAGACACCTCCTTGACTAGCTATTTACATTTTTGATATTCTTCTCCCCAGCACTCCTGGTCACCTTTCTCTGCTTTGTTTCTCTGCACTGGCACCAATACTATCTCATGCACTAAATATTCATCCATTTTTTCCTCTCTCTCTCAACTAGAGTGCAGGTTCATGAGGAAGTTATCCAGTTTTATTTACTGCTCTAGTCCAGTGCCTGGCAAGTGGATAAATGTGGGACTTCTAGAAAGCCTGCTTAAGAGCAAGTGACTCAGCTGAGAGAATGCTCATTAGTCCTTCTTTTTTTTCCTTCTTTCCTCTTCCCCATAGTCTGAACTTAGAGATGATGACTAGAATTCCAGTCTCCATCTTGGATCCTGAGATAACCATGAGGATGGGAACCATGTCCTAGCATGGTAGAGCAGAAAGGCAAGAGGAGCCAGGGTTGGGGAAGGGGTCACCTCATCATCCCTGGATGACAATCTCTAGATTTCTTTTACAGGAAGGAGAATAAACTTCTACCTCACATAAGAAGCTGTGCTTTTGGGTAATAGCTGGGCATGTCTGTCCCAGAACTTTACACTGTCAGAGAGTCCTTTCTTCTCTTCTCCATAATTGCAAAAACTCCTACACTTTTCTTTTTTCTTTTTTTTAATGTTTATTTATTTTTGAGAGAGGGAGAGACAGAGTGTAAGTGGGGGAGGGGCAGAGAGCCAGGGAGACACAGAATCTGCGGCAGGCTCCAGGCTCTGAGCTGTCAGCATAGAGCCTGATGTGGGGCTCAAACTCACAAATGGTGAGATCAAGATCAGATGCTTAACTGACTGAGCCACCAGGCACCCCAAACTCCTACGCTTTTCAATGCCACCTTCTCTTGAGCAAGTTTCCTGTACTTTGCCTTCTCTCTGGCAGAATTCTGTTTTTATTTCCTGAATGATAGCATGTGTGGCATTATCTTGGTAGGTTGGATAAGTATATTTCCTTCCAGTGGATTCTGAATTCCTAAAGGACAGGAACCTTTACCTATTCTCTTCATAACCCTGGCAATTAGCACAGAACTTGGTATTGGAGCTGGTTCTGTTTGGCACACAATGGACGCTTAATAAATGGATGCTGAATTGACTGGCTGAACACCCCAGGGCTTGGAAAATCCACAGTCACATCAATGATCGCAACTACAGACTGTATTTTATAGTTACTCACATGTCAGAGCAAGAAGAGCTCATCATTCTGAGCATTATCACATTAATGAAAATGACAAGGGTAATGATAATGATGATAGCCCCTTACAGAGGAATATCACGTTATAATTTCCAACGTACTTTCCAATCTGTTATCTCATTTGTGCCTCACAATAGCCTCTGCAGCAGGCAGGGCCAGGTGTGCTCCTGTTCAGGTTACCGATGAGAAATGTGGTGATCAGAGAGGCTAAATGAGTTTCCCAAGCCATTCAGCTGGTAAGAAGTGGAATTAAGACCAAAATTAGGTCTTTAGTCAGCCAAACCAGAGCTCGGCTGTGAATGATAAAACTGTAATGACTGAAATATCATTGCGATAATAATAAATAAACACCAAAATGGGAATAGCAAAAGAACCAGCTTCTTTTTGTCCTAATAGATAAGGAACATTTCTAAACACTGTAATAGCAAGACACTGAAAATAGCAATATGCACACGCAACCAGTAAGGAACTGGTTAAAAAGACTGGATTACGGCCATCCACTGAAATACAAGCAGGCTTTAAAAAGAATTGCAAAAGTCTTTGAATACTGATATGGAAAAATGATCAGGATCTATCATTGGACAAAAACCAAAAACAAAGTAAAAACAAACCCATATGACAGATTAGTACATATGGTGTGATCTCTATTCATATAGAACAGGGATCAGCAAACTATAGCCCACAGTCTCACTGCTTGTTTTTGTATAAAGTTTTTAATAAAGTTTTACTGGGACACAACCTCCCCTATTTGTTTCAATACTGTCTATGGCTCTTTCGGCATTACAACAGCAGAGTTGAGCCGATGTAACAGAAACTATGTGGTTTGCTCAGCCTAACTACTTAGTGTCTGGTCCTTTATAGAAAAAAAGTTTTCTAACCCTTGTTATAGAATTCACATTATTTTATTTTTATAAAAAAATATCTGGAATAAGATAACAAACTGTTAACAATGGTGCTTCAGGGGATGGTAGTAACGGTAGGTGTTAAGTGTTTAGAGTACATCTTACGTGCTTCTGTATTGTCTGCATTTCTCCAGCAAACATATTTTACTTTTAAAATAGGCAAAAAATGAAGGTATTTCCATTTTGAATTTAAAAAGAAAGAGCCATTCTGACAGGTGTCATCCTTGTAGCTTTGATTTGTATTTCCCTGATAAGTGATGTTGAGCATCTTTTCATGTGTCTGTTAGCCTCTGGATGTCTTCTTTGGAAAAGTGTCTGTTCATGTCTTTGATGAGTGGATAAAGAAGGTTTGGGTATACAGTTACTTATTTATTTATACAGTGGAATACTACTCGGCAATGAAAAAGAAAGAAATTTTGCCATTTGCAACAACATGGATGGAAACAAGGAGGGTATTATGCTAAGCGAAATAAGTCAGTTAGAGAAAGACAGATATCATATTATTTCACTCATATGTGGAATTTGAGCAACACAACAGATGAACATAGGGGAAGGGAAGGAAAAATAAGATAAAAACAGAGAGGGAGGAAAACCTTAAGAGACTCTTAAATGCAGAGAACTGACGGAGGGTTGCTAAAGGGGAGATGGGTGAGGGGATGGGTTAAATGGGTGATGGGCATTAAGGCAACCCACTTTTTGGGATGAGCACTGGGTGTCATGTATAACTGATGAATTACTGAGTTCTATTCCTGAAGCCAAGACTACACTGTATGTTAACTAACTTGAGTTTAAATAAAAAATAAATAAAATAAATAAAAAGAAAGACCCATGGCAGTGGTGGTTCCTGGTAGTGGTGGTAGTGGGAGCAGTGTGGAAACCTGGTTGCAACTCCTTGGCCCGTAGTGTTCCAGCCAAGGGCTTAAAAGAGAAAACAGGTGCTTTTTAGTACCTTCTGGTAGAAGCTGACCTTGGTCTTTCCTGAGTTATTTCAGGTTCTCCAACACAGGCTTCAAACTCTTCTTCTGAACTTCTTCAAACTCCCTCTGTCTGAAACACTCCCCCAACCCTGTTCTTGCACAGTGGGCTTCTTCTCAACCTTGAGGTCTGTTTAAATGATGCCTGCTGGGCAAAGCCTTCACCTTCACCAACTGCCATTCTGAGGCAGACTCCCCATTTCTCTTTCTCAGCAGCTTGCTCTTTCCTAACTTCCACTTCTTACTCCTCGTTGATCTATGTATTTGTTGTCTGTTTCCCTCACTCACCTTTATGTTATCTTAGGGACCATGACCACTGGTCATAGCCTCCATATTTAGCACAAGGTGCGGCATGAGGTGAGAGCTCAGTAAGCATTTTTTGAGTGAGTGAATGGCTTCCACACTCATGCACGAACATGCTAGCCTGTCCCTGCCCAGAAGGGAGCTACCACACCTGCTGGAAAATGAGAGTAAAGCTCCGCCTCCCCTCCCCCTGACCCACCACCACCATTTTCCAATGTTTTTGGCTTAGGGAAAGACAGTAAGTCTCTCTGGGACTCATTTTTAGTAATTGTATCAAAAAAACAAGATCCTCCTTATTTTCCCCTGTTTCCTTCTAGCAAAGGGTAAAGCTACCCAGGTAGCTGAATTCAGATGAGAACGCCTTAGAGCAGTCTTATAAAAATCCACAAATGACATGATTGCATTCAGAATCATCTAGAAGACCTGCCTAGAATGACACAGACATCACAACCACCTTCCAGCAGCAACTGAAGAGAGACACCTACAAACTCTCCCATCACTGCCTTATAATTAGGTGAGTCTCCAAGATCTCATTGGTAGCATAAATGTCTACCTGTCTGGTTGTCACTGGCACGTGAAGTCCATGGAGGCAGGAACTTTGTTTTGTTCTCAGCCCCTATAACAGGGTCTGGCATATAGAAGGTAATGAATAAATATCTATTGTGTGAACAGAAGAGTAAAAATGCATGATCTGCCTTTGCCCCTTATGAAGAAGCCTAATTCCATGACATTGGTCAATGGATGCTTGCCTTAAGCCTGGTCAGTCTTCAAGTCCTTTGGGATTTGGAACTGGGACACAAACTGGGAAATAATTCAGAATCAAGACTGAGGCGGACATACTTGCCCTAGCAGAGGCAATGACCATTGATCTGCAAAAAGAGGATGAAGCAGGGAGGAGACCAAGTGGTCCTGGAGACAGGAGCCAATCTCAACCTTCGACTCTCGCTTCCTGATCTCAACCCCTTGGAAGTTTATGAAAAATATATTCCCTTTTTGTGTTATGTTGGAGGGGGTTTTTGTGATGTGTACTGTTAAAATACAGAACACTTTTTGGCTTAAATTATATTGGCCACTACTTTTCTTATAATAAAGTTTCCTTTCTGTCTCAAGTTGGTTTTGAATGAGCTTTAGGTCTTTGCATTTTTTGCACCCCCCCCCGCTTTTTTTGCTGAATTTGGTCTGAGTGGGTTTCTCAATTTGAAACTCAAGGATCCCGGACTCAGATGCGACCACACTATTTTTGCTTCCCACTTGGGAAGTTGGCAGGATGTGGGGCAAGGCCCCTGGTCTGTGTGCCTCTGGTCAGAGGAGGGGTTGACCTCAAAGAGTGGTTGCCACTGGGCTAAGCTCAGCTAAGTCCAGCAACATCTCTCTATGTGGCTCCTCTCACCTCCCAATCCAGGACCCTGAAGCCACAGCCCCCAGGAGGATCCAGATACTCAGCATTAGAGGAGCCCTAAATCATCTCATCATCCTGGGTACAGTGTGGTACTGGGTAGAAATCCCCATATTCATGGCATCCTGGCTGTGGTCACCTTTCCCCCATCTGCTCCACTGAAGCCACAGGCTAGAGCCATACTTCCAGGTCTGGTTTCCCAATGAAGCCCCTTCCACTTCAGCTGGGGAGAGGGGGGAGGCGGTACTCTCTGGAAGACAGCATTCTGCCTCTGGAAACAAGATGGCATATAGATGGATGAGGCCAATTCTTCTCTTCCTAAGGATTCAGACCTGCCTCAGTGTGCAAGTCCTTCGTGGGCTACGTCTCAGTCTATGGTGTTCTATGGACTTGCAGAACACAGCGTCTAAATTCTTTGCCATGGACAGGAGACATATATAGGATACACATACATACACGTCACCAATATTCATGTTATAAATATTTCACGCTCATACGTATATGTATGCAGAACACCATCTCCCACTTTATAGCTTCAGTAAACAGAAAAGGTACTGACTGCATTCTACTGAAAAGAAAATGAAACAGGAAAGAAAATGTACTGACTGCATCATACTGGGCTAGCCCCATGAGGAAGGCTCCAAACCCTTCTCTTTTCCAAACAAGAGCAGAACAAATGAAATACCCATTACACAGGAAAGAAGGCAATCGGATAGAGAAGGTGGATCAAAGTATGTGCCTACTACCTACTGGCATTGGGCCCTGTGCTAGGTGCTGTTCCTGTCCACTACCCTCACACCACCTCTCTCATGTAATGTGCTCTCCCTCCTTGATGGGTGAGGGAGGGATGCTCAGGGAAGGTAAGCAACTTGCTTAAGGCCATACTGTTAGTAAGTGATGGAGGCCACCCCATAAAGATATTGAACATGGGGGGATATCATCGAGGCCATGGGATCTGGTAGCAGAGTAGATCCATTCCAGGAATCCAGAGATCTTGGGATGTGGAGGAGACCAGGCGGCAAGGCAAGGGTCCCATGAAATGGGATGCCTGACCAGCGGCTGAGGCCATAGGAGAGAAGGGACTAATATTAGGGAGTGTGCCACCCAAGAAGGAGGGAAAGCTGCCTCAGGCCTCACCAGGTACCTCCTGCACCAAACACGCGCATTTATCTTGGTGTTTGAACCACAGATGCTAACAAGGCGGCGGAGGGTTCATGGGTGGGCATCACCTCTCCCCTCGTCCCAGTGATTGGCCTCTTAGCTGCTTGGCTGGCTGAGATGGCAGCCTGGAAGGCCTTATTCCTTGGGGCTGTGTTTCAGAGCTGGGGTCCCCTGTAGATGTGGTCTTGGGCCAACAGCTGAAAGTGGAAGGGGCTTCATTGGGAAAGAGGCCCTGAAAGCGTGGCTCTAGGCCGTGGCTTCAGTGGAGGGGATGGGGGGAGAGATGCCTGCAGCCAGGAGACCGTGATTTCTACCTGGTAGCTTACTGTTTCCACAGATGATGATCATCTCATCATGGGGTGACATGTGGGGTGACATTTTGGAATCTCCATCAGGGAGAAGACACCAGGTAGGACAGGTTGGAGGTGGCTCAGGTGGTTGCTAATGCTCGTCTAGGGTTAAAAGACATCATTTGCGGTGGCTCCAAGTGCCACATTTGTGTGACTTTTTCTGGTCATGCTCAGCCACTTGCATGTGGGTGCGATGAAGGATGCCATTTTGCAAGGCTGCAACAGAAGGGCCAGGGGGGCAGGGGACTTGAGGGTACTTCTGTTCTTTCTGTAAGTGTGATGCAAGAGGTGAACAATAAGAAAAGCGAAGATGACAATACAGCAGCGGGGGTGGCGGAGTGACAGGTCCCAGTCTGAGTCTAAGTTGTGCTGCTGTTAGAATTCCACACTATGTGACTGTGTTTGTTCTGATGTAGGAGGATTCGGGAATGGGAGGTTTATTGAATGGCAGGCGTCTGCAGGAAGAGAGGTCAGCAAAATATCCATCATCTCGGCCAGCCCCACGGGAAGGGAAGACCACAGCAAAACATTCTCTACTTTGTGCACGAAGTATCTTCTAGAACCGTACCTGACAAATAGCAGACAAGAGATAGTTTTGGGGATTTTGATGTGTTGATGGATCTGAAGTACTTAGGACCACACTGGCGGTTGGTAGTTGCTAAGTTAGCTATTGTTATGATTGGTGTTATTTGTGAGCGCATGTGAGCTATTCCCAGCAATTGCCAGAAATATGTAATTAAGGAACACTTTCAAAGGTTGCTGAGGTCCTACACTATGCAAGTGGGGGACATGAGCCAGAAACTTTTTAAATTTTAACTGGTATTATGACCCCATTTGTCCACACAGGCTGATGAGGCCTGGGTGAACTTGGCTGAGAGCAACAATAACAAAATCCATCATCTCTAGAGTATCTGTAGAGTGTTCAGTACCTACTGGGCATTGTACTCATGCATATAATATGGATGTATAAAATATCTTTTAATTTTAACCTTCTGCAATGTAATTATTATTACCACCACTTTATAGATGGAGGAATGGCTTCCAAGAGATAATAGCCTGCCAAGCTCACCAATCAAGCAAGAAGTGGATCTAGGATTTGGATAAAGGTGTCTGGGACGATTAGGGAAGAAAAGGTCATGAAGACAATAACAGGATAGAAGAACTTGGAGTGGCCCAGAGCCTGGAGCCACTCTTACTATGGCTGCTGCTTAGACATTATAGGGTGCCTGAGACGTGCCAGGCACCGGGCCAGGGGCTTTGCTGCACAGAATCACTGATCTTCACAGCATTTCTGTGAGGCAGGGATTAGGCCACCCTCGTTTTATGATGAAGGAATGGAGGTTTTTCAAGAGGTTACATAACTCGCCCAAGGCCATACAACTGCTAACTAGCAAACATGAGCCCAGAACCCAGTTCATCTGACAGTCTAGGCTCTTGACCAGGTAGGGAGCGAGGTCTGCTTTTTTTTTTTTTTAATTTTAATTTTTTTTAATGTTTTATTTTTTGAGAGCGAGAGACAGAGTGCGAGTGGGGGAGGGGCAGAGAGAGATGGAGTCACAGAATTTGAAGCAGGCTCCAGGCTCTGAGCTGTCAGCACAGAGCCCGATGAGGGGTTCGAACCCATGAACTGTGAGATCGTGACCTGAGCTGAAGTCTGACACTCAACCGATGAGCCATCCAGGCGCCCCTGCTTTTTTGTTAAGTAGATGCTTTTTGGAACACAGCCATGCCCGTTCCTTTATGTTTGGTCTTAGGCTACCCCAGAGGCAGCGCTGAGTAATTGTGACAGAGACCATATGCCTCACAAGCCTAAAATATTGACTATCTGGTCCTTTAAGAAAACATGTGCTGACCCCTGCTTTGACCTCTATCCTGTTCAGCTTGCCTTAATTCAAAATACAATGGCAGCAAAAGAATGGGACAGCTGGAGGGGTGAGGGTCGGAATCAGGAAGTATCAGAAAGCGTCCAGGCTACGACAGGGTGCCAGAGTATAGCCAAGAAGCTGGATGAGCCGTCCACGTGGGCACTGAAGTTCCCGGGATGGTGGGAGACTTTGAGGAAGAGAGGAAGACTGAGCTTCACATCAGAGCCTCTGTGAGCTGTTAGGTCTGGACAGAGGTTATAAAAGAAGAGCAAGGAATGACCCTCACAGAAAAAGGACAGAAGAAGAGCAGAGATGTGGAGATAGAAATGAAGTGTGAGAAGAATGCCAGCCCCCCACTTTCTCCAAGGCCTGGGGCACATAGGTGGGAAAGGCTAAACCACCCTCAGGGCCGCAGGGAAGGCAGGGGCTCTGTGCAGGTTCAGTGGCGCCAGGGCCGGCGGAGGCTGCTGGTGACCCAGCCCAGGGCCCTCCTCACTACCCCTCCCCTCTGCCAGGTCTCACTGGCCCTGCCCTCACTACTCTCTGCCACCAGGGCCCTACCTGTGTAGTCGATGACGAAGCCAGCACTGCTCACGGACGCGTCACTGCGGAAGGCGAGGAAGAGGCTGTTGCTGCTGCTCTCAATGCGGGCCGGAAGCTGGGAGCCATAGAAGCTTCCTATGAGAGGGCTGAGGGAGTCCCGTCCATCGTAGATATGGAGGAAGTCATAGCCTGGCTCCAAGTTAAAGCTGGGGAACAAAAACATCCCACCCCCACCCCACTAAGGTCAAAAAAGGCTCATACTGTGCCTTAGGCTCTCAACCAAAGGATGGGGCCTCCCAGACAGTGAGCCCTTCACCCCACTGGCACCCAACTCCTGACACTTCCTGGCTAGGGGGAAAATGGTAAAGCCCCTGATGGCCTCCCAGTCAGGCGAGGAGATGGAGAAGTCAGGCGTGGGGGCAGAGGAGACAGGTCCCAGAGCTGGTGTCTGGAAACCTGGAGCTGAAAATCTAGCAGCCTCTTTCTGCACAAATATTTTTAATTGGAATACACTTGACATACAATATTGTGTAAATTTAAGGAGTGTAACATGTCCACTGGCTACATTTATATGATGTAATATGATTGCCAGAGTAGTGACAATTAGTCCCTTCATCACGTCACATAGTTATCACTTCTTTCTAGTGGCTGGAATAATTAAGATCTAGTTTCTCAGCAAGTTTGATGATTGTAATACAATATTGTTGTCTGTATTCACTATGCTGTGCGCACAAGGGAAAATGAGTTACCAATTCTACATACCGAGTGGTCAGCTAGAGCAGTCCACTTATTTGCCTCTGATGTTCTCTGTAATGTGCTATCTGCACCTCCTTTTCCAAGAGCAAAGAGTCACCCAGGGAGCCATTCCCAGGCAGGAAGGGGTCCGTTCTCATGAAGAGCTCGGCTTCATCCCATTATCCCCAAGCCAGTTCTCAGCTCTCCTTGGGATTTGCAACCATCCCACTCTGGCACCCACAAGCATGCCTCTTTCTTGGCTATTTTGACTCTCGCATGGGAAAAAATCCATTTGAAAAAACTGTCTTAGTTTGGCAAATTGAATATTAGAGTTCTTCAGTGTCATTGATCCCACCGGATTGGCCAGAGTGAAAATGATGGGAAATACCAAGACTGGAGAGAACGTGGAGCCACTGGCGCTCTCGGGCCCTGCTGGCAGGAGGTAAATTTGCTTAGCCGCTTGGGAAAACTGTTTCACAACACCTACTAGATCTGAACATATGCCTGCCCTGTGATGCAGTCAGTCCAGTCTTAGGTACGTATGCAAGACGTAAGTCTTAGGTACAAAGCAATGGACACTAATCAGGTGTGCAAAGATGAAAATGACAGAATGTGAGTTGGGAACAGATTTCTGATACAAACTTGTTTAGAGCTGAGCCACGGGCTGCGATACTCAGATATTCCTTTTGGCCCAGCTAAGAATGAAATAGCAGTTCTACTCTTTAGCTAAGACATGTGGCAGAGAGAGGGGACCGTGACATCTCTAGGACAAAGTGGGTTGGGCTGGCAGGGGGATGGGATGGGAATCCGAAAGTTACAGGGGGGTGGAGCCAGATGTGTATCAGCCTCCTTCCTCCATGGCACCTCGCACTGGGGTCAGCGGCAGGGTCACACCACCACTTCTAGGTGGTATGGTCTTCTTGCTCCCATAATTCAGCTTCCAGCCAATGTGCTTCTTCCCAAGTCACCAGGGGAGTGGTTTGAAGAGAGACAGTCTTGGTCACAGATGATCTCTCTGCCACTTCCTAACTGCCTTCTGTCTGTCCCTGCCTTCCTTCCATCATTGTATTTTAGCTGAGCACTCTCAATGTGCCGGGCACTGTGCAAGGTGCTCGGGACACAGGGATCTATCAGATGACACCCCTCCTTCAAGATGGCGATAGGGCCAAAGGAAGCGATGGATGGGAAGACAACTAAGCAAAGCATGAGGTCTGTACAGGCACATGGGATCACAACACAAAGTTCCTCAGGGAGGAGGAAGTGAAAGCTTTCGTGGAGGCCAAGCTGGAGGAAGTTTTGGGAGATGCAGAGACCCTTAGTAATTGGACAAGGAGAGAAAAGGAAGTCGCCAAGAAAGGAGAAGCAGGGGTGAAGTCACAAGGGCAAGAAATAGTCTTGAAGCTGTGGGTAGTTCAGTCTGGCTGGAGCTCAGGGGTTAGAATGGGGTTGGGGTTGGGGGGGTTACTGAATGGAGAGGTAGGCAGAGGCCAGATAGATGGGACTGAAAAGTCCAAAGTTTTTTTTTGTTTGTTTGTTTGTTTTTTACAGCTTAATGATTTATTTTGAGATAGAGAGAGAGTGGGACCTGAGGAGGGGCAGAGACAGAGAGAATCTCAAGCAGGCTCCGCACCATCAGCGCAGAGCCCCATGTGGGGCTCAAACTCATGAACCATGAGATCACGACCTGAGCCGAAATCAAGAGTTGGACGCTTAACAGACTGAGCCACCCAGGTGTCCCTCAACATTCTGATTTTATAGGATGGAGGTATAACCACTACAGGATTTTAAAATAAAAGACGTATCTGTTTGTGTCTTCGTTTTCAAGTCGAGGTATAACTCACACCCCATGAAATGATCAGCAATTAAGTATACCACCCTATCGGTTTTGACACATGCATGACAAGACCCAGCATGTTTCCAGCATCCTGGAATGTTCCCCTTCCCAGTCAACCCTCCCTACCCTGAGAAGCCACCACCGAACAGAATTTTACCACCATAGACTTATTTTGCTGATCCTAAAATTTCATGTAAGTGGAATCATACATTATGTCTTTTTTTGTATCTGTTTTCTTTTGCTCAGCATGGTATTTTTGAGATTCAGCCATGTTGCCTGTATCAGTAGTTCATTCCTTTTTACTGCTGAGTAGCACATTATCATATGTTCAAATGGAAAATGAGGTGGCTATTTTAGCATTTTCGCCAGACAAGGTCACTTTGACAGCCGGCTCAAGAAGAGGTTGGCATGGGAGGAAGATGGGGGCAGAGGAACCAGTCAGGAGAGACTACGGTAGTAATTTAGTTGAGAAATAATAAGGGTTTCAAGCAAGGCAGTAGCTGGGAGGCCGGAGAAGAGGGGAAAATGTGAGGAGAATTAAGGCCGCACAGGCTCCAAGGCTTGCTCACTAATGGAAGGAGCAGGGCAGGTGCACTCCCTAGGGGTCAGAAGAGAGCTCTTCTGAGGGGAGAAGTCATATGCTTAGTTCTGTACGCGCTGCTGCGGGTACCAGACCTCCACCAGTTGGAAATGGGAGGCTGCAGCTCAGAAGACAGTCTGGGCAGTGGTTGCATGGAGTCTCCAGGTTACAAGAGGAGGGTGAAGCCATCGGAGCAGATGGGCTGGTCCAGGAAGGAAGTATGGATGAGGAGGGGAGAGGCTGGAGATAGAGCCTGGCCAGGGAAGGGGGCCACGAAAAGGAAGCCACAAAGTCACAGAAAGCTGGAGAACCAGAAGGGAGGAACTTCACAGAAACCAAGGAGAAAAAGCAGGGTAAGGATGGAGGGAGCGAGCGAGAAATGCCATGGGCTAAAACATGGAAAGTTCCATTTTGTGCAGTGACCAGGAGTTCGCTGGTGTCTTTTATCAGTGGAGTTGCTAGCGGGACCGTGGAGGCCGAACCCAGATTTCAGTGGTTGGAGAGTGAACAGGAGGTCAGGACGGAGACACAAGCAGAGATGATTCTTTTGAAGAGTTTGCCTCTAGAGGGATGAAGGAGACCGTGCAGGAGCTGGATGGGGGAAAACCCGAGAAAAACTTGGCCTGTTCCCCTCTAGGGAGCGTGATGGAAGGGGCCAGGTGGCAACAGAAGGGGAAAACACAGGAGAGCAGGGGAGAAAGGATCCAGCGAGGCCCTGCTTTCTGAATCTCAATACCTTCGGAGGTTAAAAAAAAAAGATAGAATAATAGCTACTTCATCAATTATCATAAGGATTAAATAAGATAGTATGTGTAAAACCACAGAGCACAGCTCAGGGCACACGGGAGACATCCAATAAATGCTAGTTTCCTTCCTTTGGACTCCTTCACCTTCCACGGAATGGAGAACTCTGCCCCTGGCACGCCTATGTGTACTCACCTGGACACCGGGGTCTAAAACCCCTAGTTGCTCTGAACCCCTCATCTCCCACCCGGGGGAAAGGTACATACATGTTAAATACCAGGGCGATGACGTAGTCCGGAGAGACAGTCACTTTCCAGTCACACTCCTTGCCTGGCGGGTAAGGTTCTGGGTAATTTGGTGACAGAATGACTCCTGATGGACCCGACAGGTCTCCCCCGCAGGGAGCTGGGGAGAGAGGAAGACAAGGGTCAGACTTTCCCCTCACCGGGTCACGTTTTCTTGGGCACTGGTAAGGCACAGTGCAGGGGGGTTAAAACCTGGCTCGAGGGGCCAAGGGCAGGGTGGGATGGAATGGGTACAAGGTTGTACCCTGAAGTGACAGAAATGTTTTGGAACTAGCAGAGGTGGTGGTTGCACAACATTGCGAATGCACCAGATGGCACTGAATCATTTATTTTAACATAGCAAATTTTATGTTACATGAATTTCACCTCAGGAAATTATTATTTAGTTTTTAGTGTTTATTTTTGATAGAGAGAGAGACAGAGAGTGAGTGGAGAAGGGGCAGAGAGAGAGGGAGACACAGAATCTGAAGCGGGCTCCAGGCTCTGAGCTGTCAGCACAGAGCCTGATGTGGGGCTTGAACTCACGAACTATGAGATCATGACCTGAGCCGAAATCGGATGCTTAATCGACTGAGCCACCCAGGTGCCCCTCACCTCAGGAAATTATTAAAAACAAAGACAAAATATCTGGCTCTGCCACTTCCTGGCTATGTGACCTTAGGGAATTTACCTAACCTCTCTGGACCTCAGCATCCTTTCTCTATTGCAGGAAGACATTATATTTCCCTTGGGGATGGTAGTAAAAATTTTGGAGAGGTGGTTAAAGCATTTGGCATACAGTAAGCAGTCAGTATTTGGAGCCCTTATTCATCTCTGAGACATTTGAAACACATGGTCTCCTTCCACCGCCTCACATCCAGTTTTCAGGTGAGCTTTGTGGGTGTTTATCCCACGTTCCACGTCACTCGCTGCCAGGAGGAGCGAAAAACACAATCACGTTCACCCGCCAAGTGTGGCTGGCCTCCTGGCTGCCAGTGCTTTCGGCATCTGCTTGGGGATGCAGACACCTTCCAATTTTCCGGAAGACCTTGTCTGAGAGAATGTGTGCCCCTCAGTTGTATGGAGATATGACGGAGCTCCATTAGGCCATGGTGGTCCCCACCCCATCTGGCTTGAGATGACAGGCCTTTCAAGCAGGCGGGCAGCAGGAAATTGGCTGGCGATACAAGAAGTTGCTTGCCCAGAGCCCTGTGGGGGCATTTCCCAGATTCTGAATCAGGTTCTTCCCTGAATGGCTGGGTCACTGTGCTGTAGCAGTAGGGTGTGAGAAAGGGGAGGCTGGAAAGTATACGGGGTCACTAACAGGAAACATGGCCGAGACTGTAAATATGGCCTGGTCTGAGAAAAAAACCACAGGGCACAACTGGAGGTTGAAGTACAGCAGGCCAGTAGTGAGCCCACTGGAGCCTGGAAAGCCATTCAAGGAGAGGCCAGAAAATCCAAGATGTGACAGACAGGCAGGAGCCAAGGGTGTATCTAAGACTGAACTTAAGAGCAGCCAATTGCTTGTCACAGAGCTGAGTTTTATTGCCTCATGCTGTACCTTTCACTCAGGGTAAGGCTTAAAGCACTAGATCAATGCCCACAGGGTCTTTCAAAACAACAACAACAACAACAACAACAACAACAACAACAGTAGTCTTCAGGGCCATAAAAGCCCTAACACGGCTGAACATAAAACCTGAGTGGTCAAGAGTAGTGGGTTTTTTTTCCCTCCCATGGAAAGTACATCCCAAGTATCAACTTGAATACCAAGAACACTCAAGTGGGCACCTGTTATATGTCAGACATGACTATAGCATATTAGATACATCATCTCACTTACGTCTCGTAACAGCTCCATGAGCTATGGATTGTTCTTCCTCGTTTAGAAATGAGGAGGCTGGGACTCAGGGGGGTTAAGGACCTTGCCCAGAGTCACTCTGAGACTCGACCTTCATCTGTCTGGCTCCAAAGGATGCCCCTTTCCCATTTTATTCTGCTGGGAATTGCTGGCCGGGGAGCAGGGGAGTGCTCCTCCCTACAGGCTGGCCAGGGAGCAGAGGAATGCTCCTCTCTATACGCTGGCAGGGGAGCAGAGGAGTGTTCCCCCTTGCAGGCCAGGAGCAGAGGAGTGCTCCTCCCTATAGGCTGGCAGGGGAGCAGCCCCAGCTGCAGGAGCGCCTATGAACAAGGATGGTTCCTCTCATCAGGTCTGCTTTGTGTCTCATTCACTCCTCCCCTGCACTCTCTTAGAGAAGAGGGTTACATGAATGAGATGCACTGGAGGCCTGTGTGATCAGGATAAAATCTTGCACTTAACACAGCAGGACCCACTGCCTGGTCCTGAGAGTGGCCCTACCCATGGCCTAGAGACTGATGCAGGTCATGTGGGCAGTCTGAACTCCCAGGGGACCTTTTAAGGGGGCACAGTGATGCCTCCATTAGAGCAAGGGCCACCAGGCATGAGACTCTTTTGTGGCACAGGGGTTTCCCCCTTAAGTTAGCCACAGGTTGGGGTGAGTCTGGGTGTTTCTGAACCTTCCCGTATTGTTCTTCTGCCAACCCCAAAGTGCTCACAATTTGTCTGGGTTCTAGGCCTCTGCTATGGCACAGTCGCCCTCCAGATGGTTCCCTGGCATCGGATGATCAGGCACCTGCTTCCCACTCAGGACCCCGATGTGGGCTTCACTGCCCTCTGCCATTTGTGTATCAAGGCCTGGCCAGGCTCCTAGCTGCTTCCTGTTTGCAGCTGATTGAGGAGTATGCCGAGGAAGGAAATGCCTTCCCTTTCCAGTCCCATTGGCAAGCCAGCAGGACAACTGAGCTGTTGCAGACTAAATGAGGCCTTGGCAACATCCTAGCATCGCCTGGTCCTTTTAGCAGGTGACCCACAGGGTTGGGAAGGCAGGCTGGACTAGAAGCTGGGTCTTGCTCCCAATCCAGGGTGCCTGCCCCTCACCCACGGTCATGCCCTGCCCTCTCCCTACTGTGAGTCAGTAGCAGAAGGCAGGCTCTGGCCTGCAGACCCAGGCTCGAGCTTACAAACCATGGAAGCCCAGGAGGGAGTGGAAGCATGTGGTTGATCATCCCAGATGGCCAAGGAGTGGGCAGGCTGTACTGTGGGGCGAGAGTTGAGAAAAAGGCCACCGGACTTGCAGTTACACAGTCCTGGGTTCCAATTCTGATTGTCCCGCTTACTAGCTGTGAATTTGGGCAAGCTATCCCTTCTCTGGGCCTCCATTTCCCCACTTATAAAATTGAAAAAAAAAAAGAAAAGAAAATGACGAGAATGGCTTCTAACATACACTGTGTTCACCATGAACCAGACGTGGTTCTAAGTGCTTTGTAGTATGACCTTACTTAATCTTCAAAACAACGTGATGAGGTAGGTGCTATCATTGTCCCTATTTTACAGGAGAGGAAAATGAGGCACAGGGAGATTAAATAATTTGTCTAAGGCCACACAGCTTGCTGTGGTGAAGCCACCGGACTCGGTGGTTGGAATCCAGAACCTGAGCTCAAAACTTACCACCTGGTGATTCCATTTGCAAGAATGCAGCTAAAATGTCTAGCCCGGTGCCTATCATGGGGATGACGCTCAATAAATACTTGTTTTCCCCCCTTGCTTTTTCCCTATAATGAAGGGATATCAAGGCCAGCCAGACCAGTCATGGCAGACTGCCAAGGGAGCTGGAAATTAGGGGCTTGTCACTGGGATTTCCAGACTGTTTGAGCGAAGAGACAAAGACATTCATTTTGTTGCCTGAGGAACGTTTCCCCAAGCTGAGTACAGAAGAATGGGTAATGAAAGCTAAATTAACCTCTTTGCCCTGCTTGCTGCACATTTATTGCTCTCAACAGCTTAGCACAGTGCAGCCCCCCTCCTCCACCTGGGACAGTCTTATCTCAGGACCTGCTTTTCTGTAAGAGAAGCCTAAGGAATCACAGCCCTGTAGAAAGCTAAATTTGGAAGGGGCCTCAGAGGTCATCTGATTCCCTTCTGGGCCTCACCAGAATTCCCCTTCCCAGATGGGATTCTGGCTCAGGGGAGGGAGGGGAGTCCTAAAACTGAAAAGAAGAAAACAGAGAAAGGAGGAAAGGAAAGAAGGAAGGAAGTTAGGAAGGAAGGAAGGAAAGAGAAAAGCAAGGAGGGAATTAGCATTTCTTGAGATTTGGGTTAGTTATGTCCTCACCCCACAATGCCAAGAGAAGTACATCTACTCTCACTTTACAGAATAGGAAACTGAGGCTCAGAGATGGATTGATTCCCCATGGCCACTGAACTAGTCAATGGCACAGCCAGGATCTGAACCCCGATCTGTCTCCTTCAGTACCCCATATTCTTTCCTACATGGCTCCATGTAGCTGAGAATGGAGCTGTTCCTGGAACCCAGGTCTCAACTTCCTGTCTGCTGTATGTTCACCATGCTCCTACCATGTAACCTGGGTCACTCCCAATTACTTGTGAGAGACGGGATTCAGTGTGTCCCCTTCAGTGCCAAGCCTCAGAGCTTGGCCGGCAAAGGCCAGTCCTTGGATGCCTGGACAGAGCCTCCCCTGGAGCCTCTGTGGAAAGAGGTGCCTGCAGGGCATTGGCCAGGTGGAAGCCGCTGGGCTGTGTCTCAGAAAGTCCCTGGGACCTGTCCCCGGCACAGTAGTCAGTGTGGGAGGTAGGAAATTGAAACGCTTTGCATTCAGACTGATGTGGGTGTGAATCTTGGCTCTGCCATACCCTAGCCCTGTGATTTGGGCAAGATATCCAAATTTGTCTAAGTTTCAGTTTCCTGAACTGTAAAATGAGGGAATGGTGCTCATTCTGGAGAGCTGTAGGGAAAGTCAAATGAGGCTGTGTACGAAAACATCCAGTATGGGGCTGGCATACAGCAAGGGGACTCAGGGACTATCGCTTCTCTTCTAACACCTGTCGTTGACACAGGAGATAAATGCATTCAGTACTTTGCCTGAGAAAAAGGGCCATGTGGCAGTAAGCACCTGGATGCTTCTATTTCTCTTTCCAGTCTTCTCCTCCTTTCAAGCTCCCTCCCCATCCCAGTGTCCAGTGGCTAGGGAGCACGATTATTCACACCCCAACTCTTACAAGCTCCCTGACCTTGGCAAGTCTCAGAGTTTCCATTTCTTCATGGGTCAAATGGGGAGATTCTTAAGACTAAGGACAGATCTGGAGATCTGACACCCGGGTAACCAATAATTTCCTTGAGTAGAGAAAGGGCAAACTTCTTTCCTTTATACCTGAGCCTATGGGTGCCCTTCCAGTGCTTTAGGTAATGGAAGGGGCATCTGGGAACCTGCTGACCTTCCTGCCCAAGCTCACCCATCACCTTCCTCCCAACCTATATAGCCTGAGCCAGGGGAGAAAGGAGGCAGACATGCCTGGCTTAGCAATTTGGGGGCCCGTTTTGGGGAGGGAAGAATTTGTCGTGTATAGAGAGTGTGAGTGTGTGAATGTGAGGGGGTGTGTGTGCGCATATAAGCAGGGTAAACTGGGGGCTTTCTGCAACTTTCAGCTGCTCCAATTCTCCCGGCCAGCCTCTAGAGGCAGCTGCCACTTATGCCACAGGGTCTGGAACACACAACCGGTGGGACCAGAGGGCAGGATTCGCTCTGCAGCTGCTTTGTACCAATGCACGTTGGTGGGCTGGGCTGCCAGAAGAATCTGTTCTCGATCTTCACGCAGCTGATCTCCGCGCTCCCCTGTAGCGCATAGCCAGGGTCACACTGGAACACCGTGGAGTCTCCGGCTTCCCAACTGTCGCCGCTCCGGCTCCCATTCTGCGGGACCCCAGGGTCGTTGCAGGACGTTGCTGTGGACACTGGGATGAGGGAACAGAAGAAGTGGGGTTGCCCAGATGTCTGCCGGACAATGAGGCTCCAGCTCATTACCCTCACTGCCATCACCACGCCCACCGCCAGTGCCACTGCCACAATCTGTCACCTCCCACCGGCATCGCTGGCTGCAGCAACAGTGCCACCGTTTCTGTTCTCACCCCATTTCCTGTCACCGCCTCCACCGCCACTGGGGACCACCAGCTATTTTACCAGTATTACCTTCACCTGTCACGAGATACCACGACTTAGGTGTGATTACACAGCCATGATTGTAGGAGTGAGTTCAATTCGATTTAATGACACAAGCCTTGTTCCATAGACAAGCTTTGAATTTTGTGTACATCATGTTGCCAACAGGAGTGACAAGGTGATTAAGTCTAAACTCCACGTATTCAATCAGAAGGGCCTGCCAACGGGTTGGGAGCAGGTCTGCCTGAGCACTGAGCAGCGGGTGTGAAGGGGCAGGGAGAACTGGAGTCCGGTGAAGGCTGTGTCCTCCCTTGCATGGCAAATGCCCAACCACCCATCAGACTGAAACCAAAGGGAAGTCTGATGTTCGTAGCAAGTGATAAAGTAGAGTTCAAAATAGATATGTGTAGCTGAGAGGTATCAAATATTCAAAAATGTGGGAATGTGGGAGATGTTCCCAGGCTGGTAACCTAACTTCGCATACAACAGACCACGTATTTAAAAAGCGAATGTCAAATGAATGGCGGAGGGAAGGAATAAATAAATAAAAGGATGAACGAATGAATGAATGAGTGAACAGACGCAGCAGGAGAAGACACACCAAAGGACATGATGGAAGAAAAAGTCCAGAGAAAGAATCGGGGACAGCTGCAAGCTCCAGCTGCCTACACAGACCCCACCTGTGCCATTGTTCAGACTGTGGTCAGCCGGACCCAGGGACAGGAGGCTCTGGAGGCCACAGGATGCACAATGGTCATTTGCTTGGAGGGTCAGTTCCCCCACCCCAAAATTTTGGGAAAAATAACATGCACAAAACCAAAGGAATTTATTGTGGAGTAGAACGTAGAATTCACATTAGTTCTTCAGCAAAAACGTGAAGCCTCAAAAAGATTTTAGCCTCTTAACAGCCTCCAGATCTGCAGGTGGATATACATGCACTCTGTTCTGCTCTTTTCAATGGAAAAGCTCGAGAAGCCCGCACCCAGGGCAGCTGTACACACCAATACCACCCATTATAAGATCTAGGACTGTGTGGACGAGCCTGGAGTTAGAATATCTGATACCTTATACCCAATAACAATACACAATAAACTAGGGCCCACAGTCAGATCTGGCTCTATGCCTGTTCTTGTAAATAAAGTTTTATTAGAATATGGGCATGCTCATTTGTTTACATATGCTATACTATATTCCAGCCATGTCTGTAAAATTTTCCAATACATCAAACTCAGTCCCCTCCCCACTTCTCCCCAGGACCTTTGCACCTGCTGGCCCTTCTGCCTAGAACGAAGGTGCCACAGAGTTTCCTGGGCCAGCTCCATCTTGTCACTCAGTTTTTAGCTCCCATATCACCTCCTCAGACAGGCCTCTTTGATTGCATTCTCCTGGGCTCAAATCTTGACCCCCTTCCACCAATTTTGTCACATTATCCTGTTTCATTTGTTTCATTGCACAATCTGTAATAATCTTGCTAATTCGTCTGTTTGCTTCTTTATTGTATATCACTTGTGCATCTCTGTGGGAACAGAAACCTCGGCTGGTTTGCTTCCAACTGTCTCCCCAGGGCCTAGAACATTACCCAGCACACAGCCATGCTCAGTAAATATTTGTTGAATGAATAAATAAATGAACAAATCATCACCATCTGACACTTACTGAATTTATTTATAAAGTCAAATAAGAATCAATCTTCTTCCTTCCCAATTAAAAACAGACTTAGCTTTCATCTCTAGCTCTACAGTGTGCTGTACACATGTAAATGATTCCCTGGAAGAAAAATAGCTCACTGTTCTGACCATATTCAGAAAGATTATTTATATGGGAGGCGACAGAGTGCAATGATTAAGAGCCTAGGTCTGGGAATCAGACACGGGGGTTTTGATCCAGTCTGTGCTGCTTACTAACTATATGACCTTGTATGAGAAACCTCTCTGGGCCCCAGAGCCCATGTCTGCAACATGGATTAATAATGGCCACCATATTCGAAGGTTTCCGTGAAAATTATTAGCAGAGCGCTTTAGCGTGGAGCCGGCTCAGTGGGTGGCAGTGACTATGCTTCCCTCTCCTTCAGGGTCTCCCTGACCTTCTTTGTTCCCACTTTCTCTCCTGAATGCTCCTGAATTCGAGCTGCTTGGCAAAGCCCCAGGGAAACGCTAGATCCACGTGGTTCAGACAGGATGTTAGATGTTACACAGTCGTGTTTACTTAATAAAGCCAAGCCTGCACTAATCGTCTCTGGCATTTCTGTACAATCCCCCGTCAAACACACACTATAAAGTTAACATGGGGTGAGCCATTCTCCCTTCCCCGGAGTAGTCCTGGTATTTGCTCACTGATGGCAGCAACAGGGAAGGTGACCTTTCCTGAACCTCAGTTACACCCAGACCCTGGGCCAGGTGGTCTCAGCCTTTCTGGAGCCCAGGCTAGATAGCTTTGCCCACTCCCCTCTCTGCGGACCTACGCGAGGCTCCAGACAGCTTGTCTCAAGACACGCTTGCATTAGAGAAAACCAGCCATTCGTGCGTTCAGGTGGTCACGTGGCTGTTAATTCAGGAAGCAGTGTGTGAGCACCTGTGGCCTACGCTGTGGGGGAGTCTGAAGGCAGGACCTGGCCTTGACTCTCGAAGAGCTGCCTGTGAAATGGCAAGTAGGTGGCCACTTCCAAGCCAAGGCAGAGTGTCTGGAGTTGACAATGTGCTGAAGAAGCAGAAGTAAAGTGCTAGGGGTGCCACAGGCCACAGCAATTTATTCTGAATGGAGAGATTAGGAGGAAGTGGCACCTGACAGGAACCTTGAAGGGTGAATTTTATGTCTACGGGCTGGGAGTGGCATGAGGAAGCAGAATGGGCTGCTGGGCGGAGGCACGGCTCACGAGAGTGCCCAGGGACTCTGTCCCATGTGGCCACACTGCACGTGCAGTGGAAGTCAGATCATGCAAATCTATGGGGGAATTTTCAGTGCAATTAAGAGGAGTTTTTTTTTCTTTTTCCCCCAGCCATAACCATTAGCTGGGGCACAGTCAGAGAAAAATACATGTCTGGTTTAATTATTCATGGTCCTCCTTTCCCCGGAGAGTGGACTGAGCTGTCTCTTTAGTGTTCTCTCCTCACTTCTGGGGGATCCTTTATAGCATATCCCAGCAGTCTCCAAAGTCTGTCCTGTAAAATGCTAGTCTCTTGAGATAGTCTAGGAAAAAGTCATCCATGGTGAAATATGTTTGGGAATTGTGACCCACTAGATAGATACCTTCTGAATTTACCTGCCTTAGCATACTAGAAGTTCTCAGGGGTCCCAAATTACAGATCGCCTCTTTAGGTCTGCCTTGACTGAAGCACCTTCTTAACGTTGCTTGATCATGCAAAGTTCTTTTTCCGGCAACGTCAATTAACAGTCCATGGAACTCCAGGGAACAGATGTTGGGAAATGCTGACCTAAAATGATTCCCTTGCTGCCCTGTGGTGGGAACCTAATCTCAGATGAGATCAGCATTACTCCATGGTCCCCAGAGAGTCTCTGTGGTATTGACAAATGGGTGCCAGGATTTCAAGTAAGAAGACTCCCAATGAGCCCTGCAAGGAGCTATTCCTTGCTAGGCTGGACGCTTGCATGAGTGTTGATCGGGCAAGTTAGTGAGTATAAAGGAACATAATCCTGGAGACCCTCATCTCCCCTACAGACTGTTGAATGCTCATCTCCATGGAGAAAACAGATGCACACAAGAGCTGGAAGTAGGGTTTGTGACACCATTACAGCCTAACTGGTGCCAGAAATATGCCTAACCACCTTTAGTCAGTATACCAACCAGGTGAGACTGTGGAGGCAAAGCCGTGGCAAGGGGTGCCACACAGGCTTGCTCCGGAATCACCATGGAAACCACCCCCCCAACACACACACACAGTGGAGTAAGGAGATGGTAATGAAGACAGCTGCTGTATAATAAACATAAGCATAAACCGAGGCAGAGTCACTCGTGCAGGGAAATGAGTGACGGAAGAGGCACTTCAGAGGAGATGAGACGATGCATCACAGGGGGAGGCAGGACCAATACATGAATTATCTAATACTGGGACTTGGATGTTGAGCATTGCCCATTTTTGGTAGCTCTTTGTTATGCTCCTCCATAATTGGCTACTATAGTACATAATTAATCGAATTTAGATCACTCATGTTTGGCTCCCAGTCCTTATGGAGATTTGCACTAGACTAAGAACCAGCGTGTGAGGCATGTCAGAGTGGCTCTTCCATGATCGAGCCCCACATCGCCATCACCTCGTGCCTGCCTGCCCCCTTCCACGCTCCCTTTGCTTCAGCCTACATGTCTGGAAGCTGTTATCCTGCCTCTCTACTTGTGCACATGCTCTTGGCACCTAGGATGCCCTTTTCTCTCTTTTACATCTAACAGACCCCCACAGATGCCCCCAGGTCCTACTCCATGGCACCTCCAATTGCACATGATCATCGACTACCCCCTCCTTGAAACACTGCCTTTCCCTCATGCTTCTGGTCTGAGCTTGGACACTGTGTTTCCTGGAACATCTTCCTTGATGTTCCAAGGTGAGCATTATAGTTTATATATCACCCTCCAGATACTCAACAATTTGCATGTTAGTGTCTCTTAGGCTGCCTGCCTGTCTTCGCCTGCCGAGTGAGCTCAGCACAGATATCTGAACAAGTGCTAACCGGGTCCCAGGCACATAGCACCTGCTCAATGAATATCTCCACACAGTGGAGGAGGGATGGAGGAAAGGAGGCACTGGAGAGGGGTTGGTGGGGGAGGCTGGAGTCGTGCTGCAGGACAGATGGAGAGGGATGGGCAGAAAGTGAGCACAGACCTGAGAAATGAATGGCAAACCCCTGCTTGCTGGTGAAGAAGTCGGTGCTGAACTGCAGAACGACCGAGTTGAAGGTGCTGTGTAGGTCCTTGGGCAGGGCTGCACCGCTGAGCTCCTTCAGCAGAACCCCACTCTCCACAGGCCCGTCCCAGATGCGTAGCACGTCATGGACCTCTTCCGTGTCAAACACCAGGAAGTGGAGCCTGAACGGAGAGAAGAGGCAGGCAGTCACCCTGGGCCCAGCACCTTCTTCCCAGGGGCTTCTGGTCAGAGAAGGTCGTAAACCTAAGAAAGACTTGCAAGAAGGAAGAGAAAGCAGTGTCCGGCAGCACAGCTTCCATCCAGTCTGCTCCTCCCACTGGGGGTCCCTAACAGTGGGGCAGGGGTGGTGGGGTGTGGCTTTTGTGCAGCTTATTATTATGAGCTTCATGTTGCCACTGTCGAACCCCACCCGTCCCTCCACGGCACACAACAGTCCCCAGACATCACTCCTGAGTCCACATCCATTTCCCAGACTGTGAGGGGGATGCCGAGAAGGCCTAGATCCAATCAAAATCCCAAAAAGTCGTTTTGTGGATATCGACAAACTGAGCCTGAAGTTTATATGGAGAGGTGAAAGGCCCAGAACAGCTACACAATATCGAAGAAGAATGAAACTGGAGACTGACACTACCTGATGTCAAGACTTCCTACAAAGCTGCAGTAATCAAGGTGGTATGGTGTCGGTGAAGGAATAGATGAGTGGGTCAATGGAACAGAATAGAGAGCCCAGCAATAGACCCATGTAAATACAGTCAACTGATCTTTGACAGAGGAGCAAAGACAGTCTTTTCAACAAATGGTGTTGGAACAACTGGATGTCCACATGCAAAAAATGAATTTAGACTTGAAACCCTTCATAAAAATTAATTCAAAATGGATCACAGACTTAAATGTAAACATAAAACTATAAACTCCTATAAGACAACATAGGAGAAACCCTACATGACCTTGGGTGTGGGGATGACTTTTAAATAACATGCCAAAGGCATGATCCATGGAAAAAACCACTGATCAGCTCCACTTCCCTGAAATTAAAAACTTCTCTTCTGCAAAAGACAATGTCAAGAAAATGAAGAAAATGAGCAGACAAGCCACAGACTGGGAGGAAATATTTTCAAAAGACATCATTTGACAAAGGACTGTTATCCAAAATATACAAGGAATTCTTTTTTTTTTTAAGTTTTACTTATTTTGAGAGAGACAGAGACAGTGTGAGTGGGGGAGGGGCAGAGAGAGGTAGGGAGAGAGAATCCCAAGCAGGCTCTGCACTGACAGTGGGGCTCCAACTCATGAATCGTTGAGATCATGACCTGAGCTGAAACCAAGTCAGATGCTCAACTGAGCCACTCAGATGCCCCAACATACAAAGAATTCTTAAAAGTCAACAATAAGAAAACAAATAACTCTGATTTAAAAATGGGCCAAAGACCTTACCAGACACCTCACCAAAGATACACAAAATGGGGAATAAGCATATGAAAAGATGCTCCACATCATGTTACCAGGGAAATGCAAATGAAAAGAGCAAAGGGATGCCACGGCAGACCTCTTAGAATGTCCCAAAGCCGGAACACCCAACAATACCAAGTGTTGAGGAGGAGGGAAACAGGAACCCTTACACATTGCTGGTGGGAATGCAAAATGGTACGGCCACTTTGGAAGATGGTCTGGACATTTCTGACAAAAGTAAACATACTCTTCCTACCATACCATCCAGCCA
This sequence comes from Acinonyx jubatus, assembly GCF_027475565.1. Classification (NCBI taxonomy): domain Eukaryota; kingdom Metazoa; phylum Chordata; class Mammalia; order Carnivora; family Felidae; genus Acinonyx; species Acinonyx jubatus. The sequence goes on from NC_069381.1 coordinate 25,271,350, forward strand.
TCATGTTCCTTGGTGTTTACCCAAAGGAGTTGAAAACTTAGATCTGTCCAAGGACCTGCACACAGACGTTTAGAGCACTTTTATTCGTAACTACCCAAACTTGGAGGCAACCAAGATCTCCTTCAGTAGGTGCACGGATAAACTGTGGCACATCCAGATGATGGAATAGTATTCAGTGCTAAAAATATGTGAGCTCAAAAGGCATGAAAAGACATGGAGGCAACTTGAATGCATACTACTGAGTCAAAGAAGCCATTCTGAAAAAGCTTCACGTTGTAGGATTCCACCTATATGACATTCTGGAAAAAACAAAACTATGGAAATGGTAAAATAAATAAATAAGTAAGTAAGTAAGTAAGTAAGTAAGTGCGTGCTTGCCAGGGGCCGGATGGCTGGGAGGGATGAATGAGTGGAGCACAAAGGATTTTTAGGGTGGTGGAAACACTCTTAGGGTACTATACTGGTGGATCCATTTCATGGTACATTTGTCCAAACCTATACAATGTACATCAGAGTGAACCCTAATGGAAACTACGGACTTTGAGTGATAATGATGTGCCAGTGTAGGCTCATCATTTGTGACAAATGTACTACTCTGGTGTGGGATGTTGACAGTGGGGGAGGTTGTGCATGTGTGGGGGCAGGAGGCAAATGGGAAATTTCCGCACCTTTGTCTCAATTTTACTGTGAAACTAAATCTGCTCTACAAAACTAAGTCTTAGGAAAAGAGGTGTGTGTGTGTGTGTGTGGGCGCAGGTAAAGGTAAGGGGTTGTTGGGGTGACAGAGCTGTGGTGGGGAGAGGGGTGAGCCTACTTCTTGGTCTCTAGGAACAGAACTCAGGATATTGGCTACACATAGGCTTGGTTTAGATAATCCCTAGGGATTCGAGGAGGCCAGGCAGGGGTTTCCATGTGGAGGGTGACTGCAGGCCACAGACAGAGCTCCCAGAGCAGGGTAGCTGAGTAGGAATCCTGAATTCTTCCAGGACAAAATGTTCTGGTTGTCAAAGCTACTTTGACTACTAGTCTGGGTGACTCTCTTCTCTCTCAATCTCTTTTATTATCAAGTTGTTATTTTGGAACAGTTTTAGACTTCTAGAAAAGTTGCAAAGATAATATGGAGAATTCCCATAGACCTCTCACTCTCTCTCCCATTGTTCATGTCTTACATTTCCCGGGTACATTTGTCACAACTAGGGAACCAAATCAGTGCATTATTATGAACTCAGCTCCAGACTTTATTTGGATTTCACCAGTGTTTCCACTGATGTCCTTTTTCTGTTCTAGGATCTAATCCATTTATCACTATCTCCTTTAAAAAATTTCTTTTTAACTTATAAAAATAAGACGTGCTCAAGGCAGAAAGAGACAAACAATATATAGATGTACTGAATTTTTAAAAAGTCTCTTTCTTACACAAACCAATCTGTTCTCCAAAGCTTTTTACTTGATATTAGTTTTGGTGTATATCCTTCCAGACTTTCAGTGTTGCACACTTGCATTTTTCCCCCCAAATGGGACCATATTTTACATAATTTCATGTCACTTTTTTCACTTAAGACTCTTTTATGTACCTAATATGTACAGTTCATTTTTTTTCTCTACAAAAATGGACATGGTTATATTTTACTATCTCACAAAAGACTGCAAGGAGTGCTCCCATCTTCAGGTAGCTTTGCACATTTCTGTTAATATTTCAGTTGATTGTAGCAAGAATTTTGGGGGGAAGATGGGTCATACTTAACAATTTTTGATAAATGCTGCTAAATTATTCTCTTCAGTGATCATATTGATTTATATTCCCACTAAACAGCATTCATAAGACTCTTCTCTCTAAACTTTACCTCATCAACATCAGATATTACAATGTTGTAAATATATTCTATATTAAATACTTGCCCATCTGCTAAGCCAAAATGGAATCTCACTGGTGTTTTAAGTTTAGATAATTTAGTTAGGGTGCATATCTTTGCATATATTCATTGGCCATTTGTATGTCTTCACAAACTTTACCCATCTTAATTGAGTTACTTGTCTTTTAAAATTCTATTTACAGTTAACTGTAACTCTAGTATAATTTTTATTTATTATTTTTATACTTTTTGATTTGTTTTTCATACATTGCTAATATTTTCTCCTAGCGTCTGGTATCTCTTTGCCCTTTAAATTTTGTCCACAGTGTCTATTTCGGTGTAGGGGTTATTCATTTTATATAATCAAGTGTGGTAATCTTTTTCTTTAAGGATACTGGGGGTCATGTTATGCTTGGGCAAATCCACTCCTTCCCACAATGATTGGACAGCAAAACTTTAATATTTCCCCAGACTTTGTTAGTTCTATTTTTTGAGGTTTTCAGGTTCATTATGTTTCCAAATGGACACTCAACTGTCCCACTACCACCCATGTTTTGACTATCAAAATGCTCTGTTTACTTCCTCCTATTTATTATAGTCCGTGCTTAGTTTATTCATTTGTTTACTACCTGTCTCCCCAACTAGAAGACCGTTTTCATGAGTGTGAGAGCAGGTATTACTCACGACGGTAGGCCCCAGTGCCTAGGATGTGCCCGACAGCTTTGGATGGTGCTCACGAATACCTGGGGAAGGAGGACACTTGTCGCTGAATAATCCAGGCTCCCCCCATGGGTTTGAAATGCTATAGGTTTGGTCATGAGTCCGATTCTAGACGCTCTCCTTAGTTCCAGGGTCTTCCTCCTTTGTCTATATGGATGCTACTTGTGGTACTATGAACATGCCTCCTCAACTTACTTCTGTTTTCTTATTTCATATTTTGATATTATGTTTTTAAAGTTATTCTGGTTGTTTTTATTTTTTTTTAAATTTTTTTTCAACGTTTTTTTATTTATTTTTGGGACAGAGAGAGACAGAGCATGAACGGGGGAGGGGCAGAGAGAGAGGGAGACACAGAATCGGAAACAGGCTCCAGGCTCCGAGCCATCAGCCCAGAGCCTGACGCGGGGCTCGAACTCACGGACTGCGAGATCGTGACCTGGCTGAAGTCGGACGCTTAACCGACTGTGCCACCCAGGCGCCCCCGGTTGTTTTTAAATACTATTTTTAATGCTTATTTATTTTTGAGAGAGACAGAGCATGAGCAGGGGACGGGCACAGAGAGAGGGAGACACAGAATCCGAAGCAGGCTCCAGGATCTGAGCTGCCAGCACACAGACCGATGTGGGGCTCAAACTCAAGAACTGTGAGATCATGACCTGGGCCAAAGTCAGATGCTCAACGGACTGAGACACCCAAGTGCCCCATCATATTTTGATATTCTTACAGGGCAAGTCCCTCTTCATATTCCAGTCTCCCTCCCAAATTCCTTAGCTATTTTCGCAAACTTATCCTTTGACACGAACTTTACAGTTATCAAGTTCCAAAAAAATCCCACTGATATTTGATTGGAATTGCACACATGTGTTGATCAATTTGGGCAAACTGATATCTTTATGCTATTTTCCCCAGCCAGGAACCCTGTAGATAACTTATTTAGGGCTTAGTTCGTTTACCTTGGTAAAGTTTCATGGTTTTCTTCTTTGTCATGTTTTTCTTTTGCATATTTTGTATTAAATTCTTTTTTGAAATATTTGTTTTTGAGAGAGAGAGCGTGGGGGAGAGGCAGAGAGAGAGAGGGAGAGAGTATCCCAAGCAGGCTCCACGCTGTCAGCATAGAGCCTAACATGGGGCCTGATCTCACCAACTGTGAGATCGTGACCGGAGCTGAAATCAAGAGTTGGACGTTTAACCGATGGAGCCACCCAGGCACCTCTGAATTATTTTTTAAAAACTCCATTGTGAATGAGATTTAATCGTTAGTTACATATTTCTTATTGGATGTGTGTGTTTCTTATTTTCAGCTATCAGTTAGTTCTAACAGGATTCAAATGGATCTCCTGGACTTCCTGAGCAAACCCTTTTACAGGTCTAGGTGGAGGTCCTCCACACCAGAAGCTGTGTGGGCTCTAGTTCCTCTGGCAGGCAACCCCGCTGAGGGTTTCTGGCAGAGTAAAGACAGATGGGCTTCCCTTCAAGGCGGTCAGCAGGAACCAGACTGGAAGCCTGGGGCCCCCGCACTTGACTGGAAAGAGGAAGAAGGAGCTCCCCAGGAAGCTGAGCAAACCGGTGTACTCCCTGCTGTGCCAACTGCCCCCTTCCTTGTCTGCTTTCTCTACGTTTCTCGACGCACTGTGAAATTGACCCCAACCACAGGAGCAGACCAGGGGGTAGGCGGTGCGGGCTGCTGTGCATGCTCGAGGGAAAGAGAGGTGCTCTGGGCCGGACTTGTCGGGGAAGGAAGGAGTTGATGAGGCTTGAAGTCTGTACAGCATGAAAGGGAGTGTGTTTTCTTTGGATTAATAGCATGAGACAAGACCCGGAGGCAGAGGGAGGTCAAGGGGCTGGGAAGAGAGGCAACTCCCACACTGGAGTTCAAATGGCGTCAGGATGTCCTAGGAAACAGAGCTGGGCTGAGAGAGTAAAGATAATGAGGCTCCGGAATTAGCTAGAGGAACTTGTGCTTTGTCCTCTTTGAGTTAGAGGCCCACTGAGCTCCCTGAGGGCGAATTACTGAATGGCTGAATGAATCCATGAACGAATGAATGAAGTCCCAGGGGGAGCCATCTGATAGGAAGCTGAGCAGAGAGAATATGGAGACGAGGTGGAAATGAAAGAAAACGAGGTTGTTCATATAACAACCACCGTGTACAAAGCACTTTTGCATGTGCTTAGCCCACACAACCATCTTTATCTTGTAAAGATGGCTTCATTCCCATCTTTAAAAATGAGAATACAGAGGTTTAGAGAGGTTGAGTAACTTGTCCAAGGTCAAGGGCTGGTTTGAGAGTGAGCCAGTATTACATTATGTAATTATAGTCCGGGTCCAACTTTGGTGCTCCCACTCTTCTCCCTGGTAATGCTGCCCGCGCCTCCGGAAAGGAGAGGCTGTGGCCGGGAGCCAGGCATGGGCTGGAGAGGCCCTATTAGTAATCAATAGTTTACAGGTGAATCATACACAAGGCTAAAGGGCTGATCTTTGAGACCATGAATTACAAAGGCCAGCTCTCTGCATTCAGCTTAGCCGATCTGATCATCAGATAAAGTCAAGGGCTTGGCATTGAAGAGGTCTGGAGAAGTGGGAGCAGGAGGCAAGAGGAGGGAGCCCGATGTCCTTTGCCTGCAGAAACAATGCAATTCAGCAGTCAAAAGGATAGAGGCTGAAGGTGCAGACCTCTTACTGCATTCATTTATTTAAACACCTCCCATGCGCTGGGTGCGGGGAGATAATGGTGAAGATGACAGACAGAGTGTCATTTTCCAGTTGTTTCTGGAGCTGGGCAATACTCCCACATACACAAACCCATTAAAAGATTATCAGCTGTGGCAAATGCGGTGAAGGAGGCAGCGTGCTGAGACAGAGTACCCGCTTTCAAGAGAGTGGCTGGAGAGGTGATGTGGAATCAAGAGGAGAGGCTCATAGGTGCCAGCCCTGGGAAAAGCAGGGCAGAGAAGGAGGTAGGAGGACGCTTCCTATCATAAAGGCAGCGTGTGCAAAGGCCCCCGAAGGCAACCAGCCTGGAGTGTTCGAGTAACAGAAAGGTCGCCGAAGCTGTTGCTGGCCCAAGACAAGGCAGGCAGAGGCCAGGTCGGGTGGGGCCCTGAGGGTCTGGGAAAAGTTTGGGTTTCATTGAGAGATTCTTCAGCTGAGGCCTGGCAGGATCCGATTTCCACTTTAAGGTCACTCTTGCTGCCCAGATGAGAATAGTGGCAGGGGCAAGAGCAGGTGCAGGGCAGGTAGCTGGGGGCTGCAGCAGGGGGCCGGGGACCTCTTGTATTAGAAATCCTTGATGAGAGCCAGGTAAGACTTGCTTTGCGAAACTGACCACATTTATTAAGACTCTTACTGAAGACTTTTTCTCATCTTATAGAAATCAAAGTCTATAAAATGCTAATCAGAGGTTGTGATCAATAGGGCTAATTCCAGGCCAAAGCAGACTATAGGCTTGCCTGAGCGGCTCCTGTGCAGGTGACTATCAGTCTTCTTTGGCTTTTGAAATACTGGAAACAATTTGAGGACCCTGTTCCCACGGTGCCCCCAGGTGGGAAGGGAGGGAGAGAGGCGAAAAGTAGTCCTTCCTAGAGATACCTTGCTCCTGGGGCACCAGAGATTTCCCTCACCAAGTCTTCTGGGAGCCCCAACTGCCATCCTCCAAGCCTCTCTAGTCTTCACCCATTTTCTTCTTATCTTCTTGCTTCAGAGACTTCTCTCTGCCTGGAATGTTCCTACCCCCATGCACCCTCACACCACCTGCCATGGTTGAGTTGTCTCCGCCAAAAAGATATGCTCAGGTTCTAGCCCCTCTACCTGTCAATGTGACCTTAAGTGGAAATAAATGCATTGTTGCAGATATAATCAAATTAAGATGAGGTCATGCTGGATTAGGGTGGGCCCTAAATTCAATGGCTGATGTCTTCATAAGAGAAAGGAGAGGGAGACTATATGCAGAGATACAGAGGGGACATCGGGGAGAAGACCAGGTGAAAACAGAGGTAGAGACTGGAGTGACACATCTGTGAGGCAAGGAATGCTAAGGGTTGCTGGCAACTACCAGAAGCCAGAAGAAGGACAGATTGCTCCCTGGAGTCTTCAGAGGGAGCACAGCTACACTGACACCTTGATTCTGGACTTCTAAGCTTTAGAACTGTGAGCAAGTAAATGTCTGTTCTTGTTTTAAGCCATTCTGCTTTTTACAGCAGCCCCAGTGAACGAATATACCACCATGCTGATGTGTACCAGTCGGTGCCCCTCACCCAGTGGGGAGCTTTTCCTGGGCTTCCCCATATCCCCCTCATGGCCCCAGTCTGGAGAGATGCTCCCTCTATGTGCTCCTGCTGTATCAGAGCCATCCATTGACTTACCTATCTTACCGAGCTCCTTGACTGCTATGTTTGTGACTCATTCATCTTTGTATCTCTGGTACCCAACACAAGGCCTGGCCTAAACTAAGCTCTTGGTCTGGTTGAATTGATGAATGAATGAACCGTTCACCATCTTTCAGGAACACCCATAGTTCAACCAAGTCAAGTGCCTGTCATGTGGCAAGAGGCAATTTAAATCCTATGTGCTAAGGGAGATACCCCTAGATTGCTGGGGGTTCTGACACCTCTCTTTACTGCCCACCTCCAGCTCCTTGGATCTTACAACTGTACAGTTGGTGCTCTATCACCACCAAAGAGATAGGATCTAGCCGCACAGACTCCAGGCCAGAGCTAGCAGCCTGGTCCAAACCCAGGAGATGTGGGGAGGCTGTAACCACGGTCTTCACTCACTAAGTCCAGCCTTGTGGGTTCTCTGAACCCATACAGACACTGAAAGTCACACATTCAATCAAGAGATAGCAAGTATTAGATGCAGACAGCATACCAGGCACTGGTGACACCGATGGGAATATGGCATAGCCCTACCCCTAAATGCGGTGTGATGGGGATTATGGTGAAGGTGCATACAGAGAAGGCCCCTACCTCACGCAGACGGGGTGAGGCAAGGCCCCCGGGAGAAGGGAACAATGGAGCTGAGTCTCGCCAGATGAACAGGATGCGTCCAGATGAATGGGGTGGACGAGGAGTGTGAGAAGAAAAGGGAATGCCAGGGAGGGAAGAGAGCCTGCATGAGGACATGAATGGCTAGAGAGATGGGCACCCCAGGAAAGAAGTGGTTCTTCAGGAGGACAAAAGCATGGGGTGCAGGTGGGTGGGTCTGGACAAGCACGCCCAACGCCCAGCGTGAGATGTGCACAGAGAAGCGAGTTCTGGAGGACACTGGCTTTGGGGATGAGCAGGGGAAGAGAAGTCCATGGAAACTAAGACGAAGACTTAGAAGTAAAAGCAGAAACAGGTGCAGCCCTAGAAGTCAAGAGAGAAGACAGTCTCAGAGGAATGGCAATGATGGCAATATCGTTCAAACTGTGCAGAACACAAGGCTGGTGTGGCCCCTGTGATTCTAGTGACAGCAGTTTCCATGGTGATGGGGCAGGACTGGGGAGAGGGACGGGGAGCCCAGTTCCCACCAAAGGAGGGGCCCGAGTTGGTCTCAGGGTCTTAAGTCTGGTATCTGGTTTTCCGGGGGTACAACCTGGGTGTCTGCTTCTTTCTCCTACTCCCCTGGGGGCTGCCCTGAAACTCTGCTCTCTCTGGAGCTGGGTCTTCATTGCACAGCTGGCTGCCACCTGCTTCAACTATAGGGCACCCTCAACTGTGGGGTTGTCCCTGTTCCAGGATCTCCATACACCTTTTTGTTGTGGTGTTTCTGCAGAGTCCCACCGCAGTCTCCCTGTAGCAGGTGCCCCAGGGAGGGCCTCTTCCACCCGGCCCTTGCTCCCGGACCTCTTCCCACCAGCCCGCCACTGAGAGCCGGCCAGACTTTGCTGGTAAGGCAGTACGGTTCATTGATACTCGGCCTCAACGACAGGAAAAAGTTTTCTACCAGAGTCTCCATCTGAAAAGCTAGGAGAACCTCGATTTTCACTACAGACGCCCGTACTTCGCAGGCAAATCCTGCTTCTGGGATTTGGTCCCCAGTTCTCTCAGTCCCAAGGAAATGTGGACACATTGGGGTTTTTTTTTTTTTTTTTTGGATACCGCATGCCCTGCTGCTTACAGGTGGTTCATCTGTATCTGTTGCACATTAGAAAGATACGCAAAAACATCTTGACATGTTGATTTCACCTGCCTTCTGACTGGCCCCCGAATGTGAAAGGGCCTTGGGTACTCCCAAACAACTGTTCACTCCGTGAACAAATGGATGCTGCACAGATACGAGTCCTAACTGCGGGTCTTTTTACAACAAGAGAAAACAGCACACAAATGAACAGCTGCTACGGGGGGGAAGGGGGTCAGAAATCATTCCTGCCCCCAAATGAGAAGGCAACCTAAATTATCCTCAGTGACATTGGAAACGACAATAAGAAAATAATACTTGTTTTATAAAATGCCCCCTTCTGAGCCACGAAGCTTCAAACCAACAATTAAACCATGATCATAATAGCAGACAATAATAATTAAATCATCCCGCCAACCAAAGAGCAAAAGCGGAGAAGACAGACCAAAGCCCAAAGCAAGCATTGGTGTCTAGAGCGAAATGAAAGGCTCTTCTTTCCTGGGGCCAGCTGGTATTCAATAGAAAAGTGATTCTTTTGTTATATCTGGGAGCAAGAGAATAAACCTGAGCTTCTGGTCACTGAAGAAACCATAGTTTCCACCCAGCCACAGTTTCCATTCTGGGGCAAGCATACAGATGCAGGACTTGGGCTATTCCTTGTGTCTCACCCTTCCTTGCTGGCTGACCTTGCACTGGTTTCCGTCTCGTCATCAGCACCTTGTAAACGAAGGCTCCGTGACTGTCATTAGCCAGAACCTGCCCTGGAGGTGTCAGGGGATTCTGTGAGGGGCAGATGTGTCTTTATCCTTCTTGGAAGAAGTGTTTTCCATAACATGAAAGGTTCATGCTTCCTGAAGAGGCTGTGTAACACAGTGGAAAAGAAACAGTGGCTAGGGAGCCAAAGACATAGCTTCAAATCTAGTTCTATGACAGCTACTCAGGTGAACTTGCACAGCCTCAGTTTACTTGTCTGTACAATGGCAGTAACTGGGCATCTGTCCAGCAGTGTTGCTAGGAGAATTATTGTAGATGAAATCACATATAAAGGTACCTGGCACTGACAGGTACCTTTCAGTACAGAACAAATTCTGTTTTTGTTCTCTTTATTTTTATTGAAGTGTGACTAATGTACAATATTATATTCGTTTCAGGTGTACAACATTTTTTTTATACTTACTTAAGAGATGTGTTAAAGTCTCCTATGATTGTCAATTTCTTGTATTTATGACAGATTTCATTTTATGTTTCCTTGTTAGGTTACATAAAGATCCACGACTGTTGGCCTTATTATGGCATAGACACTATTCCCATGAAATAATTCTCTCTGTCCCTGGTGGCTGTTGGCACTCCTTAGCTTGGGGCTCCATCGTTCCAGTCTCTGTGTCTGTCTTCTCCTCTGTGTGTATAAAATCTCCCCCTGCTTCCCTCTTATAAAGATCCGTGTGATTGCATTTAGGGCCCACCTGGAGAGAATCCAGGCTCACCTCCTCATCTCAAGGGCCTGGATTTAATCACAGCTGCAAAGATCCTTTTTGCAAGTAAGCTAATGTTTACAGGCTCCAGTCATTAAAACCTGATATCTTTGGGGGCCATCATACAGCCTGCTGCAATGTCTTTGCAAGCTTTTCAAGAAGTCTGAGTGTCAATTTTCTGTGTCTTCTGTGCATATTATATCCTGGCTGGATCAATGGTTCTTGGGTCTCACAACACCACTGGCTTCGGCCTTTGATGTTAAGGGGAAGCGATTTTAGGAGGACTGGATTCTCTGTGGTGGTGGCTTTTTGTAAATGACTGTTTATCTGAGGGGGACTGATGGCGTGCTTACCTGTGTGGGTGTGTTTTCCCAAAGGCTTTCCGGGATTTCATCAAGTTGTATCTAGTTAGTTTTGCCTGGAACTCAGTGAGTCCATTCAATTCACCAGGATGCTTTAGCCCTGGTCCATCGTCTGCCCCTTCTCAGAGGACTTTGCTCACAGCTTGTATTTTATTACCCCTTTCTCCATTTGCTCCTCGTTCTTCTCCACATGTGCCGCCTGGTTGGTACTCTGTCCTTTGCATTTGGCAACTCCTCTTTCATTTATTTCCACATTCTTGTAGTTTTTCTCTGCAATCTCAGATCCTCCAGCTTGTCTCTTACTTGAATGCTTTTATTTTTTACAAGGCAAATGCTGCTCTTGTGGATTTTGGTTCCTGTGTATTTAGCTTCTTTTTCATTCTTTGCTTGCCTCTATCACTGTCCTTCTATCTCAGGATCTCCCCTCCCCCACTGCATCATCCAATCTTCTGCTACAGATCATCCCTACTTCTCATATGTCAATGAGGATATTATCCATAAATCCGTTTACATTTTCTTTTGTTTACTATAGTAAAATTTTTTCAGAAAATATGTTTCCATTTAAAAAAATTTTTTTAATGTTTATTTATGTTTGAGACAGAGAGAGAGAGAGAGAGCACGGGAGGGGCAGAGACAGAAGGAGACACAGAATCTGAAACAGGCTCCCGGCTCTGAGTTGTCAGCACAGAGCCCAACATGGGGCTCGAACTCACTAACCGTGAGATCATGACCTGAGCCAAAGTCAGAGGCTTAACCGACTGAACCATCTAGGCGCACCTATGTTTCTATTTCTTTAGGGAAATGATTCTTTTTCAAGAACGGTATGTGTTAAGTGGCATCATACAAGTTCATTTTATTTATTTTTTGCTGGTTTCCTTATCTTTTGAGGGGGGAGATCTATACTGGTCCCAACGAAGTCTACGTTTCTTCAGTTGAATGGAATCCCCCCTCTAAGAAATCCTGGAATTCATTTTTTGGGATGGTAAACTGGCAGTCAGTTTGATGTCTACAGGCCAATTCAACTATCCAGTGTAGCCCAGCTGGATTATTATTCTTGGATGATTTGAAGTAATTTGTGTTTCTTTTTTCTAGAGGTGATCCATGAAAACTAAATTGCCAGAGAGCATCGCCACACTTACATCTACATTTACACCTACCGGGTTATCCATATCCTCTCCTTCAAAAAACTTCTGAGCTCCTTTTGGCGATTTCCTGATTTGTTGAAACCTTAAGCCTGACAAAGGAACACCCCGCCGGTATGTGCTTATCCGTTCAGCTCCTTCAGGAGGTCAGCTCTTGGAGTGCAAGTACATGGACCTTCTCTGTTGAAGGTTTAACTAGTGCCATGGCTCAAAAACAAACCTTCTGGAAGCAGCTAAACCTGCGGCCACGATTCCTGGCAAGAGCTACGAACAGAAGCTTCACTTCTGGTGCCTTCTGCCTCCTCTGGGCCAGCTGCCCACTTGCTGTTGAAGGGGAACAACAGGGACCGCAGTGGGGGATTGCTGCCCCATGATTGATATGCAACCGCAGGCAGGGAGGCCGGATTTCCGGTGCAGCCAGATGTTTTGTCTAGTTCAGGCTCCTCCCAGGAAGACAAGCTCCACTGGGTAGGGGTTCTGGTTCATCAAAACGGTGCCTCCCTCCCACCCCTCGGTAATCCTACTGCTTGGTGACCAACAGCCAAGAATGGAGTTTCCAGGTCACCCTTTGCATTAATCATTAAAAAGCATCCCTACAGTTAAAAATCAACAAACTATCCTCATTAGCCAAATATGAGCATTAAGAGCAGAAATTGAAGCTTCCAGAACAACATTTCCACCCTCCATGGGCCCCAGATCTCTTTAGGGAAAGCACACGTGGAGAAGACTGTCTCTTCTCCCTTCCCCCCTTCCCCCTCCATGTAGCCCCTCACATATAGCTTGTAAGCCTCGCCAGATTTGTACTCAGAAACAAGGCACAGTTCTCCTGAATATAGCAAGGGCCTCTCAAACAGTTATCTTAGACTCCTCCCTGGTGTCCCAGCCAATTTCTCCTTGGCATTGCCACCAGTGACCTTTTAGGAATGGAGATACCATCATGTCACATCAGACAATGGGTTCCTCCAGAAGCAGTTCTGTACGTTCACCCCTTCCTCCCTTTCATGTTACCTCCACCCTGCATGGCGAACTACTACTATGCTTTCAAATGCACCTAGAATAGCTCCTCTTCTAACACCCTGCCCCCAACTGCTACCTGGGATTAGGAACTATCCTTGCAAATGCTTTTCAGTTGTGCTTTGTACAAACTTCTACTACAGCATTTACCGCATTATATTAGACTCTGTAGCAGACCCTGTAGGACGGTCTATCTGCACTCCATTTCCAAAAACTCGTCTATCTCTACTAGTGAAACTGTAACAGCGAAACAAAATTGATTTCCTGCTTTCCCAGCCGGGCATCCATGGCGAGTTCTGATGAATAAAGTGTAGGAAGACGTCTGTAAGGATGGTGATTCTTCCTGAAGAAATACACAAACCATCCCAAGGAGAAAGATCTGTGCCCTGTCCTCTCCCCTCTTCTTTTAGACTGCGACACAGACACAAGGTGTGGAGCCGCAGCAGCTAACCAGGCGAGCATGAGGGTACAGCCGAGGGCAGTGCAGCAAGAAGAAAGGCAACAGCATCCTGAGCGGCCGCCCTGGGTCTAGACGGGACCTTCAGATCCTCTTTCCAAGAGAAAAGTGAACCTCCATCTGTTGAAGCCAGCTTTAGTCAGTTTTTCTACTTCCATTCCTAACTGATGAAATTTCTACCCATACGACTGAGACTTTCAAGGGAAAAGACTGTTTCTTATTTATATTTATACCCTCAGTACCTGGCAGAACGCCTGGCACTGAGTAAATGCTCCAAGTATTTTAATTGAACTGAATGTCGTTACTGTCTTCAAAATATTCCAATGGCTTCTCATTATACTGAAAAATCCATTTAGAGTCCTCATCTTAGCCTGCAGGGTCCTGCGGAGAGCCCTCTTTACCCGAGCAACCTCATCTCCCCCATGCGGTCCCCAGCCACGTCAAGGGAGCACTCTTTTGTGGATAGACGCTACATTTTGCCCTGTGTTCGTGCCTTCGCCCTCTTTCCCCTCAGTTGGAATGCTCGCCTCTACACCTCCAGGCAGGCCTTCTCTCTCTTTCTTCTCCATTGCTGAACTTGGCTTGCACCCGCTCACAGTCTCTGCTTTGTCTTGGAGGGACCTATTCGTTTGACTATTTCCTCCCACAGAATGTGAGCCCTTGGAAGACAAAGACTGGCCTTAGTGTAATTGTTGTGTTTCCCACTGCACAGTGTCTGGTGCAGAGAAAGTGTTCAATGTGTGTTTTGTTCAGTGGAACTAAACCAGGGTCAGAATGACAGACTGGGGAGAGAAGAGTTTGGAGCTAGACAGAAAGGGTCTGAAGCCCACATCACTGGGTAATTGTGAGATATTCACCCTTTCTGGGCCTCGATAGTCTCATCTGTAAAATGGGGATAGTAATAACTGATCAAGAATGTGGTAGGGGGTACGTGTTTGATAAATGTTAGATAGAGGGCAGGACCAAGAGCAGACGGCTTTGCTTCCCTCTCTTCAATTTTTCTCTGAGCTGGTCCACTGATTATAACAGGGAAAACTCTAACCCAACACTGGAAACTGAGAAGGCGTCTCATCCATAGGGGATGAAATTCCACGTTCTACATACTGACCACACAAGGAAGAGTGACATGGAGGGTGCAGCACAGTCTGCTCTCCTGCTGTTGGTTGTCAGGCCTGGATGGAGTTCACTGGTCAGCCTGTCCGATTCTTGGTACTCAGGGGAAAACACACCTACCAAATGCTGGAGACGCCCCTGGGTTCCAGGGCAGAATCTGACTGCCAGCCTATGCTTGTCCTGCACACCCAAGAAGGGCCCATTTTCCTGCCGGGACCCCACCCAGGACTGAGGGCAATACCTGCAGCTACCCACTGTCCTTCCTTGCCCGGCTTGCTGGGGTGAGGTTGACCACAGATCCCTCTGATCATCTCCAGTGCTCGGCTGGGGCCAAGGGCAGGCTGAGGAGAGGTATCTGCAGGCCTTCTGCTGTCTGTGCCCCAGGGGATGGTCCCTTGGATTGGCCTGTGGGCTTTCCCACATCGTGTCCCATCTGGGACACCAAGGGGAAGCCCGCCTGACACCTGTTCCCACCAGCAGCATGGCACCCACCACCTGGGACTCTCAGGGGTGAACTACAACCTGCTTTGCCGAGGGGCCCCATCTGAGTAAAATGAACCGCCTTCCCAGTTCAGGAGGGGTTTCTCGTCACTTGGGAATTACAAGCCAGGCACTGTTCCAAGTGCTTAGATATGTTAACTCACTTAACCTCATCGTAACCTTAGCTGATGGGTACTGTCTTAAATCACCATTTTACAGCTAAGAGAACAGAGGCCCAGAGTGCCTGCTTAAAGACCTTCCCAAGCTACACGGCTCATCAGAGTGGCGGGCAGTCTGGTGCCAGAGTCCAGCTCTGAGCTGCAACTCGATGTTGAATGAACAACAAAACCCCTGGGGATGTAAAGAGAATTGGCTCCTCAGAGGAATCCAGCTGATTAATCAGATTAAATGGTCCAACTGAAAGATGCAGTTAATGCAGGAAGAAATAGGAGGCATTGTAAAACAGAACATAAACAGTATTTTCAGGGAGGTGCAAGACGGTAATACATAGAAATAACAAAAGTAAGCTGTCAAGGGCAATGTGAAAACAAAAAAGAATAGCTTCCTTAAAATAAAAATGAAAACAACAAGATTCCCAAAATAAAGGAGAGCAAGATGAATACTGTTGAAAACAGAATTAATGAAAACACAAGATCGCTGGCAGAATAAAAAAAAAATAGGATACAGAACTTTCAAATCACTAGAGGAAAAACAAAGCCAATTAAATCAAATCAGCTGACAATAGGAAGAGTTAAAAATGAAAGAAAACAATAAGGACGCATCATCTGTTTTGTTTGAAAAAGAGCATAATACGTTTGATGGAAAAGAGATATATATATACACGTATATATGTATATATAGGCACCTGGGTGGCTCAGTCGGTTAAGCGAATGACTCTTGGTTTCGGCACAGGTCATGATCTCCCAGTTTGTGAGTTCGAGCCCCACAGCCGGCCCTGTGCTGGCAGTGTGGAGCCTGCTTGGGATTCTCTCTCCCTCTCTCTGCCCCTTCCCTGCTCGCACTGTCTCTGTCTCTCTCCAAATAAATAAATTAATTAAAAAAAAAAGAAATATACAAAAACCCTGTGCTTTTTTCACTTTCTTCGAGTATACATGGAACATAAATAACACAAAAGTTCAAAAAGTAAAAAGGGTGCAATGCAGTAAAAATAACAAGTAAATCACATGAAATACATAACCACTAAGTTAAAAAAACTTTTTAAATGTTTATTTATTTTTGAAGGAAAGAGAGAGCGTGAGTGGGGGAGGGGCAGAGAGGGAGAGGGAGACACAGAACTCGAAGCAGGCTCCAGGCTCTGAGCTGTCAGCACAGAGCCCGACATGGGGCTCTAACTCATGGACTCACAGACTGTGAGATCATGACCTGAGCCCAAGTCGGACGCTTAACCGACTGAGCCACCCAGGCACCCCACCACTTAGTAAGTTTTAAGAACATTTTAAATAGGGATTAAAAAGAATTCTACACTGAAATTATACACTATTTAAAAATCAACCCAGTTGAGTCCTCTGTAGGAAAAGAAAAAAACCTCCCCCAAGGAAAAATATACCGAGAACGGGAAGCAGCCAACACAGTTAGATATCATTTTGTCTGTCAAACTGAGAAACACAGACAGGATTGACAGCAGCTAGTGATGCTATGCAGGGAGGCAGACTTTTGGTGGATGCGTAAATTGCCACAGTGACCAGAGGGAAATGTGAGATCATGTATTAAAATTTGCCTTCTAAGAATATATCCTAAGGAAATAATTGGAAAGATTCATGTGTAAGGATATTCACTGGGGTGAAAAACTGAAAATATTTACTTTATTAATAGGGGAGTAGAAAAATAAATTATAGTTGTGCCTCCAACAGAATTCTCTGTGGCCATCAAATGGGATGAGGCTGATCTCTATATATTGACATAATAATATGATGATACAGGATTAAACAGTAAATCAAAAGTGAGTCACAGAGCCATGCATGGAGATTATCTTGTTTTAGAAACCACGTTTGCTGCATTTGCCTTATGTATCTATCGGCATACAAACTAAAAGAATTACCAGAACAAACTGATCTCAATGGTTCTCTTCTGTGGGCTGTATGGAGGAGAACAGAGTCAGATTCAGGGGACTTTTGCTCTCTACAAATTTCTTTATTGTTTGCATTTTGAATTTTTCAAAACAAGTGTCTATTTTTTATATAGAAAAATCCTATACAGATATTCCCACTTTAAAAATAACAACTAGGGGTGCCTGGGTGGCTCAGTTGGTTAAGCATCAGGATCTCACGGTTTGTGGGTTTGAGCCCCGTGTCGGGCTCCGTGCTGACAGCTCAGAGCCTGGAGCCTGCTTCGAGTTCTGTGTCTCCCTCTCTCTCTGCCCTTCCCCTACTTGCATGCTGCCTCTCTCTCAAAAATAAATAAACATTAAAAAAATAAAAGTAGTAGCTAGATCTTATTCTGAATAAGGACTCAAACACAAACAGGGCTTTTTGTGTTTGTCTTCATTAGGGTCTAATCATGAATTCCCTTCACTTTGCTGCTGGTTAGTCAGGTGAAGGGCTTGTGTGGGGCACTGAGGGAGAGGAGGTGAGAGGGGGACAAAGAGAGAGAAAGAGGGAAGAGGGGGAGGGAGACAGAAGAGGAGAGAAAACAGGCACGAGCACAGATGTGTGTGTGGACATCACATGCACTGTCAGGAAAAGACAAGCTGGGTGGGGGACTGAACGAGAAAGGGAAAGGCGTCCTGTCTCTCATCTCCATCTTTTGGCTGCTCTCAGTGCAGCCGGGAGCCCTCCTCTGCTCCTTGGGCATCAGCTCCCTTGAGGCTGTGGGATGCCCAGAAGCTCTCTAGAGGGTGGACCAAAGCTACCTTCACCTTCTCCCTGCTGTTCCCCATCGTAGGGGCCTCACACACACATTTAGCACATCCCTATGACTTTATAGTCCTTGCTATGTCACCCTGCAGAGGACATTCCGTGTCCTTGTCTTGATCTTCTCTTCCTGAGGGTCAGGAAGGGGTCCTCCTGTCTCCCCTCCAGCCCACCCCGTGCCCACTATTCCTGTAGGTGACAATGGCCCTCACCCTTGCCCAGAATTCCATCATTGATTTCTTGTGCTCGCCTGTCAGCTGCTCCTAGGGCCCTCTGTTCTCCTCCGGCCCTTGTTCTAAACCTTCCTTCCTGGGGATCACGCTGCCTGTCTTGGGTCTGCTAATGCCGCCGCGCCATGGAGACACACACCCTCCGCTTTAGGAGATGCGTGCCCAAGTATTTAGGAATGAAGTACCGTGATGTCCACAATGTACTCTCGAGTGATTCAGCAAAACGGGGATAAAGGCAAAAACAAAGAGAACGCCAATATGGGAGAGTCTCCACAGTGGCTGAGCCTGGGTGGCAGGCATTCGGGTGCTCACGGGCTGGTCTTCCCACTTCTCTGTGTATTTTACGTATTGTATGTTATGCAACAAAACACAGGGGAACAGAAGAAACCACACTTTCCATATTTCCTGACGAGAGTGAGACCAGCTGGTGTGAACACTTCAACGTTTCCTGAATGCGTCCCTTCTTCTCCACCCCCCACTGCCACTGCCAGGGTTCAGGCTTCTCATCCCGACCACCATCTGGGACAGCCTCCTCACTGGGCTCCCAGCCCCAGGTCACTCCATTCTCCATAAGGATGCCAGGACAAGTCCAAACACAGCCTCATGGCCTCCAAGGTCCTCCAAGCTTGGGCAGCAGCCTGCTCCACCAGCTTTATTGCCCACCATTGCCTCCTGCCACAAAATCGAAGCTGATGCTCCAGCCCTTGCACCTGACCACGTCATGTCACCTCCTCTGTCTAGAAGGCCCTTCCCCTCCCACCAGCTTTCCTCCCTGGCTACCTGGCAACTTCCTCTCCATCCCTCAGCTTTTTCACCTTTTCCAGGATAGCATCTCTGGTCTGTACTGTCTTTCACTCCCTATCCCTCCCTATCTCTCCATCTCACTGTGCATACACATGTCTCCTCTTTGCCAACAGTGTCTGGGTCTCATTCACATATGCAATGCCAGCACCCTGCCCAGACAATGCCATGTGATAAACAGACAGACAGCTGTTACATGAATAAATGAATAAATGAATGAATGATGTTCCGGGGTAGGAAAGCCTTCTGATTTGCACACATGTACACTAAAGTAAAAGTCATTACACTCCTCATTCACTCATTGTGCACTTAACATTTACTGAGGGACTCTTGTGGATCTACTAGTCATATAAGTCCCTTTGTGCTTGACTCCTGCTTCATTCATTCATTCATTCATTCATTCACTCATTCATCACTTGACACGTATGGATCCAGGTGCTGGGGGCACCGTGCTGAGAACTGGGAGACTTGTAGAAATGAATGAGGTGGAGACCACAGCTCTGGCTGGGAAGGTAAGGCAGGAGCACAAATATAGCACAAAGTGGTCAGTGTCAAGGAAAACGCGGGCTGTAGGCAAAGAGAGTTCAAAAGAGGGAGACATGACTCCCAGGAGTCCAAGAGAGGGGATCGGGAAGACTTCCTGGGTGAGCAGACACATGTACTTGACTTTGAGGGATGGGGAATTTCAGACATAAGCCTTTGGAGCAAGGGGGGCATTCCAGGGAGGCCAGAGTGGAAACAGATGCACAGAGCGAGGCCATGAGCATAGATATGCACAGGGGCCACCAGTTGTTTGGCTTTGCCGGGATGTCGCTGAAGGGAAAGGGAGGGAAATAAGGTTGGGGAGGTAGGTTGAGGTCATGAAGACCTTGAAAACCAGGATAAGATGTTTAGCTTCTGTGAATGTGGGTGCCATGGAAGGTTTCTGGTTAGCAGGTGAGCTGACCAGGTGTGCTTCCCGAAGCTTCTTCTAGCAGAAATGTGCAAGATGAATTTGTACATTTAACTTGTGCCCCTAATAGTGCAAAACCCTTAAGAGCTCTTCTGACCTTGTTTTGCACAGGGCTTAGCTCAAAAACTTGCACATAGCAAACAATGCACTTCTTTAATTTTAATTGAATGGAGTCTAAGGACCTATGTACATCAGCAAATACACAAGTATCTGTATGTACCTCTTGCAGCAACATATCCATTCAGCCAGTTCCCCTTGACTGAAGACTCTCTAAGGCAGGATCATCTCTAGCTATGCTTCTCCTTGCCTTGATTCCCCACTATTGCACAATCTTCAACCCTTCATTCCTGGGTCACTACAATAGACTCCTGTTTTTCTTTCTTCTTCTTTTTTTAAAAAAAATTTAATGTTTATTTATTTTTGAGAGAGAAGAGACAGAGCATGAGCAGGGGAGGGGCAGAGAGAGACACACACACACACACACGCACAGAATCCAAAGCAGGCTCCAGGCTCTGAGCTGTCAGCACAGAGCCCGATGCTGGGCTTGAACTCACGAACCGTGAGATCATGGCCTGAGCTGAAGTCGGACGCTTAACTGAGTGAGCCACCCAGGTGCCCCTCTCCTGACTGGTTTTCTTTGCGTGAGTTCTCTCCACTGGAAAAGGCCCCGGTGGGACAAGCCTGCTTAAGAACCTACCATAGCTCCCTCTTGTCTACTGGCATTTAAGATCTTCCATGACCAGGCCATGCTCCAACCCTCTCCACGCTCTATTCCTTGTCCACATGCTTCCCCCTCTCCAGCCACCTGTCTTGTCAGTCATCCTTCCAGACCTCTGCTCATCCTGCACCCCTAACCGGCTCCTCTCCGCACAGCTCATCTGAACCATAGCTTAAGGCCCAGCTGGGCCAGCAGTGTGAATAGTGTAAAGATTCGGAAAAACCCAGGTTCACATCCCAGCTTTCTGAGTCACTGTGCATCTCTTGGGATCTCAGAGTTCTTGTTTATAAAATGTGAACGAGAACTATGTCCATTCATTATTAGGACTTACCATCAGTACTAACAGGGCTATTGTGGAGAATTGATAAGACAATATACGTGCCAGGTCCCGTGCTGTGTAAATGGTGACGTTCCTTTCTTCTCTGATTCTTTGGAACTCCCAGGAGTAACTCCTGCTGGTCAGATGCTTGTATGGAAAGGAAGTTCTATTCTGAGGGCGTACATATGAACTACCAGACACTGTGCTGGGCTTTTGTAATGACTCCCTCTACAACCCTAAAACACCAGCATTTTTGTCCTCATTTTACAGATGAGGAAACGCAGACCGAGAACAGCAAGCAATCTGGGATCACACAGCTCTGCGCCGACACTACTGTCTGAGAAGTAACCACAGAAGCGTTATTAAATATTTAGTATGTTCCAAAGACTATGCTGGGTGCACTGCATGTGCTGTCTCCTTTAAGTGCCTTATCCTGACGCTCTGCTACTGTAAGCGATACAGCACAGGAGATAGCGGGACCCAGAGGGAATAAAGGCTGTGCCCAAAGTCCTGCAAACAGCAAGTGGCAGGGCTGGGATTCACGCTGGGGTTTGTATGACCTCCAGCTCTGCCCTCAGCTACTCTGCTGGAACTGTGCCATCGAGGCCAGAGAGTTGTCTGAACTTGAACTGCAGTCCTGGGACGCTGAGACTGGCCTTTCCAGGTTTTCCATAGGCCTCAGCCTAAGCCTGGGGGCACGGCAACCACCACTGATCGCAAGGGCCTCTGGGGCAGGCCCAGCTACTAGCTGAGTGGCCTGGTGATGATGCTGGTGAGGACCGTCCTGAGCCATAGGCAGGGGTTAGTTCACCAGCCTAGACACTTACCCGATGGTGCAACCAGCATCAGCCTCGATGGTCCAGATGCAGTTGAGATTGTGTTCGTAGGGAGCCGGATACCCGGGTGACAGCACCTGGCCCGACACCTCTCCTTTCACTGTCCCTCCACACTCAGCTGAAAGAAATCCCAAAAAAGTGAGCTTTATAGGGTGGCCTGCACTGCCAGCAGTGGCTCAGTGGCTCCTCTTGTCAGTGTGCCCAAGTCCCTCTTGTGCCCTGCAGGTGACTGAGCACAGCATACAGAAAGGTCCCTGGATGCGATTTATATCCACAATCTACAAAGAACCCTTACAACTTAGCGATGAGAAGAAAAACAGCCCAAACAATGGGCAAAACGTCTGAACAGATATTTCTTTGAAGAAGGTGTGCACACTGCCAGGAAGCCCAGGAAGAGATGGTCAACATCACTAGTCATCAGGGAAATGCAGATGAAAACCACAATGAGCTATAGCATCTCACATCCACAAGGATGGCTGTAATCGAAAGGCCAGACACGAAAAAGTGTCGGTGAGGATGTGGAGGAATTGGAACCCTCGCGCATTGCTGGTGCAGCTGCAACATGGTGCAGCTGCTTTGGGAAGCGGTTTCCTAGTTTCTCAAAATGTTGAGTGTAGTCACCATATGACCCTGCAATCCCACTACCAAGCATAGACGCAAGAGAAATGAAAATATACGTTCACACAAAAATGCGCACAGCAGCATTATTCATAATAGCTAAAAGACGGAAACAGCCCAAATGTCCATCAGCTGATGGACGGATACACATATACGGTGTCATCCATATGGTGGAATATTATTTGATCATAAAAAAAAGAATGAAGGATCGATACCTGCTACAACATGGATGGACTTTGAAAACAGTGTGCTACGTGACAGAAGCCAGGCTCAAAAGGTCACGTGTTATGTGATTCTGATTATATAAAATGTCTAGAACAGAAAAATCTATAGAGACAGAAAGTATGCTGGTGGTTGCCTGGGCCTGGGGGGCATGTGCAGGGGGCAGTGACTGCTGATGGGTACAGGGCTTCTCCCGGGTGGACAAAATGTTCAAAAATCAGATGGTGGTGATGGGTGCAGAACCCTGTGAACAGATAAAAAGCATTGGGCTTCAAGTATATGGTATGTGAATTACATCTCAATAGAGCCATTTAGAAAAAGGTCCTTGGGTGGAGGGCTGACAGCTTACTCTGCGGCCAAACTCCTTAAAGCCTCCTCGATGATGCATACACTTGAACCTGTGCCTTGCCAGCAATGGGGCTGCGTGGGGTGCCAGGAGCACAGAGGAAAACAAGTGTCCCAAGGGCCAATGGTCTAGAGGAGGAGACAGCCACAGTGTGCCCCAACAGAGGTGCATTTGTGGCAGATGACAGCTCAGAGGAGAGGGGGCTACTTCCCCTAGCTTGGGGCAGGAGGAGTCGTGAGGAGGAGCAGGGGTGGAGTGGGCGGGGGGGGGGGAACATCAGGGAGAGGATGCTGCAGATGGAAAAGAGAAAGGGCAAACGTCGTGGAGGTGGGCCATGGTGTGGCAGGCTGAGGGGACAGGGGACAACAGGGGAGACAAGGCCGCAGAGCTGGTCAAGCGTCAGACATCCAAGGATGCCGTGCATGAGGCTGGGGACTCTCCGGGGGAAGAACCAGTCACCTTACACGCCAGTGAACTTTACACACTAGGAAGTATACTCTGGTGGCAGTCTTTGGGGCACGAAGGGTGGAGCTGAACTCAGGGGATCAGGTCTACACTCCCCGTCGGAGCACCTAGTCCCCCAGGTCAGAAGCTGGTGGTCCTCTGGCCTTCTTCCTCCCCACATCTGATCTGCCTCCGAGACCCAGCCCCTGAACCCCTGGGGTGTTTGTCACATGGACCTCCCTCGGCCTTGTTGCTAGAGTCCTGGCCGAGGCTCTGGCCATTTCTGGGTGGCACAGTTGCCCATCCCCAGCAGTGCCACCTGAGGGACCTTTCTAGAATGCAAACTGACTGGGTCACTGCTTGCTTCAAACCTTCCTTCCCAGAATGAAGTCCAAGCCCCAGAGGGGCTCTTTTTGGCTTCTTGGGCCCCTCCCAACACCCCTTGGTCTAGCCAAGCCTCATGAACACTAGGAGCCAGGACAATGAGGCTTCTTCACGCCTTCATGTGGACTGACAATGTGAAAACATCTTTCTCGGGGGACCTTTGTGACCCGTCCCCTCCCAGGTACAGTTGCCACTGTCCTCCTTTGTGTCTCCATTTTAACAGGAGCAGATTTTTTAAAATCACAACCATGTTACAGTCACATCTGTCTCCTTCACAAGACCAAACGCCTTGGCAGCAAGGACCTTGTCTTACTTGTATTTGTGCATCCAGTGCCGCTATAGTGCCTGGCATGTTACAGATGTTTTAGTAAGTGTTTACTGAATGGAGAGATCCATGGATGATCAAATGAATGAGGACGCTTACTGCTTTCCAGGAAAATTACTACAAGGGTCGGAGTCAAGGGAGCATGAGTGACAATGAAGAGAATTATTGCAAGAGTGTTTTAGGAAAGGGAATGAGTGACTATGCAAAATCCTAGAAGAAACAGGAGAAGATGGGACCCAATTTGCAGATAGAAGACTGGCCTTCATCTTCATTAAGTATTTCATGGGCCCCTTGGCTTCACTCGGGGCCACTATGGCATGGTCAGGGAGGAGGCGCTCTGCCAGTAAGCCTGCTCACGAGACTGGATCCTTTGCACGCGCCTTGCTGTGAGTACCCCCCCGCCCCCTCCATGTGCTGTTGGGATGGGAAGTGCTTGAAGGACGCAGGGCTGAATGGGCCCTATTGGGGAGTGGGTGTGGGCAAGAGGACAGACAGTGAGCTGTGGGGAGGAAGACTGGCCCCACAAACGGGGGAGGTAGTGGAGAGGTGGCAGGACCTTATCCATGCCCTTGGCTAGAGCTTCCTTCCATATTCCAGATGGAGAAGCCCTTCCTGTGTTTGGAGGCAGCAGCAGTGGGGGCTCTTCCTCACGGACGCAACATCTGGGAGGAGCCAAGAGGCCGGCATGCTGCAGATTCATTGACAACACCATGAGACTCTACTCTTTCTGGTTGTCACCCTTCTTCCCATCCTTAGAGCCTTGGCTGCCTCATGTGGGCTGTAGCACCCACTCATCGACAAAGAAAGCCTCTGTGATGTCTTAAACTACAGTGGTCATTTCTGCTAGACCGTGATAAAGTCCACCACAACATGACGTGTGTAAACATATACACCCACAACCCCAAATACATAGCCTCACTCCTTTGTGTGGGGCCTGAGGGAGTCTCCATGGGGAAAACCTCCGAGATTCAAAGTTTAAGTACTCTTCCCAGCACTGCTTGAGTGGATCCACTAAGTTCAGCCCAACCAGCACATCTGATATTCAAAAGAACCTTACAGTGAATCCTTTCTGCAAAGCAACTGTCTTGTAACGTGAATCATCTCCTTTCGCATTTCGCCTGCTCTAGCTTGCCTGTGGCATCATACTGTCATCCATTTATGCATATGTCCCCCCCTCGCTGGCCAGGGATCTGCCCTCCTCAGAGTTCCTAGTGCCCAGCATAGGACCTGGCACATGAAGGAAAGAAGGGGACAAAAACAGGAGGCAGGGAGAAAGGGATGGGGCATGACTGCAGACTGGGTCAACCTTAGAGGGCAAAGGGAGAGGCTATTTAGAGGTCGCCATGCTGGTCTGTCCACTGTCAGGCTTAACATCTTCTCTTTTAGACCCTCTGTTGTACAACAGTGCTGAAATCCTGTTAAAATGAAGCTGTCTAGGGGAAAGATATTGGCCATTACCGTTGTCCACAACGCTGGTTGAAACCCTCAGCACTCACACATGCTAGGCCAGAAGCCCAACCCTCACCCCACCCTCCTCCTGCTGGTGAATTCTTACCCGTCCTTTTGAGTCTGTGCAAAACTTCCTTGTATCTCCTCAACACTTTGCCCTAACTCTTTGCACAGCGCTTATTTGTATTATAATTATCTGTTTACGTGTCTATTTGCCTTGCTAGGCTATGGGCTTCCCAAGGGTAGGGAAAAGTACTTTAGTCTTTCTTCGTTTACTTCTCTGCCTCTGCACATACCTAAACATATAGCTGCACCAATCTGTGCAGAGTCTGGTGTGTGGCTCTTGGTACGGACTTAAGTGTTTTCCCAGTGGATGTCTTGTTCTTATAGGATTGACCAGCACTGCACAGACATGCCGAGGTTGTGGCACAAGGGGAAGGGGATGGGGAAGTGGGACAAAGCAGTGGGGTGGGAATCTTGTTCAGCAGGGAGGGGAACAGGTGCAGTGAGGTAGGTGGTGAGAAATGAAAAGGCCAGATGGACCGAACGATAGGTTCTGCCTACTTCATACTTCTGCCCTGGACCAGACTGCTCTCATCCTATGACACATGGAGAAACCTTAGAGGGAGCCTCTGCTGACATTCTGGAAGCACCAGAGGCTTAAGAAAATGCTGGTTCATTATTATATTCTTCAAGAATGAGGTAGGTGCTAGCTCATTTTCTTACTCTTTCTTCCAACTTTCTCCAGGAAAGGGAGCATAAACCCCATTTTGCCTATGGGGAAACTGAGGCCCAGAGTGAGTCAGAGACTCGTTTGAGTCTGAGTGTTGCAAGAACCCTGGGAACCCAGGCAAAAGCTCCACCTCTTCTTAACTGACTCTCCCAACTTTCCTCTGTAGCCAGCATTACAATTCCGAGGGCATGGCTTGGCTGTGGTCCCACTTGGCTAAATGTGTGACAATGGTGGCTTGCCACCCGCCTGACTGAGCTGCTGCAACACGGGTGTAATGAGGTGTGAAAGTGAGGGAACAGAGAAGTGGGGGCAGGGTAAGCGAGGACTCCGTGAACAGGAGGATTCAGTCCAGTTAGGCAGTCCCAAAGTGCTGGAGTGTGGGGTCCGACGGGACAGCTTTCATGAGACCAGAGCTGGGAGCATGGGGTTGGGAGGGGATCCGAGGGGTCACTCAAAGAGCAAGAGGCCTCCTACCGACACAGGTGGGGAGAGGTCGGTCCCAGGTCCTGCGCTCCCCACTCAGACACAGCAGCTCCTCACTGCCCCGCAGGCTGTATCCAGGGTCACAGCTGAAGGACACAGAGCTTCCCGCAAAATGGCCTCCATCATGAACCTTGTAGCCAAATTGCGGGGTTCCTGGATCCTCACACTTGATGAGTTCAAAACCTGCCGACGAGAGGAGAGATGGGGTAAGCAAGACCCGGCGTGGCAGAAACCACATTCCCTTCCTTCCCTCAATTTGAAGCCTGCGTCCTCAAGGAAGCCACCAGGCACGTGCCTCTGGCCTCTGGCAGTCTCACTGCTCTGGGGCCACCACACTGCTGTGCTCAGCAGAGGTGATGCTACACCTGCCCCCGCACGTGAATGGTTTCAGTTATTTCTCCCAGGACAGCCTTTATAATAGTTTTCAGACATAAGGTCTGGGTTTCCTATTTCCTTTGTTTGACCCCCAGAGCATTTTGTTAGAAAGGCTGCTCTTTCCATCTTGCTCACTGAGACATTCTGATGGGATAGTGTAATATGGAAATGTCCCTTCAAATGCATATTTCAAAGTTCAATTATGTCCTGCTTAAATACGCTTTATTGAGAGAGGCTAGAGAAGGCTTACGCAGAGCGTTTCTACAAAGCGCCTACTATTTGGCAATTTACTTGTGTTAGCTCTCATTTGTTACCCACAGGAGTCTTACAGGGAGGTATAAATATCTGCATTTTACAACTGAGAGCATGACCTGGTTCAATAAGTGGTGCCAAAGTCACACATTCTCAGATGACAGAGATGGAATTCACATGTGACTCTATTTAATTCTCTTCAACTGATGTGCCTGCTGTAACAGGCATAGACCCCTATGCCAGATGGCCTAAAGCCCAGGCGAGAGGAATCTTGAGTGGACTCACTGAGTTTTTTTTTTTTCCTAGCAGCTTTATTGAGATATAATTCACATACTGAACATTCGCCCATCTGAAGTGTTCGGTCTTTTAGTATATTCTCAGGGTTGTGTAACTCTCATCACAATCCACTTGTGGAGTTTTCATCGCTTCTGGAGGAGCCCTGTCCACATTTCTGCCCCCCAACTTTCTTAGTCCTCGGCAACCATCGATTTCCTTTCCATCTCTATGGATTTGCCTGTTCTGGACAGTTCATATAAACAGTCCATATAACATGCAGCCTTCTGTGACTGGCTGCTTTCACTTGGTTTTCAAGGCTCATCCATGGTGTAGCATGGACCAGTGCTTTATTCCTTTGTAACAGTTAAATAATATTCCATTGTATGGACAGATCTATCACATTGTGTTCATCCATTATCAGCTAATGGATAATCATTGGATTTTAAAATAATCCCTAAAAGCACATTTCTTTGTATCTACTGGGAAGGTCCAGGAGCTCAAATAAATTAATACGATGGCTGTGAAGCCAAAGTGTGGGGATGTAATCCCAAGTACTACGGGCCTGCATACAAACCTGGGGGCTTTCTGTCTTTGACACTCTGGGAGTAAAAGACAAAGCAAAAATCATGCAAAAGGGAAAGAAGCAAGATTCAACTCTTTAGGGAGTAGTGAAAAATAACATAATTGTACATTAACGCTCCCACTTTTTACATCTGGCTGCAGCTGAACCTTATTTTATAAATGCCACGATTAGGAAAGGCTTGGTTTGGTTGCTTTAGTTAAAAGCCTTGGCGTTCATATTTTTCAAGTATTAGTCAGTAACAGGTATGCTGTGACCCTCAGTTAACCACAGAGTTAAACCTTAGAGCTGTATGCCAAGGGGCAGCTTTCTCAAAGCACAGGCACAATGTCTTAGAGGAAACAGTCCGCTAAGCGTGCGCCAGAGAAAACCAAACCTGCAAAATGATGGTGATGCCCCAGAGACAGACCTCCCCATCTGCGGAACTAGGGAAAGCCTGATTTCATCATCTACTCTGATGCAACAGAGACTTACTGGAGAATTGTAGCTCAAAGCCCTTGCTGGTGTTCTCGGCATCGGTGATGAAGTCAAGCCACAGACTACTAGACGTGCTGTTCAAAGTCACCCCCATCATCTCAGAACGGCTGAACACCCCCAGCAAACGGGCGGACTTGTTGTTGCCGTCATAGACCTGGATGTAGGAGAGACCCCGACCTGGTGTCAGCATGGCCTTATTTTGAACAACAGTTTCTCATTCCACAGCCTATATTCCCAGAGTTTAGCACCAACGATGTCTGTTAGAGGGGCAGTGAGGCATCAGACAGCACAGTGAGCCAGTAACAGGGTGAGTGATCAGCCCCTCTTGTCTCTCCTAGGTGCCAGTTCTGTGCCCAGCCCATCTCAGTGTGAATCTGGTCTGCAGGAACCGGTAGCTGTTCTAACCTTTCCAGTGGAGCTCTGCTTTGTCCCTCCAAACCCCATATGGCACCAGCTTACTCTTCAGCAGCCTGGGGAGGCAAGGAGGGGGCTGCCTGAAGGCCCAAGCCATCTGTTTCTGCACACAGGCACACTGGAAGCACCCGACGTCTCTGCATTGCTAAATAACCCTGTCCTTCCAGATGAGGTAGCAGTCCTCCCGCCTGACCCCACCCCACCGTGGCGTGGCCTGTCTTGACTACTCTTCTAGACATGGCCCCTGGGATGCAGCAGCATGGAATTAAAATGACCAGTGTGTCACGGTGCCTTTCCTTTCCCCAAGCTCAGCCTCTGCCCCTTCCCTCCTAAAATGAGGGCTCCAGCGAGGGCCTGCTGGGCTTGCCATGGGTGGAATCGCGCAGGCATCTGGCTTCCCTCACTCCCATCTGTCCCCTGAACTTCTGAGCACCAGCAAAGACAACAGTCATCAGAATAATGAACTGGCTCCCCAGGTTCTGAGGTTGCTGCTCCTTTCCAGATAATTGTACAAATAACAACAGAAGTTGTGATTGAGTGAAGGACCCCCCTAGTGCTTTGGTAAATATCAAAGATGGGATCTATGGGTGGGTGATGAATATTTGCGCCTGGCACCGGATGTGGTGCCAGCTGCCAGCAAATTGGAACAATATTTCCATTCTACTATTTATGAAGCAAAGCTTTCTAAAAGAAGCCATCCTTTAAGCGAACAGTGCTGTATATTACAGAGATTTGTTTAGGCCCCTGGGAGCCTCAAGTCTGTTTCCAGATTCCTTGTACAGCACCACTGATAGATTGAGAGGATTCTGGAGTTCCAACAGACATAGAGATGACACCAGTTCACCAGTGCTCACTGCAGCACCCAAGCTGTTAAAAATATTTTTACCCACTAAAACATACTGGAATTAATTGATCAAGGCATTGATCGTCAATACTTGCTAACATCACAGTAACAGAAACAAGCAGATATCATGAACACCACTACTTACTTATGGAGTCATTTTGCTAAAAAAAAAAAAATCAAACCTGAGTCACATCAAGTCACTGGATCCAATTTCTAACTTATAGGAAGTACAGAGGACGCAGGAATATATGAAATGATACTCTAAGAATATGTTCAGCAAACCTAGAATATGAAAAGTCCCACTGGAAAAATTACCTGACCTCCTCAACAAATAAATTACAAGGAATGGAGGAAAAAAAAAAGATGGAGGCAGAAACCCATTGATTAAAAACCATATGAGACAACCAATCCAATGTCTGGGCCTTATTTGGATCCTGATTCAAATAAACTGTAAATTAAGAAAAAATATTAGGACATTTATGAGATAATTGGAAACTTAAGTATTCACTGGATATATGATGATATTAAGAAATTGTTGTTAATTAATAAAAGTGTAATGGGAACAGGATTATTTCCTTAATTTCTAAGCATAATTCATTCTAACTCATTAAGGACAAAAATGTTCATAATGTGTCATTATGATAAAATATTCATTGCAGAAAACTTATAAAACAGAAGAACACACAGAAGATAACTCTCAACACTCACATTTTGGAGATGATCTTTCTATGCTTTGTTCTATGCATGCCTTTCCTTATATATACTTATTTCCTTAATTTTCAATAAAAACAAGATCAAACTATAGATACTATATGGTAACCTACTCTTCCATTTAATATAATGTGCATATCTTTTGAATCATTACATATTTTTCCCCAACAGCATTTAAATAACTGTAGGACTTTGCATCATACAATTAAACCAACCCATACTATCCTTATTCACACATCATTGTCTGGAATGTGTGGCCTGGCATGGAAGAGGCATTCAATAAATGTATGATAAATAAATAAACCAATGTTTTCTTCTAGTACTCTTGTCCTCAAATCCACCTGGAATTTATTTTGGCATAAAATAGGAGATAAGATTCTACTTTTTGTCCTTGGTTGATAAGCCATTTAACCCAACACTATAAATATTACATCCACCACCAATTTTAAATCTACCTTTGTCACATAGACTGTTGTATAAATTTGGCTTTGTCTGTCAACTTTCTATTCTCTTCCATTTCTACTACGCTACCTATTTGTCTTTTCCTGTTCATGACCCATACTGTTTCAGTTACCATAGTTTTATAAGATACTCAAATATTTAGTAGGGCAAGTCCTCTCTTGTCTTTTTTTAACTTAAAAAATTATTCTCCCATGTTTATTCTTCTCGATAAACTCAAGATGGGCTTTCTTAAATTAAAAAAAAAAAAAAAAGACCTCCGGCTCCATCCTCCAAAACTCCCCAACGTGTGTAATTCTGACTGATTAAAATAAAATGTATGGATTAATAAGAGAAAAAGTCCATCTATATGATATTGAATCTTCCTATCCGTATACATGGCATCTGGCTTCATTTAATCAAGTTGTTTTGTATGTCTCTCAGTAAAATTCTGTACTTATTTTTGGGTGTTTTTATACTTTTTATTACAAATGGGATACATCTGGGTCTTTGTATACATTTATTCTCTAACAGAATATTGTTTGTTTATAAGAATGCTTTGATGGTCCAGTTCATCATCATATACAGGTGATGGATTTGTCTCCGAGTAATCAGAGAGAACCATACACATCCACTATACCTAACCTTTCCCTTTTCTTTCTCGAGTAGATGTTTTTATTTTCTTCACCTTTGTTGTGGTATAATTGACAAATAAAAATTGCAGATAATTAAAATGTACCACTTAATATTTTCAGGGACCCATACCATTACATCTAATACGACAACTCAGCAAGATGGCTGGCTTAAACATAACCACACTACGTGGGCAGCTTTGTACATACAGTTACAAACAATGTGGACACTCCTAGGGACACTACTGTATGTCTGCCTGCACACGTGCTCAAGTTTCTCTAGGGCATACGCCTAGAATGGAGATGCTGGTTGCTGGGAAGGCACATTTTCAGCTTTGTTAGATATTGCCAGATTGCTCTCCAAAGAGTAATACAAATTTAATCCCTCTGACATCGTATGACAGCTTTCATTGCTTTGTATCTTCGCCAACACTTGGTATTTTCAGGCATTCTAATTTTTTCCAATTTGATGGGTGTGAAACGCTATCTTATTTCAATTTGTATGTCTTTGATTATCCCTGAGGGTGAGGATCTTTTCATGTGTTTACCCATAATTCCACTTTCCTCTTATGTGAATTGCTTGTCCGTATCCTTTGTTCATCCATGAGTGTGAAACCTCCTTGCATTTATTTCAATTGTATGTCCTTCCAAATAAAGTTTTATAATTTTCTCAGTAAAGATGATGCACATCTTTTAGACTTATTCCTAGGTGTTTTATAGTTTTTGCTTCCATTAGGAATGAGCTCTTTTTTTTTCTGATTATAATTTAGTTTATGTTTTCAGCCACTTTGCTCAATTGTCTTATTGGTTCTGATGTTTTATCCATTGAGTCTTTCATATTTTCTAAATAGAAGAGAGATAATTTTATATATTCTTTTCTAATTTTTATAGTTTCTTTGTTCTTTCTCTGATCTGATTGTAGTGGTTTCGATCTGCAGCAAAATGTTGAATACTAGTGGTGATAACAGAGCTCATGTCTTGCTCCTGACTTCACTGGAAATCCTTAGGAAGCTTTGTCATTAAGAAAAATGTTTGCCATAGGTGTCGGTAGGAAATTTTTATCAGATTAATAAAGTTTTCTTCATAGTTTTGAGGTATTTTTTAAGAATCATGAATGAATACTGAATTTCATCATGTGATGTTTTGAGGTGACTGGCAGGATCACATACTTTTGCCTTCTAATCTGTTTAGGATATTAGGTTGAATCACATGAAGTTGCCAATATGTGACTGGTTTTGACCTACAAAGACAGCAATTTCATAGGGTTTGTCTAGTACATAATATCATGAGCTTTTCTAATATTGACACATCCTCACATTCCTGGAATCAATCCCACTTGGTCATTTTTGCTTTCAGACACAGCTAGATTCAATATGACATTGTATGTATGTAGGGTGTTTAGATCTATGATAAGTGACTAGTCCAATAGTTTGTTCTTCTATGGCCCTCACTCAGTTTGCTATCAATATTTCTACTTGGCTCATTTAAATAAAATGAATTAGGATATGGATGCTAATTTTTCTCTTTTCTGAGTCAGTCTGATTATTGCAGGATTAGTTATTCCTCGAACTTTTGTCGGTTTACCTGCAAAATAGTCTACGCCTGGAGCCTGTGAGACAGGATATGGGCAGGATCCAGTTTGATTCTTTTTAATGTTTTATTTATATTTGAGAGAGAGGGAGAGAGAGAGAGAGAGAGAGACAGACAGACAGTGCATGGGGGCAGGGAGGGACAGAGAGAGATAGAGATAGAATCCGAAGCAGGCTCCAGGCTCTGAACTGTCAGCACAGAGCCCAATGCGGGGCTCGAACCCATGAACTGTGAGATCATGACCTTAGCCGAAGTCGGACACTTAACTGATTGAGCCACCCAGGTGCCCGAGGATCCAGTTTTTTAAGTAATTATTGGTTTATTCAGGTTTTTATTTTTTCTTTTTTAAATTTATTTATTTATTTTGAGAGTGTGACAGCAGGGGAGGGGCAGATGGGGAGACGGAGAGAGAGAATCCCAAGCAACCTCCACACAAGTGCAGAGGCTGAGGTGGGGCTCGAACTCATGAAGAACTCACAAACCGTGAGATCATAACCTGGGCCGAAATCAAGAGTCAGAGGCTTAACCAGCTGAGACACCCAGGCACCCTTATTTTTTCTTGATATTAGTACTTTTTATCTGTCAATATTTCCCATTTTACCTGAGCTTTCAGATTTCTTAGCTTAGGGTTGTTCCTAAATATTTTCTGATTGTTTCATAATCTCTACCTCATCTGTGACTGTGTTCCTTTTTCTGTTCCTAAAATTCTGTACCTGTGGCTTCTTTATTCTTTGATCAGTCCTGCAAGGTTTGTGTCTCTTATTAGTTATTTTTCAAGGAACCAGTTGGTTTTGCTGACAATTGCTCCTGTATGTTTAGCTGTATTTATTCTGTCATTTTTGACTTTAAGAAGTCTCTCTCTCCTACTTTCTTTGGACTTATTGTTATATTATCCAAGCTACCTAGATCCTTATTTATTTTTAATCTAGGTGATGTGTCAGAGACTAACAGAGATATATTAAAATCTTCCACCCTGACTTTAACTTTATTTTTGTTTTTTACCTTTCTAGCAGTTTTTATTTAATTTATTCGTGCTATGTTATTTGGCACATAAAGTTTTACTGTGGATTGATTGTACATTTTATTAACATAAAAGAATCCTCTTTTAAATTTCCTTATGAGACTTGAGAGAAATTCTTAAATTTATGACAAACTGATTTCATTTTTCTGTGCTTTACCATTTTTGTTCCTGGCCTCCATTCCATTTTTTAATTGGGTGATCCTGTTTTTCATCTCGGTTTAATCTTTCCTCATCTTGGATTGCTCAGTTTTCATTATTGCCTATTTTTGGGTCATAAATATGATATTCTCTCAAATCCTGTTAAGAATACAAATTAGGAGCTTTTAAAGTTTTACTTCTTTGTTGCTTACAGAGGGGCAATTAGCTCACACTCTTCAGACCAGTCCCCTTCTTCTGATCTCTGGAATATTTATACATATCCCGTTAATTTTCTTGTTAGCACACCATCACAGAGGGAGAATAAAATAGGAGAATGGAAATGCCCAGTGGTGTCTAGAGGGGAACGGAGGAATTAGCGAGAAAAGGGCATAGCAGGAGTTCTGCTCCTGGTGCTAAAGTATGCGTGTGTGATTGTGGCAGCCTCTTTTCTGATGAGCCTGACCACTTTTGTTAGGCATTGCCCTACTTTATCTGACTTGCTGACAGAAGCCAAGTCAAGCCCAGCGCGTCCTGCTGAGAGGGAATCGTGGCTCTGTGTGGTCTCTCACACCTAGCACACTTCTGGAAGAGCTAATGGTATTGAGATCTGGTCCAGGCCAACAGTACATGGCATGTCCTTGGCTCCAGGCTCTGCTGCTCTGACTTAGGTGGCCTTAGATGTGATTTCCTTATGGGTTTTGGCACTGAGTCCATGGGCAGGATTCACTTCAGGTACATGAATCATACTTTGATTAGGCCCTTTCTCAACGTGGGTTCTTTTTTGGATATTCCATTTGGCGAAAATTCTTTTAAGCTATATGTGAAATGTGCCCTTGCCTAATTTCCATGGGTGAGGGCACTTTCCCCTGCATTTGTATCCTTTTAGTCATTTCAGTGGGGACCTGTGCAGGATGGTTTCATATACATATATACACATGTGTTTCATTTGCCATCTTCAGCTGGAGGGTATCTTTCCATACCATTGCAATTTAGAGGCCCTTCCTATCTTACTGAGGTCAGATCAAAATTTTGGTGGGGGCCAAAATAAAAGGAATTGGGTAATTAGGGGAGATAAGCTGAAGTATGTATAGGGGCGTGGTTTAAGGGATTTTCGGTAATTAAAGGTAAGACACAGATCAGGGGTCACAAATGCAAGTCAAGAGTCACTCCATGGGTCAGGATTACAAGACTATATGGAAAGATTGGAAGGTTGATCAGATGTATGATATATTGTATCTTGGGCAATAAATAAGGTGTGGAGGAGGTGACAGGTCAGGAGTTCCTTGGTGTGCACCGGGATTTCTTTGCAGGGAAAGGCAAGGCCTCAGGGTGAGGAATTTGCCAGTGTTCCGGCAGATGGGTGAGTTCCAGCACAGCAAGAACAAGGTGTTCTTGGAGCTGACTGGTGTGCTGGGCTCCTCCTGCACACGTTCCTGTCAAGGACGACCAGAGTCACAGGCTGGCACAGCAGTGCCGCTACGGCTGACACGGGTGCACGGCCATTCTGGAGACTATTTGGGAAACCAAACTGTGGGTTTCTTTTACTTCTGAAACAGTTTTGTACCTGTTCATGTCCCAGGTTCTCCCTCAGGAGGACCAGGATCTGAGGAAAAGAGTTAGAGCAGGAAGGGATGACATGAAGCCATCCCATCTCCCTTGGTGCCTTGCCCTCCCTTCCCCAGGTTCCATTCTATAGGAGTTATGGGGGCACAGGGTCCCATGAGTGGCCTTTGTGCCATGTCAGAGCCATAGCCCAGCCTTCTGAGGGGGACACTCAGGAGGCCTGGGCACAGCAGGAAGAAGGTCATTGGCAAGAAGGCGGAGCCCACTATTAGAAGGCTGGGTGGCAGGACCAGCTGGGCAGATGGCTCTAAGACAAAGTCTGAAGACTGGGAACATCCCCCAATAAAACAGGAATTCATCCTTCTCTCTCCACAACCCTGCAGGACTACCTGGGGTCCTGCATCCTATTCAAGTCCTCCCTGACCTCTGACCTGGGTTTTATGGCCTGTGTCTCTCCCTTCTTACCCTGAGTGCCTCAAAAAGTCTCTCTCCTCTCATTTGAGCTGCTCACCTGATCCTAAGACACCACATGGACAGGGTAATTGGGTGTGCACACCTGTTGACCATGTCTTAGGTGCTTCTTTGAATTTAGACCACCCTGGTGAAGAGGCTCAGGTAGCCGCCACACTCCATGTGACCTCTGGCAGCCAAGGAGTCCTTCTGCTGATCCTATCAGGCCACACGCACAGAACTGCTGCTATATTCCCTTTAAAACCTGAAAATTATGTCTCCAGAATTCTTTTCACTGCAGGGTTGGCAATGACCTTCATGCAAGAAGGGCTCTGCATTTCACCAATTCCATCTGCAGCTCTGAAGAGAAGAAATCACCTTGGCCTTGCTGACCCCGGTTATATCCTCTGAAGATCCGGTGTTGATGATGAACAAATGGATGGAGAGAGGTGAGGTCTGGGGGATGCCTGAAGACATGGCCCTTGGAAATTATAAAGTCTTGTATATTGCTCACTTAAAAGGAGATGCACTGTTTTTCTGTCTGGGGAGCTCAGAGGTTGCAAAGTAGAGCTTAAGAAGCCAATGACTGGGGTGGGGGAGCCTGGGTGGCTTGGTCAGTTAAGCATCCGACTTCAGCTCAGGTCATGATCTCATAGTTTGTGGGTTCAAGCCCTGCGTTGGGCTCTGTGCTGATAGCTCGGAGCCTTGGAGCCTGCTTCAGATTCTGTGTCTCCCTCTCCCTCTGCCCCTCCCTTGCTCATGCTGTCTCTCTCTGTCTCTCAAAAATAAATAAATGTTAAAAAAAATTAAAAAAAAAAAAAAAAGAAGCCAGTGACTGGGCCCTGATCCCCCTGGGCTGCTTCACATATTTTATTTCAGGCATACCTGGTCCCAATTGGTCACCTCATGGGTTCAAGGATAATCAGTTTAGAGTGAGAAACACCCTCCAAATGCATGTGCACACCCACACCCACACCCACTCATGTACCCCAGCAAACACATGCCCTAGAGAATGAGTCAAGAATATCATCTCTGCTTAAAAAGCACAGTACATTCATCATATCCAGAGAGAATCCTAAGGGATGGGGATCACTTAATGGTTGCTCTTTGGATTTTTCAGAGTAGTGACCTCTGATTGTTTCTAATGTCAAGACTTCTCTGGCTATGGGGAATAAAACTGTATTAGGATAAGCTAAAAAAGTTTCTTGGCATTGGATGAAAATGGACAACTCTGTGTGAGGTTTCCCTTATAATCCATTTTAATAAGGCAGCTCGTTGACAAATTCTCCAGAGTCCATGCTTTGATTACACACATACTCACACACCATACATTACTGGAGATACACATTAATCACCTACACACAAAGAAATACAAATTGTACGTGTGCTCAGTGTCATAACAATCCATAATCAAGCACCGTCACTTCTTTAAATCCACTTTCTTTAACTCTGCTGCCACACATGGGCCAGCACCATGGCATACTGAGCTGCTGAAACAGCCCTGCTAGTCTACAGAAACATATCCTCAAGACATACCCAGATGCACATGCACAAAATACACTAAGACAAGTCTGCACAAACAATGGTCCCTTGAACCAAGCAAACACATAGACTCAGATTCATACACACGTGGATATGTATATATGAAGGATCTACATCCACAAACACATATCTACACAAATGCACATGCACATACACACGCACACATGCACAATCTATGAGCTCTTCACTATCCAGCATGATGGTCAGAGTCACGATGAAAAACCTGACCCAATGGCCACTCCAAATGAATTTATTATTAGTATTATTATTTATCATGCAGTCAACCCGTACTCTACCACCTATGTATTTGAGAACAGTCAAGTCCTAAGCAAAGTCTAAAGTCACATTCTTAGACCTTCACGGACCGTTCTGTTTTGGGTTCTCACTTTCTCCCAGACAAGTGAGGACAATATCCTGGAACTCAGGAGGGAAGAAGAAAGCTTGGGTCATTCACACAGAGAGAAACAAGTAGGTGCTGAGCACACTTTTGTATACCGTAACTCACATCCTCTATGAAATCTATCAGTTTTACCTTGAGCACATCTCCTTCAGACAGTTCAAATGTCCTGGCTTTCAGCTGAATGCCCTTCCCCAGCTGGGTCTGGATGGAGTAGATGCATTCATGGTTGTTATTGTAGTTCACAGGAAAGTTGGGGGACAGCAGTGTACCCTGAGTGCCCGTGACTGAATTCCCACACTCAGCTGGAAAGAGAATCACAATAATCACAAATTAACCCCCATCAGCCACATGTGGAAAACAACTTACAGCGCTGGAGAACCTCACAAAGATGGCACGTTGTTTGCCTGTCTATCTGCCCGAATGCCTGTTTCTCTGTCCATTTGTCTGCCGGCCTATAGGACTGCATAGCAAAGTTTTTTTTAAAGTACCTGCCCATCTGTAGGCATTTTAAAGAAATTCTGCCCAATTTCTTTCTCTGTCTTATTCTGTGTGTCTGTTTCTCATCGGCAAGAATAGAGATTACCCCACCAGGCATCCTGTACTTTCTTAGTGGCATGAGGCAGCCCTTCTCCACACCTGTTCATACAGTATCACAGCAGCAGAATGATTGAGGGGGATGGCAGGGAGGATGGGGGTGGTCAAGTGAGGAGAGACGGCAGGATAGAAACTCAGAGGGGGTGAAAACTGAGTAAGTATTGCTAGCATCCTCCAAACTTTACAAGGATTATTTCAATCATTAGTCACAACAACCAACCCCATAAGGTGGGCATAATTATCATCCCTGTTTTAAAAATAAAGGATCTGGTACTTAACCATTTAGATCAATTCTCTCCATTCACCGAGAGGAGGGGGCTGAGAGCCCAACCCTCCTGGTCCTGGAATTTAAGGCCGCTGAGGCTTTGGAAAAGGTTTTAGCATAGACCCACTGAAACCCTGTTTCATTTGACAGCTAATGAATTCACACCTTCCTCTTGAAGTCTTTTCCTCCTCCTCCAGAATGAGTCATTCTTTCCCCATTACTCCCATATCTTTATTTATAGCAGTCACCACATTTTACTTCACCTATTTGTTAACATTTCCGTCTCCTCCACTGTCGATCCTCTAGGATGTGGTCACATTTCTCTATGCCCAACACCCACTCAGTGCCAGGGTAGGGCAGGCATGAGCAGATGAAAGGGGAGGTAGCTCGGTGGCAGGGGAGGGCTGCAGAACCCTGCAATTATCTCTCTCGGGTGTTTAATAGTTGTAGATCCTCTCCCTGTGCTTCCCTATATCAGAGTGCCTACCATATTGCACCCTGATTGCTTCTTACTTGCTGGCATCTTCCACCTAAACTGTGAGTTACTTGAGGGCTCGGGTCATGCTTAATGAATCTATGAACTTCCAAGGCTCAGCCCAGATTGTCTGTAAAATAAATATTTGCCAAATGAATGAATGAATGAATATGGAGGACACTGACCTCAGAAGATGTACCATCCTAAAAATAATTAGGTTCCAGAAGGATGTAAATACAAGTCCAGATGGCAGGCACATTATTTGTCTGGACATATGGAGAATTTGGAGCATGTCTTGAATCTCTGGGGTTGACAGTAGCAAGTCTGCTTTCTCCAAACTATCCCTCAGTATCCCTATTCTAGGCACAGTATTTGCTGGAAGGGCTCTGAGGTCAATCAATGGGCCACCGACCAATGCACCACCTAGTTAACCCTAATTGTCCTAAGCCTGAAGTGTACTGGGCTAAGGCAGTGTAGATGGAACTTGTGATACAGAGTTGAGCCTCTTGTGGTCTTGGTTTATATTCTTGTGTCCCTCAGGCTGCTCCTTAGACCTTTGAAGACCATGTCTGTGTTCTACAACAGGCCCTTAGTTTTTCAATGGACCCTACTCCCTGGGCTCTGTCCAGTTCAGGACAGCTTCAGTTTCCTAGTTTACATAAGCCATTACTATGAATTAAATGTTCACGATCCTGTGCCAAATCCGTATGTTGAAGCCTTAATCTATAATGTGATGGTATTTGGAGGTGCGGCCCTTGGCATGTGATTGGGATTAGTGACCGTATAAGCTGAAGAACTGACCAGAGCCCTGTCTCTGCCTTGTAAGGATACAGCAAAAAGGTTGCCTCCCGCAAGCTAGGAGAGGACCTTCACTAGACATTGAATCTCCTGGCACCTTCCATCTTGGGTGGCTTGGGCTCCAGAACCATGAGAAATAAATATTTAGTGTTTAAGCCACCCATGGCATTTTCCTTATAGCAGCCTGAACTGACCAAGACAGCCACCATTTGTCTTAGAGCCTGTTTGCAAAGTGTCCAAATATGCACAATGAATGTGCTGAGCTGGGGCAAAAAACTAAAGCAATAGCAGTGGACAGGCACCCCATGTACATTTTCTGGGTGCCCTGAGATGAGGGCAGGGATTTGGGGAGGGGGTGCTGAAGGCTTTTAGCCATGTTATTATTACTCAGTCATATCACATGGGCAGCACTCTTAAGCAGCTCTCCATTGTTTCTGGGGTGAAGCATTATTCCCCTCCATCTAGGGAGAGGCCTGTGGAGCAGTGAGATGAGCATGAACAGCCAAGTTATATCAACACTCTGAACCTCGCTCTCTTCATCTGCCTTCATCTGGGCAATAATAGCATCTGTATAAGACTATAGAGAATAAATACATGAGATTTTATGATAAAATAAGTGACCATATGAGGATTGGTCAGCATATAGTAGGCCCTCAACAAGCGTTATTCCTCCTCTCTTTCCCCATCTATCCCAGGTGAATCTACGTGGCTTACCTGATTCCATCTGGAGCCTTAACTGCCTGTGCTCTGGGACTGGCAGACAGCCCAAGAAGCTTCTTGGGAAGTGTGCATTAGCTGCCCAGTGTTCACGGCACCCTCGCTATTCCTGATGCCTCTTGCCCTCTGCCTAGTTCCTAAATTTGGCTTCCCTTAAGCATGGGCTTTGGCATGTTATGGGACACCTTTCCTGGTCTTGGCTTCCAGCACAACTGCTCTGTGCTCATCTCTGCCTCAGCATGCCCCTCTCCTCTTGCCCACCACCCAACACCTTTATGAGGAGGGACACAGAGCTGGTAGCTTCAGATGGGGCCAGTCCTTGGCTGACCACCAGAGCCTGGCTCCCTGCCAGGGCTTTTGTCTTGGGCACCGGGGAGGGTACAGGAAGGTAAAGGGACAAGACATTTGCTTCTGGGAGAATTTCCAAAGTAACAGGGGAGGTGAGCAGATGCACTGAAAAGCCAAACACAAGTATAAATGGAAACAAACTGTGCCGGAGAAACAAACAGTCATATGCACAGGAAAGTCCTGCCACTGACTGTGGCATCTGCGACTTCTGTCGTCCCCATCAGGAGAGGTCTCATTAAGGGCAGGGGCTGTGTCTTATCCATCAGTCTGGGGCTCTGGAGGCAGAGGGTTTGCTCTTCTCCATCACACCAGGGCTCCCAAGGACAGAGACATGTCTCCTGCTGCAGATTGGGTCCCCTGGAGTCAGGGCTGTCTCTTCCACATCAAGTTCAAGGGTCCCTGAGGTCAGGGGCTGTGTCACCCTATCACACCATGAATTAGAGACCAGAGCTGTTCATCTCCTTCACAGCTGGGAATGTCTCCTGGTAACACTGTGTGGGTTAAGTTATCCAATTTACACCCACAGTGCATGTAGCAACTGGGAGCATCCCCAGGGTGGGCTTTCCCATGATACCTCCAGCCTGAGGCTCTGTTGCAGGGCTGGTGGTAATTAGAGGTGATTATAATTGCCGTGCATTATTAATAACACACGAAACAGAAGACAAATGTAATAATGAAAATATTGTGAGGTGTCATGAACAAACAGTAATTGGAATAAGAAGTTAAAGAATGAATTTATGTAATGAGATCAATGAGGCAAGAGCTTAAGGAGTGTGTGCATCTGTGGTCCTGAATAATCCCATTCAAGAAAGATTTTCCCCAGAATTACTTAGCTGAGGATGTTTTCCTGGAGAAGGAATGAGTTTCTGGTAGCTGGAGAAAAATTGAATGCACATGGGGGAATGTGTAGGTCTGAATGTGTGTGCTTCAGTGTGTGCCCGGGTCAGGGTGCGTGGATGCTGTTGGTGGGGGGGGGGAGGGGTAGTTACAGGAGAAAGGATAAACTCTGGGATTATTTAATGGATCCAAATGGAATTTTGCATCCATGTGTCTTCAGGTTTGCTCTCTGAGATTGTGAGAGGTTATTGGTTATTGATAGATAACAATAAAAAGGTTACTGGCAGAATGATGATAATTATACAGCACCCCATTGGGCTTATGTAAATTATGTCATCTAAACTGGAATAAAGCCTGTGAGTTGAACATTGTTATCTCTGTTTTAGAAATGAGGAAGCTGAGGCTGAGGGGGTTTGGTGGCCTGCCTAAGATCTAACAGCTGGGAAGTGGCTGAGCAGAGACCCGACCTTGAACCTGTGTGACCATACAGGCCCAGCCAGGCCCATCTTGCCAGCCTGTTTACAATTGTCCTCCACAGAGCCCCAGGCTCCACAGGGATGTCTCAGGCAAGGCTGACCTCAGGGCTCCTGTTTCAGTCAGTCACTGCTGCTTCCAGCTATGGGGTATATTGGGGTTTCATGCGAGATTTCACGGGACGCATGGGTTCTATGCTAACAGCTGGCATGGTAAGCACTCCACTATCTAGCCTGTGTTCCATCCAGCCCTGTGTAGCAAGCGCTGAGCAAGCAGAGCCATCAACTTTATAAACGAGGGACAGCCAGCAATTGTCCCTGCTCCCTGGGCTATCATCCTACTTCTCTCCACCCCTGGAGCCTGGAGCTCTGAACAGCCTCCAGAGCCTGGCAAGGAGGTCAGGCCTCCCACCCAACGCCCCAGTGCAGGCAAAAGTGTGTGCTCAGGCAGTCCTCAAACCCAGGCCTATTGGCCTTTTGGCCCATATGTGTTTCGCTACCTCATACCAATCGACTAAAGTTTGGCCCACCCCATTAGTGAAGCAAAATGAAAGCACGTGACCACCTACCAACACACCTTGGCAGAGGCGAACTCCACAGGCGCCGTCTGCCCCCCAGGCACGTGATGCGGGCTGTGCCCTCCAGACGGTACCCGGGGAAGCAGGAGAAGGTCAAGGTGTCGCCTACGCCAAACTGTAAGCCCTTCCGGATGCTGTAGGCTGGGACCTCAGGCTCTTCGCAGGGCTCCAAGTCATATTCTGGAAAAGCAGCAGGAGAGCTGGGGTCAGACACAGAATATGGAAACATATAGACACAAACAGTGGGGAGTAAGGAGCCAGAGATAAAGACAGAGGTACAGAATATATGCACACTGACCCACAAAAGGTAAAGAGAAAAGAAGAGAGACCCCAAGATGAACAGGGATGAGAGAGACATACAGTGAGGTGAGGAACACAGTGCTTTGGGCTGTGGGGATGCCTCATACTGCAAGCAGAGAGAGGACACAGTGTTTCTGGAAACATGCTTCCTGGGAGTATTTATGAGGTTCCTCATGACTTGACCCTTCCCTCCTCTGTCCCTTCATCTCCATATTAACCCCAGTCCTCAGGGCTTGAAGACTTTCCAGCCTCTCTCTCCCTAGGCACTGACCCAGATAAATTCAATCTGCTTGGTTCTAGAGGGTCAGTATGTATGACCCAGCCGAAGGCAACTTACACCCGGAGAAAGAATCCAAATGCTTCACTCAAAGCTATGTCGGTAACACTGACACTTGAGGCAGATGGCAAGCATGATGGGGTGGCATTTATCAGCCAGGGATCTGCCCAATACTTCTAGTGGTGGCACAGAAATGACAATTTCAATTGTTCCCCAAGGGTATCTCCCTCTGGGACACAGTCCCTGGGGCTCTATTTGGTAAAGAGAAGGAGGGTCTCTTAGATGGGAGGAGACACAGTGGCTGGATATGTCCCACTGGCCAGACTGGCCCAGGCACATGGCAGGTGGCT
This sequence comes from Acinonyx jubatus, assembly GCF_027475565.1. Lineage (NCBI taxonomy): Eukaryota > Metazoa > Chordata > Mammalia > Carnivora > Felidae > Acinonyx > Acinonyx jubatus. The sequence continues at coordinate 25,315,505 of NC_069381.1, forward strand.
TCTGCTGGAGGGACAGCATGGGATTAAGCTGGCCATGTCCCAGTTCCTAGAGACCATATATCTCTTTCCTGTCCTGGGGAAATCCATGCGATGAGAAGGGGGTTCTGGGAGGCAATGGCACAAGAGTGGTGGGAGTAATTGGGACAAGAAGAATGAAGGGTCCTCTTTTCTCCCTGAATACTAAATTAAAGAGCTTTCTTTTCAGGGTTCCTAAACACAGAGATAAATGTCTATTGCTACTAAATTAGCATTGGTGAAGAAGTCCCCAAATGATACTCAAATACTCCAATATGTTAATTTCAAATCCCCTTACTTTTTTTTTTTTAATTGCTGGGATTGTGAAACAGTGGAAGTGAAATCAGGAGAAGAATCAGGAGTTACTAGGGTAGGAAGGGACCTCTTAGTCCAACCAGTTGGGTAGGTGATTTTCAGAGTGAATCTTAAACACCTTCAGGGAAGGAGAGTCCCCCAAAAACCCGCTTCCCAGCCCATTACAGGGAGGTCTGTCCTTGTGTCTAACCCAGCTATCTTTTGCTGCAGCAGTGAGGTCATTCTCCCAGAGATTGGAAAGTGGATCGATATCCATGGGCTGAGAAGACCAGAGGCTGGCAGCAGAGGGAGAGGCAGAATGTTCTGCCATCATTTCCCCCAGGGGACCTGACATGCTTTACCTGCAAAGGTGATGTTGAATCCTTCATAGGACATGGAGAAATCGGAGATGAAGCGGACCTGGGCAGTGAAGTTGCCATAGAGTCCAGCGCTGATGGGGGCTGGCAACCTTGAGCCGGTCAGCTGCCTCAGGGGCTGGGAGAAGCTGCCATTCTCAGTGATGAGGAGGTAGTCATGGCCACTCTCCAGGTGGAAGGTGTGGAATGTGAAGAACACACCTGCCAAGAGACCGGAAGGGTCCGGGTGACAAAGTGAGATGGCTGAAGCAGCCCAGATACAAGACAGGATCTGCACAAAGATTTGTGAACCTGTATCAGTGAGTAGGACTGCGAGCATGAACTGATCGATACATACAGGTGAACAGGAATGATTGCACCCAAATGAACCAGAACATGCCGCTGTCCATAAGTCAGGGAGAAGGACAACTGCTTTATGGCCGTCAAATTTGAAAGGGAGACTTATGGCTAGATCCATGAGAATGCCTCATAGCCTTTCTTCATTCACTGATTCACTCACTAATTTTCAACAAGTATTTGTATATTTGATGGGTGCTTCCTATGGGCTGGGATCCAGGGTCAGGTAGGTGCAAGGGGATATGATATACAAGACATTAAACAAGTAGCTAAGGGTTAAGCTACTTGTAGCTACTTCTAAACTACTAAGCTACTAAGTAGCTCAGTTGGTTAAGTGTCTGACTTTGGCTCAGGTCATGATCTCACAGTTCGTGAGTTCTAGCCATGTGTCAGGATCTGTGCTGACAACTCAGAGCCTGGAGCCTGCTTCGGATTCTGTGTCTCCCTCTCTCTGCCCCTCCCCTTCTTGTGCTCTGTCTCTCTATCAAAAATAAATAAACATTAAAAAAAATAAGCTACAGTTCAGAGTGACATGCTATATTGAACATAGTTCAGAATGTGCTAGGGGCAGACTGGAAAGCACTAAAGAAAAACAGTAATATTCACTAACGTTTCTGTGTGTCACCAAGCCGTGTGTTTTAGTTGCCCTGTAGCTGGTCCCTATCAATTGGAAGAGAAGATATGAAACCCAGTTAATCCCACCAATGACATAAGTATGATTATTTTCATCTCCATTTGACACCCAAGGAAACTGAAGCACAAAGAGATAAAGTCACTTGTCCAGGGTCAGCCAGCTGGCAGGTGGCAGAGCTGGGATCTGAAGCGCAGTTTGGCTGTAGGGGTTGACCGAGAAGGTTTTAGCTTCTCAAGCTATAGAGAGAGAGCAGGCAGTAACAGTGGCCAGGTGGTGAGGCAGGTCAGGTGGTGAGAAAGATGGGGTGGCAGGATCTTAACACCCAAAGCAACTCTTGAACTCATCCAGATGGCAGTTGTGTGTGGGTGGGCGTGTGTGTACATGCAGGCCCACCCACACGTCAGCATGCCTATGGGAATACATGCCTTGGATGTGCTAAGGGCAGGTGCTTGGGTAGACTAGGGGGGCTGGGTCCACCTGCTATTAAAAGTCCGTGGACCAGTAGCATGGGCATTGCCCAAAAGCTTGTTAGAAATGCAGAATCTCAGTCTCTACCACAGACCTTCTGAATCAGAATGTGCATGCTAACAAGATGCCCAAGAGATTTGTAGGCACATAAAAGTTTGAGGAATACTTCTCTAGATAATTACTGACAGGCTTTTGATAAATGATGGTTGGATCCAAGCTCTTCATTCTAAAACAGTTTAGATGTTTTCATATTTTTGCTTCTCTGTTGACAGGAGCTGGTGACCCCAGAGTATTTGGGATTCTATGGGGGTGGGTGGGCAGGGGAAACAGAGCCCCACAGAGGTGGTAGAGCCAGGCATGCAGCTTGTAATGCCCTGTGCCCAGACAACTGAGATGCATCTATTTATTTCCTCAAAGAAGCAGATCCTAAGCACATACTAAGTGCCAGGCCTGAGCTAAGCCCTGAGAAAAATCTCCCAGTTTAGTGGAGGAGACAGACACATCAATAGTGAGAGTCCAGAATGGGGGCATAGAAGAAGAGTGGCAATTACGCCTGGAGGGTTGGGAAGAGTTCTTTGGCATGAGGGATGTGAGCGTTTTGGAGACACACAGGTATGTGTGCCCACGTGTATCCTATACTCTCAATACATTAACATGTGTGCACATGAGAAACCATTCTCAGTCTACAGAGTTTGGGAAAAGGCTTGGTGGAATATATGTCCTTTCCTCTGGGCCAGAGCACGGGTTGGGCGGAGATTGGGTCAGACACAGTAGAAGGAGTCAAGAGTTGATTAAGCCCTAAACCCCACACTCTGTTCTTTAGCGTGCACACACAGCCCCTCCATAGGAATAAACATTTGGCTGGCATTCTAAGGATGAGTAAACAACTGAGACGGAGCCCCTAGGTCTCCCAGCTGTGCTGATTGCTTGGGGCTCTTTTGGCCATTGTGAGGAAATGAAGACATTGTCACAGGGACAGAGAGGCCCCATGTTGGGGCTTGAATCCAGATTTGGTGTGATGGATGCACACACAAACCAACACTTGACCGGAGTCACCATGCAGGAGCCTATGACAGACGTGGATACCATGCCGAAGCACACATTCAGAGCTGTGGAAAAGGCATGGGCTTTGGGGGGGGGTGGTGGTGACAGACCTAGATCTACAGCCTGTCCACCAGCTAGAGGGTCTGGGCCAGTTGTTCAGCACGTCCTGAGTTCTAGTCTCCTCCACTCTAACATGCGGGTGATAGCATCTCCTCATAGATGACATTTAATTCTCGGAGCGAGGCATGACTGGGCTAGCAGATGCAAAGCCCACAGCATGGTGCCTGGCACATAGTAGGTGCTCTCTTTGCTCAACTCATCTCTCAGGCAGCTTTAATGGTTAAAAAAAATGTCAGTTCCAGGGTCTCAGCAAGGGCACGTTCTTTGGACTCCTGAATTGGCCGTTCCCTTTGGCTGGGAAATCGAATAATTCTGAATTTCACACAGGTTAGAGTTTCCCCAGCTGTTCCTCTGTCTGCTGAAGATCAATCAGAGTCAGTGACCTAATGGATCTGTCAACCTGAGACACTCTTACAGGCACTGCCCTCTGGAGAAGGGTCTTGGTTCAGTTTAATTCAATTCATATAAATATTTCTTGAGTTCCTGATGTGCCAGGCATAGAGCCAGAACCTGGGGAAGCTGCAGGAAACAAGGAAGGCAGACATGTCTCTCAAAGATCTGAGAGTCTTCAGGGGGAGACAGAAAATGGAGCTGCAAGTTGTGTACTGTGTGGCAAAGTATGAGAGCTGGGAAGTATAGCATCATGTGGGAGCCCATGGAGGGGAACCCAACTCACACTCAGGGCTGGAGAAAGGGGGTCAGGAAGGCTCATTAAAGGAAGTGAGTTCAGAAGATGAAGAGCTGGCCACACAAGAGGGTTGGTGGAGACGGTGCAGGGGGAGAAAGTGTTCCAGAGAGAAGAAAATCATTTCAATGCACAAAGCTCTAGAGGACAACAAAAGCCTGGGAAGCTTCAGGAACTGAAAGAGTTTCAGTGTAGCTAGAATGCAGTGTCTACAGGGCTCTGAAGGAGGCTGAGAGAGGTGAGCAAGGGCTGTAGGATCATGCCAGCTATTTTACAATTTAGAGCTCCATGCTAAGGCTTTGGTGAAGCCTTTAAATGCTTCTAAGGAAGAAGTGACCTTGCCATACATCAGTGACCCCTTGTTGATTCTCTGCCTGGAACTCCTTTCATCCTGGCTGATTTTTGCTCATCCTTGAAGACTGGCCTAAGTCTCAACCCCAGGACGCCTACCTAACCAAGCTCTAGGCTGGCCTCTGGATGTTTCCCACCCCTATCTGCTCTTGGCCGTGGTACATTAGACTGTCTGTCTCTACCACTAGACTATAACCTTCGTGAAGGCAGCAAAGCCAGAGTGGCTTGTTCTTCTGGGTTTTCCTAGCACCCAGTGTGAGTTCAAGTATAAAATAAGCATTTATTAAATATTTGTTTAATTGCATTGACTTCTAGGCAAAGACACACATAGAAAGCCAAGGGGAAACACACAGCCCTATAAATTACAGGGGGTTGTTCCTTTAGGGATCACGAGGGGCTGCCTTTCTTTCCCTCTTGATACCATGGAGGAGCTCCTGGCTCCTGCAGTGGCCAATGCTGGCCCAGACCTGGTGGAAACAGCTCTGCAGGGTGAACAAGGACTCTGTTCCTCTCCTCAGGAACAATACTGTGGGGAGAAGGGGACAACGGGCCCTCTGACTGCCCTGACTGCCTGGAGGTTCCTGTCTTCCCAAGAAGCCCCATGTCATCCTAACCCCAGCTAGGTCAGGCCTATTAAAGGCAAGAGTGAAAGAAAGCACTTAAGTACACATGGTGGGACTTTATTTTTCTTTCAAATTTTCTTTCTTTATACAAATAGTATAGTTTACATGTAATACATGTTTATTGCTCAAAACTAGAAAAAAACCGAGAAGATAAAAATAAGAGAGTAATAGCACTAACATCTTGGGATAGATCTTTTCAGACAGTTTTCTATGCACATATCCTTGTTTATTTTTTATAAACTGAATATATTCTTTTGGGAAACATCTCTTTCGACTTAACAACATATTGCAACTACCTCTGTGGGTCTTTAAATATTCTTTCACATTATGCCTTTTAGAGGCTGCACATACAATGCAATAATTATATACAGGTACTCTATGTTTATTTAACATTTCCTTATTGATGGACATTTGAGTAGCTAACTAATCTTCCAAGTAACAAAGTGTTTTAGGAGGTGTCCTTGTAGCTGAATCTTGATGTACTGTTGTACTTATTTTTTTTCCATATAAATTCCAAAAGAGGAATTGCTGGGTCCAAAGGCATGTATATTTTGAAGGCTTTCGATTCACATCACGGAACCATTATCCAGAAAGTGTCAACCATTTCACACAATGTCAGCATTGAAGAAGAGCAGTTGTGTCTCTACAATGTCTCCCACACTGTTATGATTTTCTCTGCTGACTTGAAAAAAGACATGGTGTTTAATTACTCATTCAGTTTTCTTTTCTTTAATTATGAGTGGGGTCAATGTCCTTTCATTTGTCTTTCTTCTATCATGAAGCACTTATCACTTTGCTTATTTTACAGGTGTAGGGACCAGGTATATTCTCCTTAAAGATTTTTAGGAGCTCTTTGATGCATCAGGTTGGTAATCTTTATTTGATTATACACGTTGAAACTAATTCTGTCCACTTACTATCTGAATTTTCTATGGCTTATTTTTACATAAATCCATTTAAAGTTTTATTTAATCAAATATAACATAGTTTTTGCATTTTTGGATTCTGCTTTCAGTGTTACTCTTTATAGTACGTCTCTACCTGAGGTTAGATTTTCATGTTCTTCTAGTACTGGAATTCATGTGGTTAAATGTATGAGGTCTGTTTGCTTCTTTTCTTTTTTTCCCCAAGTGTTTAAGCCTACTGTTTTAAAACCATTTATTAAATAATCCATCCTCTCTTCAATGGATTGGAAATGACACTTTAATTATATACTACAAACTGTCTCTTTCTCACTCACACACACAAAGGACTATGCGTGTGTGTGCGTGCACAAACTCTCTCACACACACACTCACTCACACACATACACAAAGGAATCTACTTCTGGACCTTTATACTCCCCCATTGATATGTGTGTCCACGCCGATACTCATACCACATCATTAAAATTATTTTAGCCGATAACAACACTTTAATATCTGGAAGAGTTACTCTTCTTTTAAAAATTTTTCTTGGCTTTTCTACATGTTAACTCTTCCGGACAGAGGTTCTTATTCAACAGCATGCATCAGAATTACTAGTGAAGTGTTCTAAAATCAAAGATGCTTATTTTCCACCTCCAATGTAGAGAATCAAAATCTCCAGGGTGCAGTCTAAGCATTAATATATTTGCTGAAGTGCAGAGGGGTTAAGAACCATGACTCTGGATGAACTTCAGAATAAGCTCTGAGGGTAGAAGCCATGTCTGCCTGGTTACTGCTTATTCCCAGCCCCAGTGTCTGCAACATGGGTGGCATTCCATCAATATTTGTTGAATCAAAGACTATATTATTTACTGTTTATTTTTAACCAGAACCCCTAATTTGAACATGGGTTTCCAAAGATCATTCATGGTAGGGAAGTTGAGGTAACACTCCAGCCTGGTGAGGAATATGAAAACATGGCACCTGAGGAACAGTTGAGCTATGTAAGAAAAGGATCACTGGGTCCAGTTTCTGAAGGGTGGACATGGGGGAAGGGAGCAGGTGTATCCTATGTTCCTCTAGGACACAGAACAAGGAAAAATTTTCAGGAATACCTAAAAAGCTATTAGGAGGGGTCAGACCCATCAAAAAATGACAGCAGGTGCCCATCTGCTAAATGGGTTGGCCACCTTCCCACCACTGGGGGTGTTCAGGCAGACGGTGTGGTGCCATCTTGTAGAAGGCAACTCAAGAAGATTCCTGCATTAGGTAGGGTGATCTCTATGATCTCTTCTGGCATGGGGATTTCAGATTCTTAAAAATATTTATGGAATGAATTCTGTTGATTCAAAGAGATATGAAGCTTCTGGGAGTTTCCTTGCTGATGAGAAAAATTCAGTCTAAGCCCTGTGGTCACTACATAGGGAGATCCCCATGGAAGTCACATCGACCTGGGGAACATGGGGCCCTGACCAGGTCACATCCCAATACTTGCTGTAGGCCTAACCACTCACCCTTGCCATGTGATGTTTCGATAATCCAGGTGCAGTTCAAGTTGTTGGGGTAGAAGTCGGGAAACCCTGGTGACAAGATGGTCCCACTGGAGCCTTGAATGAAGCCACCACAGAGTGCTATGAGAGTGAAGAAGGTGGTCAAAGACTGGAGTGGCTTGGGGAGCTCCCCCACCCCAACCAATCTTCCTGGGAACTTGGGAGCCATCTCCTCTCCACCCCCAGCCCTCACTGATGGAGTGGGAGAGTCAGTGCCCCTGCCAGCTCCTTTTTTTCATGGCAGGAAAGGAATCCACTACCTAAGCACCCCCATACAGTGTATCTCACCTTCACAGCTGGGCAGGGCCCGGCTCCACTGGAAGTTAGGCTCACACTCCAGGGGCTCCCCATCACTTAATGTGTAGCCTGAGTCACAGCTGAAGGTCACCAGAGCACCCACATAGAAGTCATTTCCATGGCGCTGCCCATTTACAGGGATCCCTGGATCCAGACAATGGTCTGACTGCAGTGTTATAGCTGGAAAAGAGAGCCCACAGCTGGAACAGACAGCTCACCATCACCACAGAGAGACCCCAGCCGGCTCACAAAGGGAAGGAGGAGAGAGCCCTGATTTACAGAAAGTTGAAGCTGCTATTTACCCATGCATCAAGCGTGGCTGTCAATATCTGCTGAGAGGGTATTTAAAGACCTGTCTGTCAGAGAAAACAAGTTGGTTCTGTTATTTGTTCATTCATTCATTCATTCATTCATTTAATTAACATAAGTTGAGTGTCCACTACGGTTTAGACACCACACTAAGTCTTAGGGATACAAACATGAGTAAGAAAATGAGGCTTTCCTCATGGCGTTCTCAATCGTGACTTTCTATGTTGGTCTACAAAGAATGGAAGGGACATCCATCTTCTTCAACTGAGGCACCAGAGATGGATGCAGAAGGTGATGAGGGAGGGTGAGGGTGAGCAGGAGATGCCATCGCCTTTTAACCTCACGATCCTCAAACACTCTGTCCCCAGAGAGCCCGGCACAGTGGCACCCAACCACCTGCTCGCAGAGGAAGCCTTGTGGTGTGTAGATCATCAGCTTTCATTGTTTCCAAAGGCTCCCCTCTAAGCTCCCATGGGCTCTGACAGAGGCTGAGAGCAAGGGAGTGCCCCCTCCCCTAGGAGCACAGCCTAACTAAGAAAGCCATGGGGATGGGGCTAAGCTGGAGGCCCGCTGCTGGAACAGTCCTGGGTCCTTTCACCCACTGGAGCCCACCTTGTCATCGGCTTCCCTGCTAAGACTCACTTTCATAGCGGAGCTGGAAGCCGATGTCTGAGTGACTCTTGTCGGTAGAGAAGAGGAGGTAGAGGTAGTTGCTGGTGCTGATGAGGAACTGGGGAACCTGGGTTCCATGGTAAACCCCGATCAAGGGCGCTGAGTATGTCCGTCCATCTCGAACTTCCAGAGTATCATAGTTGACCTCGGTTTTAAATCTGCCAAAGATGGAAATGTAGACTTCTTGAGAAACTCGAGGTTTATTAATTTGCAAATGACAAAAGGCCCTGCCTGACCCAGGGCTTCAGAACAACCAGATTTTGGCTGGCTGGGACATTTAAATACAATAGTGATACAGAAGGGCCTTCTCTACTGCATTTAGCCCCTCCCCCTCCTCCCACGGCTAGGCAGCTCTCTTAGTCCTCCTTGTGGCCTGGACCAAGACTACTTATCTTAAGACCTAGAGATGCAATGACTAGACTCATGGGGGTCAGAAGGATCTAGGCCAGAATTCAGTAAACTATAGCCCAGGGCCAAATCTGTTCTCTAGCCTATTTTTGGACAGCCTAAGAGCTAAGAATGGTTTTTAACATTTATATAGAGGTATGTTTTTAAAAAGCAAAAAATATGCAACAGATAACCACAAATGGCCTACAAAACCTAAAATATTTACTATCGGGCTCTCACGGAAAAGTCTGAGCACTGCCGTTCTAGGCTGGGGATGCTCTGTACAGAAGTTTGTCTTCAAACCTGGGTGACTACTTTCTCTACCCAAGGGAAGCACCTGGGGTGGGAGGGGGAAGTGGGGGCATCTGAGCAGGCTTTGGGTCAGAGGTCAGGAAGGCTGCCCTCCCATATTGCAAATTTCAGAGCTCTGCTCTTCAGATGCCAATGACTACTTCAGTGACTGGTGGGTCTATCTCCCATTCTCCCTCCTTGGGGGTAAGGGAGCCAGAGAGGCTCTGACATCCCAAGTGATACCCCCACCTTCTGCTCACCCCTCTGGTCATAAACAGCACAAACCCCACTACTGAGGTGGGACCAAGGCCAAGGGCAAAGCCAGTGTGGTCTGTCCCCATTCCCCAGGGCAATTTGCTCCAGTGTTCTCTGGCTTGGCTGACATTTCAGCATCGGTGCTGGTCCTTGTCCCTCAACCCCAGGTGCCCTCCCACACCACTCCTTAGAAGACCCCCTTGCTGCTGCCTCCAAGGTTGTGGGTGCAGGTACCTGTCGAAGGTGATTTTGATGGGGTAGCCTGGCTGGGCTTCGATCACCCAGGCACAGCTCAGAGCATCCTTGTAGAAGCCAGGCCAGCCTGGAGATAGGATGGTACCACTGGGTGAAGTCAGATGACCACCGCAGGGGGCTGGGGGACAGAAGGGAGAGAAGGAGTTTTCTTGAGGGGACAAGTGAACAAACAGATAAAAACTCTCTCTATAAAACATATCTGCCAACAAGTATTGTTTTTGTTTTTATGGAGACTTACGTAAACTATATAAGCTGTGAGTTCTGTCTATTGGGATCTTTATAGATACGGCCCACTTACATCATTTGGACTTTTATTAAAGGCCGGAGGGGAGAAATAAAAATAATCCTTTAAACAAAGTCCTCTGCCATTCTGGAGGGGCTGAAGTACAGCTGATATTTGGGTCACACTGGTTTTTCACTTTGTTCCTCGCTCAATCAGCAGGCTTGTGGCAAAGGCAGAGACCAGGCAATCTCCTCATGCCTGGCGTGGTCTGGCACTGGGCAATGGGCAGACCCCGATGCTAGGCTTGGAGCACGAGCACAACCTGTTCTACTATAAGCTCCATGAGGGCAGGGACCTTATTAATGGTCTAATACAAGTTGGGATCCCCAGCATTTAGCCTAGAGCTTGGCACACAGTTATCAGTGATTGCTGCTTGAATGAATAAATGAATGGATGGAAGGTTCATGGCAGGTGGCTCCACAAGACACTGCGTGGTCCAGACACGCCTCTGATCCTGCCACGCCTGTTATCTCAGTCCTTTGGTCTCTCTCTGCCCATCCCTCAGCGTCCCGTCCCCATCCACCTCACCACTGCCTCTCCTGCCTCCATCTCTTGGTCCTTGTGGTGCTCCTTAGAGCTACTCCAGTCCTCCTCCTTCAGGCATGTGGTCAGCTTTCGTCACCCACCCCTTTTCAAGCTATGCTAGGCCACGCGACTGCTTTGCCCAATAAAGTGAGGACAGAAGCAGCACGTGTCATGCCCACGGGGAACCTTTAGGAACCGGTGCACGGTTTGCAGTTTCCTGCCTCAGTGACTGTGAGAGCGTGTCAAGATGGAAGTCCCTCCAAGCTGGGCCTTTAAGTGACTCTGAGGAGTAGAGCCACTGATGACCAGTGTCAAACATGCAGCTCAGGTAGTCTGTGTGAGATATAAACTCCTGTTTTCAAGCCACTGAGATTTAGAGGTTGTATGTCAGTGCAGTCTAACCTAGCCTACCCAGACTAATACACATGCCTCCCCAGGACTACAACTGACACCCACGCTGTGGGCCACTGTCACCACCACTGCCACTCATGGGCTCACACGGACAGTCACGTTCATTCCTCATAAAACACAAACCCTGTAAGGGTGGCGCTATTATCCTCTGCGTTTTACAGCTAAGAGAGGGTTATGGATGTTAAGCAACCAGCCCTGTGTTCCAAGTACTAGGGCCTGGATTCAGACCTAGGAAGACAGCATAAATCCAGAGATCCTAAACTAAGCAGGCTCCCAGTTTTAAAAGAACCTCTGCTTCCCTTGGAATCCCTTGCTATGAAGCTATCAGATGCCAAAAATGCCCTGAACAGGACCAGGAAGGAAATAAAAAGCTATCCACACTTGTATCTCTGCAATATTGTATATGTTTATCTCTAGGTAATCGGTCTCATAAAACATGGTCAAATATACACCTTTCCTTCTCTCAATTCTATAAACTTCTTGGAAACATCTAAAAATAATTGTCAAGAACTCTTCATAGAATGTTACATTAGGAAGTTTAATTAACATGAGATATAATAACAATAATAATCGCACTGGAAGTAGAAACCCATGCCAATGACTTACGATGCTACTTTATGTGTATTATCTCATTGAAAGGCACATGACATTTACACAGTTATTATGCCTATTTTACAGAGGAGAAAACTAAGGCTAAGCAGGCTAAAAGATGAGATCAAGAACTAATGGAGTCAGAGCTGGGATTTCACTTCAAGACCTCTGCCTCTAAATCCCCCTGCGGCACGTAATGGTAGACAGCTGTTAAGTGGCAGGAATGAGCTCACAGGGATTGAGAGTTTATTGTGTGTCAGGGCTTAACGTGGATTATTCTTGTGACAACTGCAACACTAAAAGACAGATACTACTATTATCCTCATTTTATAGGTGGGGATTATCACCCCATTTTCAGTTAAGTTGAGGCTTGGAGGAACTTAAGTAGGAATATAGCATTTATACCAAATATCAAGAGAGTAAAGTGCAACGTGAGGATTGTCACTTCTTGGGTAATCCCAGTTTTCCGGATCCATCCTTGCACCTCCCTGAACCTGCGAGTGTGTTCCCCTGTTTCTCCGATGGACACACGAGACCTTGGAGGTGGAGGGGAGTGGGCCTACTGTTCCGTCCCTGGGGTCTCCATGCAGGTGTTAGCCTCAGCAGAAGCTGGGACTCTCTCTTGGCTTCAATTCAGCAAGGGCCCTGCCTCTTGGGTTGTGGATTGCAATATCCTCACTTACTCTCCAGAAAGCTGTAGCTCACACAGCCGCTTCGGGGCGCAAATCTCAGCAAAACCCCATCTGAAACAGGGAAACCCAGATCCTGCCTTTGCTAGTCACCACTTTGTGTTTCTCCGCTGTGTTGTTTCAGTGCTTTAGCCGGTTCACCTCTTCTTCTGCCCATGTGATGCTCAGATGACCTCTCTATGCATTCAGTCCTTCACACCCGCTGGTTCATTTTCACATGCCAGGGTGACAGGTGCCAGGCACAGAGGAGGCGGGGGAGGGCTCCTGAATGCGATGTGTCTTTAACATTTGAAAAGACGCTCAGTCTCACTCTAACAAAATAGATACTAAAACTACAATGAGAAATGGCTTCTCATCCATACGATAGGCAAAACCCAAATTTAATGACATGTGAGGCTAAGGGAAACCCGGTACGCTAGCACCTTGCTGGTGGAGATGCAAAATAGCCCAACCCCTGGGAAGTGAAATTTGGGAATGCCTAGCAAAACTCTTATGTGTTCGCTCTCTGACCCAGCAATTCTCCTAGAACTCTATCCCAAAGATACACTTGCAAAACTATGACGTGTATACATACAAGGGCTATACAAGGCAGCACTATCTGTGATAGCAAAGGAGTGGAAAGGTCCCAAATGTTCAGCAACGGGGAGCAGGCTGAATGAACTGGGGTATCAACCAGATGTACAATGCAGCTGTGAGCAAGCATGAGGAATATTCTATATAATGCCAGGGAGTGGTCCCCAGAATATATTAGCAAGTGAATAAAAAGCAAGGTAAAGAGGTAAAAAGTAATTGTATGATTCCATTTAGCTAAGAGAGGGGAGGGACACACACACACACACACACACACACACACACACACACACTCATGTTAACAATCGATAACGAATAAGCCAAAAACTCACGATTATCTATGGAGAGGAGGAGGAAAGGGGGTAGAGAAGAAAGGGGTAAAAGCTAGATTTTCTCAGAACATACCTTCTTTTAGGGGTTTCATTTTGGAACTGTGTAACTTTTTTCACCACTAAAAAGAAAGACTTAAAGTTGATAAGTGGTTTCTCAAAACTCAACAAGAGAGTAAACGAAATGAATACGGTACGGGGTCACTTGCTAGCACCATCACACGTGGAGAAACAGCGAAAGAGATTTTAGAGCGCTGTCCATCCCTAGTAGGATCCCGGAATGAGAGGAATTGCAAGTAAAGCAACTTAAACCATCTGCAGTGATCACATTGCTGTTGCCAGTGGTGGTAGTTCAATTCCGAGACTCTTGAGTATGTGTTAGGGAATGGGAAATTACGCTGGTGTTGTAGGGAGCCGGAATTTTCAGCAGGAATGAGAGCAGGTCCTGATATGACATCAAGAAAGTGAAAAAGTAAGTGTTCTTACATCTGAAATGAAATGAGCCCATTATGCATTTTATGTTTAAAAAATGATTCTTTAGCTCTGTTCATTGAAAAGCCTTAGAGACAAGGGCCTACTCAATAGTAATAATTATGCCGGGTGCCCAGACTCTTAAGTATCATTTTCCACTAAAAAAGGGACCAGGGCTCCTTGGAGAAATGGCTGATTCCAGGTCAGGGACAGAAAATGTTCAAGATGAGGTTGGGCCACTTTCAAAAGGCTCCCACTGGCCGATGGGACAATTTGAGCATTGGTTAGAATAATAATTGCAGTGGATTTGAATGCATAAAATATGTTCAAATCCACTGGACTGTAATGATATTTAAAAATGTTCAACTTTAGAAGATGTCAGGGAATCAGCTCATTGATATAAAAACTGCTAAAAAAAGGAAAATAATTAAGTTTTTCTCCTGCCTTTCCTTTATGAACTGTACCTCAGGGTAACCAAATAGTTGATGAGGGTGAGTTTTCTTTAAGTATTCCAGCTTATAAAAGATGAAATGATAGCATGCAGGCACTCTGCACTCCCCAGGCAAGGGCCACTGATGGCTCCTAACATCCTCAAATGAGAGACAACCAGACATTTGCGCCTCTGATGGTGGCACAGAGACCTGCCCATAAAATATTCCGGTCAAAAAATGGAACCTAAATCTGATTAGGTTTGTAAGTCCTACTGCCAACTAAAGGAAATATAAGAGAGACAGGACCATGTTAAAGAACCTCCCAGGGACATAATTGTCAAAATTCAGAGTGCAGGAGACACCTCAGGATAAATGACCTGGCTTCTTCAACAAAAAAAATTGTAAGGGGTGGGGGTAGACACCCACAGATTAAGACAGGTAAAACACACATGCTAACTATAATGTATGAACCTAAGGAGGATTCTGATTTTTTAAAAATATTTTAAAAATAAAGTGTTAGAGGGCCGCTGGGGTGGCTCAGTTCGTTAAGCATCCAACTTTGGCTCAGGTCACACGATCTCACAGTTTGTGGGTTTGAGCCCCGCATTGGGCTCTGTGCTGACAGCTCGGAGCCTGGAGCCTGCTTCGGATTCTGTGTCTCCATCTCTGTCTCTGCTCCTCCTCTGCTCATGCTCTGTCTCTGTCTCTGTCTCTCTCTCAAAAATAAACATTAAAAAATTAAAAATAAAGTGTTAAATAATCATGGAAGTTTGATTGCATTAATTGATTAATAGGGGGCCTTAAACAGGTAGTCGTTCAGGCTAAATAAAATCGTCAGGGTGGGGCCCTGATCCAAGAGGACTGGTGTCCTTATAAGAGGAGGAAGAGACACCAGGGATGTGCACACAGGGAAAAGGCCACATGAGGACACAGTGAGAGGGTGGCCATGTGCAAGCCAAGGAAGAAGAGGCTTCAGGGGGAACTAAACCTGCCAGCACCTTGATCTTGGGCTTACGGCTTCAGAACGGAGAGAAAACAAATTTCTGTTGTTTAAGCTGCCCAGGCTGTGGTGTTTTGTTACAATGACATGAGATGACTAATACACTGGGCTTCTGGTGAGGGGCTGGTGGTCCCCACTGAGGGACGGCCCACCTCTCCTGACCTCTGAGGTTAAAGCTGTGCCAGGCAAGGAGCAATCGGGAACAGTGACAGAGCACAAGAGTATGACGAACTAGTCCCCAGGGAGCCTCACAAGGTGCTGGACACCGATCTACATGTGCTGTTTCTTTTCCTGTATGTTTTACCTTCATAGCAACCCATAAGGAGGGTACTGGTATTAGCCTCATTTCAAGGTTGAGGAAACAGTTACAGGGAGGGTAGGTAACTGAAGCACACAGCCAGGAAGTGGCAGAGACAGGATTCAAACCCGGGTGGTCTGGTTCCAGAAATTTTAAGTGGTTGCTAACCACGTGGGAATGCCCACCCTCATACTGCCCTCAGAGGGGTTTTAGGTGACTAGGTGTTGAGCGTGAATGACAAGAAGTAGTGTAAGCCTTGCCCTGGGGTCTGCTAACTCCACCATTTTATGGCAGAATAAAAGGAGAATGAACTCTGGGGTCAGACAGACCTCATTTGGTGATTAAGAGTGATGGTTCTGGAATCAAGAGTCCTTGGGTTGGAATCTTGACTCTCCCATTCATTTAGCTGTGTGATCTTGAGCAAGTTACTTAGCTACTCTGTGCTTCAGTTTTTCTCATCTGTGAAATGAGGACACTAACAGGACTTACCTCCTAGGATTGTCATGAGGATTCGATAGGACAATGCATGCAAAGCACTTGGCCTAGTATCTAACACTCAGTAAATGCTCAAATGTTACTGGCCAGGGGGATCTCAGGCAAGTCAATTCACCTCACTGATTTGCAGCTTTCTCGTGCTTACAGCATGATCGCATCTTTTTCACAAGAGTGACCAGAAGATTAAGTGAGATCACGTTAGAGACCCAATAACTCCTCTTACTTCTTCCTCGGAGGCCTAAATGAGCTACAGCTACCACTTTGATTCCTCTTGTGGGAATGGGGAGGACTGGCCTTCTTTTTTATAGGACTTTTTAATTTTCTGATTATAAAAGTAACACATCTGGCAGACATACAGAGAAAAACAATGTGGACATGTTTACACCGAGCTGTCAAACCATTTTCCTCTAGGGAGTGGGACTGGGAAATGAGAATTTTCACTTTGAACTTTATCTCACGTATTGTTTAAGTTTTTTACAACCACCAAGTATTACTGTAAAAATGAGAATCAATTTATCTCCTTCCCCCCCCAGTGTATTTCTTATAAGTAGCATATTTTTTTTAAGCCCAGTTTGAGTTTCTTTGTCTTTTAATAAGGAGTTTAATTACCTTTACTGCCATAACTGATATGTTTGTCTTACAGCTGTCATTTTGTTTTATGCTGTCAATTTCTGATGCTTCCATGTGGTGTCCTGCCTTTTGCAACAGGCAATATGTTTCCTTTTGTTTTATTTTTCTACTGGGATAGGAGTAGAAAAGTTGCTTTTCATCCTATTTGTGGCTACTTTGAAGTCTTTCATAAACAGGGTGGAAATTATATTCTCTGTAGTGAAATAATTCAAGACAAATACAGAAACAGTGGAGCCAAGAGTCTGGGTTTGAACTCTGGCTCCACTACTTACAAGCTGGGAGGACCCCGGGCAAGTGACTTAACCTCTCTGCACCCCAGTGGGGACAACAATTATACCTACTTCCTGCCTGATGCAAGGCTGAGATGAGGTGACACCTGTAAAATACTTATCCCCATGGGGTATGGTTATTTGGTTCTTCCGGAAAAAAGACGAGGAAGAGGTGAATGTGGGGGACAGATAACCGGGCAAGCCTGTGTAGATGCCTTTACTGCCTGGAAGGCTTTTTTAGTACATTTCTGGCTTTAAACATACGGATCCCCTATGTCCTCAGTTCTCTAGATAAGGGGTCAGCAAACTGCAGCCTGGGGGCCAAATCTGGCCCATCCACTTAAGCACTGTCTAAGGCTGTGCCTGTGTAATGATGCCAGAGTTGAGTAGAGACCCATATGGCCCACAAAACCAAAGATACCTCCTCGCTGGCCCTTTAAGAAAGTTTGCCGACTTGCGTTTTAGAGCAACCAGATGATCATCCTTCTTTCTAAATTTAGGAGAAGACGCCATTTTCTCCCTTGTCCCATTATAGCCTCTCAAAAGCTAAGTGGCTCTTAGCATATATTAAAAGATTTTTTAAAAGACCATTAGCTTCTGCATTTAATTGTCCACAAGGTGGGGATACTTAATCAAAAACAAAACTAGAAAAAATGGAAAAGACAAAAGATGCTGATTACAAAGCGGGGTTCTCCTGAGGCTGGGATGTTGAGGGAAAGGAGCCACGGAGAGGCCAGGTCCCAGGGGCTCCTCCACCCCATCTGCTCCACTGGTTTAAGTCTGGGATTGGCCACCTGAGTTGGGGTCCCTCACGTGCCCCTCTGCTATGTCGCTCCCTAGGTCCCCGAAAACCAGTTTGGCAGCAAATGCCCACCACCCTGAGCAAACTGGGCAGGCTCTCCCCTGGGCCAAGTTCAGAGTCTCTCCAACGGGCTGCCCCCTATTTCTGGCTGCTTGCTGACCACGAACGCCCAGGTCCCCCATCCTCCCAAGGGAATGGATGAGATAGTTTTAATTTCAAAATTAGGACTGTGCCTATGAAACAGTGAGTCCAATTCTCCCATGCATTCATACGTGGTCTCGAGTATTCCACTGCACTGGTGGAGCTAGGGTCTAGAAGCACCCGATTCAGGAGGGTGGGCAAGGAAGTGGATTCTGCCTCCTCAGAGGGGGCCAGCTCCACTGAGACCAAGTTGCCACAGGCTTTTGGGACCCTGGGAGACTGGGCTTCTGCCCGGAAGAGAATCTAGGTGGGGAGACAGGACCAAAGGCCACGGAACTGGTAAAGAAAAATGATATGGTGTTCAGACCAAGTGTCCAATAGAGTGGTCCAGCAGTGGCCCAAGGCAAACAAAAGGAATTAGGAAAAGGGAGGGAGACACCGGGGAAGAGTGAGAGACAGCAGGGAAGATGCCTCAGATGAGATGGGCCAAGACGAGGACAACCAAAGAAGTCAGAGGACAGAATGAGGGAGAATAAGGGGCAATCTCACGGAGCTTACAAACCAGTGACAGCACAGCTAACAGTTTGGGGTACTTACTTTATGCCAGGAACTACCCTTTATATATGTATCTTATTATTATCCCCTCCCTTTTGTTTTTGCTGGAAGAAGCAGAGGCTAAGAAGGAAAAGGTGATTTGCCAGGATTCCAGCCTACACCCCAAGGACTCGAAAGCCCACTGTAAACCCAGACCCTCTGCCACAAGCACTGAGCGATCAGCGGTCTCTCCTGTCCTCTCCCCTCCCCCACCCGTCACCTCTGGGGCAGTGCTTTCTCTAAGGCCCCCTTTTGTTCTCCTGTTCTTCCCACCTGCTGGCCAGGGTGCTCAGATTTGGGCCTGGGGACTGGGTACGTAAAGAGATCAGTTAGGTCTCCAACTCTGTCCACCACGTGAAATGACAGGAAGAAGCTTTCTGCTCCCGAAAGGAGAGGACTACAGCCCCTACCTCCACGGCCCCCATCAAGGGGGGCCTCCAAGGAGCCCATGGATACTTCCTTTCATCCATCATTATCAGGGGCCTGTTCTGTGCCAGGCACTGTGCTTGGTATGCACATCCGATATGATTCCTGCCCTCGAGAAGCTTAATCTGTGTTTTAAATGCCTGCAGCTTCGTAGAACGGATGGCTGGTCTCTGCAACTAAGTCAAAACCTGTTCTGTGCGGCGAGGCAGGATCGAGGGGATGCCATAGTAACCCCGTGCTTGCTTCCAGCTGTGTTCCTTCTGGCTGGTCTGCCCATAGCCTTCTGAAGGCTGACCCCAAGGGTACGAAGGCAGCATTTAACAGGAGCACAAAGGCCAGGGCTGAGAGATGTCCCGGGGAACCGGGGAAGATGAGCACGTGGAGGAGAGAGAGGCAAGCAGCCGGAAAGACCCAAAGTTCCATGGCATTGCCAATGCTTTGGGCTCATGGAGCTCCCCTGGGCAGGAGCTGGAAGCAGGTCTCCTAAGAGCTGTGGTACTGAGAGAGCTCCCAGTTGAAAGAAGAAGTGTTTTTGATGTCTGAACATCTGAACCCAGAATTTCTCCAGTTTAATCTCTGGTTACAATTCAAATTTCTACACGAAGTAGATCTGTAAAGCCCCTGCCATCCCAGTGTGAGGGTGAGAGGGTGGCCTGGGTCCTGAAAGAAGAGGAAGGACCCTCTCTGGCTGACAGCCACAGTCCCCAGCCCTGGCAGGCATGTACCTTCACATCGCAGCACGGCGCTGTTCCAGACCACGCTGCCCTCCTTCAGGATGCAGGTGATGGTCTCTGAGCCCTGAGTCCCGAGGAAGCCTTCGTCACAGAGGAAGGAGATGGAGTTTCCCAGCTGGAGGCTGTCACCAAACCGTTTGCCATTTACCGGAACGCCAGGATCTGGGCACTCGTTGTGTCGGAAGGCTGTGGGGACGGGGGTCAAGGACGTGATTAGGTAGCGCTGGTGTGCAGAAGGACCCCCAAAGAAAACAAGCTCCATTATGATAGTCAACCCTACACCTCCACCACTTCCACGAGAACCTGCCACGCTGGAGAGAGAGCCAGACGCTCTAGAGGCAGGTACCCCAGAACCAATGAGCCACACTGGGCATGAAGTGGGTGGTTGTTAGACTTGATCTCCTGCCTTCCTGAGCACTGAATCCAATTTCGTCCTAAGAAACATATATCGATCAGGCAGTGGATTAAGTATTTCTCATGTAGTTCATTTACATCATATGATTCCGGGAAGTAGACACGATCACCCCAGTTTACAAATGAGGAAACTGAGGTTCAATGTGGCTTAGGAGCAGGGCTGCTTCCTCCTGTCACATCCATTCGATGCGTCCCTAACTTCAGACAGTATGAGATCATTTATGTTGCAGATGAGCTGGACTCCAAGTCCTATGACACTCAGAGACACTAAGTATTATAAAGTAGGTGCCCTGGACTCAACCCTGTCTGAAGCCATTTCCTTCATTTCCTTGTGTGTTGTCAGGCTGCCTCTCACTCTGTCTGGGTAACTGATACCGCAGCAGGGATGGGGCAGAGGAAAGAGAGCACTTGCTGGTTTGATTGAGCTTTGCTTCTTGTTAGTTACATGGGTCTGGGCAACTTATATAATCTAGCTGAACCTTCATTTCCTGACCTATAAAATGGAGACAGTACTACACTGGCAGGGTCATTCTGGGATAGAAATAATAGGGAAGTTGGTATGAATTTGAAAGTGGAGAATGTTCGGGACTGCACCTGACAGATGGTAAGTACTCCCTGAGTATGAGTCCCCTTCCTTCTTCCCCACTGGGTCTCCAATGAGCTCATTCCCAGCCTGCCTTGATTAGGGGTGCCATGGTTCTCATACTCAGGTCTCTGAGCCACACCCCATCTGCATCCCTGCTGTTGTGAGCGTGGCGCTTTCCAGGCGAGACCAGGCTCCATGGCTGCGCAGGCACATGCCCCCTTAAATTAAGAACTCAATCTGCAAGCCTCTGAAATTCCCTAGTGATTGAAACATTTGCACAGCCAGAAACAGAAGGGCCCCGGGGGCTGCGGGATCTTGCTGGAGGCAAGAGACCTGAAAAGCTAGGGATCCTTCCTACTGATGGGGAGCTGCGGGACCATGCGATGTGGAGACGACTGTGATGATCCCTTGCAGCCTCGCGGATGCCCCAGCACTCTTCCCACTGAATTGCTAAGCCCAGCTCAGCCCAGACTTAGTCTCCCCACCTTCCTTCATTAGCAACGGTGACCGTGAGGTTGCTTTGACATTTAGAAAGATGGTGTGGGAAGAAGAGTGGTGCTCGGGGCCCAGAAGTCTGGACACACATGTCTCTTCAAAACCCAATCAGTCACACGTGCGCACACTCACATGTGCACGCACACAGGGACGCACACATGCAGGGATATGAAGCTACTTCCAACATCTGGGTGCAAAGGTTCTAAATCAAGGATTTACATACTGCTCAGTTCTACCTGTGCACTTTTTCAAGCCTCAGTTTCCTGGCATGTAGAAGGGGTAGAAAGAGCTTAGCTACTGAAGTTTCTGCTGAGCAGCTGGTGGTGATGGCCACGGAGGCACTCACACAGCAGGTGCTCAGGAGACGGCAGTTACCATCTTCATTGTTCAAAATGCCCCACAGAAGGATTAGCTCTGAGGAGCGCTGGGGATGAAAATGGGATCACTGATCCTTGTTACCGGATCAAGCTTCAAGTCAGCACAAGGGGAACCTCCCAGGGTTCTCTTGCTATGGGGAAGCTACCTGGGAGGTGAGCTCCCTGACACTGGGCAGATTAAAGCTCAGCCTAGATGATCATCATCTGCATGTGACCAAGGAGCTTGATGTCCGAGTCCCCAAACACTTGTCCATGGACTATTGTTGCACCAGCTACAGCAGAATCACATCAGAAGCCTGTAAAAATGTAGATTATAGGGCTTCGTCCCCTTAGGGATTCTGATTCAGCAATGGGGCCTGGATTTAAAACAATTACTTCTATTTATCCATCCAACTATCTGTATAAATGCACAGAAAAATATCTGATGTCTGCAATAATGTTTACTGGCAAGAATCATTTCTGGGTGAGGGGATTTTAGGGTCGTAGTTAGTACTTTCTCTTTAATCTGCCCCATTTGTTGAGTATTTATGTGTTAGATGCACGTCATTTTTCTAGTGGTAGAGAAGCCTTGGAGAGGAATGCTAGGTAATAGCTCGATCCTCACTTAGGTCAGATCCGCTGCCTTTTGCCTCTCCCCCCACCCCTGGGGACTTAGCATGTGCTGCTTCCTGGAAAGAGGGCACTTCCTAGGTTTAGCTAGGAGACTCAGTAGCCAGTTTGTCCCAGGCTCCCCATTGACGTCTGCACCTGCTGAACCTGCGGAGTTTCCAGCCCTCCCCATGCTGCAGAGTGGGCTCCCTGGCATACCTCTTACCCTTCTTCCTACTCCTACCAGGGAGAGAAAAAGGGCATTACTCACTCATGGATCTCTCCATTTAGTAAATAGTTACTGATCCTTACCAGGTGCAGACCCTGTGCTGGGCAGAGAGGATAGGAAGATATGCATACCCGTACCTTTCCAGAGCTCACTATCTCATGGTAAAGCAAGGATGAGGGTAGATAAGCTAGAAGCTAGAGTGGCAGCGCTAGACTGGGAAGACTGAGGAAGACAGACTGGGTTCTGCTTCCTCCTGCCTGTGGATGGTGGGAAGATCTCCAGATCCCTGGAGGAGGCATGCCCTGAGAAGACTGATGGTTTCTAGCAAGTTTACTATCCTGAAGAAGGTGCTGAAGGGAACATCGAAAGGGCGTTAGCTTGGGTAGTTCCTTAGAATCTGAGGTCCCCAATGGTCCACCATTTGGCACCAGCTGTCTTCAGCTCAACTAGACCCCAGGGACAGGCGGGACAAGGAAGCAAGACCTCTATGCCAAGGAGTGGGGTGGGGGCTAGGAGATCAGTTCTGTCAAAAAGTACCAGACTGGGGCGCCTGGGTGGCTCAGTCAGTTCAGCGTCTGACTCGATTTTGGCTCAGCTCATGATCTCACAGTGATGAGCTCAAGCCCCTTATCGGGTTGTGAGCTGAGCATGGAGCCTGCTTAAGATTCTCTCTCTCTTCCTCTGCCCCTACCCCACTCTCTCTTAAAAAAAAAAGTACCAGACTATGTGAATGTTTGTGTGCATAGAGTGAAGTGTGAATTGGGGGCTTGCATTTCACAAGAAGCCTCTGGAAGAGGTTAATTGCTCAGGCAGACCCAGCTTCAGCCCCACTTGACTGTTTGCCATTAGCTAAGTTCACTGGGTCTACAGTAAACTCATTATGACCTGATAAGCACTTGTTGCTATCACTGGCAGCTTGCTATTTCCATCCCACCCTGACTATCACCCCAGGAGGCACAGACATGGAAAGAATTACCCCTTAGCTTCAAGCTGCTTCTAGAGAAGGGGCCCAGTATGAAAACTGGAGGTGATAACTTTTAGACTGTGGGCCTGAGAGGGGCAATGAGGAAATGCCCCCAAAACAAGACTAAGAAAGCTCAGTTCCAAGCAGAAACACTGCTTGGGACCATTGTTTCTGATTTGACTATGAGGGTGGGAACTGGGCAAAGTGTGGTGCAAGAGCCCCACTGGGGCTCCCTGAAGTCAACAGTAAGCAGGTGTTCAAGGACAGGGAGGGGCACAATGGAGTGGGATGGGCAACGATGTGTGGCTGACACAGGCTTCATCTCCCTTGGGCTCTTCCTGGTTCTAATTGGGCCTTCTAGGAGGGGGAGGCGGACAGGGAAAAATGAGGTTCCAGCCTTGTTATACATTACATATGGCGCCTATAGGAAATAGATGCTCAAAAGAGAGCCACGTGGTAGGAAAGAGCACCCTGGCCAGCAGCCTGCACTTTCTGCTTTTTCCTGGCCTTGCAGGAGCACCATGCCAGGGCACTGCAGCCCTGCAAAGCCCTTGGAGCTGGCCCACCCATGTCAATCCTCCTCCATGGGGGCACCCTGGACCAGGCTCAGAGGCTGATGTGCAGAAGGACCGAGTGGGGACTCACTGGTGAAAGTGATGTTGAAACCCCTCTTCCCTGTGGAGTGGTCAGTCTGGAACTCGAGACGGGCCACGTGGCCGCTGCTTGTGATGGAAGAGGGGAGCTGGTTTCCTGAGAAGGTGCCCAGGACTGGGGCCTCGGCCGTGGCCCCATCCTTGATGACCAGGAAGTCGAACTGAGGTTCTACATCGATGTCGTTGAAAGCCAGGTGGATGCGGCTCTCAGGCCGGGCCAGGATGAGCCAGACACAGTGGAGGTGGTTGCCGTAGTCCTCTGGGTAGTTGGGCGACAGGACGACCCCAGAGGGGCTGGTGAAGTTGAAGAAGCAAGAAACTGTAAGAGAAGAGCGGTGGAGGTCAGTGAGCAGCCCTGCACTCTGCCTGGGCTACTGAGGGTTGGCACAAGGAACATTTCTTTAGCCTAAAGAGCAGCAGAAAGAAATGATGACACAGGGTTGGGCCAGACTGGCTGGGCTCTGAGCTCTAGGAGGGAGACACGTTGGCTCCATGCTCGGTATGGTGCTAGGAAGGGCCCCTCTGGCAAACCACAGATATGGTGGAGTTGGTCTACTCTTGGCCCCTTTCCCCCTTACAGCGTGCTCATCCCAGGAAGTGTCTGTAAGCTCCTGGTCCCTTGTATCGGGGAAAAACCATCCTTCAAGCTTAAGTAGGGTCACAGAGCCCAGCTTCTCCTAGCTGGTGGTGATCCGTTGGCTGGTAACCAGGGTCTGGGTATGCCAAGTCCATTTTTCCTCTTTAAACACTTTTGGTGGGAAAATAATAGGTATGCCCTGGGGATTCTGGCAACCTCGAAGTTACATACGTATGCTAAGGAGGTGCTGGGTAAACATTGTCTCTCAGAGACCAGAGCTTTGGAAGAAACCTGGGGCAGGGGTCATGGTGCCTCATCTGGATGCCTTGCCCTCTTCCTGTCCTCTCTCCTACTTTACCCTAAGGACACACTCTTCTGAAAATCCTTATTTTCAACCCTTTTCATGCCAGCGACTAACAGACCCTGGAACAAGGCTGAGGCAAGGGAAATGCTATAAATGGAAAAACAAACAAGCAAACATTAAACCAAAATTAAAAAGGAAAAGAATACAATGAAAAAAATTGCAACAGATATGCCAAAGGGTAAATATCAATATTAAATTCGAGTCTTTGTAATTGTATAAGAACATCACAAAGATGAGCAAAGAATATGCTCACAGGATTCATAGGAGAAAAAATAGAATTAATATGAAAACACAGTCCATTTCACAAGTAAGAAAATAAAGAAAAAATATACAGCCCAATATTGTTAAGGCTTTGTGGAAACTCATGTGTATTTATTGCCAGTTGCAGAGTAAAGTTGATATAATCCTTTCGGAAGGGAGTATATGAATTCTTATCAACAGCCACAAAACTATTCAAATATTCTGACTCAGTAATCTCTAGGAATTAATTTAAAAGAAAAAGAGCCACATGGACAAAGATGTTTATAGTGACATAATTTTATTACAGAGAAAAAATGTGAGCAACCTATATACGAGCCTAATAATAGGTGGTAAATTATAGCCTTTAATGTGATGCTGTTTGAGCGAAATCATTAAAGTGATAAATATGACCCTGTAGAAAGAAGAACGTTAAGCATCAATTTAAGTAAAACAGTAGATCATAAAATTATATGTATACTTCTGATTATAGCTATTACATATTTATTTACATGTGGATAAAGACTGGACATGAGCCCCCGAATAAAAATTGTTTCCGAGTAATAGGTTTTGGGGTAATACTTTTTCAAAATGAAAACAATATTTAATTTTCCTGACTGCAAAAAATGAGATAGGCTTATACTAAAACTTTTTTAATGTAAAAGTATAAAGAGGGTAGGAAATAATATGGACAAACATCTGAATCTCTTTATAACATTTATGTTGATGTTTGGTGTTCATAATACAGAATCTTCGGTAAGCCTAGTATTTGGCTTATTAATTATAATGAAGCTCAGATGAAAAATAATAATGAAGTCATGCTTGCAAAACAAACACACAAAACAAAGGAACTGGTCACTCTTTATGTTGAGTTTCTCCTTCCTTCCCCTGACTCTACCAGTCTTCCCCTTTTCTATGTTAGGTATTTCTTTTCCAACCTGCTACTCAAAGCCCTTCCATCCAGTTCTGCAGAGTGAACCTGGTCCCTAAGACACATTCAGTCTCACCCTTGTAATCTCTGTGTTTTAGAGGTATAGAAAGAGTCTGAGCCAAGGGGAGAGCTGGACATGAAAATTCTTTTATGCAACACAATATACAATAGTGATTATTATAATATATTAGTGGCGGTTACTAAGTGCAGGCATTGTTCTGAGCACTGTCATCAATTACTCAATTTAGCTGTCACAATAACACTATTTGGTAGGTAGCCCATTTTAAAGATGAAGACACTGAGGCACATAGACGTTAAGTAATTTGCCAGGGTTGCTCGGCCAGTGAGTCGTAACAAACATCAAGTTCAAAGCCATCTGACTCCAGGAGCCAAGCTCATAGCCACCCCTCAACATCTTCTTCCAGTTTGAGAATAGTACTGCCCACTGGGCCTAATGGAGTCCTTGGGAGTGTTCTCAAAATTTGCTGAATATCAGTCTATCAGTCCTAACGACTACATTAGCATTGAAGTGGGGGGCCTCTAGGCTGGCCATGGATGCCCCCCCCCCAACCCATGCCATCTCCAGCTGCAAGCATAATGCCAATTGTGAGGAATCTTAACCCAACAAGGCCAACGATCTTGAAGACAAGGGGAAAAATCATGAGCCCTGCCTACCAGGAGAACCACACCAGAGTGGACTGGAGGCAAAGAGAAGTGCTATGGTTTCAGAGGGAAGACCATCACGGAAGCATGTGCACAAATGGGTTTGTTGCACAGGAGAATTTAATGAACATCATCTGAGTCCCCCACCCCCACTCCATCACTCTGTCACATTATTCTTTTTTCTTTATACCCTTTTTTTCTGGGTTGCCATCTTGCAAAGCTCCAGGGGCACCATTTTGGCCAGATATATATGGTAGCTTTACCTATCACTCTCTAAAATTATCTTGTTTACTCGTTTGTTTATGGTCCATCCCTCCCTCTCCCCAACACATGCACATATGCTCCATGACAGTAGAAATCTTGTCTGTTTGATGCCTCTGGGTCCCTAATGCCTCCCGCTGTGCATGGTGCACTCATGGTGGGTGCTCAGTCAATACTTGCTGAATGAATCAATGAGTATAGTTGACCCCTGAACAGCACAGGTTTGAACTACACACATCCACTTACGTGTCAAAGATTTTTTTTTTGATAAATACAGCACAGTACTGTAAATGTATTTTCTATTCCTTATGACTTTCTTAATACCATTTGCTTTTCTCTAGCTTACTTTATTGTAAGGATACAATATATAATACACATACCATACAAAATATGTGTTAATCAACTGTTTATGTTATCGGTAAGGCTTTTGGTCAGCAGTTGGCTATTAGTAGTTCAGTTTTTAAGGAGTTAAAAGTTATATGTGGATTTTTTTGACTGTACAGGGTTTGGGGGGCAGGTTGGTGCCCCTACCCCCATGTCATTCAAGGGTTAACTGTATTTAACGTTTGATACCATCTGAAAAGATGGGACATGAATACGTGTGCCTCACTTCCTCATTCCGTTCCAACCCCAAAGCAACAGAATTGACCAAAGTCTGAAAAACAGGTAGATACCTGAGTCAGCTCTGGAAAAAATACTGTGCCATCACCCTTAATGCATTTCTCATAGACACAGTACAGATTTGTTCCTAAATAACTTAGAGTAGAAAATAGAGTGACCCAGCCAAGTTGCTAAACAGCAAAGCCAGTAGAAACTGCTCCCAATGTCAAAGGCCACAAAAAATATATTATGCACATAACCTTCATTAAAAAAAAACACTCAAAGATGTTTTCTACACAACTGAGAGATGAATCAAAATGAAGAACTCAAATGGGGGGAAGTTATGGTTAATATAAAATGAAAAAGATTAGTAAGAAGCAAATAAAACATATAGTAAAGAATCTAAATAATTTCTATAAACACAGTTCTAAAACAGAATGCAAGCGTAACAAATATTCCTTTGAAGAGAAGATAAAAGATATCACTCCTGCCTAAACCCCAGGGTAAACACTGCAGATGACACTGATATAAAGCGTAAAGTTGGAGCAAGGAGATATGTTAATTTCCTCATCTTGCAAGAAACTCTGTTATATAGTTTCTGTGGTTAATTAGAGAAATATAGGTTAGAGCATGTTTTTAAAGATGTTAAGAGTAATTAGTAATAGACTATAAAGTATCTTATCTTCAAAATTACCAAAGGGGAAAAAGGAAAGCAGTCAATTTCGCAAAAAATGGAATTCAAAGGAAAGCAACAAGGAAGCATAAAGAGGGGAAATGTAAAGTAAATGCTAAAAAAAAAAGACAAGAGACAAACATTATTTATGACAGTACATGTATACAGGTTAATCTATCCCAGTAAATTATAATCCTCATTTTGGAATAACATATGTAGCTTCCACAAAGGGACTCAGAGGTTAAAAAGAAAGGGGCCAAGACAGCTCAGACTTCACATTAGAAGAATATTAGAATTTACAAATGCCGAGGCTCCAGAAATTCCTATGTATTTGGTGGAGTGGGTCCAGAGCATCACAGGTTTAAAAAGCTCCCCAGGTGACCCTATATGTGCAACCAAACTTTCGGAAGGACTGGTGGAGGCAAATGCAAACCACATGAATAAGGAGTTTCAATATTAAGATCAACCCCTTGGATGTTATAATATCACACCGGACTCGTGGATGATCCTTATTCTGGTCAACAGTCCTATGGCAGCTACCAAGACATATTTCTTCTTGTACCTGGAAGGAGATGAGCTTGTAAACAGACACTAATAGAACAAGGATGTGGTCCTGCAAAGCTCGGTCTTAACACCCCAAGAGACAACTCAGATTTGTTGCCAGGACAGGAAAAGGGAGCATGTATCATTCCAGAAAGGTCTAATCTCTCTCACTCTGGAAAATTATGTTTGCATGTTACATTGAAGTTTTTCCATTAAGAGAACAGAGTTTGCTTCTCAGTGTCCAAAATGAGGAGAACATGAAATGTTGTCATTGGATCTTATCACCATCAACTGTCCAGGTTAAAAGAGGCAGATAAGGTGCCTACCCAATTCGGATGTAGTTATGTTCATGGATCTTGACCTTGGATAAACCTTTAAGTCAGAGGGCTCTTACCTGGCTCAGACTTTTGAAAAATAATAAAGGTGGCAAACTCATTAACAGGTGCATGCCTAATTACTGTGTGTAATATCAGATTGTTATTTGACAGGATCTTGAGTGAAAAACGCAAGGGGCATGTTGAAAAACCCCCTCTTGTTATCTTGTCTTTTGGTGTTGTCACTGCTGGTTTCACTGCTTTCAAAACGATAATTCAATTACTGGGGGCCTGACAAAGTAAAACAAAATCCAAAGATGATATTGAGAAGATGAATGGTGCACACATTCCAAAATGAAAATATGATAGTTATGATATGTTATGGCTCAAAGCACTGACGCAGACCAAATCAACTATTTTTAAAAAATACAAGAGTTGGAGAAAAATATACTTGTCCGAAATCAAAAGTAAATAAAGATAAAGAGGACCTGTAAAATACTCTGAGAGTGTATGTGCTACATGAAACTGTGTAGCAATGAGGAGCATAACCCTCTTTATAAGCGCCCATGGAATATTACAGAAACAGACTTTATTTTAGGCTACAAGGAAATCTACACAAACTTCCCCACAAAACAAAGGCTGCGGGGGCCACATTTTCTGTTCACAGCGCAAATGAACTAGGAATCAGTAATAAAAGAACACAGAAAGATCTGTAAATCACTTGAGAATGCATAGAACCCTTTCTTAACTAAGTTTGTTTGTTTACTTGTATTTAATTAGTTCATATAAAGTGCAATATTCATTTCAGATGTAGAATTCAGTGATTTGTCACCTACATACATCACCCAGTTCTCATCACAAGGGCCCTCCTTAATACCTTGAATTCAAAAAGGAACAGACTCTGTCAACACAGACCAGTTATATTAATGATGATGATATTAGGTCAAAGCTGTATTTCACAGAAAATTCATAGCCTTATTCATTATTAAATAATAGACAAATGAATGAAATGAATGTGTAAGCTTAAGAGCTACAGAGAGAATAACTGAACAAGATCAAAGAAAGGAGAATAAAGTTAAGATAAAAACAGAAAAAAATAACTGGAGGGACCAATAAACAGGAAACTTCTCACTGATCTACTTAAGAAATAAAAATAGAGAGGGTATGTATACATAGAGACAGCATAGTTAAATTAAGGAGCTAAGCCAATTATAAAAGAATAGTATTATAACATACTAATAAATTTGAATTCTTGACAAAACAAAAGGTTCTAGGATTCTGAATTACCAAAATTGTGTGAAGGGAAAAACCT
Source organism: Acinonyx jubatus (assembly GCF_027475565.1). Lineage (NCBI taxonomy): Eukaryota > Metazoa > Chordata > Mammalia > Carnivora > Felidae > Acinonyx > Acinonyx jubatus. Next base: position 25,345,843 of record NC_069381.1, read on the forward strand.
GAGGAAACTGGAACATACTTAAGGAGTAGGTGGTTTCATGGCTAGAACTTTAAAATTTTAAACACACCATCATAGCTATGCTATTTAAATTAATTTTGATACAAATACTCCCACAAAATTGTATGATACACATATTCACACCCACCTACTCAAACACCAACATACACACTGTGTAAAAAGAAATCCTATATGCAAATTGCTAGCAAATTAAATTCAGTCCTAAAACAACGAAAACCACAACCTATGTAATGAGAACAACAAAACTTTACTGATGGGTAGAAAAGAAAATTAAAAAATGGAGGGGAGCCTGGGTGGCTCAGTTGGTTAAGTGTCTGACTTCGGCTCAGGTCATGATCTCAAGGTTCATGAGTTCGAGCCCCATGTTGGGCTCTGTGCTGACAGCTCAGAGCCTAGAGCCTGCTTCGGATTCTGTGTCTCCCTCGCTCTCTGCCCCTCCCCTGCTTGCTCTCTATCTCTCTCTCTCTCCCCTTAAAAATAAATAAACATTAAAAAAAATTAAAAAACAATGGGAGACAAACTATTGACCTGTTATTTTGGATGAAGAGTTCATATAATTAAAATGACAATTATCCTCAAATCATGGTATAAACTGAACATAATTCCAGGTGTGACTCACACCAATTTTTTTTCTTCCAGAACTTAGAACAATTGTAATACACAAGTGAAAAGAGCCAACCTCCTCTTAAAGTATGAGGTGTTAGTGGGCATTCCAAAATCGTCATATGTCTTAACTCACTAACCTTCATAACAACCCTCTGAGGTGGATACTACTTTCAAGTTTTACAGATGTAGAAGCTGAGTGCAGGTGTTCCGGTCACACAGCATGTGGGTAATGGGCTGGGATGCGAACCCAGTCAAACCAGTTCCAGAGCCCAAGTTCTCAGCCATGACACCTGCTTTCTCCCAGTGTAAGGAGGCTTTGCCAACTCAGACATAAAGCTTCAATAGTAAAATCTGTATTGTATTAGCTTCAGATGAGAGATCAATGGAGCCGGAAAAGAAAAGTTCAGAAACAGACACAGACACCTAAAAATTTAGTATATGACAAAGGGGGCTTTTCAAACTGGGAGGACAAAGGCGGACTGACCAATTAAGGAGGCTTGGACAAATGGCTAACCAGTTGTGGAAAAATTAGATTCGTGGCTCGCTCTATGTACTACAGAAGTACTAGACAAAAAAAAATAAGGAATATTTGTGTCATCTCAGAGGTGGGGAAGGACTTTCTTAGCATTACACCAAAGTTAGAAATCATAAGGGAAATGACATTTTTAATGACAGAAATGAAACACTTTGGGACTTTAAAAATCACCATAAACAAAGCTAAATACTGAGGAGCAAATGGAGAGGAAATAGTTGGAGGTTATTACAGTTAAATATTTACTATGTTTACCATATAAAGTACTACAACTCAATAAAAAGATAAACACTCAAAATAGAAATATGGGCCAAGGAAATTAAGAGGCCACTAACGGAAGAATAAAGCTGGTCAACAGAGATGCTGCAAATGTACAATATGACTAGAAAACAGAAACGTCAAATGACAGAGCTATCAAATTGGCAGAGGAAAGACAGACAGCATGGAACTTTGCAAGAGAATGGAGAGAAGCTGGCAGGGCAGATGGAGACCAAGCAGCCAAGGTAGGAGGAAAAACAGGAGAGTGGTTTCCAGAAGGAGGGAGGGGCTATCCACTCTGAAATACAGCTGAGCATCTGTGTATGATGAGTGCTGAAAGCGACCCCTGTGTTTTAGCAACACAAGGCTCATCATCGACCTTGGTGAGAGCTGTCCCCAGGTGTGGGGAGCACAGAGGTCAGAATGGGCAGGTGACAAGGGAGCAGGAAGTGAGGAATGGACACAGCAGGGAAGACATGCTGTCAGAGAAGTCTGGGTGTAAAGGACAGCATTAGAGAACCAGCAAGGTGATCTCTACTTTTAAGTTAAGAGAGACACGGGGCAGTTTAACTGGTGACGGGAGGACTTGGCAGACAGGGAGAGCTGGAGAGACAGAACAAGGGGGACAGATTATATATAAGGCAAAGGTTCCCGAGAAGGTGTGAGGTGAAGAAGACTCTATAGCAAGATTTTTGGAACAGTCCATTAAGCACTGGTTGTAAAAGTGATGTCGTCGTGAAAGGGATATTGAGTTGGATTCCAAAAAAAAGAAAAAAAAGGAAGAGGATGGAAAGTATCTGAGTGCCCTGTAAATGTTAAAAGTAAGAACTGTGGTGAATCGTCTGTTTCAATTACGTGTAAGTGTGTGTGTGAGTGTGCACCAAATTGCACTTCTTACTGTGAGCTCAAAGGTGTTCAAAGTTCCCTGATGCAAAGCCTAAATGGGATGTATAATCTATAGGGCGCCTGGTTTTGGATGGGAGAGAGGAGCTAACATTTCCGTTATAAAAGGTGGGAGGGTGAGAAGGATGAGAAGGAGTATGATCTACAGGCTCGGTGTCTTTGCTATTTGCAAGTTGAGGAACATTGCCTGCCCATGGGGGGGGTGTCAAGGTCATTCTCCAGGGCAAGGTGAGGGCAGGAGCTGCTCAGGGGCTTGAGGGGAGTGGCAAGTGTTTGGGACAGCTTCCACGGAGAAGAGAACCGCAGGCTGACTGGAGGAGCACAAATGGATGTTGGCTGTAGGTCTGAGACTGGCGCCCATGAACCCGCAGCAGCGTCAGTTTGCCTGGTCGGGCGATTTTTTCCATCAGTGCTCGCCCAAGCAGGAGACGCCCAATCAGGTTGCTCTTGTTTCACTGTGTGTCCTTGGACCAGTAAATTGAGGCAGCTCTGCTGATTGATGCCATAGCTGAGCTGGAAGCAGAGGCTTCACAAAACCACCCTTGAATTTCTTGTGCCTCCTGCTCCGAAGCGCAGCATAATGTTAATATTCATCGGAGTTACCCTGACATCATCTCTGGTGCTGGAGCCTGTAGAAAGTTATTTAACTTTGTTGGGCCTGAGGAACTTGTTCTCAAGGTCTTGTGCAGGAGGAGTGAGGCAGGGCTCACCCTTATCATAAACAAGATTAAGTTAAGGTGTGGGTTCTCTGTGCGGACAATACTGAGGATGCCTTATAGAAACTCACACCTTCCAAAAGGAGCAACGGAGATAAGCCGGCAATGTTGGCCACATACTTCCTGAGCACACAGTGTGCCCTCTTAAATTCATACTGGATGTAATCCAATCCAGAGGCCATGGATTGTGCTCATGCTTTTGTGTTCCTTTTTTCTTTCTTTTTTTTTTTTTGGCTCAATCCCCACCTCCCAGGCAGGCAAGATTGGGGCGCTGGTGCCCTGAGTTAGATGAGCAGGGCCTTCCACAGAGCTGATCCCACCCTAATTCCTGAAGAATGTCCATTCTGTCCTCCATCTCACACACTTGGGTTTCCCACCTCTGGCTATGACCACCCCTTTGCCAACACTGGAAAGCTCTCCCCCTTTACTTGACATTCGTAATTTGGAACATGAAGGGATGGATTTCAGAGTTGTCTTCTCCTATCTTGCATTCTCTCTAGGGCACCCCAGCCCACACTCTTAGATGTGACTCTTAGATGTATGCCCCCAGGACAGACCACTCTTCCGATCCCCAGACCTCTATATCCTGTGGTCTTTGCAATGTTTCCACCCAGCCTGAGTATCCACGGAGCACCTTCTGTGTATCAAACATTGCTCTGGGTTTGGGTTGGCAACCAACAAGGCAGGTAAGCAAGCCCGCAGTGTTCATGAAATCTACATTGTAATGGAACGTAAGCCCGGGCAAAGGGAAAAAAATGAATGCAGTGAGGGGGGAGGTCTACTTTCAATGAGGAGGTCTGAGACAGCCTGTCTGAGGAGGCAGTCTTGGAGATGTGGCCTGATGACAAGAAGACAGCCATCCTAGGGGAAGATCACTGCAGATGGAGGGGGTACATATGAGGGGCGGGGGGAGCACCGTGGCAGAAGCAAAGTGAACCACAGAGCTACCAGGAACGTGAGATGAGATGAAGAGGATGGCCAAGGTCTTTCAGACCACGAGAAGGAGTTAGGCTTTTGTCACAGCAGATTAAACTAAATACGTCCAATACTGAACTCCAAAGCCTTTTTTCCCAAACCTGGTTCCCCTAGATTCTAGGGTCTGGAATGTTCGCTGGTGTCAGCAAATGTTTCAGCCCTGCCAGCACTCAGTGATAGGTTTTCCTCTTCTCATTGCCCAGCCACTCAGCTTTATGCCATTGCCTCCCAAGTAAACTCCAGAAGCCCAGGCCCTCCTGCATGCGGCAGACTGGGTAGGGAACTGTCTGACGAACGTGTCTGCTGGGGATCCCAATGGCGTCTCAAATGCATACCCAAAATTGAACTCTTTATCTGTTTTCCTAAGCCTCCCTCATTCCTTATCTCCATGAATGACAACACCCAGTTACCTAAGCAAAATATAGCAACTTCTTCTTCCACACTCCCATATTCCATCAGCAACTAACTTCAGTTGATTCTATCTCTTCAATATCTCTTGTACTTGTCACATCCCCATCATGCCACTATTAAGTCAAGGCGCTCTTCCTGCTGCACTGGCCTACCTGGTTTCCTAGCTTTAAAGCTCACTCCCCTTGAGTCCATCCTCTGTATTGGCTCCTGAGTGAATTTCATAAATCATAAATTCTCATGATGTTACATCCTTTCCTGGACCTCTTTAAATACTCCCTATTACACAGAGGATAAAACCCAAACTCCTCAAAAGGAAACAAAAGACCTCCAAAGACCCAAGGCCCTCCCACTCCCCCACTGCACCCTACATTCCAGCCGTATTAGACTACTCACAGCCCTGCAGTATGCAAGGCTAACTTCATGTCTTTCCCAGCTATTTTCCCTTTCTAAAATGTTCTTTCCTCCTGTCCACTTGGAAGACTCTGTTAAGCATCACTTCTACTGAGTGCTGTGGGTCCCTCCTACCTTTCACCCATCCTTCCTAGCTATAGTCAGAGAGTCCTGTACACCAGGACTGTACATAGAGTTCTGTACATAGAACCTGTACACCACCTGTACACCACCACCTGTACACCAGGTTCATCTCACTCAGTGCCTGCTCTGGCTTCACCCTATCTTCTTGAGCTTCTCCCTTCTGCCATGAGAACAGATGCCCTCTGTACAGACTGGTCCTTCAGCCTGGGTCTCAGGATGAGAGGCTCTGTAGAGCCCAGCCAAGCCCCACAGAGCCATAACTGACCTACAGCCCTCATGGGACGTGAACGAGAAATGAATGTCTGGTGTTTCAGTTCCACTGAGATTTTTGGACTGTTGATACCATAGCAAAAATTGACTAATACACCATGAAAAGGGATATGAAGAACTCAGAAAGTGAAGGGCTGCCTTTTGGATAAGGTGGTTAGAGAAGGCTTCTCTGGGGAGGGGACAGTTAACAGGTGATAAGAAGGACGCAGCCATCTGAGGAACATTCCAATATGGGAGAGCTGCACTGGTAGCTTACCCCTTCCACTGGGGTAGAAGGAATTTAGAGTACCTGAGGATATGAAAGGGGGGCAGTGAGTCTGGGCAGAGGAAGTGAGAGGGTGAGTGGCATGGGATGAGGGGAGAGGTAAGAAGGGGTCAATCACATCGTGCTTCATAGACCTTTGGCTCAGAGATCACCCTCAGCATCCAAAATGTTCAGCTGAGAACCAATCCTTTTCTTGGCATAAAGTTTGTTGGGTCGTGGTTAGAGTAGCCACAAATACTTTGCCCAAATTGGACCACTTTTGAGAATGAAAGATGGTACTACTAATAATTACTTTAGGACACAGATATAAACTGGGATTGTTCCAAGCAGATATGAACGTGTGGTCACCCCACTCATGGTACTTTCATTTCCTTCCACAAAAGTACTCTTTATCTTGAGGGGGTAGCTTTTGCCTGAAGCTCCTCATTCACAATCCAATCCCCTCTTGGAGCTGGAGTCTTAAAGTGAAGCTCTCTGGTGAGGTTCTGACCATTGCTAAATTCTTGCCTCCCCTTACTAGACTTGCTCCCCCATACCCTGCCTAGAGGTTGGCTAGGTTCTTGTCACAAACTGACAATGCCGCTCCTGGCCGCTCTTGTTCAACTGTTGGAATAACCCATTGCCAGGGTTTTTACCTTGCAGCCATGACTGCTTTTTGCCACACCTCAGGAACAATGCCTACCCAAACCATTCCTGGTGCTAAGCATAGCTTTTAGACCCTATTAAAAGCCAAGCTCTGAACTAGGGTCCTATGTACTCCTTAGCTGCTGGCTGAGGACTCCTGTCACAGGCTCCCAGGATAGGTCTAGAACCTTATGGAACAAAGCATGAAGAAAATCTCTGCTCTGCACTCCTGGGAAGAAGCTGAGTCTATATTCTTGGGGCTCAGCTTTTATCTTGAAAACAGATCATACATTATTTGGAAAATATACATAGCCAAGCTAAGCCACCACCCCCAAATTGGAACAAATGTGAATCCTGAAAAATTTCAGTTTGCCTGTTATTTTTCACTTACTAGTTGTATACCTTTTTTGGGAGGTGGCATTGGGGGACTACTGTACTTCACTGACATTGTTTCCACACGTATAAAAATTGGACTAGTAACTTTTACATCACACCTGTGTTGTGAAGTAGAAGTTACGCTTCTGAAGGCACTGAGTGCGGCACCATGCCTGGGCACGTGGGAGGTATAAAATCAGTTTTTGTTGAATTTGAAATACGAGGCACTTCCTACTTCTGCTGCTGATGGGTATGTCTCCACACATGCTCCTGTTCAGCACATCTCCAAGTCTCAACCAGCCTACTGAGGCAGCAGGAGAGATGCCTCCCCACCCCTCCCCTTGCTCAACAAAGCAAGACTCCAGACCAAGGTTTGCTCTCTGGTCCTCAGTCCCTCTTCTCCTCAGTGAGGGAGTGAGCTTCAAGCCCTGGCTCTTGAGCCAGCATCTGTGAAAACAGCCCCTCCTCAGGGAAACTCTGTGTTTCCTCCATAGTTCTCTTAGTCAAACATGGGAAAGCACAGTGGAGAAGGCATGGTCTGCAACGAGGCCACAGGAACACACTTAGCATAGACGTCACTTGGGAAATTTTACAGAGAAAAGAGCCTGTTAGCTATGCTCCCACAGGTGAAAGCTGAAGTGAGGGTGGCATAGAGACCCCATTCCACTGTAAGCAGGGGTCACAGTCCAGGATTAGACCTCTAAAGCTTGATCAGTTTTCCCAGCCTCGTTTTACCCAAGTAGCTATAGGTATGGTCCCAGGATACCTTGGAGTAGGACTCTTAGCTGTAGGAATCTAGCACTCAGACTGGGCCCTATACTAAACTGTGTTTGCAGTCTGGTTCTGGACAGATTCTTGAGTTGGACAGGGCTGAAGTGTCGCCTGTGCTATGATCCTCCAAGGAATCTTCTGAGAATCTTTCAATTGGGATATGTTTTTCTTCCTATACATTCTGGGGGCACTTTGTGGCCATGTCTATTATTGTAATGATTCAAACGCTGCTTTATAATACAAGTATGTACTTATCACATTCGCTAGACTGTGAGCTCTTCGAGAGCAAGAGCCATGCTAGAATCATGCCTGTTACTCTCCCAGTGTGAGCACAATGCCCAGTGTGCAGCAGGCACGCCCACGTTTTGCTGCCTTCCAACGAAACGAGAGGCAGGCAGTGGCAGCATCAAGTTGGAATGTCAGAGTACTGGACTCTGCATCCCATTCCTCACTGGGTATCAACATGGAGGCCAACATTTCTTGGATCCCAGGAGGTTGCCACCGTCACAATGACCGAGTTATGGCAGACTCGGCCTGGTGAGACTCACAGCAATGACATATGACCACATATATCATAGCTCCAGGCCTCAAGGCGCTGCCATCTAGACAGGGGACCACACCCCTCAGCAAGAATGCAAAACTCCCCTGCAAACAACTGGCACACAGTGCATGTTCCATGTTAGTGGCTCACAAATCTGACCTAGCAGCTGGATCTCCTAGGAAGGTTTTAGAACTACAATGCCTGGGCCCCATCCCAGTCCTACTGAATCAGAATTTCTGGGAATGAAGATTCTGTATTTTAAAAAGCCTATGAGTGATTCTAATGATTGGCTACATTTGGGCCCATTTTAGACTGCGCAGGGCCACCAAAGACACCTCCTTCACCCATAAAATATCTGCCTATTTAAAAATAAAGCGATAGTAAGTAATGTTTGTGACCCACACTGGCCTGTTCGGGAGTGTTGACTTTACTTCCTTGAACATGCTGGCGGCTCCTTTGCAAGCCATCCCTTCATCCAGTCTTTGCCTGATCACACCCTGCTCAGTCAGGTCTGCTGATGACCTTCATTCCATGGGCTCAGTTCTTACAGCCAGGTCCTGAGCCCAGGCCCAGACCTGCCTCACGGTCAAGGGAAGTCTTATGCCCTCAAGCCAGTGGGGTGAAGTCTGAGTGGGCCTGTGAGGAATCCAACCCAGCCATATGCCCAGTAGTTTGAGGACCCTCCTCTCTGTCACATCCACTCCATGTGTGCCCCAGCCTCGGGACTGGGATTCTGCTCTGGTTCTTGGTTTCCTCTCCAGGCCTTTTCGAATCCTGCAGCTTCTGGTTGGGGCAGGGATGCCCTGCAGGGGTAGAGCTTCTTCTCCTGGGTGAAGACTTGATTCAACCTAGAAGCTGCCTTCCTCCACTAGTATCTGCCTATTTAGAAGTAAAGGTAAAAAGCAATGTATGACCCACACTGGCCTGTAGGGCAAGTGTTGACTTTACTTCCTAGAACATTCTGTTAGGAAACGCTGGCAGCCACTTTTATGAGCCATCCCTTCATCCAGGGTCAGTTTTCCCAGCCCTGGCTTCCCTCCACCCTGGCTTACCCTCCCCATGCTGCCCCTGTGGTGCTGAAATGCTTCACAGCCATGACTGTAGTGTCCCTTCCCCAGTGCAGGAGCAGACACAGATCCTCCCTGCCTCCCACCCCACCAGGACATTGTCCAAGGAAATGACTCTTCTGGGTTACTGGAGGCCCTCTACAGAGCAGGTGCCCTACCTCCCACCCCAACTCTGCAGAGCACTAACATAGTGAGACCACAAGTCTTCAGTGTCCAGGTTCTTGAGGACTGGGTAACAGAAGAAGGTGGCCCCAGAAGCTTACATGCTGGTTTTGAATTTCTAGGAATTGGCCTGAAATACAAATTTGGACCAAAGCAATCCCCAGGTTCCCTGCTCCTCTACTGGGGCCACCTGTGGGTTATTGAGGCCTTTAAGGCAGCCTAGAGAACTGAGCAGAACATTACATCAGCAGAGGATGTTCACACAGCTCTTGTTACAGCCCCATGCCCCTGATCACAAGCAGTGCCCAGGAATATTATCCCCCGCACGGAGGCTGATGCTTTCAAACCTCAGCTGATCCCGATTCCGGCTCCAAACATTTGAGAAAGGCAATTTCCGAAGACCCTAGCTACTGCAATCATATTTTCTGGGCCAAAGGAAAGGATATTTGAAATTGTTCTTGTCCTGGAAAAATCTGGGAGTATATATTTATAGGAGAAGCCAGGATTCAGTCACAGAGAGGAGGGGGAAAAGGGACAGGCTTCACCTGTGCACAGGGCATTGAGGTCGGAGGGGAGGAGAGTGAATAAAGCACCTGCCTATTTAAAAATAAAGGTAGCAAGTGATGTATGTGACCTATATGAAGAAAACCCACAAAGCTGTTATATTTAGAGAAATGTAAGTAGATGAACAAAGAGAGTGACATGCCAGGTTTCCGGATGGGGAGGCTGTGTATTATAAAAATGTCTATTTTCCTCCAGTTAATTTATGGTTTAATAGGAGTGCACACACAAAATCCCAATAGGATTTTTTTTTACTCTGACAAAATGATTCTAAAATTAATCTTGAACAACAAACAGATGAGAATAACAATGAATACTTCTGAAAGAAAAAATAATTAAGGGAGGAAGGAGGAGTTTTCGGCACTGCCAGATATTAGAACATATTATAAAACAACAATTAAAATTATTCAATGCCGGGGCCGAGATAGAAATAGAGCAGCAGGACAAAGCGTGTCTCAAGAAACAGACTTAACTACATGTGAGGATTCAGTGTGCGATAAAACAATTCATTTCCCTCAAATCAAAAGGGAAACGAATTGCTTAATGCATCGTGTTGGAAAACTGCTTAATAGTTTGGACCATACGTTATACATTCCTCTAAATAAACTCCAGATGGATTAACAAATTATATTTTTAAAAAAATCAAATTACTGACAAATAACCAAAAATAGGACAGACCGCTTCTCAGATCCGTGGCAGAATGATAACTCTGTCAGCTTTGAAAAGAGATCACAAATATTGAGGGTTTGTCTATATAAAACAAATGCACAATGCAAAATAGGAAAAAAAATAAAATGAAATGAAATAAAATAAAGGAGTGGGGGAAACAAGAGATTGGGAAAACACATGTATCAAATACCGCAAAGAGTTTCTACCCACAGTATAGGAAGAGTACCTTCAAATTGGGAAGGAAAACACCAACACAACACCGTTGTGGCCACATGTCAGTACAGACAGTTGCTCCACAGGGACTACAAACACCAAGTGCTCCTGTCCCCTCGAGACAGGAATGGACCCAGGCTGGCTGGAGGGAAGCCAGGACTGGCATCTCTGTCGAGGTTCCTGTGACAGAAATCTTGATGCCACTTTCATATCCCTTGGCCCAGCAGGGACATGCCTCTGGCCCATGGGTACCCAGCGGTTTCTCTCCAGATGCTACTCCCATGGACCCACACCTTCCTTCTTCCACTCACATCCGTTTGGCAGCAGTCAACCTCTTTAGGAAGCACCCAAAGCAAGGACCCAGATGGGGGGGTGCATGCATGTAGGCACATATGTGCATCAATGAATCCATTGAACACCCCCTGCTGCATAGGCCCGACCCCCATGGCTTCTCTCAGAACCCAGTGCTGCCCCCCTGGATGTTCCTGTTCCAACAGGAGAACCACTCTGCCCTCCCATCCTTTAGACCCCACTGTTCTAACAGCGATGACTTCTCTACGCTCCATGAGAAGGCGGGCTGTTGCTCCCCCGTTCAGCACCCGCTACGATATCTGCCGCATCACAGGCACTCAGCCAATAGGTGTTAAATAAAAGAATGAATCTTTGTGGGGCAGATCCTAAATGCGTCTGTATCACCAATGCGTTCTAAATGAAAAACTAAATTTTGAACCACAAGAGCCCACTTTAATTTACATAATTATGTCTATCTCTACATCAGAGCGAGCTCTGTGATTCATCAGAGCGAGCTGTGTCCGATTCATCTCTGGATTTGTAGCACTTATCATGACATTTGGCACTTTAGAGAAGTTGACCAGGGATATATTCAACTTATACTTATTAAATTAGCAATTTTTTAAAAGGTCACGCAAATAACTTGAGGTCTGGTGATGTAGATAAAGGTTGCAAGCAATACGTCATACGACCTACATGAAGAAGACCACCAAGTTGTTGTATCTAGAAAAGTGAAAGCACATGAACATGAAAGACAGAGATGTCGTGTTTCTGGGTGGGAAGGCAGCATATTATATGAATCTTATTCTTCATCACATAACTTTTGTTACTGGCATTAGGAACTGGAACAACAATTTGGGGGAGCAATGTAAGAGTGTACGTCAAGAGTCATAAAAGTGTTCATGCTCTGGCCTGATAACCTCACTCCTGGAAATCTAACCTAAGGAAACAGTTCAAGAGAAAAAAGAAGAAAGCCATGTGCATGAAGATGTTCATCACAGCTTTATGTAAAGTAACTGAACGTAACTGTTTGACTAAGTCATGGCTCCCTTCACTAAACAGAATATTCCACAGATGCTCTAAGAACAAAAAGTATGAAAGACACGCAGCAACGTGATAAGACCCACAACACGATGTGAACTTTAAAGCACAGAATGTGAGATATGTTCACTTCGACGAAAACCACACAAAATATGTGTGTGCAGCAGCAAGGATAGAACAAAAATGGCCAAGTCTGAAATTAGTTTTGGTTTAAGGAAGTAACATTAAGAGTGTTTTACTTGTTTAAATCTTTAAATTTATTTAAGCTTTTTAAATACTAGAATATACCACGAGCCTGTGCTGAGTATTGATCCTTGAGCTCCAGATACTTCCTGGACGAGTTCCGGCACAATATACAGGGCACGGCACTAAGAGATTATCCCTTCAACCCCATCCCCAGATGAGCCAGATCATTCCCAGAGGCCCCCCAGGTTCCAATTTGACCAGGAACAGCCATATCCTCTTATGCAGCTTACTCTGTATACAGTCGGTGCTCAATATATCAAAGATGGATGGATAAATGGATGGGTAGAAGGAATGAGAAAAAGTGAAGATTAGGGAAAGGCTTGGGCGCCAATATATTGCATATTGGTATACAACATTCATACAGTTCCAACAAGGGCCGTGGGTCCAGCCCTCACGAATTTTTTTTTTTTAATGCTTGTTAATCTCTGAAACTGCATGGGAGGGATTCAGCCAACAGTTTGCCTGTGTGCTCTGGGCCTAGTATTTTTGTCCTAAGGCTTCTTTGTCCTTCTGCTGCAGGTGAGCCCTTGGATTCTGCAAATCCAGAGCAGTGGAGAGAGGATGGGGTTTGGAGTAGGAACCCTGCTCTGTCAATTAACACTTCAAATTCCAGCCCAATGCTCAGTGGTTCTATGACTTCTGAGCTAGTCACCTCATCTCCTTGAACTTTGTTTTCATTGGTAAAATGAGAGAGTAAATATTCCAAAGCTGTAGGGAAGATTTTCTATCTTCCCAATGACATAAAACATTTGATATTGCCATCCTCCTTTACCCCCAGGTTTCTCACCATGATAATCCTATAGACTTTAATCATAGCCTCATTTAAAATGCTAAAACACAGATTTCCTCATTTTTAGAATTCAATAAGTCCAGGGTATCTTAGACTTGGGGTTCTCAATCTTGGGTGGTTTTTGCCTCAGGGGATATTTGGCCATGTCCAAGAGGGAGACATTTTGGTTGTCACAACTGGCAGCGGGAGGGCCGTGTGTGCCACTGTCTTCTCATGGGTACAGGACATGGATGGTGCTAAAACAATGCACAAGACTGCCCCTCCACCGCCAAAAGAATGATCTGGTCCAAAATGTCAATAGTGCTGAGGTTGCGAATTCAGATGACCCTATGACCCCGTCCACTCCTTTGTCCAGATGTGTGTGTATGTGTGTGTGTCCAGCGTGGGGGAGGATGGGGGGCTTAGTGGGACAAACTCAGGCGAATAGGGACAGGAGGGTCGTACTAACAGACCATTTCCTGAAGCGTACCTGTGTGGAACACCCTCCTTTACCTGTCAACTCTTCAAGGCCCAGCTTAAGCCCTGGTTCCTCTGTGACATTTTCTTTGGGTGCCCAAGGACCCATTTCTCCTCCCCTTGGTCTCTCAGGGTTTGGCTGCTGATTCACAACTTACACCATATCCATCCCAGTAGGCCCTGCCTTCCCATTTCACACATACGCTACATACATTAGGAACTGAGCAATTAGGATTCACACCTTCCTTGAGTGGTTTACAAAATGGCGTAAGAAAGCCTGCATTTGTGCAGTCTTGGCATATCTCTGGTGAAGCCTGTTTTGAAACTTCTTCTGCAAGTGGCTGCTAATGGACTGATAATTGGTTTCCTGCCTTCCTTATGAAGTGTGAAGCATTCTGCTAGCCTGTCAACAAAGCATCAAATATCGTGCACCACCATCAGAGTTATTTGTCTCTTCCTTCCCATTGTATCTCTTATGGTGGAAGAATAACCGGGTGCAGTTGTGTGGAGAAGGTTCCCGATTCTTTTGCAAGGAACGGGGTGAGATGGGCAGGGCTCTGGGAGAGTGAAGACACTGTGCAGCCTGGCCAGAGTGTTCTCACCAGGACACCAGCTTGAGCACATTTTCTAGGCAGGGGCCGAACAGCTCCGAATCCACTATGCGGTGCTGAGACAGGATGGGCGCTCAGTAAATATTTTCAGATGGGTGGAAAGTGGTACTACCTCCAACTGATTCTGAGCGGCAATCCCTGGAGATGGGAATTAACCAAGGAGGAAGAGAGTAACAGGAGAGAAGCTGGTTCCATCTTTTCTTTCAAAATGCTTTTCATTGTGAGAAACATCATCTTCTTTAAAACCTAGATGAAAAAGACCATCTATTGAGCACCTACTACCGCGAGGGCAGCTCAAACGCCAATGGAATGATTCTGAAGTCTCTGCTTGCTACAGAAAATGTTTCGAAACATGAAGGAAAGAGTGTGTATGGTCTCAGCAGGGCAATTCCCTAGTAAAGAGCTGTTTTGAAGAAAATGTTTTAAGAGAAGAACAAGGCACCACTTTGCATTTCTTTGGACAATTGTTCACAGAAATCTGAACCATCAAACTCTTTCTCCAATCTCCTTCTAAATGCTAAGAAGGAAAGGAGGGTTTGTCTGCTAAATATTGTACTAATATTTATTGTGACAATGCATGGTGAAATTTAGGGTGTTTACGCTGACTTTTGCCAGAGGTGCTTTCGTACGTACATTTCATCACTACATTATACGATTCAGAGACTGTATGATTTGATATTTTTAGAGATGCTTCTAGATCACACACTATGACACGTTTGATCTAAGGTCAGGAGTGGAGCCCCAGTTTAACATGTCCCTCAATCAAAGTACATGACCCGCTCTGTCAGTGACCCACTTTTCGGAAGTGGTTTCCAAGCACTCATTGTGGGCAGTGAGGACTGACTGTTTGTGCCATAGTCATCTTGTTCCAGAGATACGATCAGAGAGAGGTATGGAATTTGGGGAGCCAGAACAGAGTGCTACCACACTGGGTGGATTAGTAAACCAAAACCAGAGAGAAGATGCCCTGGCTATAGTCATGATGCTGAGCCAGGACTGAGAAACAAGTCTCCAGAGTTTGAATCCAAAGCCATCTCTGTGTACTGGGGCTTCTTAGTGCCGTCTCTCACTACCAGTTAGACTGTGAGCAACCTGAGGGCAAAGCCCGTCACCTGTGGAAGTGTCAGTTTAGGGGCTGGGGACTCAGTGGAGAGCTGACAGACGGCGCTCCTTTGACTTCATGGAATAGGAACGCGACCTTGCTGTGTGGTGCAAAAAGGCATGGGGGCCAGCTGGCTCTCTCCAGCCTCCTTCATGAAGCCAGCATCCCTGAGACTCAAGCTGTGTTCTGTTACACCCAAATGACCAGAAAAACCTGAGCAATGGGAGTGCCTTGGGGATGCCAACCCCCTACATCCCAGAACCATCCAGAGGAAGAAATACTGTGCTTGCCCCCCAGAGTGTCTCCTTCACAGTTCTCATCAATAAGCCTCAGGCTCCTCTTCCTTACTTGAAACCACAGAATGTACCGCTCCACATGTGCCAGGTTGGCTCTGCCCTTGTTCCTTCTCAGCTGTTTGTAAGCAATGCCCAGCTCAACGGAGGCTGCCTGCCTCATTCCTGGAAATGAAGGGCCTGCTGACAAGCACTTCATGACCCTTTGCTCTTACTGAAGGTTCTAGAAAGATTTCCTAAAGCTCCTCCTAAGGGCCAAAGAGTCCAGTAAATTCTTGGAGGACTTGAGTGACAGCCTTCAGGTAGTGGTCTGCTACCCGCATCTCTCAGCTTGCGAGGCAGGAAATTTTATCCTGTCCTAAGATGCCAGCTGGCTCTGCTACCCACTTCATTCTACTGGCTCTCTGCTCCAGAGGCCTGACCCTCTTCCACTTGTCCTTGCCTTGTTTCATCTAATGGATTTCAGAGATAAAGCCCCCACAACGCCTGGGGCTCCCACAGTCTGTACCTTTGCCGTCTGCCTCCAGAGGCAGGTTGCCTGCCTCCAACCTGCTGGGTAGAGCCCTGCTCCGTCCACCCACTCTGGCCTCATTCCCGCTGGTCCTGGGCTGTTCTGTCCCAGGCTCCCCTGCCTCTCCTGGCCCCAGTCCCTCTGGTTCCCAGTGGGCTATGAGGCCAACACCATTGGGCACTATATTCTAACCACATCCAGCCACAGAGATGGGCAGATTTCATGCAATTTTATTTTTTTGCAACAAGGGTGTATCCAAGGGCGATTTGATGTATATCTAAGAGCAATTTGTTCTTTAAACCTCTTCAAGAATTTCCACACAAACTCACAAGTCATCACAAATGCTCTGTCAAAACAAAGTGATTTTTCTGTTTGAAAAGGTATGACCCAAACTCACCGACTCATACACCAAAGTCTCAGTCCTAACTGACGTTCCCTCATAACCCCCAGGTTATTCTCTCCCCCAGCCCCGGGCGGGGTGGGGGGCAGTGCAGTCTAGTATGTGTAGCACCTGGAGACCCAGAGCAGCCCACTGCAGTGGGAGAAATGATCAGAGGGTCAGGCTTCCGCCCTCCCCTGCAAGAAGCAGATGGAAAGAGACGGAGGAGGTGGGGTGGCGAAGCTTGGGAGAAGAAGATGTGGTAGCCCAGAGAAGAGTGAGCCTTTGATTTCTCAACAGAGACCAAGCGGGCTCCGCTCTTTGCTGTATACATCCCCTCACACTTGCCAAACCCACCAGGCCCAGGACCTAAAGTACAATTTGTGCCAGAAGGTAAGGTCATACCTTCCCAGAGGAAGAAAAAAGGGCCTCCTTGTTATCTCCATTGGATGGGCACTCCAAAGGATCAACAATCCAAAGACAGCTTGATTACTCATCCCTCCCTAAATCCAATCCAAGAGGAAGCAATTTGAGGAAAGCTTCTCATATCCTGGCAAGGCTGTGGTTTCCCACAGTACGCAGAGGCTGGTACAGAGTTGACAGTCTTACAAACTTGCCTGTCCCTTCCACCCTGGTTTGATTGTATGGTGTCACTGGCGGCAACAAGAGTGAGGAGCAAATGTCTGGCTCAGAGCCTGGTGGGCCAAGCCCCAGTGGCCTCTACCTTGCTCTCAAGGATCACCACGGAAGGGAAGACGATGTTGAAGAAGGCCCGCAAATGTCAAGATCGATCATTCTCGGTGCCACAGTCTACGTTACTGCCAGAAAGGAGGACCCAACCAGCAACGCTGGGAGGAAAAGAAACCAACCAGAAGCTGTTGTTATGACCCGCAAGGTTCCCAAGGATGGGGCCCTGGAATTAGCTGGGAAACGGGGCCCCCTGCCTCTTGATGAAGACCCCAAAGCGGCCTCCTCCCCGCTCACTTACACACGCAGCCTGGCTTCTTAGCCGACCACTGGTTATTCTTTTGGCACGTGATTGCCTTCTGCCCCACCAGCTCAAAGGCAGGCTGGCACTCAAACTTGAGTGTGTCACCGTGGCGGAACCGGGAGCCTTCCCTTCGGCCGTAGGCAGGGATGCCAGGATCACCACAGCTGCCCTGCTCGATCTCTGAAAGACAGGAAGAAGAGAAAACAGACACGAAAGGTGACTTCCGACCTCTCTTGGAGCCAGAGGCCCACATTACATGCTCTGCTGTACCTCTGCCAGGAGTCAGTGCTCAGAGTGGCACAGGCAGGACCTTTCATGAGAAATCTTGCCTTGCCCTGTTTAAAACTGCATCCTGGGCCTGTTGGCCATCTGGATGTCTTCTTTAGAGAAGTGTCTATTCATGTTTTCTGCCCATTTCTTCACTGGGTTATTTGTTTTTCGGGTGTGGAGTTTGGTGAGCTCTTTATAGATTCTGGATACTAGCCCTTTGTCCGATATGTCATTTGCAAATATCTTTTCCCATTCCGTTGGTTGCCTTTTAGTTTTGTTGGTTGTTTCCTTTGCTGTGCAGAAGCTTTTTATCTTCATAAGGTCCCAGTAGTTCATTTTTGCTTTTAATTCCCTTGCCTTTGGGGATGTATCAAGTAAGAAATTGCTACGGCTGAGGTCAGAGAGGTCTTTTCCTGCTTTCCCCTCTAGGGTTTTGATGGTTTCCTGTCTCAACATCGCTCCTCATCAGGGAAATACAAATCAAAACCACACTCAGGTATCACCTCACGCCAGTCAGAGTGGCCAAAATAAACGAATCAGGATACTATAGATGCTGGAGAGGATGTGGAGAAATGGGAACCCTCTTGCACTGTTGGTGGGAATGCAAATTGGTGCAGCCACTCTGGAAAACAGTGTGGAGGTTCCTCAAAAAATTAAAAATAGACCTACCTTATGACCCAGCAATAGCACTGCTAGGAATTTACCCAAGGGATACAGGAGTACTGATGCATAGGGGCACTTGTACCCCAATGTTTATAGCAGCACTCTCAACAATAGCCAAATTATGGAAAGAGCCTAAATGTCCATCAACTGATGAATGGATAAAGAAATTGTGGTTTATATACACAATGGAGTACTACGTGGCAATGAGAAAGAATGAAATATGGCCCTTTGTAGCAACGTGGATGGAACTGGAGAGTGTTATGCTAAGTGAAATAAGCCATACAGAGAAAGACAGATACCATATGTTTTCACTCTTATGTGGATCCTGAGAAACTTAACAGAAACCCATGGGGGAGGGGAAGGAAAAAAAAAGAGGTTAGAGTGGGAGAGAGCCAAAGCATAAGAGACTCTTAAAAACTGAGAATAAACTGAGGGTTGATGGGGGGTGGGAGGGAGGGGAGGGTGGGTGATGGGTATTGAGGAGGGCACCTTTTGGGATGAGCACTGGGTGTTGTATGGAAACCAATTTCACAATAAATTTCATATATTGAAAAAAAAATAATAAAATGCCAGCAAAATTTTAGAACAACAACAACAAAAAAACTGCATCCTGGGAGCGCCCAGGGGGCTCAGTCAGGTAAGTGTCTGACTCTTGATTTCACAGTTTGTGGGTTCAAGCTCCACATTGGGCTCCACGCTGACACCGTGGAGCCTGCTTAGGATTTTTTCTCTCCCCCTCTCTTCACCCCTCCCCCACTAAAACTCCCACTCTCTGAAAATAAATAAACAAACTTAAAAAAAAAATAAAATAAAATAAAACTGCATCTTGGGATGAATGTGCCTTCCAGCTGACAAATGCCAGAGACTCTGTGTCCACACAGAGAACACTAGGTGCTTGGATATTTTCATTCGGTGAAGGTGGGTCTACATTCTTTATGAGATACCTGTCTCGGAGCTAACAGATCTCAGTCTGGAGCTTACTGAACTTGACTCTGCGCTCAGATGACTAGATAGACCTTCAGCTCAGTCCATTCCTGAGCAGCAAAGACAAGCATGAAATGAGAAGGCTTTACTGGCTGCCATTCCCCAAACCAGAGATTAAGTGAGAATCAGTATTCGCTGCCTTCTGACATGGAAGCACTTTCCCGAATTTTTTTTTTTTAATTCAATTGGAGATGGTGCAGGTAAAATGGAACAAATGACTAAGAATGCCTTTAAAGTTCATTGGACTCCACGGTGGTGAGTCACACACCAAGTGGGTTCCCTGAGACAGCTCGGGGGGGGCGGGAGGAGGTGCGGGCATGGTGGGGCATGATGGGCTGGCTGCCTTACAGGACAGTTAGACCCTGGAGACTTCAGGAAAGGAGTATGTCCTGGCCAAGTCCCTGGAGCTTCCTCCGGAACCCTGTGCTTGGTGCTGTGAGAGATGGAGTGGAAAGGAGGGGCGAAGGGGATGGAGGGGAGGAAGGAGAAGAGGAGGAGGAGCTGTTCCCAGGGAGGAAGGCATCTTGCAGGAAAGACAGGGAGTTATGGACAAAGGGACAGATAGCGAGGTGAGGGTGCTAGGGGCCTGTGATTTGGAAGAGAGGCCACTGGAGTAACCAGGGAAGTTTGTTGGACACCTTCCCAGGATCGTCAGGCCAAAGGAACCCTGCCTTTGCCGTAGACACCATTATGAGCCATGGAGCCAGAGTCCCTGAAGTTGCTGTGCGTGACCCTATCAGGGATGACTCTCCAAAAATTTTCTTAGCACAACTGGTGGGTTTCTGTGGGCTGATCAGGCTAGCCCCATGCACTGCCTTATATGGACAGGCTCTTGACTGTCACATTCATATTACCCCGAAAACTAGGGCTTCCAGATCTCTGCTGAGAGTTGGCAGAACAAAGCATTCTTTGGCTAGAATCGTGTGTGTGTGTGTGTGTGTGTGTGTGTGTGTGTGTGTGTAGGCATCCGGAAGGAGCACTTAACTCAAATTTAGAGGGTGAGGCTGGAAACGCAGTGTGGGGAGTGAGACACTAAACTTTAGCACAAAATTTTAGGGGGCAACAAAAAAACCCCTCAGCAATCAAGATAAATAACATCTTCATGTTATTTTTTAACATTTTTAGAAAATCAAAATTAATGCATATAAATCAAGCCCACAAAGAAAAAAAAATAATCAGAACTTAAAGATCAGATCTGACCCAGCACTTGTGTGACTCACTTCACTGGCCTCCCCCTAGTCCTGGCCATCTGAATTTCTGATTATTTAAAATGTTGACATTTTTATCATAGATATTTTGCATTAATCTTGGTTTTAAAAAAATACTGCATTAAATTATTTAACTTAATTACTGAGTATTTTGGTGGCTTCTTTTCAATTTACGCCCAAGGTGGATGACTGCTTATCTCAGCTCAGTGCCATCAGGGAAGGCTTCTTGGAGAAGGTGATGTCTAAGATGAGGCCTGAAGGCTGTGCAAGAGTCAGCAGGTGAAAGGAATAGGTGGGATTCATTGCAGCATTATTCACACTAGCCAAGACATGGAAACACCTAACTACCCATGAATGAATGGGTAAACAAAATGTAGTAAATGTACACACACACACACACACACACACACACACACACACCCCACTGGAATATTATTCAGCCGTAAAAAAGAAAAAAGAAGAAAATCCTGATATTTTCAACAACATGGATGAAACTTGAGGGCATTATGCTAAGTGAAATGAGTCAGAAAAAGACAAATACTGGGTGATCGCACTTATACGTGGAATCTAAAATCCCAAACTCATAAAACCAGAGAGTGGATTGCTGGTTGCCATGAGTGGGATAAGGTATAGTGGAGTAGGGAGGGGAAACCAATGAAGGGGGTCGAAGGGTACAAAGTTCCAGTTAGAAGGTGAAGAGGTTCCAGGATGTAATGTACAGCATAGTGGCTACAGTCAACAATATGGTATCAGATATCTGGAAGTTGTTAAGAGAGTAGATCCTAAAAGTTCTCAACACAAACACACACACACACACACACACACACACACATTGTGAGGTGTTGTGGTAGATGTGTTAACTAACCTGATTATGGTAATCATTTTGCCATACATACACATATCAAATCATCATGCTCTACACCTTAAACTTACACAATGTTATATGTCAATTATTAACTCAATAAAGCTAGAAAAAAAAAGAAAGGAATGAGTGGGAGAAAGGGGGAGGAAGGACCGTTCAGATGGAGAAAAGGCCATGCAAAGTCACAGGGGTGACACTGTTTGTAGGATTGCAATGAAAGCAGAGATAATAACTCACTAATCGTTATTATAACTAAGTTAGTTGTATGACTGATAATTCTAGTGCTGAATATGTGCTGGAAGCCACTCTGATCATTCTAATATTTCATCCTTATAGTAACCCTATGAGCTAGGTACTGTTATTCTCATTTTAAAGGTGAGGAAACTGAGGCCCAGAGAGATCATGCAATTATCCAAGGTCATCTGAGTTATCTCAGATCCAAACATATGGTTCCAGGGTTCTTACTGTTGTACCACATTGCCTTTCTACAAGTACAAGTGTAGATATTTTCTACAAGCTGGTGGGAGATGAGGCTGGAAAAGGTGTGCGGGGCCAACCCATGAAAGACACTGTATAATCTGCTAACAAGACTAGGTTGCAGATAGGAGGCAGTGGGGAGTTAACAAAGGCTTTCATTTTACTTAGCATTTCATACTGTGCATTTCATTTTATTTTTAAAAATTTTTAATGTTTATTTATTTTGAGAGAGAGAGAGAGTGAAGGAGGGGTAGAGAAAGAAGGAGACACAGGATCTGAAGCAGGCTACAGGCTCTGAGCTGACAGCACAGAGCCCAATGTGGGGCTTGAACTCACGGACTACGAGATCATGACCTGAGCCGAAGTCAGACGCTTGGCCAACTGAGCCACCCAGGTGCCCCTCATATCGTGTATTTTAAAAGATCACCCTGACTGTTATCTGCAGAATGGTCTGGGGGCAGCAATTCTGGAGGCAAGGGGATCATTCATTCATTTGGCAAACACACAAATGTCTACTTAGTGTAAGTCACTGTGCTGGGCACTGGGGGTGCAACAGAGAACAAGGCAGACACAAGCCCTGCCTCCGTGAAGTTTCCATTCTGGTGGGAGGCTCACAATAAGGTGGGGGATGTTTTGGTGACATCCTGGACTGGGCAAAGACAGAGCGGATGGGGAGAGGTAGACAGATTTGGGAGGTGGGACAGCAGGAAGCCACAGGCTATCCTGAGAGTGAGCACGCCAGGGATAAAGGAGTGGCCAGGGTCTACAATGCCTGAGGGTTTGGCCTGGGCACCTGGGTGCACACTCACTGAGACAAGAATGCAGGGAGAAGAGCAGGTGTGTATGGTCATCAGTAAGGCATGCGGAGTTTTGGGGATGCCTGTGATACCTCCAAGTGGACACATCTAGCAGAAAGTGGCTACATGGGTCTTAAGTTGAGGAGTAAAGTCTAGTGTAGGGGTGCATAATTTGGGATTCAGCTCACATATGGTAAAAGGAGCCATGAGAAGGATGTGACCACCCACAGAGAGTTAGATGTCAGTCCTGGACAGAACAGTTAGGAATACTGGATGGCCCAGTGGAATGCTGGACTGAAATCCTGGCAGAGCAGGGTCACAGAGGCTTGGAGAAGAATGGTTTTCGAGGAGCAGATCTCTAGCCTCGAAGGTTCAGGGAAGCTTAGGTGGGGCTGACAAGCAGGTTAGAAGAAGGAGGTCACTGCTGATACTGGCAGGAGTGGTTGCATACAGTGATGGGGCCATATGCAATGGGAGAAGAGAAAGATGATACAGGAGGAACAGATGACTTTTAAAGGAGCCATTTCTTGGAAGTGAAGGAATAGAGAGAGCTTAGGTGGTAACTTGTGAGGAACATGGCCTTGAAGTAGGCAGCTTAAACATATTTTTAAGATCAGAGAAATTTAACCACATTTAAATGCTAGGGAGGGAGACAGACAGGCAAACAGGCAGACACACAGAGTAAATGGCTAACTGAAGATTTGGAGGACAGATGGGGATGACAGCCGGAGGCTCTGGGGCAGGTAGGGCAGGGGACCCAGAGCACACTGCAGGATAGCCTGAGCCAGCAGGAAGCTCCTTCCTGCATGACAGGAAGGAGGAGGTGATCACTAAGATTTCAGGTATGGTGTGGGAGGATGAAGGAGGTCCTGCGATGGCACAGGCTCTACTTCCCAATGGAGGAAGGGTTCATGGTCATTGCTGAAGGACAGGGCCTGCTTGTGGGGAAAGGGATTTAACATTGACGAGAATGTCTGAGGCACTCACGCTGGATAAGATCATGGCTGGATGGACTGCCACCTAGCGCCTAAGGAGGGTGGAGATGATGCATGTACGGGGCGCCCCCGAGCAGCTCAGTAGCTTGGTGCATGCAGAAGTGGAGAAAGGGGGCTCCAGGACGGATGGAGGGGTGGGGTTTGGAGAAAGGGAAGGCCACTGGGGCAAGGAGCTGAGGATCCCATTACAAGAATGGCAGAGGTGTACCCTTGGGGCTCAGGCTAATGGGGGTGGGGGTGGGGTGGGGGGGGGGAAGCAGGAGGGGCTGGGGTATCGGGAGGCCAAGGGAGGATGATGATCAGGAGCAGA
Source organism: Acinonyx jubatus (assembly GCF_027475565.1). Lineage (NCBI taxonomy): Eukaryota > Metazoa > Chordata > Mammalia > Carnivora > Felidae > Acinonyx > Acinonyx jubatus. Next base: position 25,369,591 of record NC_069381.1, read on the forward strand.
GTGGGTAGGGAGAGCTGAGGGGACAAAGGGCCCGGCGCAGGCTGGGTGCAGCTCAGATTTCAGAGGTGCTGGAGAGCAAGGTCCAGCTGCAGCCAGAGGGCAGCGCTATGAAGTGAGAAGGTCAAGTGGCTGGAAGGCAAGGTGACGGCAAGACTTGGGGTAGAGAGGAAGAGGCTGGTGGCACTGATGGGAGGGGACAAGAGCCAGATGTGGTTACAGCATGAGATCCAGGGAGATGGGGGACACATGGCCAGAATGGCACTGGAGGATGAACTGTAAACCTGCCTTTCAAACGTGAAGTTCGTGGGGACTGGCACAGGAGAGGGCTACCGGGTAATGGTAGCCCTCAAGGGGAAGTCAGATTTAAGAGAGCACTTGGTGAAGAGGTCCAGAATAGGAGAGGGATATGTGTAGGGCCGGGACTGGGTGTAGGGGAGAAGAGGAGAGCAGGGTGGCTGGAGAGTTTGACAGAGGGGCTGGTGGCTGGCTTGTGTTCCTCAGACGCTCCTTGTCTTTGTCTGGGCCTTCCCTCCAAGCCCAGGGCCAACCTCTGCTGGGGGCACAGGGACCCAGGCCCCTCGCCCTCCCAGAGAAGTCTCCCTGTGCTCCTCTGCCTGCCTGAAAGGCACTTGACCTTGACCCTCCCAGTCTGACCCAGTCTGATGTCAGGGCCCAGAAAAGCAAATTGATAAACCAAATTTTGACTTGGAGAAAATCATGCATGCAATTTCTGTTATCTGGTTAATATAATTCCATTTTATAAGACTTGCTCCCTCTCTCTCTTACTCTCTCTCCCTCCCTCCCTCTCTCCTTTTGCCTACAAAAAGCAAGCTGGCAAACATGAGGTGAGTGCTTCAGAATTCCACTGTGATGGGCTCGCCGCTCGAAGTATTTGCTCTCCATTTGCTTGGTGGCTTTATCCCCATCATCTGTGATCAACCTTACAGTCTTCTCCTGGGTTTTTCCATTTCTAATACCAAATTGGAATTCTCTTTCATGACAACGTCTGTCCAGGAGCGATTGCATCATGTCTCTCTAAATCCACCATCTGATTGCTCCGAGAAGGACAGCGCCACTTGGAGGAGGAAGGGGGGTCCAAGCTTGGGCTGTGACTTGCTGCCTTTCCAAAGGGGTAGTACTTCATTTGTCCCTTCATCTAGTCACTGTGCCCTCAGCCTGGGCTACCCCCTCCTCTCCTCCCCTTTTTATGTGGCCGACTCGTCACTCTGTGGATTAGTTTTAAGAGGCCACCTCAGAGATGCTTTCCCTGACCATGCACCTTATGTGGTTCCCGTTTTCTTGCCTCTCCTGGCTCCCCATCTTTTCCTTCATGGCACTGCCTTGATTCATGTGATTAGTTACTGTTCTAGACACTTGGGGGTATAGCAGTGGGGAAAAAAGGACAAGAATCTCTGCCCCCAAGATGCTTACTGTCTGATGGGTGTGAAGGACAGAATGATTCACCCACTCTGCCCCCCTGCTCCCGCTGGCTGCCAGGTTGGCTCCCCTGTTTCCTGTCCAATGGAACGTCAGTCCTACAGAGGCAGGCATTGGTTATGCGTTATTGACTCAGTTCAGCACTTGGAACACAGAGAACGCTGTTTAACGTTCGAATCCAGCTAACAGGTGCTGCGTGGAAACTGTGCCAAATGCCATGCTCAGCACTACAGACAGACAGTGGCGTGACCCATGGTCCCTGCCCTTAGAGAGTCACAGTCAAATGGCTGCAGAAGTTAAGTACAAGGGAAATGATGAGGGCAAGGGAGGAGGTGTGCACCTGACCACACAACCTTTGGGAGAGCAGAGGAGGAAACTCAGAGGGAGTGGGAGAGGCAAAGAGGCTTCACTGAGGCTGCCAAGCTGGAAACCTGGGAATCAGCCTGGATTCTGCCTTCCCCTCCCCACCTGCAGCCTCACTAACTGCCTCATCCTGGCCCCCCTCCGAAACATCCCAGCACCCTCTGCTCTCCAGCCCCTCTCTCACTGTTCTAGTCTACCCTCTACCTGGATGGTGGCATCAGGCGAGAGTGGGTCCCCTGCCTCTTGCCTCTATTCTGTACTCAGCAAAGCAGGCTGAGATGGCTCTGAAAGAAAAATCCCATCATTACTCTGCCCTGTTCATTGATTCTTTCATGGTTGCCTAAAATCCACAGATTAAACCCCTAACAGCTTGACGTGGTAGGATCTTGCCTACCCCCTCCCACTCCAGACTCATCTTTGGCCATCACCGACCCTGAGATTTATGCATCCCCAAACTGAGCGGTCTGTGGAGAGACAAAACAGTGCAGTGGTGATGAGCAGAGATCTAAATCCTGGCCCTGACATAAGTAGGAGATCTTGCACATTTCCTATTCTCCCCGAGCCCTATTTTTGTCATCTGTAAAATGGAAATGGTAATAACGCCCACCTTTCAGGGTTGTTCTGAGGATTTAATGAACTTACGTGTAGAAGACAATTGTCAAAATGCCTGGCACATGGCATGTAACCAGTAACCAGTAGGTGTTTCCCCATAGTCATTATCACCCGGTGCCTGGTGGAGCCCAGCCGGCTCTCACATGGCTCTCACATGGCACCCGTGTCCTCTCTTCCTGAATGAACACCCCCTGCTCCTCTGTCAGATGAGGAATCGCCTTTAAGCGTCAGCTCAAGTGCTTCTTAATCTGGGATCTTCCCTCAAATCACCTAGGCAGACTTAGGGGATCTTTCTCTCTCACTCCCAGCCCTTTGGACAGTTTTCTGCCATGGCTCCATTGCTGTCATTTTTGGCATGCATTTCTCTATGTTAAATGAAAAATTTCTTGAGGACCAAGACTGTTTTTGAAAAGTCTATACTACCAGCTTCTAGCAGAGTGGGAGGCACGGATGGAGCATTCAGTACATATTTGCAGGATGATGAGTGGCGGACAGAGAGAAGGATGGAAGGAAAGAAGCAGGAAGGAGGAATGAAGGGAGTATAGTATCTGGAGAATAGTTAGAAATTCACTGTGGCTGGAGGTGACAGTGAAGAGAGATGAGACCACAGAGAGGGTCTGAGGGGCACCGTGAAGAGCCTGGTTCCATGACTGAGGAGTCATCTATGTGTTGTCTTGGAGGCTATCAGTTCCTCAAAGCCAGGGGTCCCATCCCTTCTGCCCTCTGTATCTCCAGAACCAAGGACAGTATCTCACACATACTGAGTGGCCCAGACCCATTGTTCAATTAGCACAAACCCCTTTCGAGTGACGGAGACACTGTGGTGCTTAAGACAACCCCTGGGCATGCCTAGATCTCATGGATTTCCTTAGAACCACATCCCACTCCACTTCTCTGCTTCTGATGGGAAGGGTACAAGGAGGCTTGGGGCATAGTGCATCCGTCTGTATGTGCATCTGGGTTTTCATGCATCTCTTTGCAAAGGCTGTCACAAATTGGGTGGAAGTGTGGGTAGATGAAGTGGGTGATGTTCTTCCTTCCCCATCTCCTTCCTCCACAACACTATCATGGGGATGTCACAGCTGAAGGAGGTTAGGGACAGGGGGTAAATGTGGACATACAGAGCACTGGGGTTGCCTCCAAGCTGTTTGCATCAGCCCCAAGCTAGAGCTTGCTATTTGCAAAAGCCCGTGTATTTAGAGAGCATATCTCATGGACAAATTACTTCCTGCCAATTTTCTCTTCAGTATCATAATGCCAGTTATTGCAGACCGCTTGCAGCCTGCCAAATTTTAATGGTGCAGCATTCTCTGTTGTTTGCCAACGCCCCGCCCCCAGGGGCCAGGACAGACTTGGGTACAGCGTGGATCCCACTGGGCTTTCCTGACAGCGGGCAACTGCTGCCTGCATCTAGCTAAACCCTAGCTCTCTGTGCCTGAGAAAGCTTTAAGGGTCTCATGGAAACTCAGGGAGTGTCTTAGGAACATGCTTAGTGTTATTCCTGGCAAGTTGGGGAGTTTGGGCCTCTCAGCTCATAGGGATAACGTACAAAGCAGAAGTATCCTGAATAGAGCTGACTGGAGGCGAAAAGTGGCCTTGTGCTTGAAGTGAGGCAGGGTCCAAAAAGGAGTGGCACCAATGATACCGGTCTGTTGTCCTTGGCCTTCTTTCCAGCCCAGCTCTGAGGCTGTCACTTTTAGGGAGTTCACCTATGTCTCCCAGCAACATTAAGTTCTTGGGAAGGGGGTGGAGGTGCGGGGGGCAGAGGTCTAGTCTTGCCTGTGTTCTCCCTACTCGCTCTCAGACTTCATGTTCTCTCTCTCTCAGGGACCTCTGACCAACTTGTTCTCATCCTTTACACAACTCTCCATTCCAGACACCTGTTCCTCCACAGAGCCTTCCCTGATGCCCTCAAGCAACGTTATCTGCCCCTCCTTGATATTTCCTCATCTTCTCGGACTTCCTTGACTCTACTGAACATAGGCTATGACTTAGGTGAAGGCAGAGATTTTCTTCTTGTCCTCAGGGCCCCAATGTCCTGAATAGTGTCTGCAACACACAATAGGAGCTTAAATAATATTGAATACACAGCTGACCTCATTTCCAACACGGGTCCCCGCTCTTGGGCATCCTTTCTGTATAATCTCTACTGCCCTGCTCCTTCATTGTCTTCAGGGTCAAGGTCTCAGCTCCTTCCTTGCCTGTGCCAGCCAAATCCCCAGATTTAGCATTAGGCTGCCAGATTCCAGGCTCTGAGTCAGGAAGCAAGGAGACTCCCAGATTGATGCTAAAACTTGTTAGCAAGTTGTATGTAATTTTATAATGTTTCTGGTAAGTGCTAATTGCCTGTTCCTTAAATATTTCTTGTTCTACTGGGAAGCAAAGCAATTGCAACTCTGAATGCATTTCCTACAGCTGGCTGCCCCCATGGAGGGGGACTGAGTTCCAGGCTCCAAGTACTCAGATATTGATGGAGCCTGAGTCCCCTCCCCCACCCTGACCTGTGATTGTGACAAGCAGAACTGGAAGAATTTCTAGAAAGTAAATCCCCCAATTTTCCCACCCAGGGCTCACACTTTTAATGAGGGGAGGGGGGTTATACTGCAGTGCCACCTGCCGGCCCCAAGGAAGCTTCTCTTTACCTGAGCTGGGGCAGAGGGCATATTGATGATGATGATGGGGCCAGGAGTGCCTGGAGGGTGGTCTCTGCCCACGAATGCCTCATGCCACTTGTGGAACATCTACATCCTCCTATCACCGAGCCAAGGGGCCTGTCATGTATGGAATTCCCCAGAAGCAGATAAAAAGAGGGCTAGGATGGGGACAGAGGTCATTCTGAAGCTCTGGGCCAAGGGTGCAGGTTGGGAGAGGAGCTGCGGACCTGGGGAAGCAGGCAAGGGGGCAGGCTTTTAACTGTTTACAGGCTGGCCCTGTGTTGGGAGCCTCACTACACGGAGCCCTTGGAAGAACCCCCATGAGATCATTGTTTATCAGTCCACCTTCGCAGGTGAGAAAACTCAGAATCAAAGATATGGAAGGACTGGCTAAGACCACAGACAGAACCAATGGCAGAACTCAGTTACAAACAGAGTTTGTCTGACCCCAAAGCCAGGGGGACAACGGAGAATGCCTGGCTCTTGCATCTGAGCTCTGAGAGGCGACAAAGTGGGCCGTGAGGGGATGGAGAGGGTGTGGAGGAAGGGTGTTTGGTTGTGCTTGTGTAGAAAGTCATTAAACCTTAATCTGAGAGCTTTTCTGAACGCATGCTGTATGCCAGGCACTGGGCACTCTGTGGGTTCACAGGAGCCAGAATGTGGCTTGGAGTTACCGTAAATGGAGAGTCTTGGATACCATGTGAATGATAACCCTAAGAGCGATGAGAAGTCATCATGAGGAATTTTTAAGTAGGAGAGAATTCTGCCAGATGTGGATCCTGGAAAGATCGCTGACATGTGTGTGGCCGATGGTGGGTGGGGGAGGACTAGAGTCAGGGAGGCGAAGAAGAAGGACTGGGCCATCATTCAAGTGAGAGGTGATGACGGCCTCAGCCACGGGAGTGACAGAGGGGCTGGGACACTGCAGCAGGAGAACTGACAACCTGGGACCTGAGTCAGAGATGAGAGAGGGAGAAGAAGGAGGAGGAGGTGAGGCCCAGTGATGGTATGGATGGTGGCACAATTCATCAACACGGGGACACTGGAGCAGGGGGTGTGGCACGGGGGTGGAGATGGTGAGCTCAGTTTGGGTGATGTTAATGGACTGAACCTGTGTGTCTTCCCCAAATTCATATGGTGAAGTGTTAACCTCAAATGTGCCTGTATTTGGAGATGGGGCCTCTAAGGAAGTAACAAAGGCTAAATGAGGCCCTAGGGGTGGGGCCCAAAGCCGATAGGATTAGTGTCCTTATAAGAAGAGACACTACAGAGCTTGTGTCCCCCACCCCCTGCCTCCAAGGAAAGACCATGTGAGAACACAGTCATAGGCTGCAGTCTGAAGACAGCCCAGACCAGAAACTGAATCAGCCAGAACCTTGATCTTGGACTTTTAGCCTTCAGAATTGTGAGAAAATAAATTTCTGTTTCAGCCCCCAGTGTATGGTGTCTTGTTATATCTGCCCGAGAAGCCTAATGTGCGTGCCTTGGGTTTGAGATGTCTGAGGGAGAAGCATATCAACTGTGTCACAGGAAGATTACAAATGGGGAACAGATTTGGAAGTCACCAGTGTTTAGGTTGAGATGGAAGCCACGGGAATGGATGCAATTAACTGTGGAGGGTTCTAGAAGAAAGAGGACAGGAAGCTGAGGAGAGACCCCAAGAAGGGCCTGCTCTGCAGGGGCAGCGAGGGGCCAGCCAGAGAGATGGTGGACACCCAGGAGGCTGCAGGCGGCAGAAGCTCCCAGGACGGGAAGTCACATCAGGAGGCCAGGGGATGCAATAGACCCAGCTTTATTCACAGTAGAGGATGACTCCTTCACCGATGGCTCCTACCCTCAAATAAAAGGTCGAAGCTGGAAGGGACAAGAAGGGAAAGGCCGGCCCATCCCTACATTTAAGAATTCATGGGTTCTTCTTCCTTAAGGACAAAGTGCAGACTCTTTATGAGGCCTCCAGGCTCTCAGTGACCTCCCGCCACTTCTGCCTCTGTTTCCTACAACACTGTGGCCACAGGAACCATCTCAATTCTCGGCCAGTGTGGAGAGTGAGGGTCCCAGGTGCGGAGTGCAGGCGGGAAGCGGGGACCTGGCGCCAGGCCTAGCAGCGCAAGCCCAGGCCACCTGCAGGACAGGCAAGGAGCCATGTGCTCCCCAGCAGAAGAGGACACGCCCCGGAGTGGGGAACACTGGCGATCATGGAAGGCATGGGTGCAGGGGAACGTTAGCAGCCCAGGGGAAGGCGCCTCTCTGCACCAGGCACTGTGCAAGGAGCTCTCTGTGACCCCATTTCATTCTTATCACAAGGCTCTATGGTCACCATTATCATCTCCATTTCCTGAGTGCGAAACTGAGGCTCAGACAGATCCTATGACTCGGCCAGTCCCACAGCGGAGACCAGCCAGGATTCACCAGGTCTGGCCCACTTCCGAGCCTGTTCCCTCTTCACAGAACCGGCTGCCTCTGTGAGCAGAGCCCATGTGGCCCCGGTGGGTTGGCCATGTACATAAACGCCCAGACTATCTTCCTGATTTGCCAGGGGTCAAGGAGAGGTCCTGCTGATCCCTAGTCTGTGACTAGCAGGCAGGACAGTTTTGAGAAGGCTTTGGTTTTCTGTTCTGGCCCAGGCGGCTTGCTGCTGCAGTCTCAGCACCCAGCTGCGTGCTGCTCACGTGACAGGATCATCAGTCCAGGCTGGGCGGGAGGACACATGACCTCACAAACAAAACCCTGACCATCAGTAATGAGGAGCCCAGCTCATGCTCTATGGCCCATTTGACCAGGGCAAAGCTTTGGCTTCCATAAAGATTTTATAAGGGATTGAAATTCTGTCCCTTTGGAGACCGCTGGTAGAGGGGGAAATCGTGGGCTTTGAAGCCAGAGACATAGAATCGAATCTCGGCTCTTCCAGGTCCCAGACTTGGTGTGACCCCTGGCAGGTCACTCCACCCTTCTGAGTTTCAGGTTCCTCGTGCACAAAACAGCAGCCGTCCGCTAGCTGTCACAATGAGCGAGATGAAGCAGAGTTTCTCAAACTGGTGTTTAGCCACAAATCCCCTTGTAAAAGATGGCTTAGAAGCAACAGAAGGATGGAGAAGACATGGAGGCAGCGGCAGAACCCTCCCTGCTAGGCACCCCCTCCCCGACCCTGGTGGTCCCTGAGGGTACCCTAAGTCTTTGCACACCACTGCTTGAAAACCTTGAGAAAATTAGCACAAACCTCCTGACACATAACAGGGCATTCAATGCTCTGTCCCTTTCTTTTCTGGTGAAACCACACCAAACAAAGCTAATTCCTCTTTCCCACGTGGCAACCCTTCAAATATTTAGATGCAGCTCTCAGTTCTCCTGAGTCCACTCTTCCCCCAAATATACTTTCAGGGGGCCGTTAACCTTTGTCACTGGGCTTGACTTTAGCCCTCTCCCTACCTGTCCCCACAATTAAGCCCAATTCTCGGTGCCTGGGCAGAACAGAATAAAGCACAACTAACTCCCTGAGGTAAATTCCAGGCACTGAGTTTCCGAACCTTAACAGAGGACATGGTATTTATTCCCACTGCATCTGATCCTGGTAACTTGGGCAACTGCTCCGACCCATCGAGGTCTTCCTGCACCTTGTTTGCTGATTCCTATACTGTCGTCCCTTTCCGGCTCATGCTATTCATGTCTTATCCATGCCATTGATAAAATATGGACAGATTAAGGGCACGTGGGTGGCACAGGATCACTTCTCCCCACTTCTGGAAACATTCAGTGCTGAACATGCACAGAATTTCAGAAATGGGGGAAAACTATGAGTCCAAATCCATTCCCATTTTCCAAGGGGTTGAGTGTCAGAGAGGCCTGAATTAGGGTCTCCTGACTTCCCTCCGCTGCCCCCCAGAGCTGCATGTAACTCTGGTACCCAAAGAGACACTGGTTTAACTACCTGTGTCCTCACTCACTAGTCACTCATAATTGCTGTGCAATTCTTATTTTCACATCCTTTATCAAACTTACTGTTTGCAGAAGCCCTGTGTCCTAGGGAATATTATTACATCCATGTCACAGGTGAAGAAACAGAGTGCCAGAGAGGCTCCCTGACCTGCCATGGAGCTAGAAAGTGAGAGAACCAGGATGTGGACCCACCAGCACCCGTCACCCTGTAGGTGTTCTCTGTCTGCTGTTCTGTGTCACCTCGACATGTGCTTCCCATTCTTACAACAGTACCTTCACTGTCCTGGCCTCCAGAACAGGGAGAGAAAACATTTCTGTTCTTTTAAGCCCCCCAGTTCGTGGGCCTTCTCCAGAGTGGTTGTAGGAAACTAACACACCTCCTGTGTACCCAATCTGGAGACAGAGCACAGGTCCTGGTACAGGAAGAAGTCCTGGTCCCTGGTCCCTGGGACACACTGAGCAGAAGAAGAGTCTCTAGGAGTTTCTCCCCCAACTCATCTCATGTAGATTGATCAGGTCTCTGGATGGGGGTGGGTAAATACCTTCTCTCCCTTATCCCTTGCCCTGTCTCTCTGATAGCCACCGAGTCATTTTCAAGACTCAAGGCTCACTTTCTTGATAGAGCCTTTCCTGATGCCACACAAAGGATGAATGCCTCTTTCTCTGTGCTCCCACTGGCTGTTTGCCACAGGTATCTTGCTTCAGTGATAGCTCGTGCGTTTTTTCCTCTCACTACTAGAGTGTGGACTCCTTGCAGGGGCTCGGATCCCCTAGTGCTGGGCTAGGCTCTGCCACCAAAGAAATGTGACCAAATGCCCAGGGGGCTGACCTCTGCCCCCCTTTCTGTGAGGATCGGCATTGGCAGTCATCATCAATAGGAAGTCTGGAGGTGCACATAAGGCTGATGGTGGTGGTCTCTCCTGGGCCCAGGGTTTGCTGTTCCCTTAATGCTGATTCTCAGTAGATTCAGTTCATCTGCATTTGTACCCTCCTCAGGCCACCAATGGTGTGTGTGTCCCCAGCCCTGTGTGCAGTTACTCATCACTGTGACCCACATATGGGAGCTTGGGAAGCTACTTCATCCAGTCTAAAGATAAAAAAATAAGCAAGGCTCCAAAAATTTATGGGGTCTTTTAAAGGTCTACACAAGCCAGGTATGAATTGTGGATGAAACTAACGTATGCGTCTGGTGCTGTGTGGTCTGTGCTTCACATGCTTTATCCCAGATAATCCTCAAAACAGTCCGGGGACCCACTGCATGAAGGAGGTGAGGCTCAGAGAAGTCGGATAACGTGCCTAAGGAGACAGGAAACTAGAGCGGGGCAGAACCAGGATGCGAACCCAGGGCTTGCTGATTCCACATCCAGACCCCAAGTCTGATCCTACAGTGAGTGTACTGGTTCCTCAAGAGCAGTTACCTTCGTAAGAAGCCTTGAATCCCAGGGAGCTGCCACTGCCATCGGTCTGGAAGAGGAGCCACATTTGATGGTTGGTGCTGACAATGAGATCTGGGACCGACGTACCTGTCAGGCTGTCAGGAGAGAGAGATTTAGAGGCATGCACCCCACCATGGCACCCCACTGAATGACTAGAAGCCCTGGCCACTCAGGCAAATCCCTGGCCCCACACTATTTGATTCTGGAGCCCAGAGCATGTGCTCCAGGGGGGGGAAGACTCACCACCTCTCCCCTTCAGCCACAGGTGGGGCTTGGATTTAGCCCCTGGGCTCAGGAGGGTGATCTGTGTCCTTACTTTCTCAGGGGACAGAATAGCTGTAGTCAGATCTAATGAAGGGGTGTCTACAATCCTGCCACCTTCGATCTCTCATGTGAACTGTACTGCAGAAAAGACACAGACAGAAACCCATTGCTACAGTCAGAACCCAGCCATTCCTTTGAATGAGACATCTCTTTCCATTCCATATATGAAGCAAGTCTTAAAGTGCAACTGTCACTCTGGGGCCACATTCTTTCTGAAGAACAGAGTTTAAGCATGGGGAAGATTCTGATTCAACTCACATTTACCAAAACCTATCCAAACAAGACAATTTTCCATCTATTATCTTATTAAATGACCCCAGTAGGCCAGGGAGGGAGGGGTTGCATTATCCCCATTGTACAGATGAGACCAGGGTGTAGAATGGACAGTGGCTTTACCAAGGTCAGCCTGATGGAGAGCGGTAGAGCCAGAGTCCCATGCATAGGCTGGGGTTTCCATAAGGAACCATCCTCTTGCTGCTGAGACCAGACAGATCACCAGCACAGATTGGGAGTTGGTTGTAGATGGTGTGACTGGATCAACGGGTCTTAATCTCTGCTCCATTCTGGGGTCTCAAAGCTTGGAGGGCCATTGAGTTGGCTGCAAGGATGATGATTGCAGCATGAGTGCCATAGGGGTGGAGCTGTACCTGGGGTACACCAGCCTGGCCCATGTGACATCACTGGCTTAGGGTGCTGGCATTCTGTAGTAAGGACTGAGGCCAAGCCAGGGCTGGCTCCTGACTCTATGGTGGCAGAGTCTGTTTGACCCAACTATGACAACAAAGGAGTCCAACCATTTTGTGTGTTTCCCTGAGGTTTGAGATTGACATTGGCCTAAAGAGATAGGAGTGTGAGGGCAGAGCCCCTGGGCTGTTACAGAACTTATTGGGAACTCACCCAAACTACATAGGTCCAGGGACCTGCATGTAAACCCTGGATCTGCCATTCATTTGCTGTGGGGCCCTGGGCAAGTGGTTGAGCCACTCTGGGCTTTTTTATTTCATGTTAAATAAGGGGTTTGGGTTGTATGATCCCTAAGAATCTTTTCAGCTCTGCTGTTTGGAAGGTTCTCTCTATGACAAAGTACACTGGGATTTTGTCTTTGGAGGAGACAGAATTGGTTTCCTGGCCTTCTGGGCACACTGAACTGATGTAACATATAGGGCAGATGAGTGATGAGGATCCACCAACAGAAGGAAGGGGGTATGATGGCTAGTTTTGTGGTTCAATTTTACTGGGCCAAAGAGTACCCAGATAGCTGGCCAAACATTGTTCTGACTGTTTCTGTGAAGGTGCCTTTGGATGACATTAACATTTAAATTGGTAGACTGAATAAAGCAGATTCCCCCTCTCAGTATGCATGGGTCTCATCCAGTCAGTTGAAGTCCTACATTGAACAAAAAGAACTCTTTTTGCCTGCCAGACTTCCAGCTGGGACAATGCTTGCTTGCTTGCTTATCTATCTGTCTGTCCGTCCATCCATCCACCCATCCATCCATCCATCCATCCATCCATCCATCCTGCCTTGGACCTGAATAAAAACATTAGCTCTTCCTGGGTCTAGAGCCGCTGGCCTTTGCACTAAAACTACATCAACAGCTCTCCTGGGTCTCCAGCTTGCCGACTCACCCTGCAGATCTTGGGGCTTGTCAGTCTCCATTATCATGTGAACCGATTCCTTAAAATAAATCCCTTGCTCTCTGTGTACATCCTATTGGTTCTGTTTCTCTGGAGAACCCTGATGAATACAGTGGAGTAGGCAGGGGGGAGGGGATGTCCTTCAGGCTCACATTCCATTTCTTTCTCCTAAGAGATTCCAAGTCCCAGCCATGTCACCTGATTCAGAGGGTAATGTCATGAGTCATTTAACTGTCCTGAGAGGATCTTCTCTGGCAGGTGTGGGAAGGGCCCAGAACGGAACAGCTCCTGGACAGGGAAGCTATTACTGAATAGCCATTTCTCCTTCAGCATTAAAAGCAGAGGGTGTTAGCCTGGTCGGGAAGGGGTATGGCATGGGATGCTCTCCTCAGCTAAAATCAAAAGGCATGAACTCAAGTGCTGGTTCTGCCTCCAACTAGCTTTGTAACCTTTGGGTCTCAGTTTCCCTACCTGTTAAATGGGGATAATAACACAAATTAAATGAGATATCGGATGTGAAGTTTCCCTTCCCAGTACCTGGGCACACGGCGGATGTTTGGTGTACATGAAACCCTCCTCCCTCCTCTCCCTGCCATCTGGGCAGGGGAGAGGAGCAAGATCAGGCTGTCTGTGCTGGGCCACATGCACCAACAGGAGTGTTTTCCTATGTTTATGTCAGGCTAGTGGTGGTGGGCAAAAGAGGAGTTAATGCTCCTCACCAGATGCAAGACCCAACACAATGGAATCCCAGGACAGTGAGATATTACCCTCTCCCTTGACTAGACCACATGACACTAGCCTTTCGTTGCTCAGGAAATGTGGTCATCATGTGTATGTGGTCCCAGATCCCTGAAACCATCCATTTCCCAGATAGTTCTTAGCATGCGGGAGGTTAGCAAAACACTTCCCCTGTCTCTGTCTGAAGTCAGACTGCCATAAATGGACATGGCCTTGAGAAGAAGCTGGAGGATGGCAGAAGCAGGGTCTACACAGAAGCAGACCATCATGTGGAATGCTCCAGGCGTGCACACAAAGCCTTGACTCTCCCTGCTCCCTGAGAAATGGTTCATTCTATACTCTCTTCCTGCGAGAATTTGGCCAGTGCTCTGGAACAGAGGGGCTGAAACCAGCAGCACAGCAGGACCCCTGTCCTTGACACGGTGTGGCCCGGGGACCAGAAAGGACATGATGCATCATTCCACCACCCCCGTGCCAGGGGCATGTGCTCCCACCCTCCCGACCACAGCCCCACTTCACTCACACGTAGAGGACAGTTTTCTGATCCCCGTCCTGCCCGCCGTCCCCCACCGTCAGGGTGTCGTAGCCCCTTTCCAAGTCGAAGTCCTCAAAGGCCAGCTTGATCACCTGGGGAGGGAGCATGGGGTTAGGGGGCAGGTAGGGGCTGCCAAGAGACACGCGTACAGCTGTGAGGACAGTGAGAAGTTCCCTCCTTGGGTCCCAATGCCCAGAGTCCCTGCGACACCTCCCCACATAACCCTTGATCCAAACTGAGCATTTCCATGCCACCTCTTGGAGCATGAGCTATTTTTTTCCAGGCTATAGTCTCTAGAGTCCCCTGATGTTTTCCAAAGATGTTCACAGCACATCTGGCCAATTCTGGGGACTGTTATGGGAACATCAGGCACATCTGGCTGCCTGTGAGAAGATTAGATTCTTTCTTCATGCTTTAATGCACAGAAATCCCCTGGACTTGGTGTCAATTTTTCAGGCCACATGTGGCATCTCAGCTATCTAGCCCCCAGGGATCTGGGGGGCAGAACTTTCTCTTAGCCTCTCTTCTTCCTGCTTTGCTCCACCCTCTTTTATTTGTTGAATAAATGAATGTTCTAGGAAGGAGGTTTCAACAATGTTCTCTCTTGTTCCAGTCCTGCCTTCGACAATATTTACTAAACACACAGCATATGCCAGGTCTAGGAGGTGGGGTTTCAGCAGTGAGCATGGTCCCTGCCTTTGGTGAGCAGGGGAGACAGAAAGTACACTGAGAATTGCCATGCTGGTTGATAGGTGTCCCAGTGAGGGGCCTGTGGCTCACAGAGCCTGCACCAGGGGTAGGAGGAAGATGGTCCGTGGTAGTGCTGAGGGTTTTGAAGCCTACAGACGACGGTCAGGCTGCAGGAGGATGCTGGGAGAGGGAAGGACCATTCCGAGGAGCCAGAGGCACAGGGCCTGAGCTGTGGCAGAGATGGGACATTCTAGAACAAGTGTTCACTGTCTGTTGATGGAAGGTCCACACACTAAGCACACCTGCTAGCTGTTTCACTATGGGGGACGATGTGGTTGGAGGTTCAGTGCAAGGAGGTGACTCAAGAAGGTCCAGAACTTGAGAATTTTGCCTGGAGCTAAGTCCAAAGGGTCTTATAATCTCCCCTGATCCAAAGAGTTGGAGTTTATCCTGAGGGAGAGGTGGTAGAAAAGTTTTAAACAGTGGGTGGCAGGGGCACATGGGCGTTTGAGAAAAACATCCGTCTGGCTGCTCATGTGGAAACAGATGTGGTGGGAGTGAGGCCAGAGTGGTGAGGATGCTTCTAGGCATTTGTACTCAACTAGGTGAGCGATGGAGGTGGGGGGGGGGCTGGAAACGAGAGACAGGGCCTGGCAATATTTAGGGCTTTGTGACTGGATGGGTGGGGACCAAGGGAGGGGACGGGATTCTGGATGACTTGTGGGTCTCCGAACAGGTGGATGGTGGTGCCATTCATGAAGACAGGACACAGAGAGGCACCACTCCTAATGGCTAATCTGGGCCTCTTTTTATCGGCTTCATTTTTTTAAAGGTTTTATTTAAATTGCAGTTAGTTAGCCTACAGTGTAATATTACTTGCAGGTGTACAATATAGTGATTCAACATTTCCACACAACACCTGGTGCTCATCACGACAAGTGTGCTCCCTAACCTCCATCACCCTCCCCCATCTCCTCCTCCCCTCTGGTAACCATCAGTTTGCTCTCTATACTTGAGTCCATTTCTTGGTTTGTCTCTCTTCTTTCCCTGCTTATGATCATTTGTTTTGTTTCTTAAATTCCACGTATGGGTGAAATCATATGGTATTTGTCTTTCTCTGACAGACTTATTTCACTTAGTATTATACTCTCTTGCCCCATCCATGTTGTAGAAAATGGTAAGATTTCATTCTTTTTTATGGCTGAGTAATATTCCATTGTGTGTGTGTGTGTGTGTGTGTGTGTGTGTGTGTGTGTGTACACTCCACATCTTCCTTATCCATTCATCTGTGGTTCCAATCTGATGAAGACTTTCCCCTCCCAGTGGGGAGGCTGGAGGTGTTCTTTGTGTTCTATTCTATGACCCAAGGAGTAGAGAATTCTCATGGATGGTTTTTCCTTGTTGTGCAGGTGTCCTCTGTGCAAACCCACAAACTGCTAGGGGACTTGCACAGCCTCACCCCCGGGTGCCTTCAGGGATCTCAGAGGCCAGCTGCTGCTGCACTGATTCATCAGCCTGGCCACCATTTCTGAGGGCCCCTCTGCACGGGGCATGGTGTTCACAGTGGGGAGCATCTCTGTTATAAGTACACCCTCGAGCACAGAACAAGATGGCAGAGGAGATGAGTGCCACTGGCTGGAAGGAAGGCTTCCCAAAGGAAATGAAGCCCAGGCTGAGTTCAGGAGATGAACCCGAGTTACCTAAATGGATGAGGAAGGGGAAGCCATCCAGGCGGAGGGAGGAGCAGGTGAACCGGCAAAGGTCTAGAGACTCCTGACAGTGGTTTAATGCAGATGGAAGTGGAGGCTGGTGATGGGAGGAAGTGGGAGGACCAGATTAGGAAAGGCTGTCTGTCATGCTAAGGATTTGGGCTTTGTCCTAAAGGCAAGGGGAAATGATGGACGATTTTTGAGGAAAGGTATGACGTGTCATTTTTGTTTTAGCAGCAACAGCACTGAGGGTTGGTGGGAAACCCAGGAGAGTCTGAGCTGTGGCAGTGTGTGTGTGAGGAGGGTATGTGTGCCTGCAGCAGGCAGCAGCTGGGGTGCGTGAGGAAAGAGGGGACAGCAGGTAACTGTCAACAGTGAGTGGGGATGCCTTAGCCTCTCTGGTTTTCCCACTGACAGGCAAGATCGCCCCCCACGCTCCCTGATGGCCAATGGCATCATTGGGGGACCATCTGCTCAGGCTGGAAACTCCTTCCTTTCTCACCTTCCCTGGTCCTGTCCTATAAGAATAATGTCACCATTTCCCAGCCAGACACACATGGAGGAGACCTGGGAATCTGCTGGGATCTGGACATTGGCGACTCCGGTTTGTACAGACACCTCCTTCCCCATGGGCTCCCCTAGCAATGTCTCTTCCCTGAGACCCGTCTTCTCCAAGTGCTCGGATACCCTTCCTCACCTCTGTGTCAGCACTTACCTGCTGTACTGGCACTGATCTGTTTACCTGCTCCTCCACTACATGTGCCAGGCACGTGCCAGGGGCTCAGACAGTGCTAAATCAGAGAACATTTTCCAAACCCTTCCCAGTTCTCCAGCAAGGACAGATTGCTAGGCTCCCAGTCCCCCATACAAGTTACCATGTGGAATAAAAGCTGGCAAACTGTTTCTGTAAAGGGCCAGAGAGTAAATATTTAAGCATATGATGTTTGTTGCAACTACCCACCTCTGCTGTTGTAGCACGAATGCAGCCATAGATAATATATACGTGAATGGGTATGACTGTGCTCCAGTAAAACCTGATTTACAAAAAAAAGCAATGCTAGCTTGCTGACCCCTGGTCTAGGAGATTCTTTGAGACACCTAATCACAGTTTTTGATCATCTTTTCGTAACGAGAGTTCTTCACTACAAGCACTGACCCTACAGCATGCTCAACTCTGCTCTGAGCAGTTTAGATGCATCAATTCACATCGACTCACAAGAGTAGCTGCTATGAATACCTCCAGTTTACAAATGGCACAGAGATGTTAGGCGACTTGCCTAAGATCACACAGCCAAGTGGTAGAACTGGG
The DNA here is from genome assembly GCF_027475565.1 of Acinonyx jubatus. Taxonomy (NCBI): domain Eukaryota; kingdom Metazoa; phylum Chordata; class Mammalia; order Carnivora; family Felidae; genus Acinonyx; species Acinonyx jubatus. The sequence goes on from NC_069381.1 coordinate 25,386,969, forward strand.
ACTCACCAGGCCACCAGAGGCCAGGCTCTTTGCCGCTTGCTGCCTCACAGCAGCCCCAGTGAGGCCTTAGGTCCACTGGGTAGGGACCATGACTTACCCTTTCAAACCCTCCCTAAGCTCTTTTGCTGAATCCCAGCAGCATGGCAAACGCTTGGGCACACAAAATCCTGCCAAGGCTGGCAGTGCCTTTTGCAGGAGGAGGGGCCTGGCCTCTGTAGGGAATAATGGCCGTGGATGCACATTCTTGCCACCATCACCCCCTTGCAGCCAGCCCTGGGGCAGAGGACACTGGCTCACCAAGCCACCTCCAAAAAAGCCAGGGTATGATTATTATGTCTATAATGGGAAAATATTGCTTGGAAGGCCAGAACCCAGAGCCATAAAATGATTCCCATCACTGGTTAGAGCAGCCATGGATGTGAACTGCATTTTAGAGCATCTGACCCTAACGCAGGAGATAATTACACCGAGTAGACCGTACAACAGACATAACATTGCAGTTTTGGGACAGGCCCCCAGTGCACAACGTACTGATGCTTTCATTTTCTTCCCTCCTCTCTTTGGCCTTTGTTTAAAGATGAGATCCTATAATGACTCATTAACTAACACGCACATCAATCACATTCGCAAAGTGTCTTCCCGAGACAGGAGACTGGCAGCACGTGAAACAGGCGTGATCAAAGAGGCATATTTGTATACCGCTCAGACACCCAATTTGCGCCCACTATGACTAGATGATCCCATCATCTAGCACAGAGTGACTGAGCACCTGCCATGTGCCAAGCACCAAGCTAGCTGCTTCCCAAGTGTTACCTCGCCTGCCTGGCAGGTTAGAAGCAGAACCCCAATGCTGAGAGCACGGTGAGGATGGTGATGGCTGGGGATGGCAGTGAAGGGGAAAATGACAGGGGGCTGCCCGAGGAGGGAGGTGTGCTGGGCCCCACAGGATGGAGAAGGGTGTGCTCTCTGTCCAGTAGATCCTGTGAATAGTGAACTAAGAAGGAAGAGCAGGGAAGGCAGTCAAGGCAGGGCAGGGGTGAGGGGTGAGAGCAGCCTGGTGGGGTCTGCAGTTGGCTTTTGCCTGGCAGGCCAGAGCGGGTGGTCTGGACTTGATGGTGAACATGAGGGGAAGCTGTAACTCAGCACGAAGGGAGGGCTGGAGGCAGGGAGACCTGCCAGGAGGCTGGTACAGGGCCCTGGAGTGGTGGGAAGGGGGAGGAGTCTGGAGACTATCACCTCAGCACACAGCTGCCTTCCGGGGGAACAGTGGGGGATGGGAGTAAGGCCATGTGCAATGTGCACCTTGGGTTCTGGAGGATAGTCTTTGCTTCCCTTTTTTTTAAACATTACTTTTATTTTTTATTTTATTTATTAATTTTTTGAGAGAGAGAGAGAGAGAGAGAGAGAGAGAGAGAGAGGGAGGGAGGGAGAGGGAGAGAGAGATTGGGAATCCCAAGAGAGACAGAAGGAGGGAGAGAGAAGCAGGGCTTACCCGAAGCGGGGCTTACCTGAAGCGGGGCTCAAACTCACCCAGTGTGGGACTCAAACTCACAAACCCTGATCACCTGATGCGGGACTCAAACAAACCCTGAAATCATGACCTGAGCCGAAGTCAGATGCTTAACCTACTGAGCCACCCAGGAGCCCCAGTCTTTGCTTCCTGAATACTGCCCAGGGCCTCCCAAAGGGCAGGGATCCCCAGGCCTGCCAGCCTGTGCCCAGTGCCTCAGTAAGGCTGCAGGGATCTGACAGCTCACAGGCATTTTTTTTTTTTTTTTGAAAGCTGGAATCCAAGAGACCCAGCCTGAGACAGTTTTGTCCAAGGAGTGAATTTTTGTAACAGCTTCCCTGCTGGACTCCCTGCCTCTGCTGCCTTCCTTCACTCTGTACCCAAAGCTCTGTGCCCCAGGATCCCTTAGAGTAGGGGCTGGATGACTATGGTCCTTGGGCCAAATCGGCCTGTGGACTGTTTTCGTATGGTCCCTTGAGCTAAGAAGTGCTCTTACATTTTAAAATATTTAACAAATAAATAAGCCATTACAAAGAAGAATGTGCAACAGAAACTTCACGTGGTCCTCAAAGCCTAAAATATTTGTCATCTGGCTCTTTACAGAAAAAGTGTGCTGGGCCTAGAGCAAGGTTTTTCAAGTTGACTTCCCAGGCACTGTAGGGTTCCATGAAGGTACTTCCCTGGCCACCAACACAGGTGGAGAGGGAGCCACAGTGGGCAGAGCCCTCCTCCAACCAAAGCAGTTCCTTTTGATCTAGTTCATGTTTGGGGATTCTGTGATAGACATCGACTGTGGCTTACTCAATGTCTCTCCCTCCGTTTACCCGTACCTAACAGAACTCTGAGTGTGGAGTGCAGCAACGAACCTAGCTAACCTCAGAGCTAAGGATGGCTAAGCAACAGGATTCTGGGCAATGAGACATGAGCTGAAGAGCCCTCAGGGCATTTCCCCACCTTTCTCCTTGCTTTCCCAGAATACAGATGTGAGGACCCAGGTGGAACAGCCTTCTTGTGATCATGAGGACAAGAGCCCGCACACAGAGAACGGCAGAGGGAAAAACAGAAGGTGCTTGAGACCTGAATGAAATATGAAACCAGCCCTGGACTCTTCACTTCTGGGCCTCTGGTCTAGGAGGGAATAAACTGTTTTGCTGAAGCTTCTGTGGAGGCATTTTCTCCACTTCAGAGCCAATCACAACCTACTGGCTACAGGTTCTGAAGAAAGGCTTCATCACCATGGAAAAGTGTGCCAACTCTTGATCCCCAGGATTAAGCTCAGCATCTTGGCAAGGAAATCCGAGGCTTAAATGGCATTGTCTGCCCCTTCCCAGCTCATTAGAGCTCCCTTCCACCATGGTCTGCTCCAGTCCTACTTCCCCTATTCTGCCTCAGAGCACTTCTCTGAGCCCCTGAGGGTTGACCGCCCCCGCCCCCACCCCCCGCAGCCTCGGTTTACTAATGCTGCTGTCAGTTTGACCACTAGTTCCATGAAAGGGAGGGAATCCCTTTTCCTGGGCACAGCCTGCATGGTGATTCCTGGCCGGGTCTTGCTGAGGGCCCAGATCAGGGCTGGACAGGTGGCTCTTGGGGTTGGGGAGGAAGGCAGGCCAGTGGGAAGGCTGACCGTAACCCTGGGAGTTGAAGGGGAGCGGCCGCCAGTACCCTTGAGGCTTTGGCGGAGGCTGGGAAAGAAAGCCCAGGGGCAGAAACTAAGAACTTTCAGAAGTTCCGGAACTTTGGTCACTAACTCAGGTTGAATTCTCGAGGCTCTGAGAGTAGCAAAGCCTTTCATCCATTCATGGGCTCATCCACTCACTGACTGATGAATTCATTTATTCACTTATTCATTCAACCGTTAAAATGCATTTGCCAAGTGCTCTGCTTTGGAGAGGCAGCTGCAGGCAAGCGAAACGTGGCCACTGTCCTGAGAGACCTCAGTCTCGAAGAGGAGACATGGGAGCATGTGGAAAACACCACGCGGTGTGACGGGTGCTGGCACTGCGGACGCATGGGGATGGGGCACATATGAGGGCCACAGAAAGTCCTGGACAGTGGAAGAGCAGGGCTGCCTTGAAGAACAGAGGAGGGGGTGGGGGGACACCAAGGCCACAGCCAGGTCAAGGAAGAAAGGAACATCAAGAGGTGGCGTACAGTGAGGACAAGGGTAAGAGGCACGGAATCAGGTTTAGCAGGTTTTGCAGGAAGTCATTAAAGGGTCCCACTCCAGGAATGGGCTTGGGGGACTTGGGGGAGACCCTTCTGGTAGCCAGCCAGCCTCTCACACCGGGCCCATCACGGACAGGGCATGAGTACATGTTTGCTGAATGTTCACAAGTGAGTGAACAAATGGGCCAACAAATGTGCTCCTGACATCTGCACCAGCAAGTGATCATTTGCCTGGGGCGTGATTTCTCAGTTCTGCAGGTCTACAAAGGGGGAGTGATACTGGTAATCCCCAAGGAACAATCATCAAAAGGCTGTTATCTTTGGCTTTGAGGTTCATAACAGGAGCTTTCCTTTCCCTCTCCTTTCCTTGGCTCACCGCCCTCCTCCTCCCACCTCTCTCTGTCTCCCCTGCCTTGCTTTTACTTCCTCTCTAGCGAACGTGGCTTGACTCTCGGGCTCACATCCAGCGAGGTTCACGTGCAAATCAGATCATGTCTTGAGTTCACACCGAGGAGCTTCAGAAGAAAGGTAGATGTATGTAGGTAGGGGGCACCGACGCGGGTCTGGGCTTCAGTTTTGACTGCAAAAATGGCATCGGTATGTCTTCTGGGAGGCCCAACTGAGAGGTCCTGACAGGAGGCCCCAGGTTTCACGTGGCAGGGCTGTACCTGAGAGATACCTGACCCAGAGACAGGTCTTCTCCATCAGTTCTTTGCGCATTCAAACATCTGCTGAGCTCCTCCTTTGTGCCAAGCACCCACGCTGACTGAAGAAGGACTCAACAAAATGCCATCCCTGCTTTCAGGGCACTCATGGGCTATGGGAGAAGGAGATTCTAAACATAGCACGACATGATACCCACACAGACGACAGGTGCTGATAAAATGCTATAGGAACCGAAGTAGAACAAAGACTTGGTTGGAGCGAGGAGGGCTTCTCAGAAGAGGGGGTATTTGGGCTGTGTCTCAAAGGGGGACAGAAATTTGGAGGGGAAAGGAAGGCACACTGAGATAGGATGTGCCCGGACAGAGGTCTTAAAGGGCCAGATATGTCTACAAACTAGGAGTTCAGTGCGGCCGAAGCCAGGGTTGCCTGAGTGGAGGGACGGAGGGACGGGTGGGCCCTGTGCACTTTGCTGCAAGGCAAGGGGGTCGTTGTTTATCCATAAGCTTGGCTGGTCAGAGCCTCAGGGGCACCCTTTAAAGGTACAGGTTCCAGGCATCCATCCCAGATCCACTGAATCATATCTTCAAAGAGCTCTGGAATTTGTGCCTCAAAATACCTCTCTGGGTATTTTTGATGATTAACCAAAGTTTGGGAATATTATTGTGGGCAGAATGACTCTAAGGACCAAGATAGCCCACGTGGCCAAGGTGGGGCTGACATTCCTCAAGGATATCTCAATCAAAGGGAGAATGTGGAGCCATTTGGAATAGGCCAGCATCACTTGCTCTGAGCCTTGTCTCTTCTCCTTGAATATGCTAAGCTTCCAGGAAGATGGACTGGGTATTTGTAATTGTTTTATTCTTAGTTTACTGAGTACAGACCTACCATTCACCCACCTCCCCAATAAGACTGTAAGCTCTTGTCCCCACGGTGCAGAGCTCGTGCTCTGCCCATAGGTGCTCCATCAATGCTGGTGTCTTGACATAGGTTCTTGGCAATTTCCACACCAGAGCATTTTATTCCTCTTTGGACCTTTTTATGGCTCCTGAGGGCAGTGGGGGGAGGGGAGTCCTAGTTACTGGAACATTCCTCCCTCTTAAGCTCAGCCAGCAAAGGTTCTAGAAGGGGAATGGAATTCCAGGAAAAGTCCTCACATCCACGGATACCCAGGTGCCTGGGATGAATAATCATCTCATGACCATAAGGAGAGGCAGGGACATGTGTCCCGCTCTGCTCACTTGCAGGCAAACCTCAGCCTCTCCTAACACCATCCTTCTTCACCTGCTCCTTGCAAGGGAGACCCTGTCGTCTCAGTCCTATGTGCCTCTCACTTACTTCAGATACTTCTACATCTTCACTCTCTTCCTCTTTGCCTGCTCTGCGCTCAGCCTACAAACATAGTCTAGTTTCTAACGTCCTAAACAAACCAACACTCTGAGCAGCCCCAAACTTTCTGTCCACGCTCCTTCCCTCTCATGCCCTTTCTCCTTCCTTTATGTCACCTTGAAACTTATCAAAAGAGCTATCTAGGCTCCTTGTCCCTAGAGCCTCCCCTCCCTCCCATTCACTCCCTGCCCCACAGCTGTTTCTGTCCCCAAAGCTTCACTGAAAGGTCCTCTTCCAAGTCCAAAGGCAACAGTCTCTTTCCAGCGCTTTCCCCAACAAGACTTGTTCATCACCACCACTGTCAGACATATTCTGGTTGGAAACCCTTCCTCCCTCTGTGGTGTGATTCTCCTACCTTACACTGCTCTTCCTGTGTCTTGCACTGTATTTCTTTCATCTATAAGGATGGTGTTCCCAGATCCATTCAGAATCTTCCTATTCTCTTCACTCTCTCCAGGAAGTGTTGTCTATTCCTTAGGCTTCTATTCTCACCCATGTGCTGATGAAGTAACACCCAAATCTCTCTCTTGAACCCAGACTGACCCAGTGTCCAACCAGTGTATCCAAATGTCACTAGATGAAACACAGGCACTTCAAATGCACCATGTTTCCATCCTGACCACTGAAAACACTTCTTCCTGTTTCATTTTCTTTTAAAGACTCCCATTGGGCCAAGTCGGAAAGTATCAAGTCATTATTCATCTGTCCATTGAGTCAATGTTTGCTGGGTGATTATTATGTGCCAGGCACTGTGCTGGTCACTTGGGATACATTGTTGAGTAAGACCCTCTTTCTCTCCTGATCCTCACAGCCAGTCAGCCACCAGGTCCCATTCCATTCCCTACATTTCTCTTAAATCTGTCTCCCTCTCCATGTTTCCAAAGCCTTTGGTTGGTGTCCCCATTTCTCTTACTTGGGTAATTGCTTCTGCCTCCTAACTGGTCTCTCTCCCTCCAGTATCCCTCTTGAATCCTCTCCACTGCTGCCAGAGTGATCTTTCAAAAACTCAGACCTTCCTGCTATTGCTTTTGTTCAGAAGAAAGCAGGACTCCCATCCTTACCAAGGCTGATCCCAGGGCTGTCAGTCCTACACCCTCCCATTTACTCTGGGACCTTGTTCCATCCAGCAGCATAGCCCAGCCACTGAAATGTATGGGCAGTGGAGTCACAAAGACCAGGTTTAAATCCTGGTGATGCCACTCCCTGGCTATGCACTATGGCTAAGTTTCCTACCCTTTCAACCTATCCACAATTCACGCTCTTTATCCATCAAGTGGGTCTCCTAAAACCTAATTAATTGTGAAGAGGATGAAATAAAATCATTTATACAGAAGGCTTAGCTCAGTGCTCAGCATATAAACTGTTACCGTTATTTTCAAGGGTCTAACACCTGTACCCTTAAAAATCTGTTTCAGGACAAAACCCAAGCCTCTCTGCCAAGCATCTAGGCTGACCATAATCTGGATCCTATGACCTTCCATTCCTCATCTTGATCCAGACATGCTGAATTACTTTCAGTTCTGAGAGGTGTTCTACATCTCAGTGCCTTTACACCTGCATCTACTCTCAGATAATGATTTCCAAGCCAACTCATCCTTTAAGATCCTGCTCAAATGTCTCCTCCTCTGTGAAAACTTCCTGACCTTCCAGTTAGTGGCTCCTTCCAACATTTTCCAAGATAGCGAACTGAATACCCCTCCGTCAGCACTTACCCAAACTCTAGCTTTTTATTTATAGGCCTGTCTTCTCTCCTATGTATTGTTCCTCAAAGGCAGAGATCATATCTATAGTCAATGAATGAAAAAGTCCTCATCTCATGACATATTGTGAACTTGAAGAGACTGTGCTTTTTGCTGTGGGAAATGCTCCAAAGGGGATTGGACAGGCAGTCCTTGGACACACCTGTATCTCTCCTGTGGGTCAGTGGACAAAGTCAGAAACACACTGTGCATTTCCCCTGATGTTTGCAGGAAGGCAGTTCTGATTCTTTAGTCTTGGATTTTGAGTTGCCCCACTTATACCCCCGTCTTTCTGCCCTCAATGCTCCCTGACTCTCCTCCAGTGTGGTGTCAGTAAGGGACTTCCTTCAGCCTTTCTGGGATTCTCAGCACTGCCTGAAGTTCATAAAGAACCCATGGAGATGACAGGAACATCCTTTTTTACAGCTTCATTCTGAGGGAATACCCTTTGGAGAGGCTGTTTTCAGGAACCCAGGTTGGTGTGACCTCCTCCTGCAGGACATGTGAGGGAGTGACTGATATGGGGCCACTGACCTTCACACACCAGCCAAGACTAGCTCTTCTGGGCAGGGGAGGGGAGGGTGAATCAAATTGTTTCTCAGAAACTTCTCAGGCCTTACCTACATTTTCTCTTGCACGTCACCTTCAGGTGCAAAAGAAGACTGAGCTAAGTATCTTTAACAATACCCAAGAAAGAGTCTTCTCATCAAGAACTTAATAACTCTGTGGTAGTAAGTCCTTCTTCTGGGCCAGCCTCCATCCCCGTGTGGCTGAAGCATCCTTCCCCTTTGACTAGGTTCATCATCAAAAGGTTTGATGAAATAAAATCTTTCTTTATAAAATGCCTCATAGAGGAAATCTGTTTCCATTGTCCCCAGCACTGTGGTCCTAAGCACCTTGACCAAACAACTTAAAAACACGGAGTAAAATTTAAAAAGGAAAAAACAGCTTTTTATAAATTAGTAAGTGCTATAAACATTAGAATCATATATCCCTAAAATTCATATGTTGAAACCCTAACCCCCCAATGTGATGGAATCTGGATGTGGAGCCTTTATGGGGGTAATTAAGGTTAAATGAGGTCATAAGGGTAGGACTGTAATCCAATGGGACTGGTGTCCTTATAAGAGGAGCAGAAGACAACAGAAAGTCTCTCTCTGGATTCACACAGAAGAAAGGCCATATGAGAAGGAGGCCATCTACAAACGAGGAAGAGGCCTTGCCAGAAACTGAGTTTCCTGGCACCTTGATTGTGAACTTCTAGCATCCAGAACTGTGAGAAAAAAAAAATGTTCCTTGTTAAGTCTGCTATATTTTGTTATGGCAGCCTGGGCAGACTAATAAAGTAAGAATATTCAGAGTCCAAACCCAGTGATTGTAGGGACTCTAAATGTGATTTAGAGCATGAAGTTGGCATTGGCTTTGAGTGCATTTTTAAAGACTAGTAAAGTAGAGCTCTGGTTTTCAGGGCCTTGTGGAGAAGAGGGAACAGGAGATAAAGATCAGGACCCACCAAGGTGGGGACTCTCGTGTGACACCCCTGAATAAAGCTGCACCCTTAGTGTGAGGGTGAGTGAGCAACAAGCATGCCTGCCTTCTCATCTGCCACGACTGCCCTCTGGGCTGGTCTGGAGGCTGATTATTTATCTGAGATCTTGACACTGAGTGGACAGCACACAGAAAACTTCCCTTGAGACCCCTTCACAGTAAGTCTGCCTTCACATGGGTGTGCAGATTACTTGGGTGGTTTGAAACCTTCACACTAAGAATTTACTGTCAAAAGGTTTCTGGTTTGGTAATGCCACTAGGCACTGGGCAGAAGTGAATGTAAGCTGTCTCCGGAAGAAACCACCTTCTCCCCAGGTCTCAGAGAAGTCCCACAAAGTTTATGACTCTAACCACACAGTCAAGAGTTATAGACAGAAAAAATAAGGAAACGTGGTTCTATGGGCAAGAAGTAAGAAACGACAGATAACGGAACCAAACTTAAAAAGATTTCAGATTTGGGATTAACAGATACAGAATATAAAATAAGTATGTGTAACATACTTAAAGAATTAAAGAGGGGTCTAAACATATGAGTAGGGGGCAAAATACTATAAAATATGATCAAGAACACTTAAAAAAAACAAATAGGACGTCATAAAATAAAAATGGTGGACTAAAGCAAATCTTCAGGGAATGAATTCAACAGAGATTAGATGCAGCTTAACAGAGAATTAGTGAAAAGAATGAGAGAAAATGGTAGAAGTTGGGGTGCCTGGGTGGCTCAGTTGATTAGCTATCTGACTTCAGCTCGGGTCATGATCTTGCAGTTCAAGCCCTGTGTCGGGCTCTGTGCTGACAGCTCAGAGCCTGGAGCCTGCTTCATATTCTGTGTCTTCCTCTCTCTCTGCCCCTCCCCTGCTTGTACTCTGTCTACTTCTCTCACTCAAAAATACTAAAAAAATTTTTTAAAAAATTTTTAAAAAATGGTAAAAGTTATAAAACATAGAAGATGGGGTGAGAAAGATTAATATGCTTTGCCAGATTTCAGGAGCAGGATAGAGAGAGCATGAAGGAGAGAAAACAGTTGAAAAGACAATGGCTAAAAATTTTCCCAAATCAATGAAAGATAACAATCCATAGATTCAAGAGCTTAATGAAGTCAAGCAGGATAAATACCAAGATATCCACAACTAGACACTTGATTATGAAACTGCAGAACAATAAAGACAAGGAACAGACCATAAAAGCAGTGAGAAGAATATCATCCAAAGGGATGACAATAAGCTTACAGCCACAATGGGAGCTAGAAGATATTGAAATACTTCCATGTGCAGAGAGAATATGATTATCAACCAAGAATCAAATACTTAGTGAATACCAATGTTCTTTCAAGAACAAGGGGAGAGCAGACATTTTAAGACAAACAAGAACTATGAAATTTTGTCATCAACAGGAAAATAAATTCTAAAGCATGGACTTTGGACAGAAAGAAATTCCAAAGAGAAGGACTAGATACACAAGAAGGAATAGTGAACAAAGTGGTAAATGTGCAAGTAAATCTAAATGGACATTAGTTTTATTAAACAAGAATAATCATGACTTGTGAGGAAAAGAAAGGCAACATGAGAATACACACCATAGAGTATGAATTGGGAGTGAGTAATTAAAATCCTCTAAGACCTCTCACTTTACAAGAGGAACATAAAATTACTATTTACATTAGCTTTTATTAAGTGTACAAATTAATATGTCTTGGGTAACTCTAAAAAATAGAAGTGACAGTATAATTTAAATGGTCTAACTTTTCTAGCTGAAAGATGAATTGTTAGAGTGGATTTTTAAAAATCCAGCTATACATAAGGAAGTAAAAAAGTTGAAAACAAGAGAACAGAAAAGATTTGTTAAACGACCCTCCCCCTGACCAAAAACAACAACAGCAACAACAACAGCAACAACAACAACAACAACAACAACAACAACAACAAAAAGCTTGATGGATAGCGTGGGGGGAAAGTTTTAAAGTAAAAAACATTACTATAGGTAAAGAGAGTCATTATATAACTATTTTTGAAAAAATTCAATTCATCAGCAAGATATATAATTCTCAACTTGCATGTCCAATAACACAGTCTCAAAATATATAAAGCAGAAACTGACAGAACTTCAAGGAAAAATAGGCAAACTACTATCATAGTGGGAGATTTTAATATGCCTTCTTCTGCAGTTGACTGATCAAGAAGACAAAACCAATGAAGATATAAAAGATATAAGCACAATTAACAGGGTTATGTAACGAAGATATTAGAACACAAAAACTACAAAATACAGTTTATTTTTTAAGCACGCCAAGAATATATGTGAAAAATGACATTTCTGATCCAAAAGCATGTCTCAACAGACTTCAAATGATTCAATTACAATGGTCTCTGACCATGAGCTTTAGAATCACTAACAAAAGGACAGTTAGAAAAATCCTTTACTTGAAAATTAAGAAATATTTCTAAAAAATTCATGGTTAAAAGATAAAAGAATAATAGAGTTGGAAAATATTCTTAATTAAAGTATAATAGAAATACAACATATAAAACCCTGTGGGAATGTAGCCAAAATAGTTCTCAGGGGGAAATTTATAGTCTTAGATGCTTAAATAATTTTGAAAAATAATGAATTAAGCATCAAAATTAACATGCTAAATACAGGAATAACAGAATAAACCCAAATATAACAGGAGGAAAGAAATTGGTGAAGTAAAAAATAAATACATCAAAAGAAATATTAACGGAACCAAAACTGGTTATTTGCAAAGATAAAAAATGTGAAACCTCTGGCAATATTGATTTAAAAAGATACAAAATTAGAAATAAAAGAGGGAATAAAATATATATAGTAAGAGATAGTATGCACAACTTTATGACCAATAAGTTTGAAAACTTACTAAAAGGGACTGAAGAAAAAAAATCCTAATAGTCCTTTGGTCATTAGAAGTATTAAATCTATAGTTTGAAATCTTCCAACAAAGGAACACCAAACCCAGATAGTTCTGCTGAAAAGCTCCACAGAACTTCCAGGGCAGAAGTTATTCCAATCTTTGCTAATAACTTCACAGGACAGAAAGAGAGGATACACTTGCCAAATCATTTTATAAGGCTAACAGTATCTTGATGAAAAAACCTGGCAAAGTTAATATGAAAAACAAAGGCCAATCTCACTAACAAAACAGAAGCAAATTACCAAACAAAATATTAGCAAATCAGGCATTTTTAACAATAATACTAAAAGACCAACTTGAGTTTATCCCAGGAATGCAAGGTTGGTTTAATATTAGACAAATCAACCAATGTCATTCACCACCCTAAGAAAATTGAGCAAATCATGATTGTATCAATAGATATAGAAAGGTGCTTGATAAAACTCTACACTCATTCACAATAAAAGTGCTTAGAAAGCTAGGGTAAGAAAGAAACTAAAAATTAAAAAAAACTTCAGCAAACATCATACTTAATGATAAAATAAAAACATTCTATTTAACATCAAACAATGACAAGTGTGCCCATCAATCACAATGACTGATATTATACTGCAGGATTGATATTATACATTAGGGCAAGAAAAAGAAAAAGAGAAGGTATAAACATTAGAAAGGAAGAAATGAAACCATCATTCTTTGTCCTTTGTAGATATCCCAAATAATTCACAGATAAATTATTATAAAAGTTGCTATGTTAAAAAAAAATCAAAGAATAAAAATTAATAGTATTTCTAAACACTAGAAACAACTAGGAATAAAATGAAATTTTAAAAGATATGATTTACAATAGTAACAATAAATAAAGCTACCTAGAGGTAAACAGATTAAAAATTTTTTTGTGTAAAAAAATTACACAAGTTTATTGACAGCCATTAAAGAAGCCCTACGGAAACAGATGTACCATACTCATGGACTGGAAGACTCAGTATCATAAAGATATCAGTTCTTCTTGAGTTCATCCGTAGTTTTGTCATAATTAAAATACAGATTCAAACAGGTTATTTTGTGGATTTTGGCCAGATACTTGTAAAATTTATGAGGACAAAGGGCATTGCACAGGAAAAAACTAAATGTGAAATAAACATATGAAGAGATGTATACAGCGGTTCAGAAGTACACACACCAACATAGATAAATCTTAGAGACACAATTTTGAGCCAAGTTGATTAAGAATACATACAACATGATTATGTTTATACAAAGTCCAAATGCTTGCTCACTAAACAATGTTTTTTAAGGATACACACTGACATGCAAACTATAAAGGAAAGCAGAGGAATAACAAGTACACAGTCAAGGTACCTGAGGGATAGGGAATGGAATGAGATTGGTAAGGGACATGAATCACTAAGGTAACTCTGGTTTTTGTTAAGTTGGGAGATGACTATGCAGTTGTTGGTTGTATTGATGCTCTTTATATTTTACTCATATTTTACAATTATGCATTTTACTCCTTGATATTTAATAAAAACAGTTTTTAGGAACTGCCTGCAGAGAATCTACCACAAGCAAGTTCTAGGCTTGAAACCCCTTGTAGACCAACTGTTCCCAGCCCGGCCCTGCCCATGGGACACTTCCCATCCTCCCCCGGCAGCCTTACCTTGGCAGGGTTGAGTGCTGTGATGATCCACACACAGTGTGCATTGTTGTCATACTGAATAGGGAAATTGGGGGAGGTGATGATGCCTGAGGGGCCTCGAAGGTGGGCATCACACATGCGGGCTGCAGAGAGGAGATGAAAGGCAAGCATCTTAGTTTAGACTAGATCTAGTTCCCGTCCCCACCTCCTACTTGGAGCCAGAAGAGCCTGAAGTCTATACAGCCCCTCCCCAAATATAACCTGCTTCCTATTTCCTTCCCCAGTTTTCAGCAGGCTCAAAGGAAAGTCACAGTTCCAGGAACATGGGGGTAGGGGCAGGCCCCACGTGTCCTCACCTGCTGCTCTGGAGACAATGATGAGCTTCCATGGTCAGGCTAGGCAAGCCTCCCTAGCCTGACCCTACTGTGACTGCGCAGCTCGTCTCCCCCAAGAGGGTATGGACTAGTACTCCCCATGTTGACTTAAAGCCAGGTAGGCCCCAGGCACCTATGGGCCTGCTAAGCGGCTCACCCCTTGCACTGCTGACCTGTCTGTGTGTCCCCATTTGCTCTCAGCCTCTTTGAAGTAGAATCTCAGGATGTCCCTGTCAAGGCCACCCCATGAGGTCTCAGAATGTCTGCACCCAAGGACTCTGCCAAGGCCCCCAGCTCAGCCTGGCGCTGGGCACCCAGAGTGATTTCAGTGCTAATCAAGTACTTCCCAACTCCTTCCCCACGCTCAGCACATGTCTGAAACAGGCTTTTGACTGGAAGCATAAAGATTCAAGGTGAATTAGAAGAAGTGCTCTACTCAAGTAGATATAAAGTGTTATCAATCACAGCTTAATCTAATTAAGCTCTTTAAAATAGCTTCTAAACTAATTAGATTAAGTAGTGATTGATAACAGTTAAGGTACTACATTGTACCTAGGTGTTTGCCTCCTTTAAAAACGTGTTCTTTGGTTCTGGCCACATCATTCTTCAATGTTAGCGCTCAGCTATTTTAATAAAGAGTTCTATGAGTCTGTTCTGTTGCTGCCCACATGGCAATTTATCCTAATTGTAGGCAAAGTGCCTAACAGTAAAGAAATAGTGGGCAAATTCAACAAGCTTAAGTATATAAAATGAAAGTGGTGTCAAACCTGGTTTCCTCTGATGGGGCAAAATATCCTAGGGCTCCTCTCTGCATGTGGATAACGGCCATGATAAACCTTTCCCAGGAAAGCCTTCCTTCCAGGGCCTGGGACGCAGGTTCCACAGCCCCTGGACATATTTAATCTGCTCATTTCATGCACTCATTCCTGCACTCACTCATTCCAACATTTATTGAGTGCCTATTATGGGCCAGGCAGAGTGTGGGGAGAGAAAAATATCTAGGACACAACTCCTCCTCTCGGAAGGGCCACTGGCAAGTGGAGGAAATAGGTATGAAAACAGCTACAATCAAGTGGAGTGAATGCTGCCAGAGGGTGATCTGTAAGTGGCCATGGTTCAGAATTGCTCCTTCTCTATGAGTTCAGTGCCTTCAGCAAGGATGTTCCTTCTGGTGGCTCACCCTGGTCTTGCACCTGAAGGATCTTCTCTCTCATGAGCTCCAATGGCGGTTGAGTCAAATTTGAACAAAGCCCTAGGGGAACCCTTTACTCCATTCCCTTCATGTACATCTGACTGTGCCTGTAATTCTGTGCTGGGAAACTCTTAGATTCGCAGACTGTACTCGATACAACTGGGCCTGAAGGCAGCCCACCATGAGGAGGAGAGCACAGGCTGTGGAGTTTACCAGCTTAGCCTTCTGGATTTTAAATCCATTTGCCGGTTGGTTAAGCCTGGTTAGGTTGGAAAGCCTCTCTGATCCTACTTCATCTGTAAAATGGGGCTAGTGATACCACCTCATCAAGGCATGGTGAGGATGAAATTAGATGAGATACTGGATGTGAAGACTCATTCAGATCCTGGGACATCATCAAAATTCAACAAAGGGGACTGTCGGACTCCTGATGCCATGTTCATTCCTTTCTCAAGGCCAAAGATCTTTTTCCTACTTTCCTCGGTTTCTTTACATAGGATTCATTACTATCCAAATTAGAAGAAGACCATCAAAACCAAAACCATGATCCCACCCACCCTTGAAAAGAGGACTTGGGGCTTTAGAACCCTAGCCCTGCAGGAAATCCCTACAGATCCACTAGCAAGCACCATTTATACCTCCTCTGGAAAGTCAGTTTTTGTTGCCTCAAAAGCCCTCAGCTTCAGACTCAATTTATCCTGTACTTGTTTCTGAAAATTAGATGTGTTTGCATTCTGTTGAAACATGCTGAAGATCATTAGAGAGAACAGGTCAAAAAGGCATTTACCACTTTAAGGGACTTGAAGGGCTTAAATATTACAATGTGCAGACAGTTAACACGGGGCACCTTAAGATAGGTTCAGAATAGAGCACTTTTCCCCTCTGCTGTCTGGATAGGGTCAGGGGGTCTGTGGACAGACAGACATCCCCCTGAGCAGCCAGACCCTGGGATCCCACTGACAAATGGGACAGCTCATCGATGCCACCCACACAGGCTGGCAAAATGGTAGGTGTTCGGACAAGGTCTGAATAAATGAATAAACACATGTTTGTGTTTCTCTATCTGCCTTTTCCTATCAAATGCTCTTCTGGATAACTTCTATGAGAGACTTCTCCAGGACGTTTCATGCCTAAGCTATACAGATAGCAACCCAGGGGAGCTTAGGGGAGCTTAGGGAGATACCACCGGGATCCAGAACCAATTCTGGCACTGAAACAACTAGGCACCAGAAAGGGAGCTACTCCAGATGCTAGTGCCTCTGATCTTCGGTCTTCTCCCCAAATCTTATTCCCACCCTATTCCATGCTGCCTTGCCCCACCTCTCCTGCTACTGACCTTCCTTTCTGCCCTTTCCCCAGACCTCTCAAACCAGGTTCCCAGCACCAATTCCAAGGCAAACAAACCCTGACTGGTAGCTGCAACATCATTCGAAACCTCCCATCTACCTCCTGCCTTGACTGAAGCCTGTCTCCTTCTCCCCAGGCTTGTGTTTCCCCTGCAGCCCTCTGCAGTGGAGAGCTTTCTCCCACCCCCCAGTATTTCCTTTCGCAAATGTTTGCTGGACCCCCTAAGAAACTCTCCTCTGATCTTCACTGAGATCTCACCCCACAGACACCAACATTTTCTCTTTAGCCATAAGTTCCCCATCCTCTCTTCTGTCCTTATCTAACTTTGATTCCACGGTCCACCATTATGATCATTTTCTTACAGACCCACCAAAGTCTCTTGCTCCTTTTTCCTTTTATCAGCCTGGATGACAGCAATCATGGATGAACTCTCAACCTACATTCTCCAGGCCCTGTCCCCATACAACAGATCTTTGCTAAAGGAAAGGCACATGAATAGGAAGATTGATACCACTATTAATTCATGATTACCCACCCCCAAAAATCCTAGATATTGCCCGGTGACTCTGCCATTAGCTCTACACTCTTCTCAAAGACTTAAGCCTTCTACATGCCCCCATACCTCTCACCCTTCCCCTAGCCTCCCCACACTATCAGTTGATGACCTTGCTTTAGCCTCTGTGGATGAAACAGAGGACATCTGGTGGGCATAGCCTCTCTCTCAGCCCCCAAATCTGCACTCTTGTCTGCTTATGTGCTCATCTACTTCTTCCCTTCAGATTTCAACAGAGAGATGGCTCCTTCGCCTTTCAGAGGCCAGCCCCTCCTCATGAGATCTGGTGTCCCTGCTCAAGGTCAACCATGTCCATGAGCGTAGCCAGGGCCTGCTGTTCTGGGACTTATGAGAGTCCACCTGTGAGATCTTAAACTCCATCATTCCATTCTTTCCACTGTCGCCTCTATATGCAGCAGAGTTACTAGGTTTCAATGCTCCTGTTGTCCTAACATAGGCCCCTCCAGCCCTCTGGCTCCCTCATTTCTCCCTGCCTACTGATCCGTACCTGGCCCTTCCTTCACTACCCAGTCTGGACCTCAATACTCTTAACACCCTCAATAGTCTTATATCTGCCATTGATGAATTCTACCATGTAGATTCATGGTTTCCATGGTAATTGAAGCTTCAGTGCAAGTTAGCCCTCTCCCTTATCTGTGTTCTTCTTTGACAATGTCTCACGGAGGCAACTTCAAACATTTGCCACTCAGTTGAGCCACTTAACCCTATGCGTTGGTTTCTGGTCTTTGCTACATTTGACCTCTCTGGAGAATCTGACCCTACAGCTCCTTCTCTCTTTGTGAAACTCACATTTGTTGGCTTCTGTGTTGCCTCTTTGCTCTTCTCTTACCTCTCTGACTGATCCTTCTCAGCCTCCTTCTTGTTCATCAACTCCTCAAAATTAGTTGTCTAAATCTGGGTAAAGAATGTACATTTGCACATTTCCTGAAAATTGTCTGTGAGTTTACAATTAAATCATAATAAAAGTTACTAAAAAGTGGGGGAAGAGGGTGTTCTTCTATGTGGTTCCATCCAGTATACTGACTCCAAAGGATGTCCAGGTGCCATTTTCAAGTAGGATAGAGACTTTGGCGTCAGGAGTTGAATCACAGCTCAACCCATTAGCTTTATTACCTTGGGCAAGAAGGTTGACCATTCTAAGCTTGAGCTAAACATAAAATATGGATATTTCCACTTTCTTCACAAATAAATTATGAAAAATGCATACTGCAATGCTTTATACAAGTATAAATGGTGTAATAAATGGGAGCTTTATCAATATATATATACACACATATGTACGAATATATATATACATACATATATATATATACATATATATATGTATATATACATATATTCTGGCACAGTCAGTACATCACCTAGGGGTAATAACTACAAAGGAGAGGAGAGGAAGGTAGGGGTAGGAGTGGTAGAGGAGAGAGAGGGGAGGGGACAGGAGAAGAGGGGATGAAAACAGAATTCTGAACAACACTAGTGTTTAAGGAGTGGGCCTGAGAAGCTGGTCCAGTGAAGGCCACCAAGAAGGAAGACAGCCACCTGTTAATTTTCATGGCATTTAATTCTGCCGATTTGTGCCATATTTCCCACATTTCACTCCCATCTTCCACTCCCATCTTCTGAGAATGAGGGAGATGATTCAGAGCATTTTGGTCATTTTCCCTGTGCCATATGGTATGTTAACAGCAAGGCTGCAACTTGTACTTAGGTCTCTGAGTCTTGAGTCAGGTGTTCTAGCCACCAAAAAGGCTTTTTTTCTAAACAGATACACAAGTATGTGTAAATATATATGTATGTACATACATATATATTTGTACAGCAAATAATTGACTTTTCCACACAGGAAAAAAAATAATGCATGGTTTTCTGTCAAGTGTCTACTCTATGGCTCACTAACTGTGTCTCATCTGGGGCTGGTACTCAGTTCCTATTCTCTGTCAACACCGATTTGTAGTCACAAGAAACCAGGCCTCCAGGTCTCCTGGTTGTCAATTTGGTCCTCTTCACTCTATTAGTGGCTTACAGTGTTCCCTAGAGCCTCAGGGTCCCTCTGAGGTAGCCTAGAGGCTGCTCAGAGGGAAGGGGAAGCCCCAAATCCCCTTCCCCTACTTCAATGGAAGAAGCTCCATTTGTATCTGTTTTATTTATTAGGCTTCTGTAAAAGCTTATTTTTAAATATTGGGCTCTGTATGTAAAATAAGTCCTACGAGCTCTATATTTTATGACCCCGCCTCTATCTGGGGCTGAAGAGAATGAGTAGGTTTCACGTTGACCTCAGTGTACTTTGGATGATCAAACTTGTCTAGGAGTCAAATTAGAAACTTCTTCTTCTTCTTTTTTTTTTTTTTTTTTGGGAACTTATTTCTTTGGTGGGACTGAAAGAAAAGAAAAACCTGTGAATACCTAATTTCAAATTTCAAAATGAGGGCACAGTCCTATATTGCTCATTCATTTCAATCACCGGTTCATTCAGGTCATCCTTCAACATTTGTTGAGAACCTATTATTTGCCAGGCCCCATGTTTTAGTAGAATTAATTGTGTGGAAAATGAATATTTAAAATCAAATCATATTTTAAATGCATTAGAGGAAAAATAATACCACTGTTATTAGTGGTGAATCCTCTTTAGAATATGATCTTTTTGATAACCTGCTTATTAGTGGAGCTATCCTGGAATTCAAAGAGTTTTGTCCCTTTTTATTCTTAAAGTGGGGTTCACTTAAACTTCAACAAAATATTACAATTATGATAGTAATTCTAACTAATTAAAAACAAGAAATTTTTTTTAAAGGAAAAACTTTCAAAACGGCCAAAATAAGAGGAACCCTTGAATCTGATATCTGTCTCAGCCCTTGGCCTTCAGGAAAGCCGGAGGGGAGGCCATCCAAGTCCAAACCCAGGAGGGTCTGCCTATCTCTTCCTGCTTTCCAATGACCCTGGAGAGAGAAAACAGGAGGGGGTAGTGGCATTCTAACCTGGGCTGAGAATCCCCTCTCCACCACAGTGAGTGCTGGTCACCTTCCATAAAATGGCTTGTTTAAATTTCGCCATCACTAGGGAGAGGAGGTTTTGTTTTCTTAACTCACAAGTGAGGGCCCTGTGGCTAAAAATGATGCAGGAACCTGCCCAGGGCCAGCAAGCTAATGCAGCAGAGTTGTGATCTACATCAAAGTCTGTGTGCCTCCTGAGCTGTGTGATTGCAGGAAGATTGGCCAAGACCGTGAGGGAAGAGGCTTCTAAAAATCTGTGAACCGTAGAGGCTGAGGGTGTGCTCCCAGGCCGGGGGAAGCTGTGTGCAGACAGAACTCAGCCGCTGAAACTAAACTGAAACTAAACACTAGTGTGCACAAGCCTCGCAGGCACACCAGGATCATCTCCCAGGGAGTGCTTTCAAAGCCACCACCTCGTCTAGTCCTCACGGTAATGCCATGGAGTCATGGTCTATAATCCTTGCCTTTTAGCAGAAAGAGAGCGGGGTGGGGGGGGGGGGGGGGCGGGGTGGCGGGGGATTCAGAGAGGAGAAGAAACTAGTTCAAGGACACCCAGCTAAAAAGTGGTGATGGTTGGATTTGAATGCAGTTCTGACTGGCTTTGTTTTCCATGATTCGACTGTGAACTTCCTTCTGAAACACCAGCCCTTCCCTACCCCGGGCAAAGTCATGTAAACTACCACTGTTACTAAGAGAATAGTCTTTCACCAATGAAAAGGTCTTGGGAGAGATCAGATTCCACTACTGCCTAAAGGCATTGTTATTCTGGCTCCTCAAAAGGAGTTATGAAAGAACAGATTGGCCAAGGTTCCCTTGGTCCTCAGACTTGATAACTCTATGCCTCTCTATACAGCTGGTTTCTTGGCTCCCTGGAAATGGAGTGTTTGCTATCTGATTATTCATTAATTCAATCATCCATTCAGCATATGTTATGGAACACCTACTATGTGCCAAGCCCTGTTCAAGGCAAGTGAACAAAACAAAAGTCCTTGCCCTATAGAGCTGGTGTTCCAGAGTGAGGATGTTCATTTCCTTGTCAAGCTCTTCTCGATTCATTCGATGTTTCCATATCCACAACTCCATCTGACCACATTAACACAAGATGGGCAGGGTAGGTACCATCATCTACAGTTACAGGTAAGAAAATAAGCTCAGGGAAAATAGATGATTTGCCAAATTGCCCATGGCTAGCTGGTGGCAAAGCTGAGAGTTATACCTAACGATTCTTCTTTGGTTTGCTTTTAAAAATATCTTAGCTAAGTGGAATCGTTGAGATAATATAGCCAAGATCAGTACATTATTAATTGTGGCTCATGGCTGCCTCAAACTTGAGTGAGAATTAATACATTTAAGGCTTATTTCAAGGGGGTTTTCATGACCCTCTTCCAAGATTACTCATCAACACGTGAAAAAAAGGAAGTGGGTCTCAGCTCTACCCCAAGCCCTTTCTCCTGGATCCCTTTCTGTGCATAAATTTCATCCTGGTATGTAAGCCTGGAGAGAGGCAAAGCATCTCCTTCTCAAACTAGGAAGGATCCAAAATATAACTTTATGGTGGGCGGTGCACCTCCTTTTCCAAAGGGGCACTCAAAAGTGCAACTGTTGGGGCACCTGGGTGGCTCAGTCGGTTAAGCAGATGACTTTGGCTCAGGTCATGATCTCACCGTGTGTGAGTTTGAGCCCCACATCAGGTGAGCATAAGCCTCACTTCGGGTAAGCTCAAGCCCCATTCTGGGCCCTGTGTTCTCTCTCCCTGTCTCCCTCTCTCTCTCTCTCTGTCCCTCACTCACTTGTGCTCTCTTTCTCTCTTAAAACAAATAAATAAATAATAATAAAAAAGAGCAACTGTTGGCTTTGTTCACAAACTCCGGAGAGGCTGCTTACTTTTGCGCCAGGAACCCATCTCCAGTCATGTGCACAAACAAAAGAGAGATGCACACAGAGAGTAAAAATTAAAAGCCAGCTAATGTTGTCCTGGGGGATGAGGCCAGGGGCTTCTCTACCACACAGGCAGCTGCTGTCCTGTCCCAGTGAAGGAAAACGTTCAGGATACTATTTTAAGATTTGGGGGATGGGGGCTAGGCCAGGCCAGCCTCAGTCCATGTGATAGCTGAGGATGTGGGTGGCAGGGCGTTTGAGAACAAGACGACCATGTGTGTGGGGTTAGAAGATTCCCACGGAGAAGTGTTCTGATATCATGGTCCATATTGCTCCTTCCTCGCTAAGAGCATTCTTCTAGAGTTGATAGGTCTGTTTATTGCTGAGTATGTAGAAAGAAACAAAGGCATTGAGAAGGAGGGTTTGGGGTGTGTATGTGTTATAATGAGGAGATTCGGGGTGGCATCATACAAGGTGACCTCCCTTCCCATCTAGGTATAGCTGTGATGTCTTTGTGCAACGAGTTAGCAACCTGCTACAATGGGTCTTCCCCATTAGACTGTAAGGTCCATGCAGGGCAGGGGCCATGTCTCTCGTCCCCACCTCTGTATCTCCCGATCCTAGTACAGGCCGTGATATGAGAAGATGCTAACTAAATGTAGTAAGTTAATTAGCCAATGAACCCAGAGCCCAAGGCCTGGGGAGCACTGAGTGTGAGGCGGGCCCGTCTGGATGAGAGCCTGGACCTCAGGGACCAGGAGCTGGGCTCCATCCTGCACACGCAGCCCAGCTCCTGGCCAGCCTCCCTTTCCCAGGGTGCCCTCACCTCGGCAAACTGGCCTGTGGTCGCTCCAGGCCGCAAACATGTCGCTCACTTTCATACAGGTGATCCGCTTGGACCCTTGCAGGTCATAGCCCTCGCTGCAGGTGAACTGGACGCTGGATCCTAACCTGGGAGACAAGGCGTGTCTGTGAGCTCAGCCCTGGGCCTGCCGGGCCCACCCAAGTGCTTCCCGTTTCCACAGAGAAGTACCACACCGAATGTTATTTCTCCTCTGGCCTTTAATCTCTACTCCACTGTTTCATCACTTAAAGTCTCCATTGAAAGGAACATCTGCTCCTTATCGTCTTTTTTTTTTTGGACCATTTAATGGTTTTAGGATTGAGTTAAAAGGTGACTTTTGAGCAAAACAGTCATGCTCTAAGATAAGTACCAATTAGGACAGCTAAGAGTGGGCGGATGATACCCATACACGTTAATGAAAATGGAGGATTATGGGAAGATGCCTTGATTATTAGAAACTCTGCAAGATGCACCATCTTGGGCCCCTGGATCTCCAGATTATGGGAGACATAAGCTGCCTGCTATCACATCATTACTGATGAGGGCAGTTCTTGTACCCCAGGGATAGGTGTGCTGGCTAACGCTGGCAGGCTGTGGCCCTTCCCTTCTCCTTAAGGCTACAGGCAGTCTTCCCAGGACTGGCCCAGGAAAGAATGCCAGAGGCCACGGTTCTTCCTCAGAAAGTGTCTGTTCCTGAATACACACTGTCCTCTGCTTTGTACCTCCAAGAAGATCAGCCCCTGTCTCCCCCACCCCCAAACCAGGCCACCCACCCTTCTTGCAGTCAGAAAGTTCCAGAACAGGTCTTACCTGAAATCCGAGCCTAGTCTTTTGCCCCTTTCAGGTATGCCAGGGTCTGGACACATATTATGCCCTTGGGACACACCAACCTGAGTTACTACAAGGCAAAAAACAGCACAAACAGAGATGGGTAATCACAGGAAGGCACAGCTAGGGCAGTGGCTCAGGGTGGGGGGTGGACACAGAGACAGAATGAGGCCCTGCTCCGTGTGGCTGTGTGGGGCTGTGGGGTCTCCTGGGCTCAGGTTTTACGAGCATGTAAGGTGGGGAGGTGCTTTTGACAAATTCCTTTGCGAGCCAAGTCCAAGTGAAATTCATCAAGAGCATTTGGGATCAGAGGCAGGCACCCCAGACTGGCAACCACCCCATTCCCTCATCCCACCCCAGCGACCAGAGGTGGACGGCCCTCAGCCCCCGGTGACCTCCTCACCCTGTGCTTCGGATCCAGGGGTGGTGACTCTAGATGGGATGATCACCCCCAACCTCAGCCCCCAATGGAGAAATGACTCAAAGAAAGTTAAATAAAAGGTGGATGTGTGATCAGGAACGGTAAAGAATGTACGAGAAAGCTGCAGTCTGAGGTTCAAAGCAGGGACTTTAGCTCAAAAGTGGATATTTCTGCCAAGAAAGCTCTTCCCATCAGACGCCTTCTCAAGCTGAGTAAGCAATAACCAGAGCACCCCCTGTCCAATGCCACCGGCCAAGGGCACCAGCGGAGATGGCCCCGGCGGTGGTTCTGGCAGATGGTGTGATGCTCTCACACTTGCCAGCACCCGAGTTCTGTTTACACAACCATGTGCAAAGTCATCTCTGCCAAAGGAGAAGCCTGGTCAGGGGCGGCGGATACACACAGTTTTCTCCTGTCTCCAGTGGACAGGGTAGAAACCCTCCAGCCCCTGCTGGCTTACTGTTCTCGAGATGCTCACACTCATGAGGCTGGAACTCTCTCACACCCCTGGATTCCTGGCTTTCGGGATGACCAGGAGCTGGGGCCAGGCACACAGCTTGGCCAGAGGACTTCCGTTCAAGGCCTCGCCAATCCCACGATCCCAACAGCACCCTCAAGACAGAGATGACGGGGGGTCTGCAGCGACATTCTCTGAGTTGGCTCGTGTGCCTCCTACCCACTCAATGCCCCACAATATGAGCAACCCACTCACCCACTCACTCATTCCCGCACGTGAGTGCACAGCAAGCATTAATTGAGCACCTAGTGTGTACAAGACCCTAATTTAGATACCACAGGAGATGCAACGGTCAGATGTCGGAGATGACCACTGTCCTCAAGGAGCTCCCAGCCAAGTGAAGATGTGAAATAGAAACAAACTGCAGAACCACGATGGGGAAGTGATGAAAGTGGCAGCCACAGGGAGATTGGAAGGGAAGACCCATCTTCTGTTGCTGAAAAGAATGGAAAGCTGCCTAGTAGAGGTGCCATTTAACATGGATCCTCTGAGACAGCAGGATTTGAACACATGGTGACAGAGGAATGGCAGTTCAGACAAACAGAGGAGCATGAAGGGTGAAGCGAGGACATGGAAACAAACATGAGGGTTGCCCAGTGTGGCCAGAATAGGAGAGAGGGCGTTGAGTGACGTGGAAGGGTGGGGGGTGACGCTTCAGAGGTCAGACTTTTCAGGGGTTAGAGTCTGATCCTAAAAGTGATGGGGAGCCACTGAAGAGTCCTGAGGGGGAAGGGCACAGTAGGATGCTCAGGGGGATGCCAGTTCCTGTGGGACAAGCGGGGGAGTGTTGTGCCTGGCGGTGGGGACTGACGTGAAGGGATGGGAGTGGACGTGGTGAAGAAAGAATAACCAGGGGTCATGGAAGACTAACTCGTGGGGGGAGGGAGCAAGGGATGTCTTCACCTGGGGACCTGTGAAGCCCCATCTTAGACTCACTGAGTTCGGAGCTCATTTCTACAGTTAGAAGGCTGGTGTAGACCCCGTTCAAACCTCCAGGTACCGCAGGGTGTGGCTGGCCAAGGGGACCTGGGGATCTGGACAGACTGTACACAAGCCAGACTCCCGGTGTCTTCCTGGCCGTTTGACATTGAGCTCAGGGCCTCTTGGGCAGCCTCCCCTTCTCCAACATTCCATAGGGCCAGGGTAAAGCCAGCCACTCCCAGCGGGCACTAGCCCTATACCATCCCCTTCCTTGCTAAGCCTCTCCTTCCAAAACTTTCCTGTCCAGGACCCTCCAGGCTGGGATAATAAGATGGAAGTGCGGTCTCCAAACCCAGAGCAAGCTCCTGCTACCCGGAGCCTCGGTGTTCTGCAAACAATAGGAAGGAAGGAGACAACGGGTCCTCTGGGATCCTCAGGGAGGCAGAAAGGCTCTGTTTTAAGAAGATGAGGATGTCAGTCCTGAGCTGCGCGTGTGCTTTATCTAAGCCAGCCTCACCGAGATCCACCCGGTACTGAGGACTTGTCAGCTAAGCATTTGCCTTCCTCAGGCTTGGCCCACTCACCCCTGCCCACGGACCACACCCATCCCAAAGTCCCCGGCGCCCACACATGGGAACCGTGCCCAGCCGGTAGCACATTAACACGGTACAACAGTTTCCTGCCCTATCACTTGGTACTCAAACCACCCAGGGAGCAGACAGAGCAAAGGCTTTGGGATGGGGATGCAGCTGGACCAGAGAGGAGAGGCCACAGCAGTACACACGTACCCAACCACAGCCCTGCACGTGCGCAGCCAACACTGCCCCCCCACTCCTTAAACCGCCCCCTGGAAGTAAGGCTCAGGCACTATCCTGGAAGGAACCAGCCCAGGGGTAAGTGCTCACACCCCCCGCCCCTGAGGCCCTGTCTTCCTGGGAGGACTGACAGCAAGAACTTCCAGGCTCCCCAGGAAACAGGCAAAGGTAAATCTCAATGAACACTTTACTGAGTTATGGCATCAAGAGGGCTTTCCCCTCTCTTCCCTTAATCCCAGCCTCCCCCGCCTATTCAAAACCAGCTGCTTATTGATTCACTGTTGGCTACAGAGGGATGGAAGAGAAGGGAAAGTGGACCTTACCCCCCAAACCCACAACACTCAGAAAAGCCATGCCTCCCACCTAAAGGGAAGGAGACATGGACACATGGGCAGTCATGGCTGTGGCCGGGGGTCGGTGGTGCCCACGGACCGCCTCGTGAAGGCAGCAAGTGGGGTCCAGGATAGGTAAGTGGGGCCCACTCTTCGCCTGAAGTTCAGGACATCTGTCCATAGGGAATGTGGGCAGAACACAAAGGGCGGGACACCTGCAGACATTTGGTGGTGCCTCCTTGGCAGCTGAGCTGTGTGCCCATCCCTCCCTGAGGAAATCTTAGAACGGAGACCAGTGTCTTGTAGTAGAGAGAAGTGTATTTTTTTTTCCCAGAGTTTCTGCATTATTTCGTTAGAGTAAGATTTCTTCATCTTTCTGAGAGAGCTTCCGGCACCTCTGAGTAGCTACTGAAAAGCATGCCCCGCCCCCTGCCCCCCGCAAATGCACTCACAATATCACATGTAGTTTTTAGCTAGTTCACAGACCTCTTTAAGTCCTAGGTCAAGATGGCCCATGTGAGATCCGACAGCACCCTTGGGAAGAAGGGAGGGTAAGGTTTTGCATCCCATTTCACAGATTTGGAACCTGAGACGCCAGTGCCTGGGGTACCACAGTCACCTGAAAACACACTGGGATAAAAACTTGCTCTCCAAACTCTGGGCCATTTCCCTGAAGTTTGCTTCTGGCTCCAGGGCAAAGTCTGAAATGAACTCATGCTGACCTCAGTTCGTGTGCTCTCCTGTGGCTACAGAAACAATGAGCCTGTGAGGGCCAGGGCCGTGGCTGGAGCCTGCTCTGCAGACTCCTGGCCTAACCCTTGGCTCTCCGCACCCCTTCCCCTGCTCCTCTAGCCCACCACAGAAACAGGGCTCCTGGCTGCCCTCTGCCATCAAGGCCAGAATGCTAGGAGCTGATGGTCCCCAGAGACGGAGAGTGGAGACTTGAAAGACCAGAGAAAATGCCACAGCCAGGCCCAGTTCGGTCGCAGCTTCTCCCCCCACCCCCGCCCCCACCCCTGCTCCCTGCCCACATCTGCACACAGCTCTGGAGCCACCACCGGCTGCTCTCCATCCCTCTCAGGAAGTACTTCCAGCACCTCAAGGCAAGGGAGCATGTAGAGGTGAGGTGAAAGGAGGTTAAGACTAAGGGGAGAAACAGAAGGAGCGGACAGCAGAGAGGATGCAGAAGAAGGAGGGAGGGGAATGGAGGGAGAGAGATGCAGAAAGGCAAAGGAAGGGCAGAGGAGGTAGAGCAGAAGAAGGCCAGTCTTCTGGGGGATCCCAGACCAGGGAAAACTCTCTACACTCACCTTCGAACAAAACTGGATTCTTTGGAAAATCTCCAGTGCTTTCACGTCCAGCCTTCTGGGGTGGCCCAGAACCTTCCTGAACCCCTTCTTATGCTCTAGTCTAAGAGCCCATTAGCACAGGCTCTAATCCGTTGTTTCCAGGGTGACATTCCAGCCCATTCCCCAGCCATTGGGATTTTATCTTTCAAACACCAATAGCAGAAACATGTTCCCATAGACAAAATCTTCCCATGGCCAAGCACAGAGACCCCAGCACTGCCCCACAGGCTTGAGCACAGGAGCCTACCCTCTAGCCGGCTCTTTGCCCTGCCAGATCCAGGGACCCTGGTGCAGGGTCTTGCCCTGGGAGCTGGACTTGGGCCCCTGCAGCCTCCAAGATCCCAGCTGGGGGTGACTGACTCCCAGGCAAGGAACAGAAAGAGGACTGTCTTAGCAGGTGGAAGTGATCAAAAGGAAAATTAAAGAGAGAAATGTAGCAGTAATGACTCCCTGGACGGCAGTTACAATGGGAAGTGAGGGAGAAAGAGGAGGAGGGAGGGAAGTGGGGAGAGGAGGGGGAGGAGAAGGCAAAGGACAGACCCTGGGGCTGCTCACTGGCCCATAGGTCAGCATATCCATGTGCAGAACCCAGGACAGAAGGAGGCAGGATTGAAGGGAAATCATTCCAGCATCATCTGGCTTCCCCGCGGTCACAGCGCCAGCAGGTCTGACCCCAAGTGAGAGGCTCTGCAGGCAGACACTTACACACAGATGTCTTCTGGCTGTTATCTTTGCTGGGCATCAGCTTCACACCTCGAGACTTCAACTCAATTTGCTTCTTGACTAGAGAGGAGGTAAGAGGAAAAACAGTTTAAGTTGTTATCTGTGACTGGGGATGGGGTCCTTCTAGAATGATCCCCTCTCTCTTGGCTTGGGCGGGTCAGAGCCAGAAGTAACTCTGGGTGAGGACATACCAAATTGTCACCCTCCCTGTATCCACACCCTTTGCAATGTGACTTTATAGTTCTTTCCATTAAAAAGATGGAGTCTATTTCCTCATATGTTGACTTTGGGTTTGACCATTGGGATTTTGGAGGTCCTGACGTGCCTGAAGGCTTGAAAATTGCCTGCCAGATCAGGCTTGCCCTCTCACATCCCTGCCATCACTGGGAGAAGACAGGGCTGGTCCCAGGAGGATGAGGAACATGGGGAGCAGAGCCAATCAGCTTTGCCGAGCCCAGCCTATACTAGCCGACCTACTGTGGCCAGGGGAAGCTGAGTCCTGGAGGTCACTGGGGGATGGTGCCTGGCTCAACCAGGTGGTGGCCCCATGACTGAATGGGATTTTGATCCCATCTCTAAGTCCAGTCCACAGCTCATCGGGAGTCTGCTACATAGCACAGAAAAAGCACCAGAGCCCAAAGTGCACAGTTCCCAGGCCATACCTCTGAATCTATCTACTTCCTTTGTGTCTGACTGCCCCCATTCCCCAAGGCATTCTGCTGGCCTCTAAGGGCTTCATCCTATCTTCAGTTATACTGCTTGGTGCATGTGCCCCAGACCCCCATGCCACCTCCCAGCTGGCCCCTGCCAGGTGACCCAGCCCCTCTCAGATGGGTACCAGCAATGGTAGTGGCAACTGCGACCAGGCACTTCCTATGTGTCGGACCCTGGGCTAAATGCCTTTCAAGTTCTCTACTTGTATGAGCATCCTTGACTTGTCTATTTCCCCCACACCCACTAACGATCTATCAGGATCCATCAAACCCTTCCAAGTATATCCCAAGTGCAATTTCCACATTGACCACCCTGTTCCAGGTCTCTGGTACATCTCCCCTGGTTGCCGTGACCTCCCATCTTCCCCGCCCTACATAGTCTATTCTCAACACAAGAGCCAGAGGGATCCTTTTAATACATAAGTCAGACCATATTACATCTCGCTCAAAACTCTACAGCTGCAACTTGCCTCTCGTATAAAAAAAGCCAGAGTCTTTTGAGTGGCCTTCACAGACCAATCTGCCCTCCCAGCACCTCTCCGACCTTATCTTCAACCTCAATCACTCTTCTCCAGCCACACAGGCCTCCCTGGTGTTCCAAAAATATGTCAGGCATGTTCCTGCTTCAGCCTGCTAGTTCCCTAAAATGCTCTTCTCTGAGGGTATCTTCACGACTCTCTTCCTCTTTTTCCTGGAAGTCTTTGTGCAAACACCAGTTCCTCAGAGACCTTCTCTGACCACTGTTCACAATTACATCGCACCCCAGCTCCCCTGCACCATTCGCTACTTTATCTCCCTAACTTTCTAACACACTGGCTCATTTACTTCATGATTTTTTGTCACCCCGCATTGCAGCGTAAGTTCCATGAAGGCAAGGATTTTTGTCTTTTGTTCACTGGTGTATCCTCAATGCCTGGAATAGAGCCTGGTACATGGTGGGCCCTCGATAATCATTTTGTGTGCTCCTTATATGTTCAACAGCCTTGACCCGTGGTTACTATACCTACTTGATGGATAATAAAATTGTGGCTCAGGGTGGCTCAAGTGATTTGCTATAGGTCACACAGCCAGGAGGCAGCTGTGTTCTTGGCTGAACCTTAGCATCTTCTCTCATGACCTGGCCCCAGGGCAATCCCCTAAGGGGCCCCGTTAGCCTCCAGAATCTCTCCCCTGCCCCAGCTCAGGCCCAGAAAACTCAGGTACTCACACTGCATACAAGGTAACATGCCAGTCCTGAAACTAAAGCCCACAATGATCAGGCATGCAGGAGCCCATCTCTCAGTCCCGGACAGCCCCCAGCTCTGCCTGCATCACGAAGTTCCCCAAGGGTTTGTCCCCTGGCAAGCTGCTAAGCTGAACGCCTGATCAAATTCAGTTACCACCACAGAGTCACTGCTTCCCAACGTGCATTCAAACCCTTTTTATAAATGTGCATTACTCTCCATGTGTATCCAGCAGGAAAATTTCCAATGAACACTAACGTGGACCCATTATCAAACAGAGGGTATTAGTAGGGAAACATGCATTATTCAAGCGTAGCTAATACAGTGCAGCAGGGGGGAAATTCCTCTGATTCAGTCATCCCTAAGAGAACAGGACTGGTCCCAGTACTGTAGGGATAGTTCAAGCTCTTCTCCCAGATGTCCCAGCACTGGGGCTGGGGTGGGGAGAGGGGCCTCCATGACTCAGTGCTTCCTACTCAAGGTGAGGTCTGTGCAGATGGCTCCAGGCACCTGGCCAACAAGGAGGTGAGAGTCTTTCCAATAGCCTCGTTTCACGTTCTAGTGTTCTCTGGAGGAAGGGAGCTGAGGAGGGACCAGTGCACCAGGAATGCCATTCCCAGCACCAAATGCTACTTGAGTTTTCCTTGCAGCTGCTGAAGGGGGAGCATGAGGTGTATGTGGACATGAAGGGGTGGCTAAGAGGGAGCCCTTCTTCCTCTCTTCTCATGGGTGCACTCAGGAAGAGGCTCCAGAAGGAATCCTTCCAATTTCTGTGCCCACCCTTTCTACTTAGTCCTCTCCAAGATGGGCTGGGTAACCAGACTGGTCAGTGCTTTATACACCTGGAGCAACAGTTAGCAGTGGATAATGTCATCATCCTCCCAAGCAGGAAGGAGCTCCTGTCCTCCCTTGTTTCCTTCCTTCTACCTACCACAGGATGGAACTTGTTACAGTGGCAAGAAAAAGTGAACAAAAAGGAAACTGGAAAGCTTCAGGGAGCTTCTTAATTTACACATAAACTTTGTGAGCACTTACTCCTCTGAGCTGGTCTCAAAGCTGTGTCGCCCATGCTGTCTGTGTGCACCACGCACAAGCCTAGGGAAGGCAGGGGCCGTTCTCTCTGGACAGGATTCCTCACACCAACAATGGAGTCTTTAGAAAATGTATGTCCAGGTCTAGCTGGCCCAGGCCCAGGTTCTGGGGAGGGGAGCCCATACAGTGGGCCCACACCATCCTAGGAGCTGACGAATGGGTCAGGAAAGTGTCCTTGGTTGGGGCTCAGCCCTGGGCAAGATCCACATCACTGGAGATGTTAGCATCAAGAAATCACCTCCGTATGTTGGGGTCTCAGTTTTTGAGCAAACCCAAGGAAGTGGCCACACCCTGAATGATACATAGCCACTTTGTCTTTTAAACAGTTTGACCAAGTAGATGGTGAGTGATCAGGGAAAAAGGAACACCATGGGAAGCCGGCCACGAAATGGCTCAACAAAGAACTAGCTGGGTAGACCAGGTACGAAGCATCAGAGAACAAGAGCAGTTCTCCCTCTAGATGTCCACAGTACACTACTGACACACATAATAAATGAAGGATAAAGTAGCAAGGACCTACAGAATTTCTGGCATGTATTCATTCACATTGTTCGTTCGTTCGTTCGTTCATTCATGGAGCGCCCACTAGTCTAGTGCCAACGATATTACACTGGAGCTCCAGTCTCTAAAATGGATTCTGTAACCATTCTGCGTCTGTTGACGCACTGCAGATAAAATGGAACCCCGGGGCTGGCTACACTTGAACGCATACCCCCGATGAACACATGCTTGCACATATATCCATGCACACATACACATTCGCGTCTCCAAAGGCATGCCCTCAACAACACATTTGTGTACTCATGTACACACGGCTACAAACACATACAAAATAGAATTCACACTTGTACACGCTTTTTCACTGTATGTGAACAAAGTCAGGGCTCCCAGAGAAGAGTGCTGGCTTTAACTGGTTGATGGAAATCTTACTAGGTACATTCATCTCCTCCGAATGATAATGACTACAGGAGACTGCCAGGCTGCTCCATTCATCCTTTATATTCTGGTTAATTACAAGACATTTCCCCGCTGTTGTAAAGGTTAGCGGGACACATGGTACACATTTAGCTAGAAGAATCTGGCAATACAAATGCCTCTCTAGTCTGCAGCATGAGTTATTGGGCTGAGCTAGCAGGAGACAAGGACCTGTTAGTGGAGGAGGGGAGGTGCTCAGCCTGTCTCCAAGGCTCTGGGAATCATGAAGCAAATGGAACCTGCAGCTTCTTCTCGCCCCTGTGAAGCCAGACTTCCCTTCACAAGGGGGGAGCCCCTGCACTAACCCCGATCACTCCCCTTTGCCCACCACTTGGCTGTCCTGATGGCTGGACCATCCTTTCATCTCCCCACACCTGTTCCTTCACCACACCCAGTTCAACCAACCTTAGAAAAAATTTGCAATGTATATCTTTCTTTCAGGATTCTAAACTCACTCTTTTTTGCTTGGATTTTATTCACTCTCTGTAAACCATTCCCCAAAATGTTGTAGGGCATGAGCTCCTCAAAACTGGAATCTGATTTTTCCCTTAGAAAACTTGGTGGGTATGCATCTTGCACTCTGCCCCTCCCTCATCATTGAGGGCCTGCCTCCTGCTTGGCCACCAGCCCTGCACAAATGCTTGCATTACTCACAGCTCTCTGCTAGATGAAGTCAGTATCTAGCACACTGGCTCCTCATCTCACTCAGATCTATGCCAAAGATGTAAGATTTGCTGCAGATGCCCAAGATCTAATGCTTCAAGGTACAGACTATGGAAAACAACAGTGGGAAGAGCAGTGATACGGAACAGAGCTGGGGAAGCCTCGATGTCACAAAAGTTGAGGTGTCTGTTGCGAGGTCAGTTGACCTGAAGGATAAATATAAAACTACTGTGCCAGCTTTGACCAGGATGTTGCCAACACACAAAGAGTGAGGCTTGGGAGCACCATTGCTGCTACTGTACTGGCACGTTCCATGGTCATGGAAGGCTTCAAGAAGATTAGCAAAGCTGTTAATCCGGTGGAAATCAGAAAAGGTGTGATGTCGCATGTTGATGCTATTACGGCTGAACTTAGGGAGAGCTGAAAGCTGTGATAATTTCTGAAGATACTGCTCAGTTTGCTACAGTTTCTGCAGATGGAGGCAGACAAATTGGCAGCATCATTTCTAATGTGATCACGAAAGTTCAAAGAGCATTCCCACAATATAGGGCAGGAAAACCCTGAATGATTAATCAGGAATCGGAGGCACAGAATTCGACTAAGATTCCGTAACCTCCTTACTTGAATAATACATCCAAAGTTCAGAAGTGGAAATTCCAGGATGCTTAGGATTTCCACCGTCCGGCCCATGGTACCCACTCTTGAAACTTCCACTGCCCAGTGGAAGTCTTTGGTTATGACTGCCGACAATGCTCTCAGTACACTCTTTTAGAACAGGATAAAGCTGACTTTCCGGTTAAAGGAGCCCAAGCTCCAAGTTCTAGCGTCACAGAAGGAACCCACAAAGCTGCTGCTATTGATGGTGTGGTGTTTGGAAAAGAGAGCCGGACTCTGAATTTTTAAGCTATTTTGCTTCAATGACTTACGAAAGGTTGGAGAGGTTATTGTAACTGAAGATGATGCCACATTCTTACGAGGGAAAGGTGACAAGATTCAAAATGAGAAATGTTCAAGGAATCACTACTGGTGACCATGGAAAAGAAAAGTTCAAGGGACACCTGGCTTTTGCTTCAGATGGCATAGCTGTGCTGAAGGCTGCCGGGAAAAGGGACATGGAAGGGAAGGAAGAGAAACAGTCACAGGTGCACTGGATGATACAAGACCTGCTGCTGAAAAAGGCACCGCCTGGGTGCTTTGCTTTGGTGCCTTCTAGGCTTGAATTCACGGCTCCCGCTAATGAAGAGCAAAAAATTGCTACAGGAACAATGAAAGAACACTCAAAATTCCAGCAGTGACCACTGCCAAGAATGCAGGTGTTGAAAGATTATGGATAGTTAAGAGAATTATGCACAGTTCCTCAGAAGCTGGTTATGCACTATGCTGGGTAATGTTTTCATCAGTGCAGCCACGGGTTGTAAGATGTACAAAGCAACTAAAGGTTCTAAGAAGTACTTTGTTGGCTGCTGCTGGTGTGGCCTCTTGGTTAATCACAGCAAAACTCATGGCCACTAGAATTCCTGAAGAAGAAAAGGACCCCAGCATGGTAGGTGGCAGGCAGGGGCATGTTCTAATTTCTAGAATAGTGCTTTGCCATTGTTAATGGGCTGCAGGGTGGTCTTCACAAGCAACTTCTGAGAAGCCAGCTGGAGAAAACGACCAGAAGAAAGATGTTTAAAGGAATCCCTATGGCCATCGGTTGTTGGTTTCAGTGGCCTTGGCAATGCCGTTTTCTCTACCTGGCACATCTTTTCCCCTCTTCTCTGTGTGGCTACCTCTCATTGGTAAAGGCCTGAGTCAACAGCCATCTCCTCTCTGTGGTTGTGTCTACACCTTGAGGAGAAGTCACTGCCCTCACAAGACTTGGTTCAGACGTGTGTTGAAACCCGTATCACACTGCAACATCATGTCCGGTTCTCCCAGCTATTTGTCCCCCGAA
The DNA here is from genome assembly GCF_027475565.1 of Acinonyx jubatus. Classification (NCBI taxonomy): domain Eukaryota; kingdom Metazoa; phylum Chordata; class Mammalia; order Carnivora; family Felidae; genus Acinonyx; species Acinonyx jubatus. The sequence continues at coordinate 25,422,238 of NC_069381.1, forward strand.
CTCCTATGTCTATGTCCTGTGACTGACAGAGGCCAGCACACAGACAGTTCACTTGAAGAGTCTGATGACTGAGTGGATGAATGACCAACTGTTAGAAGAATATGTGCTTTGAATTCATTTCCTGGCAAAGGAAGTAGTTACACTTGAAAGCAGGTGAGGTGAGGGGTGCCGTATTTTATGTTCAGGATGTTTTCAGTTCAGGCTCATTTTGACTGAATTTAGAAGCTTGGCTTCATAGACCCCAAGCTCTGGGCTCCTGAGCCTGGTAGCAACAACCCTGTGATTTGTTCAGAGGCCCTGGAGGCACAGAACCTAAAAAATGAGGCTAGCAAGGGTTTAGCAGCTTAGTTGGTGGACAGGAATAGGACGGAAGAGTCTCAGCGTGGACCACAGGCTGCCCGAGGCACTTCTGCTCTGGTCTGAGACTACAACTCAGTCACAAGCAAGAAAAAGACAAGTTCATGTGGAAAACAGAAGCTTTGGTTTGTTACTACAAAAAGCATCTCGATAAATGCAAATTGGTTTCCAATGGACAAGTTTATTCTGCAGACAATTAAGATTTGGAGTTGGACTTCTAGAAAGCAGAGGGGCCGATTCTCTTACTGTGGAATATCTCCCAACTGCTGGTTACCAGAATTAACTTGACAAGATAGGCAGTGGGTGGGACAGCAGAGTAGGGCTAGGATTTGGCTGAAGGGTGGGGGTGGGGGGGGGAGGCAGTAGACAATGACTGTCACCTCAGAGTGGCAGCAAAGAGCCCAAGTCTGAGAAGCCAGAGCCGCCAGCTCAATCTCTCACTGCACAAGGGCTTCCCCATATAACAGGGAGACTGGTGACCGGTGGAGTCTGAGGCTTGAGGGTTCCATTGCCTGTGTACCTGCCATGTGCCGGATATTGCGACAGGGTCTCCTTTTAATCGCCAGTAGACCCATGGGGTTAATATTATTCCCTCTCTGCAGACCAGCAGGGCAACAGTGCAGTGTGCTGCCCTCTCTGCCAGGGAAGACCCTCACCAGTTGTGATCATTGACCACTGGGGGCATTTAAGAAAGGCTCTTCTCACTGCCGTTCCTTGTAGGCTTAAAGAAAAAGCAGGAAAGCAATTAACGCTCTGAGAAGGACTGAAAATAGCCCTCGCCTGGAGGCAGAAGGATTGATTACATAACCTCAGTGGTCTCCCAGACCTGGAAGCAACTGTGATTTCTGTGGTTGCCAAACACTTCTGGTGCAGGAGCCTATGATTACGCTCTTAGGTAAATGTTTACTACGCAAAACAAATCAAAGAGCAATGGCTCTGGTTAACATTGGTGGTGTGGGGGGTGAACCCGAGGCCCCACCCACACAGTCCCTATCAAAAGAGCTGCTGGCAGAACCCCTCTGGCCTCCAGGGAACTCACTTTGCAAACCACTCTTTTGGGCTTGCCTCTGTCAAGTTACAATCATTATGAGGAGGTCTCCTGCCCAGAGAGGGGATCGGTGGCCTCTGACTCCATGCTGCCTTGAGTCTTCACATCTCTCTCTCCAGCACAGACCCTTGTCTGAGCTACAGACTGACAGACCAGCCAGCTTCCTACTAGACAGCCCCCCCACCCCGCCCCTGAAATGCCAACAGTCCCAGAATCAACGTGTCCCAAGCAAATCCACTCTCTTCTGCCTCTACCCTATACCACCTTGGTTAATAGCCTCATTTTTTTACCCGCTCACTCAGGCTAGAAACCAAAGGTTCAGGCCTGAGTCCTCTGCCTCCTTCCTCCACCCCTGTCACTCCCGGATCTAACGAGTCCAGGAAAGTGACCATGGGAAGGCCTCTTTTGGTCTCCCTCTGCCTCTGCCTAAACCCTGGATCCTTGTAGTCTCCAAATTCTCAAAGGCTCTCAATTGTCCTCTCATTTTCATTCGAGAGCAATGAAAGATCTTCCTAAAATAAAATGTGATCACATCTCCCTTTTGCTCAAGACTTCTGATCCCCTGTCTTCAGGGCAGCTTTTCACAGTGTGTGACCCCTGCCTCCCTCTCTGACCCCAGAGCCCCCTGCCCTCACTGCTGACCTGTGTCCTGGACAGCAGGCTTCATGCTCAGTCGGCACATGTTTTCATTGAAAGGCCTGGGAGCAGGTGTATTAGGCTGTGGACCATCTTGTCTCAGCTGCAGACTGCCCAACTCTGGCCTGCCGGCACTACTGTGTCTACAGACAATTCGTACATGAATGAGGCTGTGTTCCATAAACCTTTATTTACCGACGCTGAAATGTGCATTTCATACAGTTGTCATGTGTCATGAAATATTCTTCTTCTGATTTTCTGCTTCAATCTTTAAAAACAGATGGCTGCATCTGGCCTGCAGGCTGTCCTTGACCAACTCCGCTCTAGACGCACACAGGTGTCTGGGGTTCCTGAGACTCAGCGCTTTCATATTCTCTTGCCTCCGTTCTACCTGGACTGCTCCTCATGGTCTGCGTGGCATCTCTCCAAGGCCCATACTGATGTCACTGCTACATTTTTTTTTGACCTCTTTAAGCGCTTCCAGCAAAACTAATTGCTCTTTTATCTCTTATCCTAGAACCCTTCACTGGGCCTCAATTACAGCTCTTATCTTGCTGCTCACAACTTCTAGATTTATGCCTGTTCCTCTCTTTAACTTGTCCTCCTTGAGAGCAGAGCGTGGCCTGGCCATGTCCACCTTTCTCTTCTTCCACGTGGTACTGGTGTCACACAAGAGTGCTTGTTAAATTCAACACGCTCACCTGCTTTCTGACAGCCGGCTTGAGGCACAGTCACACTAGAAGAGCCCTGATGCCCTGGTTCCCTGTAGTCGTAGTCAAGATTGTGTGTGTCCAGGAATAGCCCTAAATTCTGACCGGACCAAGACAGGAATGGAATGCACCGTGTTTCAGGTTATTTGTTTATTCGTTCAACTTATGATTTGTTTTCTGAGAAAAGAACTGTCCACGGATACAGTTTGGGGGTTGTAATTATTAGCTCTGAAGTGCCATAAATCACTTGAGACTCTAATGCCATAAAGCTGAGCACCGTTAAGACTGACCCTGTGCTGCTGTTTCCCCAGGTCCAGTCCTCACGCCTCTCTGGCCTGCTCTGTGCCAGAAGCCTGACCTCTGTGGACTGCTATGGCAAGGGGTCCCGCTGGGAAGGCTCATAGTCTCCCAGGGCACACAGCAGGCCCACACAGCAGGGACTCTGTTCCTTATTCCTGGCTCCTTTTGGGTTGGCAGATGGGAGGCACAGCAGACTTGAGGGAGAGGGAGAAGAGAGAGATCAGGTTACTGATTCTGGCCCTTCTTCCTGCTCTGGTTACGGATTCTGGCCCCTCTTCCTTCTCTGGTTACTGATTCTGGCCCTCTCTCCCTGCTCTGTTTACTGACTCCTGCCCCCCTCCTCCAGCTCTGGTTACTGATTCTAGCCCCTCTTCCTGCTCTGCTTATTGATTCTGGCCCCTCTTCCTGCTCTGGTTACTGACTCCTGGCCCCCTCTTCCTGCAGTGGGTTGGCAGTGGTCAGGCTCCTCAGTTCTGCCAGGTAGTGCCTTTTCTACTCCCTCTGGCCTTTCCCAGTTGTGGCAAAGCCCTCCCTGCTGCGTGGTGCCCGAGGGCCTCATCATCCCTGCGTGTTCCTTAATTCCATCCTATCCTTTGTAAAGGGTCCCATCACTAAACCCTCTTCGGTGAAAGCCAGGCAGTATGCCTTCTATTTCCTGCTAGTCCCCTGATTAAAAGCTATCTCTGCCATGCTTTTGTGCTGTATTTACAAGCTGAAAAACTTTGATTATTGTAGTCATTCCAAAGTTTCCTTTCCTTCAGGGCAGTGGTTCTCAACGGGGGTGGTTTTGTATGCAAGGATCATTTGGCAACATGGGGAAACTTTCTGGTTATCATGACTACGCGTGTTGTGGGGAAATGCTACTGACATCTAGCAGCTCGTGGATGGAGGCCAGGGATGCCGCTAAACATCCCCAAATGCTCTGGATGATCCCCCACAACAGAGAACTACCCACACCACTAAGTCAATAGTGCTGAGGTCAAGGAACCCTGCTTGAGTCCTCAGTTGAGTTACTAAATGATTGCTGTATGCGTTTTGCACTATGTGCCCTCAGTATGGTAAACACTAGAAAAAGAAGTTCCCAAAGTAAAATCACTTATTAACACAATATCTAAGCCCCCGTATATAAGCACGCCAGCTGCAGACAAATACTGCCGGGGTGCAAGTCTGCCTCCCACACTACGTCAATGAGACCTGGAGTCGGTCAGGAGTCCTCTCTGAAACCCTGGTTCCTCATCTGTAAAATGGGGTCAAGGGTAGTTCCTCCTTCACACACTTGCTGTTAGTGCTAAATGAAGTAATAAACGCTAAGTGCTTGAAACCTAGAAAGCCCTCTGTAAACACTGACACATATGAATGTACAACCTCGTTTGGGGCTGTATTAAGGGACACAGAGAGAGGACAGGATAGGGCCTCCTCTTGAGAAGTTCGTAAGTAAAGCAGGTTTTCAGATTGTGGGTTTTTCCCTGCTATAGCCTTGTGAAATTAATTTACAGGTTGCAGTTAACATTAAAAATTGGAAGTTTTCAGGGTGCATCACGCTTAGTAAGGATAAATACCACTTGGTGACATTTTCCTTTTAGTTCTATAGATAGATGTGAGTACTGGGTTGTGATAGAAAATGTACTTCTTTACAGTGGGATGAGATTAACAAAACATAGTTGAAAAGCCACCAGTTGAATAGGAAAGATAAGGCACTCAAAACACCATTAAGAGATGGCCCTCTGGGTTTGCAGAAAACTCACACAAGCCTGTGAATGAAGTCAAGCTTCCCCACTTACAGCCTGTGTGATCTGTGTGTGTTGGGCTTGTTACACAACCTCTCTGAGCCTCAGCTGCTTCAGCTGAAATGTGGGAATTAAAATGTATTTTTTTTAATGTTTATTTTCAGAGAGAGAGAGAGAGAGAAACAGAGCAAGCACACACACATGCACATGGGCAGAAAGAGAGAGAGAGAGAGAGAGAGACTGAGAGAGAATCCCAAGCAGGCTCCAAGTACAGAGCCTGACTTGGGGATCGATCTCACGAACCATGATCTCATGACCTGAGCTGAAAATCAAGAGTCAGACATTTAACCGACTGAGCCACCCAGGTGTCCCGAAACGTGGGAATCAAAAACACATTTGTCACTGTGCTGTGGGGAGGCCCACATGGGGGCAGTGTGGACAGTGCCCAGTACAGGGCCTGGTGCACAGCAAGCGTGCTGATCTAGAGGCTTCCGTGTCTGGGTTCTCTTTGCCCACTGCCTGGCCTTACGCTGTGGCCTATGACCACGGCAAACAGGCCCTCGGGAACCTGAAACAGTAGAAACACTGGCACCTACTTAATCAGACGCACTGATGACACTCGTCTCTGCTTTTCTATTTTGGAAAATACAATGAAAAGATCCAGGCAGGGGCTTCACTCACAGAAGCCCAACATCGGCAGTGGAAAAATGCCTCCAGGAAAGCTCTCAGAATGAGGCTTTGTGAGGCTCGCCAGATCAGGTTGGTTTTTGATTTCGTTTTTTTTTTACTTCATTTTTATTTATTTGTTTAATAAAGAGAGAGCATGTGCATGGGGCAGAGGAAGAGAGAGAGAGAGAAAGAGAGAGAGAGAGAGAGAGAGAGAGACAGAGAGAGAGAGAGAGAGAGAGAGAGAGAGAGAGAAACTTAGAGGAGACTCTGTGAGAAACTGCACAGCATGGAGCCCGACTCAGGGCTCGATCCCACGACCCCGGGATCATGACCTGAGCTGCAACCAAGAGTCGGATGCTCTACCCACTGAACCACCCAGCCACTCTGTTTTTACGTTTATTTTGTAAATATTTCACAGGTGGCTAAGGAAAGGAGGCTGTTTATGAAAGGTCCAGATTCTAAAGGTAATGCTTCTAGTTGCAGCGTTGCTTTTATCCTAGTTTCCCGCTGAAAGCCTGGCCTCATGGCAGGGGCTCCACTCTGCCCCTGCCCCACCCAGGTGAGTGATGGGCTGGTGCTGTCCGGAACCACAGCCTGCGAGGTGGGGTTGGAGGGGGCCAGCCACCCCGCTCCACCCTGAGAATCGGTGCTCCTACCCCAGCACACCCTCGTGGGAAGACACTTCTTGCTTTTTATCAGGCCTACTTTGTCCCATTCTGTGCACACTACCAATATGCCTCACTCCGCACTCACTCACTCACTCAGGACACAAACTCACCCCTCCTTTTATTCCCCAGGGCCTTATGCTTAATAGGTGTGCAATACAAGTTTGCTGTTGAATCAATCAGAACCAACATCAGCCTATAAATGGTAGTAGTTAAGGGCTTAATGAGCAAGTTAGAGCCCACCCTTGGTGTTTATAAATTTTGTGTGCTTCGAGTAAACTCAAGGTTGAGAGGGATACCCTCATCCGCTCCCATACACCAAGTGGACTCTGGATCTCCTCCAGTGCCCAAGAGCTCCCTGCCTTGGGTTTGCAAATTCTTCAGGATTGGAGCACAAATCTGCTTGCCTGCGATTTCCACCTGCCATTCCTGGTCCGATCCCTTGCTGCCAGGCAGCTCTTCGCAGATTTGAACCCCTAAGCTCCAGCACTCCTGCAGCCCCTCTGCCCGTGGGTGTGCCAATACAGTCGTGTTCTATGTAACACTAACACAAAACAGAGCTGGAATATGGCTCCTCTCCCACTTTACACCAGCATAGGCTAAACTCTCCCGGTTAAGAGCTTGGGCTCTGGAGTCAAAAGGCAGGAGTTCAGATGGCCTTGGGAAACTGGCTTATTTTCTCCAAGCCTCTACTTCTCTACCCATAAAATGGGGACAGTGATGGCATTTACTCTGGAATGATGGGGGATAAATGAGACGACGTTTGTCAAGTGCCCAGCACATAGCCTGGCTCTTCAAAGGCACTCGGTAGTAACTACTATGAGGAGTCTGGCTCGAAGAGGGGCCTGGGGAGGGGCAGCTCGGGGCAGCATCACTGCCTCGGGCAGCCAGCCTCCATGGCAGCTGCAGATCTGCTGATGTGGAGGCCCCGGGTTGCAAATGAACAGGACAAGAGACGTATGTCCTCCCTGTAGTCAGGCTGGACCCAGTCTGGGGACAGGATGAGCTCCCCGGGACTCATCTCTGCGGCCCGCTGAGGAGGCTCGGCAGTCCCCGCCTACCTTGGTATTGGGCGCTGAAGCCACGCTGCCGGTGGTTGCCGTCAGAGGTGAAGTGCAGCCGCAGCCAGTTCTTGCTGCTGATGACGGGGGCCGGGAGGCTGGCTCCGGTGAACCTGTGGGGACACCAAGTGGGCGGGGATAGCGGTGAGGCAGGGGCCAGCATCCACTGTCCCCACTTCCCATGGTGCTAGGGCCTCTGCCCAGGCCTGGGGCAGGAGGGAAGGGCTGGGCCACCCAGGCCGCCCTCCAGAAACCTGGGGCCTGAGCGACTTCAGCAGGCTCTCCCAGGGGCCTTGAGATGCTGTGCAGACAGTGGATCCTTCAGGCCAGGAGCAGAGGCCCACCCCCTCCCTCCACCAGGGGTGTTGACAAGTGTCACTCCCTTGGGCAACAGACCACAGGCAGAAGAGATGTCCACATCTCTTCCCAGCAGATGTCCACATACCCACCTGTACCCAAGACCCTGATCCCCCAGCAAAAGTCCAGCCTACAACCCCCAGGTACAGGACCAGCTACCCCTAGTGAGCCCCACAGACCCCCCAAGGAGTCCAGAGAAAGGCACTTCAGGCAGTATGGCCCTTCAGTGCTGTGAGAGCCCATTCTAAGGTCACTCACTGGGCCCCGGGTCTCCTCTGGCTCCTCCCCTATTCCTGTTGCGTCCATAAGACGCCTCCCCATCCATGCTAGGTCTGTTCCCCCTCCGTTAAATTAGCTTCTTCTGGATTCCAGCCAGTCCAGCCCAGGGGGTGGGGCACCAGGATCTCTCCTGCCATCACTGGTCACTGACCAACTGCCATCTTGAGCCAACTTCCAAGTCCACCAGACCCTTCCTCCTAGAGCACAGGAACCTTCAGCAGCTCCCTAGTGCCTACACAAGAATAGCCTTTCAAGTTTTCCACCTTTTCCCCTGCTGGAATGAGTCTCTGCTCAGTGCTGGCCCTCTCCACCACACTCAGGCTAAGCTGTGAAGCCCCCCTCCTTGTGCTTGTTCTCTGCACCCCAGGAATCCCCTCTGTCTTCCCTCCTCTACCCCACAGCCTCTGAGCTGGCCTGTGCACTGGTGTCTTCCCTCTTTTCCTCCCCACATAAGAATCAGGTACAAAGCATAGCGATGCCTGCCCCCCGCCCCCCCGGCAGCCTCACACCTCCCTCCTGCCTGCTCCCACCCCTGCGGGGACACCCTATCGAGGACATCTCCTAAGCATGCATGCTTTGTCCTTTACAACATCTTTGCCTTTTCTGCCTGGAATGCACCCACCCAGAGCCCTCTCTCCTGCACCACCCATGTTGCCTGAGAGGACTTCAGGAAGCCCTCAAACATCACATCCTGGGGCAAGCCTTTCCTACTCTCCTTGGCTTGGAAGCCACACAGATTTGGGTTCAGATCTAGGCTCTACCACTTAGTACCAGTGTGACCTAGGACTAGTTACTGAACCTTTCTGAAAATGAGAATACTAAGCCCAGCCTGAAGCGTCTGTGGGAATAAATGTGAGACCTACCTATGGGCAAAGAACCTAGCCCAGTATCTGACACACATTAGCTCAAGAAACGGCATTTTCCTTTTCCTCCTCTGTGATGCCACAGCACCTATGATTCATCATCTAGGTGAGTGTCTCCCTAAGGTAACTCCTCAAGGAGGGCATTGTAGTCTGATGGTGAAGAAGACCGGGCTCTGGAGGGATGAGCTGCGTTATCTTACAAAAATTACTTCAACTCTCTGTGACTTTGTAAAATGGGGACAATAATAACCATTCCCTCAAAGAGTTGCAAAGATTAAATGAGATGATACACACAAAAAAAGGCCTTAGCATGGTCCCTGGGAAATAGAGAGCTTTTGGTAAATGGCAGCTGCTATTTTATTCTTTGTCATTTTTATTCTTCGTCCTTGTACCAAGCATCTAGCACCATGGTTGGTACAAAGCAGGCAAATCAGGATTCCAACAGAAAGCAGATGGCACAGTCATAGGAGAATAATTCCAGCAGTTCAATGAATGGACTCTTTATCAAAAAAGTGGGGAAACCACCAGGGATGGGGCAGTAGGCTGTTGCTTGTTACCACTTAGGAGCCTGGAGAGGAAATGATTATCCCTGAAAAAGAAGGCTGCATGCAAAGGGTCACCACACAGGACCTAGATCTTGGGTGTTTAAGTCCCACTAGGAGGGGGCAAAGAATGCAAACCCAGAACTCACTCTCCTCTTTCCCCTCCTCCAACCTCCTACTGATGCTTCTGTTGATTTATCCCAATCAGAAGCCAGAAGCAAAGGAGCATATTGATACAGGCCTATAGCTAAGTCTTCCTAGATATGGAACAGAGTGGAAAAGGTTGGGGAGAGGATCTGGAGGGGGCAAATGGAAGAGATCCAGCATGGTGGGTCCCCATAAATGTGTATTAAACAAAGGAAATAACCAAGGAGCTTCATACCCTGCAAAACTGAGTTTTTACTGTAATGAAAATGCTGACACACACCAAATTCTAATAATATAACCCATATTACCATTGGTAAGAGCTATTATAGAAACCAATTACTGTATTTCACCAGATCCCATTTAAAATAGTTTATTACAGTCTGAGTCACTGAAGTTTTCTAAGGAGCCACAAACAGTATTGTGGGTTCCCCCCCCCCCCCAGGCCAAGTTCAATTCTGTATCAATGACAAAGCTTGGGGACTATTTACATAAGGGAAGTAGAAATAGGGAGAATTTACCTGAATAATTCAGAACCAAAGGATGTTTATTGCAAAATGGGATGTGGGGAGGGTGCCGGGGTCCCAGAGCAGGATGAGAAGTCATGATCACGACTATGGTAAGTGGAAGCCAGTGAGGCTTCTCCAGTCCCAGTATCTGCTTTAGCCCCCAGCGTGCAGCCTGGAGAAGCTCTGAGGGACACCCGTTGTCCATCTCTCCCACACCTTTACCCACCCTGAGGACTCCTGGTAACTCTTCACCCCCAAGGCTTAAACTCTTGGGGCCCTGTGTTGCCTACACATCTTTACTCTGTTCTGCTCCTGCCTCCTTGGACGTAAACGCATATGTGAGAGTTTTCCTGGCAACTATCCCATAATTGGGGGCTTACATGTTGGAGTCATCACATCAGACTCTGCCACTGAGATGGTGCCGTGCCCCACTGGAAACTCTCCAACATCACTGACACACACGACAACACAGGGAGCTATCAGAAGCATTATATTGGGTGATTAAAAGGTATATACTGTACGGTTCCATTTATACGAAACCCTGGAAAAGACTCATCGATAGGAAGAGAAAGCAGATTAGTAGATGCCAGAGCTGGGGGTGAGAGGTATAGGTGGGGATCCCTAGGGGAACCTCCTGGGGTCATGGGAATGTTCTGTATTTTGAAGGAGATGGTGGTTATGTGGGAAGTACATGTTGGTCAAAGCTCTGAAAACATTTAAAATGGGTAATTTTAGGGATGCCTGGGTGGCTCAGTCAATTGAATGTCTGACTTAGGCTCAGGTCATGATCTCGCAGTTCGTGAGTTTGAGCCCCGCATCGGGCTCTGTGCTGACAGCTCAGAGCCTGGAGCCTGCTTCAGATTCTGTGTCTCCCTCTCTCTCTGCCCCTCCCCTGCTCATGCTCTGGCTCTCTCTCTCTCTCTCTCTCTCTCTCTCGAAAGTAAATAAACATTCAAAAAAATGGGTAATTTTATTTTGTGTAAATTAGACCTGAACAGAGTTCATTAAAAACAAATCTCCAGTGGCTTCTATCCTTAGAGTAAGACCTTACTGTGGCCTCAGGCTTTAAAAAAGCCAGTGTGTTCTCACCTCTCTTACCTCCCCCTCTCCTCATCTCTATTTTTTCTGCTCCAGTCACACAGGTCTCCTTGCGGTTCAAAGCTGGCCAGACCTCTTTTGGCCTCAGGGCCTCTGCACTTGACATTCTCCCTACCTGCTAGCTGGCTCTTCTCCCAGACGTCCATGTGGCTCACCTCCTCAGTTCCTCTAAGTTTTTGAACAAATGTCACCTTCTTGGTGAAGTCTTCCTGGTCTGACTCCTGCCTGCCTTCCTTCCCTGAGCACACGTGTAAATGTGCAAACACACACACACACACACACACACACACACACACACACACAATCTCCAATCAAACAGAAGACCTTACTTGTAGTGGAACACACATTGCTTTTTTGTGCTTCTCTGTCTTTGTACTTGTTGCTCTGTCTGCCCTTTCCCATTGTACCATCTGACTGCACAGAGAGGTTAAGAAGCTTGTTCAAGGTCACACAGCCATGAAATGGCAGAGGTGGCAGTCAAACTCAAACCACTCCACTCTGAGCCTATGTACTCAGCCACTGTGTTGTATACTGCCACATACATGCAAGCATGAAGGAAGGCGGTGGAACAGTTTAGGCTGAATTCCATTCTGTTTCTTTTCTTCCCCTCCCGCTTCCCCCCAGGATCCTCTTTAATTCTGCTCCCTCTTAGAATCATAATTAAAGGAGAGAAACACAAAGAGAGATTCTCCCCTCCAAACCTTTCTGTCCACATTAACTTCACTCTGGGGGGCCTTGGGAATTCCAAGTTCGCCCAGGAAATTGCTATTGCAGTACAGCATAAAATGTATTTAAGCAATTACACTCAATTTTTTTTTCTTTTTGGTAAATTGACTTCCGTTAAATGGGGCTTCATTAATGGAATCTGGCTTGGGGAGAACAAAAAAACAAACGCTCCCTTTAATGCATGTAGTTGATTATGGGAAAAGTGGCTTTGAATTCCCCTCCAGAAAGCTCTAAGTTCTTCTCTTGGTAATAGGACAGCTCAGAGCAGACTTCATGGAAAGCATTTCTTCTTAAGAAGCTTCTTCTACAGTTAGGATGTTGGGGCACAGAGATGAAAACAGTGAGTCTGCAAGGAATCACTGCCTACCTGTAATCTGAGGGGGAGTACTAGAAGATTCTGCCTTAGATTTCAGTATTCCTGAAAACTGACATCCTCAGGAGAACATTCACTCATTCATTTACTCACCAAGCACACATTGTATAAAAGGCACTGTGCTTGCCAGTGGGTGCCACTCCCACTTGTTCCCTGGATATGGGAAGTCTTTGCAAAGCCTGAAATCTACCAGATTCCACTGTAATGTCCCCTTCTCTGCCCAGCCACCACTCCTCAGGCAGTGGCATCTGGCTTCTGTGTTCCAGAGAAGCTCCTATGGGCTTTATCTCTTAGCTAAGCTATGTGCACAGCCTGGATTTGACTCAGGGTTGAAGACTCTGCATCCTAGGGTCGAACAAAAACCATCCTTCCAACCACAAAGGTGGCTGGGGAGAATGTGAAATATAGGAGGTGCTGGCCATTTTATCCCCACTCCCAAATTCTCTTCCTTCCCCACCTGCCATCTGCTTTCCTCTTTGGGGGATGGAGAGGGCACCACGATGCAACCAGGGAAACCCTCTGGATGCCTTGATGGTAGTGAGCAAAGGACACCAAGGCCTTTGTTGGAAACCGATTCTGCTCCCCCCCACCCCCCCCCCCCCCCCGCCAAGCCACCTCTCATTTCTGAAGTGAGACTTTATTGACTCAGCCCTGACACACCCATTCTCATCACCAATGATTTCAGTATCAGTTTTCCTTAGCCAAATACCTAGAATTCTTGCTATGTCAAAACAAATGCTTTTCCTTAGACAAACCCAGGATGTTACACACTTTCCTGGAATCGGGCAAATGCCCAGGATGAATGAAGTTCCCCTTTGGATATGGACTGCCAGAGTCTCTGAGTCTTTAGACTTGTCTTTGGAAAGACATCTCAAGGTTCCAGTTCTCAGCAATGCCTACCCACCTCACTTGTTCAGGCAGCTCTGAGCAGCTGAGCCACGGTATGAAGATTCAAATCCCAGCTACCTACCTGGATGTTTGGGGGCTTGTTTGAACAAACCCAAGATTCTGCCAATCAGTCTAGCTCCCCAGTGTTCTTTCTCCCCATAATCCACACCATCCTCCTGGTCACCCAACCCAAGCATCATTCTTAACTCCTCCTGTTCCTGCCCTCCATGGCCAAGTCTTCTGGGCCTCACAACCTTGTCATCCTCACCTGGACTACTGAGTCAGCCTTCTGATCTGTCCTCTGCCCCCAGTCCATCTCTGTACTCTGTGGGGAGATCTTCCCAAGTTCCTGCCTGGCTGGAAACCCAGAAGCAGAGGCCCACCAGCTCCAATATCATAAAATCTAGACTTTTTCATGCCTTCCCTCTCCAGTGACACCCACTTCGAGCTCCAGCTTCTTCCATGTCTCCATGCCTTTGCATATGCTACTCCCTCTATCTGCAGTGTCCTTTCCTGTCACCCCACCTGACTACCTGGGGAAATATCACCCATCACATAAACATAACCAAATGCCTCATTTTTTCCACATCTCTCTTTCCCTGCCCCCATGGGAGAAGCATTTGCCTTCACTGTGACCCCTTCGCACCACGCTCAAGCCCTTACCAGCATGCCGATACCCCAACTCACAACCATCTCTCAACTAGAAGCCAGGCTCTGTAAAAGCTGGGACAGGATTTCCTTTATCTTGATATGTCTAGCAACACAACACAGTGCCTGGCACAAAGAACAAATCAATTCCTTAGAACAGGGGTTGGCAAACTAGAGCTTGCTGTCTGTTTTTGTAGATAAAGTTTTATTGGATCACAACCATGATCATTCATTTACATTTGTCTGCTTTTATGCTGCAACGGCAGAGTCGAGTAGCTGTGACAGACACTGTAACCCGCAACGCCCAAATTATTTATCTCACCCTTTACAGAAACATTTACTAACACCTTGAAGCCTTGAAGATGACATAGTTGGTTGGTAAAGAGTAATTTGTGAGGAGGGCATAAGAACACATACACAGCTAAAGCATTTCATTATAGTGTGCAAATACCTAAATGCACATTTACTCGTCAATCCATTTAATGTAGGACCAAGGTCTTTCCTTTGACCACAGTTTTGTTCTCCACACTGTCTGCCTTATATAAACTACACCACAGTTCATTGCTCACCATGTTTAATTCTTCTACGGCATGTTCACTCAACACGTATTTATTGAGCACCTACAATGTGCCAGGCTCTGTGTGGGGCACTGGGGAGGCCGCAGTGAGCAAGATGGACTTGGTCCCTGCCCCAATGGAACTGACCCAGTGGGGTGCAACTGTCTCAGTCACTCACACCTAATATTGAGGGAGTAATTCTTTTTAGAGATTCTCCTTCATGGAGTCATTCCAAAGCATTCAATTTAGTTTCCATAGATGCAACTCTATTTCCTTTCACACTCATATTTCATCAGCTTATGTGATGTTTAATTTAAATCACATAATTACAATAACAAGTATGACTGGCACCAAGAGAGTTGGCAACAGACCCATCTGATTCTCAGAAAGTGCAAGACTCAGCTGGTGGGAGCATGAGGTGCATGGGCATTGAGGGTGGGGTGGGAGATGGCCAGCAGGCAGCTGGCACTTCACGTGCCACAAGGCATCGGTCAGGAAGATCTCGCAAGGCCGTGGGAGTGCCAGCCACCCCAGGGAGCTGCTCTGGTGGAGAGGGCGAAGTACTGAGAACTTTTATTATCCGTGCTTTGGGAAGGAAGGAAGGAAGGAAGGAAGGAAGGAAGGAAGGAAGGCAGGCCTCTTGCTTTCAATAGTGGGGCATCTGTTCTAATTACATCCCCTTGGCTATCAGGAGAGTGGGAATCAACTAATCTTAAAATCCTAATTGAGGAGGACTTCAGAGGACTCCTAGGCCTAAAGGTTCACTATGTATGGATCTCATCTACAGCATTCTCCATACAGGGTCAGCTCCTTGCCAAATTCTCCCTGTCCCCTTTGATCCACCCCCAATCCTTTTTCTAGCTACTTCCTTACCTTCAGGTGGGATCTTACAGCCACTGGCTCCAGAGAATCTGGTTGGCTGCCCCCGTGTATCTGTGACTCTTTGCACTTCCTCTACCCTGGTACTTGTCTCACCAAGCATCGTCCAGGGGTCTGCCTCACCCCCCAAACTGTGAGCTGTCTGAAGACAAGAGCCATTTCTTACTACTTAAGTTTTTTCCTCAGTACCTTGCATGGAAAACTAATACATGGAAAGGGCTCGGTCAATACCACTCACTAGAAGAAGGAACGCCTGAATGAACGAACGAATGAATGAGATCCTGCCGGTGAAAGAAGAGGGCATATGTGGGGAGAAAGGCAGGCGAGCAGGTGAGCCTGGAGACAGTAGAGAGAGCCTCTGAGGCCAGGCTGGGTTTCATCTCCGTTTCCCACGAAGACGAAGCCAGGCCGCCCCAGCCCCTTGGTCCCTCAGCCCTCACTGTGCTCCCCATTCACTTGGCAGCTGCTGGTACCTTTCTGGGGGACTCTTCCCGTCCTGACACATCCCCAGGGCAGGATCAGCGAAGTCTGGTAATCAATGTGGGCAAATGTTCCTTCTTCCCCCAGAAGCAACTCAATAAACCCCACAAATTATCAGGGCTCTTCCCTGCTCAGCTAATTGTTAGCTCCGGGGAACCCACACAAACTACATCAGGTAAACGCTTTTCCTCCAGAAGCACCGCTCCCTGGAGGGCGTGTATCTGAGGCCGGGAGTGCCAGGGGCAGGGCTCCTGGGATGCGGGTGTCAACACCTGCAGGTGAGCGCCCTTGGGGCTTGCGTGTTGGGGATGGCACCTTGAGAAGGTCTGGGAGTGGCCTGGGGCGTCCGTTCCTTGCGTTCCGGACTCAGCGGCTGACCCAGGAGGGCTGTGGCGTGGGGCGTCTCCTGTCTCTGCGCAGAGGCTGTGCTCAGGATGCTGCCCGGAGCAGATTGGCGCTGGGTCTTGCAGACGGAGGTGCGGCCCGGGGCCAAGCTTTGGGCGAGGGTGCTGGTGGCCGGTCCTCAACTACCTTTCAGGGGACGCCTGCCTCCCTCATTTTCTGTCTCCGCGACTAAATCAGGCAGAGCCACAAGCCTTTAAAGATGAGGCGTCCCACCGGAACCACGTGACCCCCAGGCCGCAGCTGATTGGATCAAGGTGGCCATGTGACCCAAGCGGGGCCAATCGGCTGATCGGACCGTGCACTGGCTTAGCCGAAGAGGGGCCCTGCAAAGGAGATACGGCAAAGGAGTGGCCCAGCGGCGTTGTCTGCACCTCTGTCGCTGCCACCCCTGCTTCATTGCTCTTACAACACGTGATGTGCCTTGTACATTCGTTGTCCTACTCCCCGTCCTGCTCCGGTCTGATTGGGACAGAATCGAAGAGCAGTCTCTGCCCTGCCTTGCTGCTGAACCCTTAGCTGGCCTTAGCCAGCCATCCCCTGCCCTCAGCCAGTGCCTCTGTTGCTCTAGGTTAGACCTGCGATCCGGCCTGGAGACCTGATGGTCCTATGCCCTAAGATGTTAAAGCCTGCCCCTTCAGGCCTGGCCCAGGAACGGGGTGCAGGCCGTGGGAGCCTGGCTGGGGACCAAGGCACACTCACACTCTACCTGGACCCTCTCGCCTTCCTGCCTCAGGTCTCTGCCTGGGTGGAGATGTCGCCTGTCTGGGTCATCACCTGTCTTGTTCCCCTACACAGAGGCAATGGGCTTAGGGAGGTCAAAGGTTAAGGGTCGGGCCTCTGGAATCAGCACAGCCCTGTATTTGAGTCTGGATTCCGCTGTTTACTAGTTGTGTAAATGTGGGTATGTGCCAAAACCTCTGGGCCCCAGTTTCCTAACCTGTGCAATGGGGGTCCTGTGAACTTGTGTATATATAAGGTGTCCAGGACTGTGCCTGACACACAGCAAGTGCCTCACAAATGTGAACTGTTTTCTTCTCATGCTTTGGTCTGAAGGGAGAAGGGATGGGATCTTATCAGTGCCTTGAACCTTACCTTCCAGAGCACACAGGGATTAAGCAGACCTCAGAGTAGCCTGGCCTAGGTTTCCCTGGAGAAGTCAGGATGCCTGCATCCACTCTGGTGATAGAACAGTGCAGGAGGGTAGGGGGGGGGGGAGGGAAAGGGGAAGGACAAGGCACTCTGTGGCACCCAGGGTAGCCATTCCAAGTGGCAGCCACCTTCCCTCCTCCTTGGGCAGCCCCAGCTTGACCTCCACCAGCTCCTGCTCTCTCAACCTTGTCCATCTTCCACCTGTCACTGGCAGACATGAGTCAGAGAAGGGACCTGTCCCCCTCTCAGGGAGGGTAGCCATCTATACCTTGCAGAGGCCTCTGGGGATTATATTTGGATAGTACTTCTCATCCAGAGGAAACGTTTGCAGATGGCTTACCAAGGAGCCTCCCACGCCAGCCTCTGCCTGCCACTCGACTGCCATTCTGAGCCTGAGCATCATCGATGTGCCCCTCCCCCTCCAGGAGGCAGCTAGCCAGCCCTGCTTGAGATCCTGGCAGCTCTGAAGCCCAGGCTGAGGGTATGAGCCTCCAGTCGGCTAGAGGATGTATGGCCTAAAACATTTCAGGGATGTGCAGGCCGGTGAACAAGGGGTCCTAGTCAAGATGCTGCTGGATTTGGATGCTGGCTTCATACCCATTGGCTGTGTGACCCTGGGAGACTGCATCTCTCTGAGCCTCTCTTTCCCAGTGTGTGTCTCACAGTGCATTGTGATGATTCAGGGTGATGTGGTGATGCTCGTAAACTCCTGCTCAGGCTTCAAGACACAACAGCCACATATTCTTGATCATGGCATATCTCCATGCAGGAAGGGAGACTGATGGGCAAAGGGCCATGAAAGAAAGCAGTCTGGCGTAAGATTAGGCACATGGG
This sequence comes from Acinonyx jubatus, assembly GCF_027475565.1. Lineage (NCBI taxonomy): Eukaryota > Metazoa > Chordata > Mammalia > Carnivora > Felidae > Acinonyx > Acinonyx jubatus. Next base: position 25,440,142 of record NC_069381.1, read on the forward strand.
CTCTAGGAAGCACCTGTCTGGGTTCAGGGCTCAGAACTAAACTTACCAGCTGTCTAACTGTGGGCAGGTAATTGACCTGCTTTGGGTCTCAGTTTCCCCATCTATTTGCTAAGGATAACAATAGCACCCACCTCATAGAGCTGATAGGAGGTTTAAGAGAGATAACAGGTATAAAAGCTCTAAGTACAGTGCTTGGCACATAGCAAGTGCTCAAAGTGCATTCACTATTATTATTAAGGGCCCACAATGTGCCAGTGTTGTATGTATACTTTCTGAATAACAAACCAGAGGTCCAGCTGTTTGTACAGCAGAGCACAAGCAAGTCAAGGGGAGAGGAAGGAGATAGGAAGGAGAGAATTGACAAACAGGGGAGAAGAGAGTTCCTGTCTTCCCGTATAGCTCATCTCCATCACATCTGGGGTAATACTTTTGGTTTCAAATGGCAGAAATCCAGATCAAATCAGCCTGGAATAGAGAAGAAATTATTGGCTTCTGTAGTCAAGCTGTAGCTGGCCCCAGGGATGACTAGACCCAGGGACCCAGATGCCACAAGGCCCCACTCTTTGTGCCCTATCTCTATTATGCTCTGTCTGCTGGCTTCATTCTCTCTATTGCGAATGGCGGATGCTTAAGTCTGGAACCATGGCCTCCCTTAGCAGCTCCGTTTCACCCTCACACCTTCACTTCCAGAAACAATACAGAGATCCCTTCCCTTCCAATTAGAAAAAGCCCACTGGAAGCCTCTGATTAGTCCAGCTGGCATATGTGCCCACTCCTGGAGCCAAGGGAACGGACCCCTCCTAGACCTGTTTGGGACCGTTCTCCAAAAGAAGGAATGCGCTCAAAGGGAGGGAGGGATTGGTGCTAGGCAAACAAAATGAGAGATGTTCATTGTGATTGAAAGAGGCAGGGGGCTGAACAAAAAGATCAGGGACCAGGGTGCCTGCTGGCTCAGTTGGTTAAGTGTCTGACTCTTGATTTCGGCTCAGGTCATGATCACATGGTTGTGACATGGAGCCCTGTGTTGGACTCCAGGCTGGGTGTGGAGCCTGTTTAAGATTCTCTCTGTCCCTCTCCCTCTGCTCCTCCCCTGCACACACACATTCTGTAAAAAAACAAAAAAAAAAAAACCAAAAAAAACCAGTGACCACTCTTCCTACTCTGTGGTATAAGAGAGTGGCTTTGTCAAGGCCTGTGAGAGGTATCCACAGCTCACTGTGGGCATTATCTCCCCAAAGCTGGTCTTGTTCTAGATCTCATCCTCTCCTCCCTTTTTGTATCCTGCCAGAGGTAAGCAGGTATGCCTGACCCCCACCACGCTGATCCCATTCTTGTGCCTGATCATCTGTCCCATTTCCTGTCTACTTGTTCACTAGTCCACTGCTTTGACCAGCCTTTGTCCTCAGTGGTGGACCCACGTTCCATGTGGACCTACCTGCACATGCTGGTGTGGTTCTGTGGGCTACCCCGGTCAGTCTACCTGTTCGACTCAGGGCATATCTACGAACTGTGGATAAACTGACCAGATCCATTTGGAATGAGAGATCCTCCAACCCAAATGAGAAAAGTCTCCCTTGAATCCCTTAAGTGTTGAGATTTAGATACCTTATGCTCCTTCCACCTGCCCTCCTCCTGCAATACTTGGCCTTGTTCCTTGCTGGCTTCCTCTTCTCCTTGGCCCCAGCCAAGGAGTTCTGGGACTCCCAGTAGAGGCTAAACACATGGACTTAAGAGTCAAACCAACGAGAGTCTGAGGCCTGGCTCTGCCACTCGTTGCTGTGTGGCCTTGGAAAAATTAATCTCTCTCTTTAGGCTTTTCTGGCAATGATATACCTAAAGCATTACCATCATTATTATTAAAATATTATGGTCACATGCGATTGAGCAACAGTTCTTGGCATGAGGTGAATGCCAAAGAGCCTAGGCCTAGCTGCTGACAACCCTGCCTTCCCCACCAGTCTGGCTTCCAGGAAATTTCAGATACCTCTTTCTACCACCATCTCCTTTCCTAAGACAATATCCGTCCTTCAATTACTGCTTATAAGTGGCCATCAGAGAATCAGTCACACTGCTCCAGCAACTCACAGCTATTTATTGAGATGTGTGTGTGCCTATGAGCATGTGTGCATGTACATGAGTGGCGAATGAGTGAGTGAATGAACTGAAAGAATCTAAGAGTGAATTAATTGGTAAGCAAATGAGTGAATTAGTGACTTAATGAGTCAGCAAGTGAGTGAAGAAGAGTGTGTAAAATTGAGTGGATCATGCTCCTTGCTCCCACAACTAATCCAATAAGCAGTGGCATAAATTTTTCATCTTTATTAACACAAACAGAGGTTAAGAATAGCACAGGAAATGTTACAGACCATCAGCTGGATGAGAAAGATACTATATTCCTTTCTTCTCACTGCTTTAACAAATTACTACAAACTTAGTGGCCTGAAACAACACAGATGGTCTTACAGTCCTGGGGGATGAGGGTCCAAAATGGGTATCGATGGGCCAAGATCAAGGTGTCTACAGGGCTGTGCTCTCTGGAGCTCTAGGGGAGGATCTGTTTGCTAGCCTTCCCCAACTTCTGGCCACATCGTTTCCTGGCTTGTGGTCTCTTTCTCCATCTTCAAAGCCAGCAGTGCTGCATCTAATAATCTGCATCTGTTACCACATCTCCATCTCAAACTTTTGACACTCCTGCCTTCCTCTTATAGCGACCCACGTGATTACATAAAGTCCACCCAGGTAGCCCAGGATAATCCACCCATCTCAAATCCTTAACATAATCACATCTGCAAACTTTCTTTTGCCATGGAAGGTAGATAACACAATCATGGGCTTCTGGGTTTCAGATGTGGACATCTCTGTGGAGCCGTTATCGTACCTATCCTTCCTCAAGAGGATACCTTCCTCACAAATACCTTCCTCAGAGGGCATATGCAGTCACTGATTCCTACCCCACTGGAAGAGGGGCAGGAGGGGGATGAAGGAAGCATCAAAGCATTTACTAGATGCCCAAGCTTGGTACTTTTGCTCTTCTTCTTGTGGCCTGAGCACTGGGATTTTTGAAACCTCCTCAGACAGTTCCAGCATGCCCCCAAATTTGGGGAACACTGTTACAGAAGATATGCCAAGATCATACGCCACTACAATTGAGGGTCAAATCTGCCCTGGGATTTCTGGAAGAGAAGGGTCAAGGTATCTCAACTCTGGGTGCACATTACTGTCAGCTGGGGAGATTTTCGAAAGACTTTTTATTTTGAAGTGAGAAGAGAGTTGCAAAGATAGTACAGAAATTTCCTGTAGACCCATCACCCAGCTTCCTCTAACATTAGCATCTTACATAACCATGCTACATGTATCCAGACTAAGCAATCAACATTGGTACAGTACTGTTAGCCCAATGGAAGACTTCATTCGCATTTCTCCAGTCTTTTCACCAATGCCTTTTCTCTTGGTCCAGAATCCTGTCCACATCTTCCATAGCACTGAGACACTGAATCTACTTAGTCTTTAATTTGTGTCAGTTTCTCAGGCTTTCTTTGCTTTCCGAAGACCTTGGCATGTTTGAAGAGTACCGGTCAAGTATTTTGTAGAATATCCCTTAATTTGGGCTTGTCTAACATTTTCTCATGATTAGACCATGGGTTATGGAATTGGGAAAAGATAATCGTTATTTGATTAAGGTGGTATCTGTCAGTTTTCTCCACTGGAAAGACACAATTTGAACTTTTCCACACTCTATTCATTAGAAGTGAGTCCCTACGTCCAGCCCACATGGCATGGGTACGTTATTCTCATCATTCGTTAGTTGCTCCATACTGCTTTGTTACCACCTCATTGCTCTTTATTGATAAGGTTGTAACAAGCTAGACCCAGCTAGTAAGCGGCAAAGCTAACATTTGAACTCATGTCTCCCTGACTCTAGGCCATGTTCTTTCCACTTCGTTATCATTCATTGCTAAGTCAAGAGGATCTCACAGTCTCTAAAGTAGGAGCTACCCCTCAGCTTGCCTATATAGTGTTCTTCAAATCAGTTCAAAGTAGGTCATGAGATCAGTCTGCAGGTTGCACTTTAAATAACAAAATAGGAACTATAACAGGATAGAAAAGAGTATATCACACACATAGTAAGTATAGTTTCATAAAGCTTTTGTTTCTGTATACTCTGTGTTTAGAGACCCTTATCTTTACAGTGGGGATAAAAATAGCACCTCCTCCAACACACACATACACACACACACGGTTGTTATAGATTAAATCAATTGATGTAGGTAAAGCACTTAGAAAAGAGACTGGCACACATTAAGCAGTATATAAATATTATGAACTATGCATGTGCACAAATGGGTCATGATGTAAAATGTATTTCCTATTGTAAACTGCAATTAACAAGTTAGAAAACACTGAACTCATATCTCTAGACCAGCGTCAGCAGATTTCTGACCTCCAGCCCACTACTTGTTTTTGTAAAGTTTTATCAGGGGCATAACCACACTCATTGGTGTATATATTGTCTATGGCTACTTTTGAGCTACAATGGTAGAGTTGAGTACTTCCAATAGAAGCCATATGGTCCACAAAGTTGAAAATATTTACTATCTGGTTATCCAGACCCATAAACCTTCCTAGAGGTCATCTCATAATACAAGTGTTGTTAGATGCCTCTATTGAGGCCATCTGGCCCTGTTCTGCTACTGCCCTGGCAGGCATGTTTGCCCCTGCAGACCATTCTGGGCTGTGTGACTGCTGGGTGCTTGGGCCTTGAGAAGCTCACTACCTTCAACACTGAACTGGTGCCCACGCTTGCTTTATTTATCCACCTTCATGGCTGTTCATGGTGGAAAGCCAGAAACATGGTACACCGGTCAGGGTCCCAGTAGGAAACAGATGGCCATTCAAATTAGAAGAATTTGAGGCGTGTTTAATAAAGAAGCTCTTTACAAAGGGAAGGGCAAGGTGTAGGAAAGCCACAGGCATAGCAGAGTCCTCAGAGGCTAGTAAAAGCTGAGCTCTTACCACCCGTGGCAGGAGAGGACAAGCAGAGGGAGCAATTCCTGAACCTAGAAGGAGTCAGTCACTTGGAAAAGACCCTTAGTTGGAGCCAAGACCTCAGTCTCGGGTCGGAGAACCTGTGAAGAGGGAGCCAGAGTAAGTGTCCTGACTTCACCTTCCTCTCTCCCTGATCTACTGTTGGGGTCCCCACTGGCCAAACTGAAACGGAAGCCAGATGGCATGAGACTCATTGATGTGGTCTCACCTTCCCAGGGCAAAAGGGCAGGGTGGAGAAGGTTGGAAAGTCTCAGCTACCAACACACATAGCATTGATTTAGAAATCCAGGCATGTTGACTGTGCTTAAGGTCCTCCAGACAATGTCCCCATTTCATCTCTTCAAGTTGAGAGTGTGGCCCAGACACCAAAGGGTGGCCACAGCTTTTACCTTTCACCACCTTGTCTTCCTAGATCTGTTAGGCTCCAGATGATTATCATGGGGTTAATCCTTCTGGATCTTTTCATCATGAGAAGGGTAGGAGGTCATGAATGGAGGCACAGATGAGCCGCTGGGGTTTTTGTGAGACTGAGCAGAGTCTGATTAATATTTATAGATGTCAGCCAAGTCCTTCCATCTCGGAGAGGAGCTATGTCCCATTCCCCTTGGTAGCCCAGCTCAAATCCAACAAACAGGTGAGCCAACCTGCGGTGGCCCTTGGGAAAAAGGACTGCAGCACAAAAAGCTAACTAGGCTGAGAAATGTTGTCACTGGCCAGACCCCTCTGCCCCCACCGCTAACCCAGACTGCCTCAGCTGGCATCTGACATTTTACAGGCCCCTAAATGCAGCCATAAAACTAAAGCATGTCACCCGGAGGGTCTTTCTTGGCCAGTCCAAAGCACCCATTTTACAGATAGGAAATCATAGGCTTACAGGAAAGAAGGGGCTGGTCAGTAGTCCAGTCGCCTTGTCGCAGAGCTGGGGATAAAATTCAGGACTAGGGACGCTCATCAATTTTCATATTTCTTTTACAGAAGATGGATGTTGAAGTCAGTCCTGGAGCCCCGGGAATGACTGTAAGTGCGGTCGGACTAGTCTTAGGCAGCTTTCTCATCAGGCTCAGTAACCGAGGCCATACACTGGAACCATCGGCCTCGGAGGCACCAGTTCTGAGGAGGCAGTATGTGAAGCACAAGCTTGAGTCACGCAAATCAGCCCAAATTCAGACTCCCACCTGTTAGTGGCTATTTTACCCTAATTTTTGTGTTAATGAGGCTCCATTTTCCAGCCCTATCGATTCAGCACTATTATCAACCACCGAGTTGTATTAACCCCAGTACCTTCCAAGCAAGGACCTTAAAGTGTCCAAAGGTCACTAGATGACACTTCTATTGTCTTTCTTTCTTCCTTCATCCGGAAGAAGGGTAGAATATTTGCAACTGCTTTCACAACAAATCAGAAGCCAGCTAGTTTGAGTGTAGCCATTAGGGCTCTGTTCTCTAACCCTGAGAGACAGGGATCCCTGAGATGAGAGCAGAGAGGCCTCCTGATAAGCCAAGGATTTGACCCCACTTTCATGGACTCAAGTGTAATTAGTAAAACCTCAAGGTTCTCCTCCCTCCACCTACCCCGCCCCCCAGTTCTTCAGAGCGATGAAGAATTTAGATGTATAGCCCAAATGCTCGGGTTTTAAATTAGACAACTTTGTCCTGACAGGAACCGAGTCACGGCTGTCATACCTGATTATTTTTAGAGTCACTACTAAACTCTTTGAATGGTGTGAGCTGCCACCATTCAAGGCAAACAGAAAGACTTCACATTTTATCATGACAGCTCAGAGCCATCCACCTCCTCGTGTTCGTTATTTCCATCCTGACTGTGGAAGGGATCATGCGGCATCTTGACAATCTTACGGCAAGGAAGGCAGACCCCATGGCTCTTTACTACATCTGAGGGACTGAAAGCTCCCATTGCTGAGCAAAGCCTGTGGCCTCCAGGAAGCCAAGGAGAAATATTCTAGAGGAAGGGGCTGCTCCCTAGCCTCGTCTGGATGAACCATCATTGCTCATGAGAAGCAGAAATGGACCCTCAAGTAACCAACCAATAAGAGTGGCTGTATGCAAATGCTGCAGGCTGGTGAATGATGTCACAGTCCCCTCCTCTGACTCAATAATGCCACCACCACTGAAAAGGCTGACTCCTGACCGTAGCTCCTCAGAGAGAAAAATTCACCGCAAGCAGAGCACCTTCTAGATTGTTCCTGGAGTGTGGAGACAGAAGTCTCTGCTACCCAAGTTACTGAATCCAGAAAAAAAAAAATGACCTTATGAACATGGGAAAAGAAATTGAGCTAAGGCCCAAGGCAAATGTCTCTTCTTACATCCACTTTTTGCTGAATTACAGGAACAAGTTCAAGGAGCAGCAGCCAAATACCTACCTCAGCTTTAAAGAGTTCTCTAGAAAGTGTTCGGAAAAATGGAGATCCATCTCAAAACATGAAAAGGCCAAATATGAAGCCCTGGCCAAGCTCGACAAAGCCCGATACCAGGAAGAGATGATGAATTATGGTGGCAAGAAGAAGAAGAGGAGAAAGAGGGACCCCTACGCACCCAGACGGCCCCCATCGTCTTTCTTGCTCTTCTGCCAAGACCACTATGCCCAGCTGAAGAGGGAGAATCCGAACTGGTCTGTAGTGCAGGTGGCAAAGGCCTCAGGGAAGATGTGGTCAGCAACAACAGGTGCTGAAAAGCAGCCATATGAGCAAAGAGCAGCTCTCCTGAGAGCCAAGTACCAAGAGGACCTGGAAATCTACCGTAAACAACGTAAGGCCAACAAGGGCCACCAACGGTCAGCTAAGAACCAGCGAAGAGGGAAAATGGAGTCGGACAAGGCTGACAGATCCAATTAGAAATAAAATGTCATTCGACTGTATTGCCTGTCTCTGGTCTCCTGTGTGGCATTACAGCGGCCGTGGCTGCTGCTGCTTGGAGGAAGTGAGTGGGGTGGTAGTTGAGGTTGGGGTTTGGAAGCTGACCCTGGGGAGGGCTGGCTTTGAGATAGGTAGCAAAGGTGTCCACAGAGCAGCCCGTGAGGTCAGTACCTACAGAGCTTGGCTTGGGCAGGTCGGATGGGAGTCTCCAGGTGCAAAGTGGAAGTCATGGAGGTAAGGGCATCCTGGTTGCAAGTGGTTATCTAGGGCAGAAGACTCTCCTCAGGGTCAGGTGCAGGAGCACCGGTCCTTCAGTCCTGCCATTCTCTTCAGCAGGAGGGCCAGAAGGCCTGGAGTTAAAGTTGCACTCCCAGTTCAGGCCCAGCAGAGGTTGAGAAACTGGAGTTTAGGTGGGCCTTGGGGGGTTTGGTTTCTCCAGTAATTCTAGAACTGCTCCTCCAGCAAGCCTTATGTACCATTAGCCAAGATGAGACTCCAGTGGTGATCCCTACTCTAGTGGGGATGAAGCTCTGGACTGATTTTACAAAAACAGACATTTGACTCTGCCCAAGTCCTACAACTTGGAGAAAACCCTGTCATAATTTTGGTGGGCATCCACCCACTCATTTTTCTATGCTTATAAGCATAACACACATGGGCATGGACATTTGTTGCCTTTCTGACTACCCGGTATCCATCCCTTCTCCTCTTGTTCACAGCACCTGCCTCCATCCAAGGCTTGATCAGATGAAGTCCTCCAGTCACACTGATTGGTTCAGTTACAGGCATGTGACCCATGCTGGTCCAATCAGAGTGGACCACAGAACTTTTCCAAGGGATCCTATGGCCCTGTATAGTATAGCCCTGAGGCTGTTGTGAGCCATTTGCCTCATTCTCGGGCCCCAATGTTAGTCTTTATGGCATCAGGGTATAGTCTTGAGATTTTCATTGAAGATGAACCCACATATTCCATCTTTTTGTCTAAGTTAGTTTGAATTAGGTTTTCTGCCACTTAAAGTCAAAACTGGTAATTTGACACAAATCAGATTGTTTTGTGTCTGTGCTGTAACTATTTTTCAGGCAACAATATACTATGGGCAACGTTTCATATCAATATAGATTGATATGAACTATTTTGAAATGGCTCTTGGCTTCTTGACATCAAAAAGACTGGGCCAAATTGCAAAAATGCTTTTTTGTCACCAGGTTATGCACGCAAGAGGCTTCCCTAATTCCATCTCCATTCCTATCCCATGATGCACTTACACTTCATACTGTACTGCTATTTGTACTCTCAAAACAAAAGTAAAAAGGCTTACTTTGAAAAGTCTTATAGGACTGGGTGAGCCTTTAGGGAATAGAAGGTAATAGAGTGGAGTGATTTCAGAATTCAATGTCTGGAATCAGGCTATTTGTGGGAGACTCACATGTGGCAGATCCTGTGCTGGGTACCGGGAGGCCCCGCATAGACTACTGTTAGGTTCCTGCCCTGAAAGAACTTTCCTTCTGATGAGAGAGTTGGTTGTGGGCATAAGCGACAGCACTACAAGGCACAGTTAAAGTGAAGACTGTACAAAGTGCCGGGGTGGAAGCAGGTACCCCCTACCAAGGCAACCTTTGAAGTCTTCAGGGAGGAAGCAGCTTTATCCTACTTGGCAACCTTGTACTGGTGTTGGCCAGATTCCTGTTTCCCATTCCCTGTTTCCTACAGTTGTTGTTCCAACTTGGCTCTGCTTCCCCTGCAGCCCAACCTCCACTCTCTCAGGAGACGTCCTCATTTTCTAGTTCATTGAGAAAGCAGAGATCATCAAACCTAAGTGCTCTGTTTTCTTCTTTCTCAACATGTAATCCACACCCATCCCTTCCTCCTGGTCTCAAGTCTCACAGGAAGCTGTAACGCACTTGCTACCCTGCTTCCCCTGCCTCCCTCAGGCCTTTGCTCCTCACTGCAAAGATGCAAATCCTTCAGCCTCTAAGCTTGCACAGATTGGCTTGGTGCTGTGGTACAAATGGTTCTGATCTTAATGTCTGCAAGACCCTGGGCAAATTCTCTTTCCTCTGAGTTCCTCCCCCGTGAAATGGGGATGATGCCCACCTTGCAGGTTGCTTTAGTGAATAAATGATGTAATACATATAAGAGCACTTGGCACAGTCATTAACACATAATAGGTACTGTGGTGGGCATCCTCTAGGGTGGCTGTCTCAAGATTCTCCCTGCTGGTATCCATACCCATGTATGATCCCTTCTGATTAAATATGGGCAGAACATGTAACTTGCTTTTAATCAATAGAATGAAGGAAAACAGATAAGATGTGACTTCTGTGATTATGTAATGATATATAAAACTCCATCTTACTACTTGATTTGCTCTAGAGATTCTCTGTGCTGGCTTGGTGAAGCAGCCAAGCTGAGGAAACATACATGGCAAAGAATGGTGGTAAGTCTCTAGGAGCTGAGGGTGGCCTCAGACCGATAGCCCAACAAAAACTAAAGCTCCCAGTCCTACAACCATGAGGAACTGAATGTTCAGCAACTACGTAAGCAGGGAAGTGGGCCCCTCCCCAGTTGAGCCTCCAGATGAAAACCCAGCCCTCACTGACACCTTGATTGCAGCATTGTGAGGTCTCACAGCCAAGCTGAGCTGTTGCTGGATTCCTGACCCACAGAAACCATGAGACAATGTGTATTGTTTTAAGCCAGTAAGTGTATGGTGATTTGTTACATGACAATAGATAACCAATACAGTATTTAATAAATGCCTGATTTCTTATAATTCTAGAAGAGGCTGTCTTTAGCCTTATGTCTCTCTCTAGCCTCTACTTTAACTGTTTAATTTCCTTTCCTTTGTAACTTCCTGAAGGTGGAAAAGACCACCTCCATCCCTGCCCTGGGCAGAGTCCATCCTGGCTTGTACTCCTCTGTAGTGGTTCCAGTTAAGTTGTTTCCAGCCTGACCTGTGGGCTCCTGATGGGTAGCAGCTGGGTGTTGTACCACACTCCTTTCTGGGAAGTGGGCTGCCACACATCCAGGCCCAGCCCTCATACTGCCCCTTTCTGGTTTCCTGTGTGATTAATTACATGAATGTGGGTGGCCAAGTCATAGTTTTGACAACAGTCTGCATCGCCCCTGCTGAAGACAAATTCCATTAACATTCCTTTATGAAAAAGGCGACAGGAGGGTGTGAATCTGTAGGCTTCTAATGACTGTAATGTAATGACAGAGGAGGGAGGGAAGGAGGAGGAAGAGGAGGAGAAGGAGGAGGGGGAGGAGGAGGAGAGGTGGGAGCCTGGACTAAGTCAGTGGGCTAGAGGAGAAGCAGGCAGGAAGTGTGGTGTGGAGCCAGCACTCCAGACCCACTCAGGTGGGCTCTGTGCCCCTGCCCTTGGGAAGAGGAAGGCAGAGTCTTTGGGCCCACTGCTGTCTCAATGGCTGAATCACTGCACTCTGATCCTTCTCTCCTAAAGCTTTTCCTATGTTCATTTATTCATTCATTTATTCATTTATTCAACAAATATTTATGTAAATCTTATGCTTGCAATATACCAGGAACTGTTCTGATGCTTGGAATACAGCAAGGTCTGTGATCTCTTACGTTCCAGGGAGGGGAAGACAGATAATAAGTCAACAAATAAACACACCGGATCATTTTTTGATAGTGCCAAGTGCTCCAAAGAAAATAAACAAGGGTAATGAGATAAACAGTGACAAGGGAGGTTGAGGGCACGTTAAATCAGTGGCCAAAGATGACATCTGAGTTTGGATTTAAAGGACAAGTAGAAACCAGGCATGCCAAGGTCTGAAGAAAGGGTTCTTCAAGCAGTGGGACAGCTAGTGCAAAGGTCCTGAGACAGAAGTGAGCTTGGCATATTAGAGGGAGGGAAGGGAGGCCAGAATGACAAGGTGTGAGCAAGTGGATGCCTTGCAGCTGGAGAGGGGCAGACCTTAGAAAGGAGTTTATTTTAACATCTAAGTACAGTGGGAAGCCACAGAGTTTTCTGCAGGGCGAGCCATGTACATCCACTTTGATTTCTGGTTATTGGGCATTCTAGAATCTTCAGAGACTACCAAGTGCCAACAAGGAGATGCTAGCCCCTCTAAGGTCTGCAAGAGCTAGAGGCAAGGTTAACAAATATCAAGCCCATGACATGTCTCTTTTTTGGAGGGGAAAAAATCAGGAGCCTCTACTTGGTACTCGTGGGAGCAACTATAAGCTAAAAATCAAACATGAAAAGTGTGAAACTTCTACTCCTGTGATTCATAAGGGTAGGAATGGGTGGCAGAATGTTCCATAAGGACACTTCTTCCCAGGTCTCATGTTTGCATGTGGAACAGCTTTCACTCGAGTGGTGGTTGTCAACCTTGAGCCTATATTAGAATCACCTCCGGAGCACCTGGGTGGCTCAGTCGGTTGAGCATTCAACTTTGGCTCAGGCCGTCTCGTGGTTTGTGAGTTTGAGCCCCACATCAGGCTCTGTGCTGACAGGTCAGAGCCTAAACCCTGCTTCAGATTCTGTCTCCTTCTCTCTCTGCCCCTCCTCTGCTTGTTCTCTCTCTCTCTCTCTAAAAAATAAATAAACATTAAAAAAAAAAAAGAATCACCTCTGAGCATGTTGGACACAGAATGCTATGTCCCCAAAAATGCCATTTTTCTGGGAGTTGGACCTAAACTTTGCATTTCCAAAAGTTCCCAGGTGACACTGATGCTGCTAGTCCCGGGCTCACAGACGAATTCTTCTCCCTCTTGCAACCCAGCCATTCACTTAGAAGAGTGAGTGAGACTTATCTGCCTACTGGGTTTGAGAGAAGGAGCTGACCATCCTTTTCTTTCTTCCCACCCCTCCTTGGCTGCAGAGTGCGCTCAGGTCTGTGTTCCAATTACTTCATTGGTAATAGAGGCGACAGGCTGACCCTCATGTTTTTCTCCTGCACCTGCCAACGGATTTCAAACCTGATGGGAATGAGCATATTTATGTATTGGGTTTACCTCAAATCCCTACAGAGGAGTTGATCCCAGTTGAAAAACAATTGATTAGCATCTGGAACACATAACTGTGTTGGGATCTTATAGCTGATTTTAGATGCCACTAAAGCACCAACTGTCTGAGGATGAAATGATCCAGTTTCTGGGCCTTTAAGTCTGAGGATCAGGTCCATGGACAGAGCAGGGTCCTTAGGGTTAAGTCACCAAGGGGATGACACTCTCTTGTCATGTACCTCTAATCACACTCCCCAAAATAATACTTGCCCTTAGGTGTGCTGGAGAGTACACAAAACATCTGGGATATCACAGTAAATGAGGGCTGGTGTGTAAGAAGGACCCTATGAATGAGGGTGCCTGCCCTGGTGTCTAGAGGATGGTTTAAAGAAGAGAAGAACAACACAGAAAAAGGCAGTTGAAGCAGAAGAAAGCTTAGCCAGGGGCCTGAAGGGGGCCATGTGATGTTCCAGGCTGGCCTTGACCTCTGGGTTGGTGGGATGCCATGAATATGCTCATGTGGCCATCCCCTTGTAAGTTTCCATGCAATAGCTCTCACTACCCATTGCTCCCTTTCCAGTCCTTCCTCTGATGCCTGATTGATGTAAGTCTCTTCCCCCTCAACAGGAAAGTGTTTCAGTGGTTGCCCATCGCCTATGGCAGTCTGACACAGCATGAGCCCCTGCTTCCTCTGCACTGCTGCCCACACTCAGCTTCTGCAGTAGCTCCCAGTGATCCCCACCTCCTGGTATTCACACCCTTGTGTAATACCTCCCTTTAAGTGTGGGCTGGACCTAGCGACTTACTTCTAATGAATAGAATAGGGCAAAAGTGATAAGATGTCACTTCTGTACCAGTGACTAGGGTGTAAAAAATGGTCTCTCTCTGTCTCTGTCTCTTGCTTGCTCAAAGCAAACTGACATGTTGAAAGCTGCCCTGTGGAGGGGCTCATGTGGAAAGGAACTGAGGGTGGCTTTGGCCAACACCCAGTGAGGAACTGAGGCCCCCTTTCAAACAGCCTACAAGGAATGAATCCTGCCAACAACTATGAATAAGCTTGGAGGTGGATCATTCCTCAGCTCCAGTGGACACCTTTACTGAACAGCCTTGTGACCCAGATAAGCCACTTCTGATTCCTGACTCACAGAGACTAAGCTAATAGATGCTGTTGTTTCATGCAACCACAGTTTGGGGTAATTTGTTACAAACCAATAGGTGATAATCCAGATTGAGTTATCAAGAGAGGCATAGTATCATGGAAAATACCTAAAAATGTGCAATGGCTTTGGAAACAGTGGGCAGTCTAGGGGAATATTCTGTGAAGCTTGTTAGAAAAATCTGGACTTTGAGGATGCTGCCAGTGAAGGCTCAAAAGGAAGCAAGGACATGTTATGGAAACTGGAAGGAGGGGATCCTTGTTGTGTAGTGGCAGAAAGCTTAGCAACACTATTGTCTGCAGTTACGTGAAAGCGCAACATGGCCCACTCAACTTAGTAACCTAGCCAAGGAGAGGTCCAAGCAAAGTGCCAAAGGCACTGACCACTTTCTTCTTGACATTTATGTGAGAAGAGATAAATCAAGGGAAAAATTGTTTAAAAAGGAGTCAGGACTTGACAGGTTTTGTTTTGTTTTGTTTTGTTTTGTTTTAGAGAGAGAGAGAGAGAGAGAGAGAGAGAGCAAGAGTGGGGAGCAGAGGGGTGGAAGGAGAGAGAGAATCTTAAGCAAGATCCACACCAAGCCTGATGCGGGATTCAATCTCACAACCCTGAGATCATGACCTGAGCCAAAATCAAGAGTCAGATGCTCAACAGACTGAGCCACACAGGTACCATGGGACTTGATAGTTTTGAAAACTCTCAATCTCCCAAGACAGGAAAGGACACTAAAATCAAGAAACGGGTTTCCAGTGCTGTCAGGGAGAGGTGGTCTGGAGATAAAGCTGAGAGTAAGGCTGTGCAGCCTTTGGTTGAGACCTCAGGAAGACCAAAAGAGCAGGGCGTCATTCAGTCACACAAGGCCCTTTAGAGAGATGACGGTGGTCTCACAGGTCCTCCAGATCAAACAGCAAGGCCTCTGGGAAGCATCAGAGTATCGCTCCTTGGTCACCTTAGCAGAAACTCAAGGTAGTGAAGGGTTTTGTTCAAAGCAATCTGTGGGCATGGCTTCTGTGTAAAGAGTGAATCTGAGATTTAGCGAAGACCCACAAAGGTCTGGAGAAAACTATGATCAGAAGAAGGACTGAGAGGGATGGAGTCAGCACAAAATAAAAAGAGGTCACTGGACTCCCAAGTCTCAATATATGCTTTCTTCCATGGGAAAAAAATGACTCAGAGGGAGAAACCAAGAGTTCAGAAGGTGGAGTGAACACTCATGGAGAATTATTCCCAGATTTTGAAGGTAATCAAGAAAGTTCCAGTATTTTCCTGGGTGGATTTCAGAATTGTTATGGACCAGGGATTGCTTTATGCCTCACATTTCCCCGTTTTGAGTAGGAATGTCTGTAACCATTACCTTATGCCTTATGTGGGGGCTGAGAACTTTTCCCTCTGGTTTTGTAGAACTATAGCACCAGAGTAACTGTCTTCTAGAACCTGCCCTTAAGGAACCACACCCACGAGTCTCATCCATATCTGAACCAGATTTAGATGATGGTATTATATACTCTGAGCTAATACTATCATGGGGTAAGACTTTGGGGACCCGAGGACGGGGTAACTGTATTTTCTGTGTGTGAAAGAGGAACGAGTCATTGGGGGCCAGAGGGCAGCCTGTGGTAGGTACCTTCAGAAATGACTGCATGATCTTCATCTCTTGGCATTTGTGCCCTTGGTCAATCCTCTCCCCTCTGTGTGGGCTGGACCCAGTGAATTGCTTCTAACAAGTAGAACACAGCAAAAATAGTAAGCTGCCACTGTTGAGATGAAGTTATAATGGACTGGGACTCCCGTCTTATCCTCTCCCTCTCTGACTCGCTCTGATGGGGTAAGCAGCCATGTTGAAGCCCGACAGAAAGGCACTGAGGTAGTCTCTGATTGACAGCATGGAGACACTCAATCCTTCAATCATGTGAGTAAGTTTGGAGCAAACCCTTCTCCCCAGTTGGGCTTTGAGATGACTTACAGTCTTGGCAGACACCTTGACTGTGGCCTGTGAGAAACCCTGAGCCAGAGGACCTAGCTAAATCACAATCAGATTTCTAACACACAGAACATGTGAGGTAATGTTGTTTCAAGCCGTATGTTCTGGGGAAATTTGTTACACAGCAATAGATGCTTATTACTATCCACCCAAAGGCCCTGCTATGCAGTATTTCCCCCAGAAATGTTATACCTTGACACTCTCCTCAGGGGTTTTGCACATGCTACTCCAGGCTGGGACCATCCTCCTTACCTTTTAGGTCTGGTAAACGTCTACCTTCAGATGAGAGTCAGGTCAGGTGGCCCTTCCTCCAGGAAGCCCTCTTTGACTCTCCCACCCTCCTCTGTGCTCCCATAGCATATCATCATCCCACTGCAGATCACATTGTATCAACTGTCTCCCAAACTTGAGGAGGGCAGAGGCTTTGCCTTATTCATCCCGGTACCCTTTAAAATCTTACATGCTTGATTTTAAATGCTTGACATGCAGTAAAATAATAATAGTAAACATTTATTGGATGCCTATGCTGTGCCTGGTACTGTTTGGGGTGAACCAGATGTAATTATTTGATTTACTAATAAACCCAATGAGGCAAGAACTTTAAACACCTCTGTTTTGCAGGCAAGGAACTGAAACTCTAGGCCAGCTTCTCAGTGCCTGCTTGTTGGAATCATGAGAGGCACACTGCTCCTCCTGTCCTGTGGCTGGCAGTAGTCGGTCCCCTCCTCATGGGAACTCTGCAAACAGCAGAGCTGGCCCAGAAGGCTTCTTGAGCACCAACACACACACTCTGTGCTTGACTGGCTACATAATGTAGTATTTCCAGAGAAATACCTGGATCTATCCCTTGGCACCTCCAAGAAAGGGCTTGGCTGGCATCCAGAGAATTTATTGGGCATCAGAAACCACACCTCCAGCTCTCTGCTCACAGCTGTGCGTCTGGTGTGCAGGCAGAGTGAGCATTTTCCTCCCCTCACACTCTGTCATTATAAACCACGTAAATTCCTCGATACTCATGTTGAAATGAACAGATGTGGCTCTGTATTTTTAATGCATTATCTGCAATTAGCAGCAGTGGGCATGAAGAACTCTGCCATCCCTGGGGCTGCCCCTCGTGGATGCAGCTGTGAGTACATTTGGGTTGAAGAATCTGGCCAGACTCCTCTGGCCTGCGCAGCTCTGGCAAGCGGGTGAGGGAACTTCCATTTGTAGAGTGTCTACTCTGCCAGCAAGCAGAAAGGGGACTGCTGAAGCCTGATCATCACTCCACTGCCAGCCTGGCCTCCCTTCTACCCATCTTGCTGTCAGAACACCCTGAGGGGGTGTTCTCTAAGCAGAGCCCCAGTGGGCAGACAGCAGTCCCAAAAGTCATGGGTACTAAAGGTTTTTACGGGCTTGAGTTCTGCGGTGTGGAGGAAAGGGTCTGTAAAGTGCAAATGGGACATGCTCAGTGCCCATGGCAAACCTGAGAGGGTGTCTGCATGGACTTCTGAAAAGAAGGAAGCTGGTTAGAGTTAACGGGTGTGCACCAGCTTTGTCCAAAGAGGGACATTTTTGGCAATAAATACAGTGCTAGTAACTAGCATGTATTGGGCACTTTCCCTGGACCAGGCCCCGTTTCTAAGTGCTCTTCAAGCATCACCATATTTAATTCCAGAAGCAGTGTGGATGCCCATCCCACCCACCAAACCACAGCCAAAGACCACCAGGAATCCACCTGTAGTTGAACAAAGTTGGCATTATTGGCTTGTGGCAATGAGCCAGAGTGCACACCACTGGGAACTGTGGAGGTCCCAGTAAGAGGGTATTGGAAAGGACCTACTATAGGATTCAAGCCTGTGTTAGGTGATTTGGGGAGGGCTCAAGGAAGTAGAGCTTTGCTGTGGATTAGATGCTGTCACAAAGTAGGCATATGTTTACAACTGGGTAGTTCATAAATTTTATCTAGAAGGCAGGAAGAATGAAGCAGGACTAAAGTTGTAATTGGTAGAGCAGCAGCTGTCACTCATGTCAGCCAAGATGCAGAGGGAGGGGACTGTTCGGTCATCTTTGTGTCTTGGTAATGTTCTTGCTTGTGCTCGAGTTCAGATGTGATTATGAAGCAGTCCTGTTTTTGTCTTAACCCATCATGGTTATAGAACGGCCTGTGTGATGCTGATGTTCACGTTCAACAGGACAACACCAAGGTCTGCTGTGGGTGCCAGGCCAGCTCCCAGTGAAGCAGTGGCCTGATTTTGCCAGGCCAGTTTCCAGCCCTCAGGGGCTGCTGCTCTCTTTCTCAGCGGGCCCTGGAATTGTGCCAATTTACAGAAATAGGGAAACTGAGGCTCAGAGAGTTTTCATGGCCCGAAAGTGGTGCTGTGATTCCAGAGTCACTGGACTTAACTTGGGTGGGTGCAAAGGGAACGGGAGGGGAGGGGGTATGATTATGGGAAGCAAGACGGTCCATGATGGGGATTGGCCACGGCAGAGAATAGAAAGAACATAGGCCTTGGAGTCAGAGATCTCCACTTTAGAAATCTATCCCTACCATTTACTAGCTAGGTGGTCCTGGGCAATTTATCGAACATCAGAGATTCAATTTCTTCTTTTGCATATAGGAATACAAAACTCTGTTTCCTAAGGTTATTGTGAGAACAAAAGTAAAAGACACAGGGTAGAGTGCCTATGTACCACCTGACAACAAGAGAGACCACTCTGAGCATGTGCTGCATGCCAGACACTGTTTTAAGTACCTCACATGTGTTGACTCATCTAATATAGCAACCCCATGAAGCAGAGTCTATAATAATCTCTGGTTTGCAGGTGAGAAGATGGAATACAGACAGGTTAAGCAGCTTATCTGAGGTCACACAGCTATCAAGTATCAGAATTCAGGCATTCTGATTCTAACATCCTTATTCTATGGCCTCTCATGAAAATTGTTGGGTCACTGCTCCTTCCCTTCCATAGCTGCAAGGGTTTCAAGGCTCTGGTCAAATTTTGATGGCAATTTAATGCCCTGGAACTCCCAGGGTCCCAGACTCTTGCTTGTGGATGGGTCTAAGCTGTTTGCTAGGCTGTGGGTCTGAGAGCATTCATTGCCTTTTAGAAGGTCAAAACAATCTTGGCATTACAGACACCGTAGATTCAGGCCACTGTGGTCAATAGATCAAATAAAACATAGTATTGCCTTTTGGTATTTCCATGCCTGTTAGTAAGTACTGGAATCAGAGAAAAACACTGGGAAATGAGTAAAAACTAAAGCGTGTTGGGGAACGGCCCAATGAGGCAGCAGAAACCCTCTTGTGGCAAGACTGATGTGTGGGCAGAAGGCAAATGGCTGCCCTAGAGGAAATGGACCAGCTGTGGCTGGTCTCCCTCAGTCCCAGAACAGCAGAAAACCATTGCCACAGCACCATGGTCCAAGGCTGACTCCACACTGCCTGGTTCTAACCTGTTGAGTGGGTTTATAGGTTCTGTCAACAGTTCTGGGAGACTGGGGGGCAGGAACTCCTGGACCCAGTAATTCTAGTGACCAAGGTCCTTCAGGCCATTCACCTCTCCCCTCCCCCTCCCCTGAGGCAGTGTTCTGCCACCACGTGGGGGAGACAAAGTCCTGGACCTCCCTTCAATATCCTCTCTGCTGTTTCCTACAGCCCCAGATCATTGTCATCAACCTTTTTGAGGCCCATCTGTTCTTAATTACATCTCTAAATCCCTAAGCATTACAACTCTGAGAACTTGGGAAATTTAGCTTCTTAGAGGATTTGTAATCATCACAGCAATCCCTAGTATTTACAGAGCTTCCTTTTGCAGACTATGAAATCCAGACAGACAATACTGTGGTGGTGAGGACACCCTGAAATTTCTCTCAAGTTCTCTTCATGGAGTGCCAGGCCCTTTGTCTTATTTTGTTTAGTTCAAGGAGGTGGATGAAAAGAGTAAGTTTTCTTCACTTTTTTTGAGGGAGACCAAAGAGCAGGTGGAAAGCTTATACCAGTGAGGAAGCTACATCTTGGGTTTTGTGCCCAGCCCATGCCCTCTTCTTTGGGCTACCCTGCTCCTCACCTGCCTCCTGTTGCCACCGCTAGAGGGATGGGCTCCTGTGGCTATGCTTGTCCCAGCTGAGGGTGCCCCTTCTTAGTATCAGCTAATTGGATGGGAGTTGATACTTGACTAGCCAGCTGAACAAATCAGATTCTCTCTCTTGATAATTTGAATCAAGAGGTATAGAAACTGGAAGTCAGTCTGACCCAGGGTCTGGAGTGACTATTTGAGACCATGTGTACTGATTAACAAGCAAGAGATAGGGGAATAGACTATCCAGTACCCAAGAGAGATGATCTTCAGCACTTTCTGTCCTCTGTATTTGTTCAATAAACCCTTTGAATTCCTGAGCCAGGAACCAGCACATGAGGCCATTACTGCAGGAAGGTGAGGCATTGGAAATAAACTGAAAACTCCTGTTTTACTTTCTGTCACAACATGCCTTACCTTAGCTTTAGTGGAACATGAGTCCAGGCCCCATGAGTGCCATGTACATGAGATGGGAACAACTACACTTCCCATCTAATGGGGACAAACCAGATGGCACCATGGATGAATGGAAGACCAGCATGCCATCCGTTCTGGACACCCCTGCTGACCTTTATCAGAAGCCAACATGGGCCTCCCCAGAGCTCCTGTGGTGTGGGGCATGGTTGCCCATGGCCTCCCAGCTTAAAGGAGAAGGATTGAGAAAAGTCCCTGTAAAAGGATTAGTTATGACACATCATAGCCATCTGGTCCCCCCATTGATCTGACAGCAGCAGCAGGGGTGGAAGGCAGCAGACACAGAGGCCTTGGGAGCACAATTCGATGAACAGCCCTCGTTGATTGTTTACCTGTCTGATGGCTGATGACTCTCTATGTATAAAAGACACCCATGGAAGGCCAGAGCTGGAAGGGCACCTTAAGAAGGCCCCATGACAGCTCAGGGTTGTCACAAATGGGACAAGCAAGACCCAAAGACACTACTGAGATGTGACCTTTCTGGTTACAATCAAAGGAGCCCAAAGTTCCCATTGTTTATTGAAGAGCTTTGGGGGAGGAGGGAGTATTGTTGGGCTTTGTAGCCCTATACTTCCCACAGGGAGGAAAGCAAAGAGAATATATATTTATGTGGAGTCTATAGGACTGAATCATAAGCTCTTGGACTAAAAGAAAAAGACCATTCTTATCATAGAAATAGCAATGTGTTGTCACTAATTCAGAAGCCCCATCACTCCTGCCCCACAGGGCACAGACCAGAACAATCATAGATTTTGCTCAGCTGGAGGTTCCAAATGGAGTATGTGAGACAGTGGCTTCTGTGATGCCAGCTTTTGCCCAGCCTCTAGAGCTTAGCCGTATATTTGGGTTTAACTTTCCCTGTCTAGGTGCCAGTGAGTCTCCAGCAGGCAATTCATCATGAGCCTCTTCCTCTATTATCAAATGGATTCTGGAAATAGTCTGTTGCCCACCCACCAATCCAAGGTGCCCTGTGCGATTTAGCCCCTGCAGCTTTTGTAGTTAACCACCCTATCTAAGTGTGGCCCATCTGCCAGACTGGTCTGTTCCAGTCTCTGATCCCTATTCTTGCTCCCTTGTGGGCTGGGAGCCTGGTTAAACTCTTTCTGGATGGCTGGAGTTTGGCTCTAGTCTCCTGGAGGTTGGGATTTATCCTCCTCATTTTCATCAACCAGTAAGTATCCCTAACCTAAAATTCACCCAGGCACCTGGGTTGGGTGCCCACCCCATTCTCTGAGAATGTGCCTTTCCAAAAGTGCCAGCCAAGATGAGGGTGGAATTGGCCTTATTTCCTTGGTTTCTGAACGGACAGTTTTCAAGTCCTGCTCTAGCCAGCATCACCATAATTATGAGCGTTGGCTTTAGAGTAAAAAGTGCTGGCCCTGAATTCTGTCCACATGACTGGCCAACTGTATGAACTTGGGCAAGGAAACAAGCTCCATTCTTTTGAGCCTCACTTTCCTAACCTATGTAAAGGGGATGTTAAAACCTATCCTATGTGACTGGTGTGGAGTAAATGATAGGATAAAAGATAATGGGTATAAAGAACTCAGCACAATGTACCATGCATGATCCTAACATGTAATGTTCACTGAGAGTTTACAACATGTTAAATTCTGTGCAAAGTGCATTGTAAGCATCACCTTAGTTAATTTGCAGAGTAATCTTGTGAGATCCTATTATCCCAAAATTTTAAAGGAGAAATCTGAGATTTGAAAGGTTTAAGTAAATTGCTCAAGGTCAACAGCTGGTTAGTAGTTCAGCAAATGCTGATCTTGTGGAGACCAAAGATTATGAGTTAGCTAATTTAATGTCCTGGTATAATGTACAGTACAGTACAGTTAAATTAATGCATGGCTCCCAATTTAGTGCTCCTTTGCATAACTGCATTAAGAGCTCAGTTCTATCAACTTACTGTTCCTTTCTCTCTCTCTCTCTCTCTCTCCCTCCTACTCCCTCTCCCTCGCCCTTGCCCTCTCCTCTCTCTGCTGCAGTGGGAGCACTAAGCTGTTCATCCACGTTTCATTTCTGCTGCCATTTGTGTTGTTATCCCTAGTATGGCTATTACTAGATGTTTTAATTCAAACCTTCCATCCGAACGGATAGATCATTTCCATACCACCTACTCTTTAATCAGAGAGTACTCACAGATTCAGCACTTTGGACAGAGCTAGGATTTTTGAGCTAATGTGCAGTCAGTATTGGATTTGCATTTAAAAACTATTTACATTAAATGTGTGACCCACATATGAGAAAATACTGCATTCCCCACTTCTAGCTCAGTGGTTCTGGCTCTCTCTTCCTTCTCATAGTCTGTGAGATGAAAAAAGATTGCCATAAAGATTTTATGAGTCCAAGAGAAACATTACTCAAACAGGATTTATTTCCAAGGCATCATTCTGAAACTGTGGCATGTTGTTTAAAGGGGAAGCAAAGCTCATATTGGTGGAATTTTTATACTCAAATGAAGTCCAAATGTTACAGAAGATCCTCTTAATGGCTGCCAGGTGAGCAACTTCTTCAATTTGGTTCAAATCAACAGATAATTTATAGAGTGTTTTCAGCATCTTTGAGTCTTTCCTTGAAACCAGTGATAAGAGACAGTAAGAATATGATTTTTCCCCATTTGCACTAAGACAAGGAGAAAGGTAATTCCTGGATTGGTACTTTCATGCCTTCATACCCTGGTACAAAAATAGATTTATGATGCCTAGCATGTGTCAGGCACTATGCTGCACATGGCAAGGAAAGCAAGGTACATTTTCTGGCCTGGAAGACCTATTGTCTGGTAGGGGATAGACAATTCTCCCATGCAGCACACTATGCAGTGAGATAAAGGTGATGACAGGAATAGGTACAAGAACTTGCCAGTTGAAAGCTTGTTCCAAAACTGTGTGGGATGTCTGTTGTTCTTTGGTCTACCTGACAAACTCCTATTCATTCTTTAAGAACCCAGTCAAATGTCCTCTTCGCTGTGAATATTTTCCTGACTCTCAAAACAGAGTTATTAGTCTTTCCTCCTTGGGGTTCCCATAAAATCTTGAAGAAAGGGAAAGTGGGGGGTGACAGGCACTAAATAAGTAACTATTACATATATATAAAAAGTTCTGCAGGAGTAAAAAGCAAGAAATAATTCACTGTCAAGGAAGGGGCGGAGTTACTTGAGTTGGTTCTTGAAAGATGTGGAGAAGGTCATTCTGATGGAGAGTGCAGGCAGGATGCAGGCATGGCAGGATGAATGGCTATGAT
The DNA here is from genome assembly GCF_027475565.1 of Acinonyx jubatus. Classification (NCBI taxonomy): domain Eukaryota; kingdom Metazoa; phylum Chordata; class Mammalia; order Carnivora; family Felidae; genus Acinonyx; species Acinonyx jubatus. Next base: position 25,463,951 of record NC_069381.1, read on the forward strand.
GTATTTATAGAATGGCAAGTAGCTTGGAGTGGCTAAAGCAAGGCACATGGGCATGGTGCGGGGGGCCGATGATGACAGGAAGTGGAGGAAGATGAAGCTGCTACGTTAGGGTGGGGTCACAATATGAAAATCCTCTGTTAAGAAGTTTGTTCTTCATCTGGTAGGTGGTGGGAGCTAAATGTATTTTAACTTGTGTTGATTTTTCTGCACCCAGAAAGAAATACAGGCTTGTATTAAAACTTTTAGAAAATATAAAAGAACATAAAAAATATTCACACCCCATTCACCTTTTTCTTTTCTTCTTCTTCATGATTATTATATATGTATGCATGTAAAAAATTAGTTCATATTCAGTTTTGCATGTTGGTTTGTTTCACTTAATATCAATATATTAAGCATTTTTCAGTTTCTTTGAATATTTTCCAATTTCTTTGAAATTAATTGCTATATGTCCTATCAGCCAAATGGCCACAGTTTATTGAACCATTGATGTTGGAGATACACTGTTTCCTTCCCCCACTATAATAAATAACACTGCAATGAACATCCTTTTGTATGTCATTTTATCTCCTTGGAATACATTCCTAAAAGTAGTATGCATCTTTTACATTTTAATCACTACTGTCAAACTACCTTCCAAAAAGGTTGTGCCAATTTATAATCCCAGCAAAGAGGTTCAGTGACCTGCCTGAGATTAAACATCTTGAAAGTTGGGAGGCTGAGAACTGAACATGGGCACTGGGGTTTACAGGGCGATGGTGGAGCTTTGGTGGGGAGAGGGGAATGGGATGACCAGAGGTGGCTGAGTCTGGAGGACTGAAACACACTCTTGTTAAGATAGATGGTCTAATGAAACAGCTTCAAAGGACAGGCTGTTTGGCAGACAACACATGTAATTTCATACTCTCTCTCTCAAGCTGCCTGGATCATGACTTCCCACTTGAGAGTGTTCAGACTGTAGAGAAATGAAACATAGCTACTTTTCTCTTGGCTGTTACTGTCTTGTAGATCCAGGCTTTGGGCTGGAATTAGCAGGAAGGGCACATATGAAAAGTTGTCTAGTTATCTGAATTCAAGGAGGATCCCTCATGAATGCCCTGGGTTTACAGAACAAGTCAACATGAGGCACGTCTCCTCAGTTCTCTCCTCATTGAGGTATGACTCCATGAGGGATAAAGGATTCAGAGTCCATAGCTCTGAATACCCATACCTTGAACTATAAGCTAACTTCTTCCCCTCTCCCTCTCTCTCTCCCTTCATGGCTGCAAATGCAATAATATAAGTCTAGAGCAAACATGAGGATCAGACTCAGGGAGTCATCTCGTCAAAACATTGTATTGTAGACATCACAAGCTTGAAAGCGATTCAGTCACATTGCAACCTACTCCACAAATCCAAAACACTGCCAACGAGTGTTTGTCCAGCACCTACTTAACACTCCAGCGGTCTCCCCCCAGAAAGCTCCTCTGTTTAGATCTTGTGCTGAGTCAAGGTTTGACTCCTGCAATTACCCATTGTTTCAGTTTCTGCCAATTACCTAAACTTTCTTTCCTATGTGGACATTTAACTACCTGGAGAAATGTGCCATTTTCCTCTCAGTAGGTGATATGCTGGAGTATAAATGGAGTCAGACAGACCTGGGGTTCCAATTCTGACTCTGCTAGTAACAAGCTGTGTGGCTCCAGGCAAGTTGCTAAGCATGTCTGAGTCTCAAATTATTTCTAGACCACACATAATGATGCATTTATCTCATGGGGGAGTAGTGAGTACCAAATGAAATGCTGGCAGTATGGTAAAATGGGGGGTGGTGATTAGATGTTGGGTCCTTTCGCATTATCTTTTTTCTGAGTCCTATTTCTCCAAGATGCCTTCCGACCTGTTGCATCATGATGGCCCAGGGTGAGTATTTGAAATGTAGATTTCTAGGTCATAGCGCTAAATCTACTAAAGCGCAGTCTTGTGAGAGTGAGATCTGGAAACTCTTATATTTGTTTAGTTCAGAGCAGTATCCATGCTGACAAGAAGGTGGAAGGCATTAACACATATGCGAACATTCCAAAGCTTCTCAGGGGTCCACAATCAAGGGCCCATCTGATCCCCGGGGTGGGGGGGGGCACCCCAGAGGACACATGCCTCTGAACTGGGAACAAGACACCATTTTCAGGATGTCTCACTCTCAGAGAGAGACAGTAGAGATAGGTCCCTCCATATCCTGGGATTTGGAATGTGGAAGGGGGACGGGGCTGGGAAATGTGCTGCCAGGTAGATTAGGAATCTTCATAGAAAGGATCAGCCCTTAGGAGGGGGAGAAGCAGGGCAGGGGAGGGGCTTATTGGCCAGCCAAGCAGGCGGATACTTAGGGCACACTCCAGGCCAGGCAGGGAGCTGAAGGGCCACCATGACCACAGCAGAAACACAGTGGACAGCAGAATGCCCTGATACACCCGATGTCAGTGTCACTAAGCCCAGACCCACCTTCTGGAGGAGCTGGGGTCCTGAGTGAGTGCTCACACCTACCAGTGTATTCACCTCATCCTCTCACCCTCTCTCCTTCACATGCCACTCTCTTTCCCTGCTGTCTCTCAGTGTTAAGTTCTCTCCTTGCACCCAATTTTCTGCTGATGGATCCCAAATGTCTATATACAACACACACCCTGCCCAAACTCCAGATCCTTACATCCATCTACCTTAGATGCCATGGGCATCTGAAACTTAACATGCCATCACTCCCCTGGCCACCTCTAGCCATCCACCAGCTACTTAAGCCAAGAGCTGGGAGCCATCTCTCCTCCTCTTCCTCCTCTTTTGTTCCTCAGGATCACTAGATCACTAACCAAATGATTCGGTGTTTCTGTTTTTCCAGTCTCCTAAATCCACCCCTCCACTCAGTCTCCACTGTTACCGTCTGTGTTAATTCAGCCTCATCATTTCTCACCTGGGTTACAGCTACAAAAAGCAGTCTGTGTCTGTGCTCGCATCCATTCCCTCCATCCTGTTCTCCAGCAGCGGCCAAACTGCTCTTTCAAAAATGCAAAGCTGATCATGTCAGTCCCCTGCTATACACCTTTTGGTGGCTTCCTATTAACCCCAAAATTAAATGCAAATACTCTGGCCTCCATCTACCTCTTTAGGCTCATCCCATCTCCATTTTCCAAATCCTTCAGCTACTTTTCTAGGCAGGAAACCAGAGAACTCCTCCTTCCAGGGCCCCAGGACTGAGAAATCTCCCTGAAGACCATGCTTCTGATTACCTCCCTCTACCCTTCCCTTACTGTCACTGCCCCCATTCCATGCAGTTCAGCACAGACAGGAGAGACAGGAAGAGAAGAACAATTATTATAATTATTGTCAACATCCGTGAGCTCTTACTATGACTTGTGCATCTTTCTGTGCACATAAAGCTCTATAGTAAGAGCTTTATATTCAATTTTTCATTTTAATCCTTGCAATATCCTCATAGGACAGGGGCAGATGAGGAACCAGAGGCTCCAAGAGGTTAAGTAACTTGCCCAAGGTCATGTTGCAGTACAAGTGGTATAGATGATGCTTAAGCCCAGATTGTCCCACTTCCGAGGCATATCAGAGAACTGTATCAAAGAACACACACAACTCAGATATATTTCCAATGTTATATGCAGAAAAAGCCACCCAGTCTGAACAGAAACCCCTTAAGATAAACTATCCTCAAACACCTAAGTGCTTAGCCTGGCTTATGGAGGAAGCAATGTTATCTACAACAAGATGATTAGGACAACAATGAACTTAAATCCTAGCCACTGCTGGGGAATGTCTGCTTCTGGATTCAATTTGGTTCAATTGAATCCAATTTCATTCAGTGTGGTTATCGAATGGCCACTACGCACCCTTCGAGGGCTGGTTATGGAAGGTCCAGAAAGAGAGGCAGAGACACCTCTTGGGAAGTCATAACCCACCTATGCATGGGGCACTAGGAGAAGGGAGTAATTGGAGTGCTGGGAACAGGAATTCAAGGCCAGAATCTCGTGGTCTGCCCTGGAGCACTTAGGCGGTGGAGAACTTGCCAAGTTCTCGTGCTAGCCCCCAGTCAGTGGCAAGTTCTATAATTTTCCTAATTAAGATAGTGAAGTCTCTGCCCATATTTCTTACAAGGTATGTATATACAGAGGATGCCACCAGTTCAGTCTAATGGGAATTCTCAGGTATAATACCTATGAAAGAAACTGGGATGTATGAGTAGCTGAGAGCATGGGCTCCAGTGACAGAGGACTTGGTTCTGCTACTTCCCAGCAGAGCCACCTTGGACAGCTTATGTTAACTTTCTGAGCCTCGGTGTCCTCCTCTGTAAAAGGGAAATAAAAATCATACCTGCCTCATAGAGTTCCTGAAAGGGTTAGGAGAGATTACACAAGCACCAAGTGCCTGAAAGGAGCACAGAAAGCATTAGCCAATACAGTTCTTATTCTGGACTGGCTGGCTTGAAACAAATCACAGGTATAACTCCAATGCCTAGCTGATCTCTGATACTTATTTTTTTTAAGTTTATTATTTTGAGAGACAGATAGAGACAGAGAGCACACAAGCATGTGCCTGAGTGGATGAGGGGCAGAGAGAGAGGGAAGAGACCATCTCAAGCAGGTTTCATGTTGTCAGTGCAGAGCCCAATGTGGGGCTAGATGCCACGAACCACGAGATCACAACCTGAGCCGAGATCAAGAGCTGGACGCTTAACTGACCGAGTCATGCAGGCCCCCTGGTCCCTGATAATTAATGGCTCTGAATAAACAGAGGCATACATGGAATGTGCAACTTGGCAGTGATATCCAACTGGAAGGCCCCAGATGCTAAGCCAAGAGTGTGAACTATACTCTATGGATAACAGCCTTCACTGAAGGTTTTCAGCAGCGAAATGGCAAGGTGGGACATGGGCTTTTAGCAGGATCACCCTGAGCCAGAATAGAGGTTGGACAGGAGACAGAAATACCAGAGGCTGGCAGCAGGTGCTTCAGTGTCCTGGGCGCGAGAGCTGAACGACATCGGGGGTCCTGAGGTTGCAGGGAAAGAGACAAACTGGAAAGGTATCAAGGAGGTAGAACTGGTGGGAGCCGACAACCCATAAAGGTGAGCAGGTGATAACTACCCTGCTCTGTGCACTGTCCGAGAAGGAGAGAATCAGTTAGTGAGTCAGGAGAGAAGCCAGGGCCTCCCTGGAAGCCCCTGGCCGCTGTTTCCACTGGGAAGGCTGCCCTTGCTGCTCTTTCTTGTCCCCGTGCTCACGGGGCTTGTGAGTGGCCCAACCACAGAGCAGGACCCCGCAGTCAGCCCACGGGAAATTCCGCCACGGAATGGGTCTTGGAGCACGCAGCCGGGGCCAGTGGACAGCAGCGGGCAAGGGCTTCCCCCAAGGCAGACCGGCCTCAGCTAAGGGACAGAAGTCACTCCTAATTGCAGCAAGCATTTTGGGGGAAGTCTCCACAGCTGGTCAGAAAAGAAAAATCTCTGAAAATAGTTCAAATACAAGGAAGACGTTTACGGTTACTTTGCACCAAGCGCCATCTCATTTGTCCTCACGCAGCCTCAAGTATGACTGCAGAATTAGCCTCACATTTTACAGGTAGGGAAATGGAGGCTCAACAGCCTTTTTCTTTCTTAAATCTGATCAGTTTGTCAGTGGAGGAATCCAAACCCAACTATCTCTGACTCCAAAGCCCATCCTCTTTCCTCTACAACATATTTCATAATCTTTAATTTTGAAAGTCCCATTTCTTCAGACATTCGCATACTGCTAGTGGCAGGGTAAAATGATCGAATGCTTTTAGAAAGCAATTTGGCAATAAGAATCAAGAGTCTTAAAAAATATTCATTCTGGGAATCGCTCCTAAAGAAATAATCATAAATTCAGAGAGAGGGAAAAAAAAAACGGGCTTTACACACAACAATGTTCTTCACAGCAATATTTATAACATGAAGAACTGGAGATGATCTAACTGCCCACAGAGAAAGGAATGGTTAAGTAGGTTGTGATATATCCAACTAATGGAATATTTTGGGGCCACGGGTTTGTAACAACAGGGGAAATGCCAATGGTATAAGTGCGAAATAATCAGGATGTGAAATTATGCGTCACATCATCTAGTGATGGTGCCACGGAGCTGCTTGGGGTTGCCTTTCTTGGCACTTGTCCCTCCAATATCCATCAGCCCCTTCTAAATCATTCCAGATTTTTAAAAATAGTAGCATTGTTTAATAGGGACAATACATGATTTCTCAGTCTTATATGAAGTGAGAATTAAAACCTCTTTAGAAAGTGTGCAATTTGTATTGATCTCGGATACAGTATTTAGAAAAATCTGTGTTTGCCTGTAAGCCTCTCCTGTGCAGAACTCATGAGGCTGCCACAACTTTCGTCTCTCTTTTTTTTTAATTTTAATTAATTAATTTAAGTACCAGATAATAATGTTTAAACTTAATGTGAGGTTAGTTGACTTCCAATTCCATGGGCACTGGTCAAAACCAACCAAACAAAAAACAAACAAACAAACAAAACCCAACCAGTGAGCCTATTGGAAAGGAAGAAACAACATTACGTAACTTGCAGCAAATATGATTGTCTAACTTACAAAATCTAAAATAATCAACTTTAGAACTACTAGATCTAAATAAAGAGAGAGTTCAAGAAGATGGTCGGTCATGAAAGAAATGTACAAAATCAATGGTTTTCTTATTCACCAGCAATCAACAATTAGAAAATGCAATGGCAACATGACGCTATTCACAATAATAAAAACTATAAAATTACCTAGGAATAAAACCTAACAAGAAATTTACTAGGCCTAAATGATGAAAACCATAAAATTTTATTAAAGAACATAAACAAAGATCTGAAAAATGAGAGGCATACCGTGGTCCTGTATAGGAAATACACTATTGTAAAAATGTCAGTTCTCTCCAAATTAATCTACAAGTTCAGTGAGATTCTAAGCAAAATCACAGTGGAATTTCTTGAGGAAGTCCGAAAAACGTATTCTAAAATTCGTCTGGAAAAGTGAGTGCGCAAGAATTGCCAATAAAATGTCTTGAAAATAATAATGAGAGAGGGCTTAAAAAAACCGTGGTAATTGAAAATATGTGATTCTGGCATAGAAAGAGAATAATGCATAAATGACATACAAGAAAAAAATCCAGACGCAGAACAATGAATACTTGTGAACTCAGTTTATGATAAAAGGGCCATTTCAAATGAGAATGGACAGGTTTGGGGATAATTCATTATTCATGTGGGACTAAAAGTTAGAGCTATATCCCACACCTGGCACACAACATAATTCAGACAGATTAAAGACCTAACTGTACCGTATGAAATCCTGAGAGTTCTGGAAGAAATAAAAGAGACTATTTTTATAATCTCCATGTGAAGATTCCCAGCCAAGACACAAGCAAGACCCAGGAGTCACAGAGAAAAAGATCAACTGGTCTGGTCACATAAAAATAAAATGTGTGCTGCGAGGAAGAAGAAAACAAGACGAGTTGTTGATTGATAGAAAATATTTACAACATACAGGACAGATGGCTATAGACTGAATGTTTGTGTCCTCCTAACCCAAATTCATATGTTGAAACTTGTCACCCAGTGTGATGGTATTCAGAGGTGGGGTCTTCAGGAGGTAGGCAGGTCATGAGGGTGGAGCCCTTGTGATAGGATTCCTTATAAAAGAGGCCCCAGAGAGCTCCCTTCTGCCACCTGAGAACCCAGCAAAGGGCTGTCCGCTAAGAACCAGGGAGCGGGCCCTCACCAGACACCGAGTCTACCGACACCTTGACCTTGGAACCCTCAGCCTCTAGAACTGTGAGGAGTAAATTTCTGTTGTTTATAAGCTACCCAGTCTGTGGTATTTTTATTAGAACAGGCTGAATGGAGTAAGCCACAGATATAGTATTAATATTCAAAATATACAAGAGCTCCCAAAAATCAATAGGAAAAACACAGACAACTCAACAGAAAAACAAGTAAAGCATATAAATAGGTGATTCAAAAAAATAAAACAAAAATGATCATAAACACATGAAGAGATTATCAACTGCTAATAACTGGGGGAATGGCAATCAAAAAAAAAGAAGGAGGTGTTATTTTTCACCCATTGAGATGGATAAAAATAGCAAAATTTTAATTTGGGAAGGATGTAGGCCTCATACATGATTGATGAAAAAGTTAAATTAGCACAGCTCTTTTGGAGTGTATTCTGGCAGAATCTGATTTAAAAAAACAAAAAAAAAAACACCCCAAAAACATACACTTCGCCCCAGAAACTGCACTTTAAGGAAGCTGTCCTACAGATGTTGTAATGCATACATGAAGATAGATGCACGAAGGTGTTAACTGTACCATTGTTTGATGGGGAAAATTGCAGTACGAAGGCAATTGTTAAAAAAGTAATGAGGTAGATCTAGGAAGTAACATAGATGAATATCTAACATACACACGTAAGAGAATAAAAACAAGCTGTGACATGTTTACATTTAACCCGTGTGTGTGTGCGTGCGCACGTGTGTGTAAATGCATAGGGACAGGTCTACATACCAACTCATTATTAATGTTTGTCTGGAGGGGGGATGGAATTAGGGTGGGGGCTCGACAAACAGAAGACTTTTAACATTGTATTCTGTACTCTTGGGTATGTTTTGAATTTTTCACAATGAGCATGAATTGCTTTTGTAAATAATGAAAAGGATATATATACACACACATGCCACGAGAACACAGCTCTTTAAATTAAGAACAAGATAAAGCCATGCCTAGAAAAAATGGAAGGCAATACGTCAAATGTTCATGCATAAGAGCTTCTTTATCCAGTTCTTCTCTATTTTCTAAATTTTCTTTAATGACGTGTGTTACAATCTACAATGGAAATAAAAAACAAATACTCTCTATTCTTTTTACATCGTTTCCTTTTTTGCTGGAAGCCAATCAGTAAAATGATTATGCTTTCTGTCTTGTCCACTGAAGCTGGTCGGATGATTCGGAACCAAAAGGGTGGGGGCCCAGGGATGCTGGGACTAGGGGGCTTCTGCAGGAGGTGAGTGACCAAATGGAGATGTGAGCAAGCAGATGGGCCTGGTGAGAGGCTGGTGTTCTCACCTTAAAAATGATTAATGGGAGGTTCGTCATGTAGTAGTAGGTGTGTGATAAGTTGATGATGCTTCATTATGGTTATGAGTGGATCACCACCCTATCCTCCCAGCCACGCCTCACATCAGCAGAAACATCTGGTTCTCTCTTTGCCTCCTGCAATCTGGATGGCGGAGGAAGGGAGAGGAGAACTTAGAGCACACAGAGAAGTAAAGTTATAAGGAAGGTAGAAGAGTACAACTCATTGAGTACCTATTATATCCCACTTGCCTCTGGAGTGCCACAGTTGGCACTGTTGTGCTCACTTTGCAGAGCAGAACACTGAGATTAGGCACTTGCCCAAGGCTGACCCATGGGACTCAATCTATGTGACTCCAGGCCCTGGGCTCTTCTTCCTGGCCTGCCCAGCGGAGGGTGGGAGAGGAAGAAGGGTGTGGGAGCGAAGCATGGAGGAGCTTTTCACCCACACACTTTACAAGGAGGAGTAAATGGGTCAGGAATCTGTTCCCACTCTGAGCCTTTTCCCTTCTCCCCAGGCTGAGTTCTGAAACTCCTCAAGGTGGTTGCAGAAAGTGATGAAGTGAGTACTGGGGTGTGTCTAAATAAAGCCCCCAAGTGGGCGCTGCTGCTTAACTATGCATGAGCTCTCGATGACTTCACCCTGCAGCCTGCAACTGGTGGAATGAGCCTGACTTCACTTCATGCACAGCCAGAAAAAAGCGAAACTTTCTAAAAATATTTGAATGTTGACAGCAGACTCTTACCTTCCAGTGAATAATTGGTTTTTGTAAGAGTGTGTGTGTGTGTGTGTGTGTGTGTGTGACCTAAATCCACAGAACTTACCATTCTGTGACTACAAAATAGGTTTCATGTCTCCTGATCTTCCAAATCTCAATGGCTAATTGCCAAACTAGCAGACAGCCTAGCCTTTTCCAAGGCCCCTCGGTGGGGGGGGGGGGGGGGGGCGGGCAGTTGATGCTGGTCCCTGAAAGGGTCCTTTTGTTTGCTGACTACAACCTGCTGAGAAGGGTAGGAGATCCAGACCTAACCTTGACATTGGGTCTACCCTTCCCCCTGTCCTGAGGGGTTTCCAGGCTGTTGTCAGAGCAGTGGTGGTGTGGGGAGGGGGCTTAGTGTCACATAAATGGGGCTACCTGGAAAGCGGAGTCCTGCTGTCCTCTGCACCTGCTTCCCAGAGCCACCACCCCCTCATCAGGTTTCTGTGGATTTGCCAGTCTCAGTGGCTCCTCAAGGCCTTAGGGAAGATGCTCTTTCCCCAAGATCATGTCTAGTAAGCTGCCTGGGCCCCAAGAGTTATAACTCTTTCAGTTCATCTCCACACCACGTCTTTATATATTTAAATCTGTAGCAGGTTAGTACCCCACCTGTAATCCTGGATCTTTCAGCATGGGACAGCTGACTGTCAGCTGACAGCATTTGTACCCCTGAGGGCATTTTCTCCCCAAGGAAGGCAACTCTGCCTGCAAGCATAGCAGGCTGGAAGGGCCAGGTACTACTAATCCCCCAGGAGCAGCCTCATTTGATGACTTCCAGAAATTGGTATATAAATACCCTAGCCTCCTGTTCCTGGGGTGGGATGACTCCAAGACCCGGCTTCTGCAGATCTGGGCTGCCCAGAGTCTCCCTGTGGGATTATGCCCCAGGCCCCCACTGTGGTGGCTGGTGTGACCATACATAGTCTCCCTTCTCCGTATCACGTCCCCTTTTTCTACTGGTGTTACCTGCGCCTCCCAATAAAATACTTGCCCTAAGAGGTGTCTGGGTGGCCTAGTCGGTTAAGTGTCTGACTCTTGATCCCGGCTCAGGTCATGATCTCACGGTCGTGAGATTGAGCCCAGCATTGGGCTCTGTGCTGGGTGCAGAGCCTGCTTAAGATTCTCTCGCTCCCTCTCCCTTTGTCCCTCCCTTGCTTGTGCATGCTCTCTCTCTCTCTCAAAAACAAACAAACAAACAAATAAACAAACAAACAAACATAACTATTTGCCCTCGAGTCCTTGTCCCAGGTCTGCTTTTGGAAAAACCTAAACTAGGAAAATACCCTGGTACCAGGGGCAAGAATTCCAGCATCAGACACAGGATGTACTGAGAAGCAGTGCTTCTCTGCTGTGACCACCACCTTGTTGGGGTGTCCAGGCCACTGATGGGGACCCATCTCCGGGGGGGTTCCCATCTTCTGCAGGGTCCCAGATCCTTGTCTCCCAAGAGGCTCCAGGGACTTTTATGGAGAAGAGGTGCTACCTTGCTCCCCTTAACTACATCCCAACCTCAACATCTTTGAGCTTCCTCTTCCATACCAGAGAAACAGGAGCACCTGCTCACCTTAGCCAGTGGCTAGGACAATGAATGACAACAACAGCGACATTACCGAGTGTCACCTACATGCTAGACATGCTGCTTAGTGCTAGGATGAAATTCACAACAGCCTGATGTAGGATAAATTGTTATTCCTGATGGCCCTATTTTAAAGCTAAAGAAAGAGTGGCTCAGAGAGGTGAAATACCTTGCCCAAATCCCAGAGCTGAGGTTTGAACTCATGTCTGACTCTACAGCCCTCTGGCCAGACAGCCACACATGGGGTCTGTGGCTACAGCACCTGGTGGGAGGTCCTGTGGTGTGTGTGGATGTGCATCTGGGTTTGTGGGTCAGAAGGGGGCTGAAAGAAGCAGGGGTGGCCCTGCCTGGGGGTATGAGGCAACAGTCTGAATCCAAGGAGGCGTGGGCCAGAACTGGTGCAGCCTGGGCCCCAGCAGAATCTGGGGTGGGAGGGGTGGGGATGTATGGTGGGCAAGGTGAGGGGATGACGGGGGCTGGATCTAACCAGGCAGGCATCTTAGACAGCACAAGAGGTAAGCAGCACCAAGGCCAGCTCCACGGGGTGGGGAAGGTGGGCTCAAGGCTGCTTGCTGAACTGGAGCCTGCCCTCGGAGAGGCATGGGGACACGGTGCAGCGGGATCAGGCTTAGATAGCCTTGGCAGAAAGGTGGCTCCCATACTGGCTGGCCTTCCAGAAGGGCTCAGGGGGGGGGCTGCTGCATCTCTTCCAGGCGCCCAGACATGCGGTGTGGACCATGCAGTTGGTGGGGCTGTGAATGTCGAACAACTTTGCATCCAGGGCTTTCTGGGTTACAAGACGGTGGGTGTGAAGCTGCACTGCTTGGCCTCTCAGGGCCTGACCCTGTGCAGCCAACGCCTTCTCGGCCGAGGTGCTTGCTGCTGCTTCTAGCATCCCAAACACGGAGCCGGCAGCATCTCCCACCCCGTCCGGAACCCCCAAGGCTGGGAGCCACGCAGGCCCCTGAAACTAAGCTGGGTTTTCTCTTGTGAAGTCACAGGATAAAGCACTTTACATATTAATCAGGTTAGGAATCTGAGAGCACATATCAGGGGATTGAAATATGTAGATTTTGATGATGAATTCACGCTCATCAGAAAACCAATGAATCATCCTAACTTCATTATCAGGAATTATTTGATGGGGGAATTGGCAGGGGGGTGGGGGGTGAGGAGGGGAGTACCGAGGGGGAGAGGATTTCTTGGTTCTCAGCCCAGACTGTGTTCTCTCCCAGCAACACATTTGAGCAGCAGGGCAATTTGTCTCCATGACGTGGGTGTTGAACACGGCTGCACCCGGGAGGCCTCACCTAGTAAAGTCAGACCCCAAGGCCCGGGGCAAACCATGCAGACAGCAGACAGACACAAACTACCCGAGCGCACAACGACCTTTACAGATTACCTGGTACAGTCATTCCTATGACACTAGCTGCCTGCGTGACCTTGGGGAGGCCACATGCCACCTCCTTGCCTCAGCTGCCTCATCTGGAGAATGAGGATGCTGGGCGTTACACTCTGCACAGAGCCTCCAGGGATGGAGCCAAGGGGAGGGGTCGGGACCCCCAAATTCTAGGCTCCTTGTGTGCTAGGTATGCTGAGATGTGGGGATCCAGCTGAGAAAAAACAAACAGATATAAACGGACGTTCTAAAGAGTAGGAAGAAGCAGTTGTAAATTTAAATAGGTGGTCAGGGAAATCCTCGCTGAGGCTTTGACCTCAGGGGTGACCCCTGCAAGAGGTGAGGGTGTGAGTTACATGGGTGACTGGGAGGAAGAGCATTCCGAGTGGAGGGGACAGCGAGTGCAAAGGCCCTGAGGTGGGGAGAGCATGCCTGGTGTCTGAGGAACAGTAAGGAGGCCAGTGTGGCTACAGAAGTGGATGAGAGAGTAGGGAGGTCAGAGAGGTAACAGGGGAAGCGGGGTCAGAGGCTTTAACAGAGGATGTCGAGGTCAAAACAATACGAAGGAGAGATGAGAAGATGACCCAGAAGATAAGGCTCTTCTACTGAGGAAACTGAGGCACAAGCAACAGGGTGTCAGGACAGGCAGACAGAAGAATGTGGTGTGAAGGAGAGTCTGTGTGGATACAGACCTTACACACAGTGACACACAGTGACAAAGCTGTGACTCTCTCATGAGAAGTCTGGCAAAAGCTGGTGCCGTGGCAGGTAGCTGGATAGCATCAAAGGTGGTGGAAACTGGTCTGGAGCAGACTCAGAAAGCCTGGACTCCCCGGCTGTGCCAAGCACTTGCTGAGTGATGCTGGGGCGCATGTGCTTATCTGTGGGGTGAGGCAGCAGAACACGGTACCTTGTACAGAACTTTCTGGAAGCCTCAGATTCTGTTATTCCTCCCATTCTTCTCTTTCCGAGGATAAACTAGCTGCGGCTACTCTTAAACAACGCAAAGAAGACTCTGTGGGGTTACAGCGAGCATGTCTGCGTCACACAGCCAGGTGGACTTTGAGCCTTGGGTCCCAGGCTGAGAGCAAAGCAGACAGCCCCTGAGGTCAAGAGGTGACCCCTCCCCGCTCCTGTACTGCCTCCTTTGAGAGCCACGGAGGACACAGTGTGTCGATCAACGGAGCTCACCTAGATGAAGCAGAGTGGGAGTCACAGCCCCAGCTATACTTTAGAATCACGCAGGAAGTTAATACCCAGGCCCCGCTGCGGGCAAATGAGTTCCGTTCTTTCAGGGTGGGGAGAGGAACAGCTCTCTCCAGGGGTCCTGACTGGGCTCCTCTGAGGGAAAGACAAAATAGGTTGATTCAGGCTTGACATACACGTGTAGAGTGCTCCCCACAGGCGGGGTACTTTCACTTGCTCATTTTTGACCCTTCCAGAGCCTTGGAGGAGGGATTTTCCTCCCATTTTGCAGAGGAGGAAACCAAGGCTTGGTCGGAGAGGTTGACACACATACAGTTGACCCTTGAATGACACAGGTTTGGAATGTGGGTCCATTACATGTGGATATTTTACAGTACCGGGCTGTAAATGAATTTCCTCTTCCTTATGATTGCCCTAATAACATTTTCTTTTCTCTAGCTTACTTTACTGTAAGAATACAGCAGAGAAAACATGTAACATGCCAAGTATGTATTCACTGACTGTTTATGTTATCCGTAAGACTTCCAGTCAACGGTAGGCTGTTGTACTTAAGTGTTTGGGGAGTCAAAAGTTATATGCAGATTTCTGCACAGGAGGTTGGCACCTCTAACCCCGACATTGTTCAAGGGTCAACTGTATTTTGTATTTATATGTATTGCACACTGTGTTCTCAAAATAAAAGAAGCTAGAGAAAAGAAAATGTTAAGAAAATCATAAGGAAGAGAAACACATTTACAGGACTGCACTGTAGTTATTGAAAACACTCTCTGTTAAGTGGACACACGGTTCAAACTCATGTTGTTCAAGGGTCAACTGTACTCCTGAGCCCCTGCCGCCCCTGCAGTGGGAGGTAGATTTAGAGAAGAAGAAAGTAAGGCTCAGAGAGGTTAAGTACCTTGCCCAAAGCCACACAGACAGTATATGGCAGAGTCAGCACTTCCTACCAGCCCAGGTTGCTAAAAAAACAATTTCTCTTGCAGTCGTTCTAGCTAAACGTCCCACTCCCCAAATACCCATCTGGGGCTGTGGTTTTTGCTAAAGGGATATAGTGGAGTCATTACCAGACTCTGAAGAGATAAAGCATTGCAAATTGAATGAGAAAATCTATTTTCACATCCTGATGAAGACATAACTGACACTGAATTGTTTTAGAGGAAAACACAGCCCCTGGT
Organism: Acinonyx jubatus; assembly: GCF_027475565.1. Lineage (NCBI taxonomy): Eukaryota > Metazoa > Chordata > Mammalia > Carnivora > Felidae > Acinonyx > Acinonyx jubatus. Next base: position 25,479,183 of record NC_069381.1, read on the forward strand.
TTTCTCCTTTTTAAAAAAAAACTTGGAGTTATAGCTTTAGAAAAATAGGAGCAGCTGACTATCATAGATAAAAATGCCCTTTTGCCTAATGGGATCTTTAATAAGGAATCCTAATTAATTCTCCTGAATAGAGAACTTTTACACTGGTGTTATCTCAGCCCGGTGCTGATGGGCCTGGTTATTTCCAGATACAGAATAATGAATCTTTTCCAGCTGGGCTAGGAGTCGCCAGAGAATTGTCAACTTCCCTGGAAGGTAATTACTTGCCAGGGCACCAGGAGCTGGAGGGGAGCTGGGGGAGGGTAATTACCAGCTGGGGGGCTGGGGGCGTTTTGAGGGGAGCCGAGGAGGGCATCGATGGGCAAGGGCTGGGAGACACAACTGGGAAGGAAATTGCTAGTGGAAGAATGGAAGCCACGTTAGCATCCAGGATGTCATCCGCAGCTCGGAGCCAGGCCTAAGGGACACTTGCCTTTATGTGAAAAACGCCACTTGATGGAGCTTGACAGATTCTGATAATTGCAAGAGCTGAACGGGCAGCCAACAGAAGTCAGGAAGTGGGCCTGCCTGCGTCTCTTCTTGGCTGGGGCAAAGGCTGGGCTGTCACTGCCCGGGGACCTTCATGGCGTCCTTAAAGACAACACTAAATGAACAGGGTTATCTGGACAACTCAGGCCTCAGACCAGGAATGAGAAGGACGTGGCTGAATGACACGGGCCATTTGTCTGCAGTGACAGGGCTCTCCTACCGGGAAAGGCCGCCGGCAGTCTGTCCTGTGCTCGCAGGGCATCTTCTAGGTAGCGGCAGACGAGGTCTCGATGAGCCTGGCTGCAGGGAAGCTGGCCCCCAGCTCCAACCAAGCCCAGCCCAAAGGACAAAAGCAGCACAAGGGAAAACAGGAGCAGGCTGGAGCCCCGGGGCGCCCTTCCCCAACACCCAAAGTCTCTTCCCAGCCTGGAATCCCTACCTCAGTCCCGAGAGGCAGAAAGGGTAAGAGGCTGGAAGGCAAAGGGCCCTGGCGTCAACCTGCAAGTTCCCAGCTCTGTGACCTTGGGCATGTGACCTCGTGGAGCCTCAGTTTCTCACAGTTACTTAGAGATGCAGAGGAAAGATTCGATGTAAACGCCTGGCCCGGAGTTGACACTCTGTAAAGAGTACCTGTCTTTTCTTCCTGAAATCCTCCAGGAAACAAATTATTGATTACCAAAGTGGGGGAGAGGGCAGAAAGGGGGGGGATGGGCAAAATTGGTGAAGGGGATTAAGAGGTAAATATTTCCAGTTATAAAAGAAATAAGTCATGGGAATGTAATGTACAGCCTAGGGAATAAGAGTCTATAATACTGTAATAACTTTGTGTGGTGACAGATGGTAACTAGACTTATCATGGGGATCATTTCATAATGCATAAAAATATCCAATCACTATGATATACACCTGGAACTAAACAGGATATTGTATGTCAATTATACTCCAATAAAAAAGAAGCATTAAAAATAAATAAATTAGTAAATAATCAAATACAGAAAACAACAACAAAACCCTCCAAGTTCCAGAAAAATCACCTTGGGGGAGGTGGTGGATCCTGTTGGAGGGGAATCTGCGGTGTTGTGTTTATACATGAGAATTTAGGAAGTCTGTGTGCCAAGATGCATGTTCCCGGCAGGTTGAGTGGGGAGGGGAGCAGTGTGAAGGACCCACCACTTGCCTTATAAAACTGTGGGGCGGGTGATGTTCAGAAACCGAGCACCCTGCTCGGGAAAAGTGTCAAAGCCATATTGCCCACCCTGGTCTTTCCCTGTGCCCTCCAGGCTACCACCCAAATGGCCCTGGGATCTCGGAGCTGCCTGGCCCAGAGCGTGATGACCATCTCTTGCCTCCCGTTCGGGTCCAGCCCCCAGATGCCTCCCTGACTGACCAGCTGAGAGGCTGAGACCCACAACACCTAGGAACCTCTGAAGAAAGCAGTGTGTAGCCACCTGTCTGCACAGCGCACAGGCTGGGAGGCTGCTGGAGTGGAGTGGGGGTGGGAGGGCAGGGTGAACGGGGGCAGGTTGGGGCAGCACGTGGGGTAGAGGAGGCCCTTCCAGGTGCTTTAGCCATGCAAGGTCAGAGAAAGGACACAAGCAGGATTTAAACGCTGGGCAGCTGGGCCTGTTCAAAGTCTTTCACGGCAAATGTTTCTTGTACCTGTATGCAAGGCCCCAAGAGAGTAAGTTAACTGCGGTCATGTGATTATTGGCAGCAGAGCCAGGATTTGAACCCAACACTGACTCCTAAAGCCATGCTCTCTTCCTTACTCTGCACTGCCTTCCCTGAGGTTCAGAGCTGAGCAGGGAGTCCTGGGGATCTTTCCCAGGGTGCCGGAGGGGAGACCCTGATACTTGATTCCTCTCTGCAGACCTGGGCTCAGGAAGCAGAGCTGGGAGTCCAGCAGGCCAAGCCCTTGCTACTCCCCACTTGGGCCATGGACACCTGGAGTCATGGCAGCATGGAAAAGGACTATGGGCATCTCAGTAGGAGGACCAAGCCTCCTGGAGACCTAGCATGGGGCTGGGAGTGCTCAGCACCCAACTTGGGAGTTAGCCCATGTGTTCCACCGACAAACATCCTCTAGAGGGGCCTGTCACAGACATCCTCCACCTTCCTAGAGCTGGCGACACAGAATGTCAGGAAAGACCTGGGAGACGGAAGAAGTGCTGTGCAGAAACCACATTACCCCAACCCCCCACACGGGGAGCAGCCCCCAAGTTTCCACAGTTTGCCCTAGGAACACAAAAGACGCTAGTCTACTTCTAGCCAAAACTGAATGCTTGATTCAAGGGCCAGGGACTGGCTGCAGGTTGGACTGTCCTGGGACATGAGGAGAAGATCCCTGGAGGATCAGCAGTGCAGGGTGGGTGGGGGCTGTTCTCTGTGGGCTAGGACCCAGCACTGACTCACCAGGGCCCATGCAGGGAGGGCAGAGAGGACAGGGAGACTCGAGAAGAGAAAACCAAAAAGCCATGTCAACGATGGGGTCAGAACAGAAAAGAATCAGAGCTCAGAGGAACAGAAGGGGGGGGGGGTGGGTGTGGACCAGGGTTTAGGGTCCAGAGAGCCAGGGCCCAAACCCCGACTCAGACACTTCCTAGCTGTATGACTTCTGGCAGGTGTCTTAACCTCTTGGAGTCAGCTTTTCTACCCGAAAAACAGGGAGGATGATACATTCTTTCACAAGAGCTTTGTAGGGATTTAAATGGGATAATGCATGTGACACCCTTAGCACAGGGCCTGAAACACAGTGGCTCTTCAAGATTATTCCACTCCTCAAGGCAGGAAGGAAGCAGATAATGAGACTTGGAAGAGGCCAGATGGACTGTACCAGTGCCCGCTCAAAGAGCAAGATGTGACCCCTGGAATGGCTGGCCTAGGATCCACAGAGGGAATGTCATGGGAAGAACCCAGCTGGAGAGGGCAGTGCACAGGGGAAGAGAAAGCTAAGCCTCTGAGACTCAATTTCTTCATCTGCAAAGTGGGTATGCAAATACCTAACCTGCAGATGGTAGTAAAGGTTCAGTGAGACGAGATGTGTGATGTCATTCAGTGCAGAAACCAGCTGGCTCATAGAGGCAATCAAGGGATCCTCCTACCTCAGCGCCCCCATCCCCCTGAAGCACCATCTCACCACCATCAAAAAGAAAGGCATTTGGCACTTAGATTCACCCTGCCTGGTCTCAGGGCCTTTTGGTAACAGGATGAATGTCAAGACAAATAAACAGGCAAATAGTCTCTTGATTATTCAACAAATTGTCAGGGATTGTCAGATTTGGCTAAGCACTGAGGATTCAGAGATGATGGGTAAGTTCCTGGTCTTTAAGAGTTTATGTTGGAAGAAGGATGCCAGAGAAGCTAAGTGGCTTATGCCAGTGCAGCAGGAACCTGGCAGAGGGTGGGGACAGAGACACCACCACGTCTCAAGTTTTCAGAAAGGAGACAGCCTTTGCTTAGGCCCACATCAGGTAGACAAGGAGGTGAGGCTAGACTTCAAAGCCAGAGGGTTGGGACTTTCTAGTTCAGCATTGTAATTGCAGGGCTTAACAGAGCTTGACACAGAGTAGTCAGGCAAAAATCATTTCTTTTTTTTTTTTTAAATATTTACTTATTTTTGAGAGAGAGAGAGAGAGAGAGAGAGAGAGAGAGAGAGAGAGAGAGAGTGCAAGTGGGAAACGGACAGAGAGAAAGAGGGAGACCCAGAATCCAAGCAGGCTTCAGGCTCTGGGCTGTCAGCACAGAGCCCGATGCAGGGCTCGAACTCACGAACCGCGCGAGATCACAACCTGAGCTGAAGTCAGATGCTCAACCGACTGAGCCACCCAGGCACCCCCCAGGCAAAAATCATTTGTTAAATAAATTAATAAAAATTAATAAAAAACAATATTGAGGAGTCAATGTGCCTCATTTTATGTAAAAGATATGCTTGCCCAAACTGGTATGTAAACCATAACCAAACATATAAGCCAAATGCAACCCAGGAATTTCCACGCCAAGAAATTAAAACACGGAACCATGCATGAAAAGATGAATCATTTCATAATGAGCAAAAATCCACCCCCTCCATATTATTGCTCTGGAAAGTTCTGTTTAGGTCTAGCGTGGCTCTTAAACTTTAATCTGCTTCAGAACACCTGGGAGAACGGTTACGAATACCGAATTTAGGCCCCATCCTCAGAAATTTCAGAGGTAGTCGCCTAGGGTAGAACCCAGGATTCTGCATTCTAAACACCATCCAGGCAAGTCTGGGGAAGACAATCAAGTCATGAGAAGCTCATTTCTTATTTCACTCTGGGATGTTCTTCATTATCTCTTTCCTAAAAGCCTAGCATGCTTCACCAGTTCATGATTCTCCACCTTGGTGCAGAGATCCCATGGGGAGCGTTCAAACTACATCTGCCTGGGTCCCACCCCAGGCCGGCTGGTTCTAACAAGCATCGGGGCTGCACTAACTTCACTGAATCCTATATCCCTGCACCTTTTCTCTCTCTGGCCCAGAGATCAATGTTAACAGACACCTCAGGCTGTCTCTGACTCTCCCTGTCAGCCACATCTCCGATGACCTGAAGTGGAATCTGGAAGAAAGAGGAAATCGCATGCAGAGCCTGCCTTTGAGGACAGAGGCTACAGACTGAGGATGAGAAGGGTCGCCAGCGGTCACCGAGTTTACCTGGCAACGGGGAACGGAACGGGGAACGTGTTCATCACCCTCTGATTGCCTTTTCTCCCGTCTCCCTGGGGTTTGTAGGCAGGAGGCAAAGAGTACTAGAAGGACTCCTAGTGGGACAGGTTGCCAGTAAATTGATTCTGCCCCAACCCCAGGGCAGGCTGTGAGCAGTGCCCATCAAATCCCTCACCTCCTTATTGCCAGGCCCAGCGTGCTGCCGCTCAGAGGAAGTGAAAGGGGTAGCTGAAACTGATGTGGCTGCAGAAACTGACATCAGGTGCCAGACACCCATTTGCTTAACAAACTGGCTAATTTTACCCTCTGTCTCTCAGACCAGAACTCTTTTGAAGGGAAGGAACAAAAAAGAAAGAAAGTGATATTTAACACATTTCTATTTCTGTGCTACACAGTCTCTCTCTGAGGTTGCAAGTTTGAGCCCAATTGATTTCTTCGTCAAAAGGGAAAAAGAAAGACAAAAAGGAAAAACAAACAACTGCGAACCCTTACCTCACTCACGCTGCAATCAAACCTCTCCAGTTCTGTCGACTGCTGAGCTTTTTATTTTTTAACACTGGACAAGTGACTTGCATAATTTAAGATCCTTTCTAGCACTGATCAGCCTGCTCTGGCCAAGCAGTTTGCTGATTAATTATTAATCAGACTGAGTTTAGGATGAATAATCAGCAAGAGTCAGGGCTAATTTGCAAATGTCCCCCAGGAAGGTTATCACTTAAAATATTTGGTGGAGAGGCTCCACGTTAACCTTTGCAATTAGCCACAGGACATTGTTACTGGTGAGACAGAAGCAGGTCTCTCCTCCAAACAAGCCAAACTTGTACACCTACTAAGTGCCAAGACCTGCGTTTAGGCTCTTTCAAGGTTCTGCAGGCAGTGGTGGGGAAGGGGAGGGGCACAGAAAAGAAACACACACATAATAGGCAAGCAAGAAAATATCTAGTATTGACAAATGCCTAAAATAAAACAAGATGCTGAGATAGTGAGTGAGGGTTACTTTAGATTTCATGCCACTGTCCTTTCTAAGGACAGAAGATTTAAGTTGAATTTTTGCATTTAAAAAAGATGGGTCTTAAAAAATAACCTCACTTTGAAGGAAGAGAATCTTAAGCCCTGGGAGCAGCTAGTGCAGAGGCTCTAGGAGGAAGACTGCTCAGCCCATCAAGGGACAAGAGGAAGGTGAGTGCAGCTGGGGCACAGTGAGGGCGTGGGAGCGATAGAGGGAAGTCAAGGAGTTGGGCAGTGACCCAGTAACGGAGAGTCTTGTTGTAGGATGTTACTCTAAGTGCGAGGGGAAGTTGTTGGCAAGCCTTAAACAAGGGAGACATGATGTGATGTATATAAACATCAGTCATCCGAGTTGCCGTATGGAGAATGGATTACAGGAGGGACAGAAGCAGGAAGACAAGGCCACTGAGCAGCCAGAGTTGCTGGGGCAGAGAATGGGCACAAGCAGTTTCCTCTTTGGAGCAGACAGGTGGAGAAGGCTGGGCAGAGGACAGGTTAGGGGTGAGGAGGGAATGAGAAACCAATGTCCGTAGACAGAAGAATAAATCAACAAAATGTGATATGTATATACCAGAGAGTATTATTCAGCCATAAAAGGGAGTAGAATTCTGGCACGTGCTATAACATGGATGAAATCTGACATCATCATCAGTGAAATAAGCCCACACAAAAGAAGAAATACTGTATAATTCCACTTAAACGAAATACCTAGAGTAGTCCAATTCATAGAGACAGAAAAGTGGTTATCAGGGGATGGGAACAGGTGGGGTGTTATTTAATGGGGACAGAGGTTCAGTCTGAGGTGAGAAAGTTCCAGAGATGGATGGAGGTGCTGGGCGTACAACCATGTGAATGTACTTAATGCCACTCAATTGTAAATCCAGAAATGATTACAATGGTAAATTTTATGTGTATTTTACCACAATAAAAAATCTGCTTGGAAGTGTTCATTTTGAGATTCCTGTTAAGGTTTTCAGATTCCAGTTAAGATACAGGGAGCCCAGGAGGTTCCTCAAGCCTGGACATTTAAATTGAGTGCCAATGGCATATAAAGAAAATGATGCCGAAAGACAAAATGTGATTTGCTGAGGTTACCTGGGAAAGAGGGCAAATGGAGAAGAGGAGGGTTCCTGGACCCCCTGGGAAGTCCATGTGTAAGGGCTGGACAGAGGCTGGACAGTGGAAGAGACAGAAAAGGAGGTAGAACAGGAGTGGCCATAGGTAGCTAGCTGTGTCATTCCATGTCAGCCAAGAGAACGGTTCAAGAAGGACAGATGACCAATATCGTGTGTTGCCTAGAGGCCAAGTCCAGGGACAATGGAGAAGCAACAATGAATTTGGCAACCTGGAGGTCACTGGCAATCTTATCAAGGTCACTTTTAGTGGCAGGTGGAGCAGACCCTGAAAAAGGGTCCATTTCCAGTAACTGGCAGTAGCTGATTGGGCATGAGTAACGGGGTTTTGGTGTGCACTGGCTTTTTTATTTTAGACAATAGATATTAGAACATGTCTCTGTGCTGTTAGCAGTGCTCAGGAGAAGAAAAATAATAATGAATGTGAGAAGAAGGAGACGAATTTAGTAGGGGAAGTCTTTGAGGAATATGAGGTCTGGAACATAAAAGGAGGGGCTGGCTTTTTTACAGGAGCCAGGACATCATGTCTACTGAAATATGAGGCGTGGCAGAGAGATACTGATTCACCAGCCATTTCATCTGTGCATGATGTTTCCAGGCTCCTTTACAGCTAGGCTGGACCACGTGGTTATTTCTGGCCAATGAAATATGAGGTGGGCGATGTGTCTCTCTCTGGGCTGGGGCAGTGAAAAGCCCATGCTAGGTTCTCCACTCTTCTTCCCTGCCATGGCAGCGGGGAAGGCCACATACTCTGGGTGGTGCATCTATAAGACGGTGGAACTTCCTTGAGACTGGACACCCGCCTGCATTTCCATGTGGATCAGAGTCACTCCCGACTGACCCATGGCAGTTCATGTAGCATGAGTGAAAAAGAAACCTTTGTGGTGTTACACCATGTGTTGAATTGCAGGGTTAATGAAGTTCAGAGAAGGAAATGGCAAGAGATGAGGCTGCGGTGATAGGCAGGGTTGGATCAAAAAGGGCCTTATCAATGGCTGGAATTTTATTCCACAGACAATGGAAAATGATTGAAAGTTTCTGCCTGAGGCTTAGCATGTCAGATATGCATTTTAATTAAACCATTCTGGTAACAGTGGGGAGGATGAATTGAAGAGTGCCAAGAAGCTAGGAGATCAGTAAGGAGGCTATTACAACCCACAAAGAAGAAAGATGATGGGCTGAACTGGGGGAGTGACAGTAAAGATGGAAAAATATGTTATAGGAGGTACACTGGGAGACCTCAGAGAACAGGGATGGTTCCCAGATTCTTGGATGACTAGGTAGAGTGGAGTACCATAAACTAAGTCAGGAAACAGACTCTGACCATTTTAGTAGCCAAGTATGAGTGAAGTTGGGACATGCTGAATTGGAGATATTGGTGGACGTCACGGTGGAGACGTCCAACAGGTGGTTGGCTCTACAGTTTGCTGCTCAGGAGGAGGCCAGGCTGGGAAGCCAGATTCGGGAGTTCTAAACAAACAGGTGGTACCTGAAGCCATGAGAGCAGAGAAGAGTACCCAGGGAGAGTGTGGGGGATGAGGACAGCAGTAAGACAAGAGCAGAGTCTTGTGGACATCAAAGGAAACAGAAGAAATGGTCAGAGAGGTCCAAGAAGCATCAGAGAGAGCAGCATAAAGCGAAGAGAAAGTTCTAAAAGGAGAAAATGACCAACAACGTAAGGGAATGCGGAGGTGCCAGTAAGAGGAGACCTAAAACCTATCTTGTAGATTTGGCACTGGAAGTGGTTAGTGTTTGGGGTGAGGGGTGCTTCTCTGACAATAATCTTAATGTGAATGTTTTCAGGGGAAGGCAGGGGATAGAAGCCATGGAGAAGCAGGTGAGGAATTAATGCCGATAGAGGACTCCAAGGAAGACCACTGATCCAAGACCTCGAATGAGAAGTTCCTGGAGGTGATGGAGTTCTACTCCTCCAGGAAGCCTCCCACTTTTCAAGCCAACCTGGCCCTCTCACTTCCCAGATGATGAGATCTGCTGACTTCAACAGTGATCATCTGTCATTTCATCAGATTGTCAACGGCTGGTTTTCTGTGGGAATCCTGCTTCCCTGGTGAGTCTGGGAGTGTCACACACTGGCCACCCAGCCACTGAATGAGGAAAAGCTGGAATGAAAGAAGTATAGGCTCAGGGTTGGAACTAAGGGCTTATTGTCAGGCTCAGGAAGCCAGAAAAAAATCGTAGGAGCAAGAGACAGGTAAAATCAGGGCGAACCATGGGGTAAGAGAGGCCAAGAGGGAGTCCCACAGAGTTTTATGGCCAAGCATGAAAAGAGAGACCAGGGGTGGGGTCTTGAACATTCTAAATGAACTGAGGTCATTCTGGAAGGCAGGTTTGCCAGAATGAGAGGCCTGTGGAAGGGCCCAGAACAGCTCCTTCCATCTGTCTTAGCGGCACCACCAGGCATCTGGCAGCTCCTTGAGAGAGAGGTCAAAAAGAGCATCTTGTTGTCTGGTGCCCTTCCCAGTCCTGGCACGGGCCCCCACACAGACGATGTACTTAGTACAAACTTGTTGCATGCAGTCAGTGCAGATGATGTACTTAGTGCAAACCTACTGCATGCAGTCGGCCCCACGGGGGGTGAGACAGCTGCCTGACCTTGGCTTCCCACACACAGGACTTTGCCAAATCACAAGCCCTAGCAGAGCCGCTGTGCCAATGGTGGACAGCCCCTGCTCATTTCTTGCTCCTTCTAGCTGCGGCTTTTGTTCTCTTTCTGAGAACAAGTTCTCACCCAGGGGAGCAAGGAAGTCACGCTGATACTCTGTGGAGAGTGCAGGGGCCCTGGCCCTGACTCTCCAGACATGTTCTGCCAACAGCATGCTAGGGCACTAATCCTTTCCTACCGTTCGGCTGTGGGGCTTGGAATGCTATTTCCAACTCTGGGAGATATGGAAGATGAGATTTTAAAGGGCTGGTTATTTATGGCCTGGCTCCTGATGGCTACAACAGATGCAATTTCATGGGCTCCATCAGAAGAGAACAGCTTCTTGGGGTGGCTTAAAGAATTGTGATGTGGCAGGGAAGGAGGGGGAAGCAAGGGCCTCAAGAACCCACAGGAAGGCAGGTGCTTGTGTCTCATCCCCCTACTGATTCCAAGTGCTACTGGGTTCGGCAGCCTTGGTCATGCTCCATCTCAGCTGCTTCCTGAGCATCTCTGTTGGCTTGAGACCTTGTCCCTACCTTGCTCTTGACATTAAAACAAGCTGAAACCCCAGAAGACAGGCATTAGGCCCATGACACTCCCATGTATGAAGTTTAAGGACATACAGGACATCGTGATGATGGACTTTTACAGGTGCAATTCCCTCCACCCTGAAATGCTGGTCCCTGAATTCTTCCCGCTGTGGCTCTTGCTCAATAGTCAGGTCTCTGCTTAAATCTGATCCCCCCAGAGAGGCCTCCCCCGGCTCATTTATCTTAATCAGGCCCCACTGCTACTGTTCCCCACCTTGTTCATTTCCTTCACGGCACTCAACACGAGTGAATTTTATATTTGTTTTGTGGCTTTATTAGTATAGGTCTCCCCCAGGTAAACCAGAAGTCCCACAAAGGCAGAGTCTGTATCTGTCTCCTCCACTACTATAATTCCATGCCAAGCCCAATGCCAGAATAGAAGGGCCTACGTAATCTGCTTGAATGGATACATTATGAAGGAAAGTCTGGTGATAAAGGCTGATGGCAATGATGGAGACACTGCCGAGAACGATGGTGCCGTGCTGTTCCTGACAATAACTTCTCAACGCCTTGCCACAGTATTTACCCGAACACCATTTTTTAGGCATAGCTGTTGATTTCCCCTGACCATCTCCATTACAGATCCCCCCAAAACTGTGTATCAATAACCAAGGGCACCTGGGTCCCTGTATCCAGGCTCATCTCCTTCCTTGCTGTGGCCTTGACTTCCTTCTCTGTGCCTATTTTGCCCTGGGGAGGCCAGAGAGCATCACCATCCCCCACTCCACCCAAGCCCTCTGCTGGTGAAGAATCCTAACAGTCATTAGGCAGGAACTTGGGGATCACCTCAGACTCTCCCCTGTCTCCATTCCTCCTTTCCAATGAACCTCCCAAAGCAATTGATTCTGCATCTGAGATGTGGCTTGGTGCCACCCCATCCTCTTCATCCCTTCACAGCTCCCATAATTCAAGGTTGGATCATCTCTTGGCTGAGTGGTCACAAAAAAGTTTTATAGCTGGTTTCTTGGACCCAATTAAAACTCAGAGCGACTATGTTACATCTCCGCTTAGAACACTTCCATTGCCTTCTACAGTCTTTGGAATCCCCTCCCAGGTTATGAACATAGGACAAGGTTCTTACTGACCCACACTCTCCCTGTGCCTACCCTGCACCCACTTGCAATGCCCCCAACACACCAGGGTCCTTTCCTGCTCTGTGACACTGGCAAACTCTAGTTCCTGCGTTGAATTCAAAAGTCACCCCTTCTGGGATTCATTCATCTGAGTCCTTCTAGCAGCCCCTCCCATCATGATAGGAAGACTTTCTCAGTGACCCAATTTTCCTTTGGTGAACCACCCCTCCCCCACTCCCAGCCAGGGGGTTTGAGCAGGACAGATAGTCATGTGGCCTGGGCCTGGTCAGTGAGAACACTCTCTGTGGACGCTGGTGTTGAGGCCTGAGCACATGGCTCAATCTGGTCCAATCAAGGTTCATCTTAGGGCTTTTGTGGGAACCATCGGGAAAGAGAAGCTTCCTTTTTGCTGGGATTGCTAAACCAGCAGAATGGAGGGAGCTGATGGTGGTTGCCTTTGCTCCCTCATGGGGAAAGCATGCCTGAGAAAGCTGACACATAAGAGAGCAAAGCTGTGGGAGGGAGAGAAACACATTCTGATAATATTATTTGCATACCTTGATCCAGCAGTCCCTGAAGCCAATCCCTCGACTTTTCAGTTACAGAAGCCAACACATTCCCTTTTTAGCTTGAGTCAGCTGGAGGTGGATATCTATTTCTTGAACCAAAAGAATACTATTACATTTTTCTTTTCAGTCTCTATGGGAGCTTCTTTATACCTTTTAGTAAAGGCATCTAACATATGATATTGTCAAGCATTTAATTATATTCTGCTTCTTCACCCTGACTGTGAGCTCCAGGGTCCAGCATGATACATGGCTATTACATAAACATTTGTGGAGGGAATAAACAACTCCTTGGGGATAGGACTGTGTCTTTGTCTCCCTAGCACCTAGGAGAGCCTAGTTCATAGAAGGCTCTCAATAAATGATTACTGAAAATAAATAGGGGAAAAGTAACAAAGAATGTAAATGATCTAAACCAATGGTTTGATAAAGTACATGTGAATGAATAAATAAGTGAATAGTTATTATTAACAAATCCCCATTGGCATGCTGTTCTAATTCTAATTATATCTGAATCTAATGACTCCTGAATGAAATATCTAGTTAAAAGTCGCTGAGATCAAATGGTTCTAGTTGGCTCAAATTTCATGTGTAAAATGCTTAATAATTAAAACAAAGTCTTTCAAAGAGGAAAAAGAATGTTGCTAGCAAAATTTTCAAACTGAATGTCTGTAAAGTAGACGGGAATTTTTGTATCTCCACCTACAAAAACAAAAGCAAAAAAAAAAAAAAATGAAGGAGAACAAAGCAAAGAAAAATCTCAGAGCTGGATCCAGAGAGTAGGCTGAACCTGCTTTCCAGGGAAATTCTCTTTCTAGAAACAGCCGGGGTCTATGGGGTGGCCCCGGGGGCAGGAAATCCAGACAGTACAGCAGAGTTTCCTCTATGTTCCCTGGTCAGAGGGGCCAGGTAGGCTCAGAGGCAAGGTGGGTGGGTGCACAGTGGAGAGAATCCTGGGACCACTTCCTGGACCTGTATCCCAGGGATCAGGGGAGCTCCTGTTGGGGTGGGATGCCAGGCTACAGCCCGGGGATGATGCGCTCCTTGCCTCCTCCCCTCCCACATCCAGATAGCACCCACGCTGTGAGGTCTGTCTCAAATGCAGCCCCCACAATAGGGCCTTGCTCCTCCCACCCGAAGGCAGCTTCCTGCAGTATGCCTTGTTTCCTTTCCTAGTTAAAGGTTTGGTGGAGGCAAATATATCACATAGAGGTCCACGGGGCTTCACTTGGGGGGTGGGGACACAGAGAATGCACAGGCAGATTGCAAATGACCCGAGTGAAACAAATAAAGAATGGAAGTCCAGGGGCGCCTGGCTGCCTCAATCAGTTGAGCGTCTGACTCTTGATTTCAGCTCAGGTCATGGTCCCAGGGTCATGGGATCAAGCCCCACATTGGGCTCCATGCTGAGCATGGAGCCTGCTTAAGATTCTCTCTCTCTCTCTCTCTCTCTCTCTCTCTCTCTCTGCCCTTCTCCCCAGCTGGCATGCTCTTCTCTAAGTAAAATATTGAAAAAGTTAAGAATAGGAGTCCAAGTACACTGAAAGGGGCAAGGAAGAGAGGCTGGGAATCACTGGCAGAGACTGACCCACAGCGGGAGAGCCAAGAAGATGGTGGAGAGGCTCTAGGGTCTGCACAGAAACCCCTCATGTGGGAAGGAGCTATGGACTCCTTCTACCAGCCTCCCCACTACAAACACACTTCTGGAAGCCCCCAGGGAAAAGATGGCTTCAATTCTGAGTGCAGGTCAGGCCCTGCCTGCCCTTCCTGCTATAGGAGGACACTGCCACCTAGCAAAGGAGAGAAGCAGAGAAAGAGAAGGAGCAAAGGAGAGACGAAGGCCCAACTGAATTCTGCAGCAGTGAGATGATGCCGGGCAGAGATGGGCCTCCTCTCTGGGTCCGGTACAGTGGTCCCCTGTCTTCTCCACACTCTCTGCTTCTTCTCCCCTATGCGGCAGGCCCCGGGGAGCAGGTGCTGTGCCTGTACCCCGGTGAAGTGTCCCCTGCCCCTAGCCTGCACCGAGCAGCCACTGTAGCTGCAGCAGTCCACTCTTCTTCCGCTCTTCGGACGAGGCAGCTAACTGGTCAGTCTGGGGCTGGGTCCAGGCGAGAAGGGGTGATGCTGCCTGCAACGTGCCCAAAAATGGCAGCTCTGGGAAGGCAGTTTCAATGAAATCACCACCCTCTCTTCTGACCTTTGCAAGGACATCCTCCGGTCTGACCCAGTCCTCCTTACCTGGGTTTCCAGGCAATTCCCTGGGGAGCTGAATCAGCTGCGGTGACCAGGCTGTGCCTTCCTGCCCGGTGAGAGGCCTCTGAGCTGCCAGGCTGGGAAGAACGGCCTCAGGGGGATCACTAAGAATGGGGCCACCAAGGCTCTGGGCTGCTGGAGACGCCTCACTTATCCTCTTCCCTTCAAAGGGTGAGCCCCTAACTCTGGTCGCCATCCCAGGAGTATCATCTCCATTGTGAGCCAGGCAGCAGTTTACGTGTGCAGCCCTTTCAACATGCTTTGTAGGCTGGTGTCATGAGCCCCATTTTTCAGATGTGGAAACTGAGACTCAGAGGCAAGTAAATAGGCTTTAACAACCACTAAGAGGTGGATCAGGGTTTTGAGCTCAAGTCTGTCTGGCTCCCAGACCTGCTCTCTCCTCAGTTAGATGCCAAGATACACAGACCCCCTCTCCTATTCTTGGAGGGGACATCTGGCTTTCTCTCCTTCCTTGTAGCCCCAGAAGAAGAGCCTGGAGAGATTCAAATGGAGAGTGACAAGCATGAGGCAGAGGAAGGAGAGCAGAGATTCTAGTTCTTGTGTCTTCTCGGTGGGCTTTAATTCATTGATTTTCTCCACAATGGAGAGGCCAGCTGTATAATGGGCTGGCAATCGCTTGTACTTGTTATAACATGATCCTGCTACCCACCAGGGACACAGAACCCAGAGTCATAAAAAACTGAGTTTTTAAACCCCAGTTCTGCACCACCACCCACCCCAGTCCCAGCCATCTGAAAAAGTCCAGGGGCCTCATGAGGAACTTTAGCAACGGTGAGTTTTTCCTAGCATTTGAGGAGAAGGAATGGGGCTCCATGAAGAACAGAGCCAACTGACTTGGTCAGAGCAGAACAAAGCTGCCCACCCCCATCCCCCGCACCAAGAAGTATCAGTGAGAGAGTACCTGGTTCCTAAACTGAGTTCAGTGAACTAGAGACAGAAGAGCATATGCGTAAGAGCGGTTGACGTGGGGCAATATATGGTGGTGACTTGGAGGGGCATGTGTCAAGGGTGATTGTGTGTGTGTGTGTGTGTGTGTGTGTGTGTGTTTGTGCGCGCGCGTGCATGCAGTTGGGGAGGAATCCAAATACACTATCTGGATTGTAACTTTCAGTTCAAACGCAGCTTTTGCTCACAGTCAATCACAAAATAAAAGTTAAAACGAAAATTAAAAAAGCAATTAACATCAGAGGGAGTACATCTAAAATACTTGGGGACCTCTCAACATGTCATAGTTACAGGGTTCAGTGCTCACCATCCTAACAGCCTTTTCCTGTCCAAGACGTGTACTGCCCGATTCCCTGTGGCCACTCAGGGACCGGGAAACAGGAAGAAGCAGTGCGCTGGCTGATGTACGCACACCACGTGCTCTGTGGTTCCGGGCACACACCGCTATTTCTGTGCGCTCCGCCCACCTGCCTTCCTCCGCACCAGCGCATAGCTGCCAACTGATTATATCCTGCTACGTTTTTGGCTTTGAATTGTCCTTTGTTTTATGAAATAACGTTCTGAGGAGTTGGCAGGTTTCTTTCTAATGTCCTCACTTGGCAAAACTAAAAAAAAAAAAAAAAAAATATATATATATATATATATATATATATATATATATATATATGTCTATCTTAACCCTCCATTTCCTCAATTGTTTGGCAATTTTACTTGCCTGCGAAATCCAAACAACCGGAACCCCCAATTAAAAGTCTCCTGCTCTTGGCCCATTGGGGAGGAGAGTGTGGAAACTGAGTCAGGAACATTCTATGCCCCACCCACAACCCTGAATCAGTGGGAATCTGCTATCTGGTAAAGGAGGTAGTGGATTTTTTTCTCTTGAAGGTATCTCTGTCTTCTCAATAGGTGAAGGGATGCCCAGTTGTTCACATTCATCTTTTCTAACAGGATCTGCAGTCTTTCTATGGCTTGGCACAGAACTCAAGAAAACATCTTACAATCTTAATGCACGGTGATATAAAGTAGCAACTCATAAACCAGCAGCTTCACAGTTCACAGGGATCCAGGGATCCATAAAGGAGAGGGGCAGGGGAGAAAGCGGGTTCTTTGCACACACGTCCCGAGCCTCCAAGTTTGTTTATCCATAATTGCTAAGCAAGTATAAATTAGAACAACAAATGCATCCTGGCTGGAAATGGTGACACCAACCCTATAAATAATTATAACTTAATCTTATAGCGAAGAGTTCTGAATGACTCCCCTAACGATTTCCTCCGCTTAATTCCTTCCCCCACTGAGTGACTTAATAGGAAAAGGAATAGTCTTTAAGATTTGTTTCACTCCAGAAGTTTGGACAATGTGTGGATTCACACCTGGGGGGGCAGAGGCTGTGGGAGACTGCTTGGCCCACGGGTAAACAAGTGAGTCGAAGAGGCCTTGGGGCTGGAAGAGCCAGACCCGGCAGTGCTATTCATCGTGGCATCTGCTCATCCAAGTGAAACCTTGGGAACGACCTACTAGGAGATCTGATGAGTACACTGTGTCCTTCTTACGAGAGCATGCCACACAGCCCTGGCGACCCTTCACAAATGGAGCAGGATGTGACATGCTGCCATGGCTACGGAGATGGCCTTTCAAGTCCAACTCTCCTGGGGCTGAAGCCTCGTTCTGCTCCTTATCAGCTGTATGGCTTCAAGCAAGTGACATAACCTCTCTGGACCTCACTTTTCTCATCTGTAAAAGGAGGAAAATGATGCTACCTACTTCATGAAGTTTCTATGAGGAAAGATGAAATTATTGCTGTAAGAGCTTAGAACCAAACTAGGACATGCTGACAATAAATGCTCAATAAACAATGCTATTATCACACCTATTATGTTTTGGAAGCCTCTGCCATAATACAGGGAAAATTTTCATTACATAATGCTAAGTTAAAAATATATAACTACAGATAGATTTTCAGATCTGAATTTTGTAATATTAAAATATATATAAATAGGCAGCTAGCTTGCTCCAAGCAAAGCAAAAAGGCCAAAGGAGAATATATCAAAATTTTAATATTTCTTATTCATTTCTCCATACCTTTTTATATTTCCTCTGTTTTCTACAAGAAGCATATGCATTACATTTACAATGATAAAAATAGGTATTTAACAAAGAGGGGTAGGGGGACAGAGGGCCTCCAGGCTGCCAGGTCACTGGGATTCCAGTGCAGAAGAGGGTCACCCGGGCTTTCATCCCCGCTCGTAGCCCCAAACGTCCAGCCGCTGTCCCAGACTAGTTGACAGAATAGCCACCTGTACACAGTGGTCTGTCCTTGACTCACATGTGCTTCTCTCAACCCCCCATCCAGGGTCGTGAATGATCTGGCCAAGTTCACTGGACAAGCTTAATGACACCAAGGTCTTCTGACTCCCAGGTCAGATCGCCTTCCACCATACCAGGAAATTTGAGTTCTCCGGGCTACACTGGTCCCCAGATCTCTGAGTCCATATTAGAAGGAATCTGTTCCCATTTTTGCCTCTGAAATAGTCATAACTGGCTCCTGCCATGGGTCTGTCTGATTTTCTCACCCTCAAAGGACCATGTCTTACACAACTGGTGTTTCTATCGCAAGGCACGAAACCTGGTCTAAAAGAGGTGTTCAGGAAATGTGCCCCTGCTCCCTCTCCCTCCCCTCCTCCCCATTCACACTGACTGCCACATCTCCTTCCAGGAGCTATCCTACCCCAACTCTTGCAGTTACCCACTTTCTGAGTCCCTCAGAATCCTCAGGGACACCTCGTTTGCCCTCATCCCCAGGCCCTGAGTCCTGCCTTCCCCCGTGCAGCAATGGAAGTCTGCAAGATGCCATATCTTGTCTGAAGCACATCTGGACACATCCTTCTGTGGGCACCTGGTGTGCTGACACAGGTCCCCCTGTGCCCTCAGCCTGATAACACAGCCACAAGGAGAATAAGAGAGGATATTCTAAGTGCCACACCACCACTCAAAGTTTGTCACCCAAACAGAGTTGAACATTTCCCAAAGCCAGCCCCTGCTTGGGCATGTCCTGTGCATCTAAATCTCGGACAGTACCAGCAGCTGGGGCTGATAAGTCTCGTCATCCCTCCGCTCCTGAACCCATCATCATCGAGAGTCTCCATGGTGGGTGGGGCACACCACAGAAAAGCCCGTGCATTTTAGTAAAGCCAGAACGACAGGGAGGTTAGTCCTTCCCATCAGAAACTGCGGCGGAATGCCCTGCCCTTCCTTTGCAGGGCCCCGGGAGTGGGAATTTCCACTTAAGATTCTATTCCCTTCATTGGATGCTTTGAATACGCCCTGCAGAGATGGAACAGTACTTCAGATCATTGCACGGAGACCCTGTCCACACCCTCAGACCAGGACAGTTTCAGTCTCAGTGCAAGTTACTCCACCAAGGCCCATCCTGAAATTCTTCAGCAAGGATGCACATCACATTGGGTGTCAAAATCTCTGTAAAAATGGACCCTGGTTCTAAAAACGTGCAGTGAGTTTTCATTATGATGAGAACCAAACTCATCAACTCATCAGGATGTGGCCAAGGGGCCTCAGACTGCAGGCCCAGATGCCGAGAAGACTGTGGGTGAGCCACAGTTTCCCAAGGGACCAAGGAGGGGACGCGACAGTGTGCTTACCAGAGGGAGGAGCCTTCGGTGCCCGTGACTTCCAGAAAGTCGTAACCATCCTCCAGCTGGAAGTCAATAAAGACCAGGGCGATGGTGTCTCCCAGTTCGGCCAGGATGGTCCACGTGCAGTCGGCATTGTTATGGTACTCCGAGGGGAAGTGGGGGCTAGAGATGATGCCGCTCTGGCCGCGCAGGGTCCCGCCACAGGCATCATCCGCTGCGGGTGCAAAGAGAAGAGGTTCGGGTGAGGTGGTCTGGTTCCCAGGTCCTGGCACTCGTGGCCTTCACCCGTGACAGGCATAGAGGGTCCCAGAATGTGATGCACAGGCAGGACGGACCAAGATCCTAGTCTGAATTGGCCTAGTAATAGTGGTACCAAACACTTCCATAGCCCTTACCATGTGCCAGGCCCTGTCCTGAGGATTTCAGATAGTGTTGTTCTCATTGAAAGATGAGCCAACCAAGGCCCAGGGAGGTTAAGTCACCTACCTAAGGTCACACAACCACTGAGCTGGGATTTGAACTCTGACATTCCGAGTACCACATAGACTGCCCTGCCATGAGCCAGCTGCCACATTTATTTCCACGGTCACGACTGTGGTGAATAGGACATCTCTTCCCACCAGATCTTAGTAACACTCCGATGTGGTGAAACTCAACCCAGCACCCTGGGGCAAAACTCAAAGGGTTGCCAGGCCCGACCTCCATCATCCTTCCTCTGGCCCTTCCTTGTCTGCAGGCCAGCTCTGCCCTCGCGCCCCGCATGGTCGGGCCTCCTGGTCTTTGATCACCCCGTTCCCTCTGCCAAGGATGCCCTCTGTCCAGAGCAGTTCTCCTCAGGCTTTGAGATCCAACTCTGATGCCACTTCTTGGTAAAGCCTCACTCCCCCAAGTGTTTAGTGACTGCTCTCTCCTCTGGGCTCCCGCCGCAGCGGTCCGACTTCAGACACGGTACTTCGCGCTGAGTGCTCTGTTCATACGTCTGTCTTCCACTCTGGTTCTGAGCTCCACCAGGAATCCCCAAGGGCAGGGACCATGTTTTACTCATCCTGCCCCAGACCCTGGCAGTCTCACTGCTCCAGCCGAAATCCCAGCTGAGACCTGATATTCAGAAAAAATGATCTGGGAAACATGCTCTGACATAGAATAGTTAAGAACACTGGCTTTTGAATTGTTGCAGACCCCGGTTTGAATCCTTTCCCTGATGCTCACTAGCTGGGTGACACAGTGAGAAGTTATCCAGACTTTAAGCCTGTTGTCCTGGAGCCTGTATGCAAGTAAGTGATTACACTACACTTAGCATATGCTGTATTAGAGGTGTGGACTAACTGATGAAGAGAGAAAAAAATGCAACACCCGGGTTCAAATGTGTACCAGGAGCAGCAGAATAAGAATAGTAAAAGCTAATATTTATGGAGCGCCTACACTACGCCAGGTGCTATTCTAACTACGCTACATATTTCATTGAATCCTTCCTGTGACCCTGTGAAGTATCATTCCCATTTTGCAGGTAGGGAAACCAAGGCACACAGAGATTCAGTTACTTGCCAAAGGGGACACAGCTCACAGCGACTAAAGGAGCTGGGATTCTAAGCCCTGTAGATCGATTCCAGGGCCTGTACTCTTAACCAATACACTATCTCCCAGGAGTACAGTTCATATTTGGAGGACACAGATAAAGCAAGATGTTACTTTGCGTGGGTGAGTCGATTTAGGAAAACTTAACAGAGGAGATGCTGGGAGAGCTGGATTTTGAAGGATGGATAGGAGTTCCCTAGGGAGAGAAGAAAGGGAATGGCATTTAAGAAAACAGGGGCACAGATGTCAGAAGCACAGAAGCACAAAATCACAAGACATGTGCAAGATAAGTAGCTCTAGATGGCTTATCAGACAGCGAAGAGAGAGGAAGGATGGGTGATGGTAATGGACATGTAGAAGGAGCCCCTGACAGAGAACATGGCCAAGAAGACTTGGAAGCAGAGGACTCTATTGGAAATAAAATGGATTTGGGGGTCAGGAAGGTCTAGGTTTGAATTCAGGCTCCATGTTCCCCAGCCATGCGACCTTGGGAGATTTATTTCCAGCAGCTTCACGTTGCTTCTCTGAACAATGGTTTGCTGTGATAATTGACGGGGATCGTTAATGTGACGGTTCCTAACATCAGCCAGGGGCTGGAGCATGGAGATGCCCAGCAAATGCTAAGTTCTCCTTTTCCTTCCCCTTCGTCTTGAGAATCAAAGGTAGTGAAGGGATATGATTAAATTTGCATTTTAGAAAGATCCCTGGGGCTGTGGCATGGAGGAGGTCTGAATCACGGGAGTGGGCAGGATGCTTTTGGTAGGACAAAGTCACCGAAGTCTGGAGGAGGCCAGATGAGCTCTGAGCTGAGGCCATGGGGACAGTGGGAAGAGCACTGATTTCAGAGAGATTTAGGAAGCAGAATCTATAGGACTTGGCAGTTGTGAGGGATGAGTTCCAGGTTTGGGGCATGAGAATCTGTAGGCTGAAAAATGTCTCCTGTGGCAGGGGACCCAGGAGGGGGCTGCTTTGTGGTGGGGAAGGCAAGCAGGGGTTCAGTTTCGGATCCCAGGGCTGAGTATGTATGTGGGATGTCCTGGTGTAGACATGGAGCTGATGGCTGGGTATGCAGAAGCAGCGTGGGATGGAGGTCAAGGTGAGTTTATTCAGTGGTCCGCAACTAGTCTCGTTAATGTCATTCTACCGGGTCAAGGTCCATTTCAAGAGAATGTGCCTACTTCTATATGCCAACTTGGATAGTGAAGAGGTTGGTCTAATCTTCAAAACCTGAATGAATGGCAACGGCAGTGGGAGGAAGAGAAGGAACAGAAAGGATTCAAGAGCCAGGCTGAGGAGAAGGGAGAGGACGCAGTCTCCACCTGTGAGTGGTCAGCAAAGGAGAGGAGGAGGGAGAGAGGACGTGGAGGTCTCTAACAGGGCAGCAGGGCAGACTACGATGCTATTTGGGTAAACAGGGGCCCCAGAGGAGAAGCAGTTCTGTGGGATGGTGATGGCCCTCCTCCACCGCCCCTCTGCACTCTGTAAACAGGTGATGATGCCCATGGAGAGAGGGCAGGAGAGATGCCCAGGGGGCCTGCGAGGCCGGGAGTCAGCAGGAGGAAGAGCAACTCTGGCTCCAGGGGAGTAAAGAAGACCCGGGAAGAAGTGGCATTTAATGATCAGCAGGCAAAAGCAAATGCACCTGAAAGGAAGTTGTGTAAGAACAGTCAGGGTCAGGGTCAGGAAGCCTGGGGGCAGAATGGGGGGCGAGGGAGCAGTGTCAGGAGTGCAGGACAGAGCGGCAAGCCCTGGGTCCACACTGTCCCACTTACTCGGGCCCGTGGGTCCTGGTGGGCCGCACAGCAGCAGGCAATGTTGGAGGGGAGCAGGTGATGGGGGGAGACTCGGCAGCCTCTCCGTAGTTCTTGGAATTCTAAGACATCCTACACTGTTGTCAGCCTCAGCCCAACAAAGACCACCTGGTGCTCTCCTCCCACTGAACCTGACCTTCTGGTGTTTCCTTCCCAGAGACTGTCAGCGCTATCCACCCAATGTCTCACGCCAGAGGTTGGGGCCATGGGCAACCTCTCCCACACGCCACACGTAGCCAGGGACCAAACCCCGTCCCTCCTTGTAAGTGGTTCTTGATGGGCCTCTCATCTGCCTTGCACCTGCTCCACTCAAAGCCATGTCATGATCCAAGTCAACCACAGCCATGAGGCCTCTTTCCTTGTCTCCAAATATCCCTCCTGCTCTAGCCTGTCATTCTTCACCAGAAGCCTGAGTGATCCTGGAAACACAGACCTGAGGACGCCACTCCTCTCTGTAAGAACCTTCAATAACTCTTACTGTCACTCAGGATAGAATAGAATATCTGTGGCTTATAAGGACCTTACAGAGCTTTGCCTCCTACCAGTCTCTCCCTGGCTACTTTCCTGCCACCAAACTGGCCTCCTCCCAGTTCTCCTGATGTATCAAGCATCTCCCTGTTCCAGGACCTGGAAAGTGCCATTTTCTCTTTCTGGAATCTTCTTCCCTACCTCCCTTCTTCCCTGGCTGGCCCCTCCTCAGCCTTTAGGTCCCAGTCTAAGTGTCACTTCCTCAAGGATCCTTCCAGATACAGAAACCCCTTCCCCCTATCTTATGTTTTCAAAGCATGACATACTTTCCTATAACGAATTATTTCCCCAAATTAGTTGGTCAGTTATGCCATTTATCTAATGTCTAGACTGTAAACTCCACTACAGCAGGGACCATGTCCATGGGCAGCAGGCCTGGCACAGTCCTCCTCAGTCACTGAGGTTCCGTGGCATCCAGCCCCTCATCGCCATTTCTAAGTGCCTTCTGCGGTCCGGGAGCCTCCACGGTCAGGGGCTTTTGGAAGTTTGCTCTAGGTGTGAGTTGTAAGTTTCACCTTAAGAAATGTCTTTCAGAACAACACACCTTTGCCTCTAGACCCAGAACTTCAGGAGCAGTACTCTCCTGCTGGGAAGTACAAAGGACTGTTGGGATTAAGCAAAGGGTTTAATGGAGCCTTGAGGCCACTCAGCTCTAAAGAAATAAAAATGGCCCCTGCATTCCCCAGCATTCGCCAATCTTCCTCTCAAGTGGCAGGCACTTAGTAAACATCTGTTGAACAAAGAAATGAAACAGGACACTGAAGTTCAGAGAGGTTAAGTAATTTCCTTAAGGTCACACAATGCACAGCGAATCAGGTATCCGGGTGGGTCTCCCAGGTATGAGAACTGTGGCCTCTTTCATGACACCGTTTGTTCCTGCTTGAAAGCAGTCTGGTAAAGCCATCCCAAAATCTTCAAAGCTCCTCATGATAGTCAATGATTTCTAGACCATGCTGGAACTGAGGACTCAAGAGCTTGAGGGCCTCTGGGGGGAGCCGCCAGTCTCCTCCTTGGAAGGTGGCACCTTTACATTTTGTCATGCCTGCCTCTCAGGTTTCTCCGACACCCTTGCTCCCGAACCATCCTGTGTCAATTGAAGATGCTCTAAAAGTTGTTTGGAGATTTTCTCATACTTTAAACAAGGCACCATATTTCACGGTTACAACTTCAGAGCCATAAAATATAACCCTCAGCTGATACCACGATCCTAAAATATTAACATACACTTCTAAATATTAACGTACACTTCCTCCTTCTCTGGGAACGGGCCTTCCGCACCGCCATTAAGTCGTGTATGTTCGAAGGTGCAGGTGTTATGCTGAGAGTCGCCCTTCCAAGTTTATGACGTTATTTATGATCGACTTTAAGTTCCACTGAAATTCCTTCAATTAACTATATAATTTTAGAGAACTACCCCTCGGCCCCCTTGGATGTCTGCTAACTCTCCGGTGACCCACAAATTTCAGTAGGGACAGTGGAACCTCCATCCTGCTCCTCCCCTGCCTGCATTTCAGGCCAGCGCCAGTGCACAAGCCTGGAGGCCTGCAAGCTTTGGGGTCCTCCACTCCCGTGTCCTCAGTTCCGCCCCCAGGCTACTCCGCCTCTGAGAAAACAAAAATCCCCATAGGCCCTGGGGGGGGAAGCTGACATCTGACAACTCAGGTGTGAGGCAAAGGGAGCCAGGGTGTGACTGCCCTAAAGCCTCCATGCTCCCCCTTTTCCTTGTGCTTTGTGGCTCAGTGTTGTGGGGCGTGGAGGGGGGCGGGGCTCGGTCTCATCAGTGCCCTCTTCTGGGGGCTTGGGGTTCTGCCCCCTTATCCTTGGCTTTATCAAGGACACCCCTTTTTAAAATTAGGAAATCGCAGGGGTGCCTGGGTGGCTCGGTGGTTAAGTGTCCGACTTGGGCTCAGGTCATGATCCTGTGGTCCATGAGTTTGAGCCCTGCGCTGGGCTCTGTGCAAAATAAATAAACGTTAAAAAAGAATGAAAAAGAAAAAAGAATGAAAGTAGCCCCCGGCAGCCCCTGGCTCCCTACCTGCAGCGGCATCTGCCCAGCAGAACCACCTCGGGCCCCTTCCCTGAGGAGGGTCAAGGGGGAACCATGGGAGAGCAGGAAGTCCCTGGCCAGGTGGACTCATCAGGGGGTGCACCTACGAGGATCACCTATGAGGATCAAGCTCTCAGGCCCTGGGCCACCAAGCTGGAGCTCTGGAAGTAACGGTGTCATCATGAGTCTCCTGTCAGGGCTCACAGGCCATCGTCCTGGTCTGCCACAGACCATGATGGTCAAGAACGTGGCTGGTAGACACATGGGCTTGGGTAGAATCCTGGCTTCACTACCCTCCAGCTGTGCAACCACAGGCAAAGTACCTCGCCTCTCCAGGCCTCAGTTCCCTCATGTGGAGTAGGGAAGAACAAAATCTTAACCTCCAGGGGTTTCTGTGAGGATCCTGTGAGGATTAAATTAGAGAGGGCAGGGTCTGGCACATAGTGCTTGATAAATGCCAGCCAGCAGTGGCTGTGGCAGTCAGGATCACAACAGCTAATGCTCCCTGAGTCATTACTACGAGCAAGGCCTTCTGCTGCACGCATGACATTTATCAACTCGAACCTCACTTCCACCTTATGAGTTGAGTAGTGTACTGTTACTATTTACAGGTGAGAAAAACGGGGCACAGAGAGGTTGAGTAACAAGCCCAAGGTCACTCAGCTAGTGGGCATGAGTGGGAAGGCCAGGATTTGAATCCAGGTAATTGCACATTCTGGATGGTTCTGCTATAGCAACAGTGATGACAAAGGTGATTAGAGGACTGGTGACTCCAGTGGTAGGAGAGGAACCCCATAGTTAGGAACGGTATCTGGGAGCCATGGTGCATTCCAGAATCACTCAAGGTCCTCACTGCCTGAATGACAAGTGGTGCTTTCTAAATGTTGTGTATATGATCAGTCAAAGGGGCCCAGCGTGCGGCTCCCACACCCCCTCTGCCATCTGCATCGCCACCTTAGGGTCTCGTATCCCTTTCCTTCCTCTTTTCAGCTCAGAACTCCACCCAGCCACAGAATTAATCCCCCCACTTGGATGTCTCATGGGCATCTCAGACTTTACCTGGACAAAATGAGCTCTTGATTCCCCTGAGGGCACATGCCCCCTACGCCCTGTCCCAGTCATCCCCATCTCGGTTATCGACATCCCCACCCTGCCAGCATCTGGAAAGAGCCTACGAGTCAACCTTGACCCTTTGTTCCATCAGCAAGACTATTGGCCATGCCCCCAAACCACGGTCCCAATCTCCCCTCCATCTCTGCCATGGCCACCCCTGACCGAAATGCAGACTCTCCAGTCTGCTTGCCTGTGACAGCTGCCTCCTAACTGGCCCTCCTGGTTGCACCTCTTGCCCACTACAATCCCTCTCATCCTAGCATCCAGAAGGATCTTTTTAAAAAAGATTCAACTGCACCATGCCTGAGCTTAAAATTCTTCCCTGACTCCCTCCTGAGCTTAGAACCAAACCTGAACCTCTTGTCCTGCTCCACCATAGCAACCCCTCTCCCCCATTCAACTTCGCCACAGGGGACTGTGTTCTAGTTCTCTAACACGTCAAACTCTCTCCTGCCCCAGGACCTTCACACCAGCTGTTCCTCTTGTTGGGGATGCCCTTCCCCTGGTCTTCATATAACAAGCCCCTCTTATCATTCAGGACTCAGTTCAGATGTCACCTCCTCAGAGAGTCCCCTCCTGAAAACTCCATCTAAAGTAGCCTTCCTGTCACTAGCTGCTTCATTTCCCTCATGATCTGAAATTTGTTTATTTGATTTTTATCTGTTTTCTGCCTCCCAGCTGCTCACATGTAAACCCCACGAGATCATGGATCTGGTCTGACTTTTCGTCGCTGCAGTTCTCTGTATCTAGAATGGTAAATATCCAACAATCGGCACTTTGCAACTAAGGATTGAGTTCATAACTCAGTAGCACACGGCGCTACGGTGGCACACAGTAGGCGTGCATGAAACGCTGCTGAATCCTGAGTGAATGAGTAACCTTCAAGGCTGCTGCTCGTGTTCCCCACTTGGAAACTCGGGGAGACTTAGCAACACGCAGCTTTGAGCTGGCACAGGACGGCCAGAGCTGACTTGGGCCTGCTCCTTCCGCGCCCAACACACTGCCTCCATCTCGCATTCTGCAGGTTCCACCCTCGGGGCTCCAATATCCGGAACGCAGCTTGATACTTGCAGTCTGAGCTTCTGCAGACCAGTGCCCCCTTCCCTGTCAGGGGACGGCCCGCTGCGCCTGGCTTGAACCTCTGAGGCCAAGCATTTCTCGCTCAGGCTGCTTTCTCTCCACCTGCCTCTCAGCACCCAGCACATCTGAACCCTGTTCCTTCCCCACGCAGCCTTCTTTGCTCCAGGGCCAATGCCCCTCACAAGTCAGGGGCCATTTTGCTGAAACCCACACGGTCTTCCTTCTTGTGATTCAAATTGGCTCCACAAAGCTCGGAGACTCCTAGGGTGGATGTGCCCAGAATGACACAAAGCAAAGGAGGATCACAGGCCCTGCCTCCTTCCCTCTGCCAGCTAGACCAAGCCTCAAAGTGCTGGCAGCCTTGGGGTGGGCCTCGATGGAGGTCAGCCTCACACCTGCTCTGCCCCCTGATCCCAGCTACTCCCCCTTTGCCTGGGCCGTGTCCCCAGACTGAGTCTACCTTTCGGGCAGGCGTGTGGCATTTCCTGTTTGACGTAGAGACACAATGCCCTCCAACCTGCTCCGGGAAGCCTTGGACTCAGAGTTTGTGTCACTCAGTGCTGCTGGGCAGGTGGGCTGACCCAGGCCAGGAATTTGCCTTTTGGGCTTGTACGCCTTACATGATCCTGATGGTGAATAGGACCCACCCGGCCGTCCGCTCATTCAGCAAATATTTACGGACCACTGCCCAGTGGATGAGGTTTATCCACGCACAGATGCCAGCCCTTGAGAGTTCTACACAAGAGGAAAAAAGGCCAAAAGGCTTTAATCCTTCCAGAGTATGAACCGTTAACTCTGGCATGACCGCGGCTCCTGGCATCGCATGGGCACATGATGAGCACCCTCAGTTCCTATACAACTTGGTCTCCTAAGGAAGCACAGTTTGGAAAATCACTTTCAGAAAAATCACTGGCGTTATTGAGGATGTTTCTCAGACTATGCTTGCGGCTTATGGTGAATTAGAAACGAGAAATGGACCTGAAGTCCAGAGAACAGGGGAGGCGTGGGGGCTTGGAGAGTGGGAGAGCCACCTGTGCTCCCCCAGTCTTTGAGTAGGAGCCACATCTCATCTCCTTCAGATGCCAGGGAGCCTCTGGGACACAAAGCTCTTCTGGAAGCCACACCTGACGCCCTTGGCTGGCTTCCCCAGTGTGTTCCAAAAGAGGGCATTCTCTGGTGTGGCTAAATTGGAAGGTACTTAGAGAGGACTTAGAAAGATCAGCCTGGGAGTCTTTCTGGATGGGCCTTGTCCATGTTCAGGAATCTGAACTTGACCCCATCAGTGATGGAGAGCCACTATTGGCATTCTAAGCAGCAAGTGATCCCGTCAGATCTGTGGCTTAGAAAGTTTGCTCCAGCAGTGAAGAATGGACTGGGATGCGTGTGGCGGGGGACAGGCAAACGGCTCGTCACTGGATGTTACCAGACGGGGCCCCAGATCACTGGCAGAAGCATGGAGGGGAGGGCTGGTGCAGAGGGAAATGTACCAGGGCACGATGGCTGATGGTGCAGGGGGCATCTGGCTTGGGCACCTTGGATGGTGACACTCTTCACCGAGCGAGGGAAGGCAGAAAAAAGAGCAGGTTTGGGAAGACGGGGTTAGGTTTTGGATGTGCCCCATTTGAAGCACTCTCCAGGGAATGTTGAGTAGAGTCTGAGACCCATGTGGACCTGAAGTGTAGGACAGAGGGTGGGGCTGGGGACAGAGACTGAAGAGCCACCTCCCTGCAACAATTAGAAGCCATGTAGTGGATGAGAAGTTCCAAGAGATGTAAGATGTTCCCAGAGATGAGGCCATGCTGAGCCCTCCAGCATTTAAGGGAAAGAATGGTCATCACCTAAGAGGCCAAAAGAGGAAGAAGAGAGGCTTGGGAGGCAGTCATGCCCCACAAAGGCACCCCACACCCGTGAGCCACTGCTGTGACGTGAGTGCTGGGGGGTGGCACCATTACCCCAGCCCACTCTGCCTCCCACACCCTGACACACAGGCATTAGACTGGGGACAGTGAGCCGACCCAGCAACGGAAGCTTCCAGGAGGTCGCCCTTATCACTTATCGTTTACTAGTGGATTAATAAAAAAAAGTATTTTCACAGCCAGTCAAGTTTCTTCCAGGTGAAAGCTCTCTTTGTTCAGGACAATACCACCTGATGCCTACATAGCTTGGCTGGGAAGGGATGCTTCTATCAGGAGAGGGCAAGTCAAGGGGCAATGGGACTCTTGTGCCTAAGCGGACACAAGTCCCACAGCAAGGCCAAAGTTAAGAGGCACCAAGTGGAGGAGGCTGGAACGAGATGAGAGGGGCAATGTCTGAGCTCAGGGAAGTCTAAGGCTGCTAAGACAGAAGCCAGAGACAAGCTTCCAGGGAGAAGGGGCCAAAAGCTTTGGAGGCTCATGATTGCTCAGACTTTCATTTTAAGCCATTTGCTTTGCTGGGATGCAGACTCCCTGTGTTGCCACAAACCTTCAATAAAGGCCGCGCTGCATGCAAACACCTTTATCAGTGGGTTGTCCTTTTTGTTTTGTTTTGTTTTTCCCCCGGGACAGGAAGAAATGGAAGAAAAATAGGCCAAGTTCCTGACCTAAGTTAGCAGAGCAGAACCCAGGGAGTTGAGGCATGGCGGTGGAGCTCCAGGTTCAGAGAGGGCTGAAGCTGACGAAGATCCCTGAAGACACTGGGCGGGGTTGTGGATTTCCACCTTACTGAGGTAGATATTGACGTGAAGTATATTGCACAGAATGAATGACAGCCCCTCTGCCCCTGATTCTTGGGCTACCTCTGTTTTTCATTTCCATATTAAAAGAGCATGGTATTTATAGTGTTGTGGGAGGAAAGAGAATTGTGGGTTTTGTTTCACAACTAGAACACTTGATTCCATTTACTATCAGGTTTCATATTCTATTATCATGTCACGACTCTTGACACCCCTCCTTGGAAGGTCAGGGTGTTCAACGGTGGCACCCTCTGGGCAGGGGACGGGTAGGGATGCTCTAAGAGGAGTAGAGACAGCAGCTTCTAGCCGTGGTTGGCCACTCAGGGCCACACACCGGTGTGGAGGGGCCAAGGTCTCACCCGATGGGTTTGGTCATTCCTGATACCAATCATGTGATGAGAAGCACATCCTAAGTTAGAAAAGGGGCCTAAGAGAAGACTTAGGAAGGCGAGAAGGGAGATTCTAGTTCCCTTGGGTTCCATCAAGACAGGCCAACATGGCTGAAGAGGAGTAAACAAACATGGAGGCAGATGGCAACTCACACTGACTGGTTGTGGATTGCCTGTTCATAGGAAGGAATTCACTGCCATGTGTGAGCTCAAGAAAGGGTGCTGGGATCAATTAATCATGTCTGCCATTGCAGTGGGAGCAAGGGAAGAGATCTATGTGCCAAGTATTTTCCACCTCTGGTGTAGATAGTAAAAAG
Source organism: Acinonyx jubatus (assembly GCF_027475565.1). Taxonomy (NCBI): domain Eukaryota; kingdom Metazoa; phylum Chordata; class Mammalia; order Carnivora; family Felidae; genus Acinonyx; species Acinonyx jubatus. Next base: position 25,509,872 of record NC_069381.1, read on the forward strand.
GGTATACGCTTATAGCGGGAGTGGGGAGCTTGTCTCCTCAAGCTAGTCTTTGGATAGTAATTACAGAAAACCTGCCTCTAAGAGAAAGGCAAAGCTTGAACCCAAAGGGAGCTACATGTTCCAATCATTTCTCGACTCCTTGAAACGATCCCCCCCAGACCTATATCTGAGTGTTCTGGGATCCATACAATTTAAAGACGAGAGTTTCAAGAAGAAAAGAGTGGTCAATAGTGCAGAAGGCTGTTGAGAGGTCAAGAAATATCAGGGCCAAAGCAATTCCCATCTGATTTGGCAACATGATGCAGAATATTGGGGCCAAAGGCCAGTCTCCAGAGGAGTAAATGGGAAGTTGGGGGAGAGACCAGGCTGGACTGAGCTTTTGAGATGCTAGGTGTTCTTGGTGGCCTGGGGAAATGCTACAGTGCAATGTCACAGCCATTGAAAGGTGGCTTAAAAAATCTACATGCATGATAATCTCAATTATACACATATTCATAATATATGCATACTGCAGTGTGTGTTAGAAGATGAGAAGGAAATACCTGAAAAATCATCATTAAAATGGGTAAATTTTGTTTCTTCTTTACCCTTTTCCGTATTTTATAAGATCATTTAGAAATGATCATATGTTATTTTTATCATCAGATTACAGGAATGGGAATTACTTTAGAAATAAACTCAGTTATGATGGGGTGGAGGGGCAATAAGAAACAGGCTGGGAAGGGGCACCTGGGTGGCTCAATCAGTTAAGCATCCGACTTTGGCTCAGGTCATGATCTCGAGGTTCGTGTATTGAGCCCCGTATCAGGCTCTGTGCTGACAGCTCAGAGCCTGTAGCCTGCTTCGGATTCTGTGTCTCCTTCTGTCTCTGCCCCTCCCCCACTCACACTCTCTCTCTCTCTCTCTCTGTCTCTCAAAAATAAATAAATGCTAAAAAAAAAAAAAAAAAAGAAATAGGCTCGGAAGAGGGTGACTTACTGTCCCGGTTTGCCTGGGACTTAGGGCATTTCCAGGATGTGGGACTTTCAGAGCTAAAAATGGGGAAAATCCCAGGGAAACCAGGATAAGCTGGGCCATCGTAGCTGGGAGGCTAAGGCTGATATAGCACCGAAGGGAGGTGGTGGTTTTTGAGGGGGCTGTTGGGGTAAACAGGTTTTGAGCATTATTTGGAGGCTAAGACCCCATTAAACAGGGAGGAGGCTGAATTTATAGGAAAGAGAAAAGACTAATCACCAGGGTGGGGTCAGTAAGAACAAAAGCAGCTGGGGAGAGCCATGCACAGGACAGACTCTCTGTAATGGAAAACAAAAGATGTTTCTTCTAGACAGAAGGGCAGACTGGCTAAAAATAAGTTTGTTGATGTAGGAATAGAGGATTGAGGGAGTGCACACCTGAGGGCTAGAAGGTCAAGTGAGGCTGAGAAGCCTCTAGAATAGCTGGGGACCCTGAGCACCCTTGGTGGCCCCCAGACATGTGCTCCCCATAGCAAGTACCCCAGGCCTTGCTGGAGTGCATGCTGTAGTTTCCACACTGAAGATCAGGTCCCACTGGAAGCTCCCGCCTCCCATCCAGTCACAGCCCACCCTGCCCAGACCCTACCCGGCCACCTACCTCTGCAGGAGGGCAGGGGGAAGTCCCACGTGGCACTGTTCTCAGAGCCAGCGTGACAGGTAAGCACGGCGTGGCCCTCCAGGAAGAAGCCGGGGTTGCAGCTGTAGCGGACCTTGTCCCCGAGGTTGAAGGTTGAGCCCTGCTGGACGCCGTTGGGCAGCCGCCCGGGGTTCCCACACGTGTGACTGGGGAGAACTGTGAGAGGGAGACACACAGCCTGTGAGTTGGGCTCGAGACCTGACACCTGCTTCTGCACAGCACCCGCCCAGGCGGGTCACCCCCGGGGGTCTCGTTTCTCCTGCAGACGAGCCGGCCCTCTCAAGGCTGCCTAGTCCCTCCATACTGTCAGTTGTCAGGCATTAAGGCGGAGCCACACTGGCAGCGTATAGCCAGCCATCCAGGTTTCCTGCCTCTTCTCCTGCTCAGCCATGGCTGTGGATGACGTTTGTCCCATCACTCTAGATGCCTCAGGGAAATCACTTTAATCTCTTGGGTTTGCTTGCCCTGATTTCAGAGTCCACTCTCCCTCTCACGACCAGGGAAGGGACGCAGAGCATGGAATGGAGTAGGTGCGCATTAAACCCAGTGTCCTTTCTTTCATGTGCTTCTGCCCTGGCCGCCGGAGGGGTACTCTGGCCCAGCGGGTTTGGGAGAGTCGAAGAGGTCGTTAGCATTGGAACAGGCAGTGGAGTGGGAAGGCGAGAACCCCAGCTCTGATCCAACTGAGCCATTTAAAGGCGGAGCTGGGGAGCTGGAGAATATGATGTTCCGCGTGCGACCAGAGCTGAAGCAGTCACGGCCAGCGGTGCGTGTAGCCTCATTACCCAGAGGATACCGCGGAGGGTGCAAGAGCATCATGACCTGCCAGTCTGAGGAGGGAGGCTGGGCGCGGCTCCTCTGCCCAAGTCGCTTATTCAACCTGACCTGGCTCCCCCAGTCCTCTGCCTTTCTCCCCAGAGTTAGAACTGCCTGTGCCCTGAAAGTCATACCTCCTACCAATCCAGGATGTCCCCACAGGTCAGGGTCAGCGGCTCACAGCCACACCCAGAGGGCCATCCAAGTGCGTGTCCATCACCAGGCGATGATTTGCTAAGGTGTCACTGAAAGGCTGTGGAGCAGGGTGGTGGGAAGTACAGACTCGAGAATTTGGGTTCACATCCTGGCCTGATGGCTTGCTACCTGCAGGCTCCCGAGCAAGTCTCGTAACCCCCTGTGCCTCAGTCTTCTCACTTGCAAGACAGGGACCACAATGGCACCTTCATCCCCCACGGGGTACTTGTAAGAATTGAGTGAGCTAAGATTTGGAAAGTGCTCAGGACAGACCCTGGCACACAGTGAGAATGACACATGTGAATGTGAGCTCCCAGTCCACACTTAATGGGAAGTGTGCATAATTAAAGGTATCTTAAATGTTATGGTGTGATAGGGACCAGGCAGGAAACCAAACCCAGTGTGGGGCAGTCAGAGATGGCTTCCTGGAAGAGGTGACATCTATGCTGGATCCTGAGAGATCAGTAAGAATTAGCTAGGTCAAAGAGTGTTCCAGGAAGAGGAAATGTGTGCAAATACCCTGAGACCAGAGATAATCTAGGAGCTCAGGCAGCCTGAAACAAGAGGGCAGGGGTGGCAAGGATGAGAAGTAAAGACGAAGAAGTACAGGTGGCCAGCCTGGATTCTAGAGGGCTTCCCGGGCCCTTACTATGCCCTCTTCCTGACCACGTTGCTGTCTTCCAGGACCCTCTCTAACAGCATTGATGTTATAACCCTCCAAAAGAAGTCTGCCCCTCTCTCTTCTTAACCTCCCCTTCCAGGAGGAGAAAGCATAGTGTAGAAAGAAATGGCAGACTTTGGAATCACCATGATCTGGCTCTGCAGCCTGGCCCTGTCTCTGTCTTACTCTGTGGCCTTGTGACCTAAGCCTTGGTTTCCTCAACTGCGAAAGGAGAACAATAATATCTAGTGGCTGAGGGCGTTACAAGTAATAGATGATGCACGGCTGACAACAGTGCCCGGCACACAGTAGGTGCTCAGAAAACGGCAGATGCATTATTCCATCAGGCCATAGGGTCGCGAGGGCAGGGTATACCCTGGGAGCCTAATGCAATACTCTGGCACTTGTAGGGACGTGACTACATTTTCATTAATTGGTTGTGGGGAGGAGTTATTCATGTAATAATTCCTTCATGCAACGAAAACTCATTGCAGGCCTACTGTGCTGGGACTATAGCAGTGAACTAGACAAAGCCAGTCCCTGCCCTCAAGAGGCTTATGTTTTTGTGAGAGACTTATCTCAAGGACTGAAGAGCTCTCCGTGTCCATTCTCCACCTCTACCGGGTGAGATGACCCAGATGAAAGGATTACCTCCATCAACCTGTCCACTAGCCCAGCTTAGCATTTCCCGTGATCCCATGCTGCTGGCTTCCTTGGGTGTTCCCATGATCCCGCCTCCTCAGCCTTTCCCATGAGCTCGTGCTACTGGCTTGCGGCAACAGAGGCAGCGACTGTGATTTGTGTGTGTTTGTGAGTGTCAGGGGGTTGGAGGGGCGGGTCAGGTAAACATTTGGAGAAGAAAGCAAGCTAAGGTGAGGGGAGGGAGCCAACCAGGGGAAATGGGCTGAGAACTGGTGTAGAACTAACGTTCCATTTTCCGCAACGAGACGCAAAGACCCAATTTAATTAAATTACTAATGTCAAATTTTTAATGAACCTGCTTCTGCTTTGGGCTTTCTTCCTTCGAAATTAATGACTGGAACGTCACTATAAATAAAAGTCGATTCTTTCTGAAAAGTCACTCTCAAACACTCACTGCTCTTTACTTAATGAGCTGTTCGTAATCAGACCACTCTGACCTGGCACCTCCACTGGGACTTGGGTGTGATGAATGGGGGCTCGTTCCCAACACCACCTCCTTTTTTATCTTGAGCACCGCTCCTGAGCGGCCACATGGTGAAGGAGGCGGGAGGGCAGATGTTGGGCTCAGAGAGGTGTGGATTCCACTCTCAACTGAACCACCTCTAGCTGAGTGATCTTGAGCTATAATTGTCACCTCTGCCCTTCAATTCTTCATCTAAAAATAAGGATACTTTTCCTTCCCATGGGGGGTATTGTGTTAGTTTCCTAGGGCTGTAACAATGTACCACAAACTGGGTGGCTTAAAAAAAAAAGACAGATTCTTATTGTCTGGCAATATGCAGGTTTAGAAGTCTATGGGAAATTTTTGAGTCTCCCTAGTTTCTGGTGGTTTTCTGGCAATCTCTGGTATCCCTTGGCTTATAGATGCTTCACTCCCATCCTCTGTCTTCACTTGGCATTGTTTCTCTATGTCCAAATTTCACCTCTTTATAAGGACACCAATATACTGGATCGGGATTGAGATACACCCTAAGGAACTCATCTTCACTTCCTCATCTGCAAAGACCCTATCTCCAAATGAGGTCAAATTCACAGCTACTAGGTGTTTTAGGACTTCCATAGATCTTTTGGGGGACACAATTCAACCTAGAGCAGGGCTGTTGTGCACAGTAAGTAAAACCAGATCTATAACACCTGCTATTGAGTTCCTGGTATGTTTCAGGCCCTGGGCTACAAATGTATTTTACTTAGTCCTCAAAACGATTCCGGTGGGATAACTATTATCCTCCTTTTATAGATGCAAAAAACTGAGGCACAGAGAGTTTAGGTGACTTCCTCCAGGCCACACAGCTAGAAAATGGCAGAGCTGGGCTGTGAATCTCAGTCTTTTTGGCTCCATTGTTCAGCACTCTTAAATGGACTGTGGTACTAAGAGCACCCAGCATACAGTGGGTGCTTAATCCACCGGAGTTCCCTTGAAGGGTGATCACCTGACTGTCCAGATTTAATAGTCTGCTTTTTTTCTCCAGTCTGATTTACTAACCTGGTATTTTTTAATAATGTCAAGGGCAACATTTAAAGTGTGGGCTTTTGTAATGTATCTGATGTGCAACTTGCTGGACAGACAGAGGAGATCGGAGATAAGCCACAAAGCAACAAGCCTTTCTAGGTGAGGCATTCTTTGATCTTTTTTGATTTTGTCCGTGTGTTTTTTGGCACAGATATTACAGCTGTTCATGCTCTCCCATCTATAAAACTTCCCTTTGATTGCTCACAAAATGAAGAGTGGGATATTTACATCCAACGCAGTCCAGAACAATATTATTAAAGCTGTGCCTGACATTGAACAATTCCATTGTAGATTAGCTGTGGGGAATTCTGTCCCTTCTACAAAGCCTAGCTCTTGCCAATCAATATAATATTCTCAGTGATTGTATGACAATGAATCTCCTCAGTGGTTGGAGTGCAGCAAAAGCTACACCGTGCCTTCTTTTATTTTTAATTTGAGACTTTAGTTCCCATATTATAATGAAGAGTCATTTATGCTCTCTGGACAAGCACCCTCCATATGTTTTGATTTCTTATCTTCCATCAAGTCACTTGTTTCATCTCCATGGCCATACGGTTGATACTAAGTGGCAGGATGGCTGGGAAAAAAAGATTCAGAGAGAAGGAGTGCATTTCCCACAACCCTCAACATGGAAAAAGGAGATGGCATTGTGTGTGTGTGTGTGTGTGTGTGCATGCGCGCGTGCGTGCGTGAGCACGTATGTGACTGAGGGTTAGTGGGCAGTCAGAGGAGGGAGGAATAAAAACCATTATCTTCTGGGTACCTACTTCTGCATCACACATGATTTAGTTATTCTTTTTTTTTTTTTTTTTACATTTTTTTAATGTTTATTTTTGAGAGACAGAGAGAGACAGGGCATGAGAGGGGGAGGGGCAGAGAGAGAGGGAGACACAGAATCTGAAGCAGACTCTGGGCTCTGAGCTGTAAGCATAGAGCTGAACGCAGGGCTGAAGCTCACGCCCCATGAGATCATGACCTGAGCTGAAGTCAGACGCTTAACCGACTCTGCCACCCAGGCACCCTGATCTTAGTTATTCTTTATAACTCTCTTGCTTTTAGCTGTTTGGCCTTGTAAACATAGTTTATTGCACACTTACTATGTGCTATCCTCAGTGCCATGTGCTTTGTGCTCAGAGAAGTGGGTACACTCGCTGTCTCTACTTCCTCTCCTCCCATCTGACACACTACATATTTGATGCATTTAATATTCTTTGTCTCACCCTGGTACTATGTAAGCTACACAAAGACAGTCTGTAGTCTCTTTTGTTCACTTCTGTGTTCCAGTTCCTAGAACGCCGCACCTCATGTATACTAGTACTTTGATAAAAGCTTATTGAATGACTTAATGACCTTATTTAATCCTTCCAACAACGCATTGAGAGAGATGCTATTATTATCCCTTGTGGAGATGAGCATGATCGCCAGAGAGGCCGGGCCATTTGCTCGAGGCCACATGGCTCGCTGCGGGGGAAGGCTGGGTTTCCACAGCAGTGCCTGGCAGCTGAGCCCTTCGCATCCGCACCAGGCAGTGCTTGCACTGACGACTCCACCGAGTCCACAGTGGCTGGTATATCCTGAGACATCGTCATAGAGGACTTATACTCGTTCTCCTCGGGGAGGTCTTGGGCGTCAACCAGAGCCTGGTCCTGTCCATTGCCTGCTGCCTGTCAATCAAACAAAGGCAAGGACACCAGGGCCTCGGATGGGGTGTGCCGCCCACAAGTTCACAGGGCCCTGTCCCGTCAGCCCCCTCCCTGACCAGTGCCGGGTGTAAGCCCTCCACCGTGAGCACGTTCTCTCGGCTTTTGTTTGCAGTTTTTGCAACCTTCAGCATCAGGGTCACGTGGGGAGTTTCATAAAGATACTGATGCCTGTCCCCCGGCCTACTGAATCAGAGGTAGAGCTTGGGTTCATGTAGGTGACTGCAACGTGGAACTGAGATTGACAACCACTCACAGTAACCTATTCATGTTGGTTATTCCATTAACGCCGTTGGGTTTACCTCTCTGAGCTGTGAACTGTTCAATCTCCAGGGCCTTTCTTATGGCTGGACTTTGACTTCTGGGGGCAGCAAGCCTGGCCTCGCTCCTGGACTTTGCTGTGCTCCATAAATCAGACTTGCCGTAGCCTTCCCTCTCCTTTGTCGTTCCTCATCATCCCCGTCCTGGACTTCTGCACCCCACTCTGACCTCCTCGCCGCTGCTGGAGTGAGCATTCCAGAACGGCAAACTCACCACGGCCCTGCCTTGTTCACACCCCATCAGGGACACATGTGTCAAAAAGGCTTCCCTACCACCAAGCAATGGCGAATGCAGGCCCTCTGGTCTTTGCTTGGTTAATACAAGAATAAATAATGATTTGAAAAATTAATAATAATAAGAAATAAAAGGAAAGAAAAAGAAAACTGTGAGAGCTTTCCCATTGCTGTCAGAATAAATTAAAGCTTGGGCTCATGCAGCCCCATCCTTCCGTGAGGCGGCCCCTGCCAACAGCTTCTGCTTTATCTCCTGGTCCCCCCAATCTTATCCCCTCCACTATGGCTATTCTAAACCACAGGCACCCTAGGCACATCTTGCTTTTCTCTCAAATTTCCCATCTGGAAAATTCCTACTTATCCTTCAAAGCCACATTAAATGTCACTTTCTCTGGGAAGCCCTCCTTGATACCCTTCGTGTCTTGTAGAAACTGTAAAATCCCGGGAGGACACATCGTGATAGAATGTAAATCCAAGCATCCAAGCATAATGCCATTGGCCTTTGGCTCCCAGAATCCCAGAACTCCCAGTCCATTAACTACAGAGGGTCCCCCCCCCACCCCCCATCACCGCCCGGGTCATCTCTTCATTTTGTGATCTTATGTCCCACATCTTACATGATTGGGAATTTTTGGATCCCACTTATGGAATTATGTTGGAATTTTAGTTGCACTTTATTTAATTCCTGCACTTGTCATATGACATTGCAACTCATTCATCCATTCATTTACAACACCCTGGCTTCCAAGCAGGAGCTGAGACTGCCTGTAATTGTTTGTTTAGGTGCCTGTTTCATCTCTGGACTCCCCCGAGGGGCAGGAATGACTCCTTTATTTATCTAGTGTTTGACTTAATGCCTGGCAGGAAGAGGGTGTCTTGTTGGAATGTGTTGAATGAATTTTATATGTGTACATATATATAATGTATATAATATAAATATAAGAATATGCATTATATATTAGCATATATATATATATATAAAGCAATAAACTAGTGCAGGGTTGGCAAACTATTTTTCTGTAGAGGACCAGATAGAAAATATTTTTGGCCTTGCCTTATGGTCTCTTTCTCAATGATTCAACTCTTTCACTGTCGTGCAAAAGCATCCACAGACAACACATGTGTCAATAAAACTTTACTTAGAAAACAGGCAGCCATGGGGCACCTGGGTGGCTCAGTTGGTTAAGCGTCCGACTTCGGCTCGGGTCATGATCTCACAGACTGTGAGTTCAAGCCCTGCGTCAGGCTCTGTGCTGACAGCTCGGAGCCTGGAGCCTGCTTTGGATTCTGTGTCTCCTTCTCTCTCTCTGCCCCTCCCCTGCTCAAGCTCTGTCTCTCTCTCTGCCTCAAAAATAAATAAAAACATTAAAAATAAAATTAAAAAAAAAAAACAGGCAGCCAGCCCATAGTTTGGCAGTCCTGAACTGGTGTGTATTCAGTTATGCCCTTAGCTCAGGTGTATGATTTTTTTTTTTTTTTTTTTTTTTTTTTTTTACTAGGCATCAAGGATGGGAAGGGGCAGGGAGGAGAGTGAACCAAGCAGGTGAGAGCCCTGGACAGAGGTGACCGGTGGTAAGTGGGCAGGGCAAACACAGGCAGTAAGCACCCGAGGACTGAGACCAAAGTCACATTTCCCTTCCCTTTCAGTTTGGCCCTGGAAACAGGTGGCACTGTGCTGGCTTCAGGGAAGGGCTTGCCTATGTTCAGTCTCCACTCTTTCCCATTAAAATCAGACTTAATCTTAGTCTTTATTTTTTTAATGTTTATTTTTGAGAGAGAGAGACAATGAGTGGGAGAGGGGTGGGGCGGGGGCGTGGCCTGGACAGAGGATCCAAAGAGGGATCTGCACTGACAGCTGAGACCTCATGTGGGGCTCGGACCCATGAACTGTGAGATCATGACCTGAGCCGAAGTCAGACGCTCAACCGACTGAGCCACCCAGGTGCCCCAGTCTTCATGCTACTCTTTAGGTTGGCATTCATGAACCCCACTGTAGGAAAAAGAGCTAAACTGAGAGAGCCAAAAAGTTGCACGGCTAATTGTAATGATAGTTACGGTCACCATTTGGATGTTTAATATGAGCCGGGCGTTCCTCCGCTCAGCACTTTATCTGGCTGTTCTATTCCATCTTCCCCTGACAGAGGAACCATGGCTGTCCCCTTTTGAGAGCTGGGGGATGAGGAACAGCGGGGCTCATTGTGACCCAGTGTCAGACTGCTGGTTGGGATCAGGGCAAGGGATGAAACTCGCGCCATCTGGCCACAGTGCTGTGTCCTTTGTCAGGTGGTAACCTTGATCTCCCCAGCTTCAAGCCTGCTTTCCCAGCATGGAGCCAGTGCTCTGGGCCCCTACACAGTTCCTCTTGCTGCCAGACCTACAGCATGCTTGACCCACACCCACTCAAATCCTTGTTGGCCCCCTCTCCCCATCCCGATGAGCTGAGGCTGTCCACGCATCCACTCTCCCACCAGCAGAGGCCACAGAGGGGCTGACAGTGTGGAATTCTCTTTGGCACTTTGTAACCACAGGACCCCACGGCCTCCTCACTTTCACCTGACATGCTTTAGAAGCACTACTGAAAAGGCTACATCCTATGCCCCAGAATAGAGTTGCAGGTTAGAACAAAGCATGCCCTGTTAAATCTGAATTTCAGAGAAACAAATAGTTTTGTTAGCATAGGTATATCCCACACAGCATTTGGGTTATACTTATACTAAAAAGTATTTGTTAGTTGAGATTCGAATTTGATTGGGCACCCTGTATTTTAATTTGCCAGTTTTGGCAACCCTGTCCCAGAGGGGGGAAGTTGCCTCCACATCAATGACTTCAGCTTCTTAAGGCACCAGGGATCTCTCTGGAAAAATGGGGAAGACGAAAAGGAGAGAGGCAGCCCTGCCTTTAGAGAACACAACACTGAACAAAAAAAGAGAGGCTGTGGATGGGGAAGTTCAGAGCCTCCCAGGGTGGGGCCTACATCATTTTGAGGTGCAGCAGGATTACAGAGGATCAGTGGACTGTGTTACCCACTTCTTCCCCCAGTCACTCCCCAAGGGATGCTCCAGCCTGTGTTACTATGCACCAACATGTCCTTCTGCTTCTAGAGCCAGTGGCAATCCTCAGCCCCTCTGATGAGCAGCTTTAGGCTGGCACAACGTCCTCCGTGATCAGCCTCTGTGGATCTCCGCGGCCCCAAGCCACATCACTCCCCGCCCAGCCCTCCACACCCCAGGACACCCGAGCACAGGGACTCTGAAACTTGTCTGGATATAGCGACGCATGGAGAGTCAGTGGTGCCCTGTGGGGGAAATGCTGCAAAATACGGTCAGTGTTACACTTAGAATAGCTAAATATGCAATTTGGGGCTAAATCTGATTAACTACAGAATGGAGCTGAGAAATGCTTCCCAAAGTATGTTCCAGACAACACTGGGAAATAAATTCCATGAGAAAAGCAATCCGTGGGTCAAGTGATTTTGCAGAAATACTACAGAAACGCCCTCCTCTAGAAGAAACCAATTGTCATGAATTTATCCAAGAGGTTCTTCAGGAGAGAAACCTATGTAACCTTAAACAGAATCTCCAAAATTTAACTTCAGAAACTCTCCTCTCCCTTTTTTGTTTTCCCTCAGAAACACTTCACTTCTGAATTGGTCTATGGAACACATTTTGGGAATTGCTAGAGTCTAAGATAAGATAAACCCGAGTTGTTTTATTTATGTTATTAATCATCACCATCAGAAAATGACTACAGCAATGATAGCTGACATTTGCATAGAACTTTCCAGGTTAACATGAATTTTTTTTTTTTTTACAGACATAATCCCCCTTTGGCACAAGGGGGGCCAAACCTATGTTCTTCTGGAAGCTGGGATGGCCTGAGGTTTCCTGGGCTCTATTGGCCAGTAGTTTTGAGGGGTGGGATCAATTCTTACCAAAGCATTAAACTTATCACCTCCAGTTGAATGCAGCATATGTTATAAAAGGGCAAAGTATAGGGTTTTTCTTCCATCTGATGCCTTTTACCGCAGGATATATCTTCTGTTTGGCTGGGGCAGAATGACCCTGGGTCCGGTGGGCTGGGACTTCCAGAAATTTCCGGCTAGGGTTAGCCCTGCTAGGCCCTCAGCCCTGCCCAGCCGTAGAGAGGAAGTCATGAATCCTGAACCTATCTTGGCAAAGGAGCTTGAAGACAGGGAGGCCTGAGCTGGCTCGGCAGGGCGACTGGGGCTCATAACCCTGAGGGAGGCTGCCCACAGTGGGGATCATCCCTCCCTGGCTGGGGCTATTCCACCAGGCTGTATCCTTGGCCTAGCTTTCCCTTGAACCTTCCCTAACCTTTGCAACCCCCTCCCCAGGGCTGGGCCTTAGTCCCCTATACCCTGCTGGAAGCCCAGGGCCCCCATTTCCTGCATGTGGCTCCCTGTCCAGGGCCTGGGAATCCCCAGCATTCCTCACAGCCTCTCTTATCTTAAGGCAAGAAATGATTTAGCTTGCATCCCACTGGAAGAAGGCACAATATTCCAAAGGCTCTGGACCCCTTGGTTTCCCTCTTTCTAAGAAGAATTCGACTGAGAAGGGAAGTGTCTACCCACTGTCATTGCCCTATGTCCCATGCCTTCTGCAGGAGACGGCAGATACAGTGACCCCAGGATGCTGACGAAACACTGCGTCTGAGTCCCCACGCGGGTCTGTGAGCCCTCCTCTCTCCATCAGTGGGCCCAGAGCTTTCTGACCACTTCTGTGGTCTAACTGTACAGTCAACCCCGTCTCGTTTAATCCTCTAACAACACTGTGAGAGGGGCACGATCCCCATGTCACAGGTCAGGAAATTGAGCTCACAGAGAGTAACCTGCTCACATTCATGCAACTAGCAACTGGGGAAGCTGGGACGTCCTTCCAGTCCACCTAACTTCCACACCCCCCTCCTCAGCTGCTGTGTGACAGTGAGGCGGTGGAGAAGGGCAGGGAGGCATGGGGCCATCTTGCCTGCTGAGAAGTCTGCTTCGAAGGCCCCATTGCCCACAGATGCCCCCCACAGGGCCGAAGATGGTGCCTGGTGGACATTTTGCAGCTTGAGAATCAGGCACAGTAAGAAAGGAAAGATCTTGCCTCTTGCTTGTCTGTTCAATTTTGTTCATCTCTGGAGCCCTAAGTCCAAAGGCTTCATGGAGCCCCCTGTGCAGGTAGAGACCACCCATCTAGGCCCTACAGGAGTTAGAACTGTCTCTGCCCTGGAGAAGCTCGTTACTTGGATCCCACGATCTCTTACATGTAACTCAGGCATACGGGTGAACTTTCACATCCAATATGCACAAATCCATTCAAGTGCTCTCCTTTACACACACACACACACACACACACACACACACACACACACACGTCCTCTCTCTCTCTCTCTCTCTCTCTCTCTCTCATATTCAAACATGCATATATAAAAACAGACCAACCCAGAACACATCTGCACGTAGCTCTTGCATTTACATGTATGATAATAGACACAACACCCCCTCCCACACACATAAACAACCTATGTTTACGTATCAAAATAAAGATCTAGGGCACCCGGGTGGCTCAGTCAGTTAAACGTCCGACTCTTGATTTCGGCTTAGGTCATGATCTCACGGTTCATGAGTTCAAGCCACGCATCAGGCTCTGTGCTGAGAGTGTGGAACCTGCTTGGGATTCTCGGTCTCCCTCTCTGTCTGCCCCTCCCCCACTCGTGCGCACACGCTCTCTCTCTCTCTCTCTCTCTCTCTCTCTCACACACACACACACACAAATGAATAAACTTAAAAAAATAACAAATAAAGATCCATTTCTGCAAAGCTTTCGCGGGTGACTAACACTTTCTGACAGATGTCTCCTACAAGCAGAGCACCTCTTGGAAGCCAGGGTCACCATCCCCCCACTCACAGGGCCTGCCTGGCTCCTGTGTTGAAGTTGTTGTCATCCAGGCACAGACTGGAAGGCAGGAGTGAGGCGGGGATGCAGACTCGGCTGTGGAGGTGGTTCGAGCGGCCGCTGGTGCAGACCACAAGCCCCGAGGTGGGCAGTGAGGCTGTCGGGGTCAGGCAGGCACAGAGCATCATGGCTTGGAGAATGGTGATGGCGACCCACAGACCTGGCTGTGAATTCGCCTGCCCTCCGGCTGCAGGTTGGCAGCTAATTTATAACAGTTAGCAGAGCACACTGGCGAGGAGAGGGCGCCCTGGAGACAGAAGGCTCCGATTCAAATCCCTACCTTGCTATTTACCGAGCAAGTTACTTCACCACCCTGCACCTCAGTTTTCTTGCCAATAAAATGGGGATAATCACTGCGCCCAGCTCAGAGAGCTGCTAAGAGGATTAAGTAAGATCATCCAGACCGAGCACTTATCTCAGTGTCTGGCACATAGCAAATGCTCAATAAATTTGGGATGTGATTACACAGAAGTTCCAGGAGCTCCCTGGGAGAGGTTGCCAGGGTGGTGTGGGCGAGGCCAGAGCTGAAAGAAAGAGAATAAGCTGGAACAGTAGCTGGAGAGAGCAGATGGGCCCCAGGACCTGGAAGAGGAGAAACGTGGCTCTGCCAGGCAGGCGGTATCACTTGGACCGATACCACTTTTACGGAGCCGAGCAGGGGCCTGCTTCGCCTGCTTCTAGTCTGCTGCCGTCTGATAGGCCTCCCCTAGATCCTAGTCAGACTAGTTTCTGGGGACGCCTAGGAGGCTCAGTGGGTCAAGCATCTGACTCTTCATCTCAGGTCAGGTCTTGATCTCAGGGTTGTAAGTTCAAGCCCCGCATTGGGCTCCACACTGAATGTGAAGCCTACTTAAAAAAAGAAACAGAAGAAGAATTTGAGTGGTCCTACCCAGCTCCAGAGTAACTAGGGAAATGCAGACAACACAGGGGCCCAGGAGGTGACAGACACTGGCCCAGGACCCTGCCCCACCCTGCCCCCTGCCCCCCTTCTCCTTGGCTGCACTCTGCTGCCCCAGCCAGTGGCACACAGCCTCAGGGATGCTGGGAAGGAATAATTTGGAGGAGTTTCCTGGAAGAGGCATTAGGTATGGTCTTGGCAGAGAAGGCAGGATATTCCAGGTAGAGGAGCTGGCATGTGGCCAGGAGCATGCAGCCCCCAGAGCACGTTCCTGTTTTCCAAGCTGTCCCTTGCGTGGCTGACTCCTCATCTGTCTGCAAAGTCCCAGCCCAGATCTTCTCCAGGCTCAAGGCCCTACGTCTTACCACCTTCAGGCTTCTCCACGTGGAGGTCTTATAGATGCCTCCAGCTGCACCTGGACTAAGTGAACTCCTGTCCTTGCCCCAAACCCACCTGTCCCCCGGATTCGCTGGTCTGTCCAGCCGCCCTCACCAGAACCTCCCACGTCAGTCTCCGGAAGGGGTTTGCTTTCCTCTCTCCTATCCGTCCCTCCTCCACACCCCTCTGCTGAGGCCTCAGGGCCACCTCCCCCATACCAGCTTCTTCTCAGGGACTTAGAGACAGCCCCTCCTCCCTGTTCTGTCTTTAGACTTGCCCCAATCCAGCCCATTCTCCAGAGAGCTGATAGGGTCACGTCGCTTCCCTGTGAAAGCCCTTTGGTGGCTCCTATCACTCCCGTGGGATTCATACTCCCTCAAATGTCACTTGATGTTCTTCAAAAGCTGGCCCCACTCATGTCTCCAACCTTAGCACTCAAGGTCTCTTCTCACACCTAATGTTCTAGCGACACTCACCCCCTTATATTTCCTCCGCCACAGGGTGTGTGTGTGTGTGTGTGTGTGTGTGTGTGTGTGAACAAGAACACCGTGTCTCTACAATCTATGCGAGTGCACTCGTGTGCTGCTGTTACATATGTGGATACATCCAGAGACTGGAGATATGAAATTTGTGTATGTATGTAACATGTGGGTATGTGCAGGGACAGGTGAATCATACGAAAGCCTGCTGAGGATGGGGGGCTGGGAGACAGAGCTGAGAACACCATGGTTGGCACAGCGGGGCAAGACCCAGTGTTCACAGCAAAGCCAGACTGCTGCCAGCCCCAGGGAACTAGGGCCCAAGGATCAGAAGTTACCAGCCCTCCCCTCCCCAAGTGAAATGAAGGGAGTCTCAACCATCTCCAGACCTGGCCTGCAGCTGTCCTGTGCCTTGCACACGGAGAAGAAGCTGGGCCCCTTCTCCCAGGAGAGCACTGCTCTCACTCCCACTCAGAGAAGGAGGGGGTGAGACGCCCCAGAGCACATGGACCCCCACTATGTCTCCAAAGAACTGATGTCCCCGATCACTATCACTGGGATTGTTTCCCAAAGACAGACAAGCTCTCAATTCTAGCTCCTAACTGCGTACAGCCTGGTGTCACAGCTTCACCCAGAACCTCGGGAGTTTTTCTAGACATCCTGGGACTCCAGTCTCTCCTTCCCCTTTGTCCTGCTTCTGAGTGTGACCCACAGTGATTCCTGCCTGCCATGGGTTGGGTCTCTGGCCTCCACACCCTCAAATCCTTAGGCATCTCCAGGGCTGGAGGGGGTCTAGAACAGGCCTCGTTCTCTCTGCTCACCCTCAAGCAAAGTGACGAGAATCTGTCATTCCACACTGTCAGCTGCTCAAGAGGCACGCTGGGTTGCAGGAGCCACTCGCACACCCATTCGCTCATCCGACCAACGCCTCTGCACCCTTGTGGTGCTGGGGCTCCAACGGTGAGCACCCTTCCTGCCCTGCTAGTGCTTACACTCTGAAGGTCATGCACCTTTCGTTCAGAAACTACAGAGCACCCGCCCCAGGCTGTAGCTCCACGAGGAGGTGAGGTGACGACACCTGCGGGCCCACTCTGTGCCAGGCATTATGCTGGCGCCTTACATTCCCGACTGCTGAGAAAAACGGATCTCCTCCCAGGTCTTCTCCCACCTACCCACCCAGCCCCCTCTGCGGGTTCCCTGCCCCCCTCTCTCCCTTCTCCAATCCTCCACTCTGCTTCTACACCTTCCTGCCTATGAAACAAATCTGGTCACCCTTCTTAAGCTTCCTGTGGCTCCTTGAGAATGGCAGAGCTAATGGTCAGCTTCTTACATAGCAAGGCATTCAGGGTCCTTTATTATCTGGACTCAGACATCCATCCAGGTGTTCTCTCCCCCACACCAACCATGCACACCCCTGTCACCTGTCCTTCCCTGACTCCTCCATTAGGGCCCTTCATGCTCCCAGATCTCTGCATTTGCTGTCCCCTCTGTGAAGTAGTCTTCTGTCCCTCCTCATCTGGCAACAAACATTTTACTCAACCTTTCAAGACTCAGCCTGAGTGTCACTTTCTCTCAAATGTCACTTCTGGGAAGCATTGTCTTTCTCCTCCAGGAAGTCAAATAGTCCCAGGTGCTTTGCACTCACCTCCGTGAAGACCCAGAATGAGGAGCTGGTGGGGAGGCCCCTGCAGCAAAGGCACAGAGAACAAGAGCAGGGACCTGGGAAGATTGTACAAAGAGGGATGGCTGGACCAAGAGGGTTATGGTGCCCCAGAGGACCTTGAGAATGACAACCTCGTCCACAATGTGTTAAGGGCTGCTAAGAGCTTAGGCCAGAAAGGGAAGAAACAGAGCCACTGAATTGGGGGGTCCTGCTAGAGAACCAGCAGAATTAAACAGAGGAAAAGTAACAGAGGAAAGGGTTAAGAGATGTGGATAAGGATGACAGCAGCAGTGGCGGGTGATTCTGAAGTACATCAAGCTCTTTTCTGTCTCAGGGCCTTTGCACAACTTTCCCTGGCCCACAAGTTCTCTGGCCTTTGCTTTGCATGGTTCATTCATGCTCATCCACCGTATGTCACCTCAAATGTCACCTCCTCTGGGAGACCTCCTTGACACCTAATCCGACCTCAATTATTCTCTGTCTCACCACCTTTTATGTTACCCACAGAGTACTAACCACCACATGTAATCATTTTACATGTTCTTATTGTTTTTGTTGTTGTTTATTCCCCTCTTCCCACGATGAGGTGGGCCACATGGGGAGACTTTGTCTGACATTTTCACGTTTGTATCCCAGCACATCACACAGTGGCCAACACACTTAAAAACTATTGGTTTGCACAAATGAATGAATAAATGAGCGGATGGATGGCAACCTTCATGTACTACTTAGACTTCTGTGAGATCGGCTGCTGAATACTCATCATAAACCCCTCTTTACTGAACTTACTTCTGTTCCTTAGACATTTCCTAAGACGGTAGGCATCTGAAAGTGTTGAATTGGCTGTATGCGGCAAAAAAAAAAAAAAAAAAAAAAGCTAGCTGTCCACCAAAATTCATTCTTTCTTTTGGGCACACAGCTAGATGAC
The DNA here is from genome assembly GCF_027475565.1 of Acinonyx jubatus. Lineage (NCBI taxonomy): Eukaryota > Metazoa > Chordata > Mammalia > Carnivora > Felidae > Acinonyx > Acinonyx jubatus. The sequence goes on from NC_069381.1 coordinate 25,527,966, forward strand.
ATTTCCCAGATTCCCTGCAGCTGGGCTGTCTTCGATGGAATTGGGCGAAGGTGACCTAAGGCCCGTAAAATCCTCCACACAGTTTCCACCCTGGCTGGATGGCCAGACCTCAGGGGATGGTGGGTCTCTGGGATGCAAGGAGGCTTCATCCCTGAATGACCATGTGGAGGAGGGCTGCCCCACCAAAGTGAATACCTGCCCAGGACTGACACATGAACAGGAGATAAACTTCTAATTTCTGAGCTGTGGAAAGTTTGGTGTTTTTGACCATCATAGCCTAGCCTGCCATTCTCGGTGGTCTGACCTCATGACCCCTGCTGCTAAGACCAGCTTCTCTCATATGACCCCAGGCCCTGACTGGTTCTGTCTGTCCCACAGCACACGTCTGTGCTGACCAGCCATGTTTCCGTAACGACTGCAGCCTCACTGACCCAGGAGCTGACCCCTCTCTGAGCTTTGGCATCACACAATCTCTGCTGCTCACGAGGCTCAGAGCCCGTGGCTCCTTCTGGGATTCATGGGCCTTGGAATCCCAGAAGGTCTTCATTTTGGGATCCTGGACCTTTTGAGAAATGATAAAACATGTGGACCCTCTTCCCAGGAAGACAGGAACCACAGATCACCGAGGTCAGGCACAAATCCCAAATGCTTTTGCCCGGCACGGCAGATCTGATCTGTCAGCCCAACTGCAAGATCAGAATGTCCAGGCCAAACAAGGGTCGTGCCTGTTAAAGCCAACTCTGCCTCTGCTTCTGGGGGAGATGGATTGATGTCATCAAGTCAGAAGGCATCTATGGCCGTATCCCAAAGTTTATCAGACTGGTCCTCATTTGCTGGGCACTTCCTGTGGACCAGATCCTGTGCCAGGTGCCTGCCATGCACAGGAGGCAGAATAAAGCATCAGGCAAGAGTGCAAGCCCAGTACTCAGAACTCCAGCCTCACCACTTACTGGCGAGGGACCTCAAGAAAGACCTTCACCTCCCTGAGACTCAGTTTCCTCATCCAGCAAGCAGGCAACTTTATAGATAATGCTACACCAACTAAGGGGATAACTACTCCTTAGGGTAGTTGTGAGGGCCACGTTGAATAATCCATGCCAAACACCTAGTATGATGCCTGGTGCATATGACTCAGGTTCTACAGGTGAAAAAACTAAAGACCCCAGCCATGAAATAGCTTGCCTGAGGTCACAAACCTGGTAAGCAACACCACCAGGACTCAAACAGCTGCACTCGACTGCTTTTCACAGCTGATTGACATGGGGTTGCCATGGAAACCTGCAGGGCCTGGGATGAGGTCTAGTGAGGCGAGGTGAGGGGTATATGGGGCACTCCGGTCCAGGCGTAGGGGGAAGGGGGGGAGGACACAGACTTAACCCAGCTACCTGAATACCCTGATCATACAGTCATGGTCACGCCTGGGGTAGAGGAGAAGGGGGCAGGTTCACAGCTGGATCATTCAGAATGGCCAAAAGGTGAACACAACCTAAGGGTCTGCCAAGGGACAAATGGATAAACCAAATACTAGCATATCCATACAATAGAATTCTATTCGGCCTTAAAGAGAAAAGAAATTCTGCCACGCTGTACAATGGGTGAACCTTGAGGATATAACACAGAGTGAAATAAGCCAGTCACAAAAAGACAAATACTGTATGATTCCACTTACGGGAGGTACCTAGTGTAGTCAAATCCTTAGGGACAGAAGTACAATGGTGGTTGCCAGGAGCTGGGAGGAGGCAGGGGAGTGGGACTTAATGAGCACAGTCTCTGCTTGGGGACCTGAAAAAGTTCTGGAGATGGATGGCGGGCATGGTTGCACATCAGGAGCACATTCAGTGCTAGTGAAATATACACATGCAATTGTTTAAGACGGTAAACTTTGTTATGTCTATTTCACCAGGATTAAAAATAGCAACCAAAAAAGAGAGAGAGAGAGAATGACACAGAAGGAGGCAAAGGTGCCCACTGGCCCGCCATGGCCCTGCCCCACTGGCTGCCTCGAGAAGCAGAGAGGAAGACCCCCCCCCCCAGCGGAAAGGTCTGCTGAGCCGCACTGCCCAAATCTGCATCCGCCTCCCTCCCACCTCATTTCCAATTCCAGAATTATTTATCATCGAGTAGCTGCCGGAGATGGAATGTGAATTAGGAGCTCAGCTGGATTTTGTTTTATCTTGTTCTCCCCCCACCGCCCCCACCCCTTGAGGTGCCGCCTGAGTGGGGTGGGGTGGGAGCGTGCCGAGCCTTGCTGTGACTTGTCACCAAGCCAAGGCGGTGTCAGCTTCCATGCGGGAGGCTGAGCGTGGAGCATCCCAGGGCCTGTGCAGAAGATGCTCATTCCAGGAAATAATTACTCTGTGTCCCTTCAGGTTGGCCCCCCAAACTTGAACACTGAGAAGCGGCACAGTTATCCCTCTGTAATTAGTCCTCTCACTTACCCTGGGCCATTACCAGATGTTTCCAGACAGGCAGACCAAGCTTTGAATTTTTACTCCCACTTACTGGCGGATGGCCCCTGGCGAGTCTCTTCATGGCATTCAGCCTCAGTCTCCTCATCTGTAGGACGGGGATTATAAAGCACCTCCACTGTAGGGTTATAGTGAGGACCGCCAAAATATTCCATGCAAAGGGCTTGTCACACCTATGTCCAGGTGTGGGAGCTGACATTGTTGTCATTTTGTTGTTATTGTTGTGGTCATCGGCCCCATCATCACCATCATCATTTCTTTGTATGTATCAATGCTATTATTAAACAAAACAAAGTCCCGGGATTCAGTCGACTTTCTACTGTCCCCTCTCCATTTAAACGTCCCACAGCCAGTTGCCACAGCAGCCACACCTGGGGTGGTGGGTGAGCTCCCATGTGGCCTGGACCCTGTGTTCCTGGGGACAAGTTACACAGCAGTTAAACACACCAGCTCTGGAGTTCACTGGGCACAGTTCAAAACCTGGTTGGACGTCTTCGCCACTATGTGTGATCCTGGGCCTGTTTGGTATTTCTTGTTTTAATTGGGGGAAATGCACCTAACGTAAAAATTACCATCTTAGCCATTTGTCAGTGCACAGGACAGTGGCATTAAGTACATTCACACTGTCACAATGCCATCACTGCCCTCCATCTCCAGAACTTTTTTTTTTTAAGTTTATTTGGTTTTGAGAAACAGAGAGAGACAGAGCGCAAGCAGGACAGGAACAGAGACAGACACAGAATCCAAAGCAGGCTCTGGGCTGTTAGCACAGAGCCCGCCGCGGGGTTTGAACCCACAAACCATGAGATCATGCCCTGAGCCGAAGTTGGACACTTAACCGACTGAGTCACCCAGGCACCCCTCCAGAACTCTTTTCATCTTGCAAAACTGAAACTCCACGTCCCTTAAACACGGACTCCTCATCCCTCCTCCCGGCAGCCACTGACAAGTGCCTTTCTATTCTCTGTCTCTATGAATGTGACTACTTCTCACACTTAGCATAATGCCCTCAAGGTTCACCCATGTTGCAGCATCCGTCAGGCATTTGCGCATCTGCTTTTTAAGATCTGAAACACAGATCACAAAACACCTTCGAGTTTTTGCGGGGATGGAATCTCTATCTACCTGTTGCTCAAGACCAAGAACGAGAAATAATCCAGAATCCTTTTCTCTGCCCCAACATCCACACTGTCAGCCAGCCCAGGTGACCACACCTGAATCCACCCATGTACATCTCTCCAGCTGCCACGTACCTCTGTGACACGAGCCACCAGCATCCCTCATCCGGTCCCCGAAAAGCCTGCTAACTGGCCTCCCTGATTCCACACTCGTCCCCCACACAGCCGCTCTTCACACAGCAGCCAAAGTGATCTTCTGAAACACAAGTTAGAGCATGTATCTCCCCTGCTCAACAGCCTTCAAAGGCTTCTAATCTCCCTTCATGTAAAATCCACACGTGGCCTGGACCTACCAAGGCTACTTGGCCAATCTCTGCTTGTATTCTCTCTTCCTTACTTGCCATGCTCCAGCCTCAGGGCTCTTCTTTCTATTCCTGGAACTCACCAAGCCAGTTCCTACCTCAGGGCCTTTGCATCAACTGTCCCTTCTCCCCGGCACAGCCTTTCACTGAGATGTCTGCTGAACTAGCTGCTTAACCGTTGCCTCCTGAGAGAGGCCTGCACTCACTACAGAAACCAAGGAAGTCTCCCGGCCCTCTCTGCAACACTGTTCTATTCTAATTCCTTGCATGGCACTTACCACACTCAGATATTTTTTCTGCTTTGTTTATTCCGTCTCCCCGAATTAGAAGGCGAGGTTCCCATAAGCAGGATGCTATCTGACCGTTTCACTAGTGATACCCAGAACCTGGCACAGAGTCACTGCTCAATAAATATTTGTTGACTGAATTGACAGATGAGCAATTAAACACGATGCACACAAAGCCCTTCGCGGGGGGGCCTGGCAAAAAGTCACACTAGGTGGCAGTCATTTCGGTCACTGCTGTCATCATAATTACAGCCCTGGACCTCCTGCCTCATTGATCTGAGAGGCTGACCCTCACTTGAAGATGTGGGACAAGGTTCATTAAGCATCCAGGACGTTCTGTGTCATGGTGGGAGTTGGAACTCATCTAAGGGGCTTAGTGAGCAGGTTTGTGGCCTTCCTAGGTCTGCTGTCCAGGCTTGCCTGCCACGAACAGCACACTGTCTGAGCCCTCTCCCCAGTTGGGCCAAGGTACCAAGACTGGGCCACGGTGAGAAGGCCCACCAAGAGCAGGGCAAGGATGGGCCAGGAGTGCAGGTCGGTGGGAGGCAAGGGCCAGTGACAGACACAGTCCCTCTGAGCCCGTGGTCAGTGAAGACTGGCAGTGCCACGACCCCTGGGGCCTGAATGTTCCTCATATCTGAGTTCCTTGCAGCCGGACTCCAATATTGCCAATGAGTGTGCGCCTGTACCCAGGGACCTTCCGGACCTCCTGCCGTGTGCCAGCCCCCCAGACCCATTAACTCAACCATGGTGTGTGCTTGTGTTGGTGCTGCGATGTGGCTGCAGATGCCACCCTGAAAAAATAATCAAACAGCTCTTTAAGTGATGCTTCCTGCAGGGTTTCCATGGCAACACTTTACAAACCAGTGATGGGAACTTTGGGGGGGCTCCCCCCCTCCTCCTTCCCTGGCTGTCACAGAGATCCTTGCTCCAAGAGGCCGTGCTTTACCAAAGCGTTGGCTCCTCCTAGCTGTGGGTACCTTGGGCTTGTCACTTACCCTCTCTCTGCCTCAGTTTGTTCATTTACAAAATGGGGACACTAACAGTATCTATCTCACGGGATTGTCCTGAGAATGAAATGAGTTGGTGTGAGTACGGCACTCCTTACATGGCTGGTATGATAAGCAGAGCTCTAAGATGGCCCCCAGGAGTCCCGCCCCCTGGTCCCACCCCCATAATCCCCTCCTCTTGAATGTGGGTGGAACCCATGAATACAAGGAGGTGTCACTCCCATGATTGGATAATGATACTTGGCCAAGGTGAAGGGAGCTTTTGCAGATGTAATTAAAGCCCAAATCAATTGACTATGAGTTCATCAAAAAGGAAATTACCCTGGGTGGGCCTGACCAAATCAGGTGAGCCCAAGGGTTTGGTGGTCAGAGACTTGAAGCAGCATTCTTCCTTAAAGATCTTAAAGAAGCAAGCTGCCATGGTTCTGCTGCTGCAAGGAAATGAATTCTTCCAACAGTCACATGAGCTGAGGTGTGGACCCCAAGCCTCCGATAAGACCCTTGCCTCAGCTGACACCTTGATGATAGGTTTGTGTGACCCTGAAAAGAGAACATAGCTGAGACATGCCCAAAGCTTCTGACCCAAGGAAACTGTGAGATAAATGTGTTTTAGGCTGCTACGTTGGTGGCATTTTGGTACACAGCACTGAGAAACTGATACGGTTAGCTTCTGGTCGATGTCCCCTGTTGCGAGTGCAACACGGCCCCGCCCATACAGCTACCATGGCGTTCGCTGTGCTACGGTGTAACCGCCTGCTTATCTCTGCCTCCCTGGCTGTCCTGTGACCTTCCCACTCCAGTGCGCAAAGTGAGCCAGTGTTCGATTTTCAGGGTGACCTGGACCGCAACACATGATCAGATAACACGCACATCCCTCTCCCTCACAATGAGATGACGTCTGCACACGGGGTCCTGTTGCTCTGGAGGGACAAGAAAAGGGCCTGCTATGGATGCTTTTCTTTGTTTGCCCTGAGCCTGGCCAGAAAATGCAAAAGAGAAGGCATGTGGTGACAGTGGGCCACCGCTGGCTTAATTGCCAACGCGAGAGAACACAAAAGCCCGAAACGCCACGAAGGCAGGAGTGTGGACCTCGTCCCTGCTCACTGGCCAGCACAGTCCATGCGCAGAGGAGGCACTCAGAGTTATTTGTTAAATCAAAAACGAGCCATCATTATTCTTCCATTCCCACTGAATGGAGAATAAAAGCCAAGCCCCTTATCACAGCCGCAAAGGTGACCCTGCATGTTCTGGCCCCTGCCCCCCTGTCTGTTCTCATGCCCTGCCTCTAGATGACCCACTTAGTCCCAGTTTGCCTGGGATGTTTCCAGGTTTCATACGTAAAGACCTATGTCCCAGGAGGCCCTTTGGGCTGGCCACAGCAACACAGTGGGACACCTGCCCTTTCTCTCCCCCCGTGTCCCTGACTCCGGCCCCACGGGCCCTGGGACAGCTCCTCACTCATGCTGGGCCGCCAGCCACCAAAGCACGACCTCCTCTGCATCACTCAGGTGTCTGCTCAAGAGTCAGCTCCTCAGAGAAGTCCTCCTGGATGTTGCCCTGTCCCAAATGATGCAGCTCACGGCTTTCCTCCCCTGGCCCTGCTCTTGTCCCTGTGGGCCACTTACCCCAATCTGATATGAGATTATTTACTTGTTGACCGGTCTCCATGCTAGAAGTCACCTCCATAAGGGTAGCGACTGTCTTGATCACTGCTGGGTCCCCATGCCAAGGACGCATGTTGACTGAATAAATGAAGCCTTATCTTCTACCTTTCAGGAACCACATGAGAGCAGCCCTCTGGGTCTCAGAAAGCGGAGCTGCCTGGCCCCCTTCTGTCGTTCCTGGAATGTCCAGTGCTGTGCTGTCCTTCCCACTGTCCTCTATGCCAAGCTGCACCCCTCCCCCACCCCTTCTTCCTTACCACCCCACCAGGGATCCCCAGAGGATGAACCCCCAGGATGGGTCTCGACCCCACCTCCTCTGCATTGAAACTCTCTTTCGTTTGTCGGGTTCAAGAAATCTTACATCTGCTCTGCCTCTAGCATACCTCACTCAATTATTCAACACCCACAATCCACACACAGGAGCTGGATTCACTCACACAGACGTTATCAGACCACTGACTCGGAACCTTGGTGCTCTCTGGCAGCCAGCTTTTCCTAATTATTCATTAATTTATTTTATAACTCTATGGAGCAGCCCAGGCCAGGCATCGGCAGCAGGGATATGGATCAGACTCAGACCTGGCCTTCAAGGGGCTCACAGCCTTGTGGGGAGAAAAATGTGTGAGCACGTAATTCCAGGAACATGAGGGGGTGCTGGAGCTGAAGCCCGTGCCAGGTGCCGTGGGAGCCCTTGGGGGTGGGGGGTGGGGGGCATGATCATTTCCAGTGGACACAGAAGCCGTCATTTGCAAAACATTTCTGAGCTCATCCACAAAATGGGATGAGGAATCAGGAGTGTTGAGACAATTAAATGAGCCATCATGCAAACACCTACCACTGATCCTGGCACATAGTAAGTGCTCAGTGAACGGCACAGTAGCTGTTTCAGCTGGCTGCAGTGGAAAGCATTCGAGCAAATTCGTGCGGCTCGGCCTGGAGAGCAAGTGTGCAGGCTCCTTGGCTCTGGAGTTCTGACTGCAGGGCCGTGGCTCACTCCTCCCCCACCTGACATCACCCTCACAAGCTCTTTCTTCTCTCCTCATCCACCTCTAAGAGGGGCACAGCTCAGCCTGGAGGAACAGGGAGCCCTGCAGGTGGACAGCGCCGCTATCCCTGGGGGGCTTGCTCTCTCAGCCAGAAAGGGTGGGGCAAGATTTAATTTAGAGAAAGCATGTGCAATGTTTCCACAAGTGCACCTGCTCCATGGGAACCAGCCACCTCCAAGCAAGAACTGTTAGGTCAGCCGGGTTCTCGTAGGGGATTTTAAGCAGGATTCATTTGACAAACACCTGATTTACAAACAGCCCTGCAGGAATAGATTTATTCCTCTTCTGTGTCCAAATGCTCCAACAGCTTCTGCTCTCAGAGTAAACACTGAAGTCCTTGCAATGGCCCTCAGGGCCCCGTACAAATGATACCTTCTTGCCCTTTTCTCTACTGCTCTCCCTCCACTCACCCCTCCTGCCCCAGGGCCTTTGCACTTGCAGCTCCCTCTGCCTGGAACCATCTTCCTCCAGAAGATCAGCAAAGTTCACTCCCTCACCTCCTTCCAGTGTTTCTTCTCATGTCAGCTTCTCAGTGACACTGTTCCTGCCCATTCTGTTTCATATCACAAGCTGTAGCCTCACCACTCCCAATCTCCATTCCCTGCGTGTGCTTTCTCAACAGCATTTAGAAGCACCTGACATACTTAGCCTAATTATGTTGTTTATGTTCTCTAGAAGGTAAGCTCTGTGGGGAAAGGGGTTTCTTTTTGTTTCATTCCTTCCTATCCCTGGAGCTGAGAGCAGTGCCTGGCCCTCGTTGCTCTCAGTAACTATCTGCCGAATGAATAAGTGAAGTGAGGAACAAAGAGAGAGCGCCACCCACCCAAGAGCGAGGACTCTGCTATCAAGGAGTTGAGAGCCTAGGTCCTGCCCTCTTCTGCCTTCCTCACCCAGCCCCCAGAGCGCTCTCTTAAGCACAGCCCTGACCTTCTCACGCTCCTCCTTCAAGCCCCTCATTGAGCTCTTCCCACAGCCCGTGCTGCCCCTAAGCCTTCCCAGCAGGGAGAATTACGTAGGGGAAAGAGTAGTGCCATCACCTGATGACAGGCTTCTCCCTCACGCTCAAGGGGACCTTCAAGGTAAAGGAAGATACGGGGCACCTGGGCGGCTCAGTCGGTCAAGCATCCTACTCTTGATTTCAGCCCAGGTCATGATCTTGCGGTTCATGAGTTTGAGCCCCACGTCAGACTGTGTGCTGACAGGGTGGAAACTGCTTGGGATTCTCTCTTTCTCTCTATCCCTTCCCTGCTTACTCTTAGGTGCCTATGCACGTGCTCGCTCTCTCTCTCTCTCTCTCTCTCTCTCTCTCAAAATAAATAAATAAACTTAAAAAAAAAAAAAATAAAGGAAGATAAAGGCCAAACTCCCTGGCCCGGCCTGTGGCCTCTCTCCAGGAGCATGCAGGAGCTCTGTGCCTTACAGGATGTGTAAGGCAGAATGTGTCTTCCTGTGTGTCTTAAACCTCCAAGATGCAGGCAACGGACTACATGATGCTCCTGCTTGGAGGCTGTCCTCTCCTCCACCCTCTGCATCTTTGACCTTGGCACTGCCCACTGTGGCTGGACCAAGCTCTCTTGCCTCCTCCACCTTCCCTACCTGGAAAACTCCTGTTCAGCCTTCAAAACACGGTTACTTCATGCATGCCTCAGCTATCACCGGTCTGAGCCGCTTTCCCTGAGCGGTGCCCAGGATGGGTCTGGCAGCCCTGCTCTCTCCGAACACCTACCGTCTCTTTGCACACCTGTCTCCCTGCCGCATGGGCGCCTCTGCACCTTGGCAGGCCCTGGGGAGCTTTAAAAATGTCAGTGTATAGGGGCACCTGGGTGGCTCAGTCAGTTAAGCGCCCGACTTCCGCTCAGGTCATGATCTCGTGGCTCGTGAGTTTGAACCCTGTGTCGGGCTCTGTGCTGACAGCTTGGAGCCTGGATCCTGCTTTGGATTCTGTGTCTCCCTCTCTCCCTGACCTACCCTACTCATGTTCTCTCTCTCTCTCTCTCTCTCTCTCTCAAAAATAAATAAACATTTAAAGATTTTTAAAAAAATATCAGTGTGTTGGTCCTACTCCCAAAGACTGATTTATTTGATCTGAGACAAGGTCTGAGCATGGGTTTTGTGTGTGTGTTGTCTTTTTTTTTTACAGCTTTGTTGAGGTATAATTGACACACAAGCCACACATATTTGAGGTGCACACTTGAATCAATTTTAGCCTATGCCTGCTCTCCTGAAGTCATGACCACAATCAGGATAACAAAGGTATCGATGACCTTTGAGAGTTTCCCGATGACCTGTGTAGCTGCTCTCTCTCCCCCTCTCTGTCCGTCCCACCCCCTGACAGCCACAGATCTGCCTTCTTTCACTCTTTACATGTTTGCAGCTTCTAGAATTTTATATCATTGGACTCATACGGTATACGGTCTCTTTTGTCTGGCTTCTTTCACCCAGGACAATTCATTTGAGATTCATGCCTGTTGTATATCTCATCGTAGTTCATTGTTTATTGCTGAGTAATAGTCATGAGATGGATATACCAAAGCTTCTTTATCCATTCACCCGTTGGTGGACAATTTGTATTATTTTCCAGTTTTTGGTGCTAAACATTTGGGCACAAGTCTTTGTGAAGACACAGGCTTTTATTTCTCTTGGGGTACCAGCTGGGAGTGGAATGACTGGGGCATAAGACAGGACTATGTTTAATGTTTTAAGAAACTGTCAAGCTTTCTTTCCATGGTGGTTGTACCACTGTGCATTGTGCATGTGCAGTCACCGGGAGCGTGAGAATCTCCCGGGTGGTTCTAATCTGCAGTTTGGGGGTTGGAACAACTGCCCTAAACAGATCAAAAAGATCTTTGAGTTGAAGCTGTGCCATGCGGTGATTGAGAGAAGGCTCTGGAGCAGGACTGCCTGGGTTCAAATCCCAGGCACTTACAGATGTGGCACTTACCCTCTCTATGATGCATTTAAACAACGGGCATGCTAACAACAGAACTGGCTTCATAGGGTTGTGAGAATGTGCATGTAAATGTGCTTGAGACAGACCTTGGAACATGGTCAGGACCATGTAAATATTTGCAATTATATTTTAATCTCTATACTTCTAGTGCTCAGAAAATTTGCCTAGCACGTGTTGGGCCCTCTGGAAATGACTGTTGGATGGGCAAATGAGCAACCGGAGCGGGGCAATGACAAAGGTTCTAGAATGCTCGAGGTCCACACATTCCGGGCTCTTGATGCCCATTGAGGTAGTTCCGGGACTCACCCCTCCCCCTCCCATCAAGACTTCTGCTTTTCTGTTTTTATTCCCGAGGATAGGGACCTCAAACCTCCATTTTCCTCTGGCCCTGTCCAGAAGGATGGGTGCATGACCCCCTCTCCTCATCCAAAGCTCAGCTCCTGACCCCAGAGGCCACCTGGGGAGCGCAGGGGTTTCCTGGCCTCAGGTGGGGATAGCGTGAGGTGCGACACTGGGAGTCCAGAGTAGTGCCAGGTGCCTCTGGGTTTCCACCTTGTTCTGTCCCTAACTAGCTGGGTGGCCATGGACAGGACATGGGACTTCTTTGTGATCAGCTTCCTCAGCTATACAACGGCCGTCACAACGCCTCCCTCACAGGACTGGGGAAGATTGAATGGGAACCGGTGGGTAAAGCGTTCAGCACTGTGACAAGTGGCACGTGGGGAACACTCAGGAAAAGCTCACTCTCATTCTTTACCTCCCAGGGACAGAGGCAGAGGCTGCCTGCCCCCCCCCCCCGCCCCCCACACCTGCCCCACGGCCGGCCCTGCTCAGGTACCTCTATCCAGCATGCTTTCCTTTGGTGTACCTCATGGAGCCTGAATGGAAGCCAACCCATGATGGAGCTGGCCTCTATTCAGGCTCACCCCTCATCCTCGTCCTCTTAACCATGGGGCTAAGGGCCCCCACTCCCCGCCTCCTGCTTCCCACCGAAGTCCTCTTGGGACCAGTCCTGATAGAAAGCTCTGGTTTATGGTGCTGTGTCCTACCTGATTTGTGAGGCCTCATCAGAGCCTGTCATCCCTGGATTTATTGCCGTCTGGCTTTGAAATCATGCCAGAAGACAAACGCCTCCCAAGCTTAGTGCCACAAACACACAGTCTTCAGGTGTAGGTCTAAGGCTCTGGGTGAAGGGTCCTTCCCAGGTGCAGGTAACTGCCTCCTGATTTCCAACTTGCCCCAACCAAGGCCAGGGGGTAAGGGCGATGGTAAAGGATGTGCCACTGCCCAAGTTCGGGTGCCATCAGAATGTGCTCGAAAACTGCGGTCCGTGCCTTCAGGGAGTCTCATTTAACATCACACCAACATTAAACACCTAGGCACACCAAGCCTCCAAAAACACTTCCTGCTCACCAATTTATTAAACACGGGTAGGAGCAGCTACATAATTTCAGGGCCCGGCACAAACTTAAAATTTATGGTCCCTTGCTCAAAAACATGATTAATAATTTGAGAGGTGCCTGGGTGGCTCAGGCAGTTAAGCGCCCGACTTCAGCTCAGGTCATGATCTTGTGGTTCATGAGTTTGAGCCCCGCATCAGGCTCTATGCTGACAGCTCAGAGCCTGGAGCCTGCTTCACATTCTGTGTCTCCCATTCTCTCTCTCTGCCCCTCCCCCACTCATGCTCTCTGTCTCTCTCTCTCTGTCTCTCTCAAAAATAAACATTAAAAAAAAACGGTTAACGATTTCAAGATAGCAGCAGTGCACGAAGCCACATGCGGGGCCCTTGGCACCTGTGTGACTGCAGAGGCCACAGGTCCGAGAAGCTGGTCCTCAGTGCAAGAAGCTACATAAAGGGCACAAATCGAGGAGCAACAGAATGAAGGCTAGGCCAAGGGGGACAGGGAGGACGGCGCTTGCTTTCAATTCACAGTCCAATACTGGATACAGAGGAGGAAAGAAGTCAGCAGGTAAGTACAGAACACAGCAATAGGGCCAATGGCCAAGGTGTGATGGGGAGGGTATGAACTTCATGGAAGTAGCTATCCTGCTGTGAAGAGGTAAGGGGGCGGTCAAGGGTAGCTTCCAAAAGAAACGATGCAAGATCTGAATTTTATAGGAGAGGAAACCCATAAGGCTCTTTGAATTTCCAGGGAGTTCCCTGGTCCATGGAGCTTCTGGTCTTTTTTTTTTTTTTTAAAGCTTATTTATTATTTTTGAGAAGGGGGGGTGCGGGAAATAGGTGGAGGAGGGGCAGAGAGACAAGAAGAGAGAATCCCAAGCAGGCTCTGAGCCACCAGCACAGAGCCCCATGCCGGGCTCGATCCCACAAACCACGAGATCGTGACCTGAGCCGAAACCAAGAGTTGCATGCTTCACAGACTGAGCCACCCAGGTGCCCTATGGAGTTTCTGGTCTTGACCTCGGGTCTAGCCAGCCTGTCAGCAGGGAATTTCAGCAAAGGACTGTGATTCTAGGTCAACCTGGGTCCCACCTCCACATCCTTGCAGGCCCAGTCCACATAGAGTGAACCTTTGCCCCAGGTCGTAATTCCCAATTAGGCTGAGGCCGAGGTGTGGGCCGCGTATGCTGGGGGCCGGTTCCTCAGCTAGTGAGGAAACCTCACCGACCACTCCACGTCTCTGGTTCTGTGGGCTTCTGCACTGACTCCTCTGAAGTGATGAAAATCTCTATTTTATTGTGAAAAATCATCTCCCAAAATAGAGCCAACTGCCCGGGGTGGTAATGGAAGTGCAAAGCAAGGGAGGGAGTCTAAGGAAGTAATGGTTTTGAGCTAGAAAAGAGAAGCTGCGGGTGAATTAAGGAGTGGATGTGGAAGCTGATGGGGGCTCTGATTTGCGAGTGTTTGAAAACAAGAAAAAGATGATTTATGAAATCATTTCAGCAAGTGCTTCAGCCAGGGCAAAAATTGCTCGCTGAGTGGGAACGAATACTTGGGCGACGGCTACAAAGGCGGCTGGGCACGTTGGGAGAATGTGCCCGGGGAACCCACGGCTGTCCCTGGAAATGCGTTTGGAAGGCAGCTGGGAGCCCATAAATGTTTCCATAAAGCGCCAGGTGGTAGAGGCAGTTGTGTGGCTGCTGAACTGACCTTTAAGCACAAAGGAAGGTTTAAACATTTTTCAGAGTGTTTTCCCTGGCTGAGGGAGAAGTTAACAGGGGCGTGGCATTATTATTCATCATGATCCTATCCGGGCTTAGAAGCTTTACTTAAACTCCACATGGATGTTGCTCAAGTAATGATGTGAGTCAACGCAGAGGGGAGTTATTTTAGTGGAGAATTGATTTTAATATTTTATAAACGGCTTTGGTCTTATATTTATGGAATCATTAAAGGTCTGAGGAGGTCACCAAAATACCTTTTTTTTCAAGTGCACACTTTACTGATATTTTTTAAGAGGAGAAATATTCTGTGAAGGTATTTGAGGATTTGAGAATGTCAGGTTCTCAGAATATACCCTCCTTGGATTTCAAGGATCTGCACCCCCAGGGACATACACTCACCCCAGTGTGAACACACACAGGCATGCTCTTGCTTAATCACCCAGCACACCTGCACTCACAGGCACACTCAGGCTCCAGGGTGCACCCTTTCCCCTACACCACATGGCTATTTCTACCAACATCTTTCTCTTCCGAAACATGGCAATCGCACCTCCTCCTTTCCTGATTCCCCAGATCAAATCCTAGCCGAGGTCCATACAAGTCACTCAACAGGGTCTTCTAGAGGTATCCAGAGGAAAATGCATGCACAGTTGCTTTTTTAATGTTTATATATTTTTGAGAGAGAAAGAGAGAGAGAGAGGACAAGAGGGGGAGGGGCACAGAAGAGAGAGGGAGACACAGAATCTGAAGCAGGTTCCAGGCTCTGAGCTGTCAACACAGAGCCCGACGTGGGGCTCAAACCCACAAACCGCAAGATCATGACCTGAGCCGAAGTCAGAGGCTTAACCGACTAAGCCACCCAGGTGCCCCGCACAATTTGTGGTCACTTCCCCACCCGAGGTGCTAAGCAGGAAGTCAAGGCTTCCGTGTTGGGGAGAAATGCCCCATCAGGCCAGCCCAATGAGGTCAATGCAGAGTGGTTTGGACTAACCCGAGAGAAATGCCTCACTTGGGGCAATGGGCCTCTCTCACTGCACTTTCAGAGTCTGGTCTGTGAGGAAGGGCCTTGGTGGAGCAGGGTAAGCCTTGAGACAGGGGAAGGAGGGCTAGTTTGAAGGGTGCATCCCCTGGGATAACAGAAACTCAGAAGCACATCAAGTCTTCCTTGGACAGTTCCCTGAGCGACGAAGGACCACCCTAGTTGAAGCACTCTTAGATAATAAAACATGGGAACTGCCCACATCAGATATTGTTTCAGTGCTTGGCCAATCGTCCAAAGCAAGGTAAATTTTAAAAGTTTTTTTTAAACTCCAATAAAATCAACATGCAGTATTATATTGGTTTCAAGTGTACAATATTGTGATTCAAAAATTTCACACATTCCTCAGTGCTCATCATAAGTGTACTCTTGATCCCCTTCACCTATTTTACCCATCCCCCCGCCCACCTCCCCTCTGGTAACCAACAGGTTGTTTAGTTTGAGTCTGTTTTTTGTCTGTCTCTTTTTTTCTGTGTTCGTTTGTTTTGTTTCTTAAATTCCACATGTGAGTGGAATCAGATTTGTCTTTCTCCATATTTGTCCTTCTCTGACTAATTTTGCTTAGCTTAATACTCTCTAGATCCATCCATGTTGCAAATGACAAGATTACATTTTAAGACTAAATAATGCTCCATTGTATATATACACCACATCTTCTTTATCCATTCATCTATGGATGAACACTTGGGTTCCTTCCATAATTTGGCTATTGTAAATAATGCTGCAATAAACATAGGGGTGCGCATATCTTTTCAAATTAGTGTTTTCATATGCCTTGGGTAAATACCCAGTAGTGGAATTACTGGATCATAATCCAGTAATTATGGGAAGCTCTATTTTGAAATTCTTGAGGATCCTCGATACTGTTTTCCACAGTGGCTGCCCCAATCTGCATTCCCACCAACACTATACAAGGGCTCCTTTTTCTCCACAACCTCACCAAAGCTTGTTGTTTCTAGTGTTTTTGATTTTAGCCATTATGACAGGTGTGAGGTGACATCTCATTGTAGTTTTGACTTGCATTCTCTGATGATGAGTGATGTTGAGCATCTATTCATGTGTCTCTTGGGCATCTGTTCGTTTTCTTTGGAGAAATGTCTGTTCATGTTTTCTGCCCATTTCTTAATTGGATTATTTGTTTTGGGGGTAGCGAGTTGAATATGTTATTTATATATTTTGGATACTAATCCTTTATCAGATGTGTCATTTGCAAATATCTTCTCCCAACCTTCTCAGTAGGTTGTCTTTTAGTTTTGTCCAAAGCTTTATTGATTGTTTCCTTTGCTGGCTTTTTATTTTGATGTAGTCCCAATAGTTTATTTTTGCTTTTGTTTCCCCTGCCTCAGGATGCATATCTAGAAAAATGTTGCTATGGGCAATGTCACAGAAATTACTGCCTGTGCTCTCTTCTAAGGTTTTTATGGTTTTAAGTCTCACGTTTAAGTCCTTAACCCATTTTGAGTTTATTTTTGCACACGGTGTAAGATAGGAGTACAGTTTCATTCTTTTGCATATACCTCTTCAGTTTTCCCAACACCATTTGTTGAAGAGACTGTCTTTTTCCCCTTGAAAATTCTTGCCTCCTTTGTTAAAGATTAATTGACCATATAACTATGGGTTTATTTCTATCCTCTCTATTCTGTTCCATTGATCTGTAGGTTTATTTTTGTGCCAGTCCCATACTGTTTTGATTTCTACAGCTTTGTAGTATATTTTGAAATCTCAGATTGTGGTACCTCGAGTGTGGTTCTTCTTTTGCAAGATTGTTTTGGCTATTCCAGGTCTTATGTGGTTCCATATACATTTTAGGATTGTTTTTTCTGGTTCTGTGAAAAATGCTGCTGGTATTCTGATAGGGACTGTATTAGATCTGTAGATTGCTTTTGGGTTAGTATGGACATTGTAACAATATTTGTTCTTCCAATCCATGAGCATAGAATATCTTTCCATTTGTTTGTGTCATCGTCAATTTCTTTCATCAGTTTTTTTAGTTTTTAGAGCACAGGTCTTTCACCTCTTTGGGTTAAATTTATTCTTAGGTGTTTTTTTTATTTTTGGTGCAACTGTAAATGGGGTTATTTTCTTAATTTCTTATGGGACATATTCTTGGTGTACTTCTGCAGGTTCAGCACCAAGATACTCTCTAGCTATTAAGTTAGCAGTTCTTGCTAAATTTTCCCTTAGGTTAATACAGAAAAATCTGAGCAGACATGAGAGAGAGGTTGAGCTGCTCTTCATTCTGTCTTCATTCTGTGGCCAGCATAACAGAATGGGAGGAGGGATAGGTGGAGGACTGGAAAACTTAGATTCAAGGTCTAGCTGTGCAACTTGTCAGCAAGGTCACTTCGCCACTCAGAGCTTCAGCTTCCTCATTTCTAAAACGGGCACTATCACGCCTGCTGATTTGTTGTTTTCAAGATGCAGTGGGTCAGTGGACATGAAAGTGTTTGGGAGTCTGTGAATTCCAGTGTACGTGTGAGAAGTTATTAACTAGCAGTGGGCCTGGCATTTCCTCCCGCTTCAACAAAATTGTAAATTCCATTTATATTTGTTGAAGGCAGGTCTCTATCTCCCTTCTACAGAGGAGAGGACATTCCAGACTTTATCTCCTGCCCTCTTATTTGTTCCTCCTCAAAAAAAGAGGAGAAACACAACCGATTTTTGAGAACCTAAAATCCACCGGGCCATATTTTAAACAGCAAAAGGGCTGACTCTTGCATTTTGCTCCAATTTAATCTGCCTTCTAGAGGGAAGCACGCCATTCTCTCCTTCTGGTCCACCATTTCTATTTGTGGCCAAGTGGGTAAACCATGGCAGCCTTGGTGTCTTCCCTTTGGAAGAAAGATGGCCAGCCCTACCTAATTCTCCAGTCTAGCCTTACCAAAGTCCTACACTTTGCGCAGCCTTTCCAGTTATAAGTAGAACTAGTTCTTTGATTCCTGTTCGGTGAGGTATCTTTGCATCCCCTTTCTTTGACTTTGAGCTCAAATAAGAGGAGTATCTTAAGTCCCCTGAACTCTTGTTACTCACCTTTACAGTTTTTCACAAATCCCAGGTGGCAGATGGACCCCAAGATGACCCCCTCACCAAATTCCCTGCCTTCTGATGTTCATACCACTGTGTAATACCACCCCCTTAAGTGTGGGTGGGGCCTGTGACATGCTTTTACCCAACAGAATATAGCAAAGGTGATGTCACCCTCACAATGATGTCACATTATATAGGACTCTGTCTTAGGCTGGAGAAGACAAACTCTCTCTGCAGACTCCATGAACTCAGTGGCCATGTTGGAGAAGCTCATGTGACAAGGAACTGGAAGTATCGTCTAGGACACAAGAGCTTCCTCTGGAAATTAAGGGGGGCAGCCAGCTGACATCCAGCAGGAATCTGGGGGCCCTCAGTAACAGCTGCAAGGAAACAAAGCCTTCCAGCCACCAGAACAAGCATGGAGGAGGATTCCTCCTCAGCCAAGCCTCCAGATAAGAATGCACCCCAGTCAACACTTGACTGCAACCTGCGAAATCCTGAGCAGAGGATCTAGTTAGACTGTGCCCATACTCCTGACCCACAGGATAACTGCATTAATGTTATTAATCATGGGATAATAAACGTGTATTGTGTTAGGTTTCTAAATTTGTGATAATTTTATAATCACGATAATCCATAATTGTGGTCATGGATCATTGTGATGATAACTACTACACCCAGCTTTACTGGGACTTTGCCACCCTGAGGCTACTTTCTTAGGCCTCTGCTAACCCCACCCCCACCCAACCCCTGCTTTCTTGGTTGTGTGCCCCTCTCGGCACGTTCTGTGCACATCTTGTCTGTTCCCTAGTTCCCTGGAGAAGGCCACCTAAGAGACACTCCCATCATCATGCACTTAGAGGTGATAATTGAAACTGTGGGAGTCAGTGAGATCATAGGAGAAAGAATAGGTCGAGAGAAGATCAGAACAAAAGCCGAACCGTATGGAATGCTCACATTTAGAGGTTGCTATACCATAAGCATAAAAATGTATCCAATCTCAGAGACTTAACATGGAAGGCAGAATGTAAAATATCTCAATATATTTTGCAAGGGTCACAAAATTAAAAATAATATTTTGGGGGGCACCTGGGTGGCTCAGTTGGTTAAGCATCTGACTTCAGCTCAGATCATGATCTCGCAGCTCATGAGTTCGAGCTCCGTGTTGGGCTCTGTGCTGACAGCTCAGAGCCTGCAATCTGCTTCACATTCTGTGTTTCCCTCTCTCTCTCTGCCCCTTCCTCCACTCGCACTCTCTCTCTCTCTCAAAAATAAATAAGCATTAAAAATTTTTTAAAAAATAATATTTTGGATGTGTTAGGCTAAAAAATATATTATCAGATTTAATAACAATATTTCTTTTTACTCTTTTAATGTGGCTACTAGAAATTTAAAATTGCATACATGGCTCATATTTGAGATTTACATTATATTTCTACTAAACAGAGTGATAGATAGATAGAGAGAGAGATAGATAGATAGATATTTTGGAATTACTTAGCAAGCATTTACTGATGCCAGACTGTATGTCGTCTGATCCTTATTGTTACTCTGTCAGTTAGATATTGTTATTTCCATTTTGCAAGCCAGAAAGTGAGGTTCTGAGAGATTAAGCGATTAGGTGATCTTCTTCCCAAGGTCGCTCCAAGAATTCATACGGAGTCAGAAATGCAAAGCCACAGCCATGGGACTCAACAGCCAGCACCAGTACCCAATGCTCTGCCGGCTCTGCAGATGCATGATTGGGTGAGTAAATGTGTATGTGTCCAATGTGATGGAAGCCCCGCCACCAAGCTCTCTAGCTAGGCAAGGGCAGGCTGGGTTGTGGAGGTGGCACCCTAGAACTCACCCCTGCTTCCCTCCCTCCCACGCACCCCCCCTCCCCTGTGAAGCTGCCACACGCTCTCCCTCTGGAATCTCTTTCTGCAGATACTGATCCCACCACCATTTCAGATCTCCCCCCTGGTCTCTGGTACCTCAAGGGAGGCCAGCCTGGTAGAATCGTAAGGTGACACTGAGTGGCACTACGGATGGAGCTCAGGCTTAGCACCTGGGAGCAGGCAGTTCTATAGATCTCCTGGCTCCCTCCCACCCCCTGCCCTGCCTGCCAGCCTGAGCCTCCCCAGGAGGGAGGGGGCCTCCCCAGAGGCTGTTCCTTGCCTGCAGGGACTGAGCTGAAATGCACGTGGGGGCAGGGCTGGGCCCCAGAGGAGGCAGACCTGCGTGTGCCCACTCGCCCTCTCCTGCCTCTGAGACGTGGAGCAGGGAAGTGTTTGCAGACCATTGAACTGGTAAGTGGCAAATTCTGGATTCTAATCCAGATCTGCATAACTCCAAAACGGGTGTTCTTTTTTCCATAACTACCTCCCTCCTGCACCGGCCATCTGCTTCACTGCTTATTTCCGTAAGCCTCAGTTTCCTCGTCAGTAAAATTGGGATGGTAATAATCAGGCTGCTGGGAGGATTAATTGGGAGACTGCGTGTGAGGAGTTTAGCACAGTGCCTGGCGTGGCAGAAACACTCTGGAAATGGGAGCGATTACCATTATCAGGATCATTATCATGATCATTCTGGCGGCCCTTGTGGCATCCGCAGGGACTGTTCGAAAGTCGCTGGCAGTTAGGAGGCTCTTCTTCAAGGCTTCTGGCATGGCCAGAGACACCTTCCTGGAGAGAATGACCAAGATTAATAGGTGTTTGAACATCGATATCTGTCCTCCAAGGATGCCCTGCCCAGGCCACAGCAGCCGTGACTTCTGGGGTCCCCAGGGCCCTGGGTGCACAGGTGAGACGGCCAGGCAGCCTCGTAGACATGGGCGTTCGTGACCCATCTTCCGCCAACTCTGGGAGGGTCCCTGGCAGCAGCACACCCACCTTGGCCCTTTTCCTGATCCTCACTGCTTCAGCTTTTGTGCAATGCCAGGCATGTTCTGATGTCCCTTCTGTGTGTGCACGGGCCGGAGAAGAGCCACCAGCTCTGAGCAGCTCAGGCTGTGGTTTCGCCATGGGGCCCAGTGGTGCGGAGGCTGACTGCTCCTTTGCCTTTTCCAGAAGCTCTGGGAAGGCCAAGTGGGATGTCCTAGTACCTTCAGCAAGGTAGGAGAGGGGTGAGGGACAGTGTTGGCAGGGAGCCCAACCCTGACTATCCTCAATAGCCCGCCCGGGAGCCCTCCAGGTTGGTGGTAAAACCTGTTTCCAGAGGACTTCCAAAGAGGCAGGTGGACTACTGTTTACAGACATACTAAGGGCTTTTTTCTGGAGGATGTGGGTGGGTGAGAGAGAGCCAGCACAACTGACCAAATAAATTACAGCCTGAAACTTCTTTCAGCTCAGGAGACAAATATTTATATTTATGTCACTGATATTCCCTAGGGAAGCTGGTCTATCTAGGACCACATGCTGCCTAGAAACATTTTAAAGTTCTTTCAGCCACTCTTACAGTCTGGTGACCCCCATGGCTGCCCGGGCCAGGGCCAGGGCCAGGGCCGGGGTAGGGGGAATGGGTGGAGGGTGGCTGCAGAAAGGGACTCACTGGGAACTTCTGGATGGCAGACAGGGCTTGAGAAAAGGGAGGGGAGAAAATGTGGCAGAGACCTCACTGTCCCCACAGGCTAAGCCAGGTCCCCCTTATAACTCACACAGCACAGTGCTCAAAATAATACATTGATTTGATGACTATTTGATGAATGGTTTTATGACCTATCACACTGTGAGAGGCTTAACAATGCCCATCTCCCCCACCAAAAGATGTCCATGTTCTGGAACCTGTGGATGTGCTACTTTACATGGTAAAAGGGACTTCGAAGATGTGATTAAGCCCGGGGTCTGGAGACGGGGAGGTTGTCCTGACCATCTGGGTAGGCACAATGAAATCGAAAGGTGCCAGTGTCGGTAGGAGGAGATGTGACCACGGAAGCAAGCGGAAACAGTCTCTCCCTTCCCGCCTCCAGAAGGAGCCAGCACTTTCAGCAGCCCGACTCCAGCCCAGCGAGGCTGACTTTGGACTCCTGGCTTCCAGAGCCATATGAAGATAAATCTGTGTTGTCTTAAGCCACTGGATTTGTAGTAATTTGTCACAGTGACAATAAGAAGCCAGTACACATACTATGAACTGCAAGAAGACTGCCGACCATCCACTGACGTCCCTGTAAGGCCCGGCACAACGCTGGAGCGGGCGGGGGGAGCCCCACAGCTAGAAGACTAAAAGGTCTCCATTCAAGGCTTCTCCCTTACGGTCGAGAGAAAGCTGAGTTCAGAGAAGGTAAGCCATCCGTCCAAGTTTGCACAGCTGTAGGTTAATCTTGGCCTCTAAACCCCAGGTCCCAGCTCCCAGCCACCCCTGCTGACCCAGGCCCTGCGTGGCTCCGGCTCCTTCCTCAACCAGAGGCCAGGCTCAACCCAGTCAGAGCCCAGCCCTGCAGGGATCCACCCTGGCCACACTGATTACCTAAGGATGCTCCGGGGCTATTTCCTGGCAGCTTGGCACGCCCCCATCTTTACAGCAAGGGCACCGATGTGCCTGTGGAGCAGGAAGAACTCTCAATGCCAGGCAGCAAGAAGACCCAGAGGGGAACAGTACAGCCAGCCAGGAGAGAACATTCCTCCCCACCGGGAGGGCGGCCGAAGGGGCTTCCTGGCAAAGGAGACGGGGTCTGAAATGGCTTGGAGGGCCAGCAAGGAGGCTGAAGATGTGCCTCATTATTCACTCCATGAACTGCCCCAGTTCTACAGGCCCCGAGGGGCGTCCTGGGTTGAATGAGACGAGGTTCAGCTGAGGAGATAGCCTGTGTGAGAAGGACAGTGAGGAAGTTCCCACACGGCTGCCTGAAGTCTGTTCCCCTCTCCCGCTCGGCCACAGCCCTTTCTGGACTGCCTGTCGAATTCAGGGAGGGGGCTGCACTCAGGCCTCCAGGAGCCGCCAGTGTAGGGCACCTGCCCTTTTGGACTCAGGATCCATCTGAGCAGACAGGACTCCCACGGGGGGAGACTCTGAGCCCCCAGGGTGCCAGGGCAGATGACGGATGCTCCCGGCAGGTGTGCCCAGCACAAGGTCCCCTCCAGTCTGGGGAGGGGGGGCGGTGATCAGGCCAGAACTCAAGGAAAAGGCCGAGTCTTTTACAGGAAAAACTTAGACAAGCTGAGAGGAGAAAGGGGAGTCCAGGGATGGCTCAGAACAATGGGCCGCTGTGGTTTCAGCACAGAACTGTCCCCTGTTCACGCATGTGCACGTGGCCACTGGGCTGGCTCCCCTCCCCTCCCCGCCCCCGCGAGAAGCCACAGATCTGACAGCCCTGAGCAATGGTTGGGATGCTGTAAACACACATCATTCATTTGCCTACCTTAAGGGCGGCTTGTAAGTCTTTCTTTGTGTGTGTTTTCATCAAGAAGTAATCTTTACAACCACAAAAAAATGTCCAATAACATTTCTCTCCCTTGGCAAACATCCGCCGTATATCAAAGGCTCAAATACACAATGCGGAGGCTCACAGGGCCAGGTGCTGGCGATAGCTTTACAGCAGCCTGCGAGAGCTGTCTGAGGGTCACATGGGCCCTCACAAATCTCACGTGGCTCCAGAAACTGATAACCCAGCATGCAGAAGAGATACCTCCTGCCGCTTTGCTCATTCTGCCTTTCTCCTGAAAATGCTTCTCTGGACCCGGCACTGGGCCAGGCACCAGGCACGCAGGCATGAGTAAGTCAGGCGGCTTGTCCCCAAGGAGTCTTTTACTGTGTGCTCTTCTGAGTGCTCTGTATGTTGTAACTCACTTCGTCCTTGCAGAAGCCCCCCAGACGGTGTTCTGGCTATCCCCATTTTACAGCTGAGGAAACTGAAACCCAGGAAGCGGAAGAAACTTGCTCCAGGTCACAGGGCTGGTCAGTGGCAGAGCCGCTTGGACTGTGCATTTCCTCCACTGGACTGAGCGTCCCAAGGTCAGGGCTAAGCATTGCTCATCTCCGCACAGGGCTCAGCACGACGCAGCCCTCAGGAAAATACTGGCAAGTGTGTGAACATGAACTCAAGAGTGGGAAGGGGACCACAGGCCAATTTCAGAACCCAACACCCCCTCCCTGCCCCCATATTGCACAGTGAAGCCACCAAGTCCCAGAGAGGAGAGGGAGCTTCTCAAGGAGTGACCTTCTTAGGACAAGAGTCTCCTGGCCCCTCCCACACTAGCACACTTGGATGTTTAGACACTTTTTATTTGTGAGTGTCCCTAACAAGCCCAAGGAGACGAGTACTCTGTGAAGGGAGCAGCCACCAAGAGCCAGGCACAAAGCCAGGTGCTTGATGTGTTTACTCAGCTCACCTCTCAAGGGACGAGGCAGTTGGACGTACCCAGCTCTGGGAACTCAAGCCAGGTGCTTTCCACCGCGCAGAGTTGCACTCTGACTGCCCCTGGCTAGACGAGCTCTACACTTCCCTTCAGAAGCCTGACACTGGGCTGGGGGCAAGGAGGTGGGGGGGAGTAGGGGCCACTGTGTCACCCCAGGGCCTGTACCCAGGCTTGTACCCAGACGTGTTCTAGAAGGTGAAATGGATCCAGGCACTGGAATCTACTTATTGTCTATACTGAGGGCTCTTGATGGTTTCAGGGTCATACACCCAACAGCACTACTACCCATCCATCTTTATTCTCTTTATTGAGCTTTACTCTTCATGACACACAAAACCACCAAGGATGGTTCTGTTGTGTTGTTCACGTAGTCACTTTCTGCCTCCTGTATTACAGTATAAACAGACTTTGTTTTTGTTCCCTGCTATGTCCCCAGTGCCTAGAACAGTGCCGGTATATAGTAATTGCTTAATGAATTAAAAAAAAAAAATTACACCCCTTTGAGAATCTGAAGAAATTCAGTAGATCTATGGATCCTTCCAAGTACACACACACACACACACACACACACACACACACACACACCATGTAACTATCCAAGGTCCTTAAGTTAGGGAATTCTACACAGTGTCTGGTCATCCAGGTTCCTTCCCTGATAAAAATTCCGGGTAGCCCAAATCTGGTTTCCTCCAAGCAGAGACAATACCACATGGTGCTACCTCTAAGGGGGCCACCTGTAGGTCTCCCCTCCCTAGTGGGCCAAGGTCATTTTGGAGCCATTTGGATTTCCTCCTGAGGCTTCACCGTGACCCCTGTGGATGCTTACTCTGTGAGTGTGGCTGTGGCCCTGTCTGGGGGATGCCAAAGTGAATCTGAGCTCTGCTTCCCTCCAGTAGGGAGAAACCCAGCTGGTGGAACCGGTTTTTTTCTCTACTCCCTCTGCCAATGCCTTTGAGCACGGCTAATGAGCATGTTTGACCTCACACGCTCACCCCAGAAACTCTGCAAATGTCACTCATGATCCCTCCTGACACCCAAAGGCAGAGGGCACAGTATTTTAAATTAAAAGTTATATCCTCGCATGCTTTGTTTCTCTACTCTTTCAAAAGCAACTTGCTGATCATTCCAGGCCCTTTGATGCTGAGCCAAGGGACCAGGGTCGCTTTCTCACCTGAGTAGAATGTACTGATTTAAATTTCGGAGGAAGCTCAGGGTGTGCATGGCTCAGGGCTTCCATCGGCTGCGGTGAGATCCAGAACAAAAGCTTTCTGTACCAGCCAAGGGCTGTGACAGGGGCAAGGAGACATGCATAGGGGCAAGGGGCAGAGATGACTGAGGGCATGGTGACATGGATCCAAATGGAGGAACTGATGACAAGGGGTCTCAGGGCCCCCAGGGGATCCCGGCATAAGGTGTGGACTTAACCCCACGATACACCTCTGGGGACGTGGCCTCTGGCCTCATTCTTTCCTCGTCCGGCTCCAACACCATCTTTGCAAGCCATGCCTGAGCTGTATGCTCATCCCGCCTGCTCAGGGCCCTGTCCAGTGCAGGGGAGTGGAAGGAATCAGACTCAGAGGAGGGCTATCGGGCATCCTTGACTCAAGGCAGAAGGGACAGGACATCATCACTGGGACATGATGTGTGTGGCGTGGGAAGGACTCCTTGCTCCTAAATCCCGCTCCCCCTGCCCTACTGTAACGCCTGACATCCACCTCTATAGGCCTTTATTTTGATGAGGGGACTAGCCCTACCACAATGTGACACTGGGCAGCTTTGAACTGTTCTGACCCTCACTGATAAGATGGGGACACTTATATCTACCTCCTTGGGTTAGTTTCAAAATTAGATGAAGTAATTCATGTGAAGTGCCTGGCATAGTTTCTGGCATATAAAAGGGGTTCGATTGACATTGGTTCTTTTAACCCATCCGTTTTAGCTTCTTCAAATGTCGCTGAGTTCAGAGCTTTTCCAGCAAAGAAGTGGCAGATGATGGGATGGGAGTGAGCAGGCAGGGGAAACAGGAGAGAAATCCATTCATGGCCCAGACCATTATTCAGGGAGAGAGAGACAGAGGGAGGAAGATGAGGAAATGAGTTAGGAGTTAGGAGGAGAGGAGTTACATAAGGAAAGAAGAAGGCACAGTTCTTCTGTTCCCAAGGGAACATGGTACTCTGGGCCAGGCCCTGTCCAGGGTGCTGGGGGAAGGAGACAGGTGGGAAGGACCCTGCCCAGGGGTGTGCCAGCCTGGTAGTAGGGGTGGGAGGGGAATGGGCAGATGCATAAATAGGCCCTGTTAGTGTGAGGCAGTGAGAGATGGGGAAGTAGGAGATTCAGCTTAGGAGTGTTCAGACACCCCCCATTCATCACCCTACACACTTTCCTCTATGGATGCCTCCCTCGAGATGTCACCCTGAAGTTTCCCCTACTTAGCCCTCAGTGGCCTGCTGCTGTCTTCAGGCTAGATTCCAAACTCTCGCCATGACCCACCATCACCCAAATCAAGCCCTCCCAGCACCTCAGCCTCCTGGACCACTGAGCAGCCGCCAAAGCTCCATTTACACTCTTCCCTGTCTCTTGTCTCCCAAATGCCCTTCCCCAACTCAACCCTTCAACACAGCTGAGCTCGGGCAAGAGAACCCCACTGGTCAGTGGGACCGAAGCCTCAACTCAGACACCTTCCTCTCAGACTGGCATTTGGGGCTCCTCCCTCTGCTGTGTTCCCCCAGCAGCTGGATCATCTGCCATTTATGACAAGCAGGTAATTTTCTGGTCCATCTTCCTGGTCGTGTCTCACTCACCACTGTGCCCACTGCATTTAGCTCGGTGCCTGGGCCAGCGGGGGCTCAAGAGAAGTTTGCTCATAATGAGCACTGGCCAGGGTCCAGCGTGAGTAAAGCAGGCACGGGCCTTCAGATCTGACCTGGGGAGGCATTTACACCAGAGTTCTGGGTGATGTGGGAAAGGGAGGTTGCCAGACGTGAAGCAAGCCCAGCTAGCGGCTAGCGGGATGGACAGCAGACCCAACCCCAAGGAAAGGGGCTGGTGAGAGCCTGCAGGATGTTAGGACTCAGACAGGCAGGCTGAAGTTTGGAGGAGACCGTTAGCCCAAGCCAGAAACCAGAAGACAAATCAATTAGTCCAGAAACAGACTGAGATCACATGAAAGGCCATGAGCAGGGACAGGGATGGCCTGACTGCCCACCACACACACACACACACACACACACACACACAGACACACACACACTCACGAACATCAGCATTTGTTCTCAGGGCATCTGGCTGAGAACAACCTGGCCAGGCCATGATCCGGTGCCTGTGAGCCTGTGGAGCCAGCCTGGGATGCCCTGGATGGATGGGGCTGTCCTGGACCCGGATGGGGCTGGGGGCTGGGAGGCATCAGAAGCTGCCAGCCCAGCCACCCAGATCGGGCCTGGCAAGCCTTGCCTCACTGACCAAGGCTCAAATGTGAGACCCCACCCTGCCCTAACCAAAATGGCTTTCATTTCTGTTTTGAACCTTATACTATCTGGTGGGGCTTTTTTGGTGAGGACATAAACGTTGCCAACATTCAATGAGGAAAAGTCACAGAAGCTTCCACAACCCACCAAAAGAGCCAAGAGAAGAGAGGAGGGGCCGGTGTGGGCAAGGCAGACATCAGGCAGAACATCAAGTCCAAGATGGCCAAGGCTTACCCAGAGCTCACCCTGGGCCAGCCCTGTCCTAAGTCATTGAAGTATAAGAACCCGCTCGTCCTCCCAAGGGCCTTGGTGTTGTTACTCCCATTTTGTGGATGAGAAGCTTGAGAAAAAGGAAGGTTAAGTGCCACACAGCTACAAAGGAAGGAGATGGGATTAAAAGCCAGGAAGTCTGCAGCACCTGGGTGGCTCAGTTAGTTAAGCATCCAACTTTTGCCCTTGGCTCAGGTCATGATCACACTGTTAGTGAGATTGAGCCCCAAGTCAGGCTCTGGGCTGACAGCTGAGACAGCTTGGGCCTACTTGGGATTCTCTCTCTCTCTCTCTCTCTCTCTCTCTCTCTCTCTCTCTCTCTTTCTGTCTCTGCCCCTCCCCTGCTCATGCTTTTTCTCTCTCTCCCAAAAGAAATAAATAAAACTTTTTAAAAAATCCAGGAAGTTTGAGTCCAGAATCTGGGCTCCTGACTGCAACCAGCAAGATGCTGAGACAGGTGCCAAATCTGGTCTTGAAGAAACGCCAGGGCTTAACGAGACAAGATTCTAATATCTGACATACGAGCACTTCTTTCATTTATTCCCAAAATACTTAGCACCCACTGCAGGAATTACTCTGGAGGACAACTGGGGAAGAGTGGCTCTAGGTAGAGGGAACAGCCTATGCAAGACCAGGATAGAGCAGCACGTGCAAGGAGCTGAAGAAACTCCAGGTGGCTGGCAAGGACCCTGGCCCCTGGCACAGTCCCTTCTAGCTCTCCCTCCCCCACTGCATCCTCCTCCTCCTCATTCCAGTGATCAGAGCTGGCAACCACTGTGCTGAGGACACACAGGCACTGCACCAAGCTCTTTACAAAGCTATCTCCACTGAATCTTCTCAACGCCCAAGAGGTCAGTACTCTCGCCATCTCTCTTTTACAGAGGACGGAGCCGAAGCACAGAGAGTCAAGTAGCTGGCCCGAAGCCACACAGCGCAGCCACGGCCCCTCCCATTCTCACTGTTTACACCAGCGTCACAGGTACACATCCTTTTTCTAGAAGCTCCTGGACTTCGTCCCCACATTTGTCTTGCACTATGCACCCCTCTATCGTGCTCCCATCCCTCTAGCTGATTAGCTCAGTTCTGCTCAGGTTCCCCCTGCCCACTCCATGCCCCATCCTCTGCAGGTGAGATGCCCAGGTTGGCTGTGCCCGGCAGGAGCCCCTCATGGCTGCCTGGGCTCCCTTCCTTGCTGTGTGGAATGAAGGGAGGAGGCAGGGCCGCTGGCGGTGCAGAGTGTAGGCAGGCCTATTTTGCTTTTTTTCTTAACAGGTTTCCTATGGCATCTTTGAGTTAATGGGACAATGACAAAGGAGGCATTTCGGCTACCGTCCAAAGCAGCTGTCAAAGCCAGGCCAGGGGCCCGCGGAGAAACAGCCCCGGCCCTTCCCCCCACCATGGGTACAGTATCCAAGGGAACCAGAGGCTCAGGGCGTGCTGAGCCTCGTTTCCAACCTGGATGGCACAGAGACCAGGAACACCTCTGAGAGAGAAAGTTACTGTTATTGAGAGATCCTCTTCCATCTTTGTGCAGAGCTTTTAGCCGGCAGAGCCTTCATTGTGCTTCAGGAGAGGAGGGGAAGAGAGGCCACGCTGTCGGCTTCTCTGAAAAAGCCCATGTGTGTTTCATGTGTGTGTACTTTGGGGAGTCTGTGTGTCTGGTGGGGGGTGTGTTTGAGTGTCTCAGCCCAAAGGCCAGGCCAGTCACCTACTAGCTGTGTGACCTTGGGCAAGTTCCTTAACCTCTCTGAACCTCAGTTGGGAACATCTAGCCAGTGCTTTAAGGGTTGACTATTATTATTATTTGGGGTCTCTTTGTAGTTTTCTGTGCCTGTGAGAGTCTGGGTTCTGTGCCTGCTTTATGGATCTGTGAGATTCCTGTAGGCGACTCAGTGGCTACAACGTGTGACCCGGAGCAGGGGAGAGCCTTCACTCTGGACCCTCTCCTGGCCAAGGCAGTGGCCAGACACCTTGATGCTGGTCTCGGGGCTGACACTCTTGGTTTGCAGGGCCTGGCTAGTTCTGGACGGAAAATAGAAGTCCCAGGCTGAGAAATTAGCCACAGACTCAGACTATCACACCTGCCCCAGTCCTCAGGCATCACCTAGGCGTACTCTCTTAAAGATGGGGAAACTGAGGCCTGGAGCTTGTTGGTTTCTTCCTTGCTGTGTCTGAAGCAGGCTGGAGGAGTGGGTGGCTGTCAGTGTGTGCACCGGTAGGCCTGCTTTGTCCTTCCTAACAGACTTTCTCACAGGCCAGCTCCCACAGCAAAGCAGTGGCTGAGCCACAGGGGGATAGAGGCCTTTGGACTCTGGAAAAACATACAGCGGTTCATTCATGTGCATCCTGAGCACCAGCTAGCAGGGAACCACTTAGCCCAGGGCCGGGTATACAGTAGGCACTCAATAAATGATAGTTATTTTCTTCACCCCTGAGTGTGACCTATGGACCTATGCCCCCCCTCTCAGCCACTGCTCCAGTTCCTTCATCCATCCTTGCACCGTCTCACATTTACGAGCACCTACTGTGTGCTGCGCTCAGGGCCAGGTGCTCAGGGTACAGTGCTGAGTGCGGTCATGGCTTCTGCTCTCTAGAAGCTATAGTCTAGTAGGGGTGGTGGGAATTAGTCAGAAAACCCTACAAGTATCTGCAAACAAAGGAAGAGTGACCGGTGTCCTCGCTGAGGAAGAGGAAGGGAAGGAAGATGGAGAAGGAGAATCCCAGCTAGTCCTCCTGATACAGTGATACTGAACCCAGATCTGCAGGATGGGGGGAGGACTTCCAGGAGGAGGGGACTGGCACCTGCAAAAGCCAGGTGGCCAGAGGAAGCACAGCCCGTTTGGGGTATGGAGCAAAGGCGGTGTGGCCGGAGCACAGGAAGAATGGAGAGAAGTCACCTGGGTGATCCGACACAGACGGTGGACCACGAGAGGCACCTCTGGGATGTCCTTGGCACACTTTGTTAGGAGAGAGGGCAACGTGCTGGGGCCAGGGTGCTGCACTGGCAGATGCAGATGAGCAGGCCGTTCCCACACGCATGCATGCCTGCCATGTGCTGCTCCCCAGATGTTTGCAGTCCTTTCTCCTGGCCATTTGCAGCTCAACCCTCCAGCTGTGTGTAGTCACTACCCACTTATTCGTGGGCCTCGTCCTCAGGAGTGTTGGCAGACAAAACCCTCAGCTAGTTGCTGTCACCACGACCCCAGCTGTTCAGTCACCTTCCCAGCTGTTTACAGCTTACCACGCTCAGCTCTGTATAATCCCTCTCCAGCTGTTTGCAGCCGCCATCCCAGTTATTTGCAATTTCCATTCCCTTTGGGCATCAGGTAAGGCTCGCTCAAGATGAGTTCTAACAACAAGAGCAATTACTATTGGCCAATAATCGAGTGCCTGTCTGATACTAGCGACTGTACCATGGGCTTTTACACACACTCTCTCATGTGATTTTACAGCCACTCCTTCACCTGCGCATCGGGTATTTCTGGCACACTTACTCTGCATCGGATTTTGCCAGGTGCGGGGTATACAGTGACGACCACAGCACACGTGTCGCTGCTGTGCTGGAGCTCTCAGTCTCATAAAGGGGCAAGTGATAATAAAGTAATGACACCGATAAGTGTGTCATCTCAAGACAGCTCCATGAAGACAGCAAAAGTATGCGAACTGGAGGGGTGATCATAGGGGGTCCCCCGGAGTGATGAATCTTGAGCTGAGAGCTGAAGAATGGGCACAATTCAATCTGGCCGGGTGGGGCTGAGGGTGAAGGTTGGGAAGGGCCCCCAGGCAGATGGGCTGACGTGTGCAGTGCTGACAGTGGCCAGGTGACAGTAGCAGCACAGACAGTGAGGGTGGCCCGTGAGGTCAGCAGGAGCCAGGGGACCTGGTCAGACTGGCCACAAACCTGTTGGTTTCTGGGAAGAATGGCTCACAGGAAGGCAAGCGTGAAAGAGGCTGTGGCAATATTAAGAGGCTACTGCAGTCATCCAGGTGCGAGGCGAGGGGACCTGGGGCCGGGAGGTGGCCGGGGATCGATATGAGAGACTTTAGGAGGCAGACAGACAGGACTGGCCAATGCAGAGGACAGAGCCAATATGACCTGCAGCTTTCTGATTGGGGTCCTCGGTGACCAGTAGTTCTGTCCTCTAGGACAACCCCAACAGGGCCTAGGTCATCAGACCCCGTAAATCCGGCGAGGCATGTGGACCAGATCCTGAGATTGTCAAGAAGCCACAGGACTCAGCACAAGGAAAAGCAGGGCCTCGAGGCCCTAAGAAGGGTGAGATAAATGGGGGAGACTGGAGGCAGGGGGCTTATTAGAAGGCTCCTGCAACAACCCAGGTGAGGCATGGTCTTCTATATATATGTAGACATGTATGTGTAAACACATATATACACAACAGGTATCTTTGAGCACTTAGCAGGTGCCGAGAAGTTATTCAGGGCCTCATCCTGTGGGATGTGAATAATCCAGCAGGTCTGATCACCTGTCTTCTCTCCCTGTCACCTCCCTTGGGACATCATCTCTCTCCTCGGGACCTTTTCCCTGTGGGAAAGCCTGGCCAGGGCAGAAAGGAGAGCAAAGACATAGCATGAAGTCCTTGGTGA
Source organism: Acinonyx jubatus (assembly GCF_027475565.1). Classification (NCBI taxonomy): domain Eukaryota; kingdom Metazoa; phylum Chordata; class Mammalia; order Carnivora; family Felidae; genus Acinonyx; species Acinonyx jubatus. The sequence goes on from NC_069381.1 coordinate 25,560,737, forward strand.
GTGGTCATATAGAAGGTGATCTGGAAGAGCGTGCAGATCTGGTCTGGGACCATGGCTGCCTCCTCTTGGGGACCTCCTCTGGTCCCCAGAGTGTCTGATGTCTTAGCCCTTCTCTCCTTGCAGCTGAAGGATGCGTCCATGGACAAGGCTAAAGGGAAGACTTGTGGAGCTGTGGTCACAAGTGTGTTTCCCTCCTGGACTGAACATAGAGAGGCCATCACCCATCCCACAGCCCCTGGGGTCAGGGGCCTTAGGGGAGAATGTCTCTGAAAAGGAGACAAAGAGATTGTCCAGGAAAACCTGATTCCACACATCATTCACCAGCTTGCCTCCACGATACTGCCAGCAGAGTGCAGATATTCCCATCGCTGAGAGCAGATGAAGGGGCCATCGGCATCGCCAGGGGGCTATGAGGCATGGAGATTACCTGGGCCCTCCAGGAGACCTGACTCAGAATCCCACAGAGCAAGGCCAGGGACTCTGCGTTTTACAAGTTCCCACTCCCCCCACCCCCGCCAAGATTCTGACTTCTACTGAGGCAGTGCTTCTCAAACAGCAGAGGAATCACCTGGGGATCTTATAAGGCACAGGTTCTGATTCACTTGGTTTGGGGTGGGGCCCAAGATTGTGCATTTTAACAAGCTCCCAGGTGGTACCCATGCTCCTGGCCCGTGGACCACACTCTGAGCCACCAGACGCTAAAGGCTGAAGCTTCCGGTTTCCAAACGTTTTTTTTTTTTTTTTTTTTTCATTAAGGAAACGAACCCATCTCAAAAGAAACCTTGCACGGAACCCCAATGTATGCAACAGATAACATTACTACATAAAAGTATCATATGTGTACAAATGTATAATGCTTGCTTATTGTAAAGCCTGTCAGTGAAAACAAGGCAGCTTTGATGAAGTCTGACTTCGAGATTTCTGTTGCTATCTTACACGGACCTCAGCATCCATCATATTCCAATACGTACAGCAGCCTCAGCACCACAGTGTCGAGGCCGCACCTGCCAGCGATGGAGGGGAGGCTATTCTGACTACCCCCCCCCCACTCAGTGTGCAGACTTAAAGCTCCAGACTTAACCTTCCTTCTCTGCATCCACCCCACCCCTCCCCGCCAAGCAGCCACAGCTAAATATAGCCGGCAGCCAGGCTTTGGAGGGGAGGCACGGGTGAGCGGGAAGCTGCGAGGAACAATTGCTCAAGCACGCTGGAGTCCACAACGCCAGGCCCACTAATTAGTGTCTTGGCAGCTGGGGAGGACAGGAGGGACCATGGTGGGCCAGGCCCTGCGGCTGCCTGGGCTCCTCTGGAGGAAGGCAGGATGTAGCTGTGTCTGTGGGGCTTGGCAGAGACATGGGAGTGGCCCATCTGTTGGGAAGCCACAAGGCTGGCAGGAGGGGGCATGTGGGAAAGATAAGACTAGTGGAGCCGGAAGGACCCCAGCGGGAACCTTGGTGGTGCCATTCCCTCACTGGGCAATTCCAGGTAAGTTGTTTGACCTCTCTGGGCTTTGGATAAAAAAGAGACACTCTGGACATCAGGGGGGATTAAGTGGCATGCCATTTGTGACGGCCATAGCTCTGCAGGGCAGCTCACACCCCTGTGTTTCCCCAGCTGGAGGGCAAGGTTGTCAGGGCACTGCCAGCTCAGTCCTGCTTACACAAAGCTGTGCTCTCTTTCCAGCATGCATCCTGTGCAGCCTCTCTGATTCCCCACCTTCAAGGAACACAGGGGTCTCAGCTCACTTACAGGCTGCCAGGCCACTTCAGTCAATGCAGAAAGAATCACCCTCTGGCTGGAGATCTGTGTCCCGGGGCCAGCTTTGATCATCACCAAATTCCCCGGATGGAGATGCCCCATGAGGAGTCTGACTGTCCCCCCACTGGGAGCTCCTTGAGGACAGATGTGGCACAACATCCACCTTAGCCCCGTGAGGGACTCATAGACTGACAGTAGCCACTTTCTTCCCTCTTCATATATGTGTGCCCATTAATCTCTCCACCCAGAGCCCTCGGCTCAGCTGATGTCCTGGGCTGCAGGCCTCAGACCCGTGCAGCAATATCCTCTTCCCCCTGCTCTCCCAGTCCAGGGCCTTCATTGTCTCCCAAATGCTGCTTAAGGCTTGCCCTCTGTAGGAAGTTTTCCCTCCCTGGGGAGGCAGGGACGGGGGAAGGCAAGGTAACATGTAACCCCCCCTGTGCACCACACAAAGTTCTCACAACCCCGGAAGGGATGTACCAATGTCACACCCATTTTACAGTTAAGGAAATGGAGGCTCAGGGAGGCAGGGCATCTTGTGATCGTGCAACTAAGTAGAGCCAGGCTTCCAGCCGAGGACTACTCGTTCTCGGTGCTCTCCCCAGGGCTGGCTGCCTTCCTGCTTCCCGGCTGCACTGGGACTCCGCCAGCCCCTCAACCCCAGTTCCTGTCAGAGCTGCTGGCCTCTCTCTGTGCTTTATTTGCTAACATCCTCAAGTCCTTCCAAGTCTGCTCTCCTGGCTTCAACCCCCGGCCACCATGCTCTCTCAGCCAGAGCTCCCGACTAGCCCTCTTCTCCAAACAGGCCACCTGGAGGGTAACCCAGGGCCCCGGGCATAGTAAACAGCTTCTGTCAGCACTGACTCGAAGGCTCCTCTCTCCCTCTGCCCTGCCATAGACACACACAGCACCCGACTCAGACATAGCACAATGGGAACAAGAAGAACATCATGCCAGGAGATGACAAAGGTTGCCCGGGGCAGCGTGCGTGCGTGTCCCAAGTAAGTGGGCTGGGCCATCAGAGCTAGGGGTGCCTGGAGGAAGAGGGTTCTAGAAACTGGGGTGGTCAGGGAAGGCTTCCTGGAAGAGGTGCGAGGATCAGATCCTGAAGTATCTGGAGGAGCTAGGAAAAGCGGGGTCCTACTCAAACATGCATAAGGCCCACAGACAATCGGCTGGGCCCTCTGGCTCCAGGCTGGGGTGGGAAGAAGCTGACGCAGGCTGATGGCACAGTGGTGATAAGGGTTCAGCCATGTGTCAGAAGTCCTCTGCCTGGAGGGGCTGAGTTAGTCAAGAAGTCAATGAATGCTCAGGAGGCAGTCTTGCAGGGTGGACTCTGGGACATGCACACCTGGGTGGGTTGAAGTCCTGGTTCTTCCACTGCATGACTCCTGGACCTTGGGAAGGGACCTGTGAGACCCTCAGTTCCCCTTTCTGTTAAATGGGTAATCCTAATCCCTATTTTATAAGTGTGCTGAGAGAACTAAAGAACATCATAATTAACTAATATTTACCGACCACAAGCATAAACTGTTTTCAGTGCTATGCAGGTTCTAAATAATTTAATCCCCACCAGACTGCCACAAGGCAAACTTATTATTATCAGAAAAAGTATTAGCATCACCATTTTGTAGACAAAGAAGCAGGGGCCCAGAGAGGTGAAGTGAGTGGCTAGTAAAAAGGAGCACTGAGATTTGAACCCACGGAGCTGAGCATCAGAACCTAATGTCATAAGTACCATACTATATACATTTAGCAAAGTGCCGGGACCAAAGCATGACACAGAGTAAGTATTTGTTTAGAGACCTCGTGGGAATATCTCATCCACCTCTGGCATCAACTGTGATCTCTCTGTGGAGGACTCCCAAGGCCTGACCTCCAGCCCAGACCTCTTTTGTGAGCTTCAGACCCTCAAGTGCAGTTGCTTCCTAGACATTTCTACCAGGCACACCTCACTCCCAGCATGCCCCAAACCAGATCATCATCACCTCACCCACCCATTCCAAGCCTGCTCTCCTTCCTGTGTCCCCAAAAGCCATCAATGACACCACCAGCCCCTTTCCTTCAATTCAGAAACCTGGAGTCACCTGAGGGTCCTTCTCCCACTCCCCTCCCCCCTTCAGTCTCCACTGCTTTAAATCACGCCTGTCTGACGACTGCAATGTCTGCTAGGCTCAGCCCTATTTGTCCCCCATTTCCCTCCACTAAGTGAAACCCAGGAGCTTAACAACAGCAAGAACAGTCACTACCTCAGTCACTCCACGGAGCCCCTCTTCCTGCTGAGGACACACCTACTGTACCAAGCGCGTTTCAGACTCTTCTCGGACCGGCTCCTGTTGAAGCAGTAACTCAGGCCCATTCCCCACCCCCACCCCCCTTTATTTGTTCATCTCTTTCTCCCCAGATTCAAGCACAGTATCAAACACACCTAGTGGGCTTAACATGTGGCCTTTGAAATGAATGCAGGAGTGAAGTCGACTAAGGTCACTCCCAGGGGACTTGCAGCAAAATCGCTGCTCACAGGACACAGGCCGCTGTAGAGGGACCTGCTACAAGAGTGGGGTTTCTGAGAAGCTGAGAAGGCAATGGGGGGTGTTTGCAATGAGGCTTTTCCAAAATGCCCATCTGCAGACAGCTGAGTCTGCCCCCTGCACCCTTCGGGTCTGCTCAAGCCTGCCTTGTCAGAAGCCCCACTGTCCCCTGCCCCCCACCCTTGGCTCCAGCATGTCCTGCCATTCTCTGGCCCCTGACCCCATCCTATTTTCCTTTCTAGTACCTGGTCTGCTGTTAGTACTTTTGGTTAAGGTGTGGATTGTGTGTCTCCTGCCGCTGGGCTAGGGCCTCCATGAGAGAAGGGACTTGTTCCACCTGCTGGTCCTCGGCACTTAAAACAACGTGTGACACGTAGCAGAGACTCAGCAAATATTCCTTAATTGGGAAAAAAGGTGAAGAAGTCAAAGGGCTGATAAGGAATCAATCATGTTCCATCTTAATAGAATCTAATGGCCTTTCAACCAAAGGTACTGGATCAACTGCATATTTATATGGGGAGAAAATGAACCTTGACTCTCTGTATATATAAATATACATGTATTTATTAATGTATAATAATCTGGTAGCTCACTCTAAGACCAAAAAACTCAGTAACTCGATTAAAAATGAGCAGAAGACTTGAGCAAACAAAGTGGCCAATAAACACATGAAAAGATGTTTATCACCATTGGCCATCAGGGCAATGCAAATTAAAATCACAATGAGATACTACTAAGCACTTATTAGTAACAGTCACAATTCAAAAGACTGAGGACATTGAGGGTATGTCCATCATGCATTGCTGATGGGAACGTAAAATGGTACAACCCCTTCAGAAAACAGTCAAGCAATTTTGTACACAGTTTCCTGCTACGTGGCCTAGCTATTTCATCCCTAGGTGTTTATCAGAGAGAAATGAAAACATATGCCCACACAAAGACTTCTATAGGAACGTTCATTCCGAGCAGCTTTTCGATGGCACAAAACTTGCAATTTCAATTGAAATAAACCAAATTCCCATCAACAGGTGAATGGATAAACTAATTATGGTGTATTACTACAACTGGGCATCATTCAGGAGTAAACATGAACGAACTGTTGATACTCATAACAACAAGCATGAGTCTCAGAATCACGATAGTGAAAAAAGTCAGGCACAAAAGAATATATACATTGTATGATTACACTGTATGACTCTATTATACGAAACTCAAAGAAAGACAAATCTAATCTGAAGTGGCAGAGAGCAGATCAGTTACCTGGGGTTGGGGGAGGGAGGAGAATGACCTAGAAGGAACATGACAGAACTTTCTGGGGTCGTGGACATGTTTATGTTTTGATTGCCATGTTGTTAGGCGGATACAAAAACTTGTCAAAACTCATCCAACTGTACATTTAAGATTGGTGCATTTTGTTGTGTGTGAATTATACCTCAATAAAGGTGATTAAACAACAACAACAACAACAACATTCAAAACAGGTACCAAAAACCGGTAATAGGATGTGTAGTAATGTAAGATCTGTAGCGATCAGAGGCCCAAGGATGCACACATGGGCTGTGAGCCCCTGGAAATGGAGTTCGAGCCAATTAAATAGTTATTTAATTTGAATTAATGTGGATGCACTCCATTTAAGGTGATGAGAGTCTTACAGAAAACACACATTACTCTCTCTCCCTACACTTCCCCTCACCCTATACTTTGTCCACGTGGGAGGCCCTTTACAGGTCTACTTCTTCAGCCCCTTTGCTGCTGCTCCCCAGCACAGTGAGAGGCATGAAGAGGACAGCTGACCTCCCCCAATTCAGGACACATGGGAAAAATCATGGGCTCATCTCTTGGGAACAGCTGGATCCCAGCTCCACCAAGTCACTTGATCTCTTTGTACCGTAAATTTCTAAATCTCAACATCTAAGACATTTGAAAGCGTCAACTTTTGGTTGACACTGGGGGCTGGGGAAGGGGACCCAAGCCTACCCAGTTGCTCTGACCTTTCCCACCTCCTCAGGTTAGTGTTGCCAGGTAGAATAATGGTCCCAGTCAAGTTTGATTTCAGATCAACAGCGAATGATTTTTTTAGTATCAGTAAATATTACATAAGGCGTACACTTGTACTAAAAATGTATTAGTTGTTTTTCTGAAATTCAAAGTCAACTGGGTGTCCTATTAATTTTGTTTGTGAGATCTAGCAACCTTATTCCAGGTGGCCCAGGTACACTATCTTAGAACCTTTAGGGATCCAGAGAACACAGCTTGAAACCCTCTTGTTTATAGCAGCAGCTTGTAAGCCAACATGAGCTGTGGGCTGGTAAACCTTTGAAACTATTCCAATGGAATACAGAAAGGAGATGGAAGGGGCTGGAGGAGAGCTGAGTCTCCCTTCCTCACCAGGCTCTGCAGCTTGGTAAGACGTTGGCTCACCCCTAGTGGTGATTTCAATTGTACCAATCCTTCTGACTGGGAACCAGGGGAGGACACAGCCTTGCTGCTCTGCAAAGGAAGAGTCAGTCTGGTGGAAAGAGTACTGGGAGCCAGAAGATAGCTCTGGGTAAGTCATCTTAAATCTCTCTCTGACTCAGTTCCTTCATCTGTAAAATGGGCCTCAAGACAAGGTTAAAATTCTAGTTATGGGAAAGTAGGGGACAAAAGTCACAACATGTGTAATGGATAAAACAGTGATGGCCAGAATATATTAAGAGCTCCAAATCAATAAGGGAAAGAAAGTGACCCAACAGGGAGAAAAAAATGGGCAGGGGATATGAACACGTCATTCACTGGAGAAAAAAAATACAAATGGAAGATAAGCATATGAAAAGACGTACCTCATTAAAGATCAGGAAAATGCAAATCAAAACATGAGATAACATTATTTGACAATCCAACTGGCAGAAATATAAAAAATTGTGAGAAAATCTAGTGTTGGGAAAGGGGAGGGAACCTAGGCTGTTGGTGGGAATGTAAATTACTATGGCTTTGGGGGAGAACAATTAACAATATAAAAATTATAACCCGCATACTCTCTGGCCCTGCAATCTCCCTTCTAGATCTCCATCCCATAAACATTCTTACGTAGGCACACAGACATGCACGTATACACACAGATGTGCATGAAAAATGATACTCATTCCAACTGTTGCTTTTAACAGAGATCATGGGGAACAGTTTCAACGTCCATCAGTAAAATAGCCAACTCGTGGCACAGAAATCCTTGGAGCCACAAGAAAGAATGAGTACAAATATACAAAGAACTCTTAAGACATATGGCACATTAAAAAAAAAAAAAGGAGTTTCAGAATAGTACATTTTGTATTATCACATTTATATAAAGAAGTATAACTATATCGGTGTGTGTGTGCGTATGTGTGTGCCTGTGTCTATGCATATGTATATATCTCTATCTCGATAGATGCACAATGGTGCAAATGTACAGAAAAGATCTAAATTACACAGCAAACTGTGAGGCCTGAAAATCTGAGAGGCAAATGAGTGAAGGCGGGCACTGTTTTCACTTCAGAGACTTCTGCATTTTCTCACTTAGAAATTGGGTTACAGGACAAGGATGGGGTCAGATGGCTCCCTCCCTCCCTCTGCTTCGTCCCCATTCTCACAGCGCCTCCCCAAGGGTCCTCCCTCCTCCTGTCCAAGGTGAGGCTCAGGGCTGGGGCCCTGGACCCCTCTGGGCTGCCTCTGCCCATTCTGCTTCCTCGGGGCCCTTCTCTATCAGTAAGCTGCTGTCCTCTCTCTCCTGCCCCTTCCCCACTTCTGCGTCCTGGGGCAGGGGGCGGGGGCTACTTCCTGCCTCTGGCTGACCCAGCCTCTTGAAAGAGGACTTTATCCCATTGCCTGCGGCTCACATGACTCACAATCCTGTGCTATCTAGTTCTCCAGTGCTCCCGCCAAACTAAAGAAACACTGCTCTGGAAGTTCCCCTGGATGGCCTTCTCTGGAGCCTCATGCCCCTGGGCCCCAACACTTACCACGGCTCTTTGACTTGTCTGCTGTGGCTTCCTCGCCCACCCCTTCAGTAATTCAATTACTGAATTGCACCCCTTCTGTCTAATTCTATCCATTCTGCCGTGGCAGCTCAAAGCCTACTCCTTCCAAGAAACCCCAAACCTTCTCCCGGGTAAGTCCCCCGTCCTCCCGGGTGCCTAGCTTACGACCACCTTCCAACAGCTAACTGAATAAGGAACATGTTCTGTGCAGAAGGTCTTTGCCAATGTATGGAGGCAAACCCCTGATGCCAGGATGTGTGACTTAGTGGAGGGAACTGCTGGGACCAGTGAAGGCATCCTTAGAGGAATCTGGCAGAGAGAGGAAAAGAGAGGCAGATGCGGTGGGGGCCCATGAAAAAGTGGGGGGTTGGGGTTAGAATCCCAGGATTTCTAGAAGGCCGAATAAATAGGGTGTGTCACCAACTGGATACAGAGGGTGTGTTTTGGGTTAAGGGTGCAGGGGAGGTGAGCAGGAGAGGGGATGGGTGATGGCGGGGTGCAGTTTACCGAGCTGGGAAAGCCTGCCGTGCTCCCTAGTGAATCCCTCTCCCTCCAGCTCCAGGCTCAGGGATCTCCGCCTCCTGCTTGGCCCAGTTGTCCCCCTCTCCTGCTCACAGCACCGTGGGCTGTGCGTTAGTGGTCCTTCCCACAGTTGTCCTTTCCGTGTGTTTCTGCGTCCCTGGATTAAACATCTTCCCTCAGATCCACGAAGGGAAGGAACGCACCTGTTCTTCTTTCCCGTTGGTTCTCCAGAGCCCAACCCCTACACCACACATGGTAGGTATTACATAAATATTCATAAAAAAAGAGCCAGTTGTTAGCTAAAACTTCCTTTCCCCTGGGACTGCTTCCCCAAAGCCACTTCCATTTCTCACACACCTCACCTCACTTCACCTCAAGCCAGCTGGTTTATGCAACGGAGGAATACTTCCGTGAACTCCCATCAGTCCCAAACACACGAGGCGCTTGGTAAATGTGCTTCTCGGTGAGGAACAGAAAGGGAAGAAATGCTGCCGAAGACTGTGAGTTCTCACCACGGATCCAGGGAGACTCCCCACGAGGTCCTACCTGGACTACCTGTTTTGTCTTGGCTTCTCACAGAACGACCGCCCCCGACTGGCATTCACGTTGGGGGAGGGAGGGGTCTTTGGCCTTGCCAACGTTGGAATCATCCATTTGAACTGCTGGACTGTGATGCGGTCACCATCAGAGGCTGCCAGGTGGCTGCCTCAGGTGGGGTCCTGACATCAGCCCCAGTGCCTTTGAACACCACTTCTCACCAGCCTGGTAATCTAGGACCAAAAGCCACGGCTCGGCCTCCTGTGGAGGGATTTTGCGCCTATACTTGGCCTCCTGATCAAGACTTTGGGCCTATGCAGATCCTTCACATCCCCCAGAGCCTTAGGTCAACCTTAGTTCTCAGGAAATAGAAAAACACAGCAGCTGTTTCACTAGCCCCTGCTCCTGGAGTATTCTCCCCCAATTTCATTCATACTCAGTTCCCGGCTCCAGCAGGACTGTGAGAGCTCGTCATGCCTCTGCTCTCTCTTCACAAGCAACTGCAATTTCTTTGCAAGAAACTGACCTACTGCAAATAGGAAACGCAATGCTTCAAAACTCCCCAAGTCCAGTTGTGCTAATATTCAGTAACCTGGAGCAGCGGTCCATTGAGATTTTTCTGTTGATGCGCACCCGACAGTTCTCATTCCCAGGTGTGACTGGCCCTAGCCATCTGTAACGGTGCCCATCCTGGCGCTGGTGCAGGCCTCGCTGAGGTCAGCCGGGGTGATGCACAAGGTGAAAAACGCAATCAACAAAGTAAGGATGAGCAGACAACTGGAAGAAAATATGCCCAAAATGCATAACAAAGAATGAATGCCCAGATATTATTGACAGCTCCTGCAAATTACTGAAAAAGGAAAAGAAATTCAAAGGACCCCAGGAAACAGGCAAAGGACATGACCAGAAAATACACAGGAAATACAAATAGCTAATAAACACGGAAAGATGTTCAAGCTCACTGATAAGCAGAGCAATACGCAATGCCCACACTCCCTGGCTATATCGCCAGCCACCTTCCCTCCGGCCCCTACACAGGGCACTCACCGCCTGCCGAAATAAAACTCAGCACAGAGGAATGTGAGAGCATCCAAGGATGATGAGAAGCCATGCCCTACTGAGCTTTAAGTTCCTCTCTCCTAGCTCGTGGCTTTGCCACAAAACTCTTTGCCCACAGATCGCGACAGGTGTGTGAGTTCTGTGCGTATCGGCTGTCAGAGCTCAGCATGCGGGGAGCAAACAGAATGTCTTGGCAGCGGTCCTAATTGTCCTGGGGCTCCTGAGACCTGTGCAGACAAGAGGGCTGAGCCAAGGCCCCCAAGAAGGGAGACGGAGGAACAGGAGAGGACGGAAGGTTTGGGGCACCTGCCCACGGGTCTACTCCAGGCGGACAGCTGGAATTTTCAAAGGGCGCCCCCTCTGGGTGGGATGGGTTTGAACTCTCCTGGAAGATCAAATTAGAGAGATAACGGAATGGATTTTATGAATCTACTCCAAGAAAACAGGAACTGATTCTGTGAATCAGAGAAGAAAAAAGGAGGGAAGGAAATCACAGCTAACATTTATTGCGTCTGGCATTCCTGTGAGAATATTATCATTCTCATTTAATCCACTGAACAAGCTCTGGTGGGAGTTATCGACCCTACAGAGACAGAAGTTCAGAGTGATCGAGGTGTGAACTTTCCCAAGGTCATGCAGTGGGTCAGTGTCATCAGTGCTCTGAACCCTCAGACCATATTGTGTCTCTTTGAGACCTGAGAAATTCAGATTTCCTCCTCGTCGGTGCCTTTGGAAGCTGCCAGGCCCAACAGGCAGGACCTGGATGGCTGGCAAGACAGGGATCATCTGATGGATTTGGACCCGGCTAGATGGCTGGGTGAGAGAAGCCAGGTCATGACCCATCGCCCAAAGATGATTTCTAGTCCAAGTCCAGTTCCTGCGTGTCCCTACGGGTGCCTATGTGTCCTTAGTAACGGCATTATTATTCTTCTCTTTCTGCGTCTGGTCTGATTAATCTAATTTGCCCATGTGAACGAGAAGCTCCTCTGATCCATTTAATACGTTGGGACCGCATCCCAGCTTATTTGCATGGTGGGTCTGGCCAACAGAGGTATCTCCTGTTCCCTGCCTCCCTCCCTTCCCTCATCCTGCCCTCCCACCAGGCAAATTCTTGCTGAGCAAGCAAATGGTGATCCGTGCTGTTGCTTTTAAGTCTTAAAACCCATTAGGAGTGTATTAGCAGATGTGCTGAGAGCTCATTTGAGTAATAAAAATCTTTTCTTGTGCAGCTAATAAAACAGAAGACAGAAAAGAGACAGAGAGAGACTTGGACAGGGAGAGGGAAGCTGTCTTCCAGCCACAGCTAAGTAGGAGCGCTGAGATCTGTCTGCACAATTCTTGAAACTGGGCTCTTTCTCTTCGCTGATGCTGCTGGTGACGGGACAGAAAGGAAGTGAAAGCCTTTTCTAGAAGCCTCCATCAGCGGACCGCAGTCCAGGAAGGCAAGATGGCTATCTCAGGTACAGCCCTGAGACCCGCCCCCCGCTCCCCCCCAACCCCATGGCTGGCCTCTGCAGAGTGACCAGCTGTGGGCTCCGAGGGCAGTCACCTTGTCCAGGTGTACTCCCGTCTGCCCGGCTGCTGCTCTCACACCAGGCTGCCTGGACTGCAGCCTACAGGATTTGAAAGCCCTCAGCCTGGAGGCCTCTCAGACCCTCTTCTCTGCTTCTCCCTAAGACAGCCACAGATAGCCTAGGTAAAAGAGTTCGGTGCTACCTCTGGCACACAAAGGATGAGCGACATAATCAGCATCCAGTGCAAAATGTAAATGCAGGGCCCCTGGTTCAAATGTAATGAAGAATTTCAGGAGGGCCACAGCACGGCACGAAGCCAAGCTTGGGCCGGTCCAAGTACAGCACCCTGTGCAATGTCTCTGAAGCCAGCCCTGAGTATATGTTAGATACTCAATCGTTTGTCATTTGCATGTGGCTGCCCCCAAAGAGTAAATCCTCAATTTTAGAAATCCTAAATATCTGGGTCACATAAGCAGCCCAGACTTCCAGAGGGTGCTGTTCAAGAGGGCATTGAAGAATAGGTTTTGAAAGGCCCTCCCTAGGCATGTCCTAGCCTCCTGGATGCCTTTCTCTGGTTGGAGCTGGCCCCAGATGCTCCAGTTCCCCCTAATGGCCCATTAAGGCCCCATAAGCCAAGACTTATCTAAGTCCTTTTGTGTGAATCCAGGAGAAAAGCTGCACAGAAATCCTCCTACAGTTAATCCCTCTGAGAACAGGGGCTAAGTCTACAAGAATGTAGAGCCGGAGGAGGCACTAAAATTTGAGAGGATGGGTAGCGGGAAGGGTCTTTGCTAGAATGAACAGAGACAGAGGCCTGTGGAACAGACTACACAGCTTTGGAACACCACCCCATCCCACACCTACTAGTAACTAGATTCTTGACCTTGGACAAGTCTCTTACCCTCTCTGAACTTTTCCCCAGCCCCTTAAAATGTGGGTGAGGGCAACTGGACAGATATCCAAGGATATTCACCACCGCATTGCTTATATTCAAAAGGAAGAAAAGGAAACAGAAATGTCCTTAACAGAGAATTTTAGTAAATGAAATGTTGCTAATTGGTACCGTGGAGTTCTACGCAACCATGATGCCACAAAAGACTTCTTTGGTAAAATGTCAAAAAAAAATTTTTAATTAAATAAAAATATCAAGCAAGGGCATTTACACTATTATTTCTCTTAAAATCCACAGACGGCAACAAAAAGAACAAGTAAAAGCTGCGTTCTTGGTGAAATAGGAAATGCTCCCAACCAAAATCCACTAAACATATTCACCAAATACTGCAGAATTTGGACCTAGACAAGAGGGGATGTTGAGGGCATCCTAAGACCTTCAGCAGAGCACAGGTCTTCCTAAAATAAAGTATCTCAGCACCCGAAAGGCTTCCATGAATCTCTGATGAAACTGACAAGGTGTCGGAATAGGGGCCAGCCATGGGAGAACTGGGAGAAATCCAGATGCCCCATCAGCATGAGAAGCAGGAAAGGAGGTGAGGGGGCTGAAGGATGGGCCAGGCTGCCGTTCACTTGAATGAGCTATGGCCCCACCTCTGTCCTAGGAGGTTGCAGAGTAAGGCAGCCGACAAGTGAGGCATCCATTCCCAAACCACCCATCAGAGAAGCTTTGACCCTGGGTAAACAGAAATACTGGCTTTACTGGGAGGCTACCTGAGCTACAAAGCCTGACCTGCAATGCAGGATTGCTCAGTTCATAATCCCTCATTTCCCAAGCCCCAGAGTTCTGCACACTATTCTGCAGCAAATATTTGGTCCAATTCAAAATAATAGATAGTGAGTAGGGAACTAGCCAGAGGTACAAGTTGAATTTGAAAAATAAACAAAAGAAGAAAAGAAGAAATTAATAATGTAAAAGGCTATGGAAAACATGTATCTCAGAAAGAACTATCAAAGGAAACAACAGAAGTTCAGAAAAACATAGTTCTCTAGGGTCAAAGAAATTCCAGATTCAAAAAAGAAAGAAGGAAATTGAAAGAAGAGTTTCAAGGATTTAAATGGGAAATTATAAGATAAACAAGGGAAATTATAAGATAAACAGGAAAGGCAGGCCGGCAGAACAGGGGAAAGAAAAAGGCAGAAAGATCACATTAAAGCAACTGAAGAAGAGGGTGGGGGAGGGGTGAGTTAGGCATGTCTGAAAATCCAAGATCAAATATAGAAAAGATCAAATATAGAAACATGATTATGGAGAGGATCATAGATATGGAATATTGACAAAAAAGATCCAATATATCCATAGAGAAAAATATGCAAAGATATAATCAATGAAAACATCCTGAAATCAACAAAGCTGAATCTGAAGATCAAAAGGCACACGATGTCTCCAAAACTTTTACGGACAGTAATCACCTCCAGGACATGCTGGCAAACTCAATAAATTTCAAGCAAAAAGGATGAATTCATATGGGCATCCAAGCAAAAAAAACAAGCTAAACAACAGAAAAATAAGTCTATACAGCCTTAGATCAATCCGATCCAGCTCTGATGAGGATTACAGCTTAAGATTTATATAGCCAGTGAAGCTGTCATTTAACTATTTAGACAACAGGCAGATACTCTTGAGCACATAGGAATTCAGAGAACACGACATCCATGAACCATTCTTACAAAAAGTATTTGAGATTGAACTTTAGCAAACCAAGTGATCAATCAAAATACATAACTCTGGACTATAAAACATGTGGTAAAAAGATTGGTGGTGAGTGTTAAATCCTTTTATAAATATGTGGCCAAGATAACACAGTTGTGAAAATGACAGCACAAAAAGAATATAAATGTTATAGACCTTGCCGGACAAAAAGATGAAAAATTGTTTTAACCAAGAAAAAAGAGGCTCAAGAAATTAAAATAAATATAAATGCACTGATTTCTTCATGTTTTGAAGAGGGAGATTAATAAATACTGCAAAAATAAGGAGAAGAAAAGAAGAAGGAGGAGGAGGAGGAGGAGAAAAGGAGAAGGAGGAGGAGGAGGAGGGAGGAGGAAGAGAGGGAGGAGGAGGAGAGAGGAGGAGGAGGGGGAGGAGGAGAGAGTAGGAGAAGGAAGAGAAAAGGGAGGAGGAGAGAGGAGGAGGAGAGGGAAGAGGAGGAGAGGGAGGAGGAGAGGGAGGAGGAGGAGAGGGAGAAGAAGGAGGAGGAGAGGGAGGAGGAGAAGGAGGAGGAGGAGAGGGAGGAGGAAGAGAGGAAGGAGGAGGATGAGAAGGAGGAGAGGGAGGAGGAGAGGGAGGAGGAGGAGAGGGAGAAGAAGGAGGAGGAGAGGGAGGAGGAGAAGGAGGAGGAGGAGAGGGAGGAGGAAGAGAGGAAGGAGGAGGATGAGAAGGAGGAGAGGGAGGAGGAGAGAGGAGGAGGAGGAGGAGGAGGAAGAGAGGGAGGAGGAAGAGAGGGAGGAGGAGGAGAGGGAAGAGGAGGAGAGGGAGGAGTAGGAGAGGGAGGAGGATAGGGAGGAGGAGGAGGAGAGAGAGGAGGAGGACGAGAAGGAGGAGAGGAAGGAGTAGAAGGAATAGGAGGAGAAGGAGGAGAAGCAGAAGCAGGAGCAGAAACTTGACTGCAAGTTCTCAATGTGTTCTGTAATCTTTGTCCTTAGCTTTCGAGAGATGTTTTAGGAACTGATGTCTATTTATCTCAAGCTTCACAATTCCTTCCATTTCTCTTTAATTTTTTTTCCATCTGTTAAATTCAAGTACAATTTTCAAAAAGTAAAAATAAAATGGAGAGCATGCCGCAGCCCCATTTTTGTCTCAAATTCGTTCTGTCCGGCAGCCTCACTAGCTTGCTATCTCCTTAGGTAGCCAGATGTCTAGAATGATGGTCTCATAATGCTACCAATGGTTGACTTTTGTATTGGTGGAATTCTGCGCAATTACAAAACACTTTGTATTTATAATTTTACTGTATCTCTTTAAAACTTATGATGAACGTGAATCATTTAAGGAGAATAAAACCGTAATCCCTTTTTACATCCTGATGAGGTGGCACCAACCCAGGCACCAGCTCTGAAGTCAGACCATCTGGGTTCAGCACTCCCCAGTCTATTGAATCTCTCAGTGCCTCAGTTTCCTCACCTGTAAAATGGGGGTGACAGCACTTCTGTCAGAGAATAGTTTGAAGGAGTTTAAATTAAGATAAGGTGCTTAATAAATGTTATATTCAGAGGGGCCACTAAGTCTCATTGCATGCTAATAAGAAGTGATCCGTATACTTCCTTCTACTCTCTGCATAAATCTAAAATGTCCCCCTGTTCTTTGAGGAAACATGGCTGATTGCTGTCTTTAGTCTTCAACTGTTGTTAGGCATACCCGTCATTAAACAAATAATTGGCAGAAGACCTAATCTCATGCTTGGGGACTTTGCAGCTGCTCAGAATTGTTACATGAGCACTGCCCCACAAATATGTTCTTGCTACCTCTGTTAACTGAAAATATAAAATTAAACAACACTTTTTTATTTAAAAACATTTTTAATGTTTTGTATTTATTTTTGAAAGAGAGGGAATGAGTGTGAGCAGGGGAGGGGCAGAGAGAGAGGGAGACACAGAATCCAAAGCAGGCTCCAGGCTCTGAGCTGTCAGCACAGAGTCCCATGCGGGGCTTGAACCCATGAACCATGAGATCATAAACTGAACCGCAGTTGGACGTTTAGCTGACTGGGCCACCCAGGCGCCCCAAACAACATTTTTTTAAAGTAGTTCTAAAATAGTATATGCCGCTAGATGGTCACAGTTTCATAAAATGGTTCTTGAGTCAGCACTAAGGGAGGAGAGGCAGCTGAAGGCAGGAGTGGCTGGGGAGGAAGAGTGGTCAGAGTGGTCCAGCCTCCCCCAACCAGTAGAAAGGGATTTGTATAAACATCACCTCTGCGTCTCTGCCCTAAACCAGGGAAGGGTAGGGAAGTTGGGGCCAAGTCGTAAGTGAGCTCCAGGGGGACCAATCACCCCACTTTCACCAGCTCCCATTCCCTCCAACCCCCCCCCCGTACCCCGCCCCCCACACCAACATGTGCATACCCCTGTCCCAGGTACTTAGGGACTGGAGGACAATTATCCTAAAAGCTTTGCTGAGATTGGTGAGAATTACATCTCCTCCTTCCCCTTTAGGTCTTAACAAAGGAATTGGATTTAATCTCTGAGAACAAGAGCTCTTGTTTCCTAGTGGAAAAACAGAAGCTTTTGATTTCCGTGAGATAAGATCCCTCTGTGGTAACACAGTTTTGTGCCTTTCTGTCATTGCTTTTTTACAAGGTGACTAATAAATAATCCCCATTACACAAACACAGCCTGCATCCATCATGTCCAGACTGCAGGCGCTGAGGGATGATCCCTAATGGGTAATAATAATAGCTACCATTTATTGATTGGGCACCGGGTGCCAGGCACTGGGCTAAGCATCCCCATGCATTATCTTCACAGAGGATGCAGTCTCTCCTCTGCTTCTTCTTTCCTTGTCGGCACAGCTTAGGCTGCCTTAAGCCTCTCTAGACATTTTGCTCCTTCTCTGTAGACACTCAGGTCCCCTCTGTGGGGAATGAGCCCAGAGGCAGCCCCCGCCTGGGAGGGACGTACTGCACTGGCCAGGCACTGGAGCACTGCCATATTCTGTCCCTACCTCTCCTTGTCCTCTGTCAGTCCAGTGGGCTATTCTAGACTAGCCTTTCCTTGAACAGAAGAGGTCAGAGTCAGAGTGGTCAGAGATTAAACTCTGGGAGGAAGAATTCTGGTTCTAGGCCCTTCTGCCTGATCAAAGAGTGGAGAGCTGTAGCTTTTATCTACCCAGCATTTCCTTCTTCCCATTAGACAAGTGCCCTGCCTATGTCCCATGTGGTCCTGTACCGACTGTCCATCAAACCACAATGCCCTGCCTACCCTCTAGCTCATCAATATGACACCTCATCCGCAGCCCAATATGATTTCTCTTGGGGGTGGTACATGATGCAAGCCTGGTCAATAACAGTTCTTCTGTATGGATGTTGGAAGAAATAAGATCACTGTCCCCAGGATCATGGAAGCCCAAAGCTCCCGGAAGCCATTTTGTTGCCACCTAAAAGGGATGAAGCAGAGATGAAAGATGAAGAGAGTACTGGCAAGACTGGACCAGCTGTTCCTGAAGCTATCTACCCTTTGGACTTCCCTGGAAACCAAGCCAATAAATTTCCTTTGGTGTTCAAGTTTCCTTAGGTTGGCTTTTTCTTATGAACTGCTAAAAGGATCATGGAAGTAAACTAAACACATTTTCGATGGAATCCAGATAGCTCCCAAGAGCATTTGGGGCCACCACTTTATCTAGTAATCAAGGGTCATTTGCCAGCTTCATTCTTTGTATATATACCATATTTCCTTGATCGAAGCATGCCATCAATAATGACAAGCACCATCAATATGAGATTTTTTTTTTTTTTTGGAAAAAGAAGAAAGAAAAATACAGCATGATCCATATTTGTTGACTGTTTTGAGATTAGTCTTGATTTCAGAAGGGCTGAACTACAAGGTAGAGTATAGGAGGGCAGGGTGTACATCATAGAATTAAGGAGATATGGAGCTTCCTACAGGGCCTTTCAAGGAGGGATGGTCTGAGATAGGGTCATATTCCTGTGGCCTGGAGAAATTCCTCTTAATTCCATTCTATTCTATTATTTCCAACTCTCTTCTGCACCTGGGAGCTTGACGTCGTTCTGAGAGAGGGTTCCCTGTCTGGCTCTGGACTTCCCCTCTGGCTCTTGTTCCTTTCTCCCTCCCTCTTCTCCAGCAAATACTTCTGCCCAATCCCTGCTGGGCTGGGCCCAAGTCCTGCTGTTAGTGGTCATTCGCCAATTACCACTGAAGACAGTGCACATGCAAAGGTTACAGCAGGGGCCCAATCTCCCACCACTTACCCTCAATGGCTCTCCTACTGACATGGACAACTCATGAGCCGAGTTCCCGTTTTGGGAAAACAACCTCTCAATGGGAAGTTAATCAGATCGGAGATGGAGAAATCTTCCCAGAGAAAGACGATGAGTCCAGACAGAAGCACTTTCAGCTATGGATGCTCTCTTCGCCTTGGCAAAGAGGCAGAGGGAGAGTGAGAGACCTACTTCTCAGACAGTGATGGGTTGTGGGTTCATTTTTGGCTTGGGCATTTAATGGGGCCACTTCTGAGGGTGGAAATCCATGACATGTTTATGATTAGGTATAACCCATCCAGTCCCTGTATGTATGATGTTGCCCAGGTCCTGCTTTGGTCCTAAATAGGGCAGGGAAGCCATTGGAAGGTAGCGTCCAAATTAGCTCTGTGGCCCCAGGCTCAACATCATGAGCCAAGGGGAGCCCACCAAGTGGAGTCTCCCTTGCACCGGTCAGGTTGGCTGGGTGTATATTACCTGGGTTCCTGCCTCGCTTCCCTTCCTGATGCTACAGCTCCCCTAAGACTGGAGCCTTGGCTGAATCCGGTCACCAACGCTGGGACCCTGATGCTCCGCTGAGTTCAGTTTTTCTTCCACAGATGGCTCCCACTCCTCTGAAACCACAGATCTGTATTCCAGTGGGACCCACGCTTCCCAGAGACAAGCATAAATCATGCACACGATCATGACCCTGACCTCTCTGGCATTCAGCAATATCGTCCATCAAGATCTTTCTGTCATCCCTGATTCCTGGGGATCATGGACAACAAAAATAGCATACGTGCCAACATTTCTCTAATCTACCCCCATACAGACATCACTAGCTGATCTATGCACTCTTCTCAGTGATTCTAGCTGTGGCTTCAACACATGGTCCTTGGCAGCCACAACCAACTCACTGATGCCAGCATTCAAGGTGAGAGCCATTTGGTCTGTCTGCCAGATTCTCCTATTGGTCCACACGTGACTCCCTGTCCTTAAGGCTCTAATCTATCTTGGTTCATCACGAAGCCCATCCTGATTCCCAGCCAAAGGAGGCACCTTTGGGGCAGTCCTCCCAGGCTTCCCTTGATTCCTGTGGCCCCTAATTCAGAGGCTAGTATCTTGCCTACTGGGGTGGGGGGGGAGGACCCTGCATATTGCACCTGGAAAATTCTGTGGACTCTAGACCCTGCTCACCTCTGCTCTTATTATACCCGGTCAACTGCTCATACCCCAGGGAATGTTCTCATTCCCTGACTCCAGTTCACCATCCCACACTGCTTCTGGAGTAGTTTTTTGTTTTTTTTCCAAAGTGCAAATAACAGATGAAGACAAGTAAGCAGCCTGGGCTTCCAGACTGTCTGGAAGAAACTGTTCTGAGGCTTATCCCTCACCCCTGTGTTTGTGATTGCTGGTTTATGAGCTTGTCTGTCTTACTTGGCTGTGAGCTCCTAGAAAGCATCAAAAGACCTGGTCCTGTTCATCTTCATTTTTGTCCTAATATCAGCACGATGCAAGATGGGATGAATAAATGAATGTGCCACACAGTTTGTTCTTGAGTACTGACACAGGAAGTTTCTGCTCTCTGCCTCTTCTTCTCCCACGGGCCTCCAGCTTATCCAAGGTGGAGGCATGACCATTCCTAGGTGGAGCAGGGCACTTCCCTTCTGCCCTACTCTCCCACTCTGGGAGAGTAGAGGCCCCCGAGAGATAGCAAGAAAGAACAGAGGAGGGTGGGGAGGGGAAGCATCCTCTAGAGAGCCAGCTGGGCAGTTGCCTTAAGCATGGACACTCTGAAAACTCTGCTAATTCATTGCCCCCAGAAGGTCTCCATCTAGTCCAGAAAGAGGCAGGTCCCGTGGACAACAGAGCATTCCAGAGTGTGGATGATGCCCAAAAGAAGCCTCTAGAATCTGAGCCCAGAAGTACATACAAGATGATATGCAGGGGACTGGCCTGCTTCCACCTGAAATGCCCTTTCTCTCTCTCTCTCTTTCTCTCTCTCTCTCTCCCTCCCTCCCTCCCTCCCTCTCTTTTCAGGACTCAGATGCCCCTGAGCATCATTATCCCATTTGGTCTGACCTCAGTCTCCTGGAAGTGCCCCACTCTGGGGCAAACACACAGAGGCATTCACTGGGTCCTCAGTAAGTGAGGGGCAAGCCAGGGCAGTGGCCACAGAACAACAAACTCCTGAGAAACACGGGTTCTGCCGTAATTCCTATAGCTGCTGGGATACAGGCAGCCCCTCAGGACTGGCCTCCTCTGACCGCACCCTGCCCCCCCTTTTAACCTGTCAAATTGGTGAACCATTGTTTAAAAGTATTAATATTCAGTGATGCAAAGGGTGTGAGCAAATGTGTGTACATTGCTGGCAAGAAGATAAATCTTTCTGGAAAGCAATTTGAAACCACCTACCAAAAGTCTTTGAAATAGGCCATGCCCTTATGGATTTATTCTAAGGAAATAATCAGATGCACCCAATGATTTATGTATAGGGATTTTTCACTGCAACATTATCATAGGGGAAAAGTGGAAACAATTCACATTTTAAACACAGGAGTTTAGTTAAATAATTATAGCAATATAAATATATAAAATTTCAATTTAATGCACACATTTACAAACATATACCCAGAGGGATAAACACCAACCTATTAACTGTGGTGATATCTAGAAGGTCGGATCACAGTTCACTGTAATTTTCTTCTTTGTGCTTTTGTGCACCTCCCCCATTTTCTCCCATGAACATGGAATACTCTTAAAATCTATAAAAGCAAGACATGTGGTCTTAAGAAAAAAAAAAAAAGACGCGCATCTCCAAATCTGGCTGTCAAGCTGCAGTTTGAGTATAAATTGTTTGACTCTTTGAAAAAGCCTAGAGATCTCACTTAAACCAACAAATGATTATGCTTTATAAAGCACGCACAGCCAAATCAGGATTCTGAAATGTGCTGCCAGTTCCCCACACTCATCAGTCAGCGGCTCTGACTCCAAGTGGGCACAGGTGAGAAATAAAAACCACAGCTGTGCTCAGGCTTTCCATTTGACCACCCATCTTCCTCCCCCCACGTCCCCTGGTCCAACCTTCCCAAGTACCGCATGGAGAAATCATGGCGGGTATCACCACTGGCCCCATTTTGATAAGGGGGCAAGGGCAGGTCCTGAAAGGTTCAAGGTCCCACTCAAACCTGTCGCTCTAGTGAGGAGCCAGGCTGAGACTTTAATCCAGGTTTCTGACTCCATCTACCACGGTGTTTCAGCTGCTGCTTGTCCCCTGGAACACTATGTGGATGGGCTGAAGTTCCTGGGAGTCAAGGTGGAGCAGTGCTAGGCCTGGGCACAAGGCAAAAGAGTCGGCGGGCTTCTGTCCATCTGAAGGCAGTCTCTAGTGGTCTGCCACAGGGCTCTATCATTGTCCTGTCCGACAGGGAGAACTATGCGGAACACCAGGTTTGGGTTCTGGAAATCCTTCTCAACCACGCAGGACTCTGTCATCCCAAGCTCCTTCTCAGCTTTTAAACCCACCCTGGTCTCTCTTATAGTAAAAACAGAGCCAAACAAACCCAGAAGCTCACTTGGCCCCACATCCCCCCCTTATTATTCAAACATCTCTAAAGAGGTGTCTGGACGCTCAGCTCTCTTTCCTTGCCTCCCATTCATGCCTCAGCCCCCTGCACGGGGGTGAGGGAGACCTCCATGGCTAACTGCACTCACCCCTGGGGCAGAACCCAGTAGACAGGTGCACAGGCTTGTTCTTCCTAGAGGCTCGGCCCCATTTACCACTGCCGTTCCCCCTTCTTGTGGGGGCCCTGACCCCTCGGCATCTGTGCACTTTACTGTCAGTCTTCCCAAGGCCCCAGCAAGGGCCCCTCTGTGTAAGCCACTTCCTCTGCCTGCCCCGGGTGTCCCCCAGGGTTTTGGCTCTGACCCCCCACCTCCCGCACCCATGCCGGTAATGGCCTCTCCCCGGGTGACTCCTGCTCTCGCGTGGTGCTGACTGCTACGCTGTGATGCTTGATGTCGTGTGTCAGCCTGACAGGCCACAGGGCGCCCGGACTAAACACTGTTCCTGGGTGTGTCTGTGTGGGTGTTTCTGGAAGGGTGCGGCATTTGAATCGGTGGACTCAGTAAGTGGAGTGCCTTTCCCACTGCAGGTGGACACCATCCAAGCTGTTGAGGGCCTGATAGAATAAAAAGACAGAGGATGGAGGAATTGCACCTTTTTTTCCGGCCTCGCTGCTAGAGCTGGGCCATCTCCTCTCGTCCTCTCCTGCCCTTGGACTGGGATGTGTACCATCAGGTCCTCCAGTTCTCAGGCCTTCAGACTCACACTGAATCACACCGTTGGCTCTCCTGGGCCTCCAGCCTGCAGGTGGCAGATCGTAGGGCTCCCTGGCCTCCATAATCCTGTGAGCCAATTCCCCACTTTACACACACACACGCACACACACACACACACACACACACACACACACACACTATAAACTCGTAAATCCATTGGGAGTGTCTTTTCCTAAAACTGCTTGACCTCCTGAGACACTCTGAATACTCCTTTTCTTTCATTGCCTCCCCCATCCCCCAAATTTAATCAAATATCAAGGCCTGCTGATTTCGCCCCTGTGCAATCCGACCCCAGCCTCCCCTCTCCGTCCCCAACCCTGCTGCCATTATCTCAGCTTCAGGCCTCACACCTGGCACCTGTTTTCCCAGGAGGGCCCCCACCCTCTGGTTTGGACCCTTTCCTCAGCAGCCACAGTGACCTTTCGAAATGTCTGATGATGCCACTGCCTTGCTTCTGAGAGCCCTTCCACAGGTTTCTGCCGACCACAGACAACACTCACATCCTTGACATGCATACAGGCCTCTGGCTCTAGACCCCGCGTGTTTTTACAGTGTCACCTTACCGCCTTCATTACCTTCTAATTGCTATTCATTAATTTGAATACTGACCCACACGGAGCTCTTCATACTTGCCATGCTGGCCTTGGCCTCCAAGTCTTGGTTCAGGCCACCCCTCCTGCCTGGAATGCCTTCCTCTCCACTTCTTCACTCCCTTGGCTCACTGGACCACTTAAGGTTCAGCCATGGTGGCACCACCTCCAGGAAGCAGAGCCCAGACAGGGGGTTATGGTCCCTTATACTCTACGTACTGGAAGGCCATGATTGATATAGGCCATCGAGCAAGTATGCAGAATGGGCTGGGTGGTGTTCCTGCATTCTCCGTTTTCATCCTCAGTATAACTCTGCAAGGTAGTTTCCACCGTTTTCACATGTGTACGTGAGGAAAGTGAGACAGAGAGGTTCAGGGACTTCCCCAAGGTCACACCAACTCTCTCCATGATTTGCTTATGATCTCCCTCCACCTCAGAAAGGCCTGCTATCCTCTTCTCACCCTTCACCTCTCTGCTTCCTCTAGGAGAACTCATCTAACCCGTCCACCTACCTACCCGCAGCCCCATCGACCCCATCAAAGCCATGGTGCCGGACTGCAGGCCTGGCCCCCAGCGGGGCTCGGAGCTCCATGAAGGGCTGGGCAAAGGCTTCTAGATCACCAGTGGGACCTCACTGCCTTACACTGTGCCAGTATTCCTGCTCAAATTACTACATGCTTCACTTCTTTTCCCACTGGAGGCCAAGCCCTGGTCTAATAACTCTGTCTAATAACTTCTAGATGGAAAGGTAGCTGGAGGTGGACTGAGGGCAAAACTGTCAAAAGCCCAGAAATCTGCCTGTTAAACTGGGCAACAGAAATCCCAACTTCCACTGGCTCTGGGGTGATGTTTTCTTTCTTTTTTTTTTCTTTTCTTTCTTTCTTTTTCCTTTTTTTTTTTTTTTTAAGTAGGCCTCACACCCAGTGTGGAGCCCAGTGTGGGGCTTGAACTCACTACTGTGAGATGAAGACCTGAGCTGAGATCAAGAGTCGGACGCTTAACCGACTCAGCCAACAAGGCGCCCCGGGGGTGGTATTTTCAAATGCTCCTTTCCAGATGGAAAGTCAAAACAGAGAGTCTGTGAGCATCTTCTCACGAGAGCCCATCCGTTCTCTACTCTGGTTCTCTGGGCCTCTCCATCAGTTTTGTTTACTTTTCATTTCCAATAGTGAGTGAAATGTCTATAAACATTTTCTGAATGACTAAGTAAGTTGAACGAAAAGGAATGATCTGGATGTCAGGGCACGTGAGTGTTAGAACAAGGTCAGCTACTGACAGCAAGACTATGGACAAATCACTGCCTGACTGGGTCAGTTTCCTCATCTGATGAACTGGCAACATAGGCAGAATGGCTCAGAGTTTTCTTCTATGTGGGAAACACTCTGTCAGAACGTAGGTCACCTGGCGCTGTGGCCTCTGTTTCTGCCTCCTATTCATCCCACCTCCAGGCACCCCTCCAGCCACCCAACTCTTTGTTGCTCCTTGAACATGTCAGGCCCACCTCAGGGCCTTTGCACTTGCTATCCCTGCTGTCTGGAGCACTCTTCCCCCATACATACTCCTGGCTCACCCCTTCACCTCTTTTAAGTCTTCACACAAATAGCACCTCCTCAAGGAGCCTCCCTGACCACCCAATCTAGAATTGTAACCTCCCCACCCTAGACCTGTCCTCTCCCGCTTCTCTGCTTATCAGTTTGCTTTGCACTCATCAACATCTATATACTGTATATTTTACTCATTTATTTTGTCTACTATCTGTTCTATATACGGGAATGCAAACTCCGTGAGGGCGTTGGCTTTGTTCACTGCTGTGAGTCCAGAATGTCAGCTTGTGCCTGGTGCTCAATAACATTCGTTGAATGAATGAATGATTCTCCGTCAAAAGCACACAGTCCCATGAACGGAGCCATGAAATTACTGCCAAACCCCAAACAGCTCTTCCCTTATAGCTGTCAGGGCTTGGGGACACAGGTGATAGCTCTGCCTCTCCCTGAGTTTGTCGTCGTTGCTGGAACCAGGGCCCCACCCAAGGCCTCACTTTTGTGAACCAGCAATTAGCCTTTAGAAAGGAGCCCAACACCAAGCCCAAGCCACAATCTTGCTAATTGCTCTCCGGGTGCTAAAAGCAGCAAGCTGGCTAAGTGCTCCAAGGAACATCTCCAAAGGACAGCTACGGAACAGCACAGCGCTGGGGCCTGCATTCCAGAAAGCACTGCTTTGAAGGCAGACGATGCGGATTTCCTTTCAAGTATTATCACTCACTGTCATGCCCATTATGGGTTTTTCAATCCATAGCTCCCTGGGCAGTAGGTGCCCGCCAGGCAGAGCCGAGCTTCCACTCCCCACGCTGCAGGCGATTCTCCACCAGGGCTCAGGCCCCCAGCACCCACACGCAAGCACGACCTGCCTCGCTGCTCCGAGCATTGACTTCTTGGCAACGGGGGCCTCTTTTGTTTCTCTCTGGACCTCAGGGTGGGACACACGGGCTCTGCCACTCTCCCGACACCCTCCACTCAAGCAGCACTTTGCGAGTTCCACAGATGCTGGGCACCTGCTTCCAGAAGACAGGAAGGGGGCCGGAAGCCCCGGGGCGGGGACAGGCTCTGCTTCGCCAGGGCCAGTACTGCCCTTGCAGGCCAGACCTCTGGAAGCAATCGATGCTACAGCCGCTGTAAGAACCAGGAAATAGACAGAACTGGCAGAAAGGGGTGACGGGCCCTCTCTCGATACCCCAGGCAAATACAGCTTTGGGGGTAAAGAGAAGCCCTCTTTTCAAAGTCTGCTCCCTCTCAAAGTCATCTCATCTGACCCCCCGGCTTCAAATACTGTCTACATTCTGAGAGAGAAGGCTCCAATGTATCTGCAGACAGACCATCTGCACCCAGCTGCCTCCCCATCGGGCCCTCCCGATGGCCAACAGACCCAACTCAGCTCCAGTCTTCGCACCCCCGAGCCTGCTCCCCACAGGTTAGAGGCAGCTCTGTGCTATAGTTGCTCCAGTCAAACCCTTGCAGTCATCCGTGACTTTTCTCTAACCACCCCATCCAATCTGTCAGCTGCTTCTGTTGGCTCCACCAGAAAAATCCATCAAGAACAGGCCTGCTTCTCGTCCCCTCCTCTGCTGCTTCCCTTGTCACAGCCCCCTGGTCTTGCACCCAGGCTCCTGGCTCCCACCCTTGCCCTCCTCAAATATATGCACACACACAGCAGCTGCTAAAAGGTAGGTCGGGTCAGGCCCTCCTCTGACCTGCTGGCAGGTCCCTTCGCACTCAGAGTAAAAGCCAAGTCCTTCCCATAACATAAGACTGTGCTGATCTGGTCCCCTCTTCCCTCTCTGACTTTATCACCTCTTACCACTCTCTACCCCAGCTCAGTCTCCTCTGATCGCACGGGCTCATCTCTGTTCTTCAAATGTACAAGGCAAACTCTTGCCTCAGGGGCTCCTGGATGTTGCTGACTCAGAGCCTGAGGATTCTCCAGGACGTGGTGGTCTGGAACCCCGATGTCCATCCAGGGAGCCCTCCTCCTTGGGCCTGAGTAAGCAGCCACCATGCCCACACCCTCATCTCTCAAGCAGTTTGCATCAGAGCTATTGGGTTTCTTATCCATCTCCCAATTAGCTCATGGTTGTCCAAGATCAAGGACTGGATCTTACCCATCTGTGTTTTCCCAGGCCCTGTTCAGAGTACGTATTCAAGCCATGTTTATGGATGGATAGATAGATGGATGGACGGATGGATGAACAAAAAAGCTAGGTTTTCATAACCTTTACACTGTTTGGTACATTTTCTCCTCTTTGTGCTTGACTGAACAGCAAGAAACCAAGGAATCTACTCTGTCTGTGTCCTCAGAAGCCTCACCAGCAGCCAGCCAGCCCATGTGCTGCCTCTAAGCGGGACCCATGCTGTTCTCCAACACAGCTGAGGGTGCGGCACGGGAGAGAGAACATTCTCCCTGCCTTGGGAATGGTGGGGCTGCCAAAAGTTCAGCCTTCCAGACATTATTTCCCAGGAAAGGAAGGAATCTTCCCACACCTCAGCACCCATTCAAGATGGACATGGAAGCTTTACAAGACTCTCACATGGTCCCAGAGCAAGGAACGATCTACGGGAGGAGGCAAACCCAATCCCACTGGGCATAGCTACAGATGAGCCTGGTCTTATTCCAGTGAGCTCAGGCATCGACTCCATTTTACAGCTGACAAAACTGAGGCTCGGAGATATCACGGCCTGTTCTCCAGATAACATGCAGTGAATGGCAGATGAACCCAAGAACAATTTGGTTCCAAAGTGCAAGCTCATTCTACTGTCCTGGCTGTTTCCTGCTTTACCCTGACCTCTAGAAGGGGGTGGAAGACGAGCTAGGTGGCAGGCATGAGGGGGCAATGTGGGCACTGGCTCTAGGTGTACCTGTGCCTGAGGAAGGATAATGTCCCAGGTGACATGCCTTCTCTGGCCTTCCACAGCTTACTGAGTCACAAAGGGCTGCAGCGGCTCCAGGGGCTGCTGGAACATGGGTCAGGTAGAGGGTTTTTATGGGGATGGCCGGCTGCGTGCCTGTATCCCTGCAGTCTCAATGTTAATGGGGCTTGATTGGCAGGGCCCGGGCCAGTACTAGGGATTAGAAATTGCTTTGGATCAAAGTCAATCGAATTAATGGATGGGGATCACTGATTAAAGTAGTGAGTTCCAGAATCACAGAGTCATTGAATTAGCAACTCGTAGATCTTCCATTCATTATAGAAGGCATCTAGGGAAAGTCCCTATCCAGTTCAGCCCATCTTCTGACACCAAAGAAATCCTCAGCAGGAAAAGAATGCTGCACCTAGGGTCTAGGGAACAAGCTAGCGTGGCTGGCCACCAGCAGGGCGTGTCTGTGAAGTGTCCTGCTCTGTCTTTTAAAAAATGCCTACTTGTATTGGACCTGCCTGTCTCTCCCTCTCTCTCTCTTTCATGTATGCGTGTATGTAGAGATACAGAGATATAAATAGTAATATAAGATACAGGCTTTAATACTGCTACCCCTGATAAGACTGGAAGATATGGCATGTTGAGCCTGTAGATTTGGGCACTCAAAATACACCACTTATGCCCCCTGAGACTATACAGTATTTCACTGATTTTTTTCCCCCACGTTTAACATTTAAACAGCTCAGGAATTGAAAGGAGTTTTACAATCAAGAGTGTGTCATAGTTTAATTGGTAGTGTTTTTCTTTCTTAGTGGTGCATAAAATAATGGCACATCTTACAATTGATGGAATGTTAAATTGATGCAATCCAGTACACATACCAATTTGAGAAGTATGCTAATGGCATCTCTGGTAGAACTTGATTGGTCAAACCCTTGCTTGAGCACCTCCAGAGATGGGGAGCTCATTACCTCAATAATTAAAACTATGCAGAATTTCTTCTTGTGGCTGGGCTGGAATTCACCTCTCAAACATCTATGCAATGGACATTGTCCTGCTCTCTGGAACAATTCAGAATAAACATTTATTTGTCTTGCATGTAACCCATCCTCAAGTCACCTCCAAGTCCTCTCTTTAGCTATTCTTTAGAGATCATTACTTCTCTCATTCATGTTTCCCAAACACCTACACTGTGCTGGGTCTTAACACTGGAGATACAGTCTGACCCTCAAAAACACCTTGTTACTGATCATCGCCTTATCGTGTGAATTTCCTTCCTCTGAATGTGTCCACCTCCTAAGATCGGTGTCTATACTTCTGTCAATAGAGCCATGTGATGTTTGGCACATGTTCTATTCACAGACAAATGAAAGCTTTGTGTAGTTTTCACATAAGCCAGACGTCATTGCTGTTGATTTTAGTTTACTCTTTGGATTTTGGATTTTCTCCTATTTACCCTTTATCACACAATCAACACTAGAGCAGCCATTAAGAGGAAGGTCAAAAACACCCACACTCTCACTGCCCTCCCACAGCAAGTGCTTCCCTTTTTTATTTTCATCCAGTCCCTGTCCGTATAAGACCTACTTTACACAGTTGTAATAAATATGGGGAAACAATTTTGCGTTCTGCTTTTCCACTGAAAATAATATCGTAAACATCTTTCTATATTACTAAATAATGCTATTATAATTTTAAATGGCTGCATAAATCCATTAGGTAGATAGACCGTAATTTTCATAGGCATCCCCCATTGTTGGACATTTTTACAGTTTCCAATTTTTCATCATTATAAATAACGCTGAAATCAACACTTTCACACATAGAACTTTCTTCTTCTGTTGAATTACTTCCGTAGGATATATTCCCAGGAGAGGAGTTACTGGGTCAAACGACATGAGCATTTTATGACTCTTGATACATGTTGTCAAATTGGATTCCCAAAGGACTCATTTACATCACCACCAGCAACTGTGAGTGTGCCGTTTCTCTGTATCTGCTCGAGCACTATCTTTCCGCCTAAGGGTCTTCAAGCTAATTGACTAGGGATAAAGTGTCATTTCATTGTTTTAATTGACACTCCATTGATTACCAGCAAGACTGAACAGCTCTCCTGAATATTTACTTGCTGACTCTATTTCCTCTGGTGTGAACTCCCGATATCTTTCTTACCACCCTGGCTGGGCTCGTTATATAATATAAAGAATCAACCTTTCCTACCCTATCTGGCATAATATTATTCAACACTCTCCATTGTAGGTAGGTTTTGTTATGTAGAACTTTCACATTTGAATATAGCCAGATCAGCACATTATTTCCTTTTGCTAGATCCTTAAAGTACAAAGCTTGGCACTGTGCTCCATTATCGTGAAATATTTATTTTGATCCAACAATCCCGGCTGCATGAAAGTATTTTATTCTTTTTTGCCAGCTAACGTCAAACTGCCTGGGCTCAAACCTACATTCTACCTCTTACTAGCTGTGTGGCCTCAAGCAAGTTACTTAACTTCTCTGTGCTTCCTCAGTGAAATGGGGATAATGGTTGCACTTACTTCATAGGATTGCTGTGAGGCTTAAATGTTGTCGCGTAAGCCACTTGGAAGAGTCCCTAGCACCTGGCAGGAGATGAAGCAATGTTATTCATCGTTACAATCATCAGTGTCCAATGTATTTGCTCTTCCTCCCTGCTCGGAATCCTCTGCAAAATTTCCAGCTGTCATCCCTAAGGCTTCATCTCCATCACTTAACACTGGAGATCCCAGTCCCTGGATCATGTGTTCATCAGGACTCTTGAGGTGAGCTTTTTCAATCAGTTACAATCACGTCATGAATGTCTACAGACAGGAATACCATACATATTTTGTTTAAGCCATTGGCAAAGACAAGCTGTTCCACGTGTAGGGCATTTCTTCTATTTCAGCAGCTCAGATACCCATCCATAAGGAACGTGGGCAGTGTGGCATGAGCCCCGGGCTAGGTGTCCCCTTGTCCTAGCACCCTCTACAGTGCTAAAGAAGGTCCAGGCACATTCTGTGCTGGGCAGTGGTCCCCATCTGCCATGGCTCCCTTGGCTCTAATCTGTCCCCTGTCCTTCTCACCATCCCTGAAGTACAAATCTCACAGTGTCACTTCCCTGCCTAGCACCCCTTGGTGATGGCCTCTCTCTGCAAATAAAGCCCAAACTCCTTCTTGTGGCCTCCCAGGCCCTGCTGGAGCTGGCCTCCAACCCTCGTCCAGCTCAGTTCCTGCTACTCCAGCTTCTCATATTCTACACTTCTGCCAGGCAAGATTTCTTACAGGTGCTCACTACATTTTCTTTCTTCTGACCTTTGATTTCATTCATTCATTCATTCATTCATTCATTCATTCATTCACCAAATATTTATTGAGTGCCTAACACGTCAGGACCTGTTCTGGGAGCTGAGGACTCTGCAGAGAAGAATAATAACCACGCAAAACAAAGAGGAAGACCCTGCCCCCTCCCCAAACTCGTAATCTAATAGGGGAGATAGACAATAAGCAAACGAATAATTGTTATCATGTGTCAAGGGGTGACAGGGAGAAGGGGTGGTGGGGGTGCTGTGTTACATAGTATGGTCAGGAAAGGCCTCTCTGATGAGGGGACATCTGAGCAGAGGCCTGAAGCAAAGACAAGGCAGAAAGCTACGGGGCCTCCAGGGCACAGCGACAAAGGGAACAGAGTGTATGGAGGCCCTGAGGCTGAAATGCTTGGTTTGCCCATTTCTCTGCCCTCTTCCACTCCACAAAACCACTCCCGGTAATGGAATTCATTACCAAACTCAATCTGCATTATTCCTAAAATATGGCTGGATAAAGGTCTTAAGGAAAGAGCAGGAAATGAAGAACTGGAAAGGGCAGGTTGAAAAGTAGGGAAGCAAAGCCATCACCTATGAGACAGGGTCGCTGGCAGCAAGTGTCCTCATCAAGGTCAAGACTAGGAACTGCAGGCTTGGAAACACCCCAGCACCCTGACTCCACAGCGCCTCCTATGTGTGGGTTTGGAGGACCAACTGGGAGTTATTTTGGGAGGCAGCACCGAGTGGAGAGGTGTGCATGCCCCTTAGGTGCTGTATAAACTCAGGCGAGGTAACTAACCTCTCTGGGCCTGAACTTCCTTATCCGTGAAATGGGGATCTTAGCAAGGCCTTGCTCTTGAGGTGGTGATGTCCGGGGTCTGCAAAGCTCCCATTGCATTGCTGGGCCCATCACAGTTGCTCAACACATGCTGGTTCCTTTGTTTTCTTCATCTCAAAGGCCCTGGGTGTGCGCGGATCCTGTGGCTCGTGTGAGGATAGAGGACTGTGAAACAGCTTTCATGCAATGGGACCGGAAGGACAGGGATGCAATCTGTCCACCCCCAAACGGCCAAATCAGCCTCCCCCACCTAACCTGCTAGGTGTTTTCCCTCCTGCTGTTAAAATGTAATATCAATGGGTGCAAACCCTCAATTATCCACACTATTAAAGGGAGGAGCTGGAAAGAATAATCCAGAACAGTAGCTTCTCACCTCCAAATTATCAAACAATGGGAAGAGAAGGAGATTGGAATATTCAATCTGATACTTCTGTGTGGAGGTGTTATCCTCGAGGCTGGGGTGGGGGGAAGGTCCCCCCAAGGAAGAGGAAGTAGGAAGGCATGTGTCCTCTCAAACGCCAGGGCAGGGGCCAGTGGAAGAAGTTCTGATGGGCTCACCTGACCTAGACCCATGGGAGGGAGGCAGATGTGAACATCCAGCTACAGTCTCTGCCAGAACAGTGGTTAAAGGCGGGCCCTCCCACCTCCCATCCAAACAGAGGAAACCACATTCCCGTCCCCACCAGTGCCTCAGGGGCCATTATGGGAGGGGCTGGCAGCGGCTGGCAATGGCCCCGGGTGAGCCATGTTTGGGTTTAATGGGCTCGCCCGCCTTGGGCACAGATATGGCAGGAAGGGTCAAGGCTGGGGCATCCTGCAGCCTCCCACGAAAAGGGCGTTTATCAACTGAAGACCTGTGTTAATAGGTGTTAAATAGAGTTCAATGCAGAAAATTGAGAAGTAATGAGACTCGGAGCCAAGAGAATAAATTAAGAGGTGATCACATGGCTGCGGGAGCCACCACCTGAATGTTGAGAAGGAAGAGCTTGGACCATCAGAGAGCCCTGGGTCGGGGAAGAGGTCAAAAGGACGAGCCACTGCACAGGAGGCTGAGGCGTGGTCAAAAGCAATTAAGGAATTACCATATTTCATCGGTTCTAGGGCACGCATTTTTCCATTTTTTAGTATCTTTGAAATTGAAATATGTTTTGTAATCAATAGCATGTCATACTTCAATTGGCAACATGTTTTTCTTTCTCTGTGGTACATCAAATCGAGCTATATCTTCTAACAGAGGGTATCTCAGATTCAGCGGAATACGGTCCCAGATACCTTGAGCGAATCTCTTTCCTTGTTGGGGTCTTTTACATGGGCGAGATGAGCACCTGTTGTCAACTCCATCTTATTTAATCATTGTTTATTGAGCATCCACCACATGTCGGACCCTGGGCTAGACACAGCTGTCAACGGTGATCACAACAGTCCCCATGTCTGCTTTCTGAGTGTATTAGGAATGCCCAACAGGCGTTGTTTGTGCCCGGTGAGAATCGCATGGAGGAGGGATTATGAGTGTCTTCCTATGACAGGGGCGGTCACCCCCCCCCCCAAAGGTTACTAGCCGGCTGGGCTAGGAGCCGATTCTCCCTCCCAGACCTGAGCCTGCAGCCTCAGTGCTCCCCATCACTCCTCTGCATGTCCCAGCCATCCGGAAGCACACATGGGCATGGAGAAGGTGAAGGAGGAACAGGATAGGTACAAGCGATGCGTGGGATGGGGGGAGATGGGCCCAGGGCTGAGAGGCCATGTCTGCACCACCGGCAGCCTGTGGGTTTGGGTTAAGCAGAGACTGGGAGGAGAACAGAAAAAGGAACAAAGTGGTGGTGCAGGGGGGAAGTGGGTGGAGGAGTCTGAGGAATGTAGGGGAGACAGAGACTGGAAAGAGTCCAGTGGGGTCAGAGGAGGAAGGGGATGGAGGTAAGTTTGATGTCCAGGGCTTTCATGACTGGAGGGGGTTTGCTCTCCATCCTGGAAGCAATCGGAAGGTTTAAGTGAGAGCTCCCCTGAGATCCTTGCACCCCAGCATCTAACGATTTTCTGAATCTTTTGTTGGACCAAGAGTGACTACAGACTCTTAAGAGGAAGGCTCTGGGGCAAGGCCCCCTTGTGCAGTCGTTCAGGCTGAGTACAAAAAGTGAGTGCAGGGGTTCTTGGGTGGCTCAGTCAGTTAAGCGTCTGACTTCGGCTCAGGTCATGATCTCACAGTTCATGGGTTCAGGCCCCGTGTCAGGTTCTGCGCTGACAGCTCAGAGCCTGGAGACTTATTCAGATTCTGTGTCTCCCTCTCTCTGCCCCCTCCCCCTCTTATGCTTTCTCTCTCTCTCTCTCTCTCTCTCTCTCGCTCTCGCTCTTAAAAAAAAAAAAAAAACAGTGAGTGCAAAAGGGTGCCCAGACAGAGGGGTGATGAGAACCAAAATCCAGCCTCTCCTCTATCCACTAAGCCATATGCTCACAGGGCAGTGTGCCCTCAGGGTGGACACTTGTGCTAATTTGCACAGAAGCCCTATATGGACTAGCAGGGATCCAGATTAGCAGAGACAAGCATTAGCTACCAGGGCAATGTCCCTGTTGCGTGCCACGCCTGGGACTCAGGTATCATGGTGACAGAAGAAACAAAAAATAGGCGGCCTTCCTTGCTCTTGAAGACCCACAAGGCTTGACCAAAGGCTTTGTTGGGAAATAATTTTTTTCACGCCCACAAAACACACCAGGCCCTATTATAAGAGCTTCCTTTCACTGAGTGCCAACTGTGTGCCAAATGTCATGCTAGGTGCTTTCCAGATCTTTTCACTAATGCTCACGCTCCTCTTGAAAGGAAGAGTGGGTTATCCCATTTTCCATAGGAGGGAGCTGAGAGGTTCGGTGCCTTGCCCGAAGTCACACAGTGGGGACAAGGCAATGATCTCCAGAGACCCTACCAGGCAGGAGAGCAATTTTCTCCATGCAGTAGAGGAGTTGGTATTTATTGAATAGAGACTCTGTGCCAGGCATTTTATATACATTAACTCTTTTAGTCCTCATTACAATCCCTTGAGGGGGGCATTACGGATTCTCTTTGGCAAAAAATCAGCTCAGGGAGGTTGGGAGACTTGCCTAAGTTCTCATAGGTAACCAGCATTTGAACCCACCACTTTCTGACCCCTGTTCCTTTGCCCTTCCCCCTTCCAAGAGTCTTAGGTCCCAGAGCTCTTTAAAGGTGGGGGCTCCTTATGCATGCATATTCCTCGAAGCCTACCTTGAGACCTGGCATAGAGCATCTGTGGCAAATATTTGTTGAATGCATGATGAATGAATGAATGAATGAATGAAGGCAGAGAACTAAAGTGGATGTCCACCTTACCTGCAGGTAGTCTGGCCACCTGAAAAGGCTCCTTCCCCTTCATCACCGTGTCTTCTAACACACTGACGTGAGGAGGGTCAGGGCACTAGAGTTTGGTATGATATCATCGTCAAATTATGTTAATGCTCTTCCCCAAAGGGGGGAAATATCACTGTGCATGATGAACTGTTTGTGGAATTATTGAGGACGTGATATGAAATTCATCCTGATTCCCCACTTATTGAGACGTGCTGCCCAATTTGTCTCAAATGTCACATCTCTATGTATTAATTTGCTACTCCACAGTACTGATTAAAAGGAATGTTCTCCAACTCCCAAGGCAGAGCCATCAGAAATGGAGCAGGTTCACTCAGGAAGCACCATCCCTCCTGGGCAGAGGAAATGGACATTCATTGCCTCCCACCCTAGAGGAGGCCTCACCAGGCCTGCTGTTCTGGCCCAGAGCAGGCTGAATGGTGCAAATTGCATATATATATATATATATATATATATATATATATATATATATACACACACACACACACACACACACACACACACAGTTGAATAGCTTCCATTAGCCCAATTTTGAAATGTCTGCATAATGTCCCAGAATTGGGAAACCCTTTCAGAATGAGGAAATTGTCCAAGAGGTAGAGACTGGGAGATGGGGAATCAGCAGGCCTAATTATAGGAAGGAATAAAATCAGGAGGGCCCATTTCTGGACCCCAGTTTCCCTGTGTGCACAGTGTCATGTTCACCTTCAACCCTGCTCCACCTCCAAAAGCCACGAAAGCACGCCCTGGCCCGAAGTTCGCTACAAACCCGCCTCTCCTCGTCTAGCACCCAAGGGAGCTCCATCTTTGTTCTTCTGTCCCCTACAGACGTGTCTATCTGACCCCCAGGGGTGACACTGCTGACCTTCCACTGGCAGCAAAAGCACACGAAGGTGTTCTTTCAGAAGTAACACTGTATTGAGTGCGTCCTCCTCCTCCCCTGTTCTAGTGCCCTTTGGGAGTACAGGTGGATGGCGGCAGAGGGGGGGAAACCGTGGTTGTGAAGGTGAGGCTCGGTTGAAAAATCAGCAACTGCACACAGTAGGCACTCAGTAAATATTAGCTCAGTGAATGAAAGAATCTCTACCATCAACTTTATGGGTGATGTCAGCCCCTCTGGGATCATTCTTTCAGGTGGACTAGTGGTTCGTGGGTGGGCTTCAGGGCATATGAATTAGATGAAAGGAAATACAGGGAAGTGGTGTGTTTGTGTGTGTATGTGCGCATGTGTGTGTGCACACATGTGCATGTGTGAGCATGCATGTGTACACGTGTGTGTGCACGTGTGTCTGCAAAGACAGTCACAGCTTTCAAGTTCATGACCTCGATCCCCAATGTATAGAGCCTGCTGGACGTGTTATGAGCATATTTAGTTCTAGAGCCAACCCTCTCTGATGGAAAGAGCAGAGGTCATGAAAAGGCTAAGCTCCCGGCCTTGACCTGGACAGTTCTGGTCCGCCTGGTGGCAGGACCTGAGGCCTCATCCCTGTCCAGTGGGTGCCCTCACAGGCAGTCCTGGTGCTCACGGTGATGGACAACTCCGCCCCTTTCCCAGAGAGGCCACGGTCTGTTTGTAGACTAGACACAGCATGAGGGTTTTAGGCAAACTCAGGAGCCAGGGGACTGAGGCAGAGCTGGGGCTGTGACCTCTGGTGATGACATTATCTTTTCTTCCATCTCCTGAAATAGTCCCAGGCAAGTGAGGTTAGCATGAGGGTGATTTCGTTAATCCACTGATATTTATCGAGCAGGGATAATTTGCCAGGCCCTGTCCTGAACACATCGTGGGACTTGTGCATTCTCTTCCTTAGTCTTCACAGCTCTGTGAAGCATATTCTTATCCTGATTTTACAGATGTGGAGGTCAGAGCTCAGAGAAATGAAATTACTTGGCCAAGGTCTCACAGCAAGTGAATGGCAGAGATGGGATTTGATTCCAGATATGGGTGAATCCAGAATCTGAGGTCTCAATCATTGTACTATGCCACCTTTCCCCTTAATGGTTACCAGGGAATTTGCAAAAATAAGGGTCCTTCATCCTTCTAGAATCTGTGGAGAGGCCTGATTTTTAAGGAAGCCTCCTATGTTTTGATAGTGAAATCCCACGATGACAGATTTAGCTAAGCAGAAATAAATACCAGTTTTCAGATCTCGATGATTAAATAGATCTGATCGACTAAGACTTAGCACTCAGGGATGGGCTTTCCTTCGCCAAAGTGTCAGACGGACTGCTCGAGATTAATGGTCCTAAAACGCAAAGGTGCAACCAAGATCAGGCATTTAAAACCTGCAGAGACTCATCTAATTGACATTTCTGATCGGCTTATAATAACTCCTGTTTACCTGCTGAGGAGTCTGGAATAGACAGAAACATCTCCACACAGTCTTTGAGAGTTGTCTGTGGAGAAGGCGAGAAGTCTGGCAGCTAGGCTGGGAGAAATAATACCTGAAGACAAGGCCGAAATATCAGGGAGAGAATCACCGGGGGCAAACTGAGAAGTGACGGCTTCCACATACTCGAAGGGGGAGAATGAAGGACAGACAGGCAAAGCACCGGTGGGGCAGGGAGGGAAACCATCGCAGAAACTAAGACAAACACAACTGAATTCCAGCGGGATTTGAGAGTGCAATGTAAAAATAAAACTCTAAAAGAATAAGATGAACATTTGTATGAATATTTATCTGATTGTGGCATAGAAGAGGCCTTTCTAAGCATGACACCAAAGGTAGATCATAAAAGTAAAAATTTTTTAATTTAAAACCGGTGGCATAAAAACTAAAGCTCCTGCACATCAAAAGGAAACGCATAACTTTAATATCTTTAATATGCAAAAACCACTTACAAAAAAGATAAGAAAAAATACTAGCGCCTCAACAGAAAAATGGGCAGAGGCGGGACAGGCAATTTACAAAATGTTCTACAAAAGGCCAGTAAGTGATGACAGGGGCTCAACCTTCCCCATCATCAAAGAGATGCAAATTATAACAACAAATGAGATTTCATTTTTCACCCATTTTAACCAATGAAAGTGACTTAAAACTCACCAATGTGCAACGTAGGGGGCAGAGGGATAGACCCACGTGTGCTGTTGGTGGAGGTGTATATCAGTATAACCTCTCTAAGAACACTGAAATTATGTATTAAAATGTAAAATCTACCCACTCTTTGACCCAGCAATTGCACTTCCAAGAATTTATTCTAAGAAGATAATTAGATGAGGGTTTAAGTTGTATGTACAAGAATGTTCTTCACCTAAGTGTCCACAGAAGGCTACTGGTTAAATAATTGTGATACATGCAAACCACAATGGCTCCCTCGCTGATACTCATTAAGAAGGACAAACAAAGCAGGGCTACTTTTATTAACATAGAAAAACTCTGTCCTCGTTAACCAGATTACAGAACTGAGCACATAGCATAATTCCCGATATGTATGGATCTGCATTTATGTGCAGGTGCCCATGTGCATGTGCAGAGAGCTGTTTAAATGTACACTCACTGGAATGGCAGAGGTGAGGCTGGACCCTCTGCAGCGGATGGGCAGAGCAGGATGGGGTGGGGGTAGATCTGGAGGTCAGGAGGAGGGGGAAGTGAATGGGGTGAGGACTCCTGGGGACTCTGTGCCGAGAAAGGGTTACTAGAGCCAGCAAATGAATACACAGGACACTCTGTTAAATGTGCCTTTCAGATGAACAATGGGTAAGTTTTTAGTATAAGTATATTCCGTGGAATATTTGGGATATACTTACACTTTAAAATATTCAAGTTTTTAAATCTGAATAATTTAAAATTCAAATTAACTGGGCATCCTGTAGTTTATCTGGCAGCCCTAGCTGAGAGGCTCTGGACATATCTCTTGTGGCCTCCCCCGGGAAGACCCTGACACCAGCCTGGAGGCGCACTGGAGCTGAGGCAGGCTTCCCGTGTCCTTCCCTGCCTCTGACTTAGCTCCAGTTTACCTGCCCATGAAATGGAGTCACCAATCTCTGCCCTACTCCAGGAGTTTGGCAGGGAGTGCAGCACAGAAGGGTATAGTCTTTAGTGCCAGAGAAGCCACGTAAAAACTTCTGGCCATCAGGTAGCCTTAAGCTGAACACAAAACTCTCAAGTCGCGCGCGGCTCATACATCTGTAAGATAGAGATAGCGATGTCGGTCCGCAGGGCCACCGTGGGGATTAAGTGAGATAATGTATGTAAAGTGCCTGGCATACACTCAGAACTCAATACAAGTTGATCCCCTTCCCTCTGGTCCGTGGCCACAGCCCACACTCTCGTCCCTGGGGATTACAAATCAAGCATCTCCTGTCATCCCAGGGGTTAGACGATTGGCCTTTTTGATCTTTCCCTTGAAGTGGCAGCTGCTGTGGGCTGACACTCTTCACCTGACTTCACCTTTCTCCAAAGACCCCCACAGCGGTTCGATTCCTTATCTGTATGTTTCACTCTCCCGATGCGGTGGAGGAGGCAAACTCGCTTTGATAGCAGACTTTCGGGGACATCAGCCAAAGGGAGCTGCCGAGAGCAGGGCCCCGATGTTTGATGTTTTCTTTTAAACGGATGCAGCACTGTCCTGACTAGAGAATGTAAGGGGGCCGTCCTGGCTGGGGGCAGTCCGGGCTGGTAGGGGGGTCTCCTCTGCTGGAGCCTGTCTGTCTGTCTGCCTACGACTGTCTGGCACAAATGACTGAGGCAGACTCCGTGATGGAGGGAGGGGCTGACCTCTCTCCCAGAGAGCCAGATCTTCACAGTCTTTCTGACTACTGGACCTCCCCAGCCCCCTCTAGTGAGGCCCGGGTAGTTCCAAAAAGTCTGCCCAAGGTCAGTGAGTCAGTTATAGGCCTAAGAAGCTAGTGTTTATCAGTCAACCCCCAAATGTGGGATTATCTGGTATCTTGTTGATAAGCCCGGTGACAGACAGGCCCAGGCCACCGTGGTGAATGCATGCAGCACGTGGTTTATTCCCAGCAGAGGCTGCCCCTACTGGCTCCTCCCACCCTCTCCACTTTTTGCCCCCCCCACCCCAACTTTAGGTGTTCCACAAATCGGTGCAGTTCACACTCTTCCAAATGCACCCCCATGGTCCAGTCCCTAGGCCAGATCAGTGAGGTTTGGTGAGAGCCCCAGCCTTGGCCTTTCTGTGGGTGGCTCCCTTGTTAGCACACACATCTATGAGCCACTCTGCCAGGCAGCACAAAGACAGCAGCCACACAGACTGGAGTCAGCAGAAACCCTGCACGGGTGACCGCATGGGGGCTCACTCAGCCACAGCCACCTGTTTGCACTGGTTCAGGGTTTGCCTGGGCCTCGCCTGCAAGGTTTTGTCTTCTTACCACCAATGTCACTGTTATGTGGCTGAGCTAGGGCAGGCCCTTCCTCTGGCCCACTGGTCCTGCAGCATTCTCATGTCTGCACTGCCTCCTCTGTGCCAGGCAGGTAGAAGGAGGGACCCACCAGCCTCTACTCTTTTTCACTATTGTATGGCCTCTTTTGAATCACAGACTCTTGGTGAATGTGATGGAAGCTT
Organism: Acinonyx jubatus; assembly: GCF_027475565.1. Taxonomy (NCBI): domain Eukaryota; kingdom Metazoa; phylum Chordata; class Mammalia; order Carnivora; family Felidae; genus Acinonyx; species Acinonyx jubatus. The sequence continues at coordinate 25,601,913 of NC_069381.1, forward strand.
TAGTTCAGCTCCTTCCGGTAGAATTTCCGGCAATGACAGAAATGTTCTCTACCTGTGTTGTCCACTGTGGTGGCCACCATGTGGCTATTGAACACTTGATATGAAGCTAGTGTGAGTGAGAAAATGAACTGTAAATTTTATTTAAGTTTGACTAATTTAAATGTAAATATTCCCCTGTGGCAAATGGCTACTATGCTGGATAGCGCAGCCCCAGACTGAGGGTCAACAAACGTTTTCTGTAAAGGGCCAGGGACTAAATATTTTAGATTTTGTAGGCCACATGATCTCTGCAGCAGTAGCTTGACTCTTAAGTTGTAGTACCTACTAGGAGTCATATATAGTACATCAACAAATGGGCTTAGCTGCATTTTAATAAAACTTTATTTACAAAAACAAGCCATGGGCTGGATTTAGCCAGGGGACCATAGTTTGTTGATTTCTGTTCTAGACCTTTTCTTAAAAAAATACACATATCCATTACATTCAGAATTTTGGCCCTAATTTCAAGGGTAGACTCTTCATGTCCAGGCTACATACAACTTCTGATTTAAAAGGCCTCAGCGAATATAACCTCAGATCTGCTCTATGTGGTGGAAAAGTGCTTGGCATTGTTCCGCAGAGGGGACAATGTGGTTAGGAATCAATAGGACACTTTTTCCCTAAAGCCTTATGAAAATCCAGGCCTCAGCTAAATACCTACAATGACTGCTGAGTGAGGACATCGTGAGGGCCCAGCCAGGTCCCCCTGGGTCAGTCCTTCCCAGCATCTCTGCAGGCATCAACTCTGGTGTCATTGACTCATTCCACCACCGTCTCTAAACACAGCCAGTCTCCCCAAGGCTAGTGTGTCATAGAAGGAACTCATGACCAGAGATACTGTAAGGAGTTTCTGAAGAGGCCTCTTCTGAAGAGGCTGTAACTCAGACTTTGAGAGAATTCCTTTGGGTTCAGGGACAAAGATTCAGGGCGAAGATGTAGCTAGAATGACCAAGATTACAGGCTTGATATTGGGAGAAACTGATCGTTGTTTTTGCTTTTGTTTTTGTTTTGTTTTTCTAAAGAAACTGGATTATCTCAAGAGTCCTTTAGAGATACTTAAGTCTTTGTCAGGAGCCCTCAGCTAAAGGAGACTGTGGTTGTGTCAGGAGCCCTCAGTTAAAGTGATCTGGGATTATGTCAGAAGCCCTCAGTTAAAGGCATGCAGAACTTTCTACAGAGCCTCTCAGGAACCTTTGGTTAAGACTAATTGAGACCTTTCTCAGGAGTCCTCAAATGCTGAGGTTGAAGCATCAGACTCTGTCCCTCACACCCCTACTACCAGGGGTGGGCTTTGCCAAAGAGGTAGGACTTGCCCTTTTTCCATGGTGTATTTCTAGCCAGGACAAAGGTGATATCTATTCCCATATTGCTATAGCTTCATTCAAGAAAGCATCACCTATTCTGTAAGTTCTTGGAGGTAAGGGAAAGAAAGTTTTTGAATAACTGGCATGCTTTACTAGGGTGTTATGTCATTACTGCTATTACTTATCATTAGCAGTCTTAAAATATGCCTATTAATGATCTCAACACAAAATAGCAGTGTGGTCTTAGCCAAGAGCAGCATAATTACCTATTAATGAGATGTAAATTTCCTAGGGAAATGACAGAGATCTAGAAGTACCACCTTCTGAACTAATATAATAAAGTTAATAATAATAATAGTGTATAATCTGAAGATATTAGTGTTAATTTGAATGCCAACACCATATTTAAACAAGCCGAGAGAAGTGGAAATTATTTGCATAACTCAAACCAAGAAACCCTAATCTGTGCTATTAAGGAAAAATTGATTGTTCTTTTCTGAATGATATAAAACTGACTCTTTGCAGTCCCTATATGGAGCAGAATTTTTTTCCTGTTACTTATTTTTTTAATTTCTTTTCCTTAGGTTTTCTCTCTCTCTTACTTCTAAAACCAAGCAGAGGCAACTTGGACAATTAAGTCCAATAGAAAACAGAATTAAAAAAAGAAAAACACAACAAAATGCATTTAGGGGACAGAGAAATAGATGCTACCAGGCCCTCAAGATGAATTACCACACCTGAGCTCTGATTTCAATTTTCAGTTTCCTGGGAACATGGCACAGACAATTTAGGTAACCGAGTTACTGGATAGTAGGCAGCCTTGGGGAAGGCGGGAGCTCTGAATCTGAAGCATCCCTTGCCCGCAGCTTAGAGCAGCCTGGCCCCGCCTACGGCTATGCCGACCTGACGCATCAGGTCCCCATGGTGGGGGCCATGAGGCACCTACCTTCGTAGCTGGCATGGAAGCCCTGAGCGCTGACTGCGTAGTCACTGATGAGGCGCAGAGAGAGGGTGGTGGCCACACTGACGATGGTGGCTGGCAGCTGAAAGCCTGTGAGCCTGGAAGACAAAGAGGCGCGATTTAGGGAGAATGACCTCCTTGGGAAGTGAGCGTCCGTTATGCATTTATTGAGTGCTTGCTGGATGCACAATGCTGATTTAGGCACAGGGAGGGATATGAAAGAAGCCTAACATTGGGCATAAGCGAGGAGTCCAAAGACAAAGAGGTGATGGAGCAGAGGTGACGGCAACCAGCAGTCTCCTGACACAGACACGTGGGAGGCCACTTTCCGGAAGCCACGGGCCATCCTGCAACCTGGAGGACCTGTCTCAGGTAGGTCTCTTACTCCTTTCTTCTCTTTGGGTGTCTTCTCCTGTCCCTTCCCTTTCTGGCTCTGGGTAGACTTCACCACAAAGTTACAACTAGTAATTGTCAACAGACAACATTTATTGCATACTGAGGAAAATATACTCAACTATAATTAGCAGAAGGTGGATGCTTCTCATCACAGACTTTATTCTTTAAAAGGAATAAGTCTACCGCTTTTATAGAAATAAGTGCTTATTATTTTTAAAGGATGAAAGCAAAAAGTAAAAAACCCAATGCAATCTAGAAATAACCATTCTTGACAGTTGATGTACAAATAGATGGAGGGATCAATAGATGGGACCATCATCAATGAAATAATTTCATACAAATAGGACCGTACTATACATGCTTTTAAAATTAAAATGCTTAAAAAAATTTTTTTTCTATGAGTTCAGTGAAGAAAAAGAAACAGAGGTGAAATGGAAGGAATTGTTGAACCTGAGATAGTATGTTTTCAGCACCAAAGAATCATTTGTAAAAGATTCTTCTAATGTTAAAAAAATAAAATAAAATAATGAAGCCTTCAGTGAACGCTTGGGAACATATTTTAGGTGAGCACGGCTGGGAACCCACAGGTGACCTGAGTACACACACAGGACGTAGTGAGATGGCCAGTCCCCTGTCTGCCTCTGTCCTTTATCTCCTATCTGAGGCTCACCCTTCCTTCCTGCACCCCTGACAGGGCTCTGGGAAGGAATTCAAGGTTTACCTTTACCTTGATTTTCAAATAGTTTGGGATACATGTGGTGCTCCTGGATCCCACTCTATACCTCCCATTGTCATATAATATCTGGATGCCGATATGTCCCTTAGAATCATAAGCACTGGGTTCAGACAAGTTGAATCAGGTATATGTTAATGCCCACCATGAAAAGCCTTTTGCTAGATGAAGCCCTTGCCCTTCCCACCATCCTAATCTTATAGGATTCCTATTAATTCAAAATAAACTCAAGGAACAGAGAAGGAAAGTGATCGAGCTATGATGACCAAATCAGTTTCAAGATCATGTTCTCTTCCAGTATAAAGGCTCCAAGCAAAAGATGCCTACATTACCCCATATTCTCTCCTCTCCCTGTCCCTGACTTTCTGTCTCCATTTCCCTGACTTTCCAACATGGGTCAGAAATTTATATGTAGGGGCACCTAGGTGTCCAGGTCGGTCCAGCATCCAACTTTCGCTCAGGTCATGATCTTGTGGTCCATGAGTTCAAGCCCTGCATTGGGCTCTGTGCTGACAGTTCGGAGCCTGGAGCCTGCTTCGAATTCTGTATCTGCCTCTCTCTCTCTGCCCCTCCCCCACTCACTCTCTGTCTCCCTCTCTCTCTTTCAGAATAATAAACATTAAAAAAAGAAATTTGTATGTAAAATAGTGAAACCATACATATTAGAAAAAAACAACCTATTTTTTTTATCATCTTATGCTGGGGAAGGTCTTTCTAAGAGTGACATGTTTAGAGGATTCATTTGGGTCCTACCTTCTACCATCATTCTTCTAGGGAGCTGTCACTACGTGGGGTACCCTATGCACTCACTAGCCATAGAACCGGGCAAATGACCAATCATGGCATAGCCCTCATCTTCACGGACTGGTTCAAGGCATGGAGAAGAAGGAGGAAACAAAACCCAAGCAGGGTCATTCTGAGTCCTTCCGTGGGGTAGGATATACAGATTCCGAGTCTTTTAGTTTTGGACTGTAAACCATTAGAATGTAAGCTTGGGACTGTCAGCCATCTTTTTAACATTACCCAGAGCCTAGCTGCTTTCCAAAATGATATCCCACACAGATACAGACAAAGCTGAAAGTAAAAGAAGAGAGACAGAACCCTGATGGTACATTGTTGAGATCCTTGATCTAGCCATGCAGAGACATCTACCTCTGCAGTACCTGGTTACACGAGCCAACATTCATCCTCTATTTGCTTGCTTCCTTCCTTCTATCCATCCATCCATCCTTCCTTTTTTTTTTTTGCTGTTCTCAAGCTAGTTTGATTTGGGTTCTACCTCTTGCAATCTATTGCTGACGGACACAGCATGAAGCCCCAGAAGCATTAAGGAAAAATATCGGTTGATTTAATTATGTGAAAATTAAAAACATGTAGCAAAGCAAAATAAACTAAATAAATAAAATAAAATAAAAAAATAAAGAGAAAAATACAAACTGGAAAGAATTCATAATCTATAAATAACACTTACAAATCAACCTGAAAAAGATGAACAAGTATAAAGGAAAATGACAAAGGATTAAATAAACAAAAACAGATAAATGATCCACATACTTAATACTAAAAGTATGGAAACCAGGGGCACCTGGGTGGCTCAGTTGGTTGGACCTCCGACTCTTGATTTCAGCTCAGGTCATGATCTTGCCATTTTGAGATTGAACCCCTCATAGGGCTCTGTGCTGGGCATGGAGACTGCTTAAAATTCTCTCTCTCCCTCTCCCTCAGCCCCTCCCCTGCTCAGTCTCTCTCTCTCTCTCTCTCTCTCTTTCACACACACACACACACACACACACACACACACACACAAAACAAATGAAAAACAATATGGAAACTAAATCCACAAGACTCATTTTTCACCTTTCAGATTGACGAATATCCAGAATTGGCAAAGGTTACAGAAAACAGATCCTGTGGCTATCAAAAGGATGATAAGGAAGTACTGCAAATCATACACACACATTTGACAAATTCGATGAAATGGACCAGTTCCTTGAAAAGTGCCAACGACTGTAAGTTTCCCAGTATGAAACAGATCATTTGAAAAGCCTTATCACTATTAAGGAAATTGAACTAGTAATTTAAAAAATCCCCAAAAAAGATACACACCAGCCCAGATGGTTTCACTAGAGAATTCTACCAAGCATATAAAGAAGAATTAACACCAATTCTACACAATCTCTTCCAAAAAATAGAGAAAAGAAGGAACACTTCCAAACTCATTTTATAAGATCAGTATCACCCTGATACCAAAACCAAGAGAGTACAAATCAAGAAACTAAAGACCAATATCCCACATGAATATAATCACAAAAATCCTTAAAAATTATTAGCAAACAGAATTCAGCAATATATAAAAATAATTATATACCATAACCAAGTGGAGTTTATTCCAAGGATGTAAGGCTAGTTTAATATTTGAAAATCAGGGCCACCTGACTGCCTTAGTAGGTTAAGCATCCAACCTTGCTTTCAGCTCAGGTCATGATCCCAGGGTCATGAGATCGAGCGCCGTGTAGGGCTCTACACGGACAGAGAGGAAACTGCTTGGGATTCTCTCCCTCTCTCTCTCTGCCCTTTCCCTGCTCTCTCTCTCTTTCTCTCTCTCCCTCTCTCAAAATAAATAAATAAACATTTAAAAATATATTTGTGGGTGCCTGGATGGCTCAGTTGATTGGGTGTCCAACTTTGGCTCAGGTCATGATCTTGTGGTCCATGAGTTTGAGCCCGACATCGGGTTCTGTGCTGACAGCTCAGAGCCTGGAGCCTGCTTCAGATTCTGCGCCCCACTTCTCTCTGCCCCTCCCCCACTCATGTTCTGTTTCCCTCTGTCTCTCAAAGACAAATAAATGTTAAAAAAATTTAAAATATATTTGAAAATCAATCATTGTAATTCACCATGTTAACAGGCCAAAAATCGAAAAATCACATGACCATATAAGCTGATGTAGAAAAACCACTTGACAAAATTCAACACTCATTCCTGATGGAAAACACAAACTTTCAGAAAACTAAGGATAGAGGGAAATTTCCTGAACTTGATAAAGAACATCTACAAAAATCCTACAGTTAATCTCACACCTAATGGCCAAAGACTGAATGCTTTTCCCCGAGGACTGACAGTGAGTCAAAGATCTAACAAGCCAGTTGAAAAAGCAGCAAAAGACACAAAGAGACAGCTTACTAAAGCAGATATAAGAATGACAAGCAAGGGGCACGTAGGTGTCTCAGTCAGGTAAGTGTCCCACTCTTAATTTTGGTTCAGGTCATGATCTTGTGATCACGTTCGATCCTTGTTCGAAGGATCGATCCATGTTCGATCCAAGGCTCATGTTCAAGCCTTGCTTGGGGCTCTGCACTGACAGTGCAGAGCCTGCTTGGGATTCTCTGTCTCCCTCTCTATCTCTGCCCTTCCCTCGTTCATGTTCTCTCTCTCTCTCATATAAATAAATAAATGAACAAACAAACATTTTAAAAATAATGGCAAACAAGCATATGAGAAATGTTCGATATCGCTGGCCATTCGGGAACTGCAAAGTGAGACCATGGTGAAATGCGACTATATACCATTAGCACAGATAAAATAAAAATCGTGACAACACCAAATGCTGACAATGATGCAGAGCAACTGGACCTCTCAGACTTTACTGGTAGGATGTAAAATGGCACAGACACTCTGGAAACAAGCCATTTCTTAAAAAAAAAGTCTATACATACCCTAATCATACAATTTAGCAATCACACGCCTGGTCATTTATCCCAGAGAAGTGAAAACAGGTGTCCTCACCAAAAGCTGTCCACACTTGTTCATAGCATTTCTTTTTTTGTAATACTCAAAAACTGGAAACGACCAAAATGTCCCTCAGTAGGTGAACGACCAACACCAGTCCCTTTACTGCAGGACCTCCACACCACGGAATACTACTCAGCAAGAAAAAGGAATGGACTGTTGATACATGCAACAACTTGGATGGATCTCAAGGGCATCACGAGAAGTGGAAAAAAAAAAAAAAGGAGTGCATCTCAGAAGATGACATACCAGATGATTTCATTTGCATCAGGTTCTTGGAATGACATTAAGGAGATGGCAAACAGATTTGTGGCTTCCAAGGGTAAGGGATGGGGAGAGGAAGGGAGGTGGGGTGACTATAAAGGAGCAGCACGAGGGAGATCTTTGCAGCGATGGAACAGGTCTACACCCTGATTGCAGAGCTGGTGACACGAATGCATACAGGTGCTAAAATGACACTGTAACATCAGCCTCCTGGCTTTGATATTTTACCGTAGTTACGTTAGATGTGACCATTGGGGGAAACTGGGAGAGGTACACGGGACCCCTGTACTATCCTTTCAACCTCCTGTCAATCTATAATGAATTCAAAATTTAAAGCTTTTAAAAATTATATTTACGGCTCACACTCCGTTTCTACCGGACAGCACCTGAGACCTCCATGAGTTCTGACCTAAACTCAGTCCCCCTAGACTGAGCCTTGAGCCCCTGCTTGGTCTTTGCCAGACCGCCTCTCTTCCACCGCCTCCTGTGTATCCTTTCTCCTACATTGTACCCCACCCTTCCCCCACTACACACACACACACACACACACACACACACACACACACACTCAGCACTGGCTGGGTCATTGCTGGAAAAGGACTGACCACCAGAACCATACTCCAGCCCCAAAGCCATCACTCACCTCTCCTGGCTTCCTTCCAACATGCCCATGTGGCAGATACCCTTCCCCCACACCCAGATATTCATGTCTGTTGATGACAGATTGCTGCCTTCAGTGGACCCTGGCATTAAAATACCAAACTGTCCCCCAGTGAGGCCAGACCTCTATCTGGGTCTGATCTCCAAGCCCCATCCCAACCAGCCCTGGGTGTCTCCCCCTCCAAATGGGCCCAATTCACAGCAGCTGCCTCTCACCCATGTCCTGCACAATTATGCCCTTGGGTGCCCTTCCCAGACAGTCTAGGGACACTCCTCCTTCAACAACAGACAGCTGCATGTAGGACTCTCACACCTCTCCAAGGCCTCTCCCGTGAAGTGATCTCTGGGAATGGCATTCACCCCACCGGGTGGACCTTGTTGATTTTATTCCCCTAGTTCGTTCCATGATATTTCTGAGCTGCCAGTAAAGATTCCTAGACCCTAGTGTCTTGGTACTATATTGACACAAGCTGTGCATAGCTAATATACACTCTCAACAAACAATTACACTTTTATTGCTTGCAATATATGGAATTGCGGCTTACAAGGCATTTTCTCTAATCAGATATTTACCATTCTTCTATTTCTTTCCCAGCCTTGGTAGATAAATTCTAACATGAAGGATTCCTCAAAAGTGCTAATGCAGGAGAGGGTGTGAAAAAGCCTGAATCTCCCTTCTGGATAGTTGAATCATCGCTCCCTTCCCCCACTGCCCGTTCTTCCCTCATCCACTCTTTATCGTTGAATAAATTTGAGACAAGCTGATGACCTCACAGTCACGGAGAGTTACCACACTGTATGCCGTATGCTGGAATAAGCACATAAAGATTTCAAACGTTCCCATCTTTTATCTGATGAGTGTAGAGACCATAATGAAAGGCGTGAGGCATCCTTCAAGAGTGGAAACCAGGCGCGCCTGGGTGGCTCCGTTGGTGAAGTGTCTGACTCTTGATTGCGGCTCAGGTCATGATCTCACGGTCTGTGAGTTTGAGCCCCGCATCAGGCTCTGTGCTGATGGTGTGGAACCTGCTAGGGATGGTCTCTCTCTTCTCTGCCCTTTCCCTACTCTCATTCTCTCTCTCTCTCTTAAAATAAATAAACTTAAAAAAAAAAAAGAGTGGAATATAGACTTATCAGAGAAATGGGGTAAAAAAAATGAAGGCAAAAATTGCAAGTGCCCCTGCTGCTTTGGGTTCTCTCCCCCTGACTCTCAAGTGTGCAGAGAACAGCTTTTGCAAATAGGTGGTGTGGCCACCCATGTAAGCTAACGCTCACCTTCCACTTTATCAACCCTGTCTTCCCCACTTCCTCAAGAGCCTTCTCTTTGCTTCTGCCTCCATGCCCAGAATGACCCAAGGTCTTAGAAACTGATGTCCAAGACCCCACAGTTTTCACTCTTTCACTCTCCCAGTGCAGAATCCACCAATGGCTTCCCAAGGTTCTTAAGATTAGGACCAGGACTTCCACAAAGCCTGTCCAGGTGCTCTGCCCTATATCCCACTTGGCTCCGCCCCTCCAGTCTTCTTTGGTCAAGGGCGGGGCCGGTGGTCAGCCCAGAGTGCAGGCAATAAGGGATGCAGTTCCCCTGGAGAATCTGAAGCTGATAATAAAACGGACTTGACACATTATCCCCATGAGTCCACACTCCAAACACTGGCAGTGATGAAATGTTCTTCCCTGCCTTTCTCCCGGACGCTCTTCCTGGCTTCAGGTCCTGCGATGAGCAACCCACCCCTCCTCAGGGCCTTTGCACATGCCATTTCCTTTTTAAAGCACTTTCTGACATCGCTTCCACCTACTCATCTAAAATGTCTCCTTGTTCAAATTTCGGCACATGTGTCTCAACATTTAAGTGTTTCTGAGAGATGTGTCCTTGACCTCCAGACCAGTCGATCTATTTGCATTCTCCTGGGTCCCTGTGGAAGGCACCATATCCCTGGTTTGGTGTCTTCCCAGACACACAGTGGAATGGCATCTCCCCGTCACTGCTGAGGGCAGGCCTGGCTGGGCACTCGCTTTGCCCAGGATATGTGGGTAGCAGCCAAGTGTACTCTTTCCAGGAGGGAGCTCTGAGGAGCCTGTGCACCTCTTGCCCAATTCCCCTGCCCCACCAGCTGTGGGGATCCTGAGTCCCTGCCGGCCAGGGTCTCTGGGTGATGCCACCCAGGAGAAAGCCCCTGCAAGCTGTTTGTGAATATGTAGTATGAGCAAGAAATAAACTTTGGTGAGATAAACCATTGAGATTTGAGGGTTGTTCGTTGCCACAGTGCTTTAAAATGTAGATTTTACTATAATGTAGATGTGGTGAGGCCAGCAGATCAGGAGACAATTGCGAATGACAAGATAGTTGGTTTACTCTGGGTTCCCCAGAGAAAGGGGGGCACAGGCAGCCTTCTGAGGATAGGGGCAGAACCCTGAATAAACACTGCTGTGACTGGTGCTCCAGGCCTCAAGTGAAAGCAGAGATCTGTGGGCTCCCAGGGCATAAACTGGGGATGAGACAGACAGGTTCCCCCCTTGGGTGATGTGGCTCAAGGCTTTGTGTCCTTGTATTATTTGGCCCGCTTTTCTCTCTGCCTCAGCTCACGTCTTGCTCCCCTCCAACCACGTTGGCCTATACGCTTTTCTTGAATGTGCCATGTTTCTTTCCACCCCAGGGCCTTTGCATCTGCTGCCCCTAGGGCTGCACACACTGCTCCCCACCCCTTAGCCACCCAGGTTGCCACCATCTCACCTACCCATCTCCCACTAGCTTCCCAGGTTACTTCCTCAGGGATCCCTGATAAATGTTCTCAGAGGGCATATTACTTTTTCCTTTGCAATATTCACTCCATATGTAATGACTTGATTTTCTTATTGAATTACTTGGGATGTATCTGTCTTTCCTTCTGAATGAGAGGTCTGTTGAAGTCAAGGACGAGGTTTACCTTTTTCTCTGTACCACTAACTAGTACACAGCACATACTAGATGCATTAGTGTTGCAAACTGAATGTGTCTCCCACCCCAAATTCATATGCTGAAACTCAACACCCCCCGTATGTGATAATTAGGAGGTGGGGCCTTTGGGAGACAATTAGGACTAAATGAGGTTGTGAGGGTGGAGCCCTCTCGCATGGGATACTGGGAGAGTTAGAAGTCTGTGGCCTGGACTGTGGACATGCTCTGACCACATCCTCACCAGGCTGGCACCCTCATCTTGCACTGTTAGTCTCCAGAATGATGAGAATTAAATCTCTGTTGTTTACAAGACACCCAGTCTATGGAACATTTTTTATAGCAGCCAAGCTGATGAAGGCAAATATAGAATGAATGAATATTCAGCCATCAGAGAGTGGACAGAAAAGGCCTGACTATTGTCATTTGAAGGCCAGCTTACAAGGCTGGCCCTTGACTGGTATTGAATGTGGATTTCAGGAGGGCCCCCACCATTCCCAGAACTGGTAAGAGTGGCCTAAACTGTTTTTTGTATGCACATTCTGGTTCACACTAAACACCTGAGAGTGTGGAACTTTGGTTCATGCCAGGCGGACAGTGCCCATGTTATCTGCGCCCAATAAAAAGTCCGGGCACTCAGTCTCCACTAAGCTTCCCCGGTGGCAGCATTTCACACATGTTGTCACAGTCCCTTGTTGGGGTGATTACACATGTTCTGTGCGACTCCACTGGGAAAGGGAAAGGACTCCTGGAAGCCTGTGCCTGGTTTCCCCCAGACTTCATCCCATGCACGGTTTTCCGTGGCCATTCTGCTCTGTGTCCTTCACTGTGCCAGATCAAAGCCATGAATGCAGCTATAGGCTGAATCCTGTGAGTCCTCCCAGCAAATCGTGGAAGCTGAGGGTGGTCGCAGGGACCCCCAGCACAGAGGGCAACAAATGGACACAACCAGATTCTTCTGGAAAGCACGAATACAAGATTATTCTTCAGAGGATATTCTAGGGTGTTTATCAGTGAAGCAGAATTGGACATGCTGGGTAAACAGAGTTAAGCGAGGAGTTTTCAGAAAATAAACAAAAATAAAGTGCTCTTCGGAGAACTGAATGAGTGAACAGCAAACTTCCAAGGCAGGAATAGATGATGCCAACAGTTCCCAACCCATTTGATGAGAGACCTTTTCATTCTCAGAGCAGCACATGGGCTGGGGTTCTGTGGGACACCCTCTGGGAAATTATATGTCCCGAGAAGGCAGGTCATGAAGTTCGTACTGTTGCTACAATGGCCAGCAGGCTGCTGGTGCTCCTCGTCTCAGAAGCCCTAAAACCCAGGGTGACCAAAAAGGCTGAAGTGATGGCCCTGTGCCGTCCCAAGATCTGGGGATCCTTGCAATAAACCCCTATTTCTGAGGGTGATCCATGCGTGTCTCTTCCCTGAAATCTTAAAGAGCCCAACTAATAGAGAATTATCCAGGAATAAGCAGTAATATAGCAAATTGGGCCTTTATTGGATGGCTCTCATTTAAGGCTCTTAGCACATCAAGCAGTGATAAAAAAAAAAAAAGACATGTCAATTGACCTTGGGAATAAAAGAGTAAATGCAAGCAACATTTGTCACACTGACAGGCTTGGCAAATAGTGTTTTGATTTGCCAGCAGCCCTACTCCAGACAGCAGCCACTAGTTAGATACATAAACCATTAAGCTAAAAACAGAACTATCATTACAGGCACTGTCTAGTAATTTGCAGGTAATTGATGGACATTAGTCATAATCACACACAATACACAGACACACACATACACCCCTACAGACACATGTTCTCTTTGGTAAGTCCCATTTGCATTGCATCAAGAGCTTCTAAAACTGGAAAACTTGCAAAAAAATATGTTTTCCATGCCTTTTGAGTGTCTATGTCATAAATCCTTCTTTTCCTTGGAGCAACCAATGGACTGGGGTGCTGTGGAACACTCTCTGGGAAATGAAATGCCCAGAAGAAGGCAGGTCACAGAGCTCATGCTATTGCCACATTGGTCATGAAACCACTCACACTCCTGGTCTCAGAAACCCTAAAACCCACAGTAGCCAAAAATCTGTAGAGATGGTTCTTGTGCTGCCCCAAGATCTGGGAGTCCTTGTCATAAACCCCCATTACTAGGATGACCTGGCATTAGCCAGATATCTGCTGAAAAACCCCAGCTTAAGTCCAAAAGATTTCTCTAAAATGTTTCAGTCTATCAGAAAACATCCACTGGCTTTGCAAAGCACTGCCTTCAGCTGCACATGTACATACATTTTGGGGAGACCAGTAAACCTGTCCGAAGTATGGCTGGGTGGGAGCAATGCTAGGTGTCCAAATCTCCATATACACTGTCTAGGATGCATGCTGGTTTTAGAAGCAAAGTCTGGAGTCATAGCAGGCCCACCTGCTGACAGCTAAAAATAAGGAAGCAGCACTGTATGCTCAGAATGCAAATGCTAAGCACACTCAACTCTGTCAACACCCAGAAGTATTTCCCATAGAACTGCAGCTTCTGATTCTGCAGGAAGGAGTCTTGGATATTTTCTCTTCATGCTGTATCCCAACAGTTCCCAAAACACGTTCCACAGAATACTACCCAGTGTTATGTTAGTAAATTTGCCTGAGAAAACAATAATTTTGGGAAATGCTGCCTACAAAGAAGCACCATGGTTCTCAAACCGTGTGCCATGGTACCCTAGGAGGCTGCAGGGAATTTATAAGAGTAATGTGGAATATTTTAAAATTTTTTTAAGTTTATTCATTTATTTTGTGAGAGAGAGCAGAGGGGGTGGGGAGCACCAGCGGGGGGGAGGGGCAGAGAGAAGGAGAGACAGAATCCCAAGCAGGCTCTGCACCATCAGTGCAAAGCCCAAAGCAGGGCTTGAACTCACAAACCGTGAGATCATGACATGAGCCTAGATCAAGAGTCGGACCCTTAACCGACTACACCACCCAGACACTCCTATTTTAAGTTTTCAAAGGAATCTATGACACTCAATATCTGTTGGACACACAAAGTATTAGCTCGAAGCAGTTCACAGCTTCAACATGAAGCTACATTCCATGAGGTGACATTGTATCTTTGCAAAGCTGGGTGTTTGGTGGCTGGTGTGATATGAAGCAGGCGCTGTGTGATACAAAGCAGGCACTGTGTGAAAATCAGTATGGAACAGGCTATAAGGGTGATGATGTCTAATTCGATTCCAAGGTTTGAGAAGCTCTATATAGCCCAACAAGTACACACATTCCATTAGCAAGTAATTGTGGTTATTTAAGGATGAAATAAAAATATGATTTTTTCTTTCAATTTATATTTATTTTTTTTCAAACAGCTATAAAATTGTTAGGATGTACTTATTTAGCCATTTGGACCTAACTACTTACTAAGTAGAGCTGATAGGTATTTCTTTTACCCATAGACAAATAACTGGAGGACTTCATGGCACTTCGAACTATGAAATGCTGGGAATCTGCATGAATGTATTAAATGCTCTGAGAAGTCCTGCAGCAAGAAAAATAGACAAACACACCTGAGGCCAGCACATCCCACTCTTCCTCATCCAGCCCATCCCTGAGCAGTCTTCTTTAAGACTTCAGCTTGAAAAATCTAGATGGCTATTACCCAGGATTTGCTCTATGATCTGACAGGTTCCAAAAAGAGACTAGAGACTGACTTATTCCCATTTTTTAAATTTTATTTTGTATTCTTTATTTTTAGAGAGAGAGCGCGCAGGGGAGAGGAGCAGAGGGAGAGGGAGAAAGAGAATCCTAAGCAGGCTCCATGCTCAACATGGAACTTAACACAGGGCTCGATCCCATGACACTGGAATCATGACCTGAGCTGAAATCAAGAGTTGGACGATCAACTGACTGAGCCACCCATGTGCCCCTCTTCCCATTATTAACATGTAAAAATTATTTCTCATCAAAAATTCACTCAAGGACAAATTCACTTCAGGACATATATTAATTGTGTGCCCTACTAAATGTCATGTACTTTGTTTGGTTTTGAGAATAGAAATGCATAAGACACGGACCTGGCCCTCAAGAAGTTCACCCTCAAAAGTAGAAGTTTCCATTAATTTACCTAGAAATTCAGCCACAGCTCACCACCTTCATTGCTACCGTCCTGATTCACCCTCCTCGCTCCATCCCTTGCCTTGGTTATTGCAATAACCTCCCAACTAGTCTCCCCACTTCTCTCCTGTCCCCTCCAGGCGATTCTCAACACAGCAGCTGACATGATCATTTTAAGTCATATTATGTCACTTCTCTGCCTATGACTCTTCTAAAGGTGTCCCACTTGATTTGGGATAAAGCCCAGGGCTTCAAAGGCCCTGGGGAAACCTTCGCCATCACCACCCACCAACTCGTGTTCCCTACTTTCTCACTCCAGCCATAATGGCCCCCTTCTGTTCCTTGAACAAAGGTGGCAAGTTTCTGTCTCAGAGTCTTTGCACCTGCTGCTCCAACTTTCCCCAGCTATCCCATTTTGTCCCCTGCATGTGCATGGCTGGTTCCTTCATCTTCTTCAGGACTTTTCTCACATATCACCTTTCCACTAAAGCCTTTGATGACAACCCTATCTAAAACTGCAGCCCTCCCCCCCCCCACTTCCTGGCTCCTGATCTCTCACTTCTACATTTCTCATCACCATCTGACATACTATATATTTGATTAATCCCTATTTATTAAGTCTATCTTTCCCCCACTAACCTGTGAATTCTATGAGGACAGGGATTTTGCTCCATCTGGTTCCCTGGTCTATGCCCAGCATTAGAGATCAGTACCAGGCACACAGTAGGAGTTAATAACTAATTGTACTATTGCTGGAGACACAATGACAATGCAATACAGGAAGTTCAGCGACAGGGATGTGCCCAGGGAATTCGACATCATCAGCCAGAGCTGATCCAAAAGGATACATTGTTAGCCAATCATCTAAAAGTCATAGAGGGTAGCAGGAGAACAGGGAGGTCATTTCAAGCAAAGGGGAAGGCATGAGCAGAGGAAAGACAAAATCCAACTCCACATGTAATTTATGAAATTGTTCTCCAACCAATGACAGGAGAACAAATGGATACAACCAGCTGTTCATCCTCCATGTGTTTGCCATGACTGCTTAATTACTAGTCTCCCCAAGAGAGGGGATTTTTCTGGAGGCTGCTCAGCCTTCTAGCAGATGCAGACTTTATTTGCTTTCATGGGGATCCTGGAAAACCTTGACCAAGCTTGGCCTTCCATGACAGAGGGAGAACTCTCCAGCATGGGGAGATGGGATGTGGGCTGAAGATGGGGAAGGGGGCTTTGAGGAAGAGGGGCCATGGTGTTCCAGGAGACTGCCACCTCTGTGTCAACCTCCTGAAAATCAGGCCAGTGACATCTCTCTATGAGAAAATGAGAATTTCTCCCACTCCATCAAGGTTGGCCCTAATGTCTGAACCACCCCAAGGGGCTCCATGGCAGCTGGGGCCTCCCTAGGCCCACAGATGGCACCATATTAGGATTGGCACTGCCTGGGAGAGCTTTGTGTTTTCTGTTTCTCAGGCACCAGGGAGACACAAACAACAACAGTTGTCCAAATATCAGTGAGTAGCCAGTGTGTCATCCCTTGGAGGACTTGTGGCCACCTAGCCTCCGACAGCTGCTGAGGCCACCTGGGAAAGGAGCATGTGGAACCTCTGAGAGCTCTGGAAGGCTCAAGATGCTAAAAATATCTGCAAGAGGGTGGGAGGGTGGTACTGAGAGGATGGAGGGGCTCACGCCTACCGGCTCCTGCACCACGATGCCCTTCCTGTTGGCCATCAGGGCCTCTTCTGAGCCTGGTCTGAAGCATCTGGGTCTCCATATTAGAGACAGCACTTTACCAGTGTGACACTGTGCCCAGGCGAATGATGACCATCATCACTATCAGCTCCTGCACCCCCACTTCTGGCAGGTGCTGGACATGAAGTGGAGGAGCTCGGGCTCTATCCTTATAACTGGCCAGAAATGCCTCTTGGACACAGTCGGAGGGCAGGGCCAGACCCAGGACAGCAGGGAATCATGTCCACTGTTTTCCCATACTCTGGGAACCAAGATGAACAGGAGCCTCCAGAACCAGGGCCTTTGGGGCGGGGGCACTGTAGAGATTCCCTTCTGAGCAGGAAGAGTCCAGGGGCTCTGCTCAAGGTGGGTTTCCAGGGCCAGGCTAGGCTGTGGAAACAGGGCAAGCTGGGCCACAGCTATGCAGCATGAAGCATGTCGTGAAGGCCAGTCACAGGTCACCAGCGAAGGTGGTTGCAGAGGAGGGTCCACCCAAATTATCATATCCAAACAAGACATAGATGTAGTTAATAGTAAAGATCCCTCAGCTGGAGACCTGACAGGACAGAACCACAGAGGCCATGAGAGAGCCTGGTCACCTGGGACTTCTTGCAGGGGGTCAGGCAATCTCTCAGGCTCTTTTCCCCCGTGTCTGCCTGAAACTCTAACTCCAGTCTGGCTTCCGGGATTTTTCAGGGCCGCCATATTGCACAACTCTGAGGAATGTGATTCATATCACAGTTGACAACCCTGGGTTCAGGACTGTTGCCTTATCCCCGGACTTCATCTCTTTGCCCTGAGCCTCAGAATTAGACAACTGTCATCTTGAATTTGGAACTGAGTTTTACCCTCCGAATGACATCTTCAGTCGTCCCTAGTGCAAAGCAGGGACTGACCCAGGACAATCCCATGATTCCCAAGGTCCGGCCCACGTCTACAGGGGGGTGAAATGACACAAAGAAAGACACAGAAGCCTGGAGACAGCGGCAAAATTTGAGGAACTGCCATGTGAAAGGATGAAGCATCACATTCACAGAGCAGTCCCACCGACCACTCCCCCTGATGCTGTTGGGTCTTCACATTCATTGGTTGCTCAGTTTTATGTTCCTCCTATTCCTAACACCAAATGTCTTATTTATATGTACTTATTTGGTCACTGTCTATCCTCCTCTGCTTGAACATAAGCTCCACTTAGTACAAGGACTTTGTCATCTTGGTTACCTTTACATGTTCAACGTCTAGCATACGGTAGGTGCTCAATAAATCAGTGGGAAATTGAGTGAATGAATGAATGAGGAGTTGGAGGTGTCAGAGGAGTTAGGGGAAAAAAAGGGTTTCAAGAAGGATGAGGTCAATGGTAGCAAACGCTTTCCAGGGGACTAGTAAGGGAGGACCAGAGACCCAATGGATGTGGCAGGTAGAATGGTGGGGATTTTCCAGAGCAGTCTATGTGGAGTGGTAAGGCTGAAACTGGGTTACAGTGGGTTAAGCTATTCACAGGAAGGAAGGATGTAGAGACTGAGTCTGGACGGCTCCCCCAAGAAGTGACATTGAAAGGAAAAGGGTCAATAGAAAGCTACTTTTAAACAAAAGCCTTTTTTGACCCCTAGTCAAAAAGGCTCATTTCTACCTTTCTTTCCTGCCCGTGTCTTCCGGTGGCTTCTCTCAGAGCACATACCGTTAATCATCTCTCATTACTTTATTTTTTAATAGAATAAGCAAGTTCATGGGCATTTGTTTCAGTCTGATATGCATTCTCTTGGCAGGATAATAATTGATACCATAAGTGACCTCATTTATCAGCAGGGACAATTAGAACGAGCACAATTTGCCATGTCACTGTCTAAGAAAGACTGAAAGGTTCTCACTATCTCTAGGTGTTCCTATGGTGACTTCCATGGGTGACTGACTCCTCATTAGTCCATTCTTGGTCTCTCCAAGCAAAGTGGGGACAAGAAATCTCCAAAGAAGGTTAAATTTAGTAGCACACATAGGGAGTCCAATATGGGTCATTGCTGGGTTCTGTCACCCTTGAAGCCTTCTTCGGGTCTCTCTTCCTTAAGGAAAACAGGTCTGTACTACTCTAGAAACTTCCAAAGAGGCAAGTGAAAGTACAACCTTAGTAGATGAACTTCTTAAAAGGTAGGAAGAAAGCATGCCATTTCAAGGCAACCTCTGATGAGTCTCTTGATCAAGTGAAATGCTCTCTGCAAAGTGTATTACCATCACCTTTACTCCCTTTTGAAAGGAGTTACCAAGTGGGAAAATCAGGAAACTGTGACACGTATGGAATATTTGGGTTTCAACAAGGCATTTAGAAGTGCACAAGAAGAGGAAAGGTGGGCTGTACATAATCACAATCATAGATTCTTTCTCAACAACCATGAGCAGATGTCACCTGGGAACAGGGCTTTGCGACAGAGGCCAATTCTCAGTCTTCCTCTGTCCACCATAATTTTTAAATAAATTCCTTATTTTGGAATAATCTGTGATTTATAAAAAGGTAAAAACATGGTACAGAGAATTACCGTACACCTTCCACCCAATTTCTCTTGATCTTCCACAACCATGGTAGTTGGTCAAAATGAAGACATGAACATTGGCATTTTACTAGTAACTAAACTACAGCCTTTATTTTGATTTCACTAGTTTTCCCACAAATGTCCTTTTTCAGTTCCAAGACCCAATCCAGGACACCACATTGCATTTAGTGCCATAATTTTTAATGTCTTGTATGGGAACAGAGATGGCACAATGATCAACTTGTGGCTGGTGTGACCGAGACCTAAATCCAAAAGGTCCCCTCAGACTTAATCCAGAGGACCCACAGTGAAGAGTAAGTTGTGTCCTTGAGTCCTAGAATCAAACTGTACAAGTAGTTGCCAAACATTCCTAGAGCTTGAGGCTGACTGATTGTGCAACTTGGTCCCAAGAAAGCTTACGAGACCTTGGGGTATCTTCCCAGGACTAGTGTCCAAAGGGAGGAGATGATGATTTTGGTCTATCCGTGTGGATTCGGTTACCCCTGACTGCTTTTACTTTCCTAAATTGTTTTTAAAACAAAGAATCTTTCAGAAACACAAGAACCTGGAGAGAAATATAATGAACACCTGTGTATTCAACACCAGCAAGGAAATGAAGCATTGCAAACATGGTCAGGTCCCCTGGGGAGCTCTCCCTTCCCTTGGCATGGTGACAAGACCCTTCACAATCTGGCCTCTGCCTCTCAGCCCATCAGTCACCGGCCCACACCCCACCCCAAACAACAATAATAATAAACATACAGGCAAAAAGTCCACTCACCCCAACTCTCTAGCCACGGAACGTCAGGCACTTCGCAGAACATCACCACGGTGCACACACTCCACCCCTTCACACCCACTGTTCCTCTGCCCGGACTCTTCCTACCCCATCCATCCTGTCATCTTCCAGTTCATTCCTTCTTTAAGACTTTATTCAAGTGACACCTCCTCAGTAGTGCCTTCCCTGATTCTTCCAGGTGCTCTGCCTCTAAACTCTCCTTGCTCTGAGCACATCTCTCCAAACCACACTGCCTTGTCTATTTCCTTTATGTTTCTGCCCATCTCCTCAAAGCTGTCCACAGTCAGGACCCATATCTGGTTCATCTCTAGATCCCAAGGTCCAAGCTAAGGCCTGGAATGAAGAGGTACTGGGAGAATATTTGAAAGGCCTGCAGTTTAGTGTGATGATTTAAAAATTTTTTTAAAAATCTCTAAAGCTAGTAGTGCCTGTGTTTGGATCCTGGCTCTGCTAGTTCCTAGCTTGTGACCTTGGTCAGGTTCCTTATTATCTCTGTGCCTGCTCTGTCAGATGGAGGATTCATCTCATAAAACATTGGGATGATTCAATGAGTTATTTTAAGTGAAATGTTTAGAACGGTGCTTGGCACATGGTGAGCACTCAACTATTAATATAATTAATTCTATCAAAGTGTTTAGCACCTGGTAGCTATAGTCATTTGGGTCCGATTTCCACAAAAGTAGGACCTGTGTGAAGGATTTGGGTATGGATGGGTTTGTGAACTGACCCCTGGAAGCATGGTGAGGGAGAAGCGGAGTGAGACAGGAAAGGGAAGGCAATCCACAAAGGGGTCCTAGTCACATGCAGTGCCCATAGGAGAGGATGATGCTGAATCTCACAGGGGATGCTGGGAATGGGTGTAGGACATTGCAACTCAGTCGTCCTACTGAAGGGACAGGAGGCCGGGCTGTTTATCCACCAAACCACCTTCCTTTGTTGGCTGTGGTGCTCCTGGGGCCACTAGCCCCACCCAGTGCCCCACGGTTACGGCATCTACTTGGTCTACTGAGTGTCTCCTCCACTCCCATTTGATACTCACACGATCTGGGGGAAGGAGTGGGGGACAGATGCCCAACAGGACTTCTGACTGTGCCCCTGGCAGCCTGGCTTCTGCTCTCAAGTCCCCGGAGTGCCCCTGCCCACACCCCTGCCTGGCCCATCTCTCTTCCTGACTCCATCCTGATCCTAGCTTCCCAGGGGCCACCACGGCAGCGATTGGGGAAACCAGCCAGGGGCACACCACCCTCAGCACCAGGCTGATAACTGGCAGAAAGCTCCCCTTCTCCCTCTCCCGGAGACTCCCTAGCCAGTTCCGTCCTGACACCCCTTCTGCCGCCCGGGTAGCCTGAAGTCTCCTGGCAGGACCCAGGGCAGCACGCAGAGCCAGGTTCAGGGACTGCGGCCAGCCCGGCCCCTCCCAGAGGGCGCCTGGAGGCGGGGCCAGAGAGAAGTGGGCGGAGGGAGGACCCAGCCGCCCACTCCTGCCCTCCGGCCGCCCCTCCACTCCTCACCCACTCCTCTGGCTGCGTTGCTAAGCCCTGCCTCGAACAATCTCCTCGCTTGTTTGTCCCTGGTGCCTGGTAATTAGGCTGTGTTTATTAAACCTTGGGCTCTGACTCTGCTCACCCGAACTCTGCTTACCGTAGATTTTCCTGCGAGGACTGCAGAGATCGTAAAAACAACAACCCACCTTGTCTCTTTGGCTTATTTACTAACTTGGCCATAAATAATCAGGGAGATTTGCATATTACTATTCGGCTTTTTATAGCACCACACATCTGAGCGCTGGCAGGCAAGTGGGGGGTGGGGCGGCTGGAGCGGGGAGGTGAGCTGTGCGCTAGGCTGGCGGTGACACTGGCCATAGCAGCTTCCTACCCGCTCCTTTAACTCAAGAAAGGCTGCCAGGCTTGGCTTCGGGGACCTGAAGGCAGAGAGGGAACCAGTGTGGGGGTGGGTGGACAGGGAGGAGCACAGCCACCTGCCAGGGGCAGAGGGGACCCAGGTGTACCGAGGGGTGCTGTCCCTTCACCAAGGATTGCCTTTGTGCTGGGAGAGCAGGAAGCCCCCACACTGGTCCCGTGTCACACAGGAGCTGATCCCACTCAGGACGCCCCCTCCCCCCGCTCTGCCATTTACTCCCTGTGTGACCATAGGCACCCTTCCCCTCTCTGATCCTCATTTCTTCTTGATGCTGGTATAAAGGGTTGATATGATGATGACAACGACGACGACGACGACGATGATGATGATATAAAAACAAATTCTCTACATTCCTACAGCTATCAAACAAAATTCATGAAGAAAAAGAAGACCTATAAAGGAAAAGAAGGAATTTGCTGTCAGGCCACAGTCTGCAAGGCTGTGGGATCCGAATGGAAATATGAGAAGGACCCACGGCAGCAGAGGGATGCTTATACCTGCCAAGGCCCCGTCTGGAGCCAGAACTGCCGCTGGTGCTGCTGTCTTGCGGTTGGTGGGTGTCAGGGTGGGGGTCAGCCCTGAAGGTCCACACATGCCTGCAGGGTGCCCTGCCCTGATTCCCAATACACACACCTGGCCTTCAGCCCTGCTCACTCTGCCTTACTATGCTCTGGCCAGCCCCCTTCCCCAGAAGACAGCACCCTGCTCCCCACACTTCAGCCCCGAATTGCATGGTTTTGCAGCCTGGAAGCTGGATGCTATACTCTTCTCAGATCAAAATTTGCTTTCCACCCTGGGGGAACCCCAGCCTGAACCAGCTTTTAGGACCCTCTGCCTCTTGGGCACTTGTCAGTGACTGTCGCAGGCAATGAAACCCAGCCCAGTCCTCCCCTGCTTCCAACCCCACCCCATATTTGAGGTCCTTGCATGGGACAGAAGCATGGAGGGTCACGCGGGACAAGAAAAAATGAGCAATGACCACAGTAATGTGCCTGGCTGGGCACTGCTTGAGTCATGAAGGCTCATGATATTTTACTACACATCAATATCACCAGGAGTCAAGGTGTTTCTGGCCGCCAATAAAGGCTATGCCCAGACCGCTGGCACGGGCAAGTGGAGACTTCCTTCAGTGCCTGGTTAAGGCCTCCGCTCCCTGGCTCAGGGCCTTTTGCCAAGTGTGTTTCTGCCTGGCAGCCCCCCTGTCCAGTGCACCCCCCTTACCCTTCAGATCCTGGGGGCCCTTCTGTGAAGACTCACACCAGACTCCCAGTCTCTCTTCTTGCACCCTATTTATTTCCATCAGAAAGCTTATCAAAAGCTGTAACCACTTTCTTTGTTTACTTACTAATTTCTCCTACTACAGGTTAAATTTGGGAACAATTGGAATTGGTGTCTTTGTCCCCCCACTGCTTTCCCAATGCCTTGCTGACCCCTGCAGGGTGACCACATGGCTGGGTATAATTAACACATTATACACGGTCACCCTCAGTGCCTGGCTCTGACGGGTGCTCAGTGACTGGAGAGAGAATGTATGAATGAATGAATGAATGCAGGCAGTAGAAGCCGCTGTTGTGATTACCGAAGCACACCCAGGTCCTGGGAGGTGTCTCTCACTTTCCTCATCCTCCTGTCCCAGATCCTTGTGGTCTGAGTCCCCATCAGCCACAACCCTTTGGACTGTCACTTGGTTGGTCTCCCATCTCATCTGTGTTAGTCCCAGCGTACATCTCCCCAACCCTCCCTCCCCCTGCCATGCTGAACCATCAGGTCATCGCCACAGGGCCACTTCTATCTGGGCTTCTAGAAGCCACGGGCATAGGTGGAATGGATCCATTCCATTCCTGTACTGGTGAGGACCAGTACAGAACCAGTACAAGAAGGCCCCAGAGAGGTGATGGCTTGGAGGGCAAGGAGGGTGAGCTAAGAAAAGGCCCCTGGGTCCTCCTGGGGGATCTGCAGGTAGAAGAGGGGGGTCAGAAGCAAGACCCGCCAGCAATGATGCAGACACCGACAAAGAAGCAGAGATTTCTCAGGGAGCCATTAGGAAATGAAGGAGGAGAGGGTGGGGCCATTGGGAAGGATGGGCAAGTAGAGGTGCAAGATAGTGATTTTTTTTACTTTCGAAGAAAGGTAATAACCCAGCCAATGTAGGCTGATGCGAAGGAGCAGAAAGAGGCTGAATGCGAGGTGCAGAGGAGGACGATCTGTGGGGAACAGTCCAAGTGGGAATGCACCTGAGAGCCAGGGAGAAGGTGGCCTGGGGGAAAGAGGGACAGACGGAAACCTGGCAGGTCTGTGCGGCAGGAGGGCCTCTATGAAGCCCTTGCTAAAATGAGAGATGAGGCCTTCTACTTCGCGTAGGGCCGGTCACATAATATGTGGGGCCCCATGCGAAATGAAGATGCATGCCCCACATTCAAAAGTGATTAGGAATTTCAAGACAATGACAGCAGAGCATTAAACCAATACGGGCCCTTTCCAAGCATAGGACCCTGGGTGACTGCACACAGCTCACCCGCTCATGAAGTTGGGCCTGACTGTGCAGAGAAGTGAAGGGTGGATGATGTCAGGAGGCCAGAGGAGGTTTGGACAGGCCAATGAAGGCATGATCCTGGCTGCAGGAAAGAGGAAACCAGAGTGGTCTAGACCACAGGGGTGACCAAGGTGGCCAGTGCGAGACCGCGAAACGGAGCTGCCCAACTCACAGCTGCAGCCCCAAGGACCTCGGAGGCAGAAGGTGGGTGTTCTCCAGGAACTGCATCAAGCCCTTTCCCCTCCAGCCCACCCTCACCAGCCCAGATCAGCCCACCCTCATTGCCCAGATCGATGCCTCCAGGAAAATCCAATTCCTCTGTAAGCAGCCTCACACCCACCTTTCCAACCACCTGTTCATCCTCAATGTGGTCAGCAGGACTGAGTGCTTGTTTCATGTAAGTCCTGAGCCTCCCTTCCAAGATCCCCCCAAAATGTGCCTGGAACGGTCCCTCCCCCCAGCCACTGCTCCCACTGTACCCCCTCGCAGGAACAGCAGCCCTTGTCCCTCCTTCTAGACAGTCTGATTGATTCTTCCAAAAGCCCAGCTTGGGTCCTTCCAGGAAGTCTTTACCGATAAAGACGCTACCCTGTGACAAGCCTCGGGCCATCAGTGGTCCTGTGCCCCTTTCCAGCCTGTGAGCATGCAAGGGGAGTTGGGGCATTCCTGTCCTTCTCTGTCTGCCCCTGCAATACTGGAGGCTCATGCAGGTGTCTAACGGCTGACAGAATGAGGGACAGGGAGACCACAGAAAAGCCGGATTCCTCCCATCGGTCTAAAACAGATTAAGTGGGAAAAAATAAAGTACTTCCAAAACAGGATAGGGGCGCCTGGGTGGCTCAGTCGGTTGAGCGTCCGACTTCAGCTCAGGTCACGATCTCACGGTTTGTGAGTTCGAGCCCCGAGTCAGGCTCTGGGCTGATGGCTCAGAGCCTGGAGCCTGCTTCCGATTCTGTGTCTCCCTCTCTCTCTGCCCCTCCCCCATTTATGCTCTGTCTCTCTCTGTCTCAAAAATAAATAAACATTAAAAAAAATTTAAAAAAAAAACAAAAAAACAGGATATACAGTATTGGCGGTTTTGATCAACTCACTGTGTAAGTGCGTGGGGCAGGGTGTATCAGTGGTTCTTTGCAGTGGCAACAATACAGCTGATTTTTAAAAATTCTCCTTTATGATAATCTGAATTTTCCAAGTTTTCTATAATAGGAATCTGTTTATATAATGAAAGCAAGCGTCTGTATGGAGAGGAAGGGAAGAAGGACCAGGAGGCAGAGGATGAGGAGGCCGTCAGGGAGGAGAGGCGGGCAGCCGGCCTGGAGTGAGTTCTAAAGGGTGGCCCCTCTCCCCAGCTCCTCAGTGGACCGTGCCCCTGGGCAGCCTGGGATTCCTTCTCATCTGAAGCCAGGCTGCTCAGCTTCCAGGCAACAAATGTAGGATTTGTGCAAGTCATGGGGCTCCCTGTTTCTATTTTTTTCTTCTCTTTTCCACTTTGTATTTTGTAAGAATTTAATTTTAAGCTCTCCAGATGCCATATTTTTTATCTTTTCAATTGATTCTTTGTGGAAGCGTTGTAACAGAAATGCCATGCATCTTGCTAATGGGGCAGGATAAAAAGGCCGTGAAGGCTTGGAAGCTGGTCGCTGTCGGGTCCCCACTGCAGCCAGGCGTCACCTTCGTGCCCCACCTCGCCCCCACCCCTATTTCTGCCATGAAGCTCAGAGGCACAAAGGCCCCACCCACCTGCCTCCCTAGGGGCCAGGAAAGCCAGCTTTTTGCGGCAATTTGAGGCAGCTAATCACAGAAGAGGTGGTAACCTGTAGGTTGGGGGGAGACCTGGGGGCAGATGTAAGCTCGAATCTCCTTACCCCCTACAGCAATGGTTCTCAGCAGGGGCAACTGTGGCCCTTCCAGGGACATTTGGCAATGTCTGAGGCATTTTTTTGATTCTGCAAAGGGATGCTGCTGGCAGACCAGAGATGCTGCTAACTCTCTTACAATATGGAGGAAACCCAGGCCCAAAGAAAGCAGTGCCATAGGAGAGAAAGCCCCTGGCAGTGTGCCAGGCTCTGTGCTGGGCCCTTCACAGGCATCCATCCTCTCACCCGACAGCAAGGCGGCCTCTGACTCTGACCTGTCTGTCTTCGGGTGACCCAGACACTCATCAAGGCTCTCTTGCAGCAGAGGACAAAGCCATGGCTTCTCCTGGGCACCAAAGGCTACCACTTATGTTTCTGCACATCTGATTATCAAGAGTGGGGCTCAGAGACCCAAATGCCTGAATTCAAATCCCAACACCACAGGTACGCCTCACTTAATCTCCCCGTGCCTCCGCTTTCTCATCTGCAAAATGGGAACACCTACTTTACAGCACTATTGAAAAGAGTTAAGACACGCTTAGTACTTAAGGCAGTGCCTGGCACGTAGTAAGCGCCCAGTACATAGTAGCCATTAATATTACCCAGGTGAGTGGAACAGATCACTGGGCACCATAACTCACCATAACAGCCACCCATCCCCACCACCAGACACTCGCACTCTGGTTCTGGCTCCCACAGTCCTCTCTGAGTCCTTACAAGCTGTCACTAATATTGCCATTCATGCATACAGTCCAAGAAGTCAAAAGTAACATCCCCGTGGTCCCAGTGAGGGGATGGTTGGCTCAGCTGGGGTAGGTGACTTGCTTTAAGCCTCTCCAACTCTGGTATGGAATCTGGGTATGGGGGATCTGGGTATGGGATCCCCCCAGTGGGGCCTCAGGACGAGACAAGACCCTACTGTGGAGAATTCACTGGCCTCCCCTTCAGTGAGACAGCTGTGGCTCTTGGCACCCTCAGTTCCTGACCCTGGCGAATCCAGAGCACCTTCTACCATGGCCTTGGACCTCACTGGGACCCAGGAGCTGGGGACAAGTCCCAGCAAGCACCCAGGCCCTCTAAGACTCTGCCATGGCATTTTGAGGCAGCAACATTTTTGGACACCGCCTAAAAATAAACCCTTAAGCCTTCAGCTATTTTTATTACCAAGTGGCATGTGTCAGTGGCATCATCGATCAAGGGTGTCCATGGCACACGCACCTGGTAACAAGAGAGTGGCCTGTATATTCTGACACTGTCACTTTAATGTGGATGCTTCAAAATGACCAAGCCAGGAAGTCCTACTGGGGCCACGTTTCAGGACATATGTTTGAGCTGGCTGTGCTGAAGACAGGGACACAGAAGACAGGGAGGGTGGGCAGGGAAGGGCCATGAGCACGAGGACAGAGCATGAGGGCCCATCCCAGAGGCCAGGGCAGCCAAGGGCAGCCTCTAATCTCTGCAACTGGACCCAGCTCCACTGTAGCCCATCCTGCTTGATGGTCCCCAGCCCCACCCTTGCTTCTGCCCAGTCTTTAAGACCCTGTTCTCTGACGGCACAACCGACAGTCTCTGTAGAAGCAGAGCAACTAAACAGGCTGCAGAAACCAATGCCCAGACCCGATTCTGCAAGAGGATGCTCCCCGAAACCCTCCCCTTTCCCACGGCCTCCCTCTGTCCTCCTCTCCTCACAATGTGCTTTCCTCTGGGAGCGTATTCTAGATTTCCTGGAACAAACCTTCCTCCTTCTCCCATGCCCAGCTCTGCCCTGAGTGTCCCCAACCCTTCCTTTTCTTCCTCACACTGTCTTCTTGCTCCCAAAGATGGAGCAACTCCTCTGGCTGTGCCCGGAAGCCGCTATGGCAAAGCAGACTCCACCAGGCCTGCGTTCGGGTCAAAATCTCCGAGAGGCGCCCATTAGAAACCATCCCCCCAAATCTCCGTTTCTCCCCTGCGCATACAAGAGCACCACCCAGCCCTCAGCAGGGCAGCTACAGAGCACACAGGGCTCCAGCTCTGGAGCCAGCAGACCTAGGCTTAAGTCCATCGGTGGGGCTCAGGAGATGCTTGAGCTCTGGACAGTGACTCGACCTCTCTAAACCTCAGCTTTCTTATCTGCATAATGAGGGTGAGAATTCCTCCCGAGACTGAGGTGAGGAGTGACAAGGCAATGCACAGAAAGCCTTTAGCACTGTGCCCAGAACACAGTAAATACTCAACGAAGTATACATTTCTGTTGTTATTATTACTGCTGTCCACCACACAGCCTCCAAAGCTCTAGGGCTCAAAGATAGGTCTCATGGGTTTATGCATCCACCAGTCAGAGTTAAACGCACATTGTTAGATGATTGTGTGTGTATTTAGGGGGCAGGGGAGAGTCCGTGGCTATGATCAGATGTTCACAGGGGTCCATAACCCCCACTCTGCCCAAGTGGGGAACTCGGGACAATATGACATAGGGATTAAGACTATGGGCTGGATCTCTGAAGTCTTCCAGCCTAGGTCCAAATCCAGGCTCTGCCACTTCCTAGCCAAGTGCTCTCGGCCAGTCCCTTCACTACCCGCTTCAGTTTCCACCCATAATATGGAGATAATAATAATACCCACCTCACGGGGTTGTTGACAGCATGCAATGGCACATGTGCGTATCAAACTTAGAAGAATGCCAGGCACATGTGCATGATAAGTGTGGTGTGTGTGTGTGTGTATGTTTTATACAAAATCACACATGTATGTAAATAAGACACGAAATAATTACATATATAACTATATATATATATATAACTATATATATATATAACTATAACTATATATATATATATAAATATTTGCATGTGTTCATTTTTATCGTCAGGAACTACTGTCCCAAAGCCAGCTTTTGATTGGTCCCACCCTCCTCCTCCTTGCTCCTTCCCGCTTCCCACTCTTTGCCTTGGAATTGCCTCTCCCTCAGCATTCCCTGCTGGCTCGCTTCATGAAACACCCTCTGCGCTCTGGCAGGGGGAAGGGGCAAAGGATGGAAGGGAGGGGGAAGAATTGAAGTTTGGGGTTCAGCAACCAACCTGCCTGGTGGATTAGGGCGCACAGGGAAGCAGGAGGCTCACGGCCTGGAGAATGGCAGGTCCCTGGGGACTGTGTCTGACTTGTAGTCAGGAGTCAGGAACAGAGTCCGGCAGCTGGGAGAAGTGGGCTAAAGACAGTCAGTCAAATGGAGTCCAAACCCTGGCCTAGAGAGCTGGGGCCCAGGGGAGGGACCAGCCAGGGGGACAGCACACTGCAGGACAGCAGGTACCTGAGTGTCCAGGGTGCTCAGATCCTCGGGCCCAGGATGCTAAGCCCTGAGCCACCCTCTGGTAAGGATGAAGCCTCTCCACTGTCAGGTTGGAGCAGGATGGCCTTGGGATCTGGGGAGCAATGTTGTCTGCAGCTGAGCAGGAATGGGGACAGTGGAGAGCGATACTGAATAATCAAACTGGAAACATCATAAATTCCTGGAAATGAGAGACTGCTCTGCAGGGGCCAGTGATCAGTGATGTTGGCAGCTCCCTCAAGCCCATGGAGATTCATGCAGAAAGTCTCACGGTCTCCCTCAACCAGCAGCGAAAGGCACATCCAAGGATGAGCAAGCTCACCCCTGCCAGGCCCTTAGCCAGCAGCCAGAGAAGGCAGCCGTTAGGGGATGGGCTCCAGACACCATCCTGCTCCCTCACACAAGATTTCTTTCAATGATTCGTAGTCCTGGGTCATGATCAGAGGGAAATATATTGAGAAGTGTATGTTTACTCAAAATCTCCACTTGATCGGAATGAAACACACATCATTAGCCATAAAAGTAGGATTAAGACAACAGAGCATTATTTGCAAATGATCAACGGTCATGAGCATGGATATGAACATGTGCAGATGTAAATCTGAGCAATGAATGCCTCGTTCTATTGCTACTAAAACACAGTTCTTAAGTCCTGCCTGGATTCATTCACGCCTAGGTCTTCATTCTTACTTGGTTCCTCTTCGTTTAACAGACTCTATAAAAGATGGCCAAGCGCTGATACATAAGCAACCGATATGCTACCATTCCGGGGAGCCCGGACCCCAGAAACTGCCAGGAAGGCCTTCAGAGATCAGGCTGAGTAGGCCATAAGCCAGCATTGGCATCACCTAGAAGCTCACTGGGAACTGTAGGATCTTGGGCTCCACCCCAGACCTTGGGAATCTGAGTCGACACTTCAACAAAAACCCCAGGTTAGTTGCCTGCACGTTAAAGTCTGCAGAGTGCCTATCAAGACCACTGCTTGTCAATCTTTTAAAACCCTGGGGCCCCTTGTGATCCACACAAGAGGATCACTTTCTTCTTTAACGTTTAGAATTTTAAAATAAATTGAACAGAAACAAATCAAAGCATTGGTTATTCGGAAGATGCTTTTCAACTGCATATATACCTCCCCTCTGGCTCCTATCTAGAATATTTAATGTGAGGCCAATCCCCCAACTCCAGGGGTCAGGGTTGAGGGTAAGGCAAGTCCCCAGGTGGAGAATCACTGATCTTAAGAATCCCAGACTCCACTGTTCAAGTGGGGCATCTGTGGCCCAGAATGGGGCAGCCCTAGAAGGCCCAACTTTTGCACTGATTCTTCCAGAAGCAGGAAGCAGGGAGTCCCAGTTCTAGATAGATACAAGTGTTGGAAATGGCCTGAAGTTTGCTGTCCCGACACTTCATTTCATGGCCTGAGTACGGCCATCTGATGTCAGCTCTTGAGTCCTTTCCCAGGGCCTTTGACAACAGCCATCCTCTCTCCTAAGAGTCTCCTTCCTCCAAGTAAACACCTCAAAGTCCTTCAATTTCCATCTTGCAACATAAACTAAATCTCCCTTCATCCTGGTCGTTCTCCTTTGGAAGAACTGTCTGTCTCTTCTCTGGATATGGGTGAGGAACAACATACTGAAGCTTTTTGCTTTTCTTTTACATCTAACTTTGTGTTTATTGAAAATGCTTTTTTTTTTTTTTTTGAGAGAGAGAGAGAGAGAAAGAGAGGGGAAGGGGCAGAGAGAGGGAGAGAGAGAATCCCAAGAGGCTCCGTCCTCAGTGCAGAGCCCAACACGGGCTTACCACTGTGACCTCACCACCATGAGATCATGACCTGAGCCAAAATCAAGAGTCAGACGCTTAATTGACTGAGCCACTCAGGTGCCCTGAAAATGCATTCTTATTGTAAAAATAACACAACTATGTGACAGAAACATTTTTAAATAAGGATTTAAAAAATCACTCAAAATCCAGCCATCTTAATACCTGTATTAAGGATTTAATGCTGCTGCATTTTCTTCCAGTGTTTCCTGCCAGAGTATACGTTCTTACCTAGTGATATACAGAATGCACCGGCAATTCCACAGCCTGCTTTTGTTGCTGTTGTTATTCTGCTTTTTAAAGTTTATTTATTTATTTTTAGAGAGAGCAGGGGAGGGACAGAGAGAGAGGAAGAGAGAGAATCCCAAGCAGGCTCCATGCTGTCAGCACAGAGTCCAACATGGGGCTCGAACTCACAAACCGTGAGATCATGACCTGAGCCAAAACCAAGAGTCAGACGCTTCACCGACCCAGCCACCCAGGTGCCCCATCCTGCTTTGTTTTTTTTTTTTTAACTCATTTTTCTGTGCTGCCACAGTCTTGACTGTCACCCTTACACCCCCCTCCAGTGCACGACTGAGAAGTAGCCTCAGTCTCCTGGGATTGTCTGACTAGTTCAGAAGAAAACAGAACAGTTTCTCCCGCCAAGGCTTTCAAATGGCAGATCCTGCCATGCTGTTGATGCTGTGTCCAGTGGGGTGCAAGACCCCTCAGGCTTTCATGAATGGAGCCACCTCTTCCACCCTATACCGGTGCCACCTACTTTTAGGGGCACTTAATGCACAGGGTACTCATTCATTTACTCACCACTGGACAAGTAGTTGTTGAGAACTGCCATGTACCAAGCTGTGGCTGTCACACCAGGAGTGATTTTGTAATGGTGAGCAAGATGGCTCTGGTTTCAGGAGCTCACCAAGCTTTTGTCATGGTGGGGACCTCAGTGAGGCAGGAACGGGAAGAGACAGACATCCAGGGAGAGCCCATGGTAGGCCAGACACTAGACATACAAACACGGACTCATTGGATCTTTCCACAACTCTCTTCTCTGCAGCAGGGAGAAAAAGAGAAGGTACCTGTTCAAGGTCACAGAGCTAGGATTCAAATCCAGGGCTACCTGACTTCAAAACTCCTCGAGCTCCCTAAATGCAGAGCTTTTGGGAGGCTGTCTTTCTCGCCTGACCCTCCATGGACTCTAGCAATTTAAAAGAGGCATCTATGAGACACTCCCAACAATGTGTTTCAATTATTCCACAAAAGAAAGACAAAAATAACAGAATACCGCCTGGTCTCGGGGGTGTGATTACATTTGGAGAAAGGAGGTAAAAGGGAACTTTTCTACAGAAGCACATCAGCCAGGAGCACGATTTAGACAAAAGTGTAATTTAGACACCTTATTTTTTATTTGGCCACAACTAACAAACATTCGTTCAATTTAAACCTTTTCAGAATCCACCCCAACAGCCAGGCACCCAGGAGCTGACTCAGTCTGCTTCTTTATCGCCACCAGACTTTGAAAACGCCACCTCCCCCCCACTTCGTAATTACTCCAGGCAATCAGCACCAACTGATCAATCAAACAAAGAAAATTGCAGGTTTGAAGCTTTAATTAAATCTATCCGGCACTATCTAATTAAAGAAAATCTTTACTCTTCTACGTATTCCAAAATAGAAGGAACCCACTCCTTTGGGGTTCTACAAAGCCTTTGCCATGTCGAGGTCTTCACCTAGTTCAATGCTGAAGGAAGAGCACAGCAGAGGGAAGGCAATTACTCCCTTCTCGTCTCCTTTTGGCCCAAGTCGAGGCAAATTCCAATACGGAGGAAGAAGTCGACTGTGGAAGAGGAATCCTATCTCTGGAAGGTTTCCTTTCATCCCTCCATGTCCTTTAGGATTGATGGCTCTGTGTCCAGGTTGCCCCTCTCCTGTCCCTCATCGGACCCCTCTGTCTACATGGCTGGAAGGCAGTCAGAGCAGGTAGAAAACACTGAGAACTTGGCCACCTCTTATTATCATTCACCATTGATTCAACATTTGGAACTTCAGCTTTCTCCTCGGTGAACCAGGACCAAAGAGGAGGCCAGTACTGGATTACTCGGGAAAGCAAATAACACAATGTGTCTGAGGAGCTTAAGTGATCTCACAGAGCGGGGAGGAGCACCACTGAGGGCTCAGAGGGTGGGGCCTTGCAGCTGGTGGATATTTCCACACCTGCTTTGGTCTGCAGACCAAACGCTCTCCAGCATTGAAGAGTGCAGACACTCTTCTTGTCTTCAACTCTCCCACTTACCAAGGACCCTGACTTTCTAGCTTTCTGAGTTCATCCAGGGACAGCGATGAATTCCTGCTGTGACTGAAATACAGCTGGACTAGTGCAGCTGGAAGGAGTCACCTTTTTCCTTTGCTTTGTAGGGTTTATAGATGTCTAAGACCCACCCTGTCTGGGACAGGTGGCTGTAGGATGCTGGAGAAGACAGAAGCTGGATGTGCCTCTCCTGATTGGCCAGGACATCACAAAGCCACTAGTTGCAAGCTGGAGCCAAATGTGTAGACTTCCTTCCTAATGAGACTTCCAGTGCTTATTGAAAGGGGCAAAGGGGAGGGGGAAGGATAGAACCTGGAAGGTACAGATAAAGACCTTGCCGGGTGCAGAGGAGCTCGCCGATAGAAACCTTGTGGAGACACTTTCTCCTTTGGCTGGGTTGGGAGACACACACTGCCAGCCTCCACGACGCTCAGGGGCATCATGAGGTCAGAAACCACTTCTCTGACTTCACCAGCCAGACCACTTTCGACTGCCTTCAATGCTTTTCTCACTGTGCCCTGGAGACCCTGGTCAGCGGCAGATTTTGAAGGACAGGTGCCATCCGTGTGCCTGAGTGTCTTTCACATCACCTGAAGTTACTGATAAACATGCTTCCTCTCCTTTGAATTTCCTTAATAAAACCTGCTGGGCGGGGCGCCTGGGTGGCTCAGTCGGTTAAGCGTCCGACTTCGGCTCAGGTCACGATCTGACCTGAGCCCCGCGTCGGGCTCTGGGCTGATGGCTCAGAGCCTGGAGCCTGCTTCCGATTCTGTGTCTCCCTCTCTCTCTGCCCCTCCCCCGTTCATGCTCTGTCTCTGTCTCAAAAATAAATAAAAACGTTAAAAAAAAAAAACAATTAAAAAAAAAAACCTGCTGGGCCCTGAGGAAGAGGCACACGGAAGACACACAACCCAATGAAACAGGTGGCCCAGAGCCATCTGAATATTGGTGGAGACACCAAACTCACTTTGCTCCAGGTTGCTACACAAGTCACCTTCTTGGTGACACGGGTTCCTCGGCCACTCTATTAAAATCTCACCCCTTACCCTTCACACTATTGCCCTGATGTGTATTTTCTTTAAAATTCTTTAAATCTTTATTTATTTATTTATTTTGAGAGCGAGAGAGAAAACAAGCAGGGGAAGGACAGAGAGAAAGAGAGAGAGAATCCCAAGCAGGCTCCGCACTGTCAGCACAGAGCCGGAAGCAGGGCCTGAACCCACGAACCGCAAGATCATGACCTGAGCCAAGATCAAGAGTCTGATGATTAACCAACCGAGCCATCCAGGTGCTCCCTGATGTGTATTTTCCTCATGGTGCTCACCTAAGTAACTTTCGAGACAAGTGAAATCTGTGAACCTGAAGGCAAAAAGGAACTGAGTGTAAACACTGTGCTCCAGTTTGAAAAAGTCATTTCCCACCGGGGTACAGGTTACTAGTTCTGGTACCGCTATCCATGCATCCCACAACTGAACACTTCAATAAATGCATGTCAGGTGGTGGCAGCCAGGTGTCTCACTGTTGGAGTAGGAGGTTCCAGATAAGCAAGGAAAGGTGTCCAGAATGATCCAGGTGGTACTGGATTAGAGTTGGAGATATCAGCATGAACTCATGTTCAGCTTAACAGAGACACAGACGGATACACATAAAAATATTTATAGATAGGTGTATATATGTGGGTTCGTGTATACACAGAGAGTTCCTCGCTCTGTAGGCGAAGAGGGTCTGGAAGCAGTGATGCCCCAAGAGCAATGAACGAACACACACAGAGCCAGATCTTGGGTTCTAATACCATTTTCCAATCAAAGGGACAAGAGCACATTTCTCTGGAGAGTGTTGATGAAACAGCATCACCACCAATATCGGTAACAAAAACTGACAATGATGGGAAATGTCAAAGGAGACAGGAGGAGCCTTTAAACTAGGGGAGCTCCCAATGGCCAAGGCTAAAACAATGTGAGCAACAAAATAAGCCAACATTGGATTATAATCCAAAGTATAAAGTCACTATCTATGGATCCATACGGATATAAATACATTAGTAAATGGAAGAGAACAGACAGATCTTTCGTGCCGAAGAATTTCAAACAGTTTATGGAGACAATCTGCCCTCAAGATGAAGTACAACCCTCTACTCCTCAAGTGTGAAATGCACACAGTGACTTCCAAGAGAACAGTATGGAGAGGGGAGTAACTTTGTTTTGTTTTGAAGTTTATTTATTTATTTTGAGGGGGGGGAGGGGCAGAGAGAGAGGATGAGACAGAATCCCAAGCAGGCTCTGCACTCCAACTCACAACTGTGAGATCATGACCCGAGCTGAAATCAAGAGTCGGATGCCCAACTGACTGAGCCACCCAGGCACCCCAAGGGAGTAACTTTGGAGTGGAGAAGTTACCATACAGGACCTCAGCCAGGTGATCAAGGTCAACATCAACAGGGGCAAGTCATGTTGACTGTAGGTATACCCCTGATGTGATGTGATGAAAACATTGTCTTCCTTTCAAAGACACATGACCCCAGTCTAATCATGAGAAAAGTATCAGACAAATCCCAAATGAAGGACATTCTACACAAGACCTGACCAGTACTCCCCAAAACTGTCCATCATCAAAAACAAGGAGAGTCAGAAAAACTGTCACAGCCCAAAGGACCCTAAGGAGACCTAAGGACCTAAAGTGCCTTAGGTGAGATCCTGGAACAGAAAAAGGGCATTAGGTAAAGACTAAGGAAACCTGAATAAAATATGGGCTTAGGTTAATAATAACAAACCAGTTTTGGTTCATTCATTGTGACAAATGTACCACACAAATGTGAGATGTTAAAGAAAGGGAATTTGGGTGAGCCATATATAGGAATTCCGTACAATCTTCACAACTATTCTGTAAATCTAAAACTATTCCTTTCTATATATTTTTGTTAAAAGATTATTCCTTAAAAATAAAAATAAATAAATAATAGTAATAAAATAATAAAATAAAATAAAATAAAATAAAATAAAATAAAATAAAATAAAATAAAAAGATCCCTCTAGCTCTGGTATTAAGGATAGACTGAAGACACCAAAGGCATTAGCAAGGAGAGCTGGCAGGAGGCTGTTGTGATAACCAAGGCAAGAGGTAATGGGGGTGGGGGTGGACGAGGGTGGTGGCACTGGAGGTAGCTGGAAGACGTGAGCTTTGGAAAGGACAATAATGACAACAACCAGCATCTACTGAGAGCTCACCATGTGTCCAGCATCTTCTATGTACTTTATACCTTGTATGGTAGTTGAATATTCACAGCTTCCCTACAAAGTAGGTGCTGCTAGAATCCCAACTTTGTGGGCAGAGACCCTGAGACTCAGAGAGGAGTGACTTCCTCAAAGTCACACAGCCTGTAAGAGGCAGAGCAAGGACATGGGGCCCCAGGAGATGGGACAGGGATGAGGACTAAAACCAGAGCCATGTAGTGCCAAGAGGAATCCAGCAAAAGTCAGGAGCACAAAAAATGGCTTTAAAAAATATCTCAACTATGCATCCACGGCCTAATTTTTAGGCACAAAGGCCAGATTGTCCCGGGAGCTTCATCTCCCCAAAAGTAAGTAAGACCGAATGTCAATTCTGGAAGGCATGCAGATTCTGCTATCTAGAATCCTCACCTACCTCTAGGTTCTAAAGTAAATTCTTTAATGGCTAGACTCAGAGCTTACAATGGCTAAGAACACACTGGCTACAGTGACAATGAAGCTTGGAATCTCAGAGATCTAAGCATGTATACGAGTTTATTTCTCAATCGGTAGCTGGTGGTGGGTCCCACTTCATATAGTCATCCGGGCATCTCCTGTCTCCTGAAAAGAAGAGGGAACACAAGATCGCAGGGGAGCTTTCCTGGGCCAACTGTGGGAGCGATATATGTTACTTCTATCCACTTCCTGTTGACCACTAAGCCACACAGGTGCACCTGGATGCAGAAGAAGCTGAGAAACACTGTCCCTGGCTAGGCAGCTGCTTCCCACAGACAACTCTGTACCATGGAAAGAGAACAAGAGAGATGGTGGACAATAAGCCTTCTCTGCCACACTGCTTAACAAGCTGTTGGAAAATAAACCCTGAGGCCAAAGACTAATGGTGGAAGTGCTGAGAGATCCCAGAGCAGTACCTGAGTAGGGCAGACATAATCCAAAAAGATCAGGAGTATTTTATAATCCTTCTCCAGACGTTTCTAGCATCACTCAATCACACAATTTCAGAGCAGGAAGAAGCTTTGGAGTTTTTAGGGACTTACACCCTCAACTGATAAGTCAGGAAGATGCTGCTGAGAAGGGATGGACTTGGTGAAGATCACAAGCAAGCCAGGAACCATGCTGGATGGAACCCGGGTCTCCTTGTCCCACAACTGGCTCTGGACACCACATCCTGCGGCAGCTCAGACCCACACCAGGAAGTAATATCTTGGCTCTTGGTTCACTTAAAAGCTGACAATTTGTTTTCTTTTATATTTATTTTAATTCCAAAGGATCAAGGAACACAGTACTTGGGAGGTGGTTTGTTAGGGTACCATTTCTACTGATGAACAGAGTAAAGACTAGAATTACTGTCCAAACTTGCCTCTACCCTGAGGACAGTATCCTGGGTTACGAGGGTCCTTGCACAGTGATTTCTATCGCCCTAAATGTTCAGGGAATAAGAGCTGAGGATAAACCAGGGTGCACTTTCCTAACTCAGCAACCCCCTGACAGCCACCACCAGCAAGAAAGGGGCAGATGAGGGTCAAGGGGTGGCCCACTCCATTCTGGGGCAATGTCGCATCTTTGACCAACACCTGGTAACGCTGGGGGCAGAACCAATCTTGAGGAGCGGTGAAGTTGTGTAGCCTTTTGGCACGAGACTCGTGCTCCACGGGGCCTTAAATTTTGGCTGCTATTAAATAGCAGACTTGGCGAACAACCTAGGTGAAGCTTTGCCACAAAAACTGACTTTGACCTTGAACCACAGGGTCCTACTGTGAATGAAAGGATTGCTCAGGACCCCGACACTGCTGCCCACCTGGCTTTCTATATCAACTGCTGCCAACCGCTCCCCCCCACCACGTCTGCCCAAACCCACCCTTTGGCATTAGGTGATGGAGCACATGGCTGCCCCGTGGGTCACTGCAGTTGGCTTCCTGAGCCTCAAGCCAGGTGGACCCTGCTTCCTCCACTTCCACCACCCCTTTCAACCCTGGTGTAGTTGTGTGGACCTATGTGAAGCCGGCTGTCAAGCAGATCTAGGAGTTTGAACACAGCCGCCCCAAGGCATGTAGCCTTTTTGAGACTCAGTTTCCTTAGCAATAAAAATGGAGGTAATAATTCCTCCCTCCGGGGAAGCTGCAGATTAAGTGAGATAGGGCAAATCAAGCACCCGGCCCAACAGGTGCTCGGACCTCCCCACCCCTCCAATTCCATCTAATGCGTCACATAGTCCCAAGGGGATAAATGGAATGTCCCCTCCCCCCTCCCCCACTGACTTCTGCAGTGTTTCTTGGCCTAGTACTGCTCCTCAGGTACCCTGGACCCATAGAAATGGTCGGCGAAGTCATCAGGCACCTCAGTGGACCCCCAAACTTGCCTGGTAAAAGATCATGAACAAAGCTGACTCCCATAACCCAGAAAGAGACTGCCCTGTCCCAGGCAGCCTTCCCCAGCAATACGCAGCTGCCCTTGGCCTCCACACACTTCAGCTGATTCCTTACAAATCACAGATAACTTTCTTGGTTAAATACAAAGATTCTACCAACAGGTTTGCCTCCAGATGGCAAATCTGCCAGCATTTAGGGTGAATCAAACATATTTACTTTTCAGATGTTAGGGGTTTGATAAAATCCATAATGCCTTTGGCCTCAAGCCCTCTTCCTATTAATTATTAAGCCCTTGTGTGTTTCGAGGGTAATTGAATCCATGTTTCTAATTAGTTTACACTTAATTCATCAGAACAATTTTTAAAGGGCTGATGGATGTCCCAATAAGCCTCACGGGCAGTTTAATGAATCTTTATTTAAAAAGAAATTGGACACACACCAAACTGTTAACAGCAGTTACCTCCTGGGAGTAGGGCTGGGACAGGGGCCTGGGGAAGGAGGAACTTACCTTGTTTTACTCTATACACCGCTGGAATGCTCGACTTTTCTAAAGTAGTGAGCGCTTATTACTTTCACTATTTTAAAGAAACTGCTTTAAAAGGAAAACGGAATGAATTTTTAAAAAGGAAATGAAATGAATCCAATGTAGTAAGAAAGCATTTTGGTGTGGGGGAAAACATGCCTCGTTTCTTTTTGGCTCTAGGAGACCCATGGTCCACTCCTCCTTTAACCCCCTGGTAGCTTAGAGACCTCAGATGCTTATCTAACTCTTGCAATGAAAATTAACACTGCTCATTTCATGGGGGTGCTGTTGAATGATTAGATAACGCATGAAATCCCTGCTTAAATCCTTTTGGGGTGTCCCCACTTCCCTTAGAATACATGACAAGTTCCCTGGCATGGCACATAGAGCCCCTGATGATCTGGCCTGGCCACACCCGTAGTTCTCCACTACAATCTCCCCCAGGATGAACCCACTTTCAGCCTGCACCTCGCCTTCTCTTGATTTTACCTGGACCTCTACACACGCTATTCTCTTGGTTCAAAACACTGTCCCCATCCCACCCTCCATGCCCTTCCTCTAGAGAGCATTCATTCATTCATTCCCTGAATATTTGTTGAGCACCTACTAAAAGCCAGGCCCTGGAGGTACAATGGAGAGCAAAATAGAAACAGTGTCTGCAGTCAAGGAGTATGGGCATAAATCAAATAATCACACATATGCACATGTAAAACCATGAAGGAGGGATACACGGTAATCCGAGGAGGGTAATCATAGGAGGATCTGACCAGGTTGAGAAGTAGGAGTATCTCCGAGGAGTCCCTGAGTGAGGAATTGACAAGTGAGTTGAGGTTTGAAGAATGCGTAACCAATAACTAAGCAAAGGGGCAGATGGAGGGAGGGCATTCCAGGCCGATAGATCAGCATCTACAGAGAGCTCCCCGGTCATAGTGTGTAGCATCGTGAACTAGCATTGCCTCTGTATTTATGTGTCTCCCTAAAGAGACTGTAGGCTCCTTGGAAGCAGAGGCTGTGTTGCGAACCGCTGTATCCCCAACACTTGGTGTTGCTGGTAGGCATCCCATAAAGGTTGAATAAACGGAACGAATGAGTGTCTTGCATGGCGGCTGGCCCATGAGAGGTGTTCAACGTCACCATCTCTTCTTTCCCCTTTCCAGCATCCTCTCCCTGTTTCAGTCGTGTACAGAAAGAATGCTCCCTCCTCCCCATGGGCCGTTCCAGCCGCCTCCCACACACAAGAGCACATTCTCAAGGCACTCCGGGGAGAAGATTCTCCAAGGACAGCCCTACTGATGTGCAAGGAACACTTTTTAAGGAATCCAAACAAGACAGGTCCTTCAGGGGCCTCTGCTGCGATACATATTTATAAGAAGACAGTAAATCTGGCAAATTTGTGGATTTTTTACAACTTCCAAACAGGTGTCTAACGCCAGTTGAGTGAAATCTGCAACCAGCCCCGAATGACTTAAATTGCATTTCCACCTTAGGCAGATGACAGAATGCGTACTGCCAGTAATTGAGGGAACGAGTTGTAGTGTTTCCCATAACTTGAGCCCAAATGTCTAAATTAAGGGATGCTTAGCTGTGCTTAACTGGTGCAGTCATCACCAGCGCTCTATAAACCCTCCAATACGCGGTGATGCTGTTTATTAGCAGCGTCTCCGTAGATTACGTCTGCCTGCGTTTCATTAGAAAACTTCATCCCACATTAAAACTGCAACGCAAAAGGATGTCTGCCAGCATGGAAAGGCCATCTAATTGTGCCAAAGCAGAGATGGGGGGATTGTTGCAATAATTCATCCAGGCAGGGCTGACACTGCATTATCTGGAAGGCTCTTTGTTCTTTTCTTGCTCATTTCCAAACTCCTACAGGCTCCCTGGCTCTCAAGACCAGCTTCTACTCTCGCTTCCCACCCTGATCCATTATGAGAAGAATCTGATCAGCTTCTATTGTAAATTTAATTTCAAGCAGCCAGACGCTGCCTTCTGGCACCCTGGGATGTGGCTGCTTGTGAATAGCTCTAGATGAAATGTGAGATGCTTTCAAGAAGATGGCTCTGAACTCCTGGTGGAGAAAAGGAGTCGCTGGGAGATGAATGGCATCTGCATATAGAACGAGCCGTGCGCAGTGTGTCTACTGGCACGTCTTCATTAACGATGCCAGGTGCTGCTGTCGGCACAGAGCACCACTGAGAGCCGCCCGTTTTGCAGTAGAGGAAACTGAGGCTCCGACTCGGATGGGTTGTTTCACTTGTCCAAGGTCCCTGACATTGAATCAGGATTAGAACCTAAGTATGTCTGATGCCAAAGGCCTTAACTCCTCCATCGCCTACATCAGGATTTCTCAACCTCAGCGCTCCTGGCCTTTGTCCTGGCATGGCAGGATATTTAGCAGCATCCCTGGCCTTGACCCACCAGATGCCATAGCCCCCTGTCCAGTTGTGACACCCAAAAATGTCTCCAGACATTGTCAGATGTCCCCTGGGGGTTGAGAACCACTGCTCTATCAAATGACTTATACATTTACTTGGGCGGGGGGCGGGGGGGGGAGCTTTGTGAGTCTTTTTGCTTAATGGTGTTTCCTGATTTTCTGCTACAAATATACAAGTATTCCTTTTGTTTATCTCTTATCAAAATTCAAAGTGGTTTTCACACATTATCTATTTTAATCCTCACCAACCAACCTACGAAGCAGATATTGATACACCCATTTCTAGATGGGGATGCTGAGGCTAAGAGTCAAAGTGAGTGGCAGATGCCCAGTGGCTAAGGAACAGCTACAACTCAAGCTCATGTCCTCCACCAGCGGCTAAGGAACAGCTACAACACAAGCTCATGTCCTCACTGCATGGTTCTGCCACAGCAAAGCATGATGGAAGCCCTGACTTCCAGCCTCAAGTTGCTTAGAATCTAACCAGGAAGGAAGCTTGTTGCTCATAACACGACCCATGAGCAAGCAGCTGGAGAAAAGGTGAGGTTAAAGGGGGTTGGGGATTGGGGTGGGGAGGTGACTCTTCAGCCTTTTGCTGGAATGCATGCATAGGGTGAAAAAAGATCGCTGTTAGAGTAAGAGAAGAAAAGAGAGATGCGTTCAAAGATGCATAGACAGCAGGACTGCAAAACTTAAGCCCATCAAGTTTTAGACAATGAACGCAGAAAACCATGAACTACGCAGGCAGAGAGAAACCTGCTAGAGGCTTCTTGGTGGTCCTGTCCCACTGCTGGGCTACCACACGCTCAGTGATACCACCCACAGTGAGTGACTGCCCTGAGCCCAACTCCTTTTTCAGTGTCTGTGCTCCACACCTGCAGTCCTGTGATCTAAAAAGTCCAGTTAGTAAGTGGGCCACAGATGAAATGTCAGGACAGTCACCAAAGCCCTCTAGAGCAGTCCAACTTCCTAGGACCCAGGCAGGGAAGGATGCTCCTAACACTGATGGAGCACTGAAGGATC
Organism: Acinonyx jubatus; assembly: GCF_027475565.1. Classification (NCBI taxonomy): domain Eukaryota; kingdom Metazoa; phylum Chordata; class Mammalia; order Carnivora; family Felidae; genus Acinonyx; species Acinonyx jubatus. The sequence goes on from NC_069381.1 coordinate 25,645,441, forward strand.
TGCAGAGGGTGGCTGACCTATAACCACACCGTAAGATGGGCTGTGTGACTTCCACTTTATAGATGAGGCTCAGAGCCGCCAAACCTTGCACAGATCACAGCGTTAACAAATGTAGAACCTACCTGCGTATAAATCGAGGCCTGCCACAGAAAAACAACATGTGAGGAGGTGGCCCTCCTGTTCCACAAGACGAATAAATTAAAACGTCAGTACAGAAAAGACCCGGCTATGCCGTGAGAACACATTTTACTGGAGACTGGAATTCACCGCACACTGATCTCTCTTATTTTCTGCTTCCAAGCCAGACACTGCAGAGTCATCCTCCACCTCTTTCTTCTTCTTATTTCCACTCCACAAGTCCTTAGAAATCTGCCCTTAGCTTCAGGGACAAGGACAATGCCTTTTCATTAACATCACACAAAGCCACGCCCATCTTCTCTCTTCATTGATCTAGCTCAGGCTACGGCTGTCTCCTGCCTGGCCTGGCAGTCACCAGCCTGGCCCCCAATCCAGTGTATTTTCCCCACTGCAGCCAGACTGTACCAAAATCCTCCACCTAAAACCTTCATTTGGGAGCACCTGGGTGGTTCGGTCGGTTAAGCGTCTGACTCTTGATTTCGGCTCAGGTCATGATCTCATGGTTCATGGGACCAAGCCCCATACTGGGCTCTGTGTTAACAGCACAGACCCTGCTTGAGATTCTCTCTCTCCCTCCTTCTGCCGCACCCCCCCCCCCCCCCGCTCGAGCATACTACCTCTCTCTCTCTCTCCCAAAATAAACAAATAAACTTTACAAAAACACCTTCCTTGAAGGGCATCTAGCACACACCTATAGCTAACATCATACTTAACAGTGAAATACTGTTTCAAGGTCAAAAGCAAGGCAAACATGTCCAGTCTTACCACTTCTAGTCATGATCATACTGTAAGATCCTATCTAGTGCAATTAAGCAAAAAATAAATAAATAAAAGACATCTACATTGCAAAAGAAAAACAAAAATATTTATTCACAGATGTAAAAAAGCATCAGAACTATTAATAAGTTCAGCAAGGTCACAGGACATAAGACCAACAATCAGAAAACCAGTTGTATTTCTATATATTAGCAGTGAGTAATCCAAAACGGAAATAAAATAGAAAATAATTTGGGGTACCTGGGTAGCTCAGTCGGTTAAGTGTCTGACCTCAGCTCAGGTCATGATCTTACAGTTTGTGGGTTCAAGCCCCGTGCCGGGTTATATGCTGACAGCTCAGAGCCTGAAGCCTGGTTCAGATTCTATATCTCGCTCTCTCTCTGCCCCTCCCCTGCTCACACTTGGTCTCTCTCTCTCTCAAAAATAAATAAACATTAAAAAATATTTTTTAAAAAAACAATAGCATCCAAATGAATACAAATCTAAAAAGAAATTTCCAGTTCAAGAGGGAAATTTCCAGTTCAAGCCAAGCCAATGTGTTAAACTCTCCTTTAATCTGATCCCCTAAGTTCTTATGGAAATAATCAAAGGTATATTAAAAAGAGCCAATATAAATGTCCATTCTGGAAAGTATGAAAAAGAGGCAGGTATCTACATGCTACAAACACTAAGGAATTTCTACAGGTTGCCGTGCCAGTAAGACCTGATTTTAAAAAAAGCCTAGCCAGACAAGATGTTGAGAGAAATACACCTTAAAATGTGTTCTGAAGAAGTAATTTAGCCACTAGTTGAATCAAAATCACAGAAAAGGCAAAGGCAAAGAAAACGTGCACTTGAAACTAGAGAAAAGGATGGGGCACCTGGGTGGCTCAGTCGGTTACATGTCAGACACGGTTTCAGCTCAGGTTATGATTTCATGGTTCATGGGATTGAGCCCCAGGTCTGGCTCTGTGCTGACAGTGCAGGGCCTGCTTAGGATTCTCTTTCTCCCTCTCTCTCTGCCCCTTTCCCGCTTCCTCGAGTACTCTTGCTCTCTCACAAAATAAATAAACAAACTTAAAAAAATGTTTTAAAAAAGAAAGTAGAGGAGAGGAAATAATAGTAAGAAAACTTTAAAACAGAAAGCATGAAATATTAGACTAGAGCAGACATATAGGTTATCACCAAAAAAATGTGAGTAGGTTAAGCTTTCCTGTTAAAGAATAAAGACTCTCAGTAAAGGTTTTAGAATAAGAATCCAATGATATTTTGTACTAAGAAATACACCTAAAATAATGACAGAAATATTCAAAACAGAGGAATTGGGAAAGAGGGGGACCCAATAAATGCAAACCTAAAAAAACAATGAAGGCGACTGTATTAGCATCAAAGTAGAATTTAAAACAAAAAAGTTGGGGGAATAAAGATAACTTTTATACTGAAAAAAAATCAAGTTTACTCTTCAGATTCTAATGTTGAAACATACATGCTGAAGAGTATAGCACCAAAATATATAAAGTAAAAACTTAGTAATAAAAGGGGAAATTGATAAGAACAATGGCAAAAATGTGGGAAAAAATGTATTGCTTACCCTTGACAAACATCATTCAGAAAATAAGAAATTAGAAAAACTGCATAATGTTAATAACATGAATTTTTCACATATGTTCTTTCAAATACTCATAGAACACTCAGAAAAATGATCTTGTGCTGTGGGGAAAAAAGCCAACAAATTCTCCAAAGTAGAAATCATCATCTGATCATAATGCAATACAACTAGATAATAACATTTTAAGTATAAAAAATCTGAGGGAAATCTGAGGGAAAAAAAATCCCAGAGTCAAGGAAGGCACAAAACCACAATTAGAGACTCTTCCTAAATTAACAACTATCCATCAAAATTTATGGGATATGGTTAAAGTTATACTTAGGGGAAAATGTCTCTTAATGTTTTTATTATCAAACAGGAAATAATGAAACTAATTCAATTCATGAAATCAGCAAAACAGCAACATTAGCCTAAGGTAAGAAGAAGAAAATGAATGAATAAAGATGAAAGCAGAAATGAATCAGAGAACAGAGAAAGAATAAAATTGATAGCCCTACAGGTGGGATGTTTAAAAGACCAATAAAATAGGCAAACTTCTGACAATACTAACTGAGTAAAAAGAAAGAAAACACAAACACACAGGAGCAGATGCAAGAAAGAAGGTGTGTTCTCAGATCCGTCGAGAAGGGAAACCATGTTGATTCTAAGCTGAGACCCTTGACGATCTCCATAAATGGATGATTTCTTGGACAAACATACAGATAGAAACTGATTCCTGAATAAGAAGAAAACCCAATAACCATGCAAAATCATGAAAACATTGCACAAGGACCCCAGCGAACACACACTTGCTGTCCCCGTCCCCCACCCTTAAAGGAGATCCATTCCAAAACTTTCCAGGAGTTGCATATTCCCCTCTTTCCTGCTATTAGGACTGCCCTCTGGGATCACATCCCCTCTTAGTGTCCTCCAAGGGGTGAGCTCCTCTGGCTGTGGGGGCCCCAAGAGGCAGAGCACTCTTTACAGCCCTTCCCCTCTGCCAAGCCTGCATGCCCCTGGCTACGGAAATGAACTAAAATGAGCAGATCGGGAAGGTGACAGGAAGGGAGAACCCAAGCAGGTAGTGGGTAGTGAGGGTACAAACGTAGTGAGGGTGCAAACCCTGGGAGCCTTGTCCTCAAACACGGCTTGTTGGCCAGAGTGGGCTGTGTGGGGGCCAGAAACACATCCAGGGCCTCCCCTACCAACATCACTCCCCACTAGCCTTCTGGGCCAGAGCAATCCCCCCACCTCCAGTGGGTCTTCTGTACTTCACTCTCAGAGTGAGCAAACCCAACATGGGAAAACAGAGGTTTGACCACATCCATGTGGATGTAAGCGTAAGGAAAGCTGGAACAGAAGTGGAGGCTGCCTTCCGCTGTCCACATCCCAACCAAGTACCCCATTAGCCTTCCTATCTTTCAACATCATTCAACATTCATCAAATGTAGACATAGGTGCCCCCAGATGGTGTCACCTGAGCTCAGCATCTGATGGTGAGGACTCTCTCCCTTGCAACCTCATCCAGTCTCATGGTGTTATACCCCAAGTATCCCAATTTTTTATCTCTAGCCCCAATGTCCTTGAACTCTAAACTCACATATTCACATCCACACCTGTCTCCCACATTAGCATGTAGCCTCAGTGAAGACAGCAGCTTTGATTTGCTCGCTGCTACATCCCCTGCACCCAGGCCAGTGTCTGGAACATAAGAGGTGCTCTTGAAATATTTGTGTAATGAATAAGTGAAGAGGACTCCAGTCTCTTCCTCAAATTTTCACTGAAGACCTACTGTGTGCGGAAGCTGCTAAATGTCAAGGTAAGATGGATAAGCCCAGGTTTGTTCAGGAGGAACTACTAATCAGAGGGGTCCCAGCTGCCCCCACTCCTGCTGCAGGCTGGGAAGCCTCACCTCCATGCTGCCCTAAGAGTGCAGGGGGTGGGAGAGAAGAGGGCTGGTGCTTCCCTATAAATGTTGTTTGTGACCCTGCTCTGGGAGCTCGCAAGCTGAGGGCACAGAAGCATCTTTAAACAAAACCTTGAGAGTTAAAGCACTTGCCAGGAAACCAATCATTACTGTTCCATTCATTAGCACCCTGAGCTCCCCAGGGCTTGGCCGGTAAACCACTAACCCTTTGGCTCCCTGAGGAGCCCAGAGCCTGACTGGCAGAACCCAGACAAGGCTTGCCACAGAGCACGGCAGGCCACCAGGCCAGCAAAACCTGGAGTGCTAGGACTCTTGGGCCTTGACCTTCATCCCAGACAAGTCTGGACAAGCAGTAGCCTCCCTTCCCATCTCCCTCCTTGATGGGAACTCTCCCCCTTGGGAGACAGCTTGGGGGATGGGGTGCAGGAAAGCGCTCTCCGTAGTTTTCTCTTCCAATAACCAAGATGGGGTTTGAGAGAGTGGGAACTTTGCCCCACGCAAACATAAAGCAAATTCCAACAATCCATCTTGATTGTTTTCAAGTACAGGATGTAAGAGACATACTCACTATTAGCCTATAGCACATATCTGCTGGGCCAAGGGGAGAGAATAGATTTCCATGTGTGCAAAGAATATACACCAATAGATATACACACATACACATCAATCCATGCAAAATCAGTCTCAATAGAAAGACTCAAATTTCTCTGTAATCCCTTGTGTCTTCTATCTTATCTTCCCAAGTACACTACCATCAGTCCTGCCTACTGGGTACTTCCAATCTGGAGAAAAGAATTTGGAAATATAAAGAAAGCCTAAGGAGTTGAGGGCAGACCCCATAAGAACAGAGGTCTTTGTTGGCAAGCGAGCTTGGCTCTCAGGGCCCAGCTGGTGGCTGCGGTAATGAGCTCAGGGGGTACCTGGTTCGCAGGTTCTCTGGCTGGGGCGGGCCATCAAACACCGACAGGACATCAAAGTCCTCCTCCAGGGCGAAGGACTGGAACACGAGCTGGATCCTGTGCTGGTCCTCCGCCGTGATGGTCCACGTGCAGTTGGCGTAATTGGGGTAGCCATATGGGAACCCTGGGCTCTCAACTGTCCCATTGGGACCCTGCAGTTGGAATGTGCAGTTTTGGCCTGGGAAAGAGAAAGAGCACAGATCAGTACGGCCAGAACTCTTAGAAGCTTCCAGAGAAACGGGAGGAATATTAACCCGCTTTTCCAAGTGCTTCCCAGGCCACCCCAGGCGTGGCGCAGAGGGAGGGAAGATGGATGACAGATGGAGCATGAGCTTGCACATGTCATGCACTGTGCAGGTGATAAAATGTACATCATTGTACTTCAGCATCAGAATGACTGTGAGGCGAGGAACTGAGGCTCAGAGAGTTGAAACTAAAAGCAACCGGACCGGGCAGAAGGCAGGCTTCTCCTCTGGAACATCAAATGCCAGAACGATAATTCGCAACCTTCTCCATTTTCCACTCCCAATTCTCCCAGCCCCTCCTCTGAGCTGCTGTCTCTCCTCCCACTCTGCACAGAACACAAAGCCACAAGGGGGAATCCCTTGGTCCCCCTGATTCCAAACCCATCCAACCTGCCCCACGCCGTCCTCCTTCTCACTGTGGAGGAGCCACCCCTGCTCCAATCTAAACATGATCATCCCCTGTGCCCTTCAGATCCCATCCCCATTTTACCCTCCAGAACCAGATTCGTGTTCCTCTCTTACATATGCTACACAGGCTCCATCATTTCCTCTCTGATGAAGCCTTCCCATCCTAAGTGTGCTCAGGACTCCATCACTAAGAAAACAATTCTCACCACACACCCTCCAGCCCCATCTCTCTCTTCCCCTTCCCTGACAGATTTCTAGAAAACACAATATGTCCATACTTTCTGTCTCCATTTTCTTACTTCCCACTCACTCTCCATCTCTGTCACTTCTGCCTTCAGGTCCTATTGATCCACCCAAACAGGTGTGCGAAGGTCACTGATGGGTCCAGCGGATGTTTTCCAGTCTTCACTTTAACAGACCTCTCTCTCTGCTGCCTCTAAGGCTGTTGGTCATGCACACCCTCCTTCTGGAAACACTCCTGCTGGGCCAGAGCATCTCAGACTTCACCGTGCATGCACACTGCCTGGGAGCCTGGCTGAAATGTGAATTCTGACCCTTCCAATGGACAGCATCCTGGTGGGGCCAGAGGCTGTTCCTCTCACTGGACCCCCAGTGATACAATGACGCTGATGGTTGGGGACCACACTTGGAGCAGCGTGGTCCCAGGCTTCCTCCCATGCCACCACCCACTCCTCCTTTCCTTCCCCTGCTCTTTCTCTGGCTCCCTTCCAGGCTCCGTGTTGGGACCTCTCCTCTGTGTCTAGTCTAGAGGACCTCCCCATTTGCCTGCTAACAACCTACAACATCACAGTGCAGGCCAGACTTCCCTCTGAGCTCCAGCCCTGGCATCTCCTTTGGGATGCTCAGACTAGTGATGTCCCCCTCCCTCCCTCTCCTCTGGCCCCTTCCTCTCCATCACAGCCCCACAGGCATCTACCACCCTGTCCCCTTCACTCCTGCCAACTCATACCAGTCTCTCCCTTGGACTGCATGATAACCTCCTAACTGGCCAACCATGTTTACTCTGGTCCTTGCCAACACCGCAGCCAGGGGCGTCTTACTCAAAACAGACATCTGATCTGGTTACTTCCCCTTCCCCCTGACCTACACCAAACCTTCCGTGGCTCCTCGCTGCTGTTCAATAAGGAAAAATCACTTGTAGACCTGGGAGGGTCACTGCATGGTCTGGCTCTTAGTGACCTCTTAGACCCAGTGTCCACTAGCTGTCTAGTCAAACCCCACTCTCTCAGTCCTTTGTACCAGCCATACTATCTTCCTGCACAGCCACAGGACCTTTGTATATGCTCCTCTCTCTTCCTAGAATACTCTTCCCTACCTTCTGTGCATATTTGTCTTTCAAATTTCAGTCCAGTGTCTCTCCTTGACTAGCTCAATCCCCTTATTACATGTCCTCATGATGCCATAACCTTTCCTTGATAGCACTTATCATAGAAGCAAATTTCTATGCTTCCATGTGATTATTTCATAAGTATCTGTCTTCTTGCCAGGCTGTAAGCTCAATGAGAAGAAAGACCATATGTGAGTTTTCCTGTCTCTGAATCCACACCCCAAGCTCAGTACCACACACATGGTAAATTCCCAATAATTTAATATATGGCTTCTATTTAGTGAATGTTTGGTTAGACACTCTTCTAAGAACTTTACATATATTGAGTTGTTTAAGCTTCACAACAGCCCTATAAGGTGAATACTATTAATATTACCTCCAGTGAACAAATGAGAAACTAAGGCAAAGACATACTAAGGAATGGAGCCCGAACCACATGATTACTCACAGATGGGATTCACACAGGAGCAGCCACTTGAGACCCACCTCCTTAACTGTGATGCTGATAAATGGACTCAACGCTAATTTTTTTAAAGCCCACTTTAGGGATTAACTGACAAAGGACAGTTAATCTCTGAAATGACTTTAATATTGAGAGAAATCTCTTAACACAAAGTATCCCATTAAAAAAGAGAAAAAAAAAGCTAAAGTCTTCTGAATAAATGCTAAATGGGCATTTAATAAAATCAGACATGTAACCCTGATTAAAATAAGCACTTGGAACTAGGAAAAAAAGATTTCCTTATCATGATAAAACATCCATTTTAGAACAGTAACCTACATTCAAACTTATGGTGAAACACCTGATTAAGATCAGGAATGAGACAGAAATGCTACTCTCACCTGTGAGGTTTCATGGCTTATTGGAAGAGAGCTAACTCATGTGACACACACACACACACACACACACACACACAGAAAGGAGCAAGAAAAAAACATGGTTTGCAAATGATATTTTAGTATACTCGAAAACAAAAAAAATCAATTATAAAGCTTTTAGAACTAATAAAAAAAACTCAGCAAAGAAGTCAAATGCAAAGTAAGTTTACAAAATCAATACCATTTCCATATGCCAGTGGCAGATAAAAATATAAAGAAAAAAGTTCTTCTTTATGATAACTACAAAATGCATATACTACATAGAAATAAACTTGGTAAGAAATGTGCAGGCACTGTCTGAAAATAACTTTTAGAAAGGGATTTAAAAAAATGAATAATTGAAGAGACATAACGTCATCTTGAGCGGAAAGACTAACTATTGAAAGGTTAATTTAGAATATTAACCTTTTGAAAAGTCATTGAAAAGTTAATTTCCAAGTTTAATGCAATTCTGACCAAAAGCCCAATGACCTGTTTTAAATTTGGTAAAATGAGAGCTAAGTTTAACTAGAAAAATAGATGGCCACAGACAGTGCATATTTTTTGAAAAGGCAGTGAATGCACTATTTTCCTTTGGCAAGATACAAACCAGAATTACCAGATGATGCTTCTGAAAATAGTGGGGCAGTGGTCTAAGAGGGGAGAGGCAGAACAGGAAGTAGTATTGCAGAAACAGCGGAAATACACATAAAAACTGAGATACCTATAGGACAACATTAAAAAATCATTGAGAAAAGAAAAACATTTTGCATGGTCACCGACTTAACTGGGGAAAGAACTGCTACCTCCTCAACTCACACCATCTACTAAAACAAATTTCAGATGGAGAAAAGAGAAGCTAAAACAAAATCAAGCCAAAAAATAATTAGAGAAAAAAAAAAAACATAGGCAAATAACTATCTCACTGATTTTCCGAACAGAAAAGCTGTGGAAAATACTACCAGCTTGATAGTTTTCTGCAAAACGTATATGTATGTCAAAAATAGAAACAAAAGAGAAAGGGATACAAAAATGTTCGGCACAAAAGTAATAGCCTTAATATACAAAGAACTATTGCAAATCAATAGGAAAACAACAAGCATTATAATTGAAAAGTTGGACAAGGTCTTGAACAAATTAGGTTACAAAATAAGACATAAGTGGCCCAGAAACCAGAAAAATATTCAGCCACAATAGTAATGAAATAAAGCTTCAAAGGAGCCCCTAGTCCACTCCCCTGAACTCCCCCTCACTGGTACAGGCACCAGATCTACTCATGTGTCTAAAACCTGGTGATGTCATTGCATTATGCCATTCACTCATTCATTCATTCGTTTGTTAGTTCCTCTAGATTAGACCCTGTGATGGACCATGGGGCCCAGATCCTAGACCAGACATAAGCAAATACACCCACGTGGGGGCTGCACAGAGTACATCTGGAGTATAGACCCTACAGATACCACACCTTAAAGGCCACTCTCATCCATGTCCTGGACAACCACTGATACCAACATTTACCACCATCCCCAGCATCCTGGGCTGCTGCCTGGGCTCAGACCTGCACAGATCTACCATTTCTGATTCAGGATCCGGGTATAAACAGTACTCCTGCTATGGAAAAAGAAGTGAAGGGGCTCAGAACAGAGCCCCTTTCCACACACAGGGCCAAGAAAGGTGATACAGTAGGGGGCAGGAAGAATGGCAGGAAGAGAACCAGAGGGCAGTTCCACACAGGAAAAGGTAACTCAGTGTGTTGAGCACCACAGACCAGGCTCAGATGACGGTCTTGGGCAAGGTCACTCAGTTTGATATCTGAATGGTCCCTCCGGAAGTAGATCGCAGAGAGTGGGAGCTTTGTCCTAGTTCCTGCTGTATCCCCACTGCCTAGAATTCAGTAAGGATGTGCTGAATAGATACATAAATTTCAGCAAAGGCAGGAGGCAGGAGTCAAGGTGGACCGAGGCCAGAATGTAGCAAGTAAAGGCAAGATGGACTAGTGAGAAGGTGGAAGCCATTATATTTTAAACAATAATTTATACATTTTGCTCATTGAAGAAAATTTGGGAAATATAGGCAAGGATAAAAAAGGGAAAGCATCATAACCTCACTTTCCTCCCAGAGGCAACCGCTGTTGAATATTTTCATTTTTTCTAGATTTTTCCATACATATTTCACATTGTGGAGCTAATACTGTGTATATAATTTTGTATGCTCTTTTTTCAGTAAATTATTCTTGTCTCAAATTACAAAAGGCAAGGTGCATTTGTAATATACACAGATACCCATATATGCAGCACAAAGACATATAAAGAAAAATTGATCTCCTATCTCTCTCCCTTCCACCCAATCCAAAGTGACCAGGCAGGTATATGTCCCTCTCCAACCTTCTCCACTCTTGTGCAAACAAATGGATACATTCCGGGAGAATTTTTATTATTTTGTTTAAAAAGAGATTCTGGTTTAGCTCATTTCTCTGCAACGTGCTTTCTCACTTAACAATACGTCAGGGACATCTTCCAGGCCAGTAGATACATATCTAACTTATTTTTTATATAAAGGTGTAATATTCCACAGCATGGATGTACCTCAATTTATTCAACCACTCCCCTCTTGATGGCCATTCAGGTCATTTCTTGGTTTTCTTGTGCAACAATTCAGTAAACATTATAACATGAGCTTTTCCCCCAAGATATTCAATCTGTTCATAAACAGCATTTTAAATGGACGCACAACATTCCGGTCTATGGTTAAACTAGAATTTACTCAACCATTCTCCCAGTGTCAGACATTTAAATTGTTTCTGGATTTTTTTTTTTCTGTTATAAATAAGACCTGGACACTTAGTAAGGTCTGATGACAGAATGAATGCTGGTCAGTGCAGTGGAAAATGCCTTTCCATGGCCAGAGTCCCAGAACAAATGTTCACTTATGCGGTAACCACATCCAGCTTTGGTTTTGAGGTTGGGGGTGGTGGTATTGTCCACATTAGGCTGGCTGACCTCTGTGGCAGGCACTGTCGGAGACAGATAATGCTAGAAGCCTGACTCATTAGGAAGTCTCCCTGAAATCAGATGTTCATTAGTGAATTGAGAAAGCTGTAACCCAGAGAGCAGCCACTCCGGATTGAAATGCTGATAGAGTGGGGAGTCCATGCCAAAAGGGTCCAACATCCTTTCAAGCCTACAAAATGCTGAATTTCTGGGGCGCCTGTGTGGCTCAGTTGTTTGGGCGTCCAACTTCAGCTCAGGTCATGATTTCACGGTTCGTGGGTTCGAGCCCTGCGTTGGGCTCTGTGCTGGCAGCTCAGAGCCTGAAACCTGCTTTGGATTCTGTATCTCCTTCTCTCTCTGCCCCTCCCTCACTCATGCTCTCTCTCTCTCTCTCTCTCTCTCTCTCTCTCTCAAAAATAAAATAAAAACATTTTTAAAAAATTAAAAAAAATAAAATGCTGAATTTTTACTAAGAAAAGGGCTACCTGTTCTTTACCTTTTTTAAAAGAATTATTTTTATTTTTTATTTTTTATTTTAATATGTAATTTATTGTTAAATTGGTTTCCATACAACACCCAGTGCTCATCCCAACAGGTGCCCTGTTCAATGCCCATCACCCACTTTCCCCTCTCCCCCACCAAAAACAAATTACTATTTTAATTCCGGTATAGTAAACATACAGTGTTCTATTAGTTTCAGGCATACAATATAGTGATTTGACAATTCTATACATTACTCAGAACTCATCATGATAAGTGCCCTCCTTGATTCCCATCATCTATTTCACCCATCCCCCACCTCCCCTCTGCTAACAGTCAAGTTTGTTCTCTACATTTAAGAATCTGTTCTTTTTGGGGCGCCTGGGTGGCTCAGTCAGTTAAGCGTCTGACTTCACCTCAGGTCATGATCCCACAGGTCATGAGTTTGAGCCCCACGTCAGGCTCTGTGCTCACAGCTCAGAGCCCGGAGCCTACTTTGGATTCTGTGTCTCCCTCTGTCTGCCCCTCCGCCTCTTGCACTCTGTCTCTCGCACCGTCTCAAAAATAAATAAACATTAAAAAAAAAAAAAAGAATCTGTACTTTTTGTCTCTTTTTTTGTTTGTTTCTTAAATTCCACATATGTGTGAGATCATATGATATCTGTCTTTCTCTGACTGACTTATTCCACTTAGCATTGTAACTTCTAGCTCCACCCATGTGTTGCAAATGTCAAGATGCCATTCTTTCTCGTGGCTGGGTAATATTCCATGTCTATATGTACCACATCTTCTTTATCCATTCACCTATCCATGGACACTTGGATTGCTTCCATAGCTCGGTTGTTATAAATAATGCTGCAGTGAACATAGGGGTACTCGTATCTTTTCAAATGAGTGTTTTTATATTCTTTCTTCTTCACTTCTAGTGACCAGAAGAGAATGCTGCTACGGATTGTAACCTGAGGGCCCTTTGCATCTTTTTCTCTGTACCCAGGATGGGTTGCCTTCGTTCACCCATGTCTCTCTCCAGTCAATGTGGCTTCCAGACACAGCTGAGACCCATTTCAGGCCCCAAGGAAATCCTGAGAATTAAACACTTTGGGTTGTTCTTCATGCATTTGTTTTTGGATGATTTCCCTGTGACATACTTCCACGAGTGCAGGTTACTGGGTCCAAGGGTATGACCATTTGTGATGCTCTGGCTCTGGATCGCCCAAGTACTTTTTAGAAAACATACTCCACTTCTGTCCTCAACCGCCATGCCTACGAATGCCTACTTCAAGCCATCTTCACTCACACTATGTATCATCTTATTGAAAAGTTTTTCCCTACTTGATAGTGCAAAAAAAAAAAAAAAAAAACCCAAGAAAACAACTATGTTGCTTTATTTAGCATCTCTTTATAACTCAGATTCAACATTTTTTTCAACTTTCCCTAATAATTCTAAATCCTCCATTTGGGAACTATCTGGAGAAATCGTTGGCTCATCTTCCACTGTGGTGTTTATTTTTTCTTACTGATTTACATATTTGTATCCTCTACACATCACACATACTACATATACATTTGTGGCCGTTTTGGCCTTTTAATTTGAGGATGTTTGACCTACAGAGCTTTCTAAATTTTATGTACTTAGATCTTCTGTAAGTTCTTACTATTTTCTTATCAATTTGTACTAACTCTTTAGAGGATCCAGATTTTACTCTTTTGTTCTTTTTGTTGCAAATATTGTTTTCTACCTGGCTGTGTGCTTTGGATTTTGTTTAGATTTTTCATGTAGATTAAAATGTTAAGTTTGCAAGCAGCAACATTTACCTGTCTTTTTCTTGTTAATGTTTCTCAGGAAGACCTCTCTAGTAAGACTGGTTGGCTTCTCATTTCCCTCAACATAAAAGCTATAGCCCTTGCCATTCAAAGCCCTACCCGAATGGACATCCCACTGCCTCATTCCCATAATCAGCCATGCAGCCTCCAGGCTATCCTTTCCTTAAGCCCATCACACACCCACCTTGGAACCCTTGAGTCCAGAAATGTCTTCCTCCAGTAGCCAGGTGACCCACTCCCTGGCTTCCTTCAGCTCTGGAGTCCAATATCACCTCCTCAGAGACCACCCAACATATAATCCAGGCTTCCCTACTTTCAAAACAGATGCTCTAGGTTCCTGCTTTGTTTTTCTCCATAGCATTTAGCACCCACTGCCATATAGTTTCCTGTTTATTTCCTACCCTTTCCCATTAGAATGCCATCTCCATGAGAGCAGAGGTGCTATTTTGTTCTCCACTCTATCTCCAGCTCCCAGACCTATACCTGGCACATAGCAGATGCTTATAGAAGTGTTGTTGGTTGAATGAATGAATTCATAAATATTAATTGCCCACCCAACTCTCTGTGCTTGGGATGCTCTCTCTCCAGTCCCTTCACCTAGCTGACTACAGGTTCTTTAAGACTCCTTCCCTCCTCCAAAAAGCCATCTTGGAACCCGCAAGACAATGGCATGTATTTTTCCTCTACTTGCTAGTCACTCATTATGAATATCCTTGCCTTCACCAATGGTGACATAATGACATGTAATTATGTGGCTTCGCCATCAGTAGATTCCTTGAGAGTTCATTCATATTTTTGTGTCTACCACTTAGTTCAGTACTTGCCCATTGTAGACACTCAGTACATACTGTGGGAATGAATGGAGGAGTGAAATGAATTAATCTTTGTGAAATACGCAGACAACACCTTCCAACTTCATTTGTCTGTGTATTTATTTATGGCTTATTGGGGAGATGGCTTAGGAAAAGGTCAAAAGTGTGGGTTTGGATGCAAAAACCTTGGGTGCAAATTTCAGTTTTTGCCACATAATACTTGATGGACACTTTATGTAAACCCTTTAAGCTTTAGTTTTGACAACTTTAAAATTAACACTCACTTCCAGGATGGTTTTATAGATTAATGTGATAATACCTGCTAAATTGCTAAATGCTCAGATGGTACCCAACACACTATAAGTGATCAATAAAAACCAGCTAATCTTTCAGTAAAGATTTGTACTTTTCTTTATATAGGTCCCAGTCACATCTTGTTAAGGTTGTTCCCAGACATTTTATGCACTTTTTGTTGCTCTAGTGAATAACATCTTTTCCCATTATTTTATTTTTCTAGCTGGTTATTACTGATATACAGAAAACCTATTGATTTTTATATATTCATCTTGCATCCAACTGGGTTTCTGAACTCTTATTAATTCTAAAGATTTCCCAGTTGGGTCCCTTGGGTGTTTTAGGTACACAATCATGTTGTCTACAAATAATGATAATTTTTAGGAGATAACTCTTTTGAGAAGTTTGGCAGGAAAATTCAATTCAATTCTGCAAATATTTATTGACTGATAAGGTCAATTTTGGACAAATTTAGTTGGAGAAGCCAGTGGGACATCCAGTCGGAGATGGCCAGAAGGCAATTAGGGCTGTAGACTAGAATTTGGGAGTGCACACTGGGCTGAGATATGGATTTGTTGAAGCCATGTAATTAATGAAACCGCCCTAAGAGGAAACTCAGAGGAGAGCTGCAGATGTGGGGCAAATCATTATGTCCACTGAAGTTGTCTCGCCTGCCACACAGAGAGCCAACTGTGCTCCTCAAGTCTCCAGTTGGACTCTGGCCCAGTTGTCTACATGCCCTCTGGCAGGGGCACCTTGTCTGAACAGATGGCAGGAGCAGGGGTCAAACAGTATCTTTGGCCCTCTGCAATCACCCTTCAGGAGCAGGGTAGAGACAATGGTTGTGGAGATGCTGGCATTAAGCCTCATCTTAGCCCCTCTCCTCTACACACGAGCTTTGGTCACACCAAACAGTTCATCATCTGCAAACACCCCAGGCCCTTTGAGGCCTTCACAATGCTTGGCCTGGAATGCCCTTCCCCTTCCTTGTACACCTAGCAAAACTTACTCACTGTTCCAAATTCAGTTCACATACTACCTCCTCTGAGGAGCCTTTCCTAGTTTCCTGGGAGGTTTCTCCCTCCCTCTCTCCCTCCTTCCATCAGTCTTTTCCCCTCTTCCTTTCTCTTTCCCTTTTTCCCTCCCTCCAACCCTCTCTGCCTCCCTCTCACTCTCCCTCCCTTCCCGCAACAGCCATTGGCCAAATTCCAGGTCTCTTCTCTCCTCTCTCCCAGTTTGTGTCTTTCAACAAAACAAAAATGGTCTGCTACTCTCGCTTAAACTCCTTCAATGGCTCCTCTGGATAAAGCCCTTAACCTTACATACGGTGCACAAGACACCCCTCCCCTGCATGAGCCAGACCCCGCCCCTCTCCCACACTTCACTTTTTGCAACTCTTTCCCTTAAATAGCACTCCAGTCTAAGCCAGCCTCCATTTTGTTCCTTTAATGCTCCGTGCTCCTTTGCTCACTCTTGAGTCTTCAAACCTGCCATTCCCTTAAAGCATCTTTTCCCCATCTTCTGGTCTGGCCAACTCCTATTGATCTTTTAGGTCACAGGTCAAAATTTATCACCCTACACGAGAGACCCTCATGCACCACTGCATTAAGGTGAATTGTCCGCACTCCAACACACATCCAAACACACACACTGCCATGTGTCCTCACAGTACCCTGCATCTCCACCGTCACACGTGGCATATGTGTCTTCCCTGACAAGTGTGGGTTCCATGGGGTAGAGACCATGTTCTGCCACACTAAAACTGATCCCCAGAACCCAGCATATTGCCTGGACACCAAGTGCCCAGTAGAGATGTTCATAATGGCTAGACCTTGCACACGAGCCTAACAGGTCACACATCCTACTGAAGTGCAGACCCAGAGCCCCCCCCCCCCCCCAGGGCCCTGCCTCTCTCTGTAATCCTGGTAGACATTGCACCAACACCTGGTAGACATTGCAAATGTGCATTAGGGTTGGATGAGGGAATTATCACAGGTGTTTCTGACGAAGTTGTGCATTGATTTTTTTTTTTCCTAGAGATCTTAATCAGAGAAATGTCCATTTCTCTGCGATATGTGTGATAGTCTAGTCCCGGGTTTCTCAGCCCCGGCATTGCTGGCATTTGGGGCAGAATAATTCTTTGTTGTGGAGGCTGTCCTCTGCATCTAGCATTTTTAGCAGGATCCTTGGCCTTACCCACTTGGCCTTGCCAAGTAGCACCTCCCAGTTGTAACAACCCTAAATATCTCCAGACATTGCCAAATGTCCCATAGGTGGGAAAAATCTCCCCTAGTAGAGAGCCACTGATCACATTCTTTGCCATTTTGGAGTTCCTAATGAAAGCTACAAATACTCTCTAGAATAATATACACAGGAGGCTAACCCTCCATCTTTTTCATTCACTTCAAAGGATTCACAGACCTACACCAGAGGCTCTTCACCTTTGTTGCGGCATGACCCTCTTTGGCAGCTTGATGAAGTCTTCACAAATGATGTTTTCATTTTTTTTTAATTTTTTTAATGTTTATTTATTTTTGAAAGAGAGAGACAGAGCATGAGCAGGGCAGGGGCAGAGAGAGAGAGGGAGACACAGAATCCGAAGCAGGCTCCAGACTCCAAGCTGTCAGCACAGAGCCCGACATGGGGCTCGAACTCACAAACCTCGAGGTCATGACCTGAGTTGAAGTCGGACGCTTAACCTACTGAGCCACCCAGACACCCCACAAATTATGTTTTTAAATAAAATAAATGTTTTTAATGAAATAGATGTTTAAAATAAACCAAAATATATAGAATTGCAAAGGAAACCGATTATATTGAAATGCAGTTTTCAAATTATTTTGAAAATTTGTCATCTGGTCATATAGGTACTCCCCTATTAATGCAATATTAATAAGATCTAGCAGTGGGCCTGATAAATACTGCAGTTCAAACCATAAACGCTATTTCTGGATGGTTGCAACAAATGTATTTTCAGGTAATGAAAATACCTGTGATTTCATCAGTGACAAATTCATAAATACTGCTAACACTGCTCTGCTCTGTTGCTTATATTCATCATTGGTAGAAATGCCAAGGCTCAACAGGAAATTAGTGAAAATAAAGATGCAATTTTCATCATCCCAGTTAGGAAGCCCTTAGATTCTATCAAGAACCCCAGAGATCCAAGCAAATTCAATCTTTCATTCAGCAAATCTGGGGAGGGTTACTTAGTTGCAGGCCACCTGTGTATGGGGGTGAGGGGATGGGAAGGATGGATTTTGTATAAAGTGCTCCATGCCCTCAAGGAGTTCACAGTGGGATACAGAGACAGACACACTTGGCCCATCTTCCTAACTCTCCACTGAACAAGTGGTTCAGGGACACCTCATTATGGGATCCCAGGGGAAGAGCGGAGAACACATACAAACGAACCCAGAGAGACTAGTTCTTTTGTGCAGGTCTGAGAAGGAAACCAATGTTCATTCACATGCCTCACCAACATTATCTCCCCAACATTTGCAATGACCCTTTGAAATGACTATTACGTCCCACCCCACCAGTCTACACATGAAGAAACTAAAGCTCCTCAAGGTTTAAACACATTCAAGGTCAAACAGGTAGAAGTGGAAGAGCTGGGATTCAAACCCAGGTCTGTGCGAAAGCAAAGCTCAAGTGCCTCTCTCTGCCAGGCTGCGAGGACTCTGCACACCATCTGGGGACACACTTCCAAAGCTATAGTCCTGTTTCCACACTGCACCCAGCACTGGGGCAGAGCCTAGGATTTATTGAAAAGAGCTTAGTGCAGTTGCTGTGCCTCAGGGACATAAAAACAAAACAGGGTCTCCCTCCTCTCAAGCTGGGGATGCATCCAGAAAAGGTATGAAACAATGCACAGCAGATGGGGTGAGGCAGCAAGCTTGTCCCTGTACCACATCCAATTGCTCTGGGGAAGTAATCCCATGCCGCTCAGCTTCTTAATTCTACCTCCAGGCTCTCTGATTCTCCTGGACATGCTTAACACAGAAGCCACCACTGTGTTCCAAATATGATTTTCCCTGCCTGGCGATACACAGGCAGCTCATTTGTCATCATTTTGAGCCAACACCAGCCAGGGGTTGTTTATTATGTTGACAGGGAATCCTGGACCAGCAAAAGGATCTCTGCATTGCTGATGGCAGAGCTTCTCATTCATCAGGTTGTACCATATCCCTGGATCAGCACGGAGACGAGGGACCAGGTATATCTGGGGACAGACGCCTTCTGCCAGGTTGGACCTGCCCCTGGCCAGGTCTTTATAGAAAACACAGGGAGCTAGCATTGAGTTCTCCTCACCTGAGAAGACATCTGAGCTGTGACTTTGACTCAGGGGATTGAGCACAGGGGCTGACACATAAAAATGCAGGTCTTAGAAAATGCTCAATTCACTCAGTGACTCATTTAAAAAAATAGTGTTGAGCACCCACTGTGTTCCAGCACTATCCCTGGCCTCATGGAGTTTAGTCTAATAATAACAGATTATTAAACATTTCTCCTGTATGAAGAGCTTTCTCATGCACTTTACAGCTAACAAGCTCTTTCCATCCTTGCAACTGTATTGGATAGGTACTATTATGATTCCCATTTTACAGGAAATAAAACTGAGGCCCAGGAAGGTTAAGTAACCTGACCAAAGTCAGACAGCTGATAAATGGTAGATGCAGGATTCAACCCCAAGCATTCTGGTACCAAATTCTGCCATCTTAACCACTTGTCCATGGATGGATGGATGGATGGATGGATGGATGGATTGGGGGGGTGAGAGGCATGGCTAGATGCTTATGTTGGCCAATGTGATAAGATACATCTCTTTCTACATCATGCTTATAGGCAAAGAACATTGCCTTGGGAAGGCCTTTACTCAAGTGTCCATCACCTCAGCTGGAACTCCTGGGTTTCTGCCCCATTGCTTTCTTTTTAAGGCTGATCCCACTACAGTGAAGCATCAGAAGGGAGTCTACATGAGGAATTCTGTACACACTGTACTTCCAAAAAGAAGAAAGAATGTAACCTGGGAAACAAGTAAATTATCAAAAATATGTGAAGCCAAGTTTATGCCTTTGTCTCTCCCACTTGCCTAATCACCTCATGATGGCAAGGACCACATCTGATTCACTATTAAATCCCCAACATGGGGTTTGTCATTTCATAGACATTCAGCTAATATTTATTGAATAAATAGATTAATATGTCCAGTTGTCATCGGTGCCTTTTTTTTAAAATTTTTGCTTTTCATGTGTTTCTCTATTCATTAAAAGCGCATGGTTGCTGTTTTATATAACACACACATCCACAGGGGAACTGGCCTCATCCCTAAGGGAAACAACTTCAAGCCCTTTGCCCTTGTGTGACTCATATTTGAAAATTAATTTTAAAAAAGGGGGGGGGGGACATGGTGCAGTGGAAAGATTCAGAGCCTAGGCTCTTGACTCTGTTTTGCCACTTACTAGCAAGGTCAAGTCTCTCAGTCACATAGGCCCCTGCCCCTAAACCTTAAAATGGGCCTCCCAAGGCCACTTTCACAGAAATGCCAGAGTAGGCTGACCCAAGTGAATAAATAGGTGGTTGGTGCTGCTGGAGCCACAGAGCCCTATCCATGGTCCTGAACTACCAATGTCCTTGGGGGTGGTTGTTTCTCCTGACCCTAGGCTACTGGAGATACAGGTCCAATTTCTCCCAGGATTTCTGCACCAGATGAGAAGGAAATAAGGAGTTAGTGAGATTAAGAAGCAGGGGAAGAGAAAGAGAAAGAAAAAGAGAAAGAGAACGAGGGGGGGGCGGTTAATGAGGCAGAGGTGAGGGTAGAGTGCATTGGAGTTCCAGAGTCTTGAGTGCCTGAGACAGTGTCTTCCAGCCCTACACCAGACAGAACCAGAGATCACACTGAGATGGTTTGCCTCAGGAGGCCTGGGGTGAGGGATGGGGGGTGCTTCCTTAGGAGTGAGTCCCTGAGATGATCCTGGCACTCAGTACTCAACAGCCAAAGAGTCCTCAACAGGACAGGTAGGAGACTAGCTCTCTAGAGATGAGGGGTGGGGAGACCTGAGATACTGAGTAAGACACAAAATCAGACATCCTGAGGGCCAAAAGGATGACAAGACATATGGTAACCAGCAGTTGGGTGCAGCCTCTTCTTCCTCCATAGAGGGCCTGACTCCTCATTGTTCCAGCACCCTCAGACTGGACATCTGCTGGAAATACAAATGGCTCACTCAGTGATTCACAGAAGCTGCAGGGAAGGCTCAATACAGACTTTTCTTTAAATTAGGCATTCAAAGGTCATCTGCAATTTCATTTTGTTTTTCCCACTCTTCAGCAGATGTGCTGCTGCTCTTTTTACATGCTAAGGGAAGAGCTTTGTGTTTAGATGCCCCCAATTGCACATTTGAATTTTATATGAGCTCTGTTGGTGATTTGAAAATTGTTTCTATCAAAAAGGAAAGCTTAAATCAGCCTTCTCTGTTCAAGCAAATTAGCAATGAGGTCAGTCCTGGCCTGGCCCAGCTCAGGTCAGACGTAGATGCCAGCAAGGATCCATTCATTCAACCAATACTCACTGTACTTCTACCACCTGCCAGGTA